>NC_054836.1:59424707-60633680 GCF_018345385.1 Vulpes lagopus
TATGTACCCACATTTTTTGCCTGTTGTTATTCTCATTTTTAAGTCAAACTTTGTAATGTTATGAACATTTAGAAACACATAATTTGTCAAGTCAAATAAGGCATATTAAAAATAAGCAGTGCCTTGCTACCTCTTTCTTCTCCTCTGATTTTGTTCAGAAACGAAGCAAACCCAAGACCGAATCGTGACAACAGGATGGCTTAGTTCAGCACAGCGTTAGGGGTACCGAGGCAGACGAGGGTCCTCTGGTCTCCTTCCTCTAAGTAGATCAACAAATAAATTACCAGACTAAAAATATCCCCTTCTATTGTTTTAGTTTTTCGTGGAGATTCCATGACCTCTTTCTACATTTTTTGCAGTATTTTATTACCTGTAGAAGGAAAAGCAGCTTTACGAGAGTAATTTTTAGCGTGTTGCATTTGTAAAATCCGTGGCGAGGCGAGTCAGCAGGAGTTGGCTGACTACGCTTTGCCGTGGCCATGAGAATCGAGGAGCTGCTAATTCTTCGTAATTGTTATAAATTTCCTGGCCCACATCAATAATTCTGTATTCAGTCAACGGTGCCCATACCACCCATTGAGAAGCCCTGCTCCAGGATGGACACCCCTTAAGTCTGTTTTGAATAACAGTAGACTTCAGAGAATGGGTGGAACATAGGAGTTGAAGGGCTGACTCTGTGAATCAGAACTTCAGGAAACCACAGTGAATTATCTGGCAATTAAACATATCCCATTGATAGAGCCTGAATCTAGATCAGCCTCAGGCCTTTGCTTTAGGACTGGCAAAACAGCCCCTGGATGTCCAAAGGGTTTTGTTCTAGGGCCATGGTTCCCACCTACCGCCTTCTTCTATAATCCTCTTTCAGTGGGAGGTGGTATCAGAAATACACTTCCGCTACCACGCATTAGAAAGCAATAGAGTTCACGATGTTTATCCTGTGTCTTCTGAAACCAAGCGTCTCCCATTCTAAGACTTTCAAACAAAATTCAAAACAGTGGCCTTGGAGCAGAATTTCAAGGGAGGCCCCTACAAAGCCCGCCAACTCCATGGTTTCCAGTAAAAGGAACTCCTGCTCCAGTCTTTTGAAACCTGGTTCAAGTAAAATACCATTCTCATACCAGGGTTTGAATCACATTTCCTCTGTCCACACAGCTTCTATAGTCTTGCCAGAGAGAGCATTTACCCCTCTGCTTCCTGATTAAAAAAAAAAAAAAAAAAAAAAAAAAAATCTGGCTGGCCTATTTTTAATATGCTAATTATCTCCATCTGTAAGTGCTTCCTAGCCTCTTTGGCTTTTCTTGGCCCAACCTCAAATCCCAACATCTCTTCCAAGGGAAAAAAATGGGTATCCGCCTTACGGCCAGAAGCCAAGGTGCATAAAGAGAGAATTGAACCCTTCAAAAACTAAACCCAAATATGGCGCAAATTGGCAATCAGTTTTAAGACTAAACATTTTTAAAGATTATCAACTTTTCGTGAACTTACTCTCTTTCACTTGGTTCCCAAGAATAACAGTTCCCCAAGACATTTATTTATTTATTTATTTATTTATTTATTTATTTATTTTCCCCAAGATATTTAAATCATTGATACTTTTTCATGATACTTCCCCAGACACACAAGAGAGTCGGGATGAACACATTTACGTGAAGCAGTAGATGCCACTAGGTTAGGTCTCCAGGCTTTCTAGGACCCTAACTGTTTTGTTCGTGGACCCTATGTTTAGCTCTAAAGATTACATGAGCTATCTCACACGAAACCTCATACTGTGTGATGAGGGAAATAAGAACATCTTTGAAAAATGAAGTAAACCTTCAAAAGAATATGTTTTCTTTGGCCCCTGGGAATTTGTTTTAAAAATCGAGAGAGGAGGGATGAAAGCAACGCTCCACCAATGCTAGCAGAAGTGGCATGTCATGCTTTCTGTTTGGGTAGGAAGTGGTTGGATTAAGGTCAGCACTTGTATAATTTCCTGACAGATGTGTAAGGACAATCATCTCAAAAACGTCTTCGTAACCACTTCATGAGAAGCGTGCTTTTGTTTCCCTACCAGTATTTTAGAAGTTGAGGAACATTTTTGTGTGTGTTTTAACTGCTTAAAAATCTTCAAAAATCCACACAATCTTCACATACCTTGCCATTTTCACTACCCCCCCCCACCCCCCAAGGACTGGTTTTGGCACTTAGCCAGAACAAATTCCTGGGGGCAGATGCTATCGGTCAGGAGAAAAAAGTAAAACAAGGTAGAAAACAGAGCCCAAAGCGACAAAGACTCACGTCTTGACCCAACTGTGGTCAGGGGCCTAAGAGCCTGCTTGACTAGGCCTCCTCGTTGGCCTGCCTTTAGCAAGAATCTTGCTGAATCCCTTTAGTGAGAATCCCTCCTCTTGATGTTTGATCAAACCCCTCATCGGTTGTCTTGGTGTCCCCGTGGCAACAATCCTGTTAAGCCAGTTTAACAAGAATTCCCTGCCCTTGACGTCTCTCTGAGTAATTTTCTACCTGTTGCTAGCTGCCTTTGCTGTTTTCAAAGTTGAACTCAACTCCTCTCCCTGTTGTAATAGTCTTGCCCAAAGCCTTCCTTATAATTTTTTTAAAAGATTTTATTTATTTATTCATGAGAGAGACAGAGAGACAGAGAGAGAGAGAGAGAGAGAGAGAGAGGCAGAGACACAGGCAGAGGGAGAAGCAGTCTCCATGCAGGGAGCCCGACGTTGGACTCGATTCCAGGTCTCCAGGATCACACCCTGGGCTGAAGGCGGCGATAAACTGCTGAGCTACCCGGGCTGCCCCCCTTCCTTACCATTTTTAACAAGTGTCAGAATAATTTTTCTTTAACAAGGGATATGAGTAGGACTTAAGACTGGAATGAATATTGTTTTTTTTTTTTTTTTTTTTTTTTTTTTTTAAATTTTTATTTATTTATGATAGTCACAGAGAGAGAGAGAGAGAGAGGCAGAGACACAGGCAGAGGGAGAAGCAGGCTCCATGCACCGGGAGCCTGACGTGGGATTCGATCCCGGGTCTCCAGGATCGCGCCCTGGGCCAAAGGCAGGCGCCAAACCGCTGCGCCACCCAGGGATCCCTGGAATGAATATTGTGAACTTAAAGGTCCCCAAAACTACAAATTGTCATCCAAATAAATATTCACTGAATAAATTTTGAAATACTCTCCTTAAAATTATTGTTTTCTAATATTTACTGTTTAAATAATCAGTTAACTAAGATGTCTTATCTCAGCACACTCTCCTGTCATCCCAAATGTAACAGCTGGTGTAACTTTACCATACTTTTCACAATTAATCATTTTCTAAAATGGTTTCTAAAAATATAACCAAAAAAACCCCATATTCTGTTGCATATATGCAAAAAAATGTGTGCATGATTACAAGAAAGAAAATCAGTAAGAAAAAAACTTTAAAAGCAATAGGTAAAAAAAAAAAAGCAATAGGGAAGGATAAAGGCAAGTTAACTAGACTTATTGTGGTGATCATTTCACAATATATATGAGTTTGGAATCATTCTGTTGTACACCTAAGACGAATATAATGTTATATGTCAATCACACCTCAGTAAAAAACTATTTGTACATAAATTTATATATATATATAAAGAAAGAAACCATGAACCTGAGTAGTTATGAGATTGTACTCATAATGGGCAGGTCATTAAGCCCCTCCAAGCTTCACTTAGTCCCATTTCCCCTCAAGCCAGAGCCCTTAAGTGGGACACGGCAAATACGACATTGACCGAGGCCTGGCGTTGTACATGAATAATTTGAGCAAATTTTTCATCGTATTTACTTTGTGTTTCAAGTTTTGTTTTAACGTAAAAGGTAAGGCTTTCAATAATTATTGACCCTGCAGTAAACTTACCATGTTTATTTTGGTCTTAGAGCGCCCTCGGTCCCACCGCCACCTACTGCAGCTTGAAGCAGGACAGGAGACACAGGCTATGCCAGCGTAGGAAACCAGACGACACAGCGCGCAACACCCGCTCTCTTTCCAGTTGCCTAAGAAATACATGAATATGCACTTACTGCAAAAGCTCCAGTTACCTGCTTTTTACGTCACCTCTCCTTCCCAGAGAAAACCACCGTAAACAATTCAGTATTACTTTAGAGGTTCCTAAGCGAATTCTACATGTATACGTGATTTCCTTTGTCGCATAAGTAGCGGATTGAACACTGTCCGCTGGCTAACACCAAGTGTTTTTCTCTTAGTCTTTCTGAAAGATCAGTCTACTGTAATACAGTAGTCTTTCTAAAAAGCTAAATTGCCTTGACTCACTTTGGTTTTCAATCCACATTTATGACAAAAGTCACATTCAGAAGTAATGGGCAGATGAATTTAAGGAGTAAACGCTAACCCTGGGACAACCTGTCCGCTAGTATCTATGCATGCCGTGGTATCTAAATTTAAAAATATAAATGCCACTATATTTCTGCTTTTATTTGACATTGTAATGAGAAACTTAAATGGATCTTTTCAAAATGAGCTCTTAATTGCCTTGGTAGCCTCCCCTTGCTCTTGGTAATAACAAATCCGTTATCCTAAAAGCGGCAAACATCAGGGAGCCAGAATTGGAGTCCAGCTTTAAAACTGCTTGAAATTCTGTCCTGAGATTTTGTGTTTCCATTTTTCCTCACGGCTATAGTTTAAAATATTTATTGGACTTAAGAATTGGCTACGCTGCCTGGGGAACCTGGAACCCAGAGATACCAGCCAGCAAAGAAAGAGGAAATGAGCAGCGGGGCGAGAAGTCCTGTACATGAACTGAGGCCACGGCTGTGTCCATAGTGGGCTTGCCTGACTAGACTTAGATTCAGATTTGTCCTGTCCTTTTTATTATTCCTTGAATTTAGCAAGATATACATTTCCTCCAGCTATAACCTAAATCATCTGGGGCACATCAATTTGGTCTGAGGTCATACGAGGCGATGCAGCCATAATAGGTTTTTGCAAACGTACTGAATTATGTTTTCATGACCACTGAGGGTTCTGGGACCAGTTAATTCACACATTTGTCATCAAGCTGAAGGAATTCTTTAGGAGCTTTACAATGTTTGGGGGATTTTTTTTTTAAGAAAAAAATCCTTTTATTATAAAGTAATGCATGCTAACTATATAAAATTTGGAAATAGAGAGGCGAAAAGTAAAAGCTATAATTCTGCTATTTAGTGATAATTCTTCTTGGAAGATATTGTTGAAAACCTATCCAATGGCCATTTATATTTTTTTCTCATGAAAAGTAAACCAGATTAGAAGTAACAATATGCCCAGCCTCAGGGGATGACCATATTAGTCTAAAGGAAGCATGAGCAATACCATTATTTTCCCCATGTTTAAGCACGTGACTCTTTTCTGACCTGGGTGCTGTTGGGGAAGTGTTCAGAGGGCCATGGCAAGATTTTGCTTCCTAAAGGATTGCATTTTAGGGAAAGGCCCCTTGTGTTAATGCCATTGTACTTCCTTTTTTGAATCTAGTCCTCTGAGTATGTAAGGCTTGGAACTGCAGCAGTCATTTTGCAACCATGAGGCAACAATTTGAAGGTCAAAACTGATATGCCAAGTGCAACATAAAAGAAGCCTAGAAAGAACTCTCATCATTGATAATAAAGTTGAGCTGTTGAACAACTACACCATAAACTTTTGTTAAATTAATAATATTTTTCTGTTTTTAGTAGCTGTTAACTGAGTACTCTTAATAAACCCTGATTCATTCAAACTCATGTGCCTACTATGAGCACCCTTGATGTGTTTCCTTTCATACTGTTAAAGTAAAATAAAAGGGAGACAAAACCATTTTAAGACACGTAAGCAAAATATATTCTAGTGTATTTCGTAGATACAAGTGAAACTTAGATTATTTCCTATAAATGCTTCTGATAATCATAAATGAAACTAAAGTCGGTTTTACCAAAATGGGATAAGAGAATCACTTTTAACTAATCCCTGCCATCTGGAAACCTCCATTGTAATAACCAGTAATTATGAGTGTTAGAGCAACGTCCTCCTTTGTCACTCTGTTAGCCACCCTGAAATGTCGTGCCTCTGAACTTTATGCCACTTTTAGGTTTGAAGTCTCTTGTTTGCAAAGCTTTTTTTTTTTCCCTGCTCAATAAAATATTCATATCAAAAAAGCTCTCTGAATCTTCTTTTGACAGTATACAAATACTTTTAAAATATAGAATCGTACAAAACACAGCTTTTGTATTCTGTTTCTCCCCCTCCCACCTCCCCTGGAATAGTATCCTAGGTCAATAAATATTCTTTAAAAACATAATTCTTAAAAATTTGGTTACCATATTCCATCCTACTGGTATATACTTATGTTTGACCATACCTTTATTGTTGGAAAACTTGGTTATTCTTTGAAAATATATATGACAAGTATTTTGATAAAAAAAATTCCTGCACCAATTTTTTCTTTTTTAAAAAACCAGACTCTAAATTTTTGCTTTGCAATACGTTCCTAGAAGTGGATGCTTCTGCTCTTTGTTATATATGACCCTATTGCATTTATGCTGTTTGAGGCAGAGCATCTAAGGAGTAGATTGACTCGTCTTCTCTCTCGCTTCAACACCACTTGGTCATACTCTCCTCTCTGAAGTCAACGTTTGTTACCAACATTTGCGGTGACACAGCCCACAGGCCTGCACAGTCCTCACGGGCAGCTGCCTTTTGTTTCTAGAACACAAGGCAGGAGACAGAGATAATTGTGTCTCCGAGGACTGGATGGTATTTATCAGTAGAATAAGAGCTTAGAATCGCAGGCTGTGCTGTGGTAGCCTTGAACAATTCCCAGAAACACGGGCCCCCAGTTGTTCTCTAATACCTCCGCTATTTTGCTTGTGTTTGTGATGCAGGACCGCCTGAAGTACAGGATCCAGGCAGGCATGCATGTGAGTATACTTTTAATTAAGGCCACTCACTGTTCTAAACTAGAGAAAAAAGACATTTTAACTTACAGTATTCAAGCAATACTTAATTTAAGGGATTTCGTCCATAACTGTATGTGTGTGGAGGCACACGGAGTTTGAATTCTTCGTGTCCTTTTTACTTGTGATGATTGATGCCTCCTGGATAGGTTCATCCTATTGAAATGATTATTGGGAATTCATAATGGGCTCTCTTGATAGAAATTGATGTACAATAATTTATGCACAGACGTGAGAAAACATGAAAGAAAAAGCCAGCGTGGATTCAAGCACCAAATGGATTCTGTATGAAACCTCATCCCATAACGGACTGATTCTGGAATGACACAATTACCAAAGCCGCGGTGACACATTCCGATGGTCTCTTTGCTAGAGCTTCAGTTTTCACAAGATTTGTTGTAGTCTTCGGTGCCATTATTCAGTACGCATGATCTCATTATCCGTTAGATTGATCAAAACATTAAAGACTAGTGTTTTGTATTACTACACATTTTTATGGAAGTAGAATAAATTTAAATAATGTTATGGCTGTATGCGGCTTATGTTGATGGCATTTGTGGCTCGTTTGTAGAAAAATTCGTACTCAGTGCAAAATCAACTCCTTCTCTGTTAATATATTCCTGCTTATTGATCTTGTGGGAAGTTTATCATATTCACTCAGAGCAAGGAAGCTGAGTGTAAATGAATGGATATGGGGATGTAGGAATCCAAGAACTTGATATTTAGTTCTGGTTCTGCCACCAATTGTGATTTGGCCCGAGTCTCCACATCCGTCTCATGAACTGCTCTGGTGAAGTAGTTTTCTGCATGATTCCTGCAAGTAACCTGAATAACCAGGTTGTAAGGGAAGGAATTTGAGGACTAGGCAGTCAAGTTGAGTAATAAGGAAATGAAAGTAATCCAAAAAACTCCTAGGTGACGTGCTGAGCTGCTAGGGAAATCAGTCAGTAGAGCAGAAAGGTCTGCCACAATGTGCCATCACTATCAGATGTTTTTGTCCATAAAAGCAGAAAAAAACCCTCAACCTCCCTCAATTCAGAAAGGTCACATCTATTACCTGTGGCAATGCTGCTAAGCATCCAATCTGGAAATTTTTTTCTATATATGGAGCTGCCGTTTTACGTGCCAGGCAGTTTGTTTCTTTTCATATCTTATAACTATCTCCACTGAATGTAGGATAGATGTAGAATTACCCGGTTGGAAGATAGATTAGAAAAGTGGCAGAAAAATGCTCACCTATTGGAAGTGATAGAGGGAAATAAAACGGCAACTGTCACCTCTGGCCGTCCAACAGTCACGCGCTTCATTTTGTTGTAGAGACAGTCAGTAAAAGTGAGTCAGGAGCACCCCCAGGAGAATAAGTTAATGCGAAACAGCGTGGGGTCACTGACCACTAGAGAACTGCAGAGGGATGCAAGGCGAGATCCAGGCACCTTGCTCCTCATCTGTTAGAGCCACACCGGAAATCACAGGGCCACGACAGCTGACGAAGCTTCTTTATTTTAGCAGATATACAACGTGAGTGCTTTACACACGCACACACAGAGCTTCAAATGTCCAATAATAAGAATTAACAACCATGCCGTACGGTCGCGTGCCGAGCGTCAGGCTAAGCACTCAGAGCAGTCTTTTGAGGAGGGTTCCCCTACCTCCACTTCACCGTTTAGAGCATGGATGCTTAAGGAAGAAAAAAAAAAATGACCCTCCTGGGAACACACTGCTAATGAACCGTCAAGTTAGGATTAAAATTCCAAGTCTGTTTGCCTCTAGGTCTCTAGCCCTTAACATTGATAGGATACGGGTTCTCGATTTGCTCTCCAGAGAACCTGCACCTAAAATGCTGTTTCCAGGGGCGCCCGGGGGGGGCGGGGTGCAGCCGGGGAGTATCTGACTCTTTGTTTCAGCCCAGGTCACAACCTCCGGGTCGTGGGAGAGATAGAGGCCCGTCAGGCTTCACACTGTTTGCTTGAGATTCTCTCTCGCCCTCCCCCTCTGCGCCTCCCACTCATGCTCTCTCTCAAATACATAAATAAACCTTTTTAAAACGTGTTACTTCTATCACTTGCCAACCTTCTTAGCTTCCTTTATTTTTCCTTCACGGTATTTGCCATTATTATATAATTTATGTTATCAGATGCCTTATACTTTCCATTATTATACAGATCATCCGTATTATCATCTACTGTGGCGTACGTATTGTTAACCCCCATCCCCTCCATTCTGTCTGCCACTGTGCTTTGTCCCCTGCCGACGTCCTGGGCTCTGAACGGAGCCTGGCACAGTGTAAGTGCAAATCCGTATTTTGGGGGCTACATCTACGCGTGGTAACCTGGTGATAGGACAGTCACGGTAGCTAAATTTTTTTTCACAGTTGGGGGTCTTAGTTTTTCTTTATCTGGTATTTGCGTTACTTGTAGCTCTTGCAGTCACTTTTTTTAACTTATCAACTCTACTTTTAACGTTAGTAGATTAGGTGAGTGACACCTAGAGAAAGAGTAAACGTCAGATAAAATTCGTGGAACATATTTTAAAAACAGGCTGAAAAATTTTGCCCTAAGTGGAAGCTAATAAGCTGACATTAGTTCAAAACATTTCACAGGATGAGCAAGAAAATGCGTAATTGGGCTTTGACCAGAGACACAGAAGGTCACTTTACTGGAAAATGCTTTGCAAAACTTTTCTCAGAAAACTGCTTTATCATTTGAAATTTGAAGTGTTACGCGGTAGCTTCTGTGTTCCACTTCAGAGATAACGAGCTCATCTTGCCATTCCGCAAAGATATTTGCTTGACAGCTTTCATTTCTGTTGCCAGAAATATATTTTTTAAATGCTTTGTGCTGTAGCTTCTGCACTCTTCAAGGTGATGAGGCAAAAGGAAAAAGTACCTTTGTGTGTTTTCGACAGCAGTGGAATCAGCCTCAAGAAATATTAATAAATCAGGCACAATAGGAATGTGGCAATAATCGTGTTTTTCCTTTACTGCCGTCTGCCCCGGCCTGAACTTCTAAGCCAGCCTGGCTCACGGACGCCGGGGTCCCTGTGGGAGAGAAGGGCCCCCTGTTCGCAGGACCGCCTGGGCCCTGTCTCGCCCCCCTCGCCCGCCCCCCAGCCCCCCAGCATCAGTCCTGCTCATCCTCCCGCTTCCTCAGAGGCACCTTCTCCTGCGTCCCTGCTCACCTCTGCTCTTGAAGACCCAGTGCCCTGGAGGAGCGGGGCCCTGGGCGCTGGGTGCAGCGCTGGGTCACGTCGAGGTCGGGTCCCTGGGGTGCTGGGGGCTGCGCTGACCTCGGCGGTTCGGCTCCCGGACGCGCGTCCTCGTAATGTCCAAGCACAGGGCGCGAGCGTCAGGTCCCTGCTCTGCGGGGGCTGCGGGCTGCAGGGGAGGTGGGGGGAGGGGAGCCCTCAGGCCCCAGCGAGGCAGCGCTGCAAGAGGTGAAGGCCGGGGCCGCGCAGGTCGGCCTCACGGAGCAAGTGGGGCCCTCCCCGGCCATGAGGCGCGGGGCAGCAGGCCAGGCAGGGGTGCGGGCGCGGGGTGGGCCCTCGGGGTGCGTGCTCCACTGCAGGGGGCAGGGGTGCGGGCGCGGGGTGGGCCTCGGGGTGCGTGCTCCACTGCAGGGGGCAGGGGTGCGGGCGCGGGGTGGGCCTCGGGGTGCATGCTCCACTGTCGGGGGCAGGGGTGAGGACGCGGGGTGGGCCTCGGGGTGCATGCTCCACTGTCGAGGGCAGGGGTGAGGACGCGGGGTGGGCCTCGGGGTGCATGCTCCACTGTCGAGGGCAGGGGTGAGGACGCGGGGTGGGCCTCGGGGTGCATGCTCCACTGCAGGGGGCAGGGGTGCGGGCGCGGGGTGGGCCCTCGGGCGCATGCTCCACTGCGGACACGTGGCCCGGGGAGCACCGCCGGGGGCAGGGGTGCGGACGGGGGCTGGGCCCCCGGGGTGCATGCTCCACTGCGGGGGGGCAGGGGTACGGACGCGGGGCGAGCCTCAGGGCACATGCTCCAGTGCGGACACGTGGCGGGGGAGCGCCTCCGGGGGCAGGGGTGCGGACGCGGGGTGGGCCTCGGGGTGCATGCTCCACTGCGGACGCGTGGCCGGGGGAGCGCTGCGGGGGGCAGGGGTGCGGGCACCGGGTGAGCCCTCGGGCGCATTGTCTACTGCGGACACGTGGCAGGAGGAGCGCTGCGGGGGGCAGGGGTGCGGGCGCGGGGTGGGCCTCGGGGCGCATGCTCCACTGTCGAGGGCAGGGGTGAGGACGCGGGGTGGGCCTCGGGGCGCATGCTCCCCTGCCCCGCGGGACCGGGACCGGGCGGGTGATGCCCACGGGGCTGAGCTGCGCCCGGCCTGGGGTCCGCTCTGCTCCAGCTCAGGCGCGAGCAGCAGCTCCGAGGCCGTTCCTCGTCCGCGGGCCCAGACGGTGAGGCCGCGCCGCCGCTCCCCTGCAGGCCCCCGGCCGGTGGCTCTCGTCTCGGTGGGGTTGGCCTGCGAGGACCCCTGGTCCCGGGCTGCCTGCGGGCCTGGCCGTGGGGGACCCGGGTGCGATCCCCCAGGGGCCATGCCCGCGGCCGTACCTGGGTCGGGGCGCGGCCCGGCTGGGCCTTGCTGTCCTCAAGGGCCCGCGTGCGGTCGTGGGGTCCAGTCCCGGGTGCGCCGCAGGGGTGGGTGCGACGGCTCCCGCGGCCTCTGGGGGCGCCGCCTGCGTGATGATGGGAGAACCGGGCGGCAGGGGTGCGGACCGCGCCCGGGGAGGAGGAAGGACGCCTCGGTCATAGGAGAAAGGCCGCGGCGCCTGGAAGAGGAAGGCGGCAGCGCTGGAGGAGGAAGCCCCCAGGCCCTGGAGGAGGAGGAAGGAAGCTTGCAGGGCCCCGAGGAGGAAGGCCGCCTCGACGGGAGGAGGAAGCCCCAGCGCTCCAGGGAGGAAGGCCGCAGCCCAGGGAGAAAGGCCGCAGCCCAAGGGAGGAAGGCCACAGCCCAGGGAGGAAGGCCCAGTGCACCGGGGAGGAAGGCCGCAGCCCAGGGAGGAAGGCCACAGCCCAGGGAGAAAGGCCGCAGCCCAAGGGAGGAAGGCCGCAGCCCAAGGGAGGAAGGCCGCAGCCCAGGGATGAAGGCTACAAGCCAAGGAGAGGCGCAGCCCAGGGAGAAAGGCCGCAGCCCAAGGGAGGAAGGCTGCAGCCCAAGGGAGGAAGGCCACAGCCCAAGGAGAAGGCGCAGCCAAGGGGCGAGGGAAAGGCGGGGGGGGGGGGAGGGGGCCGAAGGGGGGGGCTGGGCTGGGGGGGGGGGGGGGGGGGTGGGGGGAGGGGGGGGGAGGGGGGGGGGGGTCGCAGCCCCGGGGAGGAATGCCCTGTGCCCGGGGAGGAAGGCCGCAGCCCAAGGGAGGAAGGCCGCAGCCCAAGGGAGGAAGGCCCAGTGCCCGGGGAGGAAGGCCGCAGCCCAAGGGAGGAAGGCCGCAGCCCCGGGGAGGAAGGCCCAGTGCCCCGGGGAGGAAGGCCACAGCCCAGGGAGGAAGGCCGCAGCCAGGGAGGCCGCCTCGCTTGGAGGACGAAGGCCGCAGCGCCCACAGGACAAGGCCGCAGCCCCCAGAGTTGGAAGCCCGCAGCGCCTGGAGGAGGAGGAAGCCCCCAGACCCGGCAGATGAAGGACGCCTTGCTGGGAGGAGGATGGGCGCCTCGCTCGGAGGAAGAAGCCTGCAGCGCTGCTAGGAGGAGGCCCCGCTCCCCGAGGGGGAAGGCCGCAGCGCCCCAGGAGGAAGGAGCCTTGCTGAGGGGGAAGCCTGCGGCCCCGGAGGAGGAAGGACGCCTCGTTCATAGGAGGAAGCCCGCTGCACCCCGAGGAGGGAGGATGCCTCATGTGGAGGAGGAAGGCCTCGCCAGGAGGAGGAAGCCTGGCCCCTGGAGGAGGAAGGACGCCTGCCTCGGTGGTACTAGGAAGGCGGCTGCACCCCGGGAGGAGGAGGGCTCCAGCTCCCCGAGGAGGAGGATGCCTTGCCCGCAGGTGGAAGCCTGCAGTGTCCATAGGAGGCTCCCGGCCCGGAGGAGGAAGGACGTCTGGCTCATAGGAGGAAGGCACAGCACCTCCCTCCCTCTCTCTCTCTCCCTCTGTCACTCTCCCTCTCTCTCCCTTCCTCTCCCTCCCCCTCTCCCTCTCCCTCCCTCTCCCTCCCTCTCCCTGTGGCTTAGGCTCAATTCCTCTGCAGCCTTCTTGACCCCTGAAGGTACAGCTGCCCTTCTGGATGGGATCCAGAAGTCCCATCATCCCAGATTTCCCTCTTCCTGCTTCAGATCTTTAAGACATCAGCGTGGACTGTGATCAACGTGGCTTGAGTTTCATGGGGGTGTGGCTCAGCCCGTAAGGCCATATAGTGGTAGTGGCAACCACGGGGTCAGCAGGTTTGGAGATGGGTGGGGGTGGACGGTGTGTCAAAGTGGGTGCTCTCACAGGACAGAGGAGGGGGCTCCACAAAGAAACCCCTGTAGAAGCCTGTGTTCAGTATTTATTGAGCTTAACTGCGAATTCAGACTCAATGGTAATGTCATTTAGTCTCCCCAAGTCCATAAATTAAAAATTAATCTGCACAGAGCAGAAAGCCCCAGAAGAGCAGGGTTTCCAACACAGGCTTTCCTTCTATTGACAGGGCTTTTCTTCTCTTATTTTAAGCAACACATCTTAGGGGTTAAATTTTTCTCTATGATTTCGCCTTTCTACCTTTGTCATTCGGCTGGGTTGCCACTACTTTAATTGTATTTCCTGGGAACTCATTTACATGTACACGCTCAATTTGTGCTTTTCAAAAAAAAAAAAATGTTTCAAAACAAACTTCATCATATTTTTTACATGTACAGTCTTCTTAGCAGTTCTTGAAGTTAGGCGATATCTTTCCACAAAAGAATTAAATTGTAGATTAAGTAATTTATGACACAAGTTTTCAGAATAATGGGCTTTAAAAAATACATATGCAAATGTTTTTAAAAGTAATGTGCTGATTAGTAAAACAGCTCGTAGCCCATGTTCAATGCTGTCACAGTTATTTTAACTCTAAGAGGAATAGGTGCTGCAGAGTTTTGTATTTTCTTAAGGATTTTATTTATTTATTTATTTATTTGAGAGACAGAGTATGTGCATGAGTGGGGAGGCACAGAGGGAGAGGGAGATAGAAGCAGACTGAGCCGGGAACCCAAATGACGGTCGTGGGGCTCCATCTGAGGACCCTGGGATCATGACTTGAGCTAAAGGCAGACGCTTAACCGACTGAGCCACCCAGGTGGCCCGGGCTGCATAATTTTATTTATTTTTTTTAATTAATTAATTTTTTTTTTTTGCATAATTTTAAATGAGATGCACATTAGAGAAAAATTGTAGACGGCTAAAATCAGTCGTGACAAGGCGATATTTGCACCAGTGACTAAAAATTCTGAACAAAGCAATACTTGCACCAGTTACTAAAATCCATGGGTTTTGGAGACTGAGGATAGTATCAGGAGTGTTCGGTGTCAGTCAGACATACATCATAGCTTTTCTAACAAACTTTGGGCGACCTGCCTAGACTCTGAACGGTGAGAGTTTATCTAATAAGATCCAAGAGGCAGCTTGGTTCCTCATTAGCAACATGAAGTCTAAGTTTCCGAACACTGAGACTCAAAACAAAATGCATTTCATTAGACTAAAGCCCCGTAACCCACTGTTTCCAAAACAGCTGAGTCCTGGTCTCTTTGTCTCTACCTCTGTCTTCTTTCCCCCAATCCGTGTCTCTTTAACTGAGGGGAACGTGCACTCTGATCGGTTAATGCATTTGGCCTGTGTCACCTGCGCCCTTGGTTACCGCGTTGGGAACCGCTCCGCTCCGCCTTCCCGCTTGCGGTACGGGACGGTTAGGAAAGGCACCTGCCGTGGCCGTGGCCCTGCGGGCCCTGCTGTCAGGAGTTGGCTGCCGAAGGGTGGGCCAGGCTTCCTTTGTCGGAATTGGGACAGGCAGCTGGGCATTTGTCTATTAGCCCATCTGCCAACCCCTCGCAAAATCACGCAAGTATTTCCGCGGCTAATGCCGAGGCCAGAACTAAGATAATGAGCTCAGATAATGAGACACCGCTTCCTCTCGGATATCTTAGTTTCACAACCATGTTGTGGTGAGAAAGTACTATTTTGGCCTAATGGAAATATTGCTCATAAAATCTAACACAGAGACAATTCCTCCCAAAGAAAATATGTTCTTAAGCTGGAAAATTCTGACAGAAAGATACAATCTTCAAGCTGAAAGAGAAGATTAGTGGTCATTTGGTTCAATTCCTCTGATATATGAATTACTTCTAGAACGTTCCTGGCAAGTGTTGCCTAGTTTCTGTTTGAAACTCTCCAGTGCTAGAGACACAAGCGGTCATCTTTTGTGTTAGGGGTATATTTGGAAAGGGAAGTAATCATGATGGCAGTAATCACTTCAAATAAATGCTCCAGGAGAAAGAGGGGAACAGAAAATCCGTCACCACTCCCCTTCCATCCACCATGACTTAGGAAAAGCTCTTCTTTCTTTGATGTGGATGTTGGGAGGAAAGTTTGGGACGGAGTAAGTTTCAGGGTTTTCTGAAAGCAAAGAAGGGGCCTAAAATATCCAACAGTTTTATTTTATGATTTAAAATTAGGGAAATTTTTAAAAATGTGGATTCAAATGGCTCAGATCAAGACCCAGGATTAAAACATGGTAATAATCCTCTTGAAAAAAAATTACCATAATGGAAAAAGCCAACCTCTGCATATGGTTACGTAGGTGGGAGCTGGAATGTTTGTCCTGGGTCTGGGAGCTGTTTATTCTGGAACTTGTTTCTGATGAACTTTAGAACCAAGAAGAAAGCACTAATCTGGGCACTAAGGGATGTAGGGAAATGGTGGGATGCATTGGCCAAATGGTGGTGGCAAGGAGGGTAGGGAGGGTGGGGGTGGGAGACACGGCATGCTCCCACTGGAGGTATCTGAACTCAGGTTTCATTTGCATTAAGTCCTTATTTTATATTTTTTTGGGTCAGCAAAGATCTATCTGTGCAGTGACAGTCATTCATGACTTTGACAATGGGTCTACACTGACTTCTGTTCCCTCTGAACTTTCTCAACTCTGTGGTCAAGGACATTCTTTCCATTAAGTTGTCTTCTCGATGTGATAGACATTTTTGTCTTGATGCTTCACGTAAACACCCTTCTTTCAGCCCTCAGTATCTTACTTCAACACCATCCTAGAGTCCAAATCACAACATGTGAAAATTACCATTCGGTCATTTGGAATGTGACTGGAGAACGTGCTATTTGTCTATACTCTAGCTTCCGTAGCACGGCAGATGCTGTCGCTGCCCCCGCTTGTGTCCCTGGGCACTCACTTTTAGTTCCTGTCCAAGAAGGCTTCCTCTTGTAAAGCCTCACAACTTTCACCCCAGAGCTTGCTCTCAGTGCGGGCGTGAGCAGGCCAGCGAGGCCAGACGTTACTGTCCGGGAGTAGTCCTCGGTGATGATGAGGGGAACTGGGAGTCTATACTCCAGCCTCCCCAGCTGAGCGTGCGGTTCGGGTCACACTGCCTTCCAGAGTTGCCCAGCAGGGCCGAGCCTCAGATGCCCACATGGTAAAATGTGCCAAAGAACATGCCTTTATCCAATTCCTTCCCTTTCCTGTCGCTCTGCTCAGACCCGCCCGACGTTCCTGGGTTGCCTCCGCGAGATCGACATGCATCGAAATCCTCACTTCCGCGGCCTGCTTCCGGGGGAATCCACACTAAGATACCTGAGGGGGTGCCTGAAAAAGTAAGAGAGTGTGGGTATCCATCAGGAAACCCATTTCGTCTCCTGTAACAAGGGATTATGCGTCATGTGTTTCAAGGGGAAGCACCCTCACCTCTCCGGACTTTGGGGACACGAAGAGATTCTGCTAACACGCTAACATCTCTCTCAATGTCTGGAGTCTTTTAATTTTCTATGCCACCTTGATAAAAGTGAGGGGTTGAGAGTCCCCCCAACCCCTGCCTCTGCCATTTGCAATTCCCATATCATAACCTTGCACTTCACTTTGAAATAGAGCTTTGAGTGGCTCTGTGGTTGGGCGTCTGCCTTTGGCCCAGGTCGTGACCCTGGGGTCCTGGGATTGAGTCCCCTGCAGGGAGCCTGCTTCTCCCTCTTCCTGTGTCTCTGCCTCTGTCTCTGGGTCTCTCATGGATAAATAGATAAAATATTAAAAAAAAAAAAAACAGAGTTTTCATTGAATTCGTGTTTCAACTGCCACTGACACCTTTTTAATACCCGGCTGTGGAGGGCACGTGTTGTGTGTGCTGTAGACGATCCGAAGGCCCTGTGGGCCCCTGCCCCGGCGGGGAGCACCCTAAGCGCTCTCCACGGTCACCAACGCTCTCCGAGGAAGGCGCGCCAGGCTGGATGGGAGGACACGGGCTCTGCCCACTGGCTGAGCAGGCAGCGGCCCACCAACGTCAGGCAGGAATCCCTCAGGGCGACAAGTGCCATATCTGACCAAGTATTGGTCAGACATGAGACGACAAAGGGTAAAACCTGTACCCAGTGGCTTCCAGGGCCTTCCTCGCGCACACCCCATGAAGCCCTTCCCCTCTGCATGGGGCTGAGCGCTGTGAACGGGACAGCAGTCTCCTAAAGAGCTTCGTTAAAAAACAGAAAAAAGAAAAACTGGTGCAATAATGGCGATAATTGCCTTCCACAGATCACCGTAAGATTATTTAAATGTAAGGTGTAGGATTTTAAATCTCATATTTTACTTCATATTTTGGATCAGTTCTAATCCTTCACATCGTAGCTTCACCCTTTTAGCAAAGAGGAGAGTGTGAAGGTCACTCCGTTCCGTGTCCTACGTGTCTTTGGTGCTTCTGCTTTGGGCCCTCAGCATCTGCTTGGCCACTAGCCCCGTGAGGGAAACTGCCATCGTCCTGGCCACCAGCTCGTTCAACCATCAGCTGAACCCCGGGACTGGCTGGCTTCGGAGCGTCCTACCGCCCTGGGATCGACTTCCATATCTGCTGTATTTCTGATCGAAACTTTACTACTTGACAGATGACGTGGCATCTGCTGGGCTTTGTTCTGTACGTTACCAAGGGTGCTGCTCTGCTGTGCTACGTGCTCCCAAAGAAACTGCCCCCAAAACATCCACGTTCATAGGAGCCTGAAGCTGCAAGGACATTCAGTAACAACCTTCACCTCCCCACGATAATCCCAATAGACCTTTTCCACATTAATGGAACACACCGCCGGGTGAGTATGTCGCCTTCAACAATTTGCACATATTCCAATATCCAAGCTTTGACCTTTCATCACAAACTGTTTTTTTGGTTTTTTTTTTGTTTGTTTGTTTGTTTTCATCACAAACTTTGAAGTTCACAGTCAACAAGTTTGTTCTTGTGTCTCCTTCGGATAATTTCATAAGGCAGCGAATAGACCCTTCTCTTGATCCGGGGATATAAGCTGAGCTCCAGGACAGCATCTAGGGCACCGAGAAAGACCAGAAGAGAGTCACCGCTGCGATGAGGAGGTCAGGTGAGGAGCAGAGGGATGTTTTCCTGGTTATTCTCATTTGATCATTCTCTAATGGGCTCCGTCAGCATTTTCTCCACTGTGTTCTGTAGAACTCGGTGATTCCCCAAGTCATTTTTTCTAGATGTTAACAGATACTTCATGAAAAAAAGAATTCAGTTGTTTATTTTGAAACAAACAGGCAGCTGTATCCTCACATGGAGGCAAATGTCCTGGGCATATTAAAAAGCATTGGAAAGTCCTGCAGGAAAGAAATCTGTCTAATCCACTGGTTGACCACACAATCTCTTTCCCTCCATACTCATGGAACACATACTCCATGGAATACTGCATAGGGACCCTGGCCCACATCTTTGTTAAAAAACACAAATTGTGATGGCTAGACTAAAGAGAATATAGCAGGTGGAACCTAACCAGTAAAGAGAAGAGTGGATTATTCCAGACACAATTCTATGAATGAAATAAAATAACATATTCACTTTTTCAAGACTGTGGTTGACTTGCACTAAGCTTGTTGCCTAATACAACCTCTCGGTCTTTTCTTTCACAGGTTGTACTTTGTGGTTCTTGTTAAATATTTGTAAATATATAAGAAGAAAAATGTGACATCAATTCCTATTAAGTTCTGGTCTACTGAACTTAGTGGCTTCCTTACCTCAGCCACAGACACACACATTAAATTAGAGATGAAAAACACATTTACAGTGTGGTAGGTAATTTAATTAATTAGGAAAACTGTTGCATATGATTTGTGTAGTCACATACTATTTGTTTTTTAAAAGTGCCATGAAATGCTATAAAACATTTAAAGATGCCATACTTATTAAAAGAAGGAAATTATGTCCCAGAAAATTACCATAGTCAAGGATTTTATAGTTGGCAGTCACTCTCATAAAAGATGAAAGTCAGCCTCCCAGACGGAGTTTGAGGAACAGCAGAAATGGAAACGATAGCATTGGTTTACTGATAAACTGACTCTAATTTCAGAATGTAACCAAACAGAAAATTCCAATTAACCCTAAGTGCTATCTAAGAGCCACACACTGTTACAGCTAAAACAGACCTGACATTTCTCATTTGGAAAGTGACATGGAAACTAGGACATAAAACAAGAGGGTAAAAGACATTCAAATAGGCTGAAGAAAACTCAAGAAAAATGATTCATAATAATTAATTTACTTTTTTTGCCACATATTGCAGTTACAAGCCAAAGGATGTGGTGAGCAGGAACTTGATGTTTAAAAATATTACATAATGGACATAAGTGTAGTACACAATTCTGATAAGTTTGAGAAAATACTAGCAAATTATTTCCAGATTGAGGATCCTTTTAAAAATTTAATCATCTGAATTTGTACAATTTGACTTGCTTTTACTGAAGAAATTGTGTTCTACTGCTAGTTCCCATAGTTCCCAAAATGTCCTCAAATTTTCAATGACCTTCAACGGTGAAAAAAACATTTTGTTGTCGCATCAGTACCAGTTAAGCTGCTTTAAGCTTTTAACCAAAGTGAGTTTACAATCACATTTTTATACAAGTGAAATGAAGTTTTAAAAAGCAGTTAATGTAGGGGCATCTGGATGGCTCAGTTGGTTAAGTGTTAGACTCCTGATTTTGGCTCAGCTCATGACCTCAGGGTCATGAGATCGAGACCTGCCTTGAGCTCTGTGCTGGGCATGGAGCCTGCTTAAGATTTTCTCTCTCGCCCTCCCTCTACCCACCCCCCCACTGCTGCTTCATGCACGCACACTCTCTCTTAAAAAAATAAAAATAATAATTAAATAAAGAAATAAATTTAAAGAAGCAGTTAGAGAAGCTCCATCTTAATATTATTTTCTAGTTCTGTTGTCTATATCTTTATTTATTTATTTTAATTTTTATTTATTTATGATAGTCACAGAGAGAGAGAGAGAGAGAGGCAGAGGGAGAAGCAGGCTCCATGCAGGGAGACCAACGTAGGACTCGATCCCGGGTCTCCAGGATCGCGTCCTGGGCCAAAGGCAGGCGCCAAACCGCTGCGCCACCCAGGGATCCCTGTTGTCTATATCTTTAAAACACGGACCTATTATGGTAAAAACAATCAGGTTTTTTTGCACCCACAACTATTGAAATGTATGTCCTGGTAGCAATAGAGCCTGGTTGTTAGGTAAGCTTCTTACCTTCAGTTATTATATTCAGAGCCCTTCACATAAAAATATGTTACACACATTAAATAGGCATCTATGATTATTGTGACACACAAAGCACTGAATTTTAAAAGAAGAATAAGTTCAACATACACTTGGCCAAAAATGTGGGGGTGTTTATTTCCTTTTTCTATAATGACCAAAGTAATGCTCTCATTAACACAATCATATTTTCAATCTGAGCAGATAAAATTTATTTTTAAAAGATATACTTCTATTACTTGGAGTTGCTGAAAAAGAGCATGCATAAAATTACTTTGTGGGAGAAACAGAGAAAAGAAAGACTTAATGGCAAAATGGGAAACGGAGAAATTGGGGGAAAGCGCTAGAATTAAGGACATTCTATTTTCAGGTCATACGCATCCGCTGTGGAAAAGACTGGGAAACAGAATGGGATTGTTAGGTTTGGGAACAGCCTTCCTGTTTAAGAGGCTAGTTATAAATATCTGAGGCCAGTATGCGAGGACAGACTACAAGTTACACATTAGCCCATTCATTCCCAGTTAAGCACGCAGGAAGTGAGACGAAAATTGCTTAACAGACGATATCTTTAGATACTAGAAAAATGCATTCGATTGATTGAAAAAAAAAAAAAAACTACTCACTGTGCTGCCGAATATCTGAAACTTCATGTCTGGAAAGCACTGTATCCGGGGAACAGTATGTTTTGGGGTGGGAGGTGGAGTGTGGAGCCATACGAGGCAGGGAGAAAGGGAGATCATTTGTAATTTTACTCTTGCCTTTAGAATGATAAGAATTGAAGAGGGAGCAAACAGTTTTCAGAGCATTCTAGAATAATGAAGCAAATTGTCAGGTTTTCCCAAGTCTCTCGTGCTGCCCTAGGAAAACAAATCCTTTACTGCAAGGCCCTATCCAGAAATGTTATCCTCAGGAGTGTGCCCTTCGCCACAGCACTTCCCGAGGCCCACTGGGATCTTGCCGCATCCTCAGTAGACCTCAGTTGTTTACCTGTGAGGTCTAGATGGGTTTCTCACCTGTGAAGCCTCAGACACTCGACTGTTCTAGCACTGCTGGCCCGTATTTCTGGGCAGACCTGTATTAAGCCAACATATAAAACCTGAATATTAATATTGTTTAATTTGGAGAGAGAAATAATAATACAGGGCTCAAAAATTGTTAATGTGTAGGGCAAACACATTCTTTTCTTGGAAGAAGAATTCCATGGAAAAACTAAATGATAATTAAAAGTCGGCTTAGTAAATACAGATCAAAGCAAAGGAAGCTTCGGTGACGTGGATAGTCAACGGGTGAAATGGAGGTTCAACAGAATCAGGGCCACGTGGTCTCCTGCACTTCACCCCACAGTACAGATGGTCCTTGGGAAAATCCTTGGGGTCCTTTGGCCTTGACATCTCCATTGGACGATGGTTAGACGGACAACCAATGTTTGACTCAGTGCCTCTGGTTGTTCTGCTTTAAGATGAAACCTCAAGGGTAGGTTTAGAGCAGACCCCTGATGAACTGAACGGTAATATTTCTAGGGAGATGAGAAGAGGCCAATGATCCCAGAGGGCGAGAAAGAAAAAAGTGTTTCGACTGATAACCAACTCTGTGACCTGCCAGAACTAATGAATTGAAAAAAAAAATTGTAGTAAGTGTGCAATTGAATTTTTACAATATGCCAGTCATCGTGTGCAAGGTGCTCTAGTTACAGGGTATTAAAAATAGACATTAACCTTAATTCCCACAGTCTAAGGAGACAGATCATTTCAACAAAGAGCTTAATAGAGGTGAGCAGAAAGAGAAATTGAAATAGCAATAGCCTAAGGGGCGCCTGGTTGACTCCGTCGGTGAAGCATCTTCCCTGCGCTCAGGTCATGATCCCGGGGTCCTGGGCTGGAGCCCGCGTCTCGGCGTCTCGGTTCCCGCTCAGCGGGGTCTCTGCTTCTCCCTCTCCCTCTGTCCCTTCCCTGGGCTCGAACTCTCTCACTCTCTCTCTCAAATAAATGAATAAAATCTTTTAAAAAGAAAAAATAGCAATAATCTATCATAAGAAGAAATCCTGACGTTTCATGTCCACTAAATCCAAAATCCTCTTCTCTCCGCATGGAACCAAGTCTGGGTTTTCTGAGTTCATCTTCTGCTAATTTTCAAGCTTAGCAATTGAGGAAAGAGGACGGCACTGGGTAAACCCGTCAGCTGTGTTTACAACGCTCCGGTCTCAGAGGAGGATGGAGTCTTGTGGAGCCGGCATTCTGTCTCTTACCTACTTCTTTTTTTTTTTTTAAGAATTTTTTTTTTAAATTTTTAAGTGATCTCTGCACCCAATGTGGGACTCGAACTCCCGACCCTGAGATGGAGAGCTGCATGTTCTTCTGACGGAGCCAGCCAGGCCCACCTGCCCACCCCGGTGCTTCTGGTGAGCAGAACCCAGGCCGAACAAGGGTGGTGCTCGGGCCCCTTCACCGCATGGATTAGACCCCTGCTTTGGGATCGAGGTAACTGAGTCAGAATAAGGTTGATCTAAAAGAAAATAGAAATCTATTTCTGCTGAAAAAACTGTACTATGTAGGGATTGTCTACTTAGAGGAAAGCCTATGGCAGTGCCAGACGGCCCGGGTGCAATTCGCTGACCCGCTCTGTAGCCAGAGGGGACAAGGGTGCCCCCAGCCCCCACCTTTGCCCCACTTCGTGGGGATGTCCCTCGGGAGGCCCAGCCGTGACCCGCCGCCCCAGCGGACTGTCCCGTGGAGGCCGCCTCATTCTCGGCAGAAGGGTTCTGGGCAGGAATCCTGCTAGATTTCTTTGATAACGAACCAAAACCCGCCAGCCCAAGAAATTGAGCCTGTTTCATGAACACGGCTTCCCAGAAGAGAGCGCGGTGCCAGGCCCCACCGGCGCAGCTGGCGCGTCCGGGCTGGCTCTGGGGCCTGCGCTGGCCCGTCCTGGGCTCGAGCCTTCGGCCCTGCACTCCCACTTTCAAGCAGGTGTCAGCCTCTTCCCTGGGAAGTGTTGGTGTTTCCGTGTGTCCGGGACCTCCCCTCTACAGCCCTGGAGTCCGAGGAGCAGGAGCCACTCAGCCTGCGGGGAATGGCCAAGTGGGTAACGCAGGTGAGAACCGACACCCTGTGGGGTGCGGGCAGCCGCGCTCCGGCCTGTGCGGTGCCACTGCCCTCAGCCCGCGCACCGCCTTCTGTCCTGCGGCGTTTGCAGCCTCTCAGGGCCCTCCTGTAGCCAGGCGACCGCCTTCGCTGTTATGCACCGATCCTACACCCCGGGCCATACTCCGCACCCGACCTATGGCAACTCCTTTCCTCCCCACGTTTTATAGGTGAGGACACTGGGAAGCAGACTGGGGAGGCGGCCTGCGGTCCCCGGGGGCAGGCAGGGGCTGCGACACAGATGGGCCAGCACGGAGGTGGCCCGTCCGCCTCTGTCGTGACCCCGAGTGAGGCTTCAGCCGCCGTGGCCTGTGCCAGAGGTGGCAGGTGACTCTGGGAAGTACAAATGAGTTTAAATAAGACCGATGATACCGACATTTAAAAAATAGTTTCAGTGTTGATTTTTGACTATTTTCCCTTTTTTTTCTTAAATCGGAGTGGAGCCGACACACAATGTTTCACGGGTTTCAGGAGTTCCGCTGGGTGGTAGGGCGAGGCCGCACGCTCGGCTCCTTCACACGAGTGCAGCCACCGTCTGCCTCCTTGCGTCGCCCACTGTGCTCCTTGTGCTGTGCCGCTCACCCCGGGGATGTCTGCGTTCATCAGGGGGAGGCCAGACCTCCCGCTCCCCCCCCCGTTTTGCCTGACACCACCCCCCTTCTCCTCTGCTATTCATCAGATTTTTCTTTTGAACCAATCCCAAGGTTACAGAATAATCGCAAGTCTAGTCTTTTTTTTTTTTTTTCTGCTGAACCATTTGAGTCGGGGTCTCATGTCCTTCCATCCCTGAGTGACGTCCGGTGCCTTCTTTCTCTGCCATGTGCTCAGTACAGCAGCAGAATGAGCGAGGCCGTCGGATGCTGAAACGCACCACTGCTGTCTCTCCCCGACCCCATTCAAGTCCTGCCGATAGTCCCAGTAACGTCCTTCCGAGCAGAGGGACCCAGCTCAGGATCGTGTATTGATTTTAGTTGTCATTTTTCTTTTTTATAGGATCTTTTTTTTTTTTTTTTGCACCTATATTCACAAATGAAATTGGCTTAGATTCTTCTTTACTTGACTGGTTTGGGTGTTAAGGATTAAACTCACAGAAATCTGGCTGCTGGCCCTCTTTTTCTAGTCTTTGAGATGTTGAATTTAACGAAAGGATTTGTTCCATGAAGGTTGATAAAAATTCATCTATGAAAACATCTTGGCCTTGTGTCCTTTGTGGCAAAAGGCTTTGATTTCTACAGCGTGCTAGCTTTTTATTCCGTTGGCCAGTTTTTCCTGTTTCTACGGCATTGATTTGTGCACTTTTATTACTTCCTTCCACTTTATTACTTTCCTGTTTTGTAGCTTACTTAGTAGGATGCTTAGCTTAGTTCAAACTGTGTTTTTGCTTTTGAGTAGGTCTTGCAATTCTTTCTTGATAGTTGGACATGATACGCTGCCAGAAGGAACTGCTATAAGGAGGCCTTTGGGAATGTGCTGGAAAGGCCCCTGTGTGGGGAGAAGTGTTCCACAGTCCTATGATCCTGTTTCCATTTCTTCGGAGCCGATGCCTCCGGCGCAGGAAATCACAGGCTATCAGCTAGAAATGCAGTCGTTCCGTCCACTAGGAGATATGGATTTGGACATTTGGTGTCTTCAGAGTTGCTTTCTATAAGGGAAGTGGTTTGAAAACATCGTGTTAGAAAAAAATCAGAGGCACATCTTAACACCTACTGAGCTAAAAATGCACGTCAGCCAGATTTAAGTGTTAACAAAAAAACCAGACATCTGAGAAGCAACTGAAATTTTACATAATGAAGAAGACAGGAAGAGACATGAAAGTAGGGCCGAGTTAGATGAAAATAGATCCTGAAGACTTCAGAAGTGCCCACCCCTGATTCAGTGCTGTCTGGTGGGTCGGCAATTCTCTACAGTTTTGGTATTTGTAGCTAACATACAGGTTAAGTTGCTTTAACAGAGGCCTAAAAATTAGGAGCTTAAATAAAACAGATGTTTCATTCTTTTTTATGTAACATCTGGTCATTCATCTTTGCCCTCCTCAACATCTGGCTTCTTTCTCTACAAGGTGGCTCTTCCAGGTGTCCCCACACTCCAGTACACACACACACACACACACACACACACAAATCAATTGGGCGTTGTTTCTACTGATTACAAGGAAGTATGTTGCTAACCCTTGGAGACAATTAGCTTTTATTTATTTTTTATTTTTTTAAGATTTTATTTATTCACGAGAGACACGTACAGAGAGAGAGAGAGAGAGAGAGAGGCAGAGACACGGGCAGAGGGAGAAGCAGGCTCCATGCAGGGAGCCCGATGTGGGACTTGATCCCGGGACTCCGGGCCGAAGGCAGGTGCTCAACTGCTGAGCCACCCAGGCGTCCTGACAATTAGCTTTTAAAGGAACATAGATGGGGCACCTGGGTGGCTCAGTTGGTTAAGTGCCCGACTCTTGATTTTGGCTCAGGTCATGGTCTCAGGGCAAGAGATGGAGCCCCGTGTTGGGCTGTGCACTGGGTGTGGAGCCTGCTTAGGATCCTCTCTCCCTCTCCTTCTGCCCCTCCCCACCTGTGCGCTCTCTTTCTCCCTCTCTCTCTCTGTCTCTCTCTCTCTTTCTCTCTAAGGAAGAAAAAAGAACATAGAGAACGTGTTGACATAGAGCTTGAAGTGGAATCAAATAAAAAACAAAAATAGAAAGAAACAAAAATGAATTAGTGTCTCCTCTCTTCTTCCTGTTTTCCACATTCACACCCCATTTCCAGCTCAGTACAGGAAGAAAACTAGGTCACTAAAAATGTT
Organism: Vulpes lagopus; assembly: GCF_018345385.1. NCBI lineage: Eukaryota > Metazoa > Chordata > Mammalia > Carnivora > Canidae > Vulpes > Vulpes lagopus. Next base: position 59,451,266 of record NC_054836.1, read on the forward strand.
TCCATGGTATCTGAGTTTTCTCCTTTAAAATAAAACTCAAATACTGACCACTTTTGATGGTCAAGAAATCACCTACTTAAAGCAAAATGATGTCAGATTTAAATGTACCTACATGTTGGTGGAGGGGCCATATGGTAATTAATCCTCCCCCTCCTCCCCGTGTGTGTGTGTGTGTGTGTGTGTGCACGCGCACACGCGTGCACGCATGTCCCATAACCCATTTGTTGGATCGACTAAGTATCTTCGTGCACAATCTATGTATATTTACAAATAATCCATTTCCCCTAGTCTACATGTTTCTGAGATACAATGAAGTATTTCTCTGACTCCTTCCTACATGCTTTTTAAAAAAATCACCAGTCTGCCTTGCATTTCCCCCCCACATAGTTCTAGGAGTTTCTAGAGCATTGACAATGCATCTAAGCCTTTCTTTAATGGAAATTTTTGAAGTGTGCCCTCTCCTAAGGGATTGTTCCTGTCCTCTTCCACTAGTCTGCACGTAGCACCAATTATTTTCCTCCCTCTAAGCCAAGGTTTGCAGCAGCAAGTACATCTTTCATAGACTATCATTAAGGAAAGATGAATCTGGGGGACCCCGGATGCTCATTTACTCTCCCTTTCTAATAGCCTAGAAAAAAAAAAAAACAAAACGCTGGCTCAGCAGGTATGAGTTAGCTCTAGCTCAACTGATAAACAGGCTGAAACCAGCTACTGAACTCCAGAGACTTTCTTTTCCTAACAAGACCTTTTCTTGGGTCAGAAAGCTTCTGATGTAGTATACTGGTCCAGCTATGTCCTGCTCCTATAAATATGTCGTGTTTGATTGGGTAGGTCCCTCGAGGAGACGTCCTCGCGGTGATCATCTGCTTGTGCCTGACTTAAGCGCAGCTCTATATGAGAACATGATGCTTGAGGGGGCACATGTGTTCTGCTCGTTGGCTCTAGGTCTCCCTCCAGTAAGATCCTCTTCTATTTACACAAACTGGCATCAGTAGGATGCTTTTATAAAGCTCTTTTTTGTGTGATAACCATCAAAGTGGCTGCTATCCGCCAATGCCCATTGAACACACAACCAGTGTTTCTGGGAACTCCAGTCCAGGGCACTTTCTCTAGTGCAGAGGGTCCTAAAAGCACCACCATTGTGTGATGTACTTTGATCACAAAGAATGTCCCTGGAGACTACTGCGACTAATGCCTTCTACTTTCCTATTGATTGAAGTTTTGGAGGAGAAGCACATTAGATTTTATTTATTGTTTTTTAATAGCCTTTTTAACCGAGGACATAGAGTGGGTTCCTGAAGGGGCTGAACCAGAGGAAAATTGGGTAGACTCTTGGTGAAAGTTGTCTAACCAAAAAATTCCTCTGATTGTTCTTCTCTTTGCTTGGCGCCCACACTTAGGTGCTCACTGGGGGTTGTGAACACGAAGTATCCTTCTACCTCCTAAGTATCCTTCCTTATTTCCTTCACTTCCAACTGCCAATGTTCTAATTTGGGATTTTGCCGTCTTTCTAGTTTCTTCTTTTTAAAATTAAAAAAAAAAAAAGATTTTATTTATTTATTTGACATACACACAGAGCACAAAGAGGGAGAGCTGCAGAGGGAGAGGGAGAAGCAGGCTCCCCGCTGAGCAAGAAACCCCATGCAAGGCTGGATCCCAAAACCCTGGGATCATGACCTGAGCTGAAGGCAGATGCTTAACTGACCAAGCCCTGCAGGTGCCCCTCTAGTTTCTTACATAAACATATTTGACTCAATAACAAAAGAATTATACTTTTTAATACTGTGTTATTTTGTTTGGGGGTAGCCATCAAGGACTGAGAAGCATTTTGGGAACCAAGAAGGCCCAAGCCAGGGGGAAGGAGTTGATCAAAAAGGAAGGCAATGGGAATACTGAGCAAATTTGAGGTGACCAGGCAACAGAGGCCAAGTCCAGGGACCATATTTCTCATTTATGGCTCTATCCTTTATCCATAAAATAGTACGTGTCATGTCATGAGTGATCAATAAATATGTCTTGATTGAGTTAATAAATGAGTGAATAGCTGGTCAAGAAATTAGGAAAGCCATTTCTATAAAGGTCCTTTCATAAAACTCAATTTCAATATCCCAGGCTTGGCTCTCGTACCAGTTATCAGCGTGTTGCCTCTGAGCTCCCAACCCAACCTTCTTCGCCCTGCTTTATGATCCTGAAACTCAAACTTGCAAATAATTCTTTGCCAGCAAGCACGCGATTGGTGTTGCAAATAGAGAGCCCCGAAGGGACACTGCAGGAAGTGGGGCGCTTCTTCTCCCGGACATGGAGAAGGTCTTTTCTGTGTAATTCAGTGTGCACCTGCGAATGATACTTATCCCACCCCAACGGACCTTCTCACCGTCCTGGCCAGCGGCCATCCAGTGAGTCAGGAAGGCACTGCAGTGCTTGGCTTTCCCATTGGAAAGCTCCCTTCTTGCAAAACACCTCATCACCCCAGTAAGTGGCCTCTGAGCAAGCTTTCAATCTCTGCACTTCCCCAGCTGATTTCTAGTCTAATTAATGTTCCAGTGGCAGCTTCTTAGTGAACGGCAGCCCAGGGGCCAGGCCCATCCTGAGGCAGCTCAGCAAAATTCTCTGCCATCTAGTGGGCCCCATGGGCACCTTTTCCAGTGAGGTCTGACTGACTCTCCAGCACAGGTAGGGCCTTCTTCTCAGTTTGGTCCTTCCTGGGTGTCGGGTCTGCACCCTAGAGTGGTAGCTGCTCCCTGTATCGGTTCCTCTTGTAATCTTTAGAGCTCTCTTGGCCCCTGTGAGTAGTTAATATCCTGTTACTAGTTCATGATTCTTTGCATTAAATTTCCCTGTTCAGAGAGCCAGTGTATTTTTTCCTTCCTGGCTGGATGCCAATGGACATAGCTATGGAGGGAGGTCACCCATGCCCCATGGTCCTGGCTCTTATTCCTCACAGCATATCTGCTCTGTAGGGGCTCTCCAGGGCACCCCAATCACCATGATGTCAGCCCAAGGAGATAGAGATCCATTATTAAAGATTAGTTTCAGATTTTGCTGATTGGAGGGGTAAATGTCATTGATACACTGCCTGGCTGATGCTCCAGTGACTGCAGGAGAGAGGCAGGCGGGACAACTTATAAATAAATGGTTAGAGCCCCGCCTCTCGCAACTGGGATGGAGCTAGAATGGAAAGGCTTCATCATCTTTCCAATAAAGCCTCTCTCTCCATACCAGGGCTACTTAGACACGTAGAAGAGCAGTACTTGTAGAAACAAAGGAACAGTGCAATTTAAAGAAAGAGAAAACAGTCGTACTTGCTGCAGGGATTGAAGATAATTTGGTTGATAACATCCATTCTGTGCATTTAATTTATAAAATGCTTACAGGAGACCAACTTTTAATACTAAAGTAATAGAAATGAACCTTGCTATGCCCTTGAATCATCTGAAATAATAATTAGGTCATGCTAATAAGCAAAACTCAGGATGCTACCAAAGCAATCAATAGGACCATGTGCACTGAATTACTTTATTAATAATCTAACATAATTTGTTTCCCATGCAGACAAAATGCAGAAGGATGGTATTTTGTGTTGCATTTCCTTGATGGCTTTTAAATTAAGCTTTATAGTGTGTCACAGCTGTCAGCATCCTCACCGTTATCATTACTCGCAAACATTTAGTGCCCACCCGCTGTGTACACAGCACTGGGAGGTTCGTTAAAGAGGAAGAGCAATAATTCCCTGCCCTTGAGGTAGTAGAGGGGTGATTACTTACGCTGAGTACTCTGCTTGGTTCAGCAGTGGATGAGCAGGACGTCTTGGAGCAGATGCTCTGACATCCCTACGCAACTTCATCCCCATTAGAGCAATGACGTTAACATTTCTGCACTTGGTCTTCTTTACTTTAGATCATAAAACAATGAATTGGTGTATTGTAGAAGAGTTAAACAAAATAGCAGTTCCAGGGTAAAAGCTAAAATTCTCCCTTAATTATACTGATGAACATTTGGTTCATGATGGCTGCTTCATACAATGTTGAGTATGTGCCAACTCTGCTCGATACTCATGTGCACGCCTACACTTTACAGGTGAAGGCATAGAAAGATCTAGAGGGGGCCTACAGTGAGTGCCCACGATCCGACTCAGGAGGCCTGGCACCCATGTCTATACTTGGTCCCCCTCACCCACAGTTTTGGTCACCGTCGGGCACCTGCCATCCAGGAGCAGATGATCCTCCCGCTGCCATAGGGTCAGAAGGTCCACAGTAGCCCACTGTCGTGTCGTTCACCTCATTGCTTCTCGTCGCGTAAGCATTTTGTCATCTCACATCATCACAAGAAGAGTGAGTATAGTGCAATAAGATATTTTGAAAGGCCACATTCACATACTTTTTGTTATAGTACATCGGTATAATTGCTCTATTTCGTTATTACTTATTTCTGTTCATCTCTTACTGCGCCTACTGTGTAAGTTAAACTTTATCATGTATCATAGGTATGTATGTGTAGGAAGAAACGTAACATGTACACGGTTTGATACCACTCATGGTTTTCAGGCACCCACTGGGGGTCTTGGAATGTAGTCCCTGTGGGTGAGGAGGGGCTCCTGTTCCCTTAACCACTACTCCATATGGCCTTTTCCACATAATCCCCCCAGAGGTAACCACCACCACCAAGGGGTGCTTACTCTTCTAGGGCCCATCCTGTGAATTGAATAGAAGTGCGTATGTGAGGGATGCCTGAGTGGCTCAGTGGTTGGGCGTCTGTCTTTGGCTCCTCAGGGTATGATCCTGGGGTCCTGGGATCGAGTCCCATATCGGGCTCCCTCAGGGAGCCTGCTTCTCCCTCTGCCTGTGTCTCTGCCTCTCTCTGTGTGTCTCTCATGAGTAAATAAATACAATATTTTTTTTAAAGAAAGTGCGTGTGTGTACATACATGCATATCTTTTAAAAATATAAATGGAAAAAATATATAAACGGGATCATAGTAACATTTAAGAGTTGTTTTCAAAAATAAAAAATAAAAACTTTTCACTAAAAATATCTTGGTTGTATTATCATATATATGTTCAAGATTGTGTGTCTCTATATGAGTGTACATATACATCTGTATGTGTATATATACACACTTACACACATACACATATACATGTGTGTATATATTTAGATGGATTTTTAATATTCCATAATTCAGATGTACCATTTGGACATTCTAAAATTAATAGGCACTTTAAATGTCTCCCTGTTTTTGCTCATATATATGTACTTGAGTACATGCTTGTGAACATATCTTTGTACGTACGTGGGATTTGGGGGACAAGATTCCTAGAGGTGAACTTTTTGGATCAAAAGGTGTGCAGAGCAACGTTTTCATGCTTATTTCTACCTCCTGACATGCTGCATTCTGATCACATACAAAACAAATAGAGCGCTATCGATGACATGTGTTACTCCAGGGCTTACCTGAGATGCCCTTTCACTCTCTCACCTGTGTATGTGTGTCAGGTCACAAACGAGAGAGAATAGTGACACTCTCTAGTGCAGATATCAGTGTATTGCAAAATCATGTTCCTAACGTAGTCTCGAACCCTGTAATGGCTTCCTACCTAAGGCCAGCGTCCCACCTGCCTTTAAGTATTTTTCAGTGCACTGAACACAGTCCCTACTGACATAGAGTCTAATGTCCTGGTGCAGTTGGGCTGTTATAACAAAATACCACGGACTGTGGCGTACAGACAGCAGACATTTATTTCTCATGGTTCTGGAGGTGGAAAATCCCAGATCAACATACATGCATGATCAGGTGAAGACCATGGGTAGCAACCTCTCATCGTATGCTCAGATGGCACCAGGGGACAGGGTGTGGGTGGGGTCTCTGCAGGCACGACGCCCTTTCATGAAGGCTCCAAACCATCACCGGGTCACCTCCCAAAGGCCCCACCTCCCAACTCCACCACATTGGGCGTTAGATTTCAACAGAAAATTTAGGGGACACACTCAGATCATAGCACTCAGTGGATTTGCTACAAGAATTCTGGGAGTCGTCTTGGACTTTCTTGGTCTCGACCTATTACCACCCCTTTGCCAAAAACCGACTGATTTTATGACATAGACTTGTGGCTGGCCATAGGTATGGAATGTTTGCAGCTTGATTTCAGCCTAACCAAATGACTCTGAAGACGAAACTTTTCATTAGTGCCCCAAATGATTCATAGACTGACAGTGACAATAAATAATGAAGGTAATGTCTTCACTGCGTTCCTAGTGGATTTCTAGCCCAGCTACTCTTACTCATTATCTCATTATCTTCTCCTCCATATGTTTCCCTACTCCCCTGACCTCCACATAGCTTCCAGAATAAAAAGATTTTAATAGGTAGAGTTTTGGAATTAAAGCATCATTACACTAGATATTTATACAGTTAGTTTGTGACCTTCAGCATCTCTTGGGGACGTGAAAGCATCGACACTTCTTTCTCCTGCAGCTTGCTGGATTATTAATATCTGTCACCTGAAAATTTCCCACGTATATATAACTATTTAGAAATGAATTTTAAATCCCTATTATAGCTAACATCATATTTCAAGTTCCTAAAATTCAATAATCCCTTTAAGGTAGTTAAGAATGATGAAGAAAAAAAATAGTAGGCTTTTCCTTTTATTAGAAAGAATGGGCTATGTCAAAAATAAAGCAAATGACAAATTAACAGCATCGATATTGCAGAGCTTCTCTTTTGTTTTTCATTAAATTATGGTTTTTGTGATAGTTACACATAGATACAGGCTAAGGGTCCAGTAATTTGCAAGTTTTAAAAGAAAAAAATAACAACAAAATCTCCCTTACCCCAAACACACCCATCTCTTCCTTTTACCAATTTAAGTCATTATTTTGGTATTTACCTCTCTGTCCCTAAACAAAATCCTTGCTTTGTCATTTCATGGTGTTTTAGTTTTAGGTTGTATTTATTGAGTTCTGTTTTGGAAAAAGAAAGAAGAAGAAGAAGTTTTTAGCTCTTTTTTATTTGCCTTGCTCTTACCTTCTAACGGTAGGTATCCTGTTTACTCCTATTCCCCAATGTAGTTTTACTTTAATTTTGGATAGATAAGTCTTTGGTGTTAATATGAGCATAATAATGCATATGCAATTTCTTTAAAGACATATAGTAAACCATGATAATTTTTTTCTTCCTCACACATTTTTGTTCTCTGGTATTTATGGTTTTTATTGTTTTCCACTACTGCTATCTTTTTGTTTGGTTTTCTATGTACTTTTCACTATTTCAACCCCAATCTTGTTGGCACGTGTCTCACTCTGCTCTAAATACATCCAGTATCAGGTCTTGTCAATTTTATCTTCCTGAAGTCATCCCTTCAGGAATTTCTGACACACTCCAAACGAGACTGGTTGCTGCCATGGCCGGTGCCCATTTCGTTCCTAGACCTCTTTTCACGTCTTGTGGGTTGGCTCTCCTGTTCTCTGCATTGCATTCCTTCCCCTGTCCCTGTTAACTCTCTCATCGTAGTGGGGCATCTCTTTCAGCAGCTTCCTGGGATACAATGCACCGGAGGTAAAGTTCTTGAAACTTGCTTTCCCAAAAACATCTTTGTTCTATCCTGACCATGCGTTGGTGCCTTCCAGGTCCTGATGTTGATGCTGAGAAGTTTAATGATATTCTGATTCCCAGTCCTTTCCATATGTTCATTTTCCTCTTCAAAATCTTAGCTCCTATCTTTGGCTGAAGTTCTCTGAAACTTTCAAATCCTCTGTCTTCATGTGAGTCTGTTTTCATCCTTAGAGCTCAAACAAGGGGCTCTAGCAGTCGGGACCATGAATCTGGAAATTTGTTTGAATTACTGCATAGCTAATTTATTTCCTTTTCAATCTTGTTCTGTGTTTTGGGTCTCCCTATTATATAAATATTTGATTTTCTGAACTGGTTGTCAGATTTTCTTATCTTTTCCCTTCTATGTCATAGTCCTATTTTTTAGCTGAAATAGTTTCTAAATTTTTATATCCTAACCTTTCTGTTTTTTAGTTATTGATTAAAAAATTATATAGATATATTTAAAATGCCTCTTTACTATCCAAGGATTACATTTTAAAATAGTATTATTGTTTCATGATTAAAATATCTTCTATTGCGGATAGGTAATAAATGGGTAGTGGGGATTAGTTTGCCTTCTTACATCGACAAGACCTTTATTTTCTCCTAATTGATTTTTAAAAATTATTTTAGAACTTTTTGCTTGTTTAGTTCTCAAAAGTTAATTTTAGCAGTTTTCCTCATGCCTGATAATCCTCATGTATTTGTTTATATCTACCAGTGGAGTACTAAGGAGTTGACTGGAGCCCCTGAGCTTATGATGGTGAGTTTTACTATAGGTGACTGGCTGAGCCATGTAGTTGGGAAAATCCTGATGTCAAAAACTCGTGAGTTTTTCCCATTGGATCTATCAGAATCCTCAGAGAAGAGTCTTGCCATCTCCTGTCTAGAGGGTGAAGCCTTGGCTGCATTATTATTGAGTCTTAGAGATGAAAGAGGGCTGAGTGGAGAGGGGGCATTTGCCCCACAGCATCCTGTATGTTGACAGTCACCTATTACTCCTTTTTTTGGTTCAATCTGTGTGCATCAGTCATTTGGGAATAATTACATATTTATCATAGGACTACAGTAGGGATGAAATGAATCAATAAATGTAAATGCTTAGAAAATACCAGGTACACAGTAAGTTCTATGCAAGTATAGCTATTATTTTTTCTCATGTTTAGCAGTCTAATGAGCCTATATTTGAAAATAAAATCCAATTATTTATTTGCTTACTTATTTACTTTGCTGGAGATGATGGATGTGAAGCCCTATTTATTGCTCACATAGGCTTCTAACCGTTTTCTGCTTTCAGAGGATGATATCACCAATTCCTTAAACTCTAAAGGATTTAAAGGTTGCTCTTGGCTCTCCTTAAAGCTGGTTTAGAATTCATTTTTGGAGAGTATGCTAAAGCTATTTATTCATCTTCTTTAGGCCTTCCAAAACGTTGCTGCTGTTCTTTTTTCTTCTGTGCTTCACATCCTTGTGAGTATGTCTTTTTAAAGTTCCTTTATTGTTTTCATGGGATTCAGAGGAAATAAAAATAGATACTTGTATTCAATCACGTTTTTATACAGCAGTCCCTGACTAGCTTTTTTATTATTTTATTATTATTTTTAGGGAGAGAGAGTGCATGAGTATTTACATAAGCGGGTATGAGGAGGGGCAGAGGGAAAGGGAGAGAGAGAATATTCAGCAGGTTTCAGCACAGAGCCCAGTGCAGGGCTCAAACTACCACCCTGGGATCAGGACCTGAGCCGAAATCAAGAGTCAGGTGCTTCACCAACGGAGCCACCCAGGTGCCCCCCCCCCAAATAGCTTCCCTTGTTGAAAGAACTGACACCAATCTGAGTGATGTGGGCCCAGTCATTTTTTTTTCAGATATTTTCATATTATAGAATCTGAGGACATAAATGTACCCTATACTATACAAGGTATTACATAATATATATTTTGTTAATCGAAATAAGTAACATAAATGTTGATATTATTTGAGGTATGATTTAAAAGATTAATCTACAGATAAATATAGATACAGATAAAATGCTACTGCCATAAACAGCATTCTGCTGGGGTACCCTTGTGATTATCCTTCTCTTGGTTTCTCCTCAGTTTCTAAAAAAAAAAAAAAAACATGTAAATTTTTGGTTATAATGTGGAGCTTTGAGAAGGATCAGTAGAAGACACAAGGAAATGATGCTCCATCATCTCTGAACTCTTCCAACATTTGTTTACACCACATTACAGCTCTGATCGCACTTTGTAAAGCGAATTATCTTCACCATGTCTGTTCCTAGTTGAAGGAGAGCTTCTCCAAGGTTCAGGGACCTCTTCTAATTTTGCATCTCCTGCCTCTTGTGCATTAGCAGGAAGTTGGAGCGCATTGAATAATGTTGACTGAAGAAAGACTAAATACTAAATATTTAACTATGGAGAACCGACCTAAGGTTCCCACAGCAGAGGTGGTGGGGAGAATAAGTGAGAGAAGTGATGGAGATTAAGGAGGGCACTTGTGGACCTGCTGAGATGAGCACCGGGTGTTGTGTGGAAGTGCTGAGTCACCATACTGTGCACCAGAAACCAGCATCACACTGTGTATTAACTAACTAGGACCGGAAAGGAAGAAAAAGAATGAATATCCAGCCTCCCCAAAGATATCACTTGTAGGACTAGACAGTGGTCATTTTTTAAAAAGTTGATTGATGGCAATCGATGTTGTCTGTGCCAATATATGTGACAGTAAATCAACTTCACTTTATCGAATTCATTCAGTTCAGATCATTTGAATATTGGTGTGACTCACCATGGCCGATTCGGATGTGACAGTCATGATTTATTTTATGGGTAGTAAAAAACAACTGGGTTAGATGATTCTATGTGGAATCTCAGTGAAATAATTTTAGGTGAGGAAGTAGTGGATGGGGAAACATTCTCCAGATATGCTTCCCTCTTATAAGGACTTTTGTGATTATATTGGGCCCACCCTCACCCAGGATAATTTTCCCACTATAAGATCCTTAACTTACCCATTTCAAATTTCAAAATACAGGTCTTGTGACTCTTTTGTGAAATTTATTCACAAAGATGTAATCCTTTTGATGCTACTGTGTATGATTTTCTTAATGTCATTTTTGGACTGTTTGTATAAATATGTAATAGATTTGTGTATACTGATTTTACATTCTGTGACCTTGCTAAACTCATTTCTTTGTTCTGATAATTTTTGTTTGTTGTTTTTTTCCCTTAGGTTTTCATTTTGTTTTTAAAGATCTTTTCATCTGTGAATAAAGTCTGATTTTTTTTTTTTTTTGGTATTACTTCATTGACTAGCATCCCATGTACAATACTGAATAGAAGTGGTAAGAGCACACATCCTTTTATTATTTCCAATCTTAAAAAGAAAATATTTGATCTTTCACAAGTAACTATAATGTTAGCCATAGGTTTTTTTTTAAATAGATGTCCTTTGTTAAAGTTAAGTTTCCTTCTATTCTTAGTTTGTTGAAGTGTTTTTAAATTATTAATGGCTGTTAGATTTTGTCAAATGCTTTTCCTGCATCTGTTGTGATGGCTATAGGGTTTTTTTTTTTTTGTTCTTTATTTTTAATATTGTATATCATATGAGTGTATTTTTAGATGTTAAACCACCCTGAATTCCTGGGATAAATACCACTTACTCATGTATAATCATTTTTTAAAAATAAATTCCTGATCCAATTAGCTAATATTCTGTATGTGATTTTAGCATCTTTTCATGAGAGATACTGAGTTGTAACTTTCCTTTCTGAGATATCTTTGGTGTCAGAATAATATGGATCCCATAGAATAACATAATAAATTGTCCCACCTCCTTTGTTTCTGAAAGAGGCTTTGTGTACATTAACATCATTTTTTCCTCAACAGAAAAGTCTCTGGACCTAGAAGATTAGATAGATAGATAGATAGATAGATAGATAGATAGATAGATATAAGATGTATATTACATGATATATATCATATGTATATTTTTTGAAAGATTTTAAATGATAAGTTCTGTCTTTACCTAACATTTATTTAATTGTTTTTCTTATTTCTCTTTGAAAAATTTTGGTAATTTGTGTCTTTCTAAGATTTTTAAAATTTCATCTCATTTTACCAATTTGTGATATACAGTTAATGATATTTCCTTAATATTTCTTTTTAATTTCTGTAGGGTCTATGGTGATGTTCCCTCTTTCATTCTGATTTCCATAATTTATACCTTCATGTCTCTCTTGATCAGTCTAAGTTATCAATTTTGTTAATTTAAAAAAAGAATCATCTTTTGCCTTCACTGATTTTCACTATTGTTTTTATCTTAATATTTCATTGATTTCCACTCTGAACTGTATTATATAATTCCTTCTACTTTGGAAGGAAAGTAGACACTTTCCTTTTCTTTTTCTCTTTTTTCTAGTTTCCTGTGGTGAAAGCTTACATTATTAATGTTTTATCTTTTTTCTGATACTAGAGCTTATTATTTTAAAAAAAATTTTTAAAGATTTATTTATTTATTTATTTATTTATTTATTTATTTATTTATTTATTTATGATAGACAGAGAGAGAGAGAGAGAGAGAGAGGCAGAGACGCAGGAGGAGGGAGAAGCAGGCTCCATGCCGGAAGCCCGACGTGGGACTCGATTCTGGGGACTCCAGGATTGCGTCCTGGGCCAAAGGCAGGCGCTAAACCACTGAGCCACCCAGGGATACTAATACTAGAGTTTAAAGCTAAATACTACATATTAAATCTAAATACTGCTTTTTTTGAGTGCATATGTTTTGACATGTTATTTTTATTACCTAGTGCAAAATATATATATATATTTAAATTTCCCTAGTGATTTCTTCTTTGACCAAAGGGTTATTCTGGGGTATGTTGCTTAATTTTCAAATATTTGGGAATTTCCCCAATTTCTCTCTCTTATTAATATCTAATTTAAATCTGTTGTGTGTAGAGTGCATACTTTGTAGAATTTCAATTATTTTTTTGTTTTTGTTTCTGTTTTCTTAGGGGAGTGCAGAGGGAGAGGGAGAGAGAGAATCTTTTTTTTTTTTTTTTTTTTTTTTTTGGAGAGAGAGAATCTTAAGCAGACTCCACACCCATCACTGAACCCAATGTGGGGCTCAGTCTCATAATCTGAGATCATGACCTGAACTGAAATCAAAAGTCAGACCTTAACTAACTGAGTCACCTGGGTGCCCTGGATTTCAATCTTTTTACATTTGTTAATAAATCACTTTAAATTTGTTATAAATTTGTTGTCTTATGGCCTAGCATATAGTCTATCCTGGAAATTGTTCCATGTGAACTGAAAAGAAATGTGTTTTGATTTTGGTGAGTTGAGTGTTCTATAAGTTACATACATAGATAGTATTTGTTGATAGTGTTTTTTCAATTCTTTTATATCCTTCCTGATTTTCTGCTTAGTATTTTATCAATTACTAAATGAGTATCAAAATATGCAAGTGTGATTGTTGAATTTTCTGTTTTTCCTTTCAGTTATTTTTTTGTTTTGTTTTTACATTTTGGGACTGTGTTAAGTGCAAATACACTTATTATAATTTTCATATTTTTCAGATGCTATTGACTCTTTTAAGAAACATCCCTCTTTGTCTCTATTAATAGTTCTTGTCTTGCACTCAATTTTGTCTGATAGTAATATAGCTACTTCAATACCACTCTTATGGCTATTGTTTGTGTAGTGTATCTTTTTCTATCCTTTTACTTTCAACTTATTTGTATCTTTTAATCCAATGTGTGTCTCTGGTGTAGGCAAGGTCTACAGGCAATGAATTCATTCAGTTTTTACTTATAAATGCCCATATTTCACCAGCAGTTTTGAAGAAAAGTTTAACTGATTATGGAGGTCTTGAGTGACAAATTTGTCTTCCTTGAACACTTCATCTGTGTCATTTCCTGTCTTCTTATTTCTATTATTTCTGGTTGGAAGTCAGCTATTAATTATATTGTTGTTCCTTTGTACATGATGAGTTATTTTAGTCTTGCTGCCTTCAAGATTTCTCTTTGTGTCTAGCTTTCAGTAGTTTTACTATGATGTGTGGATCTCTTTGTGTCTATATAACTTGGAGTTTGATGAGCTTCTTGGATGTGTACATTAATGGTTTCCAATAAATTAGAGATGTTTTCAGGCATCATTTCTTCAAATATTGATTCTGCATTTATTTAACTCTCCCTCCTTCTTGAAGTTGTGGTCACAGATACGTTTATGTCCTTCATGGAATCCAACAGATTTCAGAGACTCTGTTCAGTTTTCTTCTCTTTTGTAACTGTTCTTTAAATTGGATAATTTCTGTTGATCTACTTTCCACTCCTGTTTTTATCTTGTTCTATATTCTCTTAACTGTTATCAAGCCCATCTTATGAGTTTCCTATTTCAGTTATTTATACTTTTAAATCTAAATTTCAGTTTAATTTTCTTTCACATTTTTTATTTCGCTATTGAAATTCCTTCTATATTAATTTTTATTTTTTGAATACAATTACCTTTCATTCTTTGCATATGTGTATAATAGCTGCTTTGAAATCTTGTGCTATTCTTACTTGAAGCTCTAGCAGTTTGTCAAGAATAAATAAATACTTCTCAATTTACCTGCCTTTGCTTGATTTCAAGACCTTTGTTTACTTTTATCATTTTTTCCAGTTTTATTCTTATTTTTTATGGAGAGGTTCAGTGACCTCTTCATGCGACAGTAACAGTTCTCCTCTGTTCCTTGTTGATTAATGGAACCCATGACTTTCTCCCTCTGTAACTGATTTGATTCTTTTCTGGGCCAGCCTGATACTTAGATTGCCTTATAAGCCTAAGGGGGGAATAAAAGAATGTTCTTCTTTCTGGTCCTACTTTACTAGCAGTGACATTAGCTAAGGAGTGGTAAACTCTACTCTATTAGTCTTCAAACATCTCTATGACATTGGCTGAGTCTTTTTCTTTGCACCTAAGAACTGTGTGTGTGTATATAAGATTGTTCTTTTTAATCATGTATTTTAAATTTTGCAACCACTAACTCTCCAAAGGAGGGAAAGGAGGAGATAAACTTTCCAAAACCATGGGAAAGGGGGAAGAGAAACATAGGATAATGATCGGCAGTATGGCAGATTTAGGAACCCGTTGCAAAGTTCTATTTCATTACTCTGCTATGAATCACTGTCCTCATGAAAACATTGATAGGTACATTTAATAAATTCCTTGAAATAGGATGATACTGAAACATCATCCATCATTTCTGGTGGGCCCTACTAAAGCCTTTAGACTATAAATATAACAAATTACTCCCCTCAACTAATGTAGAATCTTATTTTAAATTATGTGTGCCTGTATCTCCGTTTTATATCATAAAATACCTTCCTGAAGGACAGAAGCCTATGCTGTCAAATTTACTTTTCTAAAGCATCTAATAGTGCCATATACAACTGAATGCTTTAGTCTTTTCTGATGATGATAGATTTAACAATACTTTCTAATAGAAACCCAAGTACATATGGAAATGAGATACTTTATCAACAGTGTCATTATGAAGCATACAAAGAATTCTGGGCAAAAGGAAAAATAGACATTGTTTCTAATTGGTAATCAAGAGATGATGCCTGGGACTCAGCCTGGGGAATGTTAATCAAAGATTTTGGTAATAGCTTGGGAATATAAACATGAGAACAAAAGCTGAGATCTTCATTTGGGTCATGTATGAAAGTGGGATGGAGACACAGATAAGATGAATGAAACTGGGATGCAGTGAGTGATACTCAGGCAAAACTAAGACCAGGAGACCATCTACACATGTGAGACAAAGGTAGGCCATCAGCAAGTAAAGGATGTAAGTGGAGATCCAGGTAATGGATGGCCTAGAACATCAGACAACATGTGCCAAAGTCACCAGATAACTGAGATTTGGGGTCAGGAATAGCAGGCACTAATATTCTTCTGCTACAGGGATTGGAATCAGTCAGGGGCTTCATTAATTGAAGAATTATGGAACAAGATGAGTGAGTTTTGTGACAGAGTGATTTGATGCAGAGCTGAATATCACAGAATTACTTCAAGTAAATTCAGTCAAAACAGCTATACAGGTCGATTTATTAGCTCAATCAGCAGGACAGGGTTAAAACTACTAGAATCTAGTTTTCTCCACATTTTTTAAGTTTGGTCCACTCCATAGTATCAATTCCATCATTCCAGCTAGTGTCAAATATATTGTGTTTCAAAAGTATTTTTAGCATAATTCAACCTCATCATACTAGGATCTCCATAAAATAGAGTTTTGGTCATTTATCCTTACTTTTTGGTATTAATGGTGATGTCCAGTCATTTCTTTGCGGGGTAAGAAAGACCAAGGAAAAACGAATGTGAGGCTAAATCTTGTTACCTAAATGTTCTATAAAAGATTTAAATTGATTGGTCTTACTTAAATGTGAAACTGCACTCCTTTAGAAAGTATTTTTCACTTCTCCTACTTTGGGCTTAGAAATCGGTACATTTTCCAAGGCATCCTAATCTTATCTAAAAATTGAAAACGCTAAAGTAACATTAACTAAAATATTTCATTTAATTTCCAGTTTTGAACATGTTAAGTCTACATTTTAAGGTTCTAGTTTAGCTACTAATAATTTAATATATTTTGAGGCAAATAAAATAAAAGTGGGATTGAAATTTCAATAATGACAACACCATCTGTTCTGGGTTACCTTCCTTACCCTTTTGCATGCCAGTGTTTGGGGCTTTTTCTTTATGCTGTAGAAGTTGTTTGAGGCTTCTAAAGAATATGGCCCCTTCGTGAAGATTAATAAACGTGGTTTAGATCAGGGAACCAATGGTTTACAGGCACCATTCATGGGGTTAAGATTCACTCATTTAATCTGTTCACAGAATTAGGGCAAATTTAGCAGAAGTATATACGCCTATGAAGGGTCCTTCTCCCCTCCTCCTCACTATTCTGTTAGACCCTCTAAGAATGAAACATTCTTCCGGTGTCCTGATTAGGCTGGAAATTGTGGGCTTGGGGGAATAAGGACAAAGAGTTACAGTTCCCAGCTCCACATGAGGAAAAATCAAGAACAAAATACAGTTTTAGCCAAATATAGTTCCATCTCAGAGGAGAAAAGGCGACAGGCCACTCATTCTCAGCATCTCTTGTGGCTCAGCAAACTATGGTTGGGCTTTCCCTGCCCTTCCCTCTGCAGTACACCACAGTCCCTTTCCTCTGTCCTACCTAGGACAGCTGCCAGTCTTGGACGGGTTTTAGTTGCTCCTGGCAGCAGTCACCTTACCATTTCATGTTCCACCTGGTGCTGCCTAAACTCTTAGCAAGCCTCCTGACTTGAGCGGTTTTTAAATACTTATCACCACCACCTATACCTGCTACCCACACTGACAGTGTCAGCTAGGAAATTTGTTAGAGCCCAGCCAGTTCATATAGGATAAGAACAATGTATATAAGTTTATAAATGGTGTGGAGTTGTATTTTCATACTACAATCCAGAACACAGGCACTCTTGAAGGCCCTAGTAGATAACACCTACAGTGCGGAACACCACCCACTACCAATGATTCTGTAACAAATAAAATAATCACTACGTTTCAGTGGATAGTCAACATACGAAGCTATTGCTTCAAAAATTTGTTCAAGAGGAGTTTTTATTTGCATATACATTCAAGGAGAGTTTTGACTTGACTTACGGATAAAAGATACATAAATGATCAATAAAGGGAAATGAAAGATTTCCAAAAGATCTCTCACCTCTGAAAGTTGAACTCATGAAAGAGAATTGCCATAATCTCTACAAACCTTCTCTCAGCCTCATGTGAGACGGAAAGCTCACATGAATTCAACACTGGTCTTGCTAGGAATGTTCGCTAGGAATGTTTCATTTCTCATGGGTCCACATATGTATCAAACAATGATGGGACTAACAACTTAGGCATCTAGTAGAAGAGACCATCACAGGAATAGACACCCTTATCAAAATGGCATTACTGAGGACCCAGCCCTCAGTGTGTTCATGTCACTGGGTTTTTAAGAGGAGTCTTCAGACTAGACTAAACATCTTTTACTCACCTGGCTTCTCAAAACATAATTGGAGTTAGACATACTCATTTCTGTACACAGGTGAAATAGCCTTATCATTTTGAGGTTTGGTTCAGTTATTTTTCCTGAGCAGAAGCATCAGTGCCATTACATAATGACAACACCTTTGATTTGGCAGGAAACGAGAGAAAGTAGAAAGTTTTGAGTTCCCAACTTTGAGTTGAACAGTAATCTGAACGACATTTCTAGTCTCTGGACTAGTACTCAAAATCTTATGTAGTATATAATAGAGATATAATCTATACTATATGTTGCCTAAGAACATTAGGAGGAATGATAATGCGATCTTTTTAAACTACTAGCATAGGCATTTAAGAATAATATCAGTTTACTTTTCCTGAAGTTCAACTATGTCTGTATATTGAAGAGAGACATTTTTATTAAGAATGTTAGATTTTATTTTATAAATAAATATAATTAAAATATATATTAATATATAATAATATATAAATATAGGGATCCCTGGGTGGCGCAGCGGTTTGGCACCTGCCTTTGGCCCAGGGAGCGATCCTGGAGACCCGGGATCGAATCCCACATCAGGCTCCCGGTGCATGGAGCCTGCTTCTCCCTCTGCCTATGTCTCTGCCTCTCTCTCTCTCTCTGTGACTATCATAAATAAATAAATAAATTAAAAAAAATTAAAAAAAATAATATATAAATATAGTTATATATAATATATATAATTATATATAATAATATATATTAAAATATAATAAAATTAAATTTTATTTATTTGGAGTATTTTCATTAAATCTAAACTATGCTGAGGAATTCTCTTTTGACTTTATACGACTACAAATGTTAAAATGATTATGTGGCTTTTGCTATCAGCAAAACAGATTTCCATCCCAAAAGTGATAACCACTGTCTTCCTACAAACCAAATAGAGCAGAACTTGACATGCCCTTGTCAGGAAGCATGTTTAATCTAAATTGGATGTGGGAAACAGAAGGACAAAAATGTAAGAGTTAAAATGCCTCAGTTTGTGAGAGCCCAAATATGTCAAAAAAGCATCTGCGTTTCCTGATGGTTGATTTCTTGGCAATGCATAAAGTAATTTTTTTCCCCTTATGATATCATTCCTTAGTTTTCAGAAGATAATGACTCATGCAGAAACTATTCTGTTAGATTAACAAATCACTGGACTGTGGCTCTAAGAGATGAAATGAAAAGATGACCAAGGGCCTAAGTAAAATAATTATGTCTTTTCTACCAATCACAACTTTTGTAATTAAATGATAAAATTAGGAGTAATAAGAGGAGGGAATGTCTCCTGGCTATTTATACTTAAATCACTTAAAGCATGTTTCTTAAGATTTAAAAGGCTTTGAAGTAAAAGAAAAATCAAACTGTGAAGGATATGTAAGCTATTAAATTCCTTTTCAAAGCATGTTTCCTAATATAAAGTACATATAAAATATTTGCTTTCTTAGAATTTAAAGAATTAATTAGTTCCTTTGGAATTAGTCAAATGGTTACTATATAGGACTAATGATAATTTTTCACTGCATATAAAAATCTGTGAATTCATAAATATCCATATCATTTTGGGGAAACTCAAAGGAATTAAATTATTAACAGATTTAAATAGGACTTAAAATCCTAAATAAAATTCTAGAAAACAGAGAAAAGATTTGATCAAAAGATTATTTAGAGGTATGTTGGCTTGAAGAAATTTGATGTTTTTATAAAAGTGTCAGGATCAGATTTCAGTAAGGAAGGACATGTTTTGCTTGGTTATATTCTGTCTTATTTGTTTGCTTGCTTAACCCGAGTCAGATCTGTAGGCCTGGGAGAAAATATGGAGTTGTATGCGTTTGGAGAAGGACACAAAATGTAGTATTTTCTATTCGGTCATATATGCTTTTTGTTGTTGTTGTTTATTTTTTCACTGGAGTTCGATTTGCCAACGTATAGTATAACACCCAGTGCTCATCCCATCAAGTGCCCACCTCAGTGCATAAGCTTATAAGTGAGATTGCCCAGATTTGAAATTTGTACCTTAAGAAATACAGGGGAAACAAAATTTAATTCTCCAGTGTTAATATTTTCCATGTTGATTCTCTACTCATATTCTTTCCTACACATTAAGCTGCTTCACAAAATAGTGTTAATTAACAACTTTTATGAGAATAATATTCACTCCTTTGGAACTTTTTCCCTGTAAATGGTATAAACCATGTAGTTTATAAATTAGAACATACATCCTTATAACATCCATTAAAATAATATCTTCTGGGGCACCTGGGTGTCTCAGTTGGTCAAGCATCTGACCTTGATTTCAGCTCAGGTCATGATGTCAGGGTCATGGGATCCATCCCCATGTAGGCGCTCAATGAGGGCTTGAGCTTGGGTAGACACGCAATGAGTCTGGTTGAGCTTCTCTCTCCCTCTCCCTCTGCCCCTTCCTCTTTGCTTGTGAACACTCTCTATCTCTTTCTTTCTCAAAATAAATAAATAAAATCTTTAAAAAATCTTAAAAACAATACCTTTGAAGAGGTATTAAATAGCTGTAAGAAGAACCTGAAGTCCTATATTAAAAAACAATATTTTTATTTAGGGCACAAATTTATTTCTAGTGATTCCAAGCATTTGTATGCATGTTACTCCATTCTCAGAATAATTTTGTAGATACCACTGGTTAGTGGTTATTATTTTGATTCACATGTTACCCAATGGGAAACAAGAAAACCTCCTCCATACTAAGGGCAACATAGTCAAGGCGAGAAAAAGATCGACTTGCCAAAGAGTTTAATCAAAAACTCATTCTTGGGAGCTTTCTTTTTTTTTTGTTTTTTTTTTAATTTTTTTATTTACTTATGATAGTCACAGAGAGAGAGAGAGGCAGAGACACAGGCGGAGGGAGAAGCAGGCTCCATGCACCGGGAGCCCGATGTGGGATTCGATCCCGGGTCTCCAGGATCGCGCCCTGGGCCAAAGGCAGGCGCCAAACCGCTGCGCCACCCAGGGATCCCTCTTGGGAGCTTTCTTAACCACTTCTGGTTTGCTGCTGCCTGATTTAAATAGATTTTCCCTCAAATAAACTCTTAAAATTTTTAATATGCCTCAATTTATCTTTTAACAGTCCTGCTGGTAGAAGAGAGCACAAAAGGGACCCCCGACAGCCCTCAGAAGAATGAGCAAGCAGGTGTTAGTGCCTCGCGCTCCCTGCTTTCTGGCTGCCTCTGGAGGTCAGAGGTGAGTGCCTTTCAGATCCTGGATCCCAGCTCCACACCTTCTGTATTATGAACTTTCAGACTTTACTTGAACATTTCTCTTTCTAGAATGCATGTGAAAACCGGCTGGAGTCAGACCGGGTCCAACCTAAAATCCAGACTACATCCGAACCAGACGAAATCCAACTTAGACTAGCCTGGGTCCAATGTGAGGCCTCAGGTGAATACAATTTTGTTTTAAGGTTGAACAAGTGGATTAACGTTTTAGAAGGTAATCTTGAATCAGAGTGACCACGGTGGAGAACACGGAACCATTGTAGATAAACTCGTCCATTTATGAGGCGGCCTGTAGGGAAAGGGGTCTCGGGCAAGCACTTGGTATAAAGGGTAGAGGGAAAATTATATTTTCCTCTCCACAGTTTCTGGTGACCAGGATGGGACCCACCGGGATACTACTCCAACTCACTCCAGATTCCACGAACAGCATCCTTGGAAAATTGGCAGGAGCCAGCAACGAGTAAGAGTCCTCTCAGATCTGTTTATGGTGTCTGGTCCAGAGAGGAAGGTAAAACTCCACATTGTCCTTTCCTTTCCAAATTCAGATATGCAGGGGAAAAAATATTAGTCAGTAATCCATTCTGTCCCAGGGATAGCTAGTGGCTTCTTAGTTGTCTCATTTTGTGTCCTCAAAACACAAAACATTGTGTTTAGAAGCCACCACATCTGGGGCCCTAAAAATTTGGCTGGACAGAAATGTGGGCTGCACCTGTTTGTGACTAAATATGGTTGGACGGGTGTGGGTTGTGCTCCGTGTGCAGCTGGGGTCCTACCAACTGTTGCCAGCTCTCAGGGAGTCTTTTTTTTTTTTTTAATCTTGGGGAATGGTCCCAGGTCTTGGGAGAGTAATGTATTTTGCACCTTCTTTGGAGACATGGGGTTGTTCAATATCGGCCTGAATATCTGCAGCTTGTCCCGGCTAAAACCTAACAAGATATTCCAAAGGACCTCCCACCCAGTTTTCCTGAGATATAATTGATACACATCAATTATATGCATATATGCATAAGGTGTATGGCAAAATAGTTCAAACATAAATTGTGAAATAATTACCACACTCATTTTTGGTAGCATGCATGATCTCATGCAAATAACAATAAAAAGAGAAAGTAAAAAAAAATAAAACAACTTTTTAAAATAATGTGAACTTGTAGGATTTACTCTCTCAACGGCTTTCCTCTACCTCCTACAGCACAGTTACCTATAGTCATCATGCTCTATACTACATCCCTAGGACTTCATTATCTTGTAACTGGAAGTTTGTACCTCCGACCACATTCCTCCAATCCCCTCACCCCCGGCCCACCTCCCGGTAGCATCCTCCTAAAAGTTACTGTAGTGTCCCAGGTACTCTATATTCTCTTCAAGGTCCTAAGTGCATACTCTCAGCCACCAGCAGTACATCACATAGTCTTGCTGTTCCTGGAAGCACAGAAGCAAGATGAACAAGATGAACAGCAAAAACCCTTCTTCTAGGGATCCGACATCCTCACCTGTGAGTTTTACAGTGAAACAAGAGCAACTTAACTTGACAGTGGCCAAGAGCAGTGCCAATAACCAAAATTCTGGTTCACCTCTCCTGTATGAGGGGATGACCCAAAGGGGGGTATTGTTAATTAAACAAGGAGGCCACTCGCTGAGGTGGCCAATGGAAGCAAACCAAGATCTCCAGCAGGTAAATGCCTCAAGGTCACAAAATCAGCACACTAAGGGCAGCTAACCACAGTCAGCCAACCGGGCTTTAAGCTCTAGCCAATCAATAAGCGCCTTGCTTTGCTTCTGTCTTTTCTCTCTAGAAAAGTCGCTCCCAGAGCTCCTGTTGGCGGAGCGCTCCTACCCAATTCTCCTTTGGTGCGGCCTGCCTGGAATTGAGTTGTGCGAATAAACCCTTAACATTTAAAAACAACACCAAGAAAACCCCTCATTATTAAAACAACATTTCCCATTGAACTGATAGCTATCCCAAACAGAATGTTTCCTGATCAAAAAAGTCTCCTCTAAGCACACAAATGAGTACATTGGATGCAGAAAAATGGCAGGCAAATGCCACAACATATAGCATATGCCTATTTAGTATGGCCTCTGGCTGCTGAGAACTTTATTTAAAATATTTAAGAACATCGGAAAATGTTGTTTTGTCTTAAGAAATATTGAGTAGATAGAAAAGGAGGCTTATAAATCTGTGTGAGGTGTAAAGAATTAACGATACGATGAACACCTGTGTCTCCACCACGTAGTTTAAGAAGAACATAATCATAACCTTTGAAACCTCCTGGGTTCTCATTACGTCCCAGACCTTCTTCTCTGAGAGGTGAACACTCTTCTGTGGGTGATGCTTTTCTTTTCCTTCTTCCCCTCTCCTGTTCACAGAATGCATACAACGCCTTGGTGTTCAACCACACTGACCCCAGAGGACCCACCACTTTCCGACGCTACTGATGTACTGATGTCATCTGTAGCTCACAGCTGCTTCCTGGTATCTGTCTGACCTCTGGGATAAAACAGGGCTTAGGATGCTTTCTCATTTATTCCATGTCTTTACTTTTTTTCTCCAGAAGTATGCTAAACTGATAAAAATCAACCATGAGATTACCTTGTATTTTAGCACCAAGACTTCTCAGTTCTAGGCCTTAGAGGGTAAGCCCTTCATTATGGGTAACTGCACAAATAATAGCGATTTATTGGTATAAATTCCTTCTGGCCTGTCAGTAGAAAATATTTGGACTTTTTATTATTATCAATCAAAGTCACAAGTTTGAAATTAGGAGCACATGTAAATTCAGCAAATTTGAGTTCCTTTGTGTGTCAGTCCAGTGCTAGGTGCTTCCATTTGGTCTCTCATTTCATCTCCTAAAAATTCTTTGAGATAATTTCTCTTTCTACCAACTTTTTTTTTTTTCTTATGAGAAAAATAATACCAAGAATTTACCTGATGTTGAGGGTCAAACAGTAACTAGCAGAGTTGTGATTTGAAACTTAGGCTCCAAACGCTAACTTCACTCCTCTTTACACTAGAACAGTGATTCCCAGATCAGCAGCATCAGCATCTCCTGGGCAATTCCTAGAAATTAGTTCTCAGGTCTTGCCCCAGATCTTGGGTTGAGGGGGGGCAGACACCTGTGTACATCCTCCAGATAATGCAAGCTAAAGACTGAGAACCATTACACGACACAGTTGTGTACACAAATGTACGTAATTTGGTCTACCCAGGTGGATGGTTGAGTGAGTTAAATGACTCTCATCATTGAAAAACACATAATATTTATATAATTTATATTATATATAATAAAATATATAATTTATATTAAATATATAATAAAACATAATATTCATAAAATTTTCAGTTGCATTTTTTTAAAAATAGGCCTTTATTGTGTCTATTTTTAAATTCTTATTATATTTTAATTTTTGCATCAAATTCAGTTTTGACCTTCTTTATGGTATGACCATATTCCCATCTCCAAATGGCCAACATTACTTCCAATGTATTTCTGAAATTCCTTATTGCTATGTCTTGACCAATTTTCTTTGATATGTGATAACATTACATTTTTCTCTTTATTGGTTTATTATTAGTCTTTGTGCTTTGGAGTTACTTTTTAATGACTGTAGCCCTGTTTTAAATACAACTACAGGTGATCCTTGAACAATGCAGGGATTAGGAGTGCTGATCCCCTTCCACAGACTGAAAAATCTATGTATAATCCATGTATAACTTTTGACTCCCCCAAAACTTTACTGCCAATAGGCTACTGTTGACTGGAAGCCTCACTGATAACAGAAACAGCTAAGACATATTTTGTATGTTTTATGTATTATATACTTCTTCTTACAATAAAATAAGATAGAGGAAAGAAAATGTCACTAAGAAAATCATAAGGAAGAGAAAATACATTTACAGTACTGCACTTCTCTAAATCCACATAAAGTGGACCTACGCAATTCAAACCTGTGTTGTTCAAGGGTCAACTGCAATTGTGGTTTTCTTATCACCTCAGCAAATATAAAAGTATGTCAATTTCTTCCCCCCCTAAGAATCATAGAACTATATCACCTGATTTTATAATCGTAACATATTTATAAAACGATTATGAGCAAGGAAATATTTTAAGTGCTTTGTTAGTTATACTAATGTCCTGGTTATTTTTTTTATTTTTTTAAAAGATTTTATTTATTTGAGAGTAAGAGAGAGAGCGCTCACAAGCAGGGGTGGAGAGAGGGGGCGGAGGGAGAGGGAGAAGCAGACTCCCCGCTGGGTGGGGTCCATCCCAGGACCCTGAGATCAGGACCTGAGCCTAAGGCAGATGCTTAACCGGCTGAGCCACCCGGACGCCCCATCCTGGTTATTTTTTTAAAGAGTAAATAGTGTCTATGAATAATATACAGCATAATACCCGTGATCTCTGTGAATATCATATCATTTCTTAAACTTTCTCACATCACATTTTTGTTGTTTTATAGGTTCCTTACTTAGTCTTCAAAGGCTGTTCATCTAGAATTCTTGACTCGTTTGCCCTTGTCTCCTTAAAAGCAACACTGAGATTTGTTAAGTGCTCAGCCTGTTTCAGTCTAGGACTGATGCCGTCATCCCCTTACTTTTATGCTGGAACTCTCTATGTTTTCATGTGGATTTGAGTTATTTTCTGGTGTTGCTTGCTTTCAGACTGAACAAATTCTTTTCGTATTTGTTCTAAGACATGTCTTACATCAGCAAACTCTTTTTTTTGTTGTTGGTTTTAAAAATCTGTCAATGTCTTTATTTGTCTTCTTTTATAAAAGATAGTTTTGTTAGATATGAGATTCTTAGTGGAGAGTTATCTTCCTTTCCGCCCTTTGGGTATATTATCCCACTGCCTTTTATCTTCACTGCTTCTGGTAGAAAGTCAACTTAATCTTATCAGTTCCCCTTGGATGTGCTTTCAAGATTTAGTCTTTCTCTTTGTCTTTCAACATGTTGACTATTGATGGGTCTTGACGTGGACCCCTGTGGATGTCATACACTTGGAGTTTGTTTCACTTTGGGGATACATGTATTAATGTCTTTCAGCAAATTTGGAGACTTTTCAGCCATCATTTTTTGAATATTTTTTCTGTCCCTTTCTTCTCTTGGTAATCCCATTTATATGTTATAGTGCACTTAATGGTTTCTTCCATTTCTCTGAGATTCTGTCCCTTTTTCTTCATTCCTCTTTCTCGCTCTTCTGTGGATTCACAATCCCTATATATCTTCTTGATCTATCTTTAAATTCACTGATTATTTTCACTACCGCTCAAGTCTGCTGTTGAGTTCCATTAGCGAATTTTTCATTTTGATAATTTTTTGACTCCAAAATTTCTACTTGCTTCTTTTACATAATTTCTCTTTAATGATATTCTGTATCTAATGAGACATTGTAATCTTCCTGCAAGTTTATAGGCATAATTTCCTTTGGTTCTTTGAATATATCTGGTTTGAAGTTATTGTTTGCTGGATTGATCATCTGGACTCTTCTAAATGCAGTTTCTGTTGGCTGCTTTCTTCTCTGTATATAGGCAACAATTTCCCATTTATTTGCATTTCTCATAATTTTTTAAATTGAAAATGGACATTGTGGATAATATACTTGAGCAACTCTAGATGCTGAGTCCCACTACCCCCACCCCAAAGTTGTTTTTGCTGTTATTTGGGTGATTGTTTATTTGCTGAGTGAAGGATTCAAGAAGGAGCATCCACATTGTCCTCACCATTGAATGTGTCGGGCTTGACGTACATGATGGAGATTAATGAAGTATCATGAGAGTAATATGGTTCCGGAGAAGCTTCTATAATTAGGGTCTTCATCATGTGAAAGGCAGAGCTGTTCACATTCAGTGAATTTGCACTTTATTGGAGGTATGGTATGCAAACATTCTCCCAGAGTCTTAGAAATGACTGTGGTTTGATTTTTAAGCCTGGCTTCCTAGAAGTTACTCTTGGGACCGAGTGGCTTGGCTTTTAGCCAGTGTTTAGTCTGAGGTTATACTGAAGGCCTCTGTGCCAGGGAGGCTTATGTCCTGTGTAGACGGGGACTATGGGACTGGAATGACTTTTCAGGATTGTCCCAAACTGAAGCCTTAGTCCGACACTGGCTATGTATCAGCCCCTGGAAGTAGTGGTAACTGGCACCACTGATGCACCTGAACTGAAGAGTACTGCAGCGTCTGGCTCTGTTCTTGCTACATGCCCATTGATGGGCATTTCTATCCCATGATAAACTGCTGCTGGGTCCACATGGTCTCATGACTTGGTGGATCTGAATGAACCTTGATCTTTACCTTTGATTTTGGTTCGAGAGTTTTCCTTACTTACATCAGGTCACTGATGGAATTAAGAATATCTTTTAAAATATGTTATCAGCACTTTTAGTTTCTAGCAGAAAAGGTAGTTGATTTGTCTCATCTGCTATAGTGAAAGATGGGGACATTTCAGACATGGGTTTAAGATAGGGCACTGAAATGATAGGTATCTGTTTTAATACTACCATTGAGAGTTTTTACTACTCTTCCCTCTGACAAAATAAGTACGGTCAGATCATCCCCTGTGGCAGTTAAACATTCTGCAGGAAGCAGATCCTAAGAACTGGAAGTGCCAGAGGCCTATGTAGAAAACAGCTGGGGCAGAGGGAGAGCAAGCAGGGGAAAGTAGGGAAGGTTTTCAGATACCAGTGCATGGCTGACACGTTGAAAAGAGAGGGGGGCGGGAGGAAGATTTGGCAAGAAGACTCTCAGACTGCACTGCAGCTCTTAGAAAATTTCAGTGGGAGGGGGCGCTAAGATGATTCTCCAAGAGAGGAGTGCTGCACTGGCAATGGCCACCATACTCAGTCACTGTCTAGGACCATCTGGGGAGAGCACGGCCTTCATGTTTGTGGGCCCGCAGAGCCCGATGGTACAGCAGCCCCATGCTGTCACTAGCCACACTCCTCATGGTGGCTTCTCCCTTGAAGGGAGGTATGAATGGTAGACCTTGATGGTCGCAGTAACCCTGGTCTATCCCATGGGGCCTGCACTGCTTCTTCTTTAGCTCATCCTACTGGGAGAGTATTAGTGGCTTCTACTCTAAATACCTCATGGTTATGAGTCACTGAATGACCTTCTCTTCTCTTCTCTTCTCTTCTCTTCTCTTCTCTTCTCTTCTCTTCTCTTCTCTTCTCTGGGTAACCTTATCCCTCGGTGTCCACTGCAGTATATCACAGTCAGTCATTTCAAAAGGCAAAACCATGCTTCCTAACATACAAGGGAGTCTAGATTTAACATACATTCCCCAGTAGGAAATGAGCATGTGTGATATCTTCTATTTGTCATTAGTTTAATAAAGCGTTGGAATGCTAGTGGAGCTCCCTGGCTTTTCATTTTCCCCTACCCTTCCTATTCTAAATGTGTTCTTAGCATCATTGATTGCTCTTGCTGGCTTGAACTACTTTCATTCTCACATCCATGTGATCTCTTTCTTTAAGTAGATGGGAAACAGGACTTCTGCTCTTGCCCTGGTATTGAGATTAAGGCCCAAACTGGGATGTGCAATCAGACAACTTTGCTCCCTCTCCCCTTCAGTTAATATAAGAAGAGGGAAAGGGATCAGTCCCAGTGAAACTCTAGCTCCTCCTCTCTTCTCTGAGGTCAGAAAAGGAGGAAACAATCAGAAATAGCAACAGTGAAAGAAAGGCTGACATCTCCTGATTACCCAGGGACAATCTCCCCTTTGCCTTATTTCATAATGACTGTGGGGTAGTGAGAGCCCTCTGTTCAACTAGTGTTGATTTTATGTAAAAGAAAGTAGAATCATCATGTGGTCTCACTCATATGGGGAATATAAGAAATAGTGAAAGGGATTAGAAGGGAAAGGAGGGGAACTGAGTGGGAAAGATTAGAGAGGAAGACAAACCATGAGAGACTCCTAACTCTGGGAAACACACAAAGGATTGTGGAAGGGGAGGAGGGTGGGAGGATGGGGTGACTGGGTGATGGGCACTGAGGAGAGCACGTGATGGGATGATCACTGGGTGTTAGACTGTATGTTGGCAAGTTGAATTTAAAAAAACTTTTTAAAAATTAAAAAAAAAAAGAAAGTAGAAAGTAATGATTGTCGCCTATCTAGAGGATTTTTCCTCAGCTCTGGCTCTTTGGCCTCAGTTTGAAATAAAATTTGCCTACAGCTACATTAGCATAACAAAACCCAGCCTATTCCCATCCTATCTGGCATTTTTCCTGAAGTATTAGTGGAATACTGGGAACTCCACCGTATACACATTAGTCATACTTGCCTAGAAATCTTCAGATCGTTGTTAATTTATAGGAATCTGAGAAAAGAAACTTGAGAGCTTTTTTTCTTCCTATGCCATGAAAAATGTTCAGAAAAACTCACTGTTTTGTGTCACGGGTCAAATAATAGATCAAGATCTCAATATTGGCTCCTAGTCATTGGGCAGGCAGAGCTGATCACAGTGATACAGTAAGTCATTCTTGGCACCAATCCATTACTTCTTCTCTCTCCATTCACGAAAACACAAAACCCAACTTCATTATGTACTATAGCCATTAGCTGCTTCTAATAATTTCCAGCTAAATTAGTTCAGAAGCCTAAATTCTATTTTAATCATGGAGTGATTTAAATTTTCCTTCTTTAGAGTTTTGGTTTCAAATGTCAAGCCAATTATATGAGTCATTTTAGATAGTTGTTTCTATTCATTACTAAATAATTGTCTTTAATCTATAACTCTTTGCAAAGTATTTTTCCTAATTACTTGCCATACAGTAGCTGTTTCGTAAGCTAGCATTCTTTTTTCTAGTTGGCAGTCTTCATGTATTAAAAGCACCTGCTATTCATATGTAATTCTTAAAATAAAAGCCTTTTCCTCTTTCTTTTGCTTTTAAGACCAAAGTCTATACAGAAAATAACTTTAGGGAAGAAAAGGACCTTTATTATATTAACATGGTTTCCTTTTCTATTACATAATTATTTTTCTACTTATTTTCAGACGATCACTAGAATTTTTTTGAGTATGAGTATAATAGATTCACGTCTATTAAATAAATTTCTCTCTGCTTTAAACTACTTAAATTTTTTTAAAAGGGAAAAAAACAAATTGAACAATAAAAAATAAATTTATATATATATATATATGTTTTAAAAAAGGGGGAAAAAAAGCACTCATGTGGAAGTGAGTCTGCAGATACATTCCAAATAAAGAGATGTGACAAAATAATGAAAGGTACATGTTTTCTAGAAAATATTCAGATTCTGTTTTCCCCATGTACCTTCTCCATGTGTGATAGGAGAATATTACATGAAAATCTTTTTCATGGAATTTGAAAAACTTCCTCATATTATTTTTTTTTAATTCAACTAGTCAACCTATAGTACATCATTAGTTTCAGAGGTAGAGTTCAGTGATTCATCAGTTCATCATATGACACCCAATGCTCATCACATCACCTGCCCTCCTTAAAATTCCTCATACTAATTGATCACCCTCACACTGCATGTGCCCTAAGATCTGCTCAAGCTCAGGGTCCATCATCTTAGTTTCAGGTAAAAGTTGCTCTTTTCCTATTTCACAAATGTGGAGAGGTGGATAATACCAAGTGATGAAGGTGTGGGAGGAAGGGAGCTCTCTTGCTCTAGGACCAATGGTGGCAATGCACTGTGGAATAAGAGGTGTGACTGCCCCCATCTCTGCAGCTGAGTTCGACATACGTATATGTGAGTTTCCTTATATATAGAGAGATATAAGGAAATTATTTTATGTTTTTCTTCCCTTTTCACTTGTTTTAAAGGCGGGTGTTCTAGGAGGGGTTAGAGATCACTTAGTATTTTCACTGGGCATGATGAGGGTCACTATGACCAAGGTTAATAATTTTTAAAGGAAATGTCTTCTTCAATTTATAGGGGATTTGTGGGTTTCCAGGAAATTATTTCATTTTGAAAAAAATTCCTAAAGAAACAAATGAATGAATGAGAGTGCAAGTATATTTCATTATTATTTATATTTATTAGACTATATTAGAACATATATGTGATATGAGCCAAAATGCATAGTCCAAAACGTATCTTCTATTGGCTTCTCAACCATTTTTTCCATACACTGATGCCCAGTTTTAGTAGACTGGAGATTATAATGAGTAAAATCGGGTTAGTTAGAAGTTTATTTATCCTAGGGGCTCCTGGATGGCTCAGTCAGTTAAGCCCCTGCTTTTGGTTCAGATCATGATCCTGGGGAGCCTGGAATTGAATCCCAAGTCAGGCTCCCTGCTCAGTGCAGAGTCTGCTTCTTTCTCTCCTTTAACCTCCCCTCCTCCCCCTCTTTGTATGCTTTTTCTCTCTCAAAGAAATAAAATCTTAAAAAAAAAGAATTTTACTTATTCTAATTTTTCCCCATAGTCTTAGCATTTGTGTGATGCAGTGATGGCATTGTACCTCTATAATCGCTATCTTCCAGCAGACGGGAGTAGATACACATATATCTCCACAAAAGGAAGAAGTGAGGCTTGATTCCTGACTTGAATCAAAGAATGGTATGTGTGCACCACTCCATGCTTGGATTACTCCTAGTGACTTCAATGAAATTAAACTCATGACTTAGCTCCTCTGAAATGAGCCTCTCCCAGAATGCAGGACTGACAGTCAATAGCTTCCGAGTACAATACATATTTTTAGAAGTGTGTATCACTAAGGGGCCCAACATCATTCTTACAATTAAAAGGCGTTACCTTAGACTCTGTGAAAATTCCAAATCTGCTTCCCATCACTGCTAGCAATCTGTAAGCCAAACATCCACCATCATCATTAACCAATATTTATTGTTACACCCACTGTGTATACAGCAGAACAAAAGTAATTCAACAGGTTATTTACCTACTTAATATTATTCTGTAAAAATGGCTATCATTCAGTAGAAAGTTTAGTCAATAGGGAAAGTTAAAACCTTCTTACTATATGTACTAATCCCATAATAGTCTTATTCAGTATTTTTTTTACAGGTAGTCACATAACTTTTGTTACTCCATCAATCATAAAGATTGCCTTTGCTTTCTCAAGTCAATGACTTCTTTGCCATCATGTAAATCCAGGGAAATGTCTTTAGGTAATAGGCTGCCTTTATATACCTATGAATATTTTATCTTCATTAAGCCCTGCAAATTAATAATAATTTAAGGATTATTCATGAATTCAGACAAAGTTATCTATTAAGAAGTACTATGTGCCTATTGGCGTATTAGTTTATGTGTAGAATGATATACTCTTGGCACAAAGATGTGGTCTCTGTTAGTAAAATAACTCAATGACAGCACACATCATAGTACCTTGACATAATTATAGATCTGAGTTTTTCTTTCTCCAGACTGAAATGTTCTAAAAGTCAAGGACTATCTCTTACATACACTTTTATATTCAATATCACTATAGTATAGTGCTTGGCACATAGTAGATGTCCTAGACAGGCTGTGGAGAGAATGAATAAAACCTATAGACTGGCTGACTATAAGGCAACATTGAACATTAAAGCAACAAAAACAAGGAGCTGACCTTAGAAAGGTAGGTTGGAGTCAAAGCATCTAAAGACCCTGAATATCAATCCAAAGAACTTTTTTATTTTCTAGGAAATGGTGGTTTAGAGAAGGGGACAGAAAAAGAAATGAGCATAATTGATCATTATTGAGCATTATTGAGCATCATTGATCACTTATTCCAGCATGATTTTCACCTCATTTGCTCATTTTAGTTAGTAAGGGCCCAAGTCGAGGAACAGTCTTATCTTCACTCTGCATAGAAGGGTGAAGAAGGAACCACCGTTTGAAGAAGGAACCCGAGGCCAGAAGCTACAAACAAACTGAACCGTAAGTGCTTATCTAGGAAAAAAATGCATATATCTTTGCAATATTGTAGAGATATTTGCTAACCGCAGGTCTATGATTCTTACCACCTGAATGAATCAAGTGTTGGGTAAAGCATAAGCACTCGTGTTGGCACCTGTCATAGATAATAGCAAAGTCACCGGGGTCAGATGAAACTCTGGATCCTGTGACCACTTATTAGACACACAGATCTGGGTATGGTTTTTGAAGTGTCCAGGTCTCAGCAAGGGGGATATAACTGTCCCCATTTCACAGGGTTTGTGTGCAAATCGTTGGAGAACTTGCTTATGAGGTGCTTACCAACATACCTGGCCAGGCTCCGGGTTACTCACATTCAAGCGTGGTGCAGTTTTAGACGTCATAATTCGACCTTTATTTGGGTGACCATCTGATGAAAACCTGTCTCCGCCACTAGTCAGCTCGTGCTCTGGGTCAGGACTCTGCTTTATTTGCTCCCCTGTGTTCTAGATCTCAGCACAAGGACTGGCTCATGTTCTGCTCAAAACTTGTGCTGAATTTATGAGGCTCTTACTATTAAGCAGAAGTGAGTACTCGGACTATATGTATATTTTTTTATTTTACTAATTCTGGTCATAATTATATTTCTAGCAAAAAAAAAAAAGAAAGAGAAAGGAAACAAACAAAAAAAAAAAAACAACGGAGTTTAATTTAGTTTTTAAAATATGCTACATAACTTGGATAACAGAGGAAGAGAATCAAAAGACTAGACCAGAGAGTGCCTGACAGGTTAACTTCCTAGCAGATTTTCCCATTTTCTTGACTTGTTCCTTACTTGATATACTCTCAAAATTAAAAAGCAAGTGTTTGCTACAACGTAAGTAATACAATAAATAATGCTTAAAGCAAAAATACTCATTTCTGCCTCCCCTTCCTATTCTTACCTGTACTAAAAATCAGTATTAAATAGTCTGGCATCTATAGTCTTCTCTGCCTTAGTTCTTGTTCATACAACCATAAGCAGACATATATATATATATATATATATTTAAAATTTTTATTGTAAGATACAAACACAAGGCTGCATAAAACATATAGAATAAAAATAATTGAAATAAAAATAATAAAGTCAATGCCATGTAAAAATTATCCACATAGGGATCCCTGGGTGGCTCAGAGGTTTAGCACCTGCCTTCGGGCCAGGATGTGATCCTGGAGACCCGGATCGAGTCCCACGTCGGGCTCCCTGCATGGAGCCTGCTTCTCCCTCTGCTGGTGTTTCTGCCTCTCTCATTCTCTGTGTCTCTCATGAATAAATAAATAAAATCTTTTTAAAAAATTAATTAATTAAAAAAATAAAAATTATCCACATGAAGATAAAAGATGCTTTCAGAACTCAACACTCCCAGTACACCTTCTTCTATCCTAACTAAGATAACCATTATCCTAACTTTTGTGGTAATCATTTCTATGCTTTTAAAAGAAGTTTTGGCACCTACTGCATTCCTAAATATAGTATAGTTATGCATATTTTAATATTATATTAACTACTCCAAAATATACGTAGCTTAGGGTTGTGTCTTGTTTCTCTTATTCATTAGTTTGTGAGATTCATTATTATTGTTTGTAGCTGCAGATGTTCCCTTTTATTATTTTATAGCAGTGGTACTCATAGTGTCTACCTTTGACCCTCTGCATCGGCATTATCCTAGAAACCTGTCAGAAATGCAACCTTAGGTCTCTACCAAGATATACTGATGGAGAAATTCTGGCGATGAGAACCAGCAATCTGTTTTAACAAGCCTAACTCTAATTACCTCTCAAAGTCTCCATTTCCAAATACCATCCCATTGGGAGTTAGAGCTTCAAAATATGAATTTTGGAGGGACATAATTCAGTCCACAGGACTTACCATCATGGCTTTTGTTGAATCGGGTAGATTTCTAAGAGTGCAGTGGCTGTGTGGAATCATCTAGGACGTAGCACCAGACATATCCATTCCCATCTATGCCACCTGTACATTAGAATACATGAGAAATGTTTTCATCTCATCCCCATCAACACTGGAATTGGTTATTTATAACCTTTTTCTACTTTTCCGTTGGGCTGTCTGCTTTCCTGGCCAATGTATAGTTTTATTTATAATACAGATGGCATTATCCTTTATAATTCCTCTATGCTAGAAATAATTTTCCCCTATCATTTGTCCACTGTTCATTTGTTTACAGGATTGTTGACATATCGTTAAAAATTATATAATCAAATATGTCCATCATGATTTGGGTTCTATAGTCTTGATTGAAAAAGTATCTCCTATCCCTATATTTTTAAATCTGGAATTTATTTATGCATATTTTATGTGATAAAAATTCAACATTATTTTCTTTTAGATAGATAGGCAATTACACACCATTATTTAATAAATAAACTACCTTTTCCAACTAAACTGAAGTACCCACTTTGTGGCATGCACATTAACTTCTCATATATTCTGGGATTTTTATCTGGCTTTCTCAGATTGTTTTTCTGATTTTTTTTTCCAAAAAAAATAGCTTTACTCTTATTTGACTTCAGTGTACTTCACTCTTTCCTGTCAACTTAATTCAGTTAAGTAGTTGAGTGCCTCCCTCTTTCTCTCCATTCCTTAGTGTCTATGTCTAGATTTTCTGGACATTTGTTCTTCCAAATGAACTCTACAATTATTGGAACTCAATACTTTAAAAAATTCTTGTTCTAAATTGAATTGCAAATGTATTAGACTTCTGTGATAATTTTGGTAAAACTGCCTTTTAAATGATTAACTTGATATATTTTATTTCTTCTGTGTTTATTATGTTATTACTTGTCTTGCAGTATAGCTTTCCTTTTTTTTTTTTTTTTGTTTAGTTTTTTTGGGGGAAGGGTTGATTGAATTCTCATTCATTCCTCTTCCTCCTTATTAAATGCTAGAAAATTCCCTTCCCTGTTCTGGATCTCATAGGTTAGCACTCAGTTCTCTGATAAAGAAAACCAACCTCCAACTACTTTTCCAGCAAGGAGTTCTACTTTTCCACTGCTTTCATCCTCCCTCCAAACAGTAAGTGGTTTGAAACATTCTCATTTCCCTCCACTCTCCCCTCCTATCTCCTCCCTAGTGATGCTGAGATAGACTAGTATTTTTAGTTCTAGGGTATTATTAGAATTACCCTTGCATATCCCAAAAATTATCTTCTATTTCAAAAGTCCTTGTTTAGCAGTTACACTACATATTTTCAGCATTCTACAAGTATCCAAGGTTTATGACTCATTGCTTTTCATCTCCTATTTGAAGATGTTGTAATGGATTAAATAGTGACCCTCAGGAAGCAAAATCCAAGTCCTAATCCACACTCCGTGTGAATGTGACTTTATTTGGAAATAAGGTCTTGGTACAGGTGATTAGTTAAGGATCTAGAGACAAGATTATCCAGGATTTAGGGTGGGCCCTAAATCCAAGAATTAGTGTCTTTAAGAGAGAAAAGGAGAGGGAGATTAGAGACACAAGGAGGAAGACCCTGGGTGAAGACAAAGGTAGAGACTGGAGTTATGCTGCTACAAGCCAAGGAATGTGAGGAGCCACCAGAAGCTGGAAGCAGTCCCTGGGCAGAAGTGACTGCTCCTAGATGGTGGCTATGAGGACCTGGAGGCAGATGTCAGGGCCACTTCAAGGTGCACAGCTGGACTGAGGTCCGTGGGTCTACCTCTGGGTACTCAGAAGGACGTACATCTTGGTGGGTCCCTTGGCGGGTCTGTGGCTTGCGTGGGGGGCAGAGCCAGGTGACAGGCCAATTCAGGGTCCCCCGCCAAGACTGAGGTTGGCTGGCCTGTCACACAGGGCACAAGCAGGCATGCTCCTACTGGGTCCCTTGGCAGATGGCGCTGATGGCAGCACCAGTGCCAAACAGGGCTGCAGCCAAGTTCACACGGGCTGTTTCCGGGTCTGCTGCTGGGACCACGGGTTGGCCTGTCTGTCACCTGGACATGGGCCCACCTTCTCAGAAGCCCTCTTTGGTCTTTGGCTCCACTGGGGTTTCATCGTCTCTTACCTGGATCTCAAAGCTCCACAAAGGCACTTTCGTCCACGGCCAGCTGCCCAATCACTGTTGCTCTCAGGGAGCAGGAGCAGGCGACCTCCCGCTCCACCGTCTACTGGTGTCACTGCAAGGCTGGTTCTCTCCGAGGGCTGGGAGGGGTAGTCTGTTCTATATCTCTGGCCTAGCTTTTGATGGTTTTTTCCTGGCAAACTTTGAAGTCCCTTGGCTGATCTGTGCCCTCAGGTTCACATGGCTCTTCTTTCTGTGTGTGTTTCTGTCTCCAAACTTTCCCATTTTATGTCACCAGTCACGCTGGAATAGGAGCCCATCCTCCTCCAGTATGACTTCATTTCCACCACTCAGATCTGCAATGGCTCTATCTACAAATAAGCTCACACTGTAAAGTACTGAATCACTTCTATGCTTGAACATATGAATTTTGGGTGATGTGAAGCTTCCTGGAAAACAAGTACAGTTCTTCCTGAAGTGCGGGAAACTATAATTTAAGAAGATGAGCCTACTTTAGTTTTATGAACTCATTAGAAATATTACAGATGAGTATCTTAATTATATATGCATGTATGGGCTTTATATATTCAAATCATATGATTTAAATATATCAAATGAGTTTTATATTCTATAACAGTTTTCCCAGTAAAAATGTTATTTTTCCCCTCTCTGTAACTCCTTTTGTAGCTACTACCATGACTCAGCTCTATACTGATAGGCCACACAGACAGTAGGTATGAATCACCACCAAAAAAGCCTTTCACTGTCTGCAAACTGTAGGTTAGTCTGGTTAGTGTAACAAATCCAAATGAACACACAAAGCCCCACACACTAATTGTAGCTGTCATTCAGCAAACGAACCAAACTCCTTGTCTAATTGAAAAAAGAGGGAAAAGGAAAATGGAGAACAGGAATCCTCTGATGGTGTGTGATCAGATACTGGACATAGATACTCAGGAAATAGTGGTGCGATTGGAAGACTGAGGGCCTGGGACAGCAGCAGAGAACCACGATCCAAGAATAAACAACGTGAGGGAGGCTAAGGTCCAAATACTGATTGGCCTTGTGCCCCAGGTTATCTGCCGAGACCTGGTTCCTGGATATGCTTTCTTCTAAGAGTTTCTTCATTTAGTCCAACAATTTCTCACTCTAATAGCACGATTTTCTAATAAACAGAATCTATGAATCCCTGAGAAGACATTCCTGTAACACATGGTCAAGGAAGGGAAATCCGTCTTCCATTTTGCTGTAGGTCTTAAACATGAATATTTTGATTTCATATTTTTGTACCTTTTAAATAGAAAAACTATATTAATTATTAATCTTTGAGGGCAGACTAATAACTGTGGCAAATACCTTCTAAGTATCAATGATCTAACATCATAAATGTTAGTCACTTATGTTGTATCAGATCTGGGTCAGCAAGGAGCTGTGCTGTTATTCACTGTTATCTGGTAGCTTCCCCACTTCCTAAGGTCTTGGGCCCTCTACCCCACCCTGTTCAGCTGGGAAGACGAGAGAGAGAGAGAGAGAGAGAGAGCAAAGGGTATCATCCGGGGTGTTCTTACAGACCAGGCTCCAAGTGGCAAACACACCCCGCCCACATTCATGGACCAGCAATTGGCGGCATGACCCCCTGTCCCGGGAAGTTCGTTTCTGAAGTCTACCCTTTGTCTTAGGAGGATAAAGCAGCTTAGCAGCCATATAGCAGCCTCCCTGCCCCACCCTGGAGTCACAATAATTCTCATGTGTCATTATCAAAGTAGGTGAGAGGTGGACAGACACATGATCGATGTGCGCATGCACTCAGCGTGTGTGTGTGTGTGTGTGTGTGTGTGTGTGTGTGTGTCTGGACTCCTAACACACCGACAGTAAAATTGCAAGTGGAATGTTTGCCCCCTTAACCCAACAAACTTTCCCAGGTATCAGAAACCATTGTGTGCATGTAGAAAAATGTAACGGAAAACTGAAAACAGAGATTTGCCATTGGTTACATTTATGCTTTGATGAGCCTATTGACTTGAAAATATCGCAAATTTTTCTTGAGATGATTGATAATGCAGACTTCTAGTTATTTCAGGGAGATTTCTTCCCAGTTACCCAGGTCACAATTAGTGAAGTTATATCAGCCTGGGCTCTGTTGAGACAGTAAAAATCAAAGGTGTGCTAATTTTAAGAACATTTATATTTGCACCAAAAAATAGCTCAACCTATTTTTCCCCTTTCACAATCCTTGTAAGTGGCTAAGTAATGTATTTTTTTTTCTGGGAAATATCTTTGTGACTATTTCTCTTAAGTTTGTGTCTGCTTGTAGAAAATAACAGGAACATTATTGCAGCCTACCTGAATGCTACTTAAAGGAATGGAAGGATTAGAAATTCTGTCCTCATGCGAGGGCCCGATATTATTTCTTGAAGGTCAACAGTAATGCTTGGCACTTTGAAGAAAGGTGTCTTGCAAGATCTTGACTGATGGAAACATTTATATGCAGAGATATGTGACCATGTGTACTCCAGGGATGCAGATCATATTCCACCTTGACCATAGCCAATTACCAGTAGAAAAATAATGTAATGGGAGTCTCACCACTTTTCTTGGGAGGTGTCATGCCCTCTGAGGCATTGCTGGAGATATTACAGTGCCATAATGAGACTCATAATTCATGTCAGCCCCAAGCCTTTTCATTCATTTATAAATGTTTTAGAGCCCTATGATTCATAATGCCATGAGCTGGTTTTCTTTCAGAACCGTCATCTTCCCATTAATACCAACCATTCCTGCTTCTTGCCAAGAGACAAGCCCTGCAGTAATATATCACAAAGTTTAGTGCTCTCTGTGAATCTCGATGGTCAAAATTCTTTCCTAGGTACTGACTTAGTGCAAAAGAAAAGTTTTAAGAGAAATATTGAAACTCGAGAAAGAAATCAAGAAAGCAAGGAAAGATCTCTTCACCGTCTAAGATGTCATTTTAGAGTTATTCTCCACTATTACTATAATGCACATTTTCTTTGTATGCCAGAGTTATTAGACCCTGAGAAAAGGGTAAACGTCAATGCTTAATTGACATAAAGCTAAAATTAAACTGGGCATTGAAACCATAACAATTATAATAAGTTTTGGGGGCATCCACCTGATTTTTATTTTGTTTTATCTCCTTCCTAATAATTAACTGTATACAATGCATTTCTTTTTTTTAATCTTACTAAATAATACATTTTTCTAGTTATTATATATAGACATTATTCTATCAAGCAAAGCAAAGCAGTTTTTTAAATCATTTGAAATCACATAAACCACAGGCTGTCGAGGTGCATGTCACCCTTCCACCGGTGAGGCCTTATCCCTGCGGCTGTTGCCCCTCGCTGGCAATAACCCCTCCAGGGTCCTCATGGGTTCACACTTTAGGCTGAATAGGAGCTGCCTTCAATTCATCCCAAATCTGTCATTGTAGACCACCAGTTTATTTCAGCAGATCAGATAGGTAATGACTATAATAAGTAAATGGTTGAGGGTTCATTATACTCCAGAAACTTTCCTATGAGTTGTATTGTATTGAATAATTCACTCTTCAACAATCTCCGTGATGTAAATAACATTAGCATCATTCCCATTTTACAGATAAGAAATCTGAGGTACAGTGAGGTTAAGAAATTTGCCCAAGTCGACACATCTATTACGTGATGGAGCCAGGACCTGAACCCGGGCTGTCATCAGAGTCCACACTCCACACTGCAGCCATGCAACTGTCGTATATGCACATACAGAAATTATCTCAATGGTTCTAACTCAAGTTGGTTCTTTTTTTTTTTTTTCTCAAGTTGGTTCTTAAAGACACGGGGTATATGCACCGTACAAATATGCAGATATCTGCTTACAAATACTCAAAGCACAGCTGCTTTGCTTGTAGAACTTTGGCAATTCTGGCAAATAAGGCAATGTTACACTTCACGTTTCATGGTAATTTTCATTCATTTTATTCTCCAAACCAGCTCCCCTTCTTGTTTTTAACAGGAAATGATAAATTCATCATGCAATTTAGTAGTGTTTTTAAAATGGAATATCTGTCTCCAAATCAAATATTCAGATTCAAGGTTTTTACCTCAAACTTTCTGCATCAGAATCTGGGGTGAAACCCAAGGATCTGTAGTTTCATAAGCTCCTAAGGCTTTGAGGCTTCTAAAATTTGTTTTGGAAACTGCAGAGCTTCCTGGCCAGCTTTCAGTTTATCACTTCTGCTTGCTCCAACTTAGAGTAATTAGTTAGAATATATTAACTTTCCACTCTCTAGTCCTAATTATATATCTAAGAAATGCAACTTCTTTTAAGTCTTGACCTCTCCTATCCAGATCACAAAGAAAAATGAAGAAAACTCACAAGCTTGTGTCCAACCATGATTATTTAGTCCCTAATAAGTGAAGATATTTCCCTCACTGTCTCAGTAGGCACGTCATGTATAGTTCCCTCCTTTAAGCTTTTTTTTTTTTTTAATGTTAATTTACCTTGAGTCTATGCTTAGCTAAGCACTGGCTCTAAATATTTCACACACTGCTTTGTGCACTTGTCTGAAATCCAGATTTCTACCCTCTAGTGTTCTTCCAAGCAAAACTTTAAAATGTGTTTTGATATGTTAAGAAGTATTTTGAGCAGAATAACCACCAAATGCAGCCCCACCAAATGCATGTCTCCCGTCGCATAGGACACTGCCAATGTGATTTCATTCTCGTGCAGCCATAATTAAAGTTAGCTCTGGAGCCAGAGGTTATGACCACCAGCGGAGCACTTTAGCACAACCAGCTGACGTTCCTCAAAGCAAGGCTTCCTGTGCCTTGCCCAGCTGATATGTGCAATAGTGAATGCCCGGATCCCAAACAACAGCTGTGGGTCCGCTCAAGCCGATGTCATAACTATAAGTTTAAAAGTAACACTGCAAGGACATATAGAGAAATAATTGTACATGATGTAGATTATTTGTAAACTGCTCACAAAGAGCAAAAGAAGACACCTGGATAGTATTCACAGTTGTGATGGTTAATTTTGGCAAAGGGCCCCTGGTCAAAATCTGAGACAGGACAGAGCAAAAAATAGAGTGGGGTACGAACCCGATTCCCACGATCACCTGGAAAAGAATGCGGTATGAGAATATATTTTGCAGACCATAAAGCCTATAAAGGCTTTAGTATCATTCTTATACATTGAAAGAACAAACTGTCAAATGTCAATTTTTTCAAGTCTCTGCTAAATTCGTATTTCGATATCGGTCATATTTCTAATCTCAAGGAATTGTTTTATGTTTTCAACTGCAATGGAATACCATGCGTACAAATATTAATTAAAATTACCTGGCACATGTGGAAATCTTTTGTTTGGAGATTTGGGCAAGTAGGTGTGAGATTTATTTACACATATAGAGCTACAAGAGTAATATACATGGTTTTTCTCAAAAGGCTTTACCTTTTACATCAGTGGTAAATGTAAATTGTGTTACATCAACTTCAAAAAGATTCCTCCATTATACTGTTAATACTAACACTTGACGTTCAAAGGCTAGAAGGTTGTGACAGAATCACTTAAGAATTCCAATGCCACCTCCTGTGTCTGAGTAAGTAAAGTATGACTAGTAACATCAAATCAATGTGTTAAATGTTAAATGTGTTGTTAGTTAAATGGATTGTCTGGGTTGAGAGAGGACACAATGTATGTGTCTATCATAACCCATAATTTTGAAACTAATGACTGTCAATTTTTAAAAAATGTATTTCCTGGTAAATTTTGCATCTGTCCTTTGGGATCCACTCAAATACTCGAGTTCCCAAAGGGCCCAGATTTAAGAAGGTGCAGTATTGACCTGGGTATTCAAAGTCCTCCTTCTTGCTGGAGGCCGCGTGCCTGTTCTCTGATCTAAAAAGCTTCTTTGAAGTCATCAAGCTCATTCTTCCCACTCTCTGGGACTTAAGTTAAAGCAGAACATTTCTGAGTTTCTAAGGCTCTGGTTGCTCTTTCAGCAACCTCAGATCACCACCGATCCCAATCATACCACAGACCTTATACGTGCCAAACACTATTTTTTGAGGGGTCAGAGTTCCACGTGCAATGACACCTACCTACTTAAGTGTTTGTCTTCTTTATTTTGCGTTGCTTAGTTCTTGCTCTCTACTTTCTTTGGCTGAACTGTGACAAGCTTCTCTCTGGTAGGGAAATCAAGGACTGACCATGGTTTATTTAGCAAAAAAGTTACTATCTTCTATGGCCCGGTATCTGGGGGGTATGATTAAGACACCCCCTTAATACATGTCCTTGTCTTTCTTTAAGCCAGTTTTACTGAATTAAATAGTAACTCAGTTAAGTAACCTATACTCATACTACTGAAAAAAATGAAGCAACTCTCAGTTTAGATTTTTTAAATCACTGATTTCTGGTTTTCTCCCTCTCTCCCTGCCTTCTTTATTTCCCCCCCTTCTCTCTTCCTTCTCTTTTTTACCTTCCTTCCACCCTCCTTCCCTCCTTGCCTCCCCACTACATTCTCTCTTTTTCTTATATTTTGCTGACTTTCTAAACAACATTAATGAATGGAATAGGATATTTTTTCAAGATAATTAACCATGAACCAAAAATAGTTCCAAATAATGGGCAGCCCGGGTAGCTCAAGCGGTTTAGCTGCCACCTTCGGCCCAGGGTGTGATCCTGGAGACCTGGGATGGAGTCCCGCATCGGGCTCCCTGCATGGAGCCTGCTTCTCCCTCTGCCTGTGTCTCTGCCTCTCTCTCTTTCTCT
Source organism: Vulpes lagopus (assembly GCF_018345385.1). Taxonomy (NCBI): domain Eukaryota; kingdom Metazoa; phylum Chordata; class Mammalia; order Carnivora; family Canidae; genus Vulpes; species Vulpes lagopus. The sequence continues at coordinate 59,494,858 of NC_054836.1, forward strand.
GTCTCTCATGAATAAATATATGAAATCTTTTAAAAAATATAGTTCCAAATAATTCTTTCAAAGTGGCCCAGAAGGAGTTTTTCCTTCACTTTATTTAAAGGCTAATGGTTTGATTATGAGATTCTATGAAAACTTGAAAAGCACTGTCATTTTTTTCACTATGCTTTGTGTACTTTGTTTTTCAGTGATATAACACATTCTCTCTTGATTCATGTTAGAAAAATGTGTAATTTTACTAAAATCTCTACCTGCATGAGCCTGAAATAATTAGAAAGACACGAAACTTTTGATAATTCATAATAAACACACAGAGACCAGAATATCAGTATATGTGTAGGGCTTCACTCAGAATGTGAGACGTAATGTACAGAATGAAGAGAGCTTAGAATTTGGATGAATGCTTGGATGACTGGAGGAGAAGATAAGAAACATTCTGGAAGGGGATCAGATATCGTAAAGACAGCAATGAAATGTTGCCTATACTTCTATTTCAGAGTATTTGTGATTGGGCAATTTCCATAAATGTATTAATGGAATCTCTCAACAGTGGTTGAGACATAATTAGAAATCTTTCTAGATGGGGGGTCCCTGAGTGGCTCAGCGGTTTAGCGCCTGTCTTTGACCCAGGGCATGATCCTGGAGTCCCTGGATCGAGTCCCATGTTGGGCTCCCTGCATGGAGCCTGCTTCTCCCTCTGCCTGTACTTCTGCCTCTCTCTCTCTCTAAGTCTATCATGAATAAATTAAAAAAAAATCTTAAAAAAAAAAGAAATCATGCTAGATGAACTCACATTATATTACTGTTTACCTATTTTTTAGGCCACGGACTACATAGTTAGGTTTAATTTGTTCATTTACATTATACTTAATCTATTAACCCCAAAGTTTAGAGACTTAACACAATGCAAACTTATTTTTCACTCACATTCCAGGTGGATTCCAGTTCTCCTAGTTGGAAATTGGGTGATTTTCCTTCATCTTGAGATTCAGGGACATGGATCCTTCCATCTGGCAGCTGCATTGCTCCCTTAGGGTCTCTTAACAGGTGAGAGAAGAGAAGACTTACCCAGCTCATCAAAATCTTGGCCAGAAATCGATCACATCTGTTCTTAATCCATTAGGATGAATTGGCCACATAGCCCTACTGCAATGCAAGAGAAGCTTGGAAATGTAATTATTGTCCGGGCAACCAGTTTCCCACACCTCAAACTAAGGGAAGCACCAGTTTTCATAGACATTTAGCTGTCTCTGTCATACTTACCAAAAATTTCAGTTTTTCTATATATACTTAAGCTCCACCTTGGATACTACTTCAGTTCTAAATCTTAGGTTGAACAGAAGTGTATGTTAAAGTACACTGGGAAATTTAGGGGAAAATATTTAAGAATTCATAGAGTTTATATCCATTTCTAAGAAAAGAAAATTCAACAAGTTAATGGTCTTTGAAAATATCTTATATTCTACTTTTTAGTCCTATAATCTTAGATTTTTATGTAGTAGCTTGGCAACCAAATGGTAGTTTGCTATTTTATTCTCATATGACGCTCATCTCCACTAGAATATGATGCATGTTCTCAGCTCATTAAACATATCCTGATTCTAAAATATTTCCCATTCAACTTCCTTCCCCAGTAGGTGAACTCTCCCCAGCTCTCATTGTGGTTGCCTATGGATACCACGCAGAGTGGGCATGGGGACAAATGTATAGAATCTGAACTTCTCTGCAAAGAGGCCCTAATTAGGTTCCCCCCATTCATAGAAATAGACCTTTCATCACTGAAAATCCAGTGCAATTAGGGAAGGGCTCCTATAACTCGCCATGGGTGCAGTCTGCCGATGGTAATGTTTCTTTGGGAAGCACTTGGATAAATGATGTCTCATCATTTTTATGTGAGAATTTCTTCTCGTGAGAGTTGCTTTCCAACTCAATATCTAGGACTGAACCATTTTAGTTCCAATGGCTTTACATTTAATTCTAATTTTTTTCTTCTTTTTTTGAAATGTAAACTTTGCTGTGTGGCCTTCTTGAGGCATACTCCACATACTTATTGGACACCTTCTAATAGGCCTCCTCTTTAGCACTGTAAAGGAAGTTTTTTTCTTCGCGGAAATAACATACTAACAACAACAATACTGGCATTGCATTTAGAGCTTATAAAATCGCTTTCCATCGTATTCATTTAACGTTCACAACTTTGTGACAGGGCACCTGGCTGGCTCAGTCAGAAGAGCATGTGATTCTTGGTCTTGGGCTCATGAGTTGGAGCCCCACATCGGGTGTACAGATTACTTAAGTAAATAGATAAACTTTATAACAGCTTTGTGAGACTCAGAGGATGCCTTGTGAAAGGAAACACAGCTGTTGATAGCAGAACTGCTTTTAAAATCAAGTCATTAGATTTGCTACTACGTTTGGACACCCATTTAAGTTTATTATAATGCACACACTTGAAATAATCTGGGAGTTATAAAACTCGGTTATTGACAGTGCTTAGAAAGGTGTCAATACAAACGTAAAGCTTCATGCAAAACTATGAGTTTATATGTCATAAAGGGTGGAGAGGATGGATGGATAAGTGGGTTGAGTAGGGAGAAAAGGTAAGAAAGGACAATTCAGGAAGAAGAACAGAATTCCTGCATAAAATCAGGAAAGAGAGGGCTGCGTACAGACACGAAGGGGAAACTGTCGTGAAGGGTGAGAGGCGACAGGGGGGCCTGGGAGAGGAGCAGGAGGAAGAGGCTAGCTAGGCAGGCTAGGAAGGCTTATATCTGGAGACCTTTGAAAGTCTGGCAGAGATATGTAGACTTCCTAATAGGATGGTAGGAACCGGTGGGACTTCTTGAGACAGGAATGTTAGGAGCAGTGCTTTAGAGAAGGAGGTACTGGGCAGGGGGCTGTCGGACAGCTGAAGGCCAACCTATTGAAGGCTGCTGCCAGCCCAAGATGTGAAAAAGATTTGGAGCCAGCGACGATGGGGTGTGAAGCAAAAGAGAGGCCGCAGCTCACGACGACGACCCTGGACAGAAAGAATAAATCGTTAAAGATAAAGTGTTAAGGCTTGAAACAAGGGAACTGGAAGAACGTGGAATTCGGGAATAACCTATCATGGTGAGGGAATCGAAGCCTAATTGTCCACTTACAACTTAGTGAGGCCAAAGTCAATAACTTTTTTTCTAATATAAGTGCTTTTCTGTTGATTGACCTATTTCTAAGCTGTGCAATTTTGATTTTATTCCCCAGTATTAGAAATTTCTAAGAGACTGTGTTTACTGGTTAAATGTTCAACAACGGAGCCATTTTACCTCTTAAGAATAGGATTCTTTTACTGTCCTACTGTGGCTACTGTGTCAAAAGTAAGTAAAACACTAAATGTCTTCACAGAACAAGCCTGTGTGTTGTTCATATCGTGAAGCTATTAATGCTGACCTTTAGAACAGCTTGCCGATTTATACACAGAGCAGCACTTTGGCTGTTAGACTTTGAACTAGACATGCTTAACGCATTGTTCTTCGAAACAGTTGGTTGTTTATAGAAACGCAAAAAAAATTTTAGAGATTATATTTCAGCTTCCAATTTTACAGATGGTTAAACAAAATTTATTCAAAATACAGATCCAATTCACAGCAGAGATGGGATTGTGATTCAGCTTTTTGATTCTGAATTCAGTATTCTAGAATACTCCACATGGAACATTGTTAATGTTGGATGAAAGAACTTGGATGCTAGGGAGAGTTCCAAATTATTTTACATCCATTACCTCAGAAATACTGGCCCAAAGCACAATAAATCAAATATTGATGTAGGAGTGAACCAGGGGGAGGGGGAGCTAGGCAGGGAAAGATCATGGAAAGGCCCCAGAGTCAGGCTCCTACCCATCCCAAGGAAACAGAGATAAGACGGTAAAAATAGGAAAAAATAAGCCTGGCTCCCTAGCTCCAAAATGTTAGGGAGTCTCCCCTTTAATGGCTACGAGACTCCGCAGAAACCCCAGATGTAGAGAAATGTTATGGAGGAGATACTAGCCAGAGAGAGGGAGGCCTTGCTCGCGCTCATACTTACAAAGAAACATCTTGTTTGGTACAAGTCCACCATGTTTGTTCTAAATGACATTCACCAACCCACCCGGATACTGACAAGTCACTTACCAAGTTCCCTGGTCGGTTCCCTATAAAAGTCAGACCCTACAAGCCCTCCTGGCGACCCTGTGGGGACCCCTGTGGCTCCTGAGAGCTTTCTCTGTATCTCTGCTTAATACACCTCTACGGCTTTGCTCCCCCTCCATGGTCCAGGAGGTTCATTCTTCGGCTCCGTGAGACAAGCACCACGGTCCCCGGTGTCACTATCATGGTGACACCCCCTCTAAGGGAGGAGCAAATGAGCCGTGTGCAGGCGGGCAACGCAGCCCCATAAGGTTTGAATAACTCACTCGAGAATATATACGAGCGGGGCTGGCATTGGAAGCCAGGCAATCGGTTCCAGGCCTGTGCCCTCGTTGCTTCTCAAGCCTCAGCCCCAACTCTTCTTTCTGAGATGTCTGTGTGCCAACCGTAAAACAGAGGATAGGAGCCACGAGGACATAAAATGATACAACTCCCAACCACGTTCCACCTCTTGAACCAAAGATACTCTGTAGTTCTTTTTTGTTTGTTTTGTTTTGTTTTGTTTTGATAATCTGTAGTTTTTGGCAAGAGTTTACTTGATCATTAAAAGCTGGAGGCAAGTCACATTCAGGCTCTAGCCAGTGTCGAGAGTAGGAGGGCGTTCAAGCAGGAAAGGCAGCTGCAAAAAATCTTCCGTGTGCCCCCGTTTCTAGGACCCAAGGGACAGTGAGCTCTGTGAAGGAGAACCTGCGCGTTAGGAAGACTCTGAGAACCAGGATTCTAGAAGGGGGCAAAGTGCAGACACAGAGGCTAGTTTTCAGCAACGGAGGGGGCGGACAGCGGCGGCCAACACTGCAGGAAATGCAAACGAGAGGAAGATTGGAAAGTGGTTTATTAGATTTGGGGATCAGGGGCCCACCAGTGCGTTTTGAGTTCCAGTTTCACTGGAACTTGGGTGCAGAGGGCCGGGGAACGCACGGCGAGACATGAACCGTAAATGCACCTCCCGCCCCAGCGTACACGTCAAAACTAGATAACATTTCAGAAAGTTCCCTTTTGCAATATTGTGTCAGACTCCTCTTTATCTCAACTTGAAAAATTGCTCATTTAATAAACTGCTGCTGTGTAGTAAGCATGGAACAAGTATCAAAGCGTTTTACAAAGTAAGCCTTGGAAAGCCTTCTTCCCTTCCCCGTCGACCACCCGCACCATTCCCGTATTTTCCTGTGAGGAACCACTCTGCTGATTTCTTCATCTTTTTGGGGGGTGGGTTTTTTTTTTTTTTAAGTAAGGATAACATGCATACATATTTTGACATGATGGTCATGCACTGTACTGTCATGGGCTCCTTTTGTTCTCCACTAAATGCATCTTGAAGGCTTTGCGGTCATGAGTTTCCTTATTATTTCTTAAGGTTGACATAGTATTCCATTAGGGATACAGCATAATTTATTTAACTAATTCTGTATAGATGAAAATTAGATTGTTTTTAAATGTCTGCTGTCACAAACAGAGCTGCTGTGTTTCACACGTGTATCTTTGTATATAATTCATAGATATAAATGCAAGTAGATCTCTTAGGTGAAGTCCTGGAAGTGGAATTGCTAGACTGCAGAATTTAAACCACTGCAATATGGTTACATACTGCCAAGGTGCCACTCGTGGATACCGTGCCTATTTGTCAGCTCTTGATCAATGCGTGAGAGTATCTGTTTTCTACATGTTTACCAATTCTGTGTTACCAAACTTTGAAATTTTATTTCACAAACCTTATAGGTACAACACGAGGTCCCAATATAGTTTTTCAATTATACACTTGCTATGAATGAAAAATGTGATTTTATATGTTCAAGAGCCCTTTCTAGGTAAGGGTTTTTGGTTTTGATATTAAGATCTGGTGCACTGGGATTGTAATTGCTACTTTTGGAAAATTATTGCTATTTTGTTCATGATGAATATCCCATAGGCATTTGAGAAAAGGGAATAACCTCTATTTTCAAGATACAGTGTTTGATATTTTATCAATTAATTGTATTATTTAGCATATACGCCCAATTTTTGTACTATTACAAATAATTTGTAAGTTATATATTGATAAATTATAAATAGCACATAGCTGTATTATTAGTATATATGTGTGTATACAAACACACACACACAGTGGCTTTCTGTTTGTCTAGTTGAACTGTCATGGAAAAATAGTAGTAAATTTATCTCCTATTACCAGTATGTTTCTACTTATCCCCGGGATTTGTGCAGTTTTTGACACATGATGAAACTATGATGCCCTCCTGGTAGGTACTCACTACGATTTTGTTTTCATTTTGAACTATAATGTTCCAGCATTATAATGTGTCTTTTCATTTTTAACTGGACACTTTGGGATCATAACACACCTTTCTTCACTTGTTTAATGTTTTTTTTATCCTGAATTCAACCAGGCCTGGCATTGACATCGTGACCTCCGCTTTTTTGTTTGCATTTATGTAATATAGGTTTGCCTGTCCTTTCACTTCCAACTTTTGTTATAAGTGTGTTCCTCACATTAGCATCATGTACTTCACCTTCATTTATGATGGTTGCGTGGATCCTGGATTTCAGTCACAGAGAGTGCTGGTATCTTTAGAGTTGTTCAGTGCACAACATCCTTTGTCTACTTCAGCCCTATTCGGAATAGAATTGGGTTTTGTTCTGTAAGTTAATCTAAAATTACTTTCCTTTTAGTTATCTAAAGCACAGATATGTTTAACCTTACATTTATTATATTATTTTGAGTTATGTTTGCTGCAGTCATGATTACCATCATCATCATCATCATTTTATCTTTCAGTATGTGGTTTGTTTCCTTTCACGGTGTGTGTGTGTGTGTGTGTTATGTTAGTTCCCCAGTAGGAAAAAAAATAATAAACTTGGCATGTTTTTTCTTCCTATTTATCTTCTCTCTTCCTATTTATCTTCTTCTCTCTGCACAACCTTATATTAGTCAATAAGATTATTTGTTGTTTCTGCTTTCATGTGATTATGATATGTATATAATTCTATTACTTTGTCAATTTTGAATACCATTTGACTTCCAGTGATTAGAGATGAGACAATCAGTATACTTAATGTCTCCTTCCTTCTTTCCTCTTATAATTTTTGTCGGTAATATTTCTAATTTATGGGGCATTATAATATTTATATTCTGATGTGTAGAACTTTTAGTTCTACTGTTGAATATATCCAATTGCATTATCTCACAGTGGCTAAATTTTATTTTCCAGTAGTTTCCCCTAAGAAGAGATCATGAGAATAGTAATTTCTGGTTTCTTGCATGTTGAAAACTATTTGTCTGTGGTCTTTATACACACATGTCAGTTTGGCCATATGAAGGATCTGACTCATATTTTTTTTTCTTTAGATGGCTGTCATTGTCTTCTGATCTTACACATTGCAATGGACATTGAAGGAGCATAATTTTTGCTACCTTTTTAAGTGACATGATTAGTTTGCCTGACTATGCAGAAAGATCCTTGTAATCTGCAATATTTCCTAGATTATATTTCAGTATTGACTTTTTTAGATTACTTATCCTTGGAATGTGATGTGTTCTTTATATATATATATATATATGTGTGTGTGTGTGTGTGTGTATTTTTTTAATTTCAAAACATTTTCTTGAATTATATCTCTAAATATTTATTTTTTCATTTTATCTTGGTTTTCTTTAGGATCTCTAATTATGTGTATGTTCCATCATCTTTGTCTTTTTTTTTTAACTTTTTTTCTATTTAATTTTGTCTTCAGTTTTATCTCATCTTTTCTACTTTTCTTATTTCTATTCTGTTTTTTACTACATTTTCCAAAGTTTCTATTTGCTTATTCTTTCTCATGTCCTTTTTATTTCTTTGCTGATTTTATATTTTTCCTTTTTAACCTAAGTTCACTGAGCACAATTACATCTCTTCTGCTCTTTTGCCATCTTTTCCCTGCGTTCTACTTTTTTTGTTTTGTGTTCCTACATCACAGAAACAATTGCTAGAAAGAAAGAAAGAAGAAAGAAAGAAAGAAAGAAAGAAAGAAAGAAAGAAAAAAAAAAGAAAGAAAAGAAAAGAAAAGAAAAAAGAAAAAAAGAAAAGAAAGAAAAGAAAAAAAAAGAAGCAATTCCTTCATTAAATTTTGGTTTTTGCTTATTTTGCTTTAATCCAGGGGAAATTTTTGGTCCAGCTTTTCATTTACTCCGTGTCAACTTTTTTTCCCCTGGAATATCCATCTGTTTTTAAATTTTCTGACATTTCCCTTTTTTTTTTTTCCTTTTAGCATCTTTATATGAATAATGTGCTAATCATTTTTTCAGTTACCTTTAAATGAGTTGCACTAGTTCTTTGCAAATTATGATTGTGACTTGTCTTTGGATGAGTTGGATAGCTATTTACAAGGGATTCTTACCTGCTGGGGTAAAATAAAATTGTAGCATATTTATATTTCAAACCCTAAGGGCTTTTTTCTAAGCTGCCACAAAGACAAACTTCTTCCTGCAAATGTGATTTTCATGAATAGATCTCCCCTCCCTCTCTGAATGTAATTCAATCCTGAAGGACTTCTGGTATCAAGCTGCTCACCACATTGTTCTCACCTGCTATTCCAGTACAGAGCATAGTTTTTATGCATGAGCATGTATAAAAGCATGGCCATTGCCTTTAGAAAATGTATTCTTTTGGGGGTTTTCTGAAGTCTGCAGCTGCTGGGTTCTCTCCTCAGCTTTTCTATATCTACCTGTTTAGTTCCTACATTCAGTTGGAAGCTTTAAATATACTTTAAAATATCTTGTAGTTTGTCTTCTAATTTCACTAAGAATAGAACTTTTACTGTTATTATCAATTCTCATGGTTATTTTGAGAGGAGAGGAAAGAAGGCTTAGTTGAGGTGGCTACATCTGTCTTATAAATCTGTACCTCATTTATCCATCCCAAATGATAAAAGACATTAGAGCATTATAATTTGCCTGTCTTTCTCTGAGATTTGTGATTTTCAGAACTGTGGACAGCAATACAAAAAATAACCCAAAAAGAGTCTATTTCTAGTTTCACATCACTGTTTTTAATGATCATAATAGTTCCCTTCTCTTTTATGGTTCATGCTACATCTGCTCCACAGGCACAAAAGCAAATCTCACTCCCGTTTCTTTTCTGTATTACTTCCTTTCCAAGAGCCAGGTCTTTCTGCCTTTCAGGGGCCCAGCGCCATAAAGACTCTTTGGGGGCCTGGTTGTTTCCAGTCATTGCCAAGCATGTTGTGCCTGTGCTCTAGAGCTGATAAGAGCCACTGGCTCATCCCTGTGTATAACTTAAGCTTCTGAATTTGCTATGTAAAATTATGCAGGTTCTGATTCTTGGCTCCTTCAGGAACTTCTGTTCCTCTCTTTCATTCATGTAGGCAGAAACAGCTGGGGCACCTCTGTTGACAGTACCCAGGTTTGAAATGCAGAGTAATGGGAGCCAAGTCATCCTTAGGAGTCTGGAACACATTTTCTCCTAGGATCTCTGACATAACCTGAATACTGTTGACATTCAGGGCAGAGTGCCAGACTCATCCAAGCACATAGCTATTTCCCTAGGAAACCATCTCTAGTACAGGACTTTTTAACACCACTATTTTATTGCTATTAGATGCCATTACACACTGGTTTATGAACCAGGAAAACAAAACATTTCAAGTGAACAAATAGAAAATTCCTCCCAAAATGGCTGAGTCTGTGGGGGGCATTTAAATATAACACATAGAAAAAAACAGTAAGCATAGAAATGAGACAATATGCTTTTACCTCATGAATTCTCCTTTTAACAGCCTTGTTATCTTTGTATCCTGATCGTATTTTAATAAAATGTAAAAGCACAAGTATTATCCAGTGTTTACCTAAGCTTAGTCCTCTGCTGTATATGAGCATCTTTTTTTTCTTTTTTTACTCTTAGGGCATTTTGATAAATGAAAAACAGAACATGCTACTTTGCTGTACTTGTTCACATACACTTGTTCCTACCCAGTTCTTAGCATTAGAAAACTGTAAGCTCTCCCTCAAACCCACTTCCAAAATTTGTCAATCTAAAATATACATATTTTAAAATTTATTTATTTATTTTTAAAAGATTTTATTTATTTATTCATAATAGACATAGAGAGAGAGAGAGGCAGAGACACAGGCAGAGAAAGAAGCAGGCTCCATGCCGGGAGCCCGACGCGGGACTTGATCCTGAGACTCCAGGATCCTGCCCTGGGCCAAAGGCAGGCGCCAAACTGCTGAGCCACCCAGGGATCCCCAAACTTATTTATTTATTTTAGAGAAAGAACAGGGTGGGGATGGGCAGAGGGAGAGAGAGAGAGAAAGAGATCCCTTCCTGGGATCCAAATGAGATAGATACTGTTATTCCTTCTTCTAAATGAGGAACCTGAGGTCACAGAGTGATTGCACGTCTGAACAGAGATTTCAAACTTTTTGCCACACTACTCTGGAGAGAGGAGCTAACCACATATAGCACAATATTTTTCTGAATAAACAGACCCAAAGATTCGTACTCAATGAACAGTGTCGATACAGAATCCTATAAACACAATGAAATATTAACGGGGGATACACATATGTGTTTTGTGTGTAACACACGATGCTCCTTAAAATCTAGCACCAACACATCTCTCCAATTTCATTTCCAAAACCCCTATACTTTGTGACTTTGGTCACTTTATACCTTCCGCCTGGAGTCCCATCCCAGGAACATTAGCCCAAAATTCTACTGTCATCTGCAAGTTCCTCAACAGCCAATCCCCCACCTCCACCTAAGTTTCCTCCTGGTGCTCCCTTGACGTTTTTATTTTACTCCTCTTTTAATACTTCTCATGGTAGAGCTTTCATTAGAGGTAATCGTGTACTTTCCTTATGTTTCCAGTAGTTTATGAGGTCCTTCAACAGGGAAATTAGACTTCACTTATTTTTCTCTAGCATTTAGCATAACACTTTGTTCATAGTAGGCTCCAAAGAGATGCTTGTTCAGCTAAACTGCCAACTTGCCCAAGATTTTTCTACAAGTGAACAAGGTGTTTACTTTTGCAGAGCATGTTATTTTATGATTAGTTCATGCGGGCGAGTTGTACTGATTCGTTAGTGCTACTCTGATTGACTGGAGATGGAGTTTATTGGAAGAGAGAGTCTCAGAGGTCAGCTCCACACAGATCTCATTTCTGGAGTTAATGATGCTGCTCCAGGGACATTCTCAATGTTCTGACACAAAATTCATTTCACTGAGGATAGTAAATGCTTTTCAAGAAGAATAATTGGTTCTCGTGGTGTTCTCAGTGACAGGCAGTCACGCATGGTAGGTAAAAGCATGATGTTTAGAGCCAGACTCTCTGGTTTTGAATCCTGGCTCTGCCATTTGCTAGTCACATGACTTTGGGAAAATTACTTACCTGTGCCTTAACTTCTTCATTTGTAAAATAGGAATATTCAAAGTACCCACCAAATTGAATTCATATGAATTCATGAATGGGTAAATGAAGGCAAATCACATCGAACATTTCCCTGCACGTGGTCAAGCGTATGTAGGTACTGGCTGTTAGTGATGTTTAGCATACATTCCTGTCTCCCTTCCCTTGAATGGTAGATTTTTTTTTTTTTTTTGAAACAGCAGCCAACCATAAAATATTCTTTCACTTTCAAAAACTCTCAGAATAACATGAAAGAATATTTCTTTTTTTTTTTTTTTTTAGATTTTATTTATTTATTCATGAGAGACACACAGAGAGAGAGGCAGAGACACAGGCAGAGGGAGAAGCAGGCTCCATGCAGGAAGCCGGATGCAGGACTCGATCCTGGGACCCCAGGATCATGCCCTGGGCCAAAGGCAGACGCTCAACTGCTGAGCCACCTGGGGATCCCAAGAATATTTCTTAAATGTCTGAATTTTGGAAACACAAACTATTTCAAATAAAATATCAGGCTTAACAAAACTATGCAAGTCATAAATATAAAAAGCTTAAGGAAATGTAGACAAAGGAGCATCACTATTTTGTAGTTATTGTTATACTCTGATGTAGTTAATTCCATCTGCTATCTAAATTATATTTTAAACTCTATAGATCCGGCTCATACCAAACAAAACCTCTTTTATGTATGTGTGCCTGTGTGTGATCTTATAATATCTAAGTATCATAAAACCGAATTGAAATGCCAGATTAGGTGAAAAAAAGAAATTCTCCTTTAATGAACCAGAAAAGCAATGCCAGTTAACATACTTAAATTTTCCTGGGTAATATAATCAGCGATTTTATTATCTCATAATTTGCCATTTTTAAACCGCAGTTCTAAATGTATTGTGCAATTATTTTACCTCATTTACCTATAAAGTGCCACTGTTTCTAGAGTAAGATACTTGCCTTGTGGAATTTACCAGCAATTATAGATGCTATCTTTTGAACAGAATTGAATGTGTGTCATCCAGTTGAAGTGATGAAGGAAGGTGGGCAAGCTGGATGTAATGATCAAAGTTGGCGTGTGCCCAGCTCCTGTAGATGGCAGCCAGATGCTCTCATGAATGATGGGGTTGCTAGGCTCGTTTCTAGATGGATTGCATGCCATTGGCCTTGCCGAGTCCTAAAATTATTTTCTCTTTTTCACTATGCAAATTTGTAAAGATCACTCGGAGTTTTTGAAATGAAATTAGAGCAGCTAGTGGTAGGTCATATCAAGGATGTTAGAGCAATCTGACAGTGACATCTGTCACTCCGTTGTATGCCAAGTTTGATTTGAGGGATTTGGCTAGCAGGAAGATGTCCAGTGATTCCCTCACTGTGCTATATTTGTCATCCTGCCTTTGGCATTGGGCACATCCTCAGGATGTCACTCAAGTCAAAGAGGGTGATACTCCCAGATGGAGGAGGACCGTTCTGTAGTCCAAGCAATAGGATTAGCTAAACACTCCTCCTAAAACCTCAAAATAGATCTGCAAGGTGCATACTGAACTGCCAGTTTATGTTTTAGTTTGTAAAACATTAAACATATTTTATTTATTTATTATTTTTTTTTAAATTTTATTTATTTATGATAGTCATACAGAGAGAAAGAGAGAGGCAGAGACACAGGCAGAGGGAGAAGCAGGCTCCATGCGCTGGGAGCCTGATGTGGGATTCGATCCCGGGTCTCCAGGATCGCGCCCTGGGCCAAAGGCAGGCGCCAAACCGCTGCGCCACCCAGGGATCCCCAAACATATTTTAAAATGTAGTGAAATTATTCAACTGAAGGTAAATAGACTCAAGGAATCTACTTGTTGATGAGGCTTTAATGTAATCTGTCTCGGGAAAAAATTACTCATTTAGTCATTCATTCAACAAATATTTACCAATCTCATTCCAGGCAGAAAGAACAGTATTTGAAAGGGCTTGGAAATGAGAGAGGATATGGACATTTGAAGAAGGGAGAGAAGTCCTTATGGGCAGACCAGGTTGGGACTAAGAACAATAAGAAGAAATGTATCAGTTTTAAACACGGAGTAGCTTTTCAGACTTAATTTTCTGATATATTATTTTGGTGCACAATGTAGAGGTACATTGGAGGGGAGGGGAAAGAAAAAAATGTGAGAAGAACCACTAGGAGGTTATTACAGAAATCTAGGTAAGAGGCGGTACCCTGACATAAGATGGTGAAAATGAAAATAAGTGGATGACTTTAGAAGATATTTAGGGAAAGAATAGTTTGTAAGGAAGTGGATATGAGTAGTGGCAAGATTCTGAGAGAGAAGGCACAGAAATGGCCCAGGTTGCTGATAGGTAACCAGGTAGAAGGTAGACCGATTTATTGAGACTGGAAACTTAGGAGATCAGGGGAATGATGAGTTCAACTCAGGCATCCAGAATTCAAGGAAGATGTGAGATATCTAATAGACAAATCCAGTAGGCAGTTGCAAATATAAGTAGAAGATCAGGAAGAAAGACTGGAGAGATCTTCATTTGAGTAAAAAATGTGCTCACCAAAGCTATTTTTTTTTTAAAGATTTTATTTATTGGGACCCCTGGGTAGCTCAGTGGTTGAACATCTGCCTTCGGCTCAGGTCATGATCCCAGGATCCTGGGATGGAGCCCAACACTGGGCTCCCTGTTCAGGGGGGAGCCTGCTTCTCCCTCTGCCTATGTCTCTGCCTCTGTCTGTGTCTCTCATGAATAAATAAATAAAATCTTTTTTTAAAAAAAGATTTTTAAAATTTATTTATTTGTTTGTTTATTTATTTGAGAGAGAGAGAAAGCAGGGGGGGGGGGGAGAAGAGGACTCCTTATACTTGTCCTTCCCCTTTTCCTCCCCCGTTCTCTTTCTCTCTCTCAAATAAATAAAGTCTTAAAAAAAAAAATAATGGAAGGCGTCGTGAGACCCAGCGTAAATCCCTGAAACATCAGGCATTAGCAGGTCTTGGCTCACAGGGCCCGTACGCAGCATCAGCAGAGGAATGGCAGGGCCTCGGTAGATAGGACGAGCTTAGACTGGACCTACTACCAGGAAAGTAGCAAGTGCTCCAGAGACATTAAGATGACCGGTTAGTGAAAGATGCGTGAGATTCGGTGGGTAGAATTAATTTAAAGAGCGAGTCGGCATGTCCTTGAACATGGCAGGGACAGAGCCAGAGCCATTCTCTTGCTATTGTCTGGGGGACCTTACTTTTAACACCAAGCTGGGGCAACCTAAGGCGGGGGGTCGGGGAGGACGGTCTACTTGTTGCTTATCTGTAGTACATATTGGAAAGTCAGGTCTTTACATTTGTTTTTAAAAATGAATTTTATATCTTACATTTCTATTTTTAAAAACTAGTCAATTGCCTTTTAATAATATGGATTCTAGTTTGTTATTCTAGATTAGTGGTTTTAAATAAAAGAGTGTGTCTCTGCTTCTCCTTATAGTCAAATGGAAGGAATTTTGCTAATTATAGTTATGCGATTATATTTTATATCAGGGATAATACTTAACAGAAACGAGTCTCCTGCCACGAGTGAAAAGTGAAGAATATGCTCCTCTAATTTAGATTTTAATTTCACCTGATCATTAATTCATTTTCACACATAAACTATGTTTTGTCAAATTAATTAATTAGGGCAATTGCTTCTGGTCTCATGTGCCGAACATTATATGAGGTTGGAGAAGTGCTATCAAATTACGTTTTTAATTTGTTAAGAAGCAATATCTGATGATAAAAGTTGCAAAGAGAAATAAGAAGCTTGCTAACTTTGAATTAGAACACTCAAAAACTGCAAGTTTCATCATGCTGTCATTCAGCTTTACAGCTGGGCTTTGAAGCTGCTAGGATCTGCTACTTTGCAATCAAGTTACTTTAACCTCTTTGAGCTTAAATTTCTCTTGGGTAAAATGAATATAATACTTGGAAAATATTAAATCATTGTGCTTTTATTTCTTTCTATAAATCAAGTTCTCTTGATGCCACCTCCATTAGGAAGAGGCTGGGGAAAATCCCTGACGTATAATAATGGGGAAGACAAGAAAGCTTTTCTGGCCCTGGAGGAGGAGGGCAAGGGACTAGGTTATAAGAGAGGGAATCTGGCAGGTAACTAACTTCCAAACCCTCCTCCCATATGCACTGTCCAGTTAAATCCTCAAGTGTGTATGGAAAAGCAGGGATTCGTGTGACAAAAGAGGGGTGGAGCGGTATATAGGGTAAAGCTCCAATCCAGTGTCCTTGCTCAGGCTCTGGAAGAAGGGTGGGGTGCCTCATGGGACACCAAATGGAAATGGTGGCTACATCATGAGACGCCCGAAACCACTGCCCTGAATGAGACCTTCATCCAAGCCATGGGGAGAGCCGAGACACACTGAAAGCCGAGAGCGGGCTGAGGCAGTAGAGGAGACAAACGGCCAAACAACCTGGGAGCTTTGCCAACAGTTCATCGCCGTGGACTTTAGCACCACGATCTGCGATGCCTCGAAGCTTAGTAAGAGCCAGCTCGCCATTAGGAGGCCTGTCCCACCACAGGAAGGCCCGTGAAACTTAACTTCCTTCTTTCTCCGGGGGCCATCTCCGAAGGATGGGATGGAAGCAGGTATGCGACGCAGAGTATTTATACTCTACCTAGGGAGTGTGCTGAAAGAACCTGAATTTCTTTTTTTTTTTTTTTTCTGAATTTCTTTTATTTGGTAAAATTGTCTCTATTTCCCATCCCACTACAGATTGAGGCCCATAAGGAAGTTAAAATCCAGTTATGGAGCATTTTGAAAACGATATACATTTGGCACTGAGCGACATGTGTAAATTTCCAACCACAATTCCTTTTAAAAAGTACAAGCGAGGCCTAGCCAATATTGCAAATATTTGTTAATACTTGAAAAAGAATTTTTTATTCGCATTTTTTCAGCGTTATTGAGATGTAATTGACATATAACGCTGTTTAAGGTATACAAAATAATAATTTGATGTGTGTATATATTGTGAGATGGTTGCCACAATAAGTTTAGTTAACATCCATCATCTCATATGGTCACATTCTTTTTCCTGTGATGAAATGCTTTAAGATCTACTCTCCAGGCAAATTTCAAATATACGACACAGTATTGTTGATTATAGTCACCATGCTTTGCATTACATCCCCAGAACTTACTTATAACTGGAAGTCTCTACCTTTTGACCATATCCCCCACCCTCACCCCACTCACATTTAACAAATATTCATTGAATTATTGAATGTAGCATGGCAGGCTCTCTGCTAAACCTAGAGACGGGTGGGCAGGCACAGTGACACATCCCTGGATATAGTAGTTTGTAATATCGCAGAAGGGGAGAGTTAAGTCAAGGTGACCACTGGATTGAATTAATGGCTCTGGCTGTACTGGCAAGCCTAAAGTGTATCCATGAAGATAAAATTAGATGAAAAGAAGGGAGGTGAAGAGAGGCAAAGGTGTAGATAAGGTAGCATGTCATCAACAATTATCCCAACTGCCATTCAAGGACATTTTTGCCTCACCCTGCCTACGCTCGGGCTTGATCTAATTCTGAAAAGGAGTTTCATGGGGTTGAAACCATGAATGGCAATAGCATGGCTCACTGCCTCTTCATGAGCTGACTCAACGTGCCCCAAGGAGATTTACTTTGCTGGTGAAACCTCATCTCTTGAGAACTAAGCAAATTCAAGACTTCTGCTGCAAGTAATCTTAGATACTAAAAGCTAGTCCTAGTTCTTATTTTTATTTTCTAAATTAAACACAATCTCACAATATTACACTTCAAAAATTTTATACTTTACAACAATAATGTCATTTACTTATTTAAGAAGAACAGGAGGGAGGATGTTTATTTTTCTGCAGTGCACAAAACTCACTCAGAGAGACTGTTATTAATGCCTTGGGGTATTTCACATACTTAATTGCAAACCATATAGGATAACAATGAGGCTCTTAGAGACTAAGTGACCAGGGATCATTATTACTTTAATGATTTAAGTTTAAATACTGCAACAGAAGAAACCCAGACGTCAAAAAAGGATCTCAATTCCAACAAATTAACTCAAATTTATTACTTTCATTGAGTTTATTTAAAATTTCTAAAGGAAATGTTTAGGTTTGATCTAGCAGAACATGGAGAGAGTAGCATGGAAATTCTTCTACTTTGAGCCAAGGAACTGGTCAAGAGAGAACTTGTAAACAAAGATATATTCTTGTTCTAACACAAGGCCTTGGGTATGTGGAGATGGTCCCTTAATTTGGTTGTAGCCCGGAGACTAGAAAAGTATTATTTATCTACTAAGTTGGTAAGGGCTCAGCTAAGAGGCTCACAGCTCATCCCAGGAAGACTCAGGAAAATGATTTCATGGCCAAGTTCCATGTAAACTGCAGCACGGAGTACAGTAATACCTTAACATTGTTAGGAATGTTTAATTGTAAGAAACAACACACCATTTTCTGAATTTTCCAGACTTTCTTATATAAACATATTGATTCCTCTGCTTGAAATTCCTTTCTTCTGCCTGAAATGGCCTCCTTTCCTTCTGCCCCATGGAAAGCTTCTCCTCATCCTTCCATTTATTTCATGTGTCTCCTCTGGAGAGTGTTCCTTTCTTTGTCTACTCTCCACAGGCATCTCCTAACAAACTCCATTAAAGCACTTTCAGTGCTGTACTTCGGTTGTTTGATGGCATGTCCGTTCTAGCCTGTGAGCAATGTGAAGACAGAGATGGACCCTGCTTTCAATTTTCATAATTCCGGTGCCTCACAGAGTGACTGGCACATAGGAGTGGCCCAATATGTATTTATTGAATCGATTTTTAAAATATCAGGAGTCAGGCAAGGTCAGTAGGTCGGTAGATATCAATCATAAAACTCGTTTTGTATTTATGTGCCTCCCCTTGCACTCTATTCTGCTTAATCGTATAACCACCCTATCATTCACGTGGCAGGTCCCACACAGCAAGCAACACTCCAGCTGGTGGAGTGTTGTCCTTGCAGGACAAGGAGGGCAAGAGCAAGCTGGTGAAAAGACCATCACATACGAAGGTAGAGGTGGAGCATGGAGCAGCAAATAGATCTTGAATTTCACTAACAGAATTTAGATTTGACTGTGGGCACTGAGGAGCCATTGAAGAGTTGAATGGATTTTCATTTATTTGAAAAATAAAACAGCAGAGATTATAGAGGAAGAGCATGGTTAGCAGTAAAGGTGATGCTCACTTCTTATTTTATTATTTTTTTTATTTTTTGATACTCACTTTTTAAAAAGTATTCATCTTGAGTACACTACAGGAAGACCAGGCCAGAAGTAATACACTGGTGACCAGTGAACTGCATCTGGCATTGCCCACCTACTGCTTAAAATAATATAAGGAAAATTTAAAATTCAGAGAATTTCACAGAAAAATCCAGATTTCTGAAATCTCTTTAAAATTTTGGAAATCTGGTGATATTTTGTTCACATGTCCACATGGCAACACTCTTGAGGAAGCAGCAGCAACATGAAGCAGTAAAGACTGGGCAGTGGAGTCAAACTACTCAAGTTTTTATTTTTTTAAGACATTATTTATTTGACAGACAGAGAAACCATGAACAAGGGGAGCTGCAGAGGGAGAGGAAGAAGCAGGCTCTCCGCTGAGCAGGGAGCCTAATGTGGGGCTCGATCCCAGGACCCCGGGACCTTGACCCGAGCCGAAGGCAGACACCTAACTGACTGGGCCACTCAGACAACCCTGTTCTTAAATTTAGTACAATTTATATTAAAAGAAAAGTGAAAATTACTAAATATATACTTTAATCTCTATATTGAATAGCAGATGGATATTCTGGTGTTCTTGTCTCCTGGCCCCATTTGGTTTTCAAGCACCTTCCTCTCCACCTGCCATACACCAAATTTTTAGGAAGGACACACTCCTCCCGTCTCCTTACCAAATCATTTCACATGTAGCTGTGAAAGAAAGAATTCTCCTCGGAAGCTAAGGGGTGAATCACCGCACACACTCTCTTCTTGTCCATGGCTGTGAAGAAACCCATCCCCCAGGTGAACAAACATCATCCGAGAACTTGGATAAGTAACCAGAAAATAATCCTCAGTCTTGATTCTTAATCGTGACCTCTAACCATCCATCAAAAAACTGAAATAAAGTCGGCATGAATGCAAGTCTTTCAACATCGTAGAGAGAGATTTCATGTAAATACAAGGTGCTATTCACAGATACCACACCTTAAATAGCTTTCTCCTTTCAGTAGAAAAGAAGATGCAATTGAGCCAACACCCCCCAAGCCTGCTGATGGACTTGGCTACCAGGTGACAGTGATGATAGACTGAGGAAGGTTAGCAGAGCTATTTGGAACCATTAGGGTTTTGATCATTCACTGAACAGTCTAAACAAGATTTAACTCTGAGTTAGATTTGTATCTATTTAAAATACGCCTTTTGAAACTTCATTTACTGTGACTATAATAGCATCTGCGCCTGCCCCTCAAGGGAGGATTAAGAGCCCGCCCCACCCCACACCACTCAGAAGTAAATCTTTTGTTGTCCAGTTCTTTTCTGAGCCTCAGATAAATCATCATTCCACTAAGGGTCAACTCAGGTCAGGGAGCACTTCTTTTAGTGGAATCATACGCTTGTGCAGATAGTGATGTGGGCACGTGCTGGAATCCAGCTGTCCGTGCTCATAGCTAATGCCAACCGTAAGTAGCTGCCCAAACCTGGCCAGACTACTTCGTCTCTGTGACTCAGTTTATTCATTTGCAAAAGGAGGAGGATAACATTACCCACCTCTCAGGACCGTGGGGATCGGTCAGGTAATCTTCGTTGCATGCCAAGTGCACGTGTGCTCACGTAAAATCCCTCCAGCAGCAGAAGCAAGTGTCTTGTAGGGGGACTGGTGGCCAGCACACAGCGGGTGTTTTTTAATGAGTATCTATTATTTTTCTATAGTCTCTCTATATTTAGAAAGACGTACTTATTACATGCTAAAAACACTGTTCTAGGTGTTCTACAAATATTCGCTCATTTAATTCTCAGAACATCCCCATGAGGAAGGCACTGATATTAACCTATTTTTCAGAGGAAGAAACTGAGGCCTAGTATAGGTAACTTGTCTGAGTTTCCCCTCTTCTTTTGTTTGTTTGGTTGGTTGGCTTTTTTTATTTTTGTTTTTTTTTACTTTACCCTGTTCTTAATAGGGGTTCAAACTCAGACAATCTAGCTCCTAAGTCCATGCTGCACTATGCAGAGATTCTTAACCTTCAGCACGGAAGAGTCTCCTGGAGCGCTTGTCAAAGATATGGATTCCAGGGCCCCATCGTTAATATTCAAGCACAGCAGGTCAAAGGTGAGATCCAGGAATTACCATTTCTGACAGCGTCAGGGAGTGTCGAGTGCGGGTGATCCCTCACTCTCGCTCTACAAAAACACTGGACCATACTGATGACATTAATCCATTTAACTAGTCGCTGTATTAAATGAATGGCAGGAATGAGAATAAGGCAACCTTTAGATCAATGTGATACTGAAGGTATACCCCTGAGCCTAAAGTAATACTTCTGTTCCACTCTGGAATGAAGTCTGGGCTTTGACACACTTCTGAATAAAATAAGACCTACAAGAAGGGACGTCTGGGTGGCTCAGTGGTTGAGCCTCTGCCTTCAGCTCAGGGTGTGACCCGGGGGTCCAGGGATGGAGTCCTGCATCGAGCTCCCCACAAGGAGCCTGCTTCTCCCTCTGCCTGTGTCTCTGCCTCTCTCTCTCTCTCTGGGTCTCTCATGAATAAATAAATAAAATCTTTTTAAAAATAAAAAATAAATTAAAAAAGAGAGATGTAAGAAAATACACCAGAGTCAAATGATGGACTGGTAACAAAATCCCAATACTGAAGTGCAGACAGAAAACCAGCACAGCTTTGGTAAGAGTCATTGGATGTACTGTCATTTCCTCATGGGAGAAATTATGCTTTTCCTTTAGTCATATTTAGAAACCAGCTGAAATTCACTGTGTCCATTCTATGCATTTAAATGAGAAACTGTAGGATACACTTGCATGGCCAGGGCCACATAATCAAGCTTGATTTCCGGCATATTCTATGTACTATGAAAAAGCACATAGTACATCTTTGATTTCAAAGTGCTCATTTTTATGCATCCAATGTTCTAAAACTGGGATATGCTTTACAATCAGTACATTCACTAAATGAGGTAGTGCTTTTACCTCTTTATCCAAAATGAGATCTTAGAATTAAAGAAATACGGTAACTTACTTTTGAATCGGTTTTTAGACGGCAGAGATTACAATATATACGTGTACAGGTATGTGTGCTTTATGCAATAGTTAATTTTAAGTTGTAATGAAAGAAAATGGTTTGTAACTACCAATTTTTTTTAAAAAATCAAATAAATCTGATATTTTTTAACATACAGATCAAGACTCAAAATTTTGAAATATGAAGTAAGTAGCCAAAAAGTGAATGCTTTCATTACAATGATTTAAATGTCTCTGGTAGTAGACATTTACGAATGATCATCTTTTTCTCACATTCTTTCTCCACCCCCTGCACGTCTCCCCAGAGCGGCCTAGCGGATTCTCCTCAGAACATGTTTTAGCAGAGAAGATAGTTGATGAAATTAATAGATGGTACCATTTTTTTTCTCTTTCTTGGAGCTTTTGTTGCATTAGATGGGCTCCAGTGTGGAGTAACTGGGAATAAAGAATGATAACAAAGAAAAGAAAGAGATGGTAAGGACGAGACATTCCCTAAACACAGTTTTGAGGGATCCGCCCTGAAGCACGGAGCTGAGTAAAAGTTTTGTTAAACAGGGGATGCTTGGATGATTAAAAGTTGTGTTTACAAAGGAGGAATTTATGACCCTCTGAGTCGAAGGCCACAACCACGTGAAAACGGCATTTGCGGAGCAGCAGAATTCTAAAAATTCATGAAGAAATTACTGGGGCCAAGGCCTCAACGGACACCCCAGCCCGCGCCTTAGAAATGGGGTTGCCTAGTGGCAGCTTACTCGTTCACCTTTATCTTCATCCAACAACTGATTTCGGAGGAAGGGGTCAAGGGGTCGGGCGGGCAGGCCAGTGTGCTGGGGCCCAGCCAGGAGGGAGGCCGCGCGGAGGGCGCCGGGGTCTGGGGAGCCGAGAGGGAAGACTCGCACCCAGAGCACCTGCTGGCTGGGCGCCCCGGGCCCTGATGGAGCCCCACCGGCCCGGCCCCCCACCAACAAACACAGAAGATCTTTCAAACAAACCACCCAGGGCCTTGATGTTGACTTCTAGAGAAGGCTGCCCCGTGCCTTCTCCCCGGTGTTACCGTATGATATTCCGGGCTCTGTGACTGGTGTGTAGCTGCAGGCGACCCCAAACCAGCCTCGGCGCCACGGCCTTGTGTCGGAGCCAGACAAGCCTCTGTGCCCTGGACCAGCGCTGGTGGGACGAGCAGGACAGGCCGGGACACTAAGCGGGGGAACGAGGCTCCTTTTCCTGAGGTCCCTCCCTGAGGCCGAGACAGCAGGACACAGCGCTAAGTGCATGATGCTCTGGCAAAGAGCGAAGCCCTCGAAGCCCTCGAGTGAAGCTGAAGCCCCTGAGGGGGGTGCGGTGTTTCGGGGAGAAGCCCACGACCCGCGCGGGAGGGGAGCTGATCTAACGGGTGCGGCACCTGCTCGCCCGCCCGGCCTGCAGAAGCCCCCCGCGGCTCCCCGACCCACCCAAGCGCTTTACCTTCTTTGCCAATTGACTTTAAAGCTCTGCCCCTGCATGCTCTGCCCTGGGCGTCCGGGGCTGGGGGCCGGGGGGTCGAGGGGCCGGAGCAGCACCGACTAGGCCCCGGGGCCCAGGCCCCCTCGAGATCTCCCCTCGGCTCCTCCTGGCAGGTGGGTGCCATCTGTGCCCTCTTACCGGGGCAAGGCCGCTGGGAACAGCCAGTGTGGACAGAGCCCTGCCTGCCTACCCCGAGGTCTGAAGTCTCCCCTGCCTTTGGGTCATCATTTAAAAAAAAAAAGTTCCCTCCAGACCTGGTGTGGACGGCGGTCACTGGCCCACTAACCCGGCAGCTGTTGGCTGACGCCGAGGCCCGGCGCTCTCCCAGGGGCTCTCCTCCCAGGCCCCACGCCTGGCATCAGCGGGTCACTGTGCTTCTCCGCTGTCGACCAGAAGCGGATCAGGAGCTGGAAGTGCTACGTGAGCAACAAGACGTGCCCGCAGTCACTCGCTCTGCCAGACGTGACGTGGTCATGAGGCGAAGCATAAAATCCACACGTGGCTCAAAGCAGATATGGGAAGTCACTGCCTGTGGCTTTGCTTAAACCAAAGTGGAGCCGTTGCTTAGCCCCACGTCGGGCTCCCTGTGCCTCTGCCCCTCCCCACCCTCATGCTCCTCTGTCTCTCTCTCTCTCTCTCTCTCTCTCTCTCTCCTTCTCTCAAATAAATAAGATCTTTAAAAATAAAGAAAATAAAATAATTTAAACAGTGTGATGTATACATATATAAGTTGATTTTATGTACACCCCGGGGATGGGGGGTAAGTTAGGGGCGTGCTAAGGCCTCTCCTCAGCCATACATACCTCCAGGATGGTTGTCAGCATCAGAAAAGCTCTCATCAGATCCAGAGGCGGCCTCTAAAGACTTCAACACTTCATACCCGAGTCTTCACTAGAAGGTTCTCAACGGCCTGAAGGATATCAGGAATGATTTCTAACTGGAAAACTGAATGTGTCCGAGCTTTAGGAACTGGCATGAAATATCATACGAGCACTTCCTTGCGTAACCTCTATGAACGCCTGAGGTGAGGACTTCAATTTGGTGCCGAGTCTCACCACTTAAGGAAACCGCAGATCGCATTCAAGTTCCTGGACCTAAATTCTGAACGAAAGGCTAGCTAGATCCTTCTAGAATGGTATCACATCTGTCTTGAACAAACGGTTCATGCAAACCACCTGAGGATGCATTAAAGGACTGAGGCCCGGAACTGGCCAGCATAGTTAACGCTTTGGTGTCCGCTTACTCATAAATCTTTGCGCCGGGGCTCGTTTGCTCTGAAACTTGCTTTGGTTTGACATTCCCTTTGCAGGCGTGGAAGCAGAAGTTTGCAGACTTCCCCATCTCCCAGGTGAGGTTCTGCTGCTGCGTCCCAGTGGCGAGTGGCCAAATTGGCGCAGGTTGGTCTATGACCCAAGGCTCCGAATGAGAATGTGCTCACTTTACGATTTTAATTGTAGATCCAGAATCTCCCCTAACTGATCACCGAAAAGACACAGAGTGGTGAACGTCCAGGCATTACGTGATTTTATTTTTGCTGTTGAGATAGGGAAGTTGAGTAACATGTTAGGTATCGGTAAGCGTTTCCTCTTCTCATTTCTAATTGCTCAGGTTCTTGTCAGGAGTTACTTTATGCTTCTTTCCAGGACGCTCCACGTTCCTTTCATTGACCTGCCTCTAGTCCCCTTCTCATGAAGAACAAGGTGGGCACCGACCACGTTCCTTTCATTGACCTGCCTCTAGTCCCCTTCTCATGAAGAACAAGGTGGGCACCGACCACCTTCTCAGCCCCCTTTCTTTGAAGGGCATCTAGGTGCGTCACTAGGCCCGTCTGTGGGAAAAGAAACCAAGCACCTGGTACATTTATTAACTAACCTTGAGAAACAACCAGGGATTCAGCTTCTGAGCTGAAGCCCCAGAGAATCACGGGGTCTTGGGGACTTTCTGTCTGCTTACACTGCAGTCCCCAAGGTCAGAGTCCCAGCATAGGTTTCTAGGAGATACTCGGCCATCTGTCAGCTAGCAAGACCTCTCAGTGAGCTCTCGCATTTCAGTGCTCCACTAAAGACACTGGAAAGCGGGAGGAACCTTTTTAGAGGTTACTGGGACAAGGAGGAAGGGAAAGACAAGGGGGAAAACTGGGAAGAGGCAGGAGGCAGGAAGAAGAGGAGAGTCGTGAGGAGGCAGGAATTGAACAATGTCCCATTCCTATTCCCCTTAAAGGCTCGAAAAGAGTCCCATGTGCTGGGCTCCTGCAGCTCTCCCGGGAGCTGCCATACGTACTTTCTGCAACGAGATTCCAGCCTCCAGTAAGCTCATTGGTCACCTTCCACCCACAGGACAAAGTCTATATTTTTACATTTATCAGTACGTTGTGTCTTCTTGGCACTATCACCCAGTGAGTCCCACATTGGGCTCCCCGCAGGGAGCCTGCTTCTCCCTCTGCCTGGGTCTCTGCCTCTCTCTCTGGGTCTCTCACGAACAAATAAATAAAATCTTTAAAAAAAAATTGGAAATTATAAAAATTCTCATTAGACATTAAAAAATGTTTTACTTTTTGTACTAATTTTCTAAGGCTGCTGTAACAAAGCACTAAAACTTGATGGTTTAAAACAACAGAAATGCATTCTTTCACAGTTCTGGAGTCCAGAAGTCTGAAATCAAGTTATTGGTGGGGCCACGCTTCCTGTGACTTCTCTAGGGGAGGATCTTTCTCGATTTTTCCAGCTCCTGGTGGCTCGGGCATTCCTAGGCTTATAGCAGCATAGCCCCGATGTTTGCTTCAGTGTCACACACTGTCCCACGTGTGTTTCTCTCTGCGTCTCTTCTCTTCTCATAAAATCAGTTCTATTGGATTCAGTCCTGCTCTAAGGCCCTCATCTTAACTTGATTGCAGGTGCCGAGACCCTTTTCCCATGTAAAGTCCCAATCACAGGTCCTGGGAGGTTAGGGTTGGCACATATCTTTCGGGAGAACAACAGCCCTCCAGAAATACAAACTGAAGAGGCACAGAGTGAGGCAAGGAGGAGGACGACAGCTGCCAAGGGCACTGAATTTATCCGACGGCAAATCGCCAGCCTATGATAATAATTGTGATGTGTCCTGCCTGTAATACCTTTATGAATATTGTTATTATTCTATTTTGCTCTTTTCAAAAAAATCTGCTATTCATTCGATTCCTGTAACAAACCACGAACTCTCGCAAATGAAGGAGGCCGGGATGATCACATCTTTTTTATTTTCTAAGTCATAACGAAGTGTCCTGTCCGCCTTATCATCAGCCATG
Organism: Vulpes lagopus; assembly: GCF_018345385.1. Lineage (NCBI taxonomy): Eukaryota > Metazoa > Chordata > Mammalia > Carnivora > Canidae > Vulpes > Vulpes lagopus. The sequence goes on from NC_054836.1 coordinate 59,521,473, forward strand.
TCACTCTGCAGGGCTGTGTGTTTCTGTCGCATGAAGTGTCGAAGGCCGCACAGTGAAAGGCGCGGCAAGGACAGGTCAGTGCAACTCTCCCGTGGAAGTGGGGGGACCCTGGAGACCTCAGTCCAGGCTGCTTTTTCTTCTCTCTGCCACATGGTGTCACCCCTGAGAACCGGTGCTGCTGTGCTAGAAGATTCTCCAGGACCTTGAGAATCTCTGCAGACGGAGGGTCTCATTGTCTCAGACCAAGTTAGCCTAGGGGACCTGGCACGTCTGCAGCACTGAGCCCAAACTTTCGGGCCTACACCATCATTCATTCATTCAGGTTACCCGCCGGCCTCAAGAAGGCTGCTGGGTCTGAGCCTCCCCCTGGCTCCATGGGGACGCCTTGCTCTGTCTTCCCAGGTCACCTTGACTCCACGGCTACGGTGGCTCTGACTCATCCCCTGCTACAAATACAAGGAAGAGTTTGGAGAGTGTGTCCTAAAGGGACGGGCCATCCAGGCTTGGGATGCGGGGTGGAGGCCCGTCCTCACTACAGTCCTCCTTCAGGGCAGGTGCTCCCAGGGCAGCGGCGCCTCCTCGCTTCGGCTTCATTCTCAGAGCCGCGTCCTGAGCCTCCCAGTGGCCTTGAGACACTGGGTCCCAATGGGCTCGGCCATGCTCCACCTTTCCCGTCTCGTTCCTGTCTCCCCGAGGGAACCCTTCTTGCTCAGATCTGCCAGTTTTTCCATTTTCAGTCCTGGGGAAGCGCCCCTCTTTCCATACTAGATAAAGTTGTGTTCTGTAATTGCCAGCCACGAAGGGTCCCTTCTACATGCACGTCGTCAGCAGAAGGCCTCGCCGCCCTGTCCCCGGCCTCCTGAGCGCGGCCGTCTCGGTGGCACAGATGCTCTTCTCCTCCACGATCTCATGGGGTGGGGCGAGCTCCTCTCCTTACATCTCAGGTGGCTTCCTCCCATTCCCTCCTCGCCACGGGGCCCTGTGCTGTAAAGACAACGTTTCTTTAGGTGACAACGTGCCTGAAGCCAATCGGGCCAACTGGCCATGTTAGGTTTGGGAAATCCGAGGTGGACAGAGCACGGACCCCCCCCCACAACCTCACTAAGTGATGGAAAGTCTTATCCTGTCTCTTGCCCTTTATGCAACTGTCCATCAGCAGGTGGACACTAAAAAAGTCAACGCAGCCTGTTGTATAAGCGAGGTGCCGTCTCCATTCTCATCCTTGCAGGGACCATGACAAAACTTGGCAAAAAGAAGAAAATCCTGTCATTTGTGAAAGATGCCAGTGTCCTTGCCACCCCTGCCGGAGACTGTGATTCGGTAAGTCTGAGCCCTTCAACAGCTGGTTACTAGTTACGACAGAGACCTACAGACCACCGATCCTAAAAGATTTAGTGCCAGGCCTTTACCAAAAAAAGCGTGTTGACCCCTCATTCAGAGCAGTGCCTTTCAGACACTTCTCTGTGTCGAAGGGCCCGTTTTTTTCTTTCTTTGTTTCTCATTTCCAGTCAACAGTAGACCAACTGTTTTGCTTAAATACAATAAAGATGAATTTTTATAAAACAAAAAGATGCAAAAATATAAAGCCTGATTGTGTTACCTATGAGGTTCAGCAAACATAACATTACTTTGTCAAATTGCTAAGAATGGGAGGAGGCAAGGGCTTTCTCCTGATGTCTGCACCTACCGCGGGCTGATTCCTGCTGCCCGTGGACCGCTCCTCGGGGGGCTCCTGGGTGGAGGGCACGGCCAGCCCGGGGGACGTGCGGCAGCTCTCCCAGCCTGCCGTCGGGCGGCTTGGGCAGCTGCACGGTATGACACCGAGGACTGAGAAATGTTTCCTGCGTGCAGGACGATAGTCTTTTGGGACTTCGCTGATGTTTCATTGACCACTCTGTCTCCGTCCCAGCTGCTGGCTTCCATCTGCCTTCTTATTTCAGAAACGTATGCAGCCGCCACTGCTACTTTGCATTAAGTGCTGCTCGCCGACTTACTCCTGAGCTTTCAGTTTTAAATATAGTATCTACACGCACACTGTTGAAGGAACAGAACCCCCGAAGGAGAGATCACTCTGCACACGCACACGGGGAGAACTCACTAAATTTTGTTGTCTAATTGACATGCAGAGAAAATGAAAGACTCCAGAAAAAAAAAAAAAAAAGATACAGGAAAACACTCTCCAAAGTCCCCCTGGAAAAATTGCCTGCAGTCTAGGAAAATAAAAAGCCTGCGAGTCCCCTTTATTAGCTGGTGTCATGTTGCTAGGCGACAAGCTCTCCCTCACTCTCGGCCTGCGGCTGCAGCCAGGCTCTTAGGAGTCAGGCTCGTCTCCCCTAAGTCCCTAAGAGGCCTCAACCCTGACTTCTACCTTTTCCACCTCCTGGTGAGTTGCTTTTTGGGGACTGCCTGGTTCCGGGACCCAAGCAGGATCCCTCCCTTACAGCCCACTGGCGCTATGGCCCTTAGGAATCACAGGCGGGAGAAACCTTAACACGGCATCTGCCCCCGTGTCCGTAGCCGGGGCGAAACCCTGCAGGCCGTCAACCACATCGTGGGCTGACCAGATGCTTCCATGCAGACCTCTCGGAATCTCGAATGCGAGCACGAAACAGACTGAGCGTATATATAGGACAGGGCTGGACGGCACGTGGGTTCAGACAGTGGCACCCCCTGCCAGCGCACAACTGTTCCCTACTGTTTACCCCTCGAGGGCATGAATAGAGCCAGCTGTCCATCATCGGGGAGAACGAGTTCCTGAAGCCCAGAAAGTGGGCATTTTTTGCATTATCTGTACAGCACACACCACCAGGTGGGCACATAAATAAATGTTAAATATTAATAAATGTTACCTTCTAAGACATGAAAGAATAGAATGAGATCAGCTGCCAAGTAAAGTTGCTATAATAATAGTCAGTTTATTTCAATAATATGTTCCATTTATCACTATACAGAAGAACAGGAAAAATGGTCCAGGACCTTCCATCAGCACATCACAGTTTTGAGCATCAATTCCCGAATGAGAAATCCAGGAGCGGGGAGAGGGAACTGAAATCACATAATTTTCCTGATGAAGGTCAAGGAGGGAGCAAGGTGAAAGGAACAGTGCTCATTGCCTGGTCAGACGCATCTCGTCACTGAGGGCTCACTGAGGGCTCACTGGGCACCACGCCACTTATTTTTAACCTTGACAATAGTTAAATAGTAACTACCTTAAGTAGTTAAGGTACAGAAACCTTTTCTCACCTTAAAAACAAGGACATGGAGGCTCAGGCAAGTATTTTGTCCAAGCTGGAGTTTTTAAATGGCAGAGGCAAGATTCGAAGCCGGATCTCTTTTTGTTCATTCTATTCCTACTAATTGCAACATGTCTATCAGTGTCTCCTTGGTGGTGAATCCTAGTGCTCAATTACAGGATCTCAAAAATGTAGCTGGAGTTAGAAAAAAACAAAAACAAAAAAAACTCCTTGGGGTCCCTGCATGGCACAGCTGGTTAAGTGTCTGACTCTTGGTTTTGGCTCAGGTCATGATCCCAGGGTTGTGGGATTGAGTCCCATGTCAGGCTCCGTGTTCAGTGCAGAGTCTCCCTGAGATTCTCTCTCTCTCTCCCTCTGCTCTTCCGTCTCTCTATCTAAAATAAAGAAATAAAATCTTTCTGAAAACCACCAATATCAGAGACCATGATCAAAAACAAAAACAGCAGCTCAGGAATCCTCAGTTAGGCTTTCGATAGCAACTGCAAACTGGAGATGGGGTGGGCGTGGGAGGCAGAGTAGGGAGCCTGCAGGAAACGCACCGACAGGAATTTGAAACTCCCTTTGAAGCTTTTTGTGTTTTGTTTCTCAGTCTAATCTGGCATTTAAAGTGTCGAATATACTAAAATAGTAGCTTCTGAGAATAGATTCAGGACATGGTGTTTTCCAGTTATGTTGTACTTGTACATCAAAGGGTAAACATTTCGAGCTAAATTATTCAGTGAGGATTTAGTATCCATCTATTGCTGCTGAATACTAATGAGAAAATGAGATCGTGGTTTATCATTTTCTATTATAATAGCAGAGAAAGCTATTGGCAGGATCCCTGAGAAATGTCTTTCCCAGGTCACTAGCCTTGAAATATTTTGCATATCAAGCAAAAAGCCAATGCTTATGAAGTTATCAGCTGTGTACGATCACCGGCAGAGAATGTGTGTGCGTCTGTATACCTCAGTGTCTCTCCAGCACGTCTCCAGCATGTGTGTCCAGCAGAGGGTGAGTTTGGGGATGGAAAGCATGGGAAGCCAAACAGGAGAATGACCCGTCACTAAAGAACTAAAACACATATGCACAGAAAGCTCAAACAATCCATCAGGGAAATAAATAATTAATAGTTTTTCAGGAATGACAGAATCTTGATTGTCCCTTGTCCCCTTGAACCTCTTTCCCTCCTTTTATATGGTTTCTTCCTATCAACATCTAAACTTTTTCCATTAAAAACAACGACACTTTTCCTTCAACTTTATGTTATGATTCAGCTGCCACCTTATGCCTCTCCTGTCCTTTGCACTTAAACTTCCCAATCCAATGCCTACCTCAGAATCTCCAAATCATTCAGTCTGGTCACATTTCCCGTCGCTCCACCTAACTCACCCTCTGAGATTGCTGTTTACCCCAGATCACCAAACCCAGTGCACCCGTTGTTACATCGTTCTACTTCTTACCTGAAATGCACTTTTTTTTTTTTTTTTTGCTCCCAACATCACTCTCAGTTCTCTGATATCTCTTTTCCAACTTCTTTTGCTGATTTCTACCCAAACCAATTTTCAAATGTTGGCATTAAGGGACTTTTCTCTTCTTGTATATACTTTCTACCTCTCAGCTATGCACATAGGTTTAATAATTCTGAGCCTATATGACCTCTAACTATATGCAAATTAGTCTCAAATTTGTATCTGGAGTCCATACCTTGCTTTTCCTGAATTCCAGATATGAATACATTTCCCTATTCAGTACCTCTACTTTAATGTCTCCCAGGTACCTCAACTTAAAATATCCCAAGATGAATTCATACTCTTTCTTCCTGCCTTCCCCCACAATTGAAAATGTAGCATTCTGAAACTTGTGGTTGCAGTAAAAGCAGTGCTCAGAGGAAAACATTAGCTGAACATTTAAAAAAGAGAAACAGGGACCCCACGGTGGCACAATCAATTGAGCATCTGACTCTTGGTTTCGCATCAGGTCCTGATCCCAGGGTCATGAAATCCACTCCATGTCTGCTCTGAGCAAGGTATCTGCTAAAATTTCTTTCTCCTTCTCTCTCTCTCTGTCCCTCCCCCTGCTGTCTCTCTCTCTCTCCCTCTCTCTCTCTCCCTCTCTCAAATAAATAAATAAATCTTTGGGGAAAAAAAGGAAGAAAGATCTCACACCAACAACATAACCTTACACAATAAGGAACTAGAAAAAGAAGAGTAAATTAAACCCCAAACTAGCAGAAGAAAGGAAAAAACAAAGATTAGTACAGAGATAAATGAAATAGCAAACAAACAAACAAAAAAAGAAATAGCAAACAGAACAACAATAGAATTGACAAAATCAAAAATTGGCTCTTGGAGAAGATCAACAAAACTGACCCATCCTTAGCTAGACTAAGAGAAAAGAGAGAACATGCAACCAAAATCAGAAGCAAAAGTGAAGACATTACTGTAATCCTACAGAAATAAAAAGGATTATAAGAGAATGCTATGAACAACAGCTTACCAACAAAATAGATAACCTAGATGAAATAGAAGAGTTCCTAGAAATAGATAAATTACCAAAACTGACATAAGAAGAAATAGAAAATCTGAATAGACTTATAAAGAGTAAAGAGATGGAATCAACTGAAAAAATTCCAGTGAGAGCTACAGTCTCACTTGACATTTCTTCCTTTATGGATGGCCCTGGGGCTTTGGAAAAACACCATCCATCAAAATCTCTGTTTCTGAGACAGCTTTGAGAAAATTCCAATCAGCATACAGAATTAGGCCAGTACAAGGCCGTGATCCTGCCTCTGAAGCTGCCTGAGAAGGAACACCATTCCTTTTTGAGGAGGCCACCACTTTGGCCTCTACTAAGCTAGAAAGTATCCAGAAGTCCCTGAGCTAGTCAGACGTGATACCCTTCCTCTATAACCTGTAATTCCAAGAGCAAGAGTCAGCCCATGCTTCTGGGCATGACAAACCTGTACATTTACGGCCAACTGATTTTTGAGAAGGGCGCAAGATCATTCAATGGGGAATGAATAATCTCTTCAATAAATGGTGCTGAGACAATTGAATAGCCGTACGCAAAGGAATGAAGTTGAACATTTCAGTTATGCAAAATGAGTAAGTTATGAGATTAATGTACAACATGGTGATTATAGTTAATGATACCGTATTATATACTTGAAACTTGCTAAGAGGGTAAATCCAAAGCATTCTCACAACAGAAAGGAAGGAAGGCAGGAAGGCAGAAAGGCAGGAAGGAAGGAAGGAAATAGTACCTATGTGAGGTAATGAATATGTTAATTAGCCTGGTTGTAGTGATCATTTCACAATGTATACATATATCAATGTACATATATCATGAACTATTAAGCCAGGAAAAGACAGAGAAGAACCTTAAATGCATGTTATTAAGTGAAAGAAGCCAATCCAAAAAGGCTATACACTGTATGATTCCAACTATACAGCATTCTGGAAAAGGCAAAGCTATAGAGAGAGTAAAAAATCAATAGATGTCAGGGTTTTGAGGGGAGGTAGAAACAAGTAAGTAGAGCATAGATTTTTTTTTTTTTAGGGCACTGAAATAACTCTGTATGATACTATAATGAGGGATACATGTCATTATACATTTGTTCAAACCCGTAGAGCATACAACACCAAGAGTGAACCCTAATGTAAGCCACAGGCTTCGGGTAACTATTATGTGTCAGTGTAGGTTCATCAATTACAACAAATGTACTGCTTTGAGGTAGAAATTGTTGATAACGAGGAGATTATGCATGTGTGGGAATAGGGCATACATAGGAAATCCCTATACCTTCATCTTAATTTTGCTTTATTTAAAACTTAAAAATGCTCTTAAAACATAGGTCTTTTAAACCTTTTAAAAGGGAAGAAAATAGTGCCTATGTGAAGTGATGGATATGTTTGTTACCCGGGTTGTGGCAATCATTTCACAGTGCGTATGTGTTATCAGAACATTAAGTTGAACATCTTAAATGTATACAATTTTTGTTAGTTAAACCTCAGTAAAGCTGAAAAACATAAACATTAACTCAAAATGCATTAGTAACCTAAATACAAGAACTACTAATAGGAAACTCTTAGAGGAAAACATAGAGGTAAATCTTTAGGACCCAAGTCTTTAGGATTTGACACTAGATTCTTATATATGAAACCAAAAGCACAAGCAACAAAAGAAAAAAATGATAAACTGAACTTCACCAAAATTAAAGACTTGTGCATCAAAGGACATGACCAAAAAAGTGAAAAGACAACATATCAAACGGGAGAAAACATTTTCAGACCATATATCTGATAATGTCCAGAATATATAAAGCTCTTTATATATCTAGTGTCCAGAAATATAAAGAACTCTCACAATGAAACAACAAAAAGATAAATAACCCAATTTAAAAATAGGCAGGAGATTTGAGAATCTCTCCAAATGTATATAGTGACCAACAAGCACATAGAAAGATCTTCAACATCATTAGTCATTAGGGAAATGCAAACCAAAACCACGATGAGATACTACTTTATATACACTAAGATGCTATAATTTAAAGAAAAGAAAAAAGAAAAGAACAAGGGGTGGGGAGCATGTGGAGAACTTAGCACCTTCAAACATTTCTGGTAGGAACATAAAATGATACTGCTGCTGTGGAAAGCTGGCAGTTCCTCAAAAAGTTAAACATAAAATTACCGTGTGACCCAGACATTGCCCTTCTGGATCTATCCCCACGGAATTGAAAACCATACGCAAATACTTACACACCTATGTTCATTGCAGCCCTCATCGCAATAGCGTGAAGGTAGGAACGACCTAAATGCCATCAACAGACGAATGAGCGTGAATTGTGGCGTACACGCCCAATAGCAAAATTGCAAGAATGAAGTGTTGATACCTGCTACAACATAGTGGAACCTCAAAAACATTTTGCTACGTGAAAGAAGCCAGACACACAAGATCACGTATTGTGTGATTCTACTCATATGAAATATCCAGAATTGGTAAACGCCTAGACAGAAAGCAGCCTGGCAGTTACCAGGGTCTGGGAAAGAGGGCAACAGGGAGTGACTGCTTAATGGTATGGCTTTCTGGGGATCCCTGGGTGGCGCAGCGGTTTGGCGCCTGCCTTTGGCCCAGGGCGCGATCCTGGAGACCCGGGATCGAATCCCACGTCGGGCTCCCGGTGCATGGAGCCTGCCTCTCCCTCTGCCTGTGTCTCTGCCTCTCTCTCTCTCACTGTGTGCCTATCATAAATTAAAAAAAAAAAGAATAAACATTTATTTCAATGGTATGGCTTTCTTAGGAGGAGATGGGAACATTTCAGACCTAGACATAGGTGATGATGGGCACACCATTGTGAGTGTACTAAATGCCACTGGATGTACATTTAAAATGGCTAATTTTATGTTATGTGAACTTAACTTAAATTTAAAATCAACAAAACCAGAGGTTGTAGAAGACCAGGAAGATAACCAACCACAGCTTCTCCCTTCTTTCCTAAACTCCCTTTAGAATCAATAACTCAGTTATGATACCTTATATGATAGTAAAATTTTTAATGCATTTCCATCACCTTGAAATAAATGCATGATTTAAAAAATTTAAATATTTTAATTGAATAGTTATGCCTTTTCTTATTAAATTCAATGGCTTGTTGCCAAATTGTATTTCTTTTTTATTTTTCAAAATGTATTTATTTATTTTAGAGAAGGACAGAGGGTAGAGGGAGAGGGAGAGAGAGAATCCTCAAGCAGATTCCCTGCTGAGCACAGAGCCCAATGTGGGACTTGATCCCAAGACCCCAAGATCATGACCTGAGCCAAAACCAAGAGTCATCTGCTAACCGACTGAGCCACCCAAGTACTCCCAAATTATATTGCTTTTAACTCACACAATCAAGACTTTTTTGATGTCATTTAAATTAGGATGATAAAGGGAGGGACACCTGGGTACCACCCCAGGGAGCCTGCTTCTCCCTCTCCCTGTGTCTCTGCCTTTCTCTCTGTGTGTGTGTCTCTCATGAACAAACAAATCAAATCTTAATAAATAAATAAATAAATAAATAAATAAATAAAATCTTTTAAAAAATGATTCAAGGAAAACAGGTAACAGCACATAAACTGAAAACTTAATTACCTTTATACATTTTATCTCCCTTTCTAATAAAAGTTATAAAAATATTCACAATAAGAACACATTTCATTGCAATCAGCAAAGGAAGTGGGTGCTTGGTATTTGGTATCTTGATTAGACAGTTTTATTTTCATTTTTTAAATTAATTTATGTTTAGAGAGAGAGTGTGTGTATAAGTGGGGCAGGGAGGGTCAGAGGGAAAGGGAGAGAGAGAATCCTAAGCAGGCACCATATCCAGTGTGGAGCCCGAGGCAGGGCTTGATCTCACGACCCTGAGATCATGACCTGAGCCGAAATCAAGAGTCAGATGCTTAACTAACTGAGCCACCCTCACACCTCTTGATTAGACAGTTCTAAATGGACCCTTCTACAATGGGTTTTCTTCAAAAACTTTTTTTAGGGGAGCCTAGGTGGTGCAGTCTGTTAAGCCTCCAATTCTTGGTTTTAGCTCAGGTCCTGGTCTCAGGGCCGTGACATCAAGTCACATTGGGCTCCCCACTCAGCAAGGAGTCTGCTTAAGACTCTCTCTCCTTTGCCCACTGCCTCTCCCCCTGCTCGCACTCTCTTTCTCTCTCTCTAAAATAAATGAATAAATCTTAAAAACAATGTTTTTAAAATTTGAGTATAGTTGACACAGTGGATTTTCTTGAAGTGCAACTAATTGCAAAACGTTCTCTACATAGGAACTGGGACCAGATGCAAGAGGATTATTAAAACAGTCCTCCTACAGCCCCAGAGTGCTATTTTCGTAGTCTGTATGTGGAGTCCTATGCTATTCTTTATTCAGGGTTATATATTATTTATGACTTAAATTATTTAAACTTTCAACAACAAAAAAAGGAAGGTGAGAGAGATAAAATAACCAAAACCAAAATAAATGTGTACAAACCAAGTGGCGTGAAAAATGAACTACAAAGTCTCAGATCTTGTCTTAGTTTGGATTCCCCAAAGCAGACCCTGGAATTCACAATGGGAGTAAGAAGCCCAGGCAGTCAGTGAACGAGTTAGGAGGTTCAGGTATGAAAGAGAGAGTGCTCATAAACTGGTCATATGAACATGTTACCGTTGTAGGTAACTGTAGGTAAATGTCCTTGAGGACCCCCCCCCCCCGGGGGGACTGGGGTGCTTACCGCACAATTTTCTCTCCAAGATGTGAGAAGGCTGGAATATTTGACCACCAGTTCCCTTCCATTTCCATCCTCGTTAGGTTGGGAGCTGCTCCTGGCTATTAACTCCCAGCTTTTCTATCTGAACCCAAAAGAGCTGAGCTTGCTTCCACAGCCAGAGAGCACCTTCAGGCAGAGGCACACAAGAAACTGCCCGGATGGTCAGGAGCTGCCTAAAAAAGGCCTCTGGGGTGGCCCAAGGAATGCTAGCAGGACACAGGTACAGGCTGGGTTCTCCTGCAAGCAGACCGACATGAAGCATAATGTGCAGGCTGCTACTGACCAGGGCCCCGGGGAACAAAGCTCTGAGTGCAAGAGAGGGGAGTGACATCAGTCAGAGGGCCACGTCACGCTTCACAGATGTAACACATTTACCTTAGGGAATGAGAGCAGCCTACTGGAAGCAGGAAGACTTTATCCTGGGATATTCTTAAGGGAATATGACCAAGTACAAGACTTTTCTACACTTCTGTTAAAGATAAATTGTAATCTATGTGAACCTGCCCCATTATCAGGTACGCTCAAATCCAAATAGTTAACATATTTAAGCAAATAAAAATTAATTCATAACACACCTTTTATGTTACTGCTAATCCACTTGATTTTAAATTCAAGTTAAAATGATGAACTTTTTCTTTAAATGATGAACCTTTAAATACAATATGTATCTTAGAGACATTAAATTATTTATAAATAGTCCCCACACTACTCTTTAGTGCCTTTCTAGGCTGCATGAACATGGGAATAAAAATGAAGCACATGTACACATACTTACATAGGATTGATTGATTGATTGATTGATTTTAAAGAATTTATTTACGGATTCATGAGAGACAGAGAGAGAGAGGCAGAGACACAGGCAGAGGGAGAAGCAGGCTCCATGTAGGGAGCCTGATGTGGGACTCGATCCCGGGACTCTAGGATCACACCCTGGGCCAGAGGCAAGCGCTAAACGGCTGAGCCAGCCAGGGATCCCACTTACATAGGTTTTAGACCAAAGTGATGATTGTGTCAATGCAGAACAAATTTTAATATGCCGAAGACTCCATTCAGCATGTTTGTTTATTTTTTCTTTTAAGCTTTTATTCATGCATTCATGAGAGACACAGACAGAGAGAGACGGAGACACAAGTAGAGGAAGAGGCAGGCTCCCCAGAGGGAGCCCGATGCAGGACTCAATCCCAGGACCCCGGGATCACGACTTGAGTGGAAGGTTAGATGTTCAACCACTGAGCCACCCAGGAGTCCCCAGCATATCTGTTTAATTTTCAGATGTTAGCATTCTTGAGGGGGGGGGGAAGCTTTGTTGGGAGTATAATGGACACAATGGACATATTTAATGTATGTAATTTGATGAGCTTGGACATAGGTATACATCCATGAAACTACCACCACCATCAATCATAGGCACAATAATAGACATATCAGTCACTTCCAAAAGTTTCCTAGTTCCAGTTTTTATTTGTTTGTGGTAAGAATGTTTAATACAAGATTTACCCTCTTAAAAATTTTTTAAGCGTCTAACAAAATATTGTTAACTACAGACACTATGTTGTGCAGCCACACCACATGTGCCCATCTTCAGATGAATGGTTTTTTTTTAAAGATTTTATTTATGAATTCTTGAGAGACACATACAGGGAGAGGGGTAGAGACACAGACCGTGGGAGAAGCAGGCTCCATGCAGGGAGCCTGATGTGGGACTTGATCCCGGGAACCCAGGATCACACCCTGGGCTGAAGGTAGGCGCTAAACCACTGAGCCACCCGGGAAACCCCAGATGAATGGGTTTTTGAGAGTGGGTTGTACATACAATGGAATATTATTCAGCCTTGGAAAAAGAAGGAAATCCTGACATTTGCAAAAAATACTGGTATTCTTACCACCATGTCCAGGATGCTGATTAAATAATTCTGAGCACAGTACAACTAAATAAATACTCCACACCATTCTCAAACAGTATTCCACGTACCAAAGTCATGACATCCCGAGTTAATGGAGTGTTTAGAAGAGCTAATCATTTTTACAAACAAAGAAAGAGAGATCTTTAGAATATTTTTTTACATTATTTACCTTTGATTCACTGTTATTTTTCAGCCCAAATCAAAGCATTTTTAAAATTAGCTTTAGTTTGCTCTCTTGAATCTTTCTGGTAATAAGTTAGGGCACAATGAACACAATGGCCAACAGCATAAGTTAAACCACAAACAACAAAGTAAATGAACAAGTTTTTAATGTTCTGAATCCAATTTTCTTCTACTCTTGTTTCAATTCTTGTACTAAAAAGTGATAAATAGGAATATGCGCAAGCAGGCTTATTTATGTTCAGAAACTTATTTAGATTTAGTGATTTAGTGGTGTTATGTATAAATAAATAAATAATATAGCAAAGTTCTCCAAAATGTTATTTTTATCACCAAATCTTTCTTCCATAATTTTGTCATTGTATTTAATTTTCTTCAGGCAGCCCGGGTGGCTCAGTGGTTTAGCGCTGCCTTCAGCCCAGGGCATGATCCTGGAGACCCTGGATTGAGTCCCACATAAGGCTCCCTGCATGGATCCTGCTTCTCCCTCTGCCTGTGTCTCTGCCTCTCTCTCTCTCTCTTTCTCTCTCTCTGTGTGTCTCTCATGAATAAATAAATAAAAATCTTTAAAAAAAATAAATAAAATAATTTTCTTCCTTCTTACCATTTTCTTTAAAGTACAATGAAATATAAGCTCCATTCTACATATAGTCTAAAGGATTCTTTTAACTAATTATTAATAACAATTATTTCCAATAATCTCCTGATTATTAATAATAATTTCTATACTAAACATATTTACATACATTATCTTTTGATCCATCCAAAAATTTGATGTGGAAAGTAGGAGAACAATTGAATCCTTATTTTCAAAAGATAATTGATATTCAAGAAGTTTAAAAGATGTGTCCATGGTTATACAGACAGCAAACAGGGTAGATGGAATTAGAAACTAGGTCTCCTGGGTTTAAATTCTACTCTCTTTTATACATACCACCTTGATTTTCAACTCAAAATTAGTTCTTAATATGGATCACATCAATGTACAATTAAATTCAAGCTCAAAATGACCAGAGAATAATATTTTATCAGTTAGTCCTGGAGAGAGGCATGCAGCAAGCTAGAAAAAAATGAAAAGTCCATTAAAATCTAGCCAGTTGCTAGATTATAATGGGTCCATGGGTCCATGGGTCCATTCTCAAATTTCATAACCAACCAAATCTGGTTCTGTTGGAGGGACCAGAAAGACTGAAATCTTTCCAGGTGAGATAGGTAGACAGACAATTAATTGACTCTGCTAAAATGATTGTCAGCCACAGAGGTCAGCACCAGGCTGTGAAAAACGCTATTTTCCTCCCAAATATCATTTTGTAGCATAGTTTATGACCCTTAAATTGAATGTATTTTAATGAAAGTTACAAACTGTGATAGTGTCACATCATCTTTTATTCTGCTCATTTCCTTTATGGCTATCCGCAAGTCAAAAGGATTTAAAAGGGAAATAAAAGAAAGGAAACAACCAAGATTTTTAATCAAACAGTTTTACATGAAATGCAGCATTTTAGACCCCGTACTTCTTTACATCAAGTAAAGGGGAAATGCCAGAAGCAGCACTCTCTTCACCTGGGAGCTGCAAGGGAGGAGCTCAGACAGAAAACAATCTCAGGGTGCACATGACCCAGTGTCCCCGGCTGTCACAGTCAGTGCCCTACAGCATCGCCTCCAGGACCCATGAGAGCTAAAGAGGGAAAACTCTGGTCTGACCGTGTCACATTGGCCTTTGTGAATAAATTAAAACCTGACTTTCTGCACACTTACTGTAGTTCTAGGAAAGATCTCAAAATGCAGAGAATCCAAAATTTTCCTTCTTTCTCAAATACCAGTAAAATTATTTTAAAAAGAAGATTTAGATTGTCAAACAAAAGAGGGGCTAAATATCTAATATTAAGCACAAAGAATAATCTCCAGCAATACTGTGGTTAAGATGAAAAGGTACAAAAGAGGAAATTTTCAAGAGTTTTAAATGTTTAGCTATTGGTCGTTTTCGTGATTCTCTCAGTGGTATCAGGTCATACATGCCGGGTCGCTTAAAACATAAAGAAAGTGTAGCCATCCATTTCAAGAATAATCTGGCAAAGAAAGAATGAAGAGACGACAAACCACAGGTCATAAAGACTATTTTAACTCTTGGAATTAAGTGCACTTGCATATAATGGATTGGTAAACCCTCGTGCCTGTAAGGAGGGCTCCGGGGAAGAAAACCTATTACCCTGTGAGCTGCTCAGAGAAAGGGTCACGTACTATTCATCCGATATCCTTACTACCTGGAACATAGTACACAGTTAATGCCTGCCGACCGTCTGTTATCTCTAAGGAGAAAAGCTAGGTTTGGGGTATTCAGAAATAGAAAAGTCTCCTACGTCTGTATTTGACTGAGGTTCTGGATTGTAGGCTTTTGGAAGCAACCTTCAAAAATATACTAACACATTTCCATATTTTGACATCAGATGTTTGAAACATTATAGTGAATTATACAGGATGTCATGGACTTGTGGCCTCAAATTAAAAATTTATTTCTTGGGACGCCTGGGTGGCTCAGGGGTTGAACGTCTGCCTTTGGCTCAGGGCGTGACCCTGGGGTCCTGGAATCAAGTCCCGCATTGGGTTCCCCGCAGGGAGCCTGCTTCTCCCTCTGCCTGTGTCTCTGCCTCTCTCTGGGTCTCTCATGAATAAATAAATAAAATCTTTAAAAAGAAGAAGAAACTTATTTCTTATTGCATTAGAAGAAGGACAAAAGGAGTCAAAAAGAACAAACAGAGGTACCTGAGCATCTCAGTCAGTTAAGCATCTGCCTTCAGCTCAGGTCATGCTCTCAGGGTCCCGGGATGGAGCCTCTTATCAGGCTCCCTGCTCAGCAGGAGAGTCTGCGTCTCCCTCCGCCCCTCCCCTCCTCTTGTGCTCTCTCTCACTCTCTGTCTCTCAAATAAATAAATACAATCTTTAAAAAGGAAAGAAGATAAGAAAGAAAGAAAGAAAGAAAGAAAGAAAGAAAGAAAGAAAGAAAGAAGAAAGAAAGAAAGAAAGAAAGAAAGAAAGAAAGAAAGAAAGAAAGAAAGAAAGAAAGAAACTTAGAGTGAAGGAATGGAAGGAGGAAGAGAAGAAACAGGGGAAGAGAAATAAAAAAATTAAAAGTCACAGACTACAAATAAAATATAACTAAAATTAGAGCTCGTGAATTATTAAGCAGGAACTAAAATAATCATATGATTTACTTTATGAATTAAATCAATTTTTTAAATTGACTTTAGCTACCATATAGGTTGTTGGAATTATCGAGGGACTTTCATTCACTTATTCTTGCAGCGTCGCGATCACTACTACGTGGATTACTCCCAAATCTGACGCCTGACCATTCCTCCAAACATCAGGTTTCCAACCCTCAGATGCCTTCACCAGAAAATCCTACCGGTGCCTTTTAAACTTAACGTGCTAAAGCTGACGTGGTATCATCTGCTGCACCAACCTGCACTGACCCTTTCTTTGTGATTGGCATCATTATTACTCCAGGGAAATAGGGCTGGAGAATCAGGGTCATCCTCATCTCTCTCCTCTGCCTTCATATTCCCTTAGCCATGAAGCAGGAAGCTTCCCTCTCTACAAAGCTTCCCTTACTGCCCCCACTGCTCCCCCCCTCCCCACCGCTGCCATGAGCATATTACTCCTGCCCTCATCCTTTTGGATCTGGACGTGACCAGGCTTGAGAAATGCTCCAGCCTCCCAACGTTGACACCCCGTTCCTTGCCATCCTTCAGTGTCAATGCCTGATGTTTTTCCCTGCACGTGCTCCGTACATTCAGGTGTCAATCAATGCTTTTGCTTTTATTATTCCTCTGCCTAAGATGTTCTCCTGAACCAAAATTCTACTAATATCTGAAGCTCTTCCTTGTTCTACTAGTATAATCCATACCTTGTCTGCCTCCTTGAGCAGTTTGATCTATGTTTCTCTGAAAGCATTTTCCCCACTCTGCTTTAGATTAAACTTGCTTATTAATATTATTCTCCTTGCCAATAAATCCTAAGTAATTTAAGGGAAGTGATGGTGTTTTTTTATGTCTTGGAAAGTACTTGACTCATAGGGGGCATTCATTAGTTATACTTTTAACACCCAAGTAGTTTAAAGGCAATAGGAAATACAGTCTCCAATAGAAAAGTAGAGTTTATTTGGCAAACGTAAAACATTCAAATGATTATAAAAATAGAATTATTTGCACTGACATTTAAGTCTTAAAAAATACAAGTATCATATCAATGAATGACACTTATGTGCTTGTCTTAAATAGTCATAATGGCTGACACATGAAATGATTATGTGCTGTGCACATGAATTAAATTTTTTGATCTTTAAAACCAGCCCATTCAACAGATGAGGAAACTAAGATGTGAGAAACTAATAATTTTCTCAATGTCCTAAAAATAGTAAGGAACAACACAAGGATCCAAGGGAAAAGAGAATAATATAGATGCAGAAAAATCACATCATAGTTTATCGATTTTTTTCACTGAATTTTCTTTTTTAAAAATTATTTATTTATTTATTTTAGAAAAAGAGAGAGGGACATAGCAAGTGGTGGGAGAGGAGCTGAAGTAGAGGGACAAGCAGACTACACTGAGTACAGAGCCTAACTGGAGCTTGATCCCACAAGCTTAAGATCACGACCTGAGCTAAAATCAAGAGTCAGATGCTTAACTGGCTGACCTACGCAGGCACCTCTTTTCACTCAATTTCTTAAAGTAATCGGTGTTACTGTGGTTAAAAATACTTACCATTGGGATCCCTGGGTGGCGCAGCGGTTTGGCGCCTGCCTTTGGCCCAGGGCGCGATCCTGGAGACCCGGGATCGAATCCCACGTCGGGCTCCCGGTGCATGGAGCCTGCTTCTCTCCCTCTGCCTATGTCTCTGCCTCTCTCTCTCTCTGTGACTATAATGAATAAATAAAAATTTAAAAAAAAAAAAAAATACTTACCATTGGTTTCCATTGCCAATTGTTCAACAGACTCTTGCTGTTTTTTTTTTTTTAATTTTTTATTTATTTAATGATAGTCACAGAGAGAGAGAGAGAGGCAGAGACACAGGCGGAGGGAGAAGCAGGCTCCATGCACCGGGAGCCCGATGTGGGATTAGATCCCGGGTCTCCAGGATCGCACCCTGGGCCAAAGGCAGGCGCCAAACCGCTGCACCACCCAGGGATCCCAGACTCTTGCTGTTTTAAAAATTAAAAAATTTCTAAATCATGTGCTACAATAAATGTATATTTAAGAAATACTACTGTACAGTCCATTTCAAAGTAAAAGTAAGTTTGAAATTATATAAGACATTATGAAAATACAATTGCTTGAGGAAATCTTTGATTCTGAATATAATTTTCTACTCTTAGATGAATTTCCTGGAGGTCAAAATATGCTATTTTGGGGGCATTTATTTGCGTTTCTACCACTGTTTCTTCAGAGTCAAGTGCTATTGCTCAGTGTAAATGACCCCAAGCATTAAAGTAAAATGAGAATAATGTGAAATGATTCCTTATCTCATAAAAGCAATACTCACCACCAACCCACGTATAATTTTACATAAGTTCCATATTTGACTCAAGGCAAACATCTGTAGTAGAACATTAGGCATGGCATTTTTCAAAGAAGGCTCCGGGAGCTTCAACTCTTGTATTAGGCACTCACGGAAGCAGGAGTTGTGCCCTGGGTTGTCAGCCAAGGGAACTGGAATGAAGAGATAGAGGTTTAATGCGGTCCGGAAATACCATGGCTTCGTCATAACTTAATATTTAAGCCCCAGGAGAGAAGTGAGGAGATAGAACTACACACACTCGCATGAGATTGTGATCCTTGACCTGATTCTCATCAAGTGTGAAACCTCATCAGCCTGTCATCATCCAGCAACATGCAGTTAAACAAGGCAACCGGAGAGGATCAGAGCATCACCAAGTCCAGATCCTCTTTCTCAGCTTTTCCCTTTTAACAAATTCCAGTCTTTTTTCTTCATTGCTCATGATTCCACTAACAAAAATAGTTCCTTACAGAGGGCATGTGATACAGTGAGCACTGGGTGTTACCTAAGACTAATGTCACTGACCTCTACCTCTGAAGCCAACAATTATTAATTAATTATTAATTTTTTTTTAAAATTTATTTATTTATTTTTTTTTTAATTTTTTTATTTATTTATGATAGTCACAGAGAGAGAGAGAGAGGCAGAGACACAGGCGGAGAGAGAAGCAGGCTCCATGCACCGGGAGCCTGATATGGGATTCGATCCCGGGTCTCCAGGATCGCGCCCTGGGCCAAAGGCAGGCGCCAAACCGCTGCGCCACCCAGGGATCCCCTAATTAATTATTAATTAACAAAAATGTTAATCAACTGAATTTAAAGAGAATTTAAAAAAATAGTTCCTTTTATGAAAGGAGATATTTTTTTCTAGAATGGAAGAGGCTGAATTTTCCTAGAATATAACAACTAGGAGTGTATACCTAGGCTTCACTTTCACTTCTTATTGCACATCTTAGTAATAGAATCATGTAGCAACAAACATTAAGTGTTCCCCTTGCGTGTAGCACTGCCTCTTGTAGTAGGAGTCCAAGAACTGGTCCACCAGGATATTCTTTACATTTGTACTGTGTTTTATCAGTTACCCAGTTCTTTCACACATATGTGGCTTTAGCTTCATAACCACCCTATGAGAAACAAAGTAACGTTACTATCACTCTATTTTAAAGAGATGCAGAAATTGAAGCTTAAGGTATTGTCTCCTTAGGTCTCATGGATGGGGAATGTGAAGACATAGGACTAGAACCCACATCTTATAAGGCAAGATTCAAGGACGGTTATATAAGTCACACACAAACAAGCAGAAACTAAAGAGAGAACAGGATGTGCTTATCAAAATAGCAGGTTTAAGTCAGGGAAAAATTAAGACATATATAGAGCTTAGAACCTCGGCCTAGAATTTCCTTTGATGAGGAGGGGTCGAATGTCCTTTGTTGTGTTAATGAGGTGACTTTGGGAAAGCACCTAAGGATGATGGCCAGTTGCCAGTGGTGCCAACCATGTAATTAGAATGTTGAACTTTCACTCCCACTTCTCACCTTCTGGAAAGAGGAGAGGGAGGCTGGGGATTGAATCAATCACCAATGGCCAATGAGTAAATCAATCATGCCGGTGTAATAAAGCCTCCATAAAACCCCAAAAACATGGAGTCTGAAGAGCTTCTGGGTTGGTGAAGGTGTAGACATGTGGGGCAAGTGGTGTACCCGGAGAGGGTATGGAAGCTTGGGCCCTTTCCCACATGCCTTACACTGTGCATCTCTTCTGTCTGGCTGCTCCCGAATTGTATGCTTTTCTAATAAACTGGTGATCTACTAAGTAAAATGTTTCTCTGAATTCTGTGGGCTGCTCTGGCAAATTAATTGAATCTGAGGAGGGGATTGTGAGAACCTCTGATTTTTAGCCAGTGGGTCAGAAGCACAAGTGACAACCTGCATTTGTGACTGATGTCTAAGGGGTGGGACAGTCTTAAAGGACTAAGCCTTCAGCCTGTGGAATCTGATGCTACCTCTGGACAGGTAGTATCATAATTGAGTTGAATTATAGAACATACAACTGGTGTCAGAGAATTGCTTGAATATATCTGGAAGCCCCCAGTCCACACTTTGAAAATTGAGTGCAGGAACTCAAAAGAGGCGTGCTAATGATATGCGAAGACAAAAGGTATTTGCGAGGACTGTACCAGGAAATGGGACACAAAGTCACTCCAAACTAAAAGATTACTGTGTGTGATCTGCTCTCACAGAAAAGTCAGGGTATTTGAGGACAGAATTTCCGAAATGGGAACCCAAAACTATTCGTTATGACTTAACGCTGCTGGAGATTAGTAAGGAACAAATGGTGAGTGGAGGAAAGTATAGAGAGCCAGAAAGAATTGAACGCGGTTTCTGGAGGTAATACCTGGGAGAAGGGGGCACCTGAGTGACCCAATTGGTTTAGCAACTGACTTGATCTCAGTTCAGGTCTTGATCTCAGGCTTCTGAGTTCATGGTTGGGCTCCATGCTGGGTATGGAGCCTGCTTAAAAATTGGAGGTAGTAAATGGAGATGCAGAAAATTATAATAAATATGATTATAATTACATCAACGTCTACTATTTATTGAGTTTCTGCTAATGCCCTTAAAACCCTGAAACTTACCCCTTGCCACCCTTATTTTACATGAGAGAATTAAAGTTCATAAGAGTTAGGTTACCCATATTGCCTGAGCTAGTAAAAAGCACAAAGTAGATTTGAACCCAAATTATTCTGAATCTTACCAAATATTTTAGCTGTGGGGTAAAAGGACCAATACAAAGCAAGCTATTATTTGTGGCCTAGAAACCAGGACCTCAAGAGGTTCCCTGAGTGTCAGAGCCAAGAATAGATGGAAGAAAAGGGATAGTAGCCAAGGTCAAATTAGGTCATCTAGAGGCAAGACAGAGTCCTACAAGTAGAAAGTTTTCAGCTTCATCTCCTGCATCTTTCCTCATCTTAAGGCTTTATGATAAAACTTACTATCATATGAGCCCTAGTACTAGGAAAATGGTATTTGAATCCGTAACTCAATATAATTGAACCCAATATAATATAAGATCCTGCTTCTCCAGGATCTGAGGTCAGAAAAGAAAGAAAGGTTAATCTAGAAATGAATGTGAATGTGCAATGATCTCTGGGAACAGAAAAGAGAATAAAAAAAGTTGAGTATGGAAGGAGGTTCCTCTGCAGGGTATTATGAAGTGAAGTAAGTCAGTCAGAGAAGGACAATCATCACATGGTCTCACTCATACGGGGAATATATAAGAAATAGTGAAAGGGGTTATAGGGAAAGGAGGGGAACTGAGTGGGGAAAATCAGAGAGGGAGACGAACCATCAGAGACTCCAAACTCTGGGAAACACACAAAGGGTTGCAGAAGGGGAGGTGAGAGGGGGGATGGGGGTGACTGGGTGACGGGGACTGAGGAGGGCACGGGATGTAGTGAGCACTGGGTGTTAGACTATATGTTGGCAAATTGAATTTAAATAAAAAAAAAAAGAAGGCAGCAATTCCTGTCCATAGTAATGTATCTGAGCCAAATAAAGAAAATATAATGAGAATTTGGGTTAATTAGACTAACTGTGTGAGTAGAACCCAGAGTCTTGCCCAGACTGGAGTCTGTAGAGTATGCATTGGATTCTGTTGATGTCTGCTCTTAAGTAAAGAGGCACTGAAGTCCAAATCCCTGTCCCAGGATTTGCAGGGCCATGACAAGTGTATCCATAGCAAAGGACTGAAATGAAGAACAGGCAAGTCATAATGAGCAGGATTGAGTGGAAGTACCCAGAAATATTTCCAGGGGCCATTGGATGCAACGGGAGCACTCTTGAGACACACGTGACTAGACAATGAGCAATTAATGTCATAAATCAGTCTGCTTAGCAACCTAAACTCTCTGGTTTTAGTAAGCTCAGTGCACACCTGAAGAGACCATGAGTGTGCCATTTAGTAGACACCATGTTACAGGAAGAGGAATGATCAGAGGAACACCAGCAGGAAAGACCTTGGTATCGAGGCTGTAATCTTCTACTGGGGTGCCCCATAGCTCTTTATGATCCTGCTATGGGGGGGGTGAAGCCTTGAAAATTGTGCTGGGGATATACTTTCTTGACAGAAGCCCTGAGAGGGCCTAATTCCTCCCAAGAGTAATGTTTTTGCACATTCGTGGGTAAGTCTGTGCACAGGGAGAATGAAGTGTTTTGTCAACTTCTTACTTCCGCATTCGTGTCTCCTCTACACTTCATGCCTCCTGTCCTCCCCAGAATGGTCCCCTCTGGAGGCTGCAGAGGACCAGAGGAAAGGGGAATTTTGAATTCCTGAAGTGATGTTTTTGATGTTATTATTTGTAATATGTCCCGCTGATTGAAAGATGCTAATATTAACAAAACCTTGTTATTCCTTTGCAGTTGGCGGTAATTGGTAGTCACAGTGTCAGGATTTGCATGAATGGGCTGGACAATAAACAGCCGTATTTTGATTGAAGTAGTAATTACTGTTTCTTCATTAATTCATCAACCACACACGTCTTTGAAGTGTCCCTTGTGATGCCATCTCATGTCACTCTCAGTGGGGAAGAAAATCTTGATTGATCTGTTTCACTCTCTCACAGTTAATCAATAGAATCAACTTTAATGTAAGCTACTAACTTTTTTTAAAAAAGATTTTATTTGTTTATTCATGACAGAGAGAGAGAGAGATTGAGAGGCAGAGACACAGGCAGAGGGAGAAGCGGGCTCCATGCGGGGAGCCCGATGTGGGACTCCAGGACCACACCCTGGGCTGAAGGCGACGCTAAACCACTGGGCCACCGGGGGCTGCCCAGCTATTAACCTTTATACAAAGAAGTGTGGTAAGGAAAGAGAACTGGAACAAAAAGCATGTTTTTTAGACGGGTATTGTTATTTTGATGACATGTCATTCTCCCCAAGGGTTGCCAAGTCCCAGTGCCTTTCATCAAGGGGTTCTCTCAGGAGTGTTCAGAGCGATGTCTTAATCTTACAGAGTATTCTTAAATTTACTTACCTTATCCATGCCTATAAGGCCAAGCGAGTATATATGAATCGTGTGTGGCTGTATGATTTTATACACAAATCTTCCTTGATTTATGATGGGGTTAGTTAGACAAGCCTACATTAGCCTGTACTTGGGCCAAACCATCTAACACAAAACCTATTTTATAACAGAGTGTGGAATATTTCCTGTAATCTATTGGATACTCTATTAAAAGTGAAAACCAGAACAGTTGCGTGGGCACAGAATGCATAAATTATATAGGTGGATCACAGTTTACCCCCGTGGTCCTCATGGTCGTGTGGCTGACCGGCTGCCACTGCCCGGCATCATGAGAGAATATTCTACTGCGTATTGCTAGCTAGGGAAAAGATCAAAATTCAAAACCTGAAGTACGGCTTCTACTGAATGCATATTACTTTTGCACCATCATAAAGTCAAAAAATCATGGAGACATTGTAAGTTAGGAACCATCTGTATATGTAGATGTTCACATCAAGATGAATATATTATATCCACATGTATCAGGAGAATTATTTAAACCTTAGAATACTTCCAGGTTTTCTAAAGGGAGCAGGATCCAAGAACAAACCTTCATCAAGTTTGGTAATGAAAGTAAAATTTAAAGACACTGAAAGAAAGCCAAATTTCACTTCATGAGTAGAGTCAGATGCCAAGAGAGGTGTGGAGGGAGGCTCACAAAAGGAAGAAGATGTAGCTGACGTGACTAGAGAAACTAACAGAAGAGGGTTACAGTGACTGACGTTGGGGCACAACTCTGGGAAAAGACCATTCTCAAAACCGCCCCTGACAGGTCTCCTATCAACACCCCAAGATGCTTATCAAAATATACCTGCAACATCACAGAACTCCCTGTGAAGAACTCTGACAAGGTCTTAAGACAGATACGTAAGAAAAACTACCAGAGGTATAAATGCACTTTCATTAAACGGAAAATGGGAATGTGCTGTTGTGATTGTTAATTTATGTGTCTCCTTGACTAGGCTAAAGGATGGCCGAATAGTTGAGAAACAGTATTTTTGGGTGTGTCTGAGAGGGTGTTTCCAAAGAAATTAGCACTAGAATCCAAAGACTGAGTAAAGAAGATCACTCTCACCAATGTAGGTGAACATCATCCAGTCCCTCCTGAGGTGGCCCTGGACCCAGTCTCCCCTGAGGTGGCCCTGGACCCAGTGGCTCCCGAGGTGGCCCTGCATAATAATTGCTAACATGTATTGAGCGCCTACTGTGTGTCACGCATCGTGAAGGACTTTTCTTCCTCTATCATAAGGGACTACATCTTCCATGTATATTTATAATTCATTGCCATGATCCATGTGAGTTAGGACAGCATGGCCTAAACACAAGCTCTAATCATGAGTGGCTTATTTTGAAAACATTAAGCAATCCAGTATGTGATTCGCAATTATGCTAATTATAATCCCGTCTTTAACACTGTGAAACGCTCAGGTAACTTTCACATTCTTAGTGCAAAAGGACTCACTCTTTTCTACGATCTAGTTCCCTAGATCATTTCTTTCCTCTTGACCAGGGTCTCTCCCATGCCACACTCCCAGCGAGAATGCAGTTAGTCTTTCTCAATGACAGCTTCACTCAAGAGAATTGCACCCCTCTTATTTCGGAGGGTGGGAGGGGGCGACAAGATAAACTGGCTGTACCTGCTTGTTCTTTCCCAGAGGGAGGGAGAGGGAATGCTCTGAACTAGCAGTTCGCCTCCAAAATACACAGCACACCACCACCGCCACCACCACGTTGGCCCAGCTGTCATACATACCAAAGGAGAAAGCTCTTATCAGGCCTTTTCAAGACCCTAAAATTTAATGACCATGTCAGTGTGCCTTTGTTTTAAGCAAAAAGTAATGCGTAAAGTATGCACTGATTCAAAATTAAATTAGATACTATTTCTCACTTTATACAGGGGTACTTCACATGTTTCTTTAAGTAAGTAGTTATTCTGGTACAATTATATAATTCCAAATATAGAATAAATATATCCATGATTTTAAAAAAAACACTGGTATTAACATAACAAAGTTGAACTGGAACTCCAAGAGATTAATTTATAAAATACATGTATCATGCAATCACATCATATACTTGACCCTATAAGTGGGGACCTAAAGAATTCTATAGTTAAAGAATAATCTGGGTGAGGGGATGGGAAAAACAAAGAGAATTAAGAGATACAAACTTCCAGTGATAAAATAAATTAAGTTCACAGAGATGAAAAGTGCAGTATAGGGAATATAGTCAATAATACTGTAATAATGTTGTATGGTGACAGATGGCGACTACGCTTATGGTGAGCCCTGAGTGATGTACAGAACTGTCAAATCAATATGTTGTACACATATTGATTGATAACAGAATATTGTATTTTAATTATACTTCAATTAAAAAAGCGATCATCTTCCCTTCAGAATTTAAAATTTTCCAAATATTGACATTTCACCATATATTTGAATATAAGACTCCTGATACCAATAGTTATAATTTATATTTAGAGTCGTATCATAGTGGCATTAAAAAAACATTTGAGCATTAAAAAAATTATTATTATTGCAGGTCCAAGTGTATCAGCAAGCTCATCAAGTAGGGGACCTCAGGCAGCTACGCACAAACTGTGTTTTCCCGTTTGAAGCGCAGAGCCAGGATCCTTGATGGAATATTGAATTGGAAAAGCAGAAGCCTC
Organism: Vulpes lagopus; assembly: GCF_018345385.1. Taxonomy (NCBI): domain Eukaryota; kingdom Metazoa; phylum Chordata; class Mammalia; order Carnivora; family Canidae; genus Vulpes; species Vulpes lagopus. Next base: position 59,547,376 of record NC_054836.1, read on the forward strand.
CACTTTGGTGTTAACTCTAAAGCATTATTTTAATGAACTAATGGACTTCCCAAACATTAGATCAAAATCTATTAAAAGAAAAACAAATACTCACTTTTACCACATATCAAAATTTTTCAAGTTAATATGTTCTTTTCATCTCCACAAAAAAAAGACTGGAAATAGTTTTGAGGAAACATTTTTTTTTAATGCAAAGTTTTTCTGAAGGACAATTTTTAGCTAGAATTACTGATCTATAAAAGCTATCTACTCTACAATGTCATTTCCATCCTCAAGTAGGGGAAAAAAATGGTCCTTCTGGCAATTTCATTAGGTACTTTATTAATCTCAGTTACAGAAGTGATTTAAGTCTTACTGGCACTGACATTTTACTCCTTCCAACTCATTGAGGACAGGACTAGCTCCTCTTTATCCCATTCTCTCCCCAACAGTAGCACTGAATTTAGCATATTTTTTCACTTGTATTGAATTAACAAACTTGGGAGCATTAAATATATTGTTTATAAGTTAATATGTCATAAAAATATGTTAACTGAACCAAAGAAGTAGAAATAAGACCTCAGAGAATTAAATTACTAAAGGCCAACAGCCAGTTAATGGCAGAAACAGATCTAAATCTCAAGCCTTCTGACGTGCAGTACAATATTCTTTCCGTAACCAAAGTTTCTTGAATATTTATTCAAATGTTAATTATAAATTTACCATTTGAGAGGCATCTGGGTGGCTCAGCGGTGGAGTATCTGCCTTTGGCTCAGGGTGTGACCCCAGGGTCAAGGATTCAGTCCCACATCAGACTCCCCGCAGGGAGCCTGCTTCTCCATCTGCCTGGGTCTTTGCCTCTCTCTCTCTCTCTCTCTCTCTCTCTCTCTCTCTGTGTCTCTCATGAGTAAATAAATAAAATCTTAAAAGAAAATTACCACTTTAAATTCACTTTAAAGAATGTTAAGTTACGGAGACTTAATATAATTGTTATATTTTCACTTATTAAAAATAGTCTATATTGGATTGTGTTGATACTTTTTCTTTACTTCTTTTGCTCTCGTATATAATAATAAGTTCCCAGTAATTTTAATTTTTAAAAACATATTCTGCTACTAAATTTCATCACAAGAGAGTATATACCAGATATCTATAGTGATGTGATGTTTTACAGTAAGGGATCAAATGAAGGACACTAAGAAGAGCTAGCTGCCCCTCCTCCGCTCCGGCTTCCTCATAGGGTCTGCTCAGCCTATACCAAGAGGAGTGTTTTCATGGCTACAAGTCGTTGGTTCTGTATCAGATTAAGAGTTAAATTAACTTGACTTATAGAGAACTTTATGGCTTAGACAGAATTTAGTGCCGGCATCATGAAGAGGTTGCACGAATATTTATTGAATATAATCTGTGTGGGAGATTCCTTTATCCCACTGAATCTTCATGCCAGTTTCGTGAAGTTGGCATGCATGTGCTCACTTTACAAATGAGCTTATATATGTTGTATGTTATATGTAATATATGTTAGAGCTGGGATTTTAATCCAAGTTATCCAATTCAAGGGGCTGCTGGGTGGTTCAAAGGTTAAGTGTCCAACTCTTGGTTTTGGCTCAGGTCATGATCTCAGGGTCATGAGATCAAGCCCCATGTCGGGCGGGCTCCATGCTAAGTGCAGAATCTGCTGGAGTTTCTTTACCCCTCCCTCTCCTTCCCCCCTTTGCCTCCTCCCCCTGCTTGCGCTCTCTCTCTCTAAAGTAGATAAATAACTAAAATATTCAGGTTATCCTATTCAAGTTCTCCTTCTCTCTAGTAATATTCAGATATGCAAATTTCTAAGATGATGTGGGTAAATCGTATTTTTGCCTTAAAATACTTATAGCACAGAGTTGTTGAAATTGTGCTTATTATTTGCTTCAGTCAGAGTCATGATGGAACACACATGGCACACTCTAATAAGTTATGCAGGGTTTAATAGAAGGACAAGGGTGTGACAGGATGAAGAGAAGCCAACAGGTGACGATGAAGGACCTGGAGAGCTAGCCACAGTGAGTGGCGAGCTGTTGCCATCTCTTGCCTGAAGGGCAAAGGGAATAGGTGGTGATTCCATTCCATCAGCTACCATAAGCCAAGTGAAAAGGAAACAGTGGAGACTGCATCAGGTTTGGGGAATCTGCCTTCAGGGCCTACTTGGTTAAGAAAAAAGTTCTAGAAAAAGTTCTACCTGGGTAGAACTCTTTAAAAACTCATATTTGCATTTCAGGTAAGAGAGCCAGTCTTGGAATGCAGGCGTAAACATTTGGCCTTTCTCATATTTCCCTTCCCAGCTTCCAGTGTAGGAGGAGAAAAGTAAACCCAGAGAGGGATGGGAAGAATTAGGAAGGGAGAAGAAATAAAAGAACAGGACTTACACACCCTCTGCAGTGCAGTTTCCTTAGACTTCTAACCGCAAGACATACAGAAAGGAACTGTGTTAATTTGCCATGAAGTTGAACTTATGTCATTCCAGAATAGAAAAGATTTGTTATGTTAATATCTTGGAATGGATGAAAAGTTACAGAAACAATCTAAGTTAATTTTAAGAGGACTAGAAAGAGTGATTTGACAGGGCATGGTTGAAAATAGCCTTAGGAGAAAAAATAAAATCATTTTACGCTTATATTTCACTAGGTTGAAATATTTAATAAACCAGCGACCTACATAAACACTGAGCACCATCAAATATATATTTGACAATAGTACCATGAAGAGTTAACCGCAAATAACTTTCAGCCTTGTTAGACTTACATTACCAATAAGCTTGGGTTAGAAAATTGGCCATAAATCTTCAGTGTAGTATTCATGTTTTGCTAAGTATTACAAAAATGTATTTAAACATAATTTACTGTTTGTCATCAAATGCATATAGACGCCTATTTAAAAAAAAAAAAAAAAAGCCAACCTGAAGTTTATTTCTGGTTTACCTCCTCTGTGAATGTCAAAGTCACAGAGCCAAGAGTGTAAGTGTCAACTTCAACTTTTGACTTGTTTTCACATCCCTCTCCTATGTATTTTGAGTGAGCGTAAAAATGAGCTATTTTTGTGTTTTCCACAAGATTAAATTCTTTATTCTTTTTCACTTCCAGCCCCTTGAAAACTAAGCAAGGCAACAGAAACATATCCACCAGCCTCTGTATCAAGTCACTAAGAAGAGTCCAACTCTTTCACAATGACTCATCCCCCTAAAGGTAAGAGTATGGTTAATTCTTCCAGCTAGAAGTTAGGTTGAATGGCTTATCTCCAGCATCCAAAGATCATAATCATCTGATTTATTTTGAAATACAGTTTTCAGCAGCAGTATTCTAAGAACCAAGTCTGTTCATCACTCTATAATCCCCCACATTGTCTACGGCCATACCACCCTGAACGCGCCCGATCTCGTCTATAATCCCCCATATTAAGATTTGTATTAATCTCTTTGAAAGCATGAATAATACAATATCCATTCTCCTATTTTTCAGTGAAATATCAAAAAGCTTATTTAAAAAAAAAAAAGAAAAAAGGAAAAAAAATTTCTTCCCCCTCCTCCGCCTCCAGATGAATGGATTTTCCCCTGAGCTTTCACATTTCCAACTTTGCTTTTGGTTTCCTTGACTATAGTTGACCCACTTGGTCCCTATTTCCCTGAAATCTTCCTTCGCCTTTGAAAATGTGATACTCCTATTTCCCCAGCTACAGTTTTACTCTCTCCCATCTCCTCCTCTCTTCTTGACCCATCCTGCAAGGGCAGTCAAAGCTTAGTTTAATATTTTGTTCTTCTCTTTCTGTAGATTCTCTATCTTACCAATTCTAGCAGTTTTCCACTATCACACTTATGTTGGTGATTCCCAAAATGTACAACTTATGTCTTCGCATTTCGTCCTTTCCCATCTTCTGCGTCAGAGAGCATCATGTCTTAGGGAACCTGTGACATCTGAAATGTCAGTAAGCATGAAACCCGGCCAAATGCCCCTACCCATTTACTGGCACCCTGATCTGCCCCCAATCAATCAAATGTTGTCCTGGCCCCACCCTTTCTGCATTTGTATCTTCCTTTTCCTTTCCCCAGAGCAGACCTTCATCTCATCACTGGAATTGCTGTGAGGTCCCCAATTATGTGCTAAGTCTCTGCTCCTGAGCTTGCCTTTCAGTGCTGCACACAGCTGCCAGCATTATCTCTTTTATCACTTCTGTTATCGTGCCAGTCTCTTAGACTCTCTTCCTCTTACCTATGAGATCTCATTTAAATTCTTGAGTATGGCCTCTAAGGCCCTGCATCAATGGAGTCCACAATCCCCATGTTTTCTAGACAAATACCTCATTACTCTTCGACATTCTATTGCTTTAGCTTCATCAAGTAAATACTCACTTCCCACATATATCTTAATCATCCCCCTTGTATTTTTCTCACAACCTCAAATTCCCTCCTTTGTCCTTTTAACTGGCCCATGCTTATTACTAGCCATACTTACTATCTTTGGCCGTATAATTACCATAGCATTGTCATTCCTGAGACTATAACATTTCCTCTACTTCTCATCTAGCCTATTTTTATTTTCCCTGAGGGTCTCATGTCTAGCAGTCTATATGTTGCTGACAATCCCATATCATTATTCAAATAAATTGTCAACCTAAATGTAAACAAACTATGCGTAATTTCAGATGAGTGGACTAATGCTTAAAATGCTTCCTTTATTCGTGAGATCAACAAACATTTATTTAGTATCTGCTATATGGCAGTGACTATGCCAGCAGCTAGGAATAAAAAGATATATTTTTAAAAACCCTCCTCCTATAAAAATATGCTCAGTAATTTGAAAAGCTCCTCTTAAAAGTTATTTTCCCATTCACCAGCAGGCACTAGTCATTTTTGAAGTTTAGTTATCATTGTGTCATTTAAATATATGTCTTTTATTTCTAGAAGGCATTATTTATGAGTTAAAATAATTCCTTAATTCAACAAATATTCATTGAGTACTTACTAGGTGCGGAATGCATGAATGAGTGAGCTCCTTAAGGAAGGGAGTTTTTTGTTTGTTATTTTATTGTATCCTCTGTCAGAAGAAATACATTTTAAGCTTTCAAAAAATGTTGACAAAATATATGAGGACATGAAATTCTTGCTTTTAGGAACATTAAAAATTACTCTCCATACTTAATAATATTGTGCTAAATGAAAATTCCAACAAAATCCTTACAATATCAATGATCTGAATAACAAATGTCTATCTTCAAAGGCAAACCAAAGCCTTATCCACTCTCCATTTCCATATTATAAAATCCTCTAGAAACCATAAGAGTAATTTTAACTTCTGAAACAAAAAGATATTTTAAGCTGAAAGCAAGAATGCCATATTTATTTTTTACAGTTGAACTGTTTACATAATTACACTAATTAAGATTCCAACTAATTTTCATGGAAAGAAATCCTTCGGGTACTACAAGTGTTCTTAAAGTAAAATTATCACAATTCCTCTGTGATTTTGTTACATTTTAATTACCCTCTTAAGTTTCTAGACTCTCTTCTTTATAGTTTCTTGGTACAGATCTGTTGGTTGCCCTTATGTCCCTCCCTTTATCAGTTTTACCATGCAGTTCTCTAGCAGCATTAAACCTATGGGCTCCACGTTGGCCCCAAAGCTTCAGCCAAACATGCAAGTGTCAATGACCTGGACGTGTGCAGCTGCCTGTGAGTGCAGTTTCTCATTTCTCTTACATAATATATATGATGAACAGGTTTTTTTTCACCCCTTAACAGTTTTGTGTTAGGAAAGCAAGTAACAGTATTTGTACAATCAGCGCTGTTAGAAGGCAGTCTCAGGACGGAAAACCTCTGCTCTGCTCCTGACCTTGCCTCTGAGGTGGGTCTTTCTGAGGCAATCATTCTGACACAAATAGCACACACTATCGTTGTTCTGACCATCTGTTTGCAGGATATGTATTTCTAAAGTGTCAAGAGAGTCCAGCTGCCTACTTGAAATTGTGAACAAACTACAAAATAAGGGCCAATCCAGATTTTGTTTGGTCTGAAGCTTGTACGATACTGGGAGACCCTCCACAGAGAAGTACAGAAATGCAGGGTGGCCCGGGTGGCTCAGTCAGTTAGGCAGCTGACTCTTGGTTTCAACTGAGGTTATGATCTCGGGGTTATGAACTTGGGGTCATGAAATGGAGCCACATGTCGGGCTGCATGTAGCCCCATGTTGGGCTCCACGCGAAGTGTGGGGTCTGCTTGAGATTCTTTCTCCCTTTCCCTCTGCCCCTCCTTCTCCTATTCTCTCTCTAAAACAAATAAATCAATCTTTTTTAAAAAAAATGCTGAATGCAAAGACAGTATGAAGTACAAAAGTGGACATTTAGCTCTGTCTTCTCCGCAATGGGAATAGCTCTCTTGCCATTCTCATCCCCTGAAAATGTGCACCTGTGCAAAGCTCGTCTCCACCCCCTTCTTGGTCAGGATCCCCTCCCAGCTGCCAAGCCAGGTCACCGTCTGCAGTGGTGCTAAAACCACCGGAGACACTGACGGATCAGAGCCTCAGCAGCTTGGCAGCCCCACACCCCCGACCTCACTCCTAGCCGCAGCTTCCGAACCAGCGCCACTTCTAGGGACATTGACCCAGCAGCCACATTCACTGGGGCTGGGGCTGCCACTCTGAGGTGGCTGGCTCTGGGGCTGGAACTGGACTGCATCTAGGAGCCTGATAGCCTGATTGTTGGGTATTCCAGGAACCCTCTCTGAAGCAATAGCTCTTCTCCTACTCCATTCTAGGTCTTGCCCTCCCAGAGGCTAGGGGACCCTTTTGCTTGATGGTGGCCTTTCTCATCCTCTTCACCATGTGATGGAGTCCTCTCCACCTCCCACAGGTCTTTCTTTCCTTCTCATCTGCCCCATATGTTCCTTTACCTATACCTCCCCAGGCAGTCTGGGGAGTGTGGTTGGCTCAAGGTTTGACTGAGGGAAGACAAAGAAATATTGTATTAATAAGGAAAAAAAAGGTGGACACTTATGTAGAATAAGAAAATAAATGACCAAAAATTAATGTAGATCCGAGTCCTTTTCTTTGGAGATCTCTTGGGCCATTTACCAGAGATACCAAAAGAGAACTGCTCCTTGTTGGCAACCTGGCTTCTTCCCTTGACCTGAAACTCACAATAACGCTCAGAAACGCTCAGCCCCCTGGACGAGGCTCGCGGAAGCTTTAAGTCATAAGCTGCACGTGGGAAATTTACTTCTGCTCAATTGAAACAGACAAATGAGCAGACAGACCTTCATACTCTTTCAGATGGCTTTTTCTACCCTAGCTTTGGCCTTCTACTGAGCTTCTGGCCTTTTCTGAGTTTCCTTTAATGGGACCATCATTTTTATTAAACAAGCCAATTTTTATGCTGCAGAACATGGTATCCAGGGACGATTCATGTCCCTACAAGGCTGTCACCATTCCCTCTTCTCCCCGACTGTGCAGAGGAGGTCGGCATGACAACGATGCAGCCTTTGGTGTTGCTCCCCCAGATTCAGTCTGCATGTTCCAGACTAACATCCAAGCATTTCAACTCTTTTTTTTTTTTTTTTTGCCTTGTTCGTTTTCTTGAACTTCTCCTTGTCCACCATCAGGATGGTTTTCAGGGCCACATAGCCTCAGGACTAGGCGAGCGGAGGATACTAAGTTCTTAGGTTTTCCAGCTTCCAGGAGCACCTGTAGTACAGCAGCTGAGCCAAGACATTTGCTGAAGCCAAAGGGAAATATCTTTCCTAAAGATATTTCTGATACTAAAGCAAAACTTCCCCGCATACTCTAGAGGATCACGGTGCCTTTTATAAAATACTCCGGTTTCACAAAAAATTCTATATTGCCTTTCTCTTACATCTATACGTTTACAAAATGGCTTATACTAAAAGTATATTTTCTGGCTTTAACTAGCATACGTAAGCACACTATCCACTGGGAGATCTTGAGTCCTCAGGGAGCTACAAATAGTAACACTAGGCTGCCATTGGGGATTATCTCATAAGGATAATGAAAATAAATTTTGCTTTGATATTTCAGATCAAGCTTTTAGGAACACTAGCTGGGGCAGAGCCTCAGACTGGAATTTGGCCCCATGGGTCTATTTCTAGTTTCTGAATAAAAGTGTCTTTGGCAGTTCATGTTAGACAATTCTATTGAAGCTCATTAAGAAACTACTGGACATTTTTCTTATGGTTTATGTAAAGATTGTTGAGCTGCTTTTTATTTTTAAGAAAAAAAAATTGGTTTGCCTCAATTTTAACAATTCTAAAGAAAATTCAAAATAATACCAAGCTGTCTCTCTTGGAGGCCAAGCTGTAGAACCTCCAGCACTGTTACGGAAACTGTTTGGGTAGAAGAAAATTTTCTCTTACATAACTATATTGCTAATCATTTAGCAGCTAAATTTGCTGGAAAAACTAGACTCCCAAGAGAATAATGCTCACCTTGCCAGGTACTTTCCAGTATGTTTTAGAGTCGATCAATCCCTTATCAGTGTCTGTTAATAGTAGAAATTTATCCATAACTGAAAATGTGCTTGCTATTTCTATTTTCTTTGTACCACTTTTTACATAAGTTCCCTAAATATAAAACTGTGTCATTCCCACTAGGATATATAGGATACAAATAGCTAATACCTTGTAAACAAATATTGCTATCAGATAACCTAGAACATTTTTTCCAAGGTGAGCATTTTGAGATTCTACTTTATTAATACACAGATATGGAGAGCACATTAATAAATCTGCCCTTTGAGAAAATATCCCAGTGGTTTTCCTTTTGGGAATGAAGCCTTAGATCAGTGATCTTCCAGGTATGACCCAAGGACTGATATGAAGGGCCTCCTCACTATTTAGAAACTTATTAAGTGAGCTATTAAAGTTTATTAATACGTTCCATTCACAAACCATTACTTTGTTAGAAAATTTTTCTAAAGGCTACAATGCAGCATTCTGTTAAGAAGCCTGGCTGCTGTGCTATGCTTGACAATGTTGTAAAGTCCTACTGGGCACATCCCCTCATATTGTTAAGCTTCCTAAAATTCTCCAGTAGAATTTCACACTATTATTAGTGTATCGTCAATGTAGCTTTTAGTTAATCACAGCATTCACTTGTTGCTATTCTTTCTTTGTTTTTAATACCCATATCATTATTCATTTTACTTTATTATCAATTTTTATTTCCTCTCCTTTAGTTAGTACAGATGCAGATTTTCATAAGCATATGAAAAGGGTCTCAACTTCAATAGTCATCAGAGAAGTGCAAATTAAAAAAAAAAATCGGAGGGCCACCTGGGTGGTCACTCAGTCAAACGTCTGCCTTCTGCTCCGGTCATGATCCTGGGGTCCTGGGATGGAGTCCCACATCGGGCTCCCTGCTCAGCAGGGAAGTCTATCTCTCCTTCTCCATCTACCTCTCTCCCTGCTCATGCTCTCTCTCTCAAATAAATTAATTTTAAAAAACAAAAAAATAAAAATAAAAATCAGATAACATCAAGCCTACTAATATAGCTAAAAATAAAAAGAATATCTATATTTATATCTATGTAATCTCGTGTGGATGCCATAAAGCTGAGGGCTTCTTACTATCATTAGGTAGAGGACAATCCTGAGAGAGTTTTAATAGTATCTCAGAAAGGAGAACAGAAAAATCAGGGTGTTTGTGAGGATCAGGAGCTTGGCTTAAGATGGATATTCAAGGCAAAGGCTTGATTAGGATTGGTGCGGATCATTAGAATTTAGTACTGGTGGATGCAGCAGGATTTTGAGAATTTTGAAGCAAGGAGTTTAGGGAAGTACACAGCTGTTTGGTGCTATCTATTAAGCAGTTGAACAATTTGATGTTTATTTAAATATTTTTTTCAAAAGCTCCCTGAACAAACTATAAAACTATCTGCATCTAAAAAATAAATAAAAGAGAGAAAATAAAATAATAAAATAAATAAAATTATCTGCGTCTTTTATTTTCCTAGACAATGGAATAGTAAATTCATGCTGATGAAGAACAATAAAGTCAAGTTGAGGAAGACAGGCAAATAAAGTCATGTTTATGTAGATTATATTCAATATGCATATACATGGTTTCAGTTCTCACCGTCCCACTGTGATCATTCTTCAGCCTGGACTATGAGAGGGTTCAATAACATCTCGGGATATGTTCAGTCCAAATTCTCATCAATATTTGAGTTACCATGATACTCCAAGGTATCCAGTATCATGTTTCCAAGGATGGTTGTTTCAACCTGCACAGGTGTCAGTTTTCTTTTTATTGGAAGATCAATTGTTGGGTTATTCGATGGCACAGTGGCTGCTCAGTAATATTCAAACATCTAGTGATCACACATCTGAACATTACAACCACACAAGTGCCAAGGGAATAATTATGATTAGAGTTTATAATTCATTTGTTAGCCAGGAGACAAGATGCCCAAATCAGACAGAGGATAGATCTCATCTCTCAACCAAAAAACCCACATAACAGATAGAGGTTTATTAGCTAAACTGACAATTCTGTGGTTTGTTCCTTCCCAAATCTTTTTAATGATATTAAAGATACCAAAGAGGTCTTTAAGAATATAAATGCAACATACTTCCCCTAAAACATCACATATTCCCTCTCAAGAAGCCAGTATTCTATCTATAGAGGCTCTATTCTGAACCAGCATCTGTCCAATTTAACTAACATCCTAAGTGGCTCTTCTCTTGGTGGCATTCTCCAGTTTAGCTGGTTTGTAAACCATGGCATGTTGGAATCTTCCTATTCCTAGGCCCATTTTAAAGCACATGGTGAAATTTTTCATGGTGAAAGGGAAAACTGATGGGCCAAAACGGTCCCTGAGTGATGCAGAGGCTACCCTAAAGAAAGGAACAGGATTACCAACATAACAAGTTTCTGTCCAGTGACAGTTAGAAATGAGTAGTCCTTTGTACACAAATCCAGTTACCAGTCATTGAGAGCCAATCAATGATCTGTTTTTAGATCGACCCCAATGGATTGTCAGTGTTGTAAAATTTGGCACCACTCGTCAAGCATAGTTGAGTACTAAGCAATGAGTTCATGGCATTGAGATCCTTAAGGAGACCTAAGGCAAAAGAAAAATAGTATGTCTTTCTTTGAAAGTTTTTTGAAAGTTAGTCGGCCTTCCCATGTATACCATTTGTACTCTAGCCCATGTCTCAGTTCTATTTTTGTGTAAGTTCAATTTCAAAACTGAGGCTCAACAAAAGATCACTGAATGTTCCAGTGGAGACAGGAACTTTCTTTTCTAAGTACAGTGTGATGTGGAGTTTCAAATTTCTCACTGTCTGATCTGTTGTGGGGTTTTCTATCTACAATGTTAGCTAACAGTCAAGTACAGTGACCCCCGGAAACCAATGGATCTATTACAAGGAACTGGTACCAAAGGAAGCTGTGTGGCTCCAAATGGAAAAGTATGTTTTCTTTGCTTTAGTCATATGCATAACTTTATTAGCAAATTATAACCATGCACGGGACTCATACAATGGAGTGACAAGGTGGCAGGCATTAAAATTAGGAATAAAAAAATAAATAAATAAAAAATAAATAAAATAAAATTAGGAATAAGGTTCTTATAATAACTTAAAGCTAGCCTTATATAAGCAACAAGGGAAATAAAATGTCCAGAAAAATAAAGAACAAAATAATGCACATTAAAGCATTATAATCTATTTATTCTGTGACTCTTCGGCAAAAGTTGCCTATGTATCATTTAGTCATTTACTTGGCCCAAAGATCTTGAGTTGAAATTATCTCCTTCTGATGATTGTCTGCCTCTGGAGATATCAAAAAATCTTCATCTTGAGATCTCTGCTAAGGGCCATTTCTAGTGATTTAGAGGTAGTTTGCACCTCTTTATTTGAGAGACATGAATCCAAGGATCAATCACTTAGAAGTTTATTGTTTTTCTAATTGTGAACAGTACCTAATGGGCTCTTTCTAAAAGAACTGGTCTCAGGTTTTTAGATCCTTCAATGATTGTTTAAAAGGAATATAAGAAAGGCTGCTCAAACCTCTTGTTAAAAATACTGCATGTATTTGCTGAATCCCCTGCAATATCGAACAATGTCTATTTTTAGTAAATGGAGCCCAGAATTGCAAGTGATGTTTCTAGATGTGTAAGTGAACCGTTATTAATTGATATGGGAGAGCCAATGAGTCCCAGAGGGAGTTGATTTCAATGGCAATATCTTAAGCCTTAGAAGTTTGAGAATCTCTGAGAATTTTGCCAATTGAGTTTTACATGTTCTTTCTTCCTTTCTAGAGCTTGTGGGCAATATGAGCAGTAAAGTTTCTAAGTGGTGGGATTTTGCAAAGCTTTTTAACAGCAGTTACAGTAAAATAGGTACTTTGTCACTAGAGAGATAGATAAGAAATTCCTCGGTCAGGAACACAAAATTAGGTAATATTTTTATACTGTTTCTAGCTCTCCAGGTAGAAAATGCTTCAAAAATCCTGAGAATAAGCAATGACCAGAACATATTAAAAATCTACTGGGCCATACGGTAAAACAGAGAGCAGAAATAAACTCATGCATATACAATCAACCGATCTCCAATAAGAGTCAAGAATACACAATAGGGAAAGAATAGAGTCTTCAATGAACAGTGTTAGGAAAGGCTCTCTGCTTTCCACTATGTGAGGATAAGAATAGAAGCAGCGGTATGCGACCACGAGGAGAGCCCTCCCTGGAACGGGCGATGCTTGCACCCCAGTCTCAGACTTTCTAGCTCCCCAAAATGTGAGAAATAAACTTCTGTTGTTTAAGCCACCCAGTCTATGTTATTTTTGTTATAGAAACTTAAACTGAGACAAGGAATCTGATTCTCATCACGAATTCTGATGTGTTGGCCTTCTTTCCCCACACCAGGAAATTTTCTGACACCATCTGGATATTCTACATTTCAGTTCAGTTCTGACACTAATACTATGAGATCCCACTGATAATAGGAATCTAAAATAGTCAAACTCATAGAATGGTAGCTACTAGGGGCTGGGTGGAGGGAATGTTGTTTAAAGGCACAAAGTTTCGGTTATGTGAGATGAATAAGACAGAGATTTTCTGTACAGCATCATGCCTACAGGTAACAGTGATGTATATATTCTTAAAAATTTGCTAAGAAAGTAGACCTCGTATAGTATTCCCATCACAAAAATAAATGGAGCAAGAAACTTCTGGAGGAGATAAGTTTATGGCATAGATTATGGTGATGTTTCACTGCTTTATATTTTCTCCAAACTCATCAAACTGTATACATTAAATATGTACATTTCTATCTATGTCAGTTATACTTCAACCATGAAGAGATGCTTAGAACTTTCAGTCCTACCCCTGATTCCTGGAAGGGAAGAGGGGCTAGAGTTGGCCTGGTGTTCTAATTCAACTTAAAATCATCAGAATCAATAGCTTACCATATAGTTCCTCTTGATTCAGTGGCAAACACCTACCTATGATGTTTAAGGGCAACAGCCACAAACTAATGGAGGCTTCCGTCAACTTGGTTGGTTCTATATGTACGTTAGCCACATCTTTATTCATGGTTGGTCCCCTGAGCAATCAACCTCCACCCATAGGTGCTTTAGAAAGTCACCTCACGAGCATAAACCAGTTGCAGTGGAAAAGGTCTTTTTATGAATAACAAGATACCAATTTCACCTTTATGGCCCTGAAATATTTTCAGGAACTGAGAGCAAGAGACCAAATATAACAAAAGATGCTCCCATTGCTCTTATATCTCAGGAAATTCCAAGGGTTTGCATTTTTGTGAGCCAGGAAGTGTGGGTGAAGACCACATATATATAAAAAATGACCAAATATAAAGAAATGACTACACCTATTATTTCTTATATATTACAATGTTGTAGTAATAAGGCAGAGTTCCAGAAAGAATAGGAGGTCTACAAGTCTGATTAGATGATCAGAGAGTTCCTTTAAAGGCTTATTAGGAGTGGGAGGGTATTTGGCTTATTCCTAAAAGACAAAGTCAAGCTACCATTTGAGGAGCTAAAGGGGGAAAAAAAGAAAAGAAAAAGAGAAACAGGAAGCTGGGCCCAATGCAATACCCCAAGGTGAACGCTCAGGAGGTCTCAGAGGATTGCTCTATTTCCAGATTGAGAGTTGGGTTGCAGAAGTGTGATGTCTTGATCAGATCTCAATGGGTCTCCAAAACTGTCAAAGAGTGGCTTGTTATTAACATCACCAAAATAATCTCTTGATGAGACAAAGCTGAATTTATTCCCCACGACATAAAGGAGAACCCTGCTTTGGCAGTGTTTTCATGGTTGGGAGATACACAAGACTTTGAGACTAGTTTAAGACAGTCTTTCAACACAAAGAACTTCATTGACATTGTGGAAGGATCATGATATAATTGGTTAGAATTGGTGAACATGCAAAAGGTGAGGTTTTCTAGAGGAGAGTTTCAAAGAGTCTTGACAAGTAAGAATTATTTGATGCTATCAGTAAAAAGTTGAGCAACCTGATATTCATTTAATTTGCGGTTTTTGGTAGCTTTTGGAACAAAGAATAAAGCTATTTGCAATTTATATTTCTTGGGCAAGAGTTTCCTGAAATAATAAAGTCATGTTGATAAAAACTGTGAAACAGTAAAATGTTAGTGAGGACAGCTGAATAATAAGACACACTAACGTAATGGTAAACTGTATAGTTTAGAAGTTTTCATTTCTCACTTTAATTCTCCTCCCACAGAAGGATTTTTTTTCTCTCGCCTCCAAGAGCTTTGAAGAGCTGGAGGGCACTTTGTTTATCAGTTACTAATGGGTGTTCACAGGAACCTAGAGAGATCACCATCTCTTGTCTAAAATCTCATTCATTTGGGGAATATAAATAATAGTGAAAGGGAATAGAAGGGAAGGGAGAAGAAATGGGTAGGAAATATCAGAAAGGGAGACAGAACATAAAGACTCATAGCTCTGGGAAACGAACTAGGGGTGGTGGAAGGGGAGGAGGGTGGGGGGGGTGACTGGGTGGCAGGCACTGAGGGGGGCACTTGACGAGATGAGCACTGGGTGTTATTCTGTATGTTGGCAAATTGAACACCAATAAAAAATAAATTTATTATTAAAAAAATAGATAAAACTCTGCAATAGCATCTTCATCCCTCCTCCATTCTCGTCCTACTCCAGGGTACTCTCCACACAGCAGCCAGAGTGAGACTTTGAATATGCAAAGTGAAAGACTTCAGTGTTTTCCCATCTCTGTTAAAAGCCAAATCCTTACCAAGGCCAACAAAGCCTACTGGACCATCCTTAGAACCAGCCTGGAGTGTGTGTTTTGGAGGGCCGTCCTGGCTTCTCTCTAATTGTACCACCCGTTGCCTCCACCCACCCACCACCAGCTGATGAGTCTAAAAGTCAGTGGAATGTGCACAACTGGATTCCATGGCCCACTTATAGAATATGCTGTGGCTTCCCAGAGGCCCAGAATTCCCTGCCCAGGCATCTATAAGCCTGCTTCCAAGTCCTCAATCTATTGAGGGCCTTAATCTATTGAGCCTGCTTCCAAGTCCTCAATCTATTCTTGCCTGTGATCCAAGATGCAGACCTAAGAGGGAGTTGAGAGGCAGCTGTTTGCAGGAGTGAGAGTGGACCTTAGAAGCAATGGTCTGGGATGTCCGTGTATGTGTACAACATCTCAAGATATAGAATAGAGCTGACAAGGGAGAGAGAAAGGGGCAGACCGAGGACCGGGGCCAATTCCTTATTCATCAACCTGGAATAATGAATCCAAGAACTTTTTATTTAAACCTGGCCTCCTGGGTGTTATAAAGGTTTAAAAAAAAAGGAAGTTAGAACATGTTTTATTTATGAGGATGGCTTGATTTATAACCTCTAAATATTCAGACATACCATACATGGGCCTCCATGTGCTTTGGCCCTTGGTCCCACATATGTTAAGTGAGAGCTGCACAGTTAGTGCCCCTCCTCCGCCTACTGTCTTCCTCGTCACCCTGCTCCCGTGAGCGGCCCTCCTGTTACTCAATCAACGGAGTCTTTGCACTCATAGGTGCTTGTGTCTGAAACGCTCTTCCCTAGAAAACTAAAAACATTGGTCTCAGACCTTATTTAAATCTCTCCAGAAATATAGCTTCCTTCGAGAGGCCATCCTCCTTCACCACATCAAATACCTCTTCCCCATTGTCCTCTAGCCCTTACACTACTTTAACTCTCTTCACAGCATTTTTTTTTTTAACATAACACTGCCTGGCCTTTTATCAAATAACTATTTGTTGTTGGTCTTCCCTCCACTAGAATTAAGTTCCCTAAAGCCAGGGAGTTTATCTTTTTATTTACTGCCGTAAACCCAGCTGCTCATACACTTCATGACAAGTACTCGGCTTTCCACCACACGCGCACACACGCACTCACACAAAATACAAGCGAACTGTGACTTGCTCAAGACACCAATTTTAGCGAAGCAGAAAGAATGAGTTGCCATGGTCTTTAACTTTTTAAAAGTGTTTTCTCTTTCAGCAATTAAAAGGTGAACTGTGGTTGGTTTCTAAGTGTATTCATTGGCAATAATACAAAGAATTTCACATTTTTATAGTGATGTTTATTTTTTTAAGATTTATTCATTTTTACTTAGACAGAGTGTGTGTGTGTGTGCTACTTGGGGAAGGGCCAGAAAGAGAAGGAGATAAGCAGACTCCCCACTGAACAGGGAACCTGACCCAGGATGGGGTCCCAGGATCCTGAGATCATGACCTGAGCCAAAATCAAGAGTCAGATCTTAACCAACTGAGCCACCCAGGAACCTCGATGATATTTATTTTTGATCCATTTAAAATCTTTCAAACAAACAACAGAGACGGTTTCTCAGAGACGTACAGAGATCGATGAGTGAGGGAGAAGGAACATTTGCATGGACTTCTTGTTATCACTGAATATATAGTGTGTGGGTGGACCCAAAGCCATAAAAGCTAAAGAGGAAAAACAGTCTCTACCTGATGCATCATATAAAATATCTATCATAATATATACATACATGGAAAATAAAAACAGAAAAAATCAGAGGCTGTTGTCTTTAATTTTCATGTTTGTAATTCCTATATTATAAATTTAACACAAGATACATTTTATGGGGCACCTGGTAGGGCAGTCGGTTAAGCGTCTGACTCTTGGTTTTGGCTCAGGTCCTGGTCTCAAGGGTCTTGAGATCAAGCACCATGTCAGGCTCCACCATGAGACTCTCTCTCTCCCTCTCCCTCTGCTCCTCCTCCTCCTCCTCAAAATAAATAAATCTCTTATTTTAAAAAGGGTACATTTTATATGAGATCAAACTCTGAAATATAATATTTAAAATCTGAGGTCATAATGTTATTTATTATATTCATGACACTACTTACAGTATTTGTGACATTTCCAATATGCATAATATCCAGAACATGCACATAAACAGTTGAGATAATTTAGATATTTGGTACAGGACTTTAAAACCCAAGGAACATATGGCAACTGAACTAATATTGAATATAAAGAAATATCAAATTGCTTTCCAGGCCCCTCTGATAATCTATGACAGATGATGTGAAGCTGTCTCTGGTTTTTCAAGTATCACACACACATACACACACGCACATCCTTTTCTTTTTAAACATTTACGCTTAGTGCTTAGCTGCCAGCAGGCACTTCTTCATAAATATTTCTTAAATAAATAAATAAATGAACTTGAATTGACTAGATCTGGATTCAAAAAAAAGAGACAAATGTACAGTAACAGAAAGACACTGAAAACTACAGGAGGAAACACACAAATGACTGATTTATTACAACAATAGAAAAGGGTGAAGAAACACACATTAAAACCCATAGTCAGGAACTAGAGGCCTCAATTATATAGTTTTTTTCTAAATTGTGTTCTGAATTAACACCAACATATTTCCTTGACTTTTTAAGTTTGCCCTGTTTAATTAGGTGGTCCAGGTTCCTCATGAGGTGGCCACCATCACCCCTGTAGAGTCAAACGTTTGCAAGTATTATAACTTAGAACCATTTTACCACAGCTTCCCTATCACTGTCTTACTCCAGAGTTTAGCCATCATCTTTCCCTCTTTCATAAGAAAAACACTCTTAAGCCAAGCCCCAACTTGCTTCAAGAGTGCGGAAAGATCCTTTATGCTGTAGTATATCAAGTACCGAGGCATGTGCCTCGAGGATTTATCTTCCAACCTGAGATAAGTTTAGACTTGTATCAGGGATTCCAAGATAGAAATCATCCTCATTTTTTTTTTTTTTACATCAATTGGCACACTGATCGTATCTCCCCTGAACAGTGACTCATCCGTGACTAAAAACCAGAAACAGTTGCTCAGGACTTCTGGCAGATTATTCAAAAAAGACCCATCATTATCCATCATCAATTTCTGCCCCAAAGTACAGTCCAAGTAAACAGGAGGTGTTCGCAACAACAAAGTACAGGCCTGATGCTACAAGAACGACCCCTCCTGGGTCAGGCAAGCTTCAGGTTCCAATGCATTAATTTTTCAAAATATCAGTAATTTCTACTCACCCATTCAGTTCAAAATGCATGGAAATCCCTTTGGGAAAATGAACAAGTCACGGCATGATTAGAAGTTATAAAACATGGCATTTCTCCTTTCTCTCCTCTAGCCAGTAAGTTCTAGGACCGCAGGGACCATGTCTTTCTTACTTACGATGTATCTGGCATAAAGCGAGCACTAGATAAATGTGTCTTATTAAAAATAATTAAAAGGATTAATGGACAAAAGTCTTTGCTAGCAGTTCTCTTATAATAACAACAGAGATATTTAAATCATACTTAAATGTGAGAAAAAAATGTGTTTTCTGGCATCTCTAATTGGTAGCCACGAGTTGAGAAGGAGCAACATGGTACCTGCCAGGTTTCCATGTGCTCAAGCAGACCCCACGTCCCATCGGTATTCCATCGTGGCTCTTTTTTGATGCCATAAAGCCTCAGAAATGAGAGTCATACAACCAGTAGTACCTCTATAAACCAATAAGGCTCTCCTAAGGCTCTACTTGTGAAAAAGAGAGTCAGCATCTTGGGGAAAAAAGGTAACGTGCTCTCTTATCTCGCACCGTGATTGATTTCTGAACAGCTAGTTTCAGGGAACGTCGGACTATACATAGTTGATGTATCCGTATTAACACAAATGTCTGAAGTTTCTCTTGCAAACTTTATCCAGGATAGCCTAAGATTTTGAAGTGTTTGGTTGTCAATCATCCCACTGCTTTGGGGCAGCATTTCCCCAAAAGTGAGATCTTTGGGTTACCAATCCAAGCAGATGCTCCCATGGGGTAGGGGAGGAAGAAGGAATCTTTCTCAAAAAAATGATGAGGAACATTAGCATATTAAGATTCTGAAAAGTCCTGCAGTCAGGAGAATTTTCCTTTTGTTAAGACCAGCATTTCCAACCCAAATTTGTTTAATCTGGTAATTTTCTTGTACACACCTGTCATAGAACACTCTTCGGACGCAGCACTAGCACAGGCTGCTTTACGCAGTTCTGTATCTCCCAACTTCATCTTGCTAAACTTCATGACAAATATGTTGGTGTCTTTTTAAACACTTGCATCAGGAGTACGAGACTATTTTGTTGATTCTAAATGTTTTCCCCATGTCCTGGAAGTCTTAATCCACTTCTGTGTGGGCAAACTGGAAAGCTTAACAGTGTCCTAGCTCTATTGTTCAACAAACGTTCAGTACCTGGAGACACAGCGTGAGATTATAATTCAATGTGATCCCAAACACGGGAAAACACCATGGAATGAAGGACAAGAATTTCTGGGAATTTCCTGGGAAACCCAAGGAAATGCAAATAAGCTTCACGTCCTCCTCGAGACAAATGACGTGTGTGCCCAAAGTGTGCTGGGCCATACAGGAAAGCAAGGAAGCCTTGGGCTGTACATGTGAACACAGCCACTGGGCTGCCTTTATTAAGTGCCTCCCCGTGAATGAATCTATATTTCAGCCTCTTTAATAAAATCACTATATAAACTAGTTTATGATTTTCTTTCTCCGACCATCGCAGCTGGTCATTACTGCAAGCGATGATCTCAGAGTCGGTGGTTCCTGCCAGAGAGCTTGCATACAGAGAGATGCCTTTGTGAGGCCCGCCATAGAAACCTGCAGAAAATTGGCCTTCTTTCCTTAATAGAGCCACACGAACAAAGATGAGTTTGTTGCTGACTCAGAGCTGAAAGCTTTGTTTTGTCAAGCCCTCTGAATGTATTGCACTCTGCCAAAGGACTCCTTCTTAAAAAAAAAAAAAAAAAAAGAAAAGACAAAAAAATGAAGAAGAACAGTAAGCGGAAACCAGACAACAAATCAAAGTGCTCACCCTTTGGGTAGATATTTGTGACTAAAGTGGCCTGAAACTTTTTTCTTTCTTTCTTTCTTTTTTCTTTTCTTTTTTTTCCTTTTCTTTTTCTTTTCTTTTCTTTTCTTTTTTTTTTTTTTTTTTTGTTTGTGAATACTGGTCACATTTCACAAGCTGAATAAAAATGAAAGGAAAAGGAACTTTAATTAATGGGATGTCTTTTGATTCGCAGAGCAAAACTGCCAGAGCAGATGTACTAGCAAAGAGGATTAGATTGTCCCTTCTATGATGCACTGACATTTTCCTCTTTCCCCTGTAGTGACCCCATTGAAGAGAGGCTGTCTTTAGTGCCGAAGGCCCCGCTCTGCAAAGGAACCGTTGTCCACCGCACAATGGCCCCTCTCACAAGACTAGACGGGAGATGTGAGGGGAGAGCTAATGTCCCTTTAAATATGGGCGAGACGGTTTCAGTTTTACTATTTTTAAATGGCTAAAAGAGAAATTTGTGATGCATTCAAAGTTGATAAAATATGCATTAAAGTGAGCCCTAAAACATTCATGAACACCGTCCATCAATTTGAAAACGCAAATGGAATCAGGAAGGCCTCACTGCTAATTTTCCTTTGCTTTAATTAGTTCTAGGGTGTTTGGGAGGATTGTCTTGTTGTGTTTTGTTTTGATTTGTTTTCCAGTTATTGAGATCTAAAAAGATACGGCTACTTCCAGTAGACGGGAGTAATTGCCATAATGTTGACCTTAATCGCCTTCTGAGGAACCAGAATGATCCGTGAAGCACTCAGGTGGTACCTGGTGTGCTCCGACGAGTCCTCAGGGAGGGGAGCAACAACGTGCTGCCTCTGCTGTCTGCTTACCTTGCTTCTGGGAGGACCAGGGAAGAGGAGACGTGCGTGCATCCTTCGTGCCTGGTGCCAGGCCGGTTGGCATTTCTGCAGTTCTGGGAAAAAAGGAAAAAGGCAGGATGCTACTCAGCTGGGGTCTGATTCTACTGGAAATAGCTGTGGTTCCCTGCACAACTCAGGTTGTGGAAAGCCATGAATGCTGGCACCACCACAGAGTCACTTATTCAAGGAAAAAGTGAGGGCAAGCTACTGCGGAAGTGAAAGAAATAATCCTCTCTCCTCGCCCCCCGACTACAGCGCCTCAGTGATGGGGTGCAAAGCTGCCCTGGGGAGGGAGGAGGACTTACGTCAAGGATTTCTCTCTGTGCTCAGCCAACTCTGGGGACGGTCTATCCCTTCTGCATCCAGGAGGCTTTGTCTTCGGACAACAAATAAATATGCAATTCACACACCTGCAGACAACAACCACACAAATAAGTCTGGGTCCCCCGCACCCCCCCGCACTGGTCCCATTTCAATAGCAAAACTATTTGCTACCAGTTATGGCTCCTTAAGATAGAATTAATGCTCCTGTGAAAAATAACTTTCACGTTATGGCCGTAGTGATTTTTCAAGTAACATCTATTTCAATGGGTGCCAGTGCAGGCCCACCGAATAGTGAATACTTGGTGACCCCACCTTCTTCTCCATTCTCTTAGATCTCTAAGAGCTTGGCCAGGCTTCTCATTCTGACCGGTGGAGCAGGTTCTGAGGCCTTCTTTGTCATATCCTGGATAATTGTGCAATACATTGCTGGATTTCTCTTGTCCTCATCTAGACCAGCACTGCCATAAAGTGTCACCCGGAGAGAGTACCACCACCCCTGGCCCAGGCTAATCGTGATCATTAGCTACGTTTACCCACAGAGCACACATTTGGGAGGGGCCCCTGCCACAGACCAGAGAACAATACTCTCGGAGATCCCTGACAAGCAATGTCAACATCGACTAATGCTTAAATCAATTTCAGACATGAGGACAGTGGCCCAGGCGCTGGTCACTCTGTATTCTCACGTATCAGCTTAATGAAATCCTAATGGTCTATAAAGTATCATCACTCCCTTTGTTTCTACAAAGTTACACAGAAATGTTGTGGACAAAGAAAAGATCCTGATGTTGAAAACTAAGTGAAGGAATATTGGACAAAGTATATTATATTCTCCTTAATTTCATCCTCAGTAGAACCAGAAAAGAGCTGGGAATCTTCCTTTGCTTAATCCCTTGATGTACATAACTAAAGCCTTTCATAAACTTCCCTAAATCCTTTCCTTTTCATGCTAAATTATCCCAGTTCCCCTGATCTAAGTCTTCGTTTTCCAGATCTCTCTCTCTTTTTTTTTAAGCATTTATTTACATATCCTTGAGAGACAGAGAGAGAGAGGCAGAGAGAGAGAGAGAGAGGCAGAGACACAGGCAGAGGGAGAAGGCGGCTCCATGTAGGGAACCTGACATGGGACTCAATCCTGGGACTCCAGGATCACGCCCTGGGCCGAAGGCAGGCGCTAATCTCCTTGTATCCGAACACTAGAACACGTCCAAATTCTTTCTTCTTTCCAACTCTTGCAATCATTTCTAGGAGCATGTTTCATAAATGCAACGGTTTTTCTCCTCTGGGCAACAAGACCTCTTTTCATAGCTCGATTTCTGCAGTTGAGCACATAAGTACTTGCTGTGAAACCACTGATTAATTGTAGAAGAAGCTGTGGGGGAAATAAAGAGTCCGGCAAGTAAAAATCCAGTGTCCAGGAAGCTCACAATCTCTTGGCAGATATAGATACATACCACATAGCTCTTGACTCAAGACAGAATGAAATGACTGCTCTAATGGAGGTTCAAGAAATATGCCCGGGGTGGGCAAAGACATGAGCACTGACATTGGACTAAGGGACAGAGGAAGCAGCCTATGGATAGGTGGTATCTGAGCCCGTGTTAGAAAGGAATAAGATTTCACTTGGGTAACGAGTGATCCCTAAGGGAAGGCTGGTGGGTAAAGGTCAGCCTTCTAACAGTCCAAGTGTTATGACACCCTTCCTGCAAGCAGTCTTTCTCAGCAGGATGACTGCTGGAAGCTTTCATGTGCACCTTGCCTGAGGACAAACGGGCTTTTGACCCTCTCAGTCTGTGAGTGGGGCTCTCTGGGTCCTACAAGCAAGGAATACACCTTTCTTGTTTTTCTTGATATCCCTCCTCCTTTCTCATCAGTGCAAGGAGGTTTGGTAGATGAACCTGTTAGGAAATTTTTAGCAAGATGACATGAAAATGAGCTGAATGTTCAGAGATGTTAGGTGATCCAGTGTGAATAGTTCAGTCATTGAAAAACTGAGGGGCACCTGAGTGGCTCAGTCAGTTGAGCATCTGACTCTTGGTTTCAGCTCAGGTCATGATACCATGGGTCATGAGATCAAGCCCTGAATTGGGCTCTGTGCTCAGCTGGAAGTCTGCTTGAAGATTCTTTCCCTCTGCTCCTCCTCCTATTTGCTCTCTCTCTCTTTCAAATAAATGAATTAAGAGAAGAAAGAAGAAAGAAAGAAAGAAAGAAGAAAGAAAGAAAGAAAGAAAGAAAGAAAGAAAGAAAGAAAGAAAAAGAACATGAGAGAAAGAAAAATTGAACCTAGTGATTAAAATCACACCTATCTGCTCACTTCTCAGGCACTCTATTTTTTGGCCACATTTCCCAAGTGGGCATCAGGAAAGGGTGACTGAAATATATTTTCCATGGCGCATCCCTCTCTGGTTTCCACATACTACTTCTGTGCTGTGAGAGTCCTCCTGCCCTTCTCCAACCCTTCATTTGCGTGTTTTCTGTAACTTGTGGAGCTCCTTTAAGATCTGACCACAAATGACATGTTTTCTGTGGCGTCTATCTCAAACCAAGTAGAAATATTCAGTAGCTCCCTGTGTTCTCAAAGCACTTTGTACATATGGTGAAGGTCCCTTAACCATACTTAACAACCTTTTGCAGCGGGCTGAATTCATCAATATCCTCTCCACTCCCTCTGCAGCCTCTGGACAGTTGTCCACTGCCTAATCAAAGATCTTGATGAATAATCTCTCTCCAATGTGCCTACATCCTTCTGCCTCTGCTAGGAGGTGTATCCTACCAAGAAGCAGTTGACTTGTTCCCTTACTTCTTTATGCCATTTATATTTAATACTTTATTTATATAGCATGTAAGCCAGTAAAATATGAATGAAATGAAAACCATTCATAAAAACCTCTATTGAGTGAGATGTCAATTAGACAATAGTAAAATATTAAGGAAAAAAATCATTTAAAAAAATGGCAGCCTTCCATAAGTGTCTCTGTGAGTTTGTCTGTTTTCCAAGTATCTTTGAAATTTCATTCTACTTTAAGAAAATTGCAATTTCTAGGAGTTATACAGAATGGCTTAGGTTTATGGAAAAAGGGGAAGTCAGAACTTTAATCAGTGGAGCCATATTCAAAGGAATTACACAAAATATCGAAAGATTGACCAAGAAATGTATATTTTTATATTTTGATAACCAACCTTTTATCAGTCTGAGTCTAATGGGTAAATGGATTTTTGTTGTATCTCTATTATGTACTTATTGTGATAAGCAGCCATTATTTATGTGTCTGACTCTCTAGCTGAGCCTTATTCATTGTTATGCCCCCAGGAGATTAACTGGTTTGGAAATCACCTGGGTAGGCGATTACCTTACTGCCCCCAGGAGATTAACTGGTTTGGAAATCACCTACCCAAAGACTACACACTTTGGTCCATAACATCTCTTCAATAAAATGTCATATGTTATCTTAGTTGATTTTAATAACAATTGGTAAAATAGCTAATGTAGACATTATATTCATTTTATAAGGGAGGAAACCAAGTCTTAGAGGTTGACTGATTGCCCAGGGACAAGAGTTTGATGTCAAAGAAACCTAGGCTCTTCTGTCCTGACCACAATTCTAAAGAGATTATGGCATCAATAAGTTGGACGAAGCAAGTTTGCTCTGGTGACCTTGCAGTGGAGGTTGGATCTTGTCTGTCATAGGAAGTGAGACCCCATTCAGTGCCCTATATATTTTTCCTTCTCTAATCAGTCTTATGGAAGGCATGCATTTGGTAACTCTTTGTCACAGAGTTTACGTAAGGGGAGCAAATTGGACACGGATGTCAATTCCAGAAAGGTTAGAACCTATGGACCACGGTTGCTGCCCTAAGTGTCCAAAGGCCAAAGGGGAAATCAACCCCCCCATTGATTTCCCAGCAAATCCTCTGAAAGTTGCTGAAGCATTTGGTTTTACTCATTTTACCTGTGCCTTCACTTAAGAAAATAGCATGGGGAGAAACAATAATGGAACTGAGGAAATTGAAAAGCCTCCTGAAAGAAGAAGTAAATTGGAGTCTTCACTTGGCAAAGCATCTGAGGAAATGTTAGCAATCAGAAATCCAGCATCTACAGGGCCCTCGGTGAGTGAAGAGCCTGAGGCTAAGTCAAAAGGGAAAGGAAGATGTGTTAGGCTGAAGTGAGAGGAAACCAGCATTGTTTTCACTGCTGCACACCTGCCTCCTGAAGGGCTCCTGGTGTTTTTGTTCTCCTCTCAATCGCAAGGACTAATCTGATATTAATCATTGACACCTCGGTATGAATAGTTTTAGATTCAGAAATGATAAAGAGAAAATGACCTGGGGCTTCTGGGACTGCAGGAGCATGTGTGTGGCAGTAATGTTTCTGGTTCTCATAACAACTGCACAGCATTTGAGGATCAATATCAGAAAGAGGCTTTCAGCCTGCCTCAGATATCTAATGACCATTTATTCCATCTGTTTTTTCTTCTTTAATAAAAACTACTATTTTTTTTTAGCACGGTCTAAGTGCCACGTGCTCTACATACAAGGTCTTATTTAATTCTCATAATAAACCGCCACTCTTCATTCACACGTCAGACACCTGAGCTCCCCCTGATTAGAGAGAGGTGATGCAATATTGACCAGGTGACTAACCCCTGCCAGTGTGTGGGCTAGCTCATTTGTAACTCTGGTGTCTGGAGGGGAAAAAAATATTTATTTAGAAGATGTGTATCTCCAGAAGGTGACTAATGCAGGAATTTCAGATCAAGTAAATATGAATCAAATTCGCGCTCACATGGGCCTTTTGAGGGCTCTCAGATTAAACAAAGTAGCTGCCTCGTCGGTGCCTTTACAGAACCAGCCCTGCTGAAAACACGGTCAGAGGGCAGGGTGCTTCAGTAGCCTCAGCAAGGTCATGTGAACACCCGGCCACAGACTCTCCGTGACTCATCAGAAAGTGCCATTTGGACAATCTCAGTGGAGGCAAGCAGCCAGCTCCCGGGCCAGCTCTTGCCCACCCTTTTCTGTCAGTAGCTGTAGAACTGGATTTGGAAGGCTTGTGCCTCTAGACATTATGTAACTGGATAAAGCAGCTCTTTAGCAGAGGTGCAGACACATTAAACCCGAGGAGCAGCTATGGAGCTTGACATAGAAACGAACGCAGTCTCCTGCTAAGCCCCCTCTGACCCCATTTATAGCAAGACATCTGCTACAAGGGTGTAGTGGGGGAATAGCCCTAGAAATAAATTGGAGGAAGAAACACAGTTCACAGCAGAAACACACGTGAGGAAGAAGCAGAGTTCAGAGAAGATGTAAAAGCCCTGGGCCTTTAAATCACTGATCTTGGTTGTGTAGATCCGTACTTTTGAGGTCCTGACTTAAGTCGTAGGGAGAGACCGCAAATAGCAGGGAACTGATAAAACTTTAAGCAGCAGCAGAACCTAGGAAAAGGGTGAGAGAGCGGGGAGGTGAGGGAATGATATTTAAGGGCGGTAGCCAGGGAAGTCCTTGAAGAGGCGGCATGTGAGCACAGGGTAATAAAGTGAGAGAGCCGATCTTCCTGGGCACATTCTCCCAAAGTGGTGCCTTTTAAAGAACGCCAGGAAGCCTACAGTGAGAAGGGATGAGAGGTAGCAGTGTAAAATCCTTCGTGGGAGGAACGTATGCGGATAATAACCGGGGGTCACAGTGAAAAAGGAGTGACTAAGGAGAGATGCTGCTATGTGAGCACACCCTCCAAGGCACAGCAGCCTGCCCCTCTCCTAGCAGTAGGACATGGACCCAGGTGAAGCTTCTGTGCCACTCCAAACGTCCCTGATCCCCTGGTTTCCAGGTGCTTTCCTCAAGAACTGATCCCTGCAGGCATTAGTCCCTCTTCACCAGACCTAGTTTTGAGCATAGCCATTTGGTGGGAGGAGGGCACCATTTTTTCTTTGTGGGAGTAGATGTGGTTGTTGGGACCTTAGCGCACCTGTCATATTTGCCTAAGGCTGGTTCCAGTTAAGACTCCTCCCAATGCAACCGAGCAGAAGTTAGTTAATGTTGTTGGTATTTTCCTCCTTCCTGGTTCAGCAATTATTCATTTCATGTTTAACCCTTAAATGAGTATTTTTACAGTATTTTTACCAAGCTCCGTTCTGATACCACGGGATTGATGTTTAAGGACATCTTTTCCATGATGTAAATTATTAACCTTAATGACATTATATACCCTTTCTGTCTACCAGCGAGTGCTGTTTCACCAGCATCGAAGGTAAGAGTCTCCTGATGCAGAGGAAATTGTTATTACGAGTAAACAGACCATTTTCCTGAGACTGCAACCTTTAGGAAAGCATCCAGGAGTGGATTTAGATGAGTGACCTATGAATGAGTTTTACTAAGGTGACTCCAGTGATGATCACATAGAAAATTTCAAAGGAAGAGTTTGTGTTTGTTCCTGGAAACGTTCAGGATTCACTGAGTCTGAAACACGTTCATTTGCTTCTCTCCAGCTTTCAGCTTACCAAAGCTAACTACGGAATTTTATCTCCTTTAATAAATGTATATTCTTATAAGATATAAACTTTAAAGCCTGGTGTGATCCCTCCCTATAGAATAATTTGTCCTCTGGCTTATTCAACAACACTTAGAATATTATGATTTATTTTAGTGTTTGGTCAAATACATAAAATACACTTTAGTTTGATGCAAAAGTATAACGAGAGCTGACATGTAGCAAGTATGCTAGATGCTTAATGTTCTAACACGAATATTTTATTTAATCCTCACAACAATTGTAATAAGTAGATATTATTTCATCTCTTTTATTTTATAGATAAAATGCAATATGGTGAGGTTATAGTAATTACCTGAATTTGTACAACTGGGAAGTATGGTCACTAGTTTTTCAACCACACTCACACACGTAACTGCCATGCCGTACTGCCCCCTTTAGATAGTCTTCTAATTAAATCCCAAATCTCTAGAACTTTAACACAAATATGGTGTGTGATGTCTGGCACTTTAACCTCTTGATGTTGTCATGTTCTCTCCTACGCCAGCAGAGCCTTGTGAGCTAAGTGGGCTCTGACTCATACCAGGCCTATTTATCCAATTATACCTCACCTCTACCATTGTGACCTGATATATATTTTTTTTCTAAAGCTTCTACCATCACATCATTTATGGAGAAGAAACTCTTCATTCTTCAATATTGCTGATAAGGTCCTTGCTCAAAGTATTAATATATGAACCTGAGGATAACTCAAGGGACATAGGGAGTTTCTGTAGTATTTCCGATATTAGCGCTAATTCAAAGCGCAGTCTGACGACCAGTTTCCTGTCTATGAAGGGTTTGTTATCTGTATGTGAGGAGACAAAGAGCTTGTGTCAGAATCTAAATCAACTATATCACTGCCTTAGTCGGTACAGGTTGCCATAGCAAAATACCATAGACCGGGTAATTTTAAAACACTGGATACTTATTTCTTACAGTTCTGGAGGCTGGAAGTCTGAGATCAAGATGAGGGGGATTTGGTAAGAGCCCACTTCTAGGCAATTGTGTTTCCGCTGTGACCTCACTGGCTAAAGTGGCAAAGGAGCTTCCTTGGGCCTCTTTTTCAAGACCACAAATCCCATTTGAGAGCTCTGTCCTTATGATGTAATTACTTCTCCAAAACCTCATCTCCTCAGGCTATCACCTTAAGGGTTAGGGTTTCAACGTATGAATTTAGGGGGGTGGATATAAACATTCAGTCCATTTCAATCAATTAGCACAGTATCTAGTCTAACTGACATTTTTTTCCACATTAAGATTTTCTCAATGACGGATGTAGTGAACTGATTTACATTCTCATGCAAGCTTTTTATTTCATCATGGATTGGCACTTAGAGAAGCAAGGCCCTACACTAAATAAAGCCTACAGTTGAATGAGCATTATATTTTGCACCTGTCCCATTGAAACAGGTACAAAATGTGAGATTATGTCAGGCATGCGATGCCTTCTCTGGATTTACTGTCTCTCCTTTTGGTCATCAGCGTATTCCCAAACATAATTAGGTGCTTCAAGCAGGCCAAAACTCTTCAGATTGTTCATATTCAATATAGCTGTTTTATATGTTAACCAGAAAACAACCAGCTGGTGGCCCAGACATATTTTGCCATACACATTTAAATTAGTAAAATCCAACAGGGAAATGGGTGTGCTTTTATCTTTGTTTTCTTGTTAAGATGAGAATCAAAATTAATCCACATAGAATTCAAGAATTCTCTTGAATTTACAGGATGATGGAGCAATTACTTTTAATCTACAAATTCAAAGTACAGATAATTATCTGTGCCCTAACTATTTCTTGTCTTCTTTTGTATCAACCAGTATTGGGTGATATTTATGAGCTACTGAGTTCCATAATAATTCCATTAATCAGGAATTAGTTCAAGTACTTATTTTGGTTCTGTAACTCCAAAACACAATTCTCAGATTAATCCCAGGAAAGGCAAAACTTTTTTTGAAATGAAAGCTTTCACAGAATCTCCATTTTTTAAATATATAAAGGTATAGTCTACTAATTGGAATAAATTCAGAGGGACTGAAAATCTTTCTAGAACAGGAGGAGCTTCCTAGGATTCCATGCAACATAGTGTTAAGAATTACTGTTACAGTAACCAATTTCTGGGATATCATTTACCAACTATAGTTATCTGGATTTATTTTCATCCTCATTTTGAATTGTAGTTAAGAATATGCCATAGAAGGACACCGGGGTGGCTCAGTGGTTGAGTGTCTGCCTTTGGCTCAGGTCATGATCCTGGGGTCCGGGATCGAGTCCCACATCAGTCTCCCCACAGGGAGCCTGCTTCTCCCTCTGCCTGTGTCTCTGCCTCTCTCTCTGTGCCTCTCATGAATATATAAATAAAATCTTCTAAAAAAAAAAAGAATATGCCATAGAACTGCTCATCTTTCTCCATACTTCTAACCTTAGGGTCCAGTTGCCAGAAGTGACCATGATAAAAGGTTTATCAGCATTCAAAACATGAAACTACATGAGGTAAGGTCTCCAAATATTCCAACAAGCATTGCTCCTTCTCAATTCTGCAATTTTCTCCAGCTAGAGTTCAACAGATTTTTCTCCTAAAATGATGGCAAACAACCTCTAAAAATAAAACTTAGCTTTTAGTAGTACATCAGGTCAAACAGAACCACTTATTTGTCCCTGGAATATGTTGCAGAGTTTTGACCCAAAAATAGGTTCCAAGCTTGTAGCCAATCAACCCTAGCAATTTTGCCATAGATTTCTCTTCCTTCTATGAAAAGAAGTAATTTTTCTTGTAAGTTATAATTTTGAGGTTAGATGTTATTTTTCTATATACTCCTCCTAAGATATTTATCTCTCCCTGGGTTTCAAAGATCACTGAAGATGCACAGGTCAATAATTGAACTGACCTCTCTCCTAACCATCTCACCAACTACATAATAGCCTCTATATTAGTTTGCAGAAACCTTCGATATTTCCCAGCCATCACCACAATTTACTGATATCTCAGATATTCCAAAGTTTTCCCACTTAAAACTCACAATAGCTTTGGCTTTCTCTTCTACTCATGCTATTTAATCCTTACATGAAACTATTACGCAAGTATTTGATATTTGATATTTGATTACACATTGTTTTTTGCATACAGCATCTGTGTGTGTGTGTGTGTGTGTGTGTGTATGTGTGTGTGTGTTATTTGTGGGTGAAGAGAAGACATAAGCCTTATTTTATTTGACACTTTTTCTAGGGTCTTGATCAGGAAGTTGTACCAAACTTCTAATTTTCAAAAATTAAGAAACATCGGTAGAATTCACACAGTTGTTTTGGGTTTTTTGTTTGTTTGTTTTTTATCTCAGTGATAGAAAATGATTAGTCTAAGAATGAGCACTGCTCTGATCCCTAACATATCTTAAAAGTAACACCTGAAACAATTTCTCAAAAAAAATGTAACTATGTCACAGAACAAAGCTCAAGAAGATTTATAAAAATAAAAACATATCTAATGGACAAGAAGGTAAAATTGAAATGCCTGGCATCCAGTCAAAAATTATGAGGCATACAAAAAGCAAGAAGATATGACTTATAAAAAAGGAAATAAATTAGTTGAGAAAAACCAACCCAGAACTGTCAAAAATGTTAGAATTATCAAATAGAAACAGTAAAATAGTTATACTTGTATTCTATGTATTCAAAATGTTATGTACAGACTTGGAAGATATTAAAAAAAAACCCTAGTTAAATTTGTAGAAATCAAAAAAACACCAGATGGAATAAATGGCAGAAGGAAAGATTAATATACTAAAGACATGGCAACAGAAACTATCAAACATGAAATGTATAGAGCAAAAAGGAATCAAGCAAAAGGATAAAAAAAAAGCATCAGTGAGCTGAGAGGTAATGACAAATTTAAGCAGCCTAATATACACCTAATTGGAGTCATAGAAAGAGAAGAGAGGGAGAATGGGACTGAAAATTTTTTAAAGAAATAATGCCTAAAAATATTCCAATAAATTTGATAAAAGTTATAATCCCACAGATTGAAGAACTCAATAAGCCCAAGGTATGATATGCATGAAGAAAACTATATCAAGTCATCGTAATTAAATGGTTCAAAATCAATGAGAAACAGAAAAACTGAAACAGAGTCAGAGAAAAATAATGACGCACTATGTAACAGGAACTAAGATGAGGATAATGACAGATCTCTTATCAGACACAATGCAAGTGAGAAGACAGTGAAGCAACATCTTTATTATAGTGAAAGAAAAAACTCAGATAATACCTTTCAAGAACAAAGGCAAAATAAAGACTTTTCTAGACATAAAAAGGATGAAAGAACTCATCACAAGCACACCTGCACAACAAGACATGTTAAAGAAAGGCCCTCTGAACAAAATGATACCGGGGGTGGAGGGTGTAGAAAAAAATGATACTAGGGGAATCTTATCCATATCTGGAATGAAGAGCACCAGAAACTATGACTTTTTTTTTACCCCTATTATGGAAATCTCTTTAAAAGATAGTGATTATTAAAACAAAAATAGGGATCCCTGGGTGGCGCAGCAGTTTGGCGCCTGCCTTTGGCCCAGGGCGCGATCCTGGAGACCCGGGATCGAGTCCCACATCAGGCTCCCGGTGCATGGAGCCTGCTTCTCCCTCCGCCTGTGTCTCTGCCTCTCTCTCTCTCTCTGTGACTATCATAAAAAAAAAATTAAATTAAATTAAAAAAAAATAAAATAAAAACTGTGTATTATGGGGTTTATAACATATATAAAAGTAAACGTACATCAGTGTTAGCTCAAGGGTTGGACAGAAGAAACGGAAGCATGTTAATACAGGGCTCTTATGCTATTGATGAAATGGTATACCATTCGGAGGTAGAGTGTGATGAGCTGGAGATGCACACTATAGACGCTAAAGCATCTACTAAAATCATAGAACAAAAAATCATAGCTAATAAGCTAACAAATAAAACAAAATTAAATCACAAAAGAAATATTCAATTAATCCCAAAGAAGGCAGAAAATGTTAGAAAAGGAAATAAAGAACTGGTGGGACAAAGAGAAAGCAAGATGATATAGTTAAACTAAAACACATTAATAAACGCAAAATAGGTAAGCGGTCTAAACACCCCAGTTATAATAGGCAGAGGTTTTGCAACTGGATAAATAAACAAAACACACCTGTATGTTGCCTATTACAAATGCACTTTGAATATAAGGACAAAAATAGGTTATGAGTATGAAAATGATAAAAGGTATACCATGCTAACACTAATCAAAAGAAAATGGGAATGGCTATATCAATATCAAAGCAAATTTCAGAACACGGAATACTACCAGGTATAAAGAAAATCATTTCATAATGATAAATAGGTCAATTCATCAAGA
Source organism: Vulpes lagopus (assembly GCF_018345385.1). Classification (NCBI taxonomy): domain Eukaryota; kingdom Metazoa; phylum Chordata; class Mammalia; order Carnivora; family Canidae; genus Vulpes; species Vulpes lagopus. The sequence goes on from NC_054836.1 coordinate 59,580,831, forward strand.
GAACATAATAATCCTAGGCATTTATATGCACAATAAGCGAACTTCAAACTACACAAAAACAGAAACTGACAGAACCACAGAGAGAAATAGATACAAACACAATAGTAATTGGAGATTTTAATACTATTTTCTCAATAATTGACAGAACAAATAGAAAAAAGATCAGTAAGGATACAGAAAATCTGAACACTATTGACCAAATTCCCACAACTAACATTCATAGGACATGAGACCCCACCACAGAATACATATTCTCACATATACACATTATATTTATATTATTCTATGTTATAACAAATGTGCCCCCAAATTCAAAAGAATTCAAGTCCTATGTTTTCCGACCATAATAACAGTAAATCAGAAATCAGTAACAGAAAGATTTCTGGAAAAAATCCCCCCAAATTTGAAAATTAAACATATTTCTAAATAACCCCTGGGTCAAAACAGAAACCCAAAGGGAAATTAGAAATTTTAAACTGATTAAGATGAAAATACAGAATATAAAAATTTGTGGGCTGCCTGTAGAGCAGTATTTAGATGAAAATTCATATTACTAACTGCTTTATGAGGAAAAAGTCTCAAATCAATGACCTCAGCTTCCAATTAAAAAAGCTAGAAATGAAAAGCAAGTTAAACAAGCTAAACATAAGGAAGGAAATAATAAATACCAGAGAGGAAATCAATAAACTTGGGAACAAAAACAAGTGAGAAAAATCAATGAAATCAAAAGTTGGTTTTCGAGATCATTGAAATTGATAAAACTCTAGCCAGACTTGCAAGGGACAAAAGTGAGAACGCAGAGATTACCAACATCAGGAATGAGAGAAGTGAGATCACTACACATATTGAAGATATTAAAAAGACAATATGGGAATATTATGGACAAGCTTATGCCATTAAATTCAACAACCTGGGGAGCGCCTGAGTTGCATAGTCTGTTGAGTGACCGACTTTTGTTTCTGGTTCAGGTCGTGATCTCAGAGTCCTGAGACTGAGCTCTGAGTTGGGCTCCATGCTCAGGGCAGAGTCTGCTGGAGACTCCCTTCCTCTCCCTCTCCCCTTCCACCTCCCCGCAGGTGCATGCTTGGGCACCCGCTCTCTCTTTCTCTCAAATAAATAAATAAATCTGTAAAAAAAAAAAAAGAAAGAAAGAAAGAAAAAAAAAAATCAACAACTTGGGTAAGTGGACAAATAACTTGAAAGACACAAACTAACAAAGCTTATTTAAAAATAATTTTGAATGTCCCAAACAGCCTTCCTATGGCTATTAAAGAAATTTGAGTTCATAGTTACGAATCTTCCCACAAATAAAACTCCAGGTACAGACAGCTTTGCCGGCAAATCTTTCCAAATATTGAAGGAAAATTACCCTTCTACACCAACTCTTCCAGAAATTTGGAAAGAAGTGAATACTTGCCAACTCTTCTACACAGGGCCAGTATTTCTCTGAAACCAAAATTAGACAAAAATATACCAGAGAAGGAAACACACATAAGCTTTCCTCAGGAACATAGATGCAAGGGTCCCCAGCAACATTACCGTCAAATCAAACAGAACAAAATATAGAGAGAACACATGATGACCAAATGGAGTTGATTCCAGAAATGCAAGGTCCATTTAACACTCAAAAACCCATCAATGTGGGACGCCCGGGGCTCAGTGGTTGAGCATCTGCCTTGGGCTCAGGGTGTGACCCTGGGTCCTGGGATCGAGTCCCACATCAGCCTCCCTGCAGGAAGCCTGCTTTTCCTTCTGCCTGTGTCTCTGCCTCTTTCTCTGTGTCTCTCATGAATAAATAAATAAAATAAAGAAAAAAGAGTTCATACCCAATAAGTCTCCTGCTATACAGCTGGCTGGATAAACATGTATATGTGAATGAATCTCTAAGGACAGAGGCAGTGGACTACTTAGGGCTGGAGCTGAGGGGAGCACACAGAGCTTTTGGGAGGACCACAAAGGACACAGGGGAAGCTCTGGGGTGGTGCATGTGTTCGTGATCCTGACTCTGCTCACGTGTCGCGGCTACACACATACATCGAAACCTTTTAGAATGTGCACCTCACTTACGTGGTTTCCTGTCCGTCTGTCCGACCTCAACAAGGCCATGAAGAATAGATTACAGGCCATGAGTGGACGCACAAGGATGAGGCGCTCTGGAGAAGCCTCCTACAAACCCCGCCCCAGCCGCCTGCAGCCTCCTCATCGACAGGGTCTTCACAGCAAACAGAGGCCACATGCAAAACACGTGATCTGAGAAGAGAATAACAAAAGGACCAACTACAAGGATGTGAAGAAGATGTGGGAAGACATGAGGGAGAGCGCAGTGTCCTGCGGCTGGTGGCACAAGACTCACTCGGTTTTCCCTAGACTGGAAATGGAGGGGACAAGTGGTTCCTGGAACTGGCAGCAGGTATCCTCCAAAGAGGGCCACTTAAAAGGGAGCAAAGGCCTTAGAGAAAATAACGAACCTGCACAGAACTTCCAGGAGAGGAGCAGAGGGGGAAAGACCCCAACCGTACCACCCTCCTTCCTTTTCATTCCCTCCTGGTGCTCCTCACCCCCAAACCCCAACCCGAAACAGGAGAACAAGGAGGCATCCGGTTGGATCACCCTCCCCAGTCTCAGGGCAGCACGGAAAATGATTCTGGAAAGACAAACGGATGACAGGCAGCATGGTCCTCAATGTCGCCTGCTTTCTCCTTTACTGACCCGGGATCAAAAAATGAAAAACCACACAGAAGCTACCCAGACTCATAGCTTTCCTCCAGACGATGATTACTTCAGGCTTTGACTTCACATGTGGAGCCTCGGCGGTTACTCTGCCTGGAGGCCTCGGTTCCTCCATTTGGACAGCCAGGCAGGGAGCGTGAGTCTGCCACGCCGCACCCCCACGCCAGACACTCACAAGCCGAGCCACCTCGTGGGCCAAGCTGGCTTACCACCTGCTGCACAGGGCCTACGAGGTGCCCGTGGTGTCTGCCTTTTTCAAATGGTTAAAAAAATACATCAATGGGGAGATTTTATTACACGTGGAAGTTCCATGAAGTTCAAATATCAGCGTCCACAAATAAGTTTTACTAGAACCAGAGGTGCCCACCATTTACATATTTTCTGAGCCTGCTTTTGCGCTACAGGGGCAGGGAGTTGAGTCGTTGTCCACAAAACTGAGAATCTTTATTCCTTTAAAAAAACAAAACAAAACAAAACTGATGACCTCTGCCCTTTGCTAAAACAGCTGGAGAGCAGAGACAGATTTACCTGACACAGAGTCTGGCTCTACTTCCCCCACTTGAATGGGTCATCCTGACATGTTACTCAGTTTCTCTGAGCTTTGCTTTATGGCTTTGTTTTCGGGTTTTTTTTTTCTTCAAAAAGGGATGGTTAAGAAAAGGGGGGGATGGTAACGGCTACTACATAGAGTGACCATAGAGGATTAAGTCGTGGAGCAGAAGTGAGGCGTTCGCCTAGAGGCGGATACACACAGAAAATGATTTCTGTCCTTAAATGAGTAATAGACGTGAAAACCCACGCAGCATAAAGCAATGCAGGTCTCCTTCCCTTCCTCTTCATACGCCTTTTTTGCTCCATCATCGACTAAACCTGTCTGTCGTCTTACCGTTCCGACATGTCTCAGGGAGACTTACCCCTTATCTAACGCTGCTCTCTTACCTGTAGACGTTGAGTCTGATCCATTTTCAACCTGCTTAGAAAGTATTTCTTAGTCTTTAGAGTGCTTAAAAACCATCTGTGTGTTAAAATATAGACCCCTGAGCCCCATGAGGAATCTGAATTTTAAAATTACTTTAAGAAACATTGATACTTATATCAATATTCTCCAATCTCTCTCTCTCTCTTTCCTTCTTAAAAGATACACACACACACACATTTTCTATCTAACATTTCTTCAATCTCTTTTTTTCACAGACTCCTTCACCCAAGTCTTAAAAAAAAAAATTAACACTTGTATTGTCCTAACATACTTTCTGGCTAGCTTCAGATCTCTTTACTTTACCACCAAACTCCTCCCATGTGTAATCAATCTATAACACACCCAACGCTGTTTGGGGGAATTTATTGGATGCTTATTATATCTGTAAGTTCTGTATCACCTCTCACTTGTCATCTACTTTTCCCCCTCGTTATTTCCTTTGTCAGCTCCTTTTAATCCTCTTTCCATCCAAGATAGGACCTTCTTTCTTCATTTTCCGTGAAGCTCCATTAGCCTCGTCGGAGCCATCGCTAGGGAACAGCATGGTGGGAGGTTCAATGTACCCAGACATGGTCCCAGGTTGTGTGGTTAGATGGAGCTCAAGAGGTACCACATGGTTTTCCCTGCCTGAGTTAAGAGCTAGACAGAGAGAACACAAACAGAAAAGGGAGGCGGAGACGTATTTATATATCTCCTCTTTATTACGCGTAAGGCCGATTGTGGAAAGGGAGGGTTATGCCAGCAGCCGAAGGCTCTGCAATACTGAACTGCTGACTCGGGCAGATTTACACGCCCAGCCACGGGCATTGCTGGGAAACATCGGAAATGGAAAAGGTCCCTCAGACAACTGTGAGTCCACGCAGGGGAAGAAAGACTCTCTCCCTAACCTTAATCATCAACGAAGAACAAATTGACAACGTGGAGATGCAACAATGCTGGAGAGAGGCTGAAATGCCACCCAGGACTAGGTAACAGTGATTCCTACCAGATGTCAGGAAGGCAAGGGAATGGGAAGTTCTGCCTGAGTTTAAGAGGATGCATTTCCAGACGCCCCCGGGGGGCTCAGTCAGTTAAGCATCTGCCTTTGGCTCAGGTCCTGATCCCGGAGTCCTGGGATGGAGCCAGGGCCCTGTGCTCGCTCAGTGAGGTGCCTGCTTCTCCCTCTCACCCCCGTTCACGCTCTTTCTCGCCATCGCTCTCAGTAAATAAATAAAATCTCTAAAAAAAGAGAGACAGAAAAGAAAACGTGTTTCCAAAGTTAACAGAATAAAAAACACGCTGCTGTAAAGGGTCGGGACTGTGATAATGGGGATAGTCTGGAAGGGTCTAGAGAGAAAGAATCTTAACTAAGTACTTGTTTAAAATGCTCTAAAATTTAAGGAAGGAAGTAACTTCTAAAGAAACGAACCTTCTAAAAGGAACTAAGAAGAACCACGGAATGCGGGCCCTCAACCGAGACCAAGGCAAACGCTTAGTGTGAACTTGTATGAAGAGTATCAGGAAGACTAACGTCCTCACTGAACAACAGGAGTCTCAAAAATTCTAAACACAAAGAAAACTTTAAAGGTGCGTTCCAAATAAAAAGAAAGAGAAATTGTCTCAGGGAGTATGATGTAATGTTCACAGAAGACAAAGACAAGGCAACCGACTCAATATTCCTCTTTGGGCAAGTCATTTCATCTCTCCACCGCACAGTTTCCTGCCTCCTCAACAGGTGAAAAGGTATTGATTGGACACCGAGGCCCCATCCAGCTTGATTTTGTTTCTAGCGTTCATAAAGGAGGATGATCCGCAAGCCGGGCAACGGAGTGGATGTACCAAAGAGCTTTAATTATATTCGTAGCATAGCGAGAAAACGTCGGTTAAATCAATAAATCGAACACCCACTGTAAGTACGCTCGAAAATAAGGCATGTGCCATAGCGGCTTCGTTTCTGATGATGTGTTGAAAGGAAAATGCTATTGACTTAAGTTGCTTGATTTCAATGAAGTGTGCGATGGATCCTTCAATGATATAATTTTGGATAAAACAGCTGAAGAGTAGAGGGAAAAATGAGAGTGGAATTAAATATAAATAATAGTAGTAGTATGTTTCATTATTGTTCTGTGTGACCTTGTAAGCATTACTAAATCCAGGTCTACTTCATACTGGTTTAATAATAATAATAATAATAATAATAATAATAATAATAAGCACTTGGGCTGTTTAACTCTGAGCTGATTTCCTACTCTAAAATTCAAAGATTTTAAAGTTCTAATAATTCGATATCAACATACAAGAAGACCTAGGTAGACTTTAATAAGACTTTGTCCTGGTTTCGTATTGTCCAGGATTTTTATCAGAAACTTGCTTGAGGCTATGGAAGACCTGCTGATGGAATCTACAGATATCACAAAATCTGGATTGGGCAATTAAAGGAACGTGGTATGGAAGCTAGATTGCAGAAGTCTTACGAGATTAAAGCTTCGTACACCAATGAGACTGTCTAGTTTATATGTGCAAAAAGGTGATACTGACCTCAAATTTAGTATGAACCAACAGGGTAATGTAAACGTGTGTGTGTGTGTGTGTGAGAGAGAGAGAGAGAGAGAGAGAGAGAGAGAGAGCGCGCACTGCACCGTATTGTATGTATCAAGGGCCTTAAAAAAGTGCAAACCTGGGGATCCCTGGGGGGGCTCAGGGGTTTAGCGCCACCTTCAGCCCAGGGCATGACCTGGGATCCTGGGTCCTGGGATCGAGCCCCACGTCGGGGTCCCTGCATGGAGCCTGCTTCTCCCTCTGCCTGTGTCTCTGCCTCTCTGTGTGTCTCTCATGAATAAATAAATAAAATCTTTAAAAAAAAGTGCATACCTTAGCCATAAATTTCCACTCCTAGTAAATAACTCCCTCTAATGAGGCAACGAAGACCATATCTCTAAATATCCGCAACACAAATATTTGCTGTTGAACTACGTATAATCACTCAAAATTTTTTTTAAAAAAACGAATACTTAACAATGAGGAGAGGGTATAGCTGAATAAATTGTGACGACCATTTCAACAGATTTCTATAAAACCACAAAAGTGTTTATAAGAATCGTAGATATCCATATGACCAGGCAGTCACGATACACTATAGTAATGAAAAAAAATGAAAGCGGGTTTACGAGACAATGCACCTGCTGCAGACTTGTTTTTGATAAAAATGCACATGGCGCAGGTGGCCTTAGAGTGTCGGGTCCACGTGTGCGGGCCCCTTTCCAGGTACGGACGGACAGTGCCTCAGTCACTCGCACTGTCGCTGCTGCACCCGAGGGCAATGCGGGTGGTAGTTGTGGCAGATACTGGCTGGGTCCGAGCAACCTGGCACCCATTTCTCATTGGTTTGGTGACAGTGTCCACGTCCCCGCGGGCTAGCCCTCCCCGCAGATCTAGGGGGGCACACGCCACCCCCCTTTCCTCCCCTTAGAATAATGGTCCATTCAGGGACTGTCTGTCCAAGGACAGAATTAAGCCTAAAACTCTGAATGAAGCTGACAGGCCCTTTTTTCCCCTGACTTTGAACCTGCAAGAGTGTGGGGTCAGTCTGTACCGTAGCCGTCTGTCCTGTCTGAGCCTGCAAACGACCGGGCAAGCCGGATCCGGACGCCGGAAGCCCTCCTCTGGGCCGTGTCTGTGTGTGCACCTGGAAGCAGTTCATCTCCCACTCGAGAACTTTCAGCTGCTCAACTCCTGATGAAGACCTACTGGGCTTCCCTATCCGAATGGGCCTTTCGGGTCCTTACCACCCGGAGCATTCTTAAAAAAAAAAAAAGAAAAAAAAATTTTATGTATTCCTGAGAGACCCAGAGAGAGGCAGAGAGCTGGGCAGAGGGAGAAGCAGGCTCCTGGGGGACCCCATGCGGGACTTGATCCCGGGCCCTGGGGTCACGGCCTGTGCCCAGGGCAGATGCTCCCCCGCTGGGCCCCCGGGCCCCCACCCTAAGCGCTGCAGTGAGACGGTGGGGCCGACGGACAAGGAGCCCAGGCTCCACGGCAAGGGCACCGCAGGCCCTCCGGCCGGGCCCACCTGCCAGGGAAGCGGGGGGTCGGCACCCCGGGACCCCAAGGAGGCAGACGCTTCCCGCCAATGGGAATGTGAAGGCGGCTCCAGAGCCCGAGCCTACAGCGGCTTCCCTGGGAGCCGGGCCACGAGCGACAGAGCCCTTGGAGGGGACCCCAGGGCACCGTGTCCTGAGGAGCGACCTGGGTCTCCAATCAGCCTTAAGGAGAAATGACAGGAGGGGCCCGGCGTTGAGCTCCTGGGCGAGGGCCCCCCGAGGCACAGCTCGGGCTGCAGCCTCCCGCGACTCCCAGAGCCGTGGGCAGCGTGGGGTGCAGGCGGGGGGTCACTGGACCCCAGGAAAGGATGGCGTGGTGCCCAGCCCCGAGGCCGCCCAGAGGCCAGAGGAAGCCCCGGGACGCCTGAGCTCCAGGGCAGCGCGGCCAAGGCCTCAGCCTGGGGCAGAGGGAGGGGCCCGAGGCCGGGAGGATCCCCCAGCGCCCAGGCTCCCAGGGAGCGGGAACGTCAGGCTCACGGCCCTGCACCTGCGGGACACGGAGGCGACAAGCGTCAGGCCACGGGCAAGGCCACCGCCCTGCTCCCCAAACTCGGAAGTTGACAGCGTGGAACTGGGTGTCACTTTTTTTTCCTTATCTCTATTTCCTAATTTTTCCCTAATGACCATAACCTGTCTGATAAAAACGTTCTACGCGTTTGTTCATGAAATGAGCCCCGAGAGTGGTGCGGGCCTGCGCTGCCAGGTGCAGGGCCCCCCTCGGGTGCTACAGCCCAGGGGCCCCGGCTCTCAGGGCCCCGGCGGTGAATCGGAGGGAGGACGGCAGCAGCAGGAAGGTGAGGTGCCGCGTGGCCCTGAGCCATGTCCTCACCTGCAGGGCCCGGCCGAGGGGAGGGTGATGTCCCCCCCGGGGCGCAGGTGCGGACCCCACGGCCAGGTCAGGAGGCGAACGCCCCGTCTAGATGGAAGGCCTGGCCGGTCGCAAGCTCCTTGGAGGGCCCCAGGGCTTCTGCTTTCCTCCCTCCAGAGCGGGTGACGGCGCCTTCCGTGCGCTGTGGGCTCCGTGGGGATCTGGGGGTGAGCACAGGCCACCTGCAGGCCCGGCGGGGTCCGGGTGGGGGGTCCAGGCAGGTCCAGGCCCGGGGGAGCGCGTGCTGTCGGGCAGCGGCCCCGGCGGCCTCCCCTGTCTCCGCCGACCTGGGCCTCCAGCCCCTGCATCCTCGGCAGCTCCTCGTGCCGCTGCTGCCCGGCACCTTGCTCCGTTCAAGAGTCTGAACTCAGAAACGCCGATGGCATCGCCAGACGCCGCCCAGGTGGCCTAACCTAACCAGGTGTCCCCAGCTCACCTGACAAGACTGAATCCACCACGTTGTCACCTAAACGTGTTCGTGGCGTGGCTCTCCACGGGTCCGGTCACTGCTGCCGCTGCCCTGCCCTGTCGTTGACGCTTGAGGCCTCCAGGTCAGGCCCTCGCACCTGCAGAGGCTCCTCCGGCACCACGCTCCGAAGCCGCGTCCCGGGCCCAGCACAGGCCTCCAGCTCGAGCCCCGGCGCCCTGGGCCCGGAGCCTCCCGAGCGCTCGAGCCCGCCCTCCCCGCCTCCCCCTGAGCCCCGCTGTTGCTCCCCGGAAAGCGCACGCACCCCCGTCCTCACCACAGGATTCGAAGCCATCAGGTTTGTTAACACGAAGTTCGACAAGCTGAGCCTAATCCCTTTCCAGCAGGATTTCCCACGGCCTCCATAAACCGGCCCCATAAATGTCTCAGACCATTTGTTCCACCTGAATATTTCCCACGCCCCTCAGCCCTCGCACGTTCACCCGGCCAGCCCGCCTGCAGGTCCCACCGCACACAGCATCCCCTGCCCTGCAGCCTGTTCTGATCTGCCCTCCTTTGAGTCAAAGAGCTACATTTCTCCTCCTCCGAACTTCGGTATCCGTTTCTTGCTCTCTTGTGACTCTTTCCTCTTCCTCCTATGTTCATAGGAATGTATATAAACGTGGCCAATCTCTCATGACAAAATGTGCAACACAGGGAGACCTCACAGTATGCATCCTTGTATTAGGTGTTCTTTCCTCCAGCGATTTGGAGGATTTACTGAGCACCTGCTATGTGCTGGGTACTGGGGATAGGCAATGAACGAGATGCCTTTGTCCCTACTCTCTCGGGGCTGCATGTAAGTAAGAAAGACTCTTGATAAATGACTAATAAGTAGCCAACTAACTAAAGTTATGATAAACACTAAAAACAAAAATTATACAATGCTCTATGAAGATATAGAAAGTGAACACATGGGCAACCCCGGTGGTGCAGCGGTTTAGCACCGCCTGCAGCCCAGGGCATGATCCTGGAGACCCGGGATCGAGTCCCACGTCGGGCTCCCTGCATGGAGCCTGCTTCTCCCTCTGCCTGCGTCTCTGCCTCTCTCTCTCTCTCTTTCTGTGTGTCTTTCATGAATAAATAAAATTAAAAAAAAAAAGAAAGTGAACACATGTGACAATTTTACTTTATACTCCAAAGCACCCTACCTGGAGTCATATTTAGTCTAGCTTAAAGGTATTTGCTACTTTAGTGGAACCTATTTTCCTTGATTTATGGCATGATCTGGCCATTGTACGTAAAGACAGTAATATCTGAAGGATGAAATAGGAAACTAAATTTCCCATTTCCGGGCAAGTATAACTGACTAATTTAGTTTAGCTGCAAACCCGAGGCGGAAGTATAATGTTGCCTTTTTCTTCCTGTTGTTTTACTCTAGACCAGCTATTTTCTGCTTTGACCAGTTGCATGGAGCCATCAATCATGGCCCGTAATCTCCAACAAAATAAGAAGAGCAAAAATATAAAGAGCCAAGTGATTCATCACTAAGCCTGATGCCAGCTGTAAGGGAAAAGCCCTTTCTGACTTAGAGCTTGCAGGCACAGTAGCACACTATTCCCAAAGGAACTATGACTTGAAATTTCTGAATGGGCTCCCCACCAGCCTCAGCTGGCAGCCTGCTATGCCAGGCAGGCACAGGCATGGAAACTCTTCGAATATTTTTCCCCCCAGTGCTGGAACCGTTCCTGCTATTTCTATAATCATCAAAGACAAGGTTAGATTTTCATTTTTGTTTTCTCCTACTGCATCAATGCTTCTAATTGCAAGAGTATGAAGTTATCTTAAACAAGAGCTGTCTTTCTCAGAAGCAAGGTACCAGATACGTTTTGGCACCTCTGAGCGCCAGTGCACGAGTACCCAGGATAACAAATGACAGGCGATTGACGGACGTGTAAACGGAAGCAAGAAGGTCACCGTCACGGCCACGTGTATAATGCGGCCTGTGGGTGAGAGCAGGACACCAGGACAGGAGGCAACATTTTAGGTAGAGGCCGCCCCACCGGGAATGGGACTGCCTAACAGAATTGCTCACACAAAAGGTCACTGGGGACAACTAGTTACCGTATGGCCTTGAACTGAAAGGAAAATGCGGGGAGCTAATAAAAGCCATTGTCATTGTGCCCTGTAATTAAATGTCATTTACAGGAACTTAAGGACTGGGATGAACACACAGGGCATATAGGAAATTTTCCACAATGAACCATGAATGTTGCCTCTGCAACAAGGGGTAGAGGGGGAATGGAAAAATAAAATATGCTTTTCCATGCATGTCCCCCTTTTTCTTAGGGGGAAAAAAGGAGAATTTTTGTGGCAAGCATATTGGAGACATTGTTGGAGAACAGTTCCTCTTCACATAAAGGTTACCTCTGTAAAGCTGCCAAGGTCAGCGCCCTGGGGGATTATCTGCCAAGTAAGTGCCAGTCGTGGAATCTATACTGTGGCAAGCAGGGAGGCGGGCTGCACTCTCCCAGCCTCCTTATGAATCACCGGTCTTTGCTCCTTTGTACCAGACTTGCCACTTTTCCCACTCTCTGCCCTCCCTCCTCATTGGAGAGGTCTCTTCCCTCACATATGAGCTGAATGTTCCGTTGTTTGCCAGGAAGCCAGGCTTGCTGAATGCCGATTTCATGGAAGTCACACAAGAGAGGCAAACAGTACTTTTCCAAGCAATTTGCATAAAAAGTGACCTTACAAAACATAAAGTGCGCAACTTGGGCCATGATGCATCATTTGTGCCATTTTAGAGGAAGGGGGAGTGTACCTATACAGATAAAGCTACAGATACGTATAGAGATACATACACACACATGCACACACATAAATGTATGTGCACATATATATAACACAGACATAGATCTTCCCATATATATATATTCATGTTTTTATTTCCGTTTTTTGGTTGAGTTTTATATGGCTTTGTCTTTTATATCCGATGACTTACTTTTTTCTCTTTTATTAAAGAACCACACAAAAAGGTGGTTCCATTTTTCAAACTAGCTGTTCCATTTTTTTAATCTCTTCTTTAGTATATTCAGAACCCTCAATATCCAATTTCTAGGACATAATATGATGAACAGATATATTGCATTTCTTTAATGTTGACATATGAAATGAAAGGGGCCTTTGAAAAGAAGCATATAAATGCTCATGAAAGATATTCTCCTAATGTACAAGATCCCTTTATGGTTATCTGGGTATTGTATTGCTCCCTATAGTCCTCAAATGTAAAAATTTTTAGCATATGTCGTGTCTAACTATGACCCTTTGGGCTTTGATTCAAGTTATTTTTAATGCTGAGACCTAACAGACATGAAAAGGAGATTGGGTAGCGCTTGTAATGAGCTGTGTCTTTTTTTACTCTAAATAGTTCCGCAAGGTAACTGTCACTTACCTTTAGGTCATCTGTCATTGAAATGCACGTGGCTTGTCAAATTCATAGGGCAAACATGGCTTGGCTGTAATGACTTGTTTTTACAGGCAGAAGGAACGATCTCAGAGCTATATTTTGAAAAACACATGTTCATAGGTATAATCCTTCAAAACCCTGGGAAACACAGAGATTGCCTATAATGAAGAGCATCCCTTAGGATATCTTAATATCAATTGTTTATACTGTGCTAAAACACAAACTATGTCCAATTTTTCTCTCCTCGATGTCATATATCTTCTTAATGATGAAGTAAAACTACCAAAATCTATCCTATTTAAGATGTTATATGCGTCCCATATAATTTTAATTCCACAATTTCACAAAAGAGGGAAATGCACTTGCTGAAAAATTCAATGCCCAGCTGACACTGCGTTGCAAATTGTGACAAGGACAACCATTGAGAAATGAAATATCCATGTTCGTAATCTGCCACTATAGACATTTTTCATGGTTTTTATTCATTTTTCCCCACTGTTTTCACTAATGAAACCAATAAAAGCTATCAAAATTAAGTCTGATGGGAAGTCAGATCACTCAGAGTCTTAGGGAAATAAAGACTTAGTGTAAGCCTGCCCGTTTAGCTCAGCTCAGATCTACAAACAGCTAAGGGCCATTTGGCACTCTGTTGGCAATCTTGGCAGAGATGAGAAAGATTGAATAGAGATGAATCCTTAATGACTTCCTAACATTTGGGGGGGGGGGCTCTTTCCAGAAGAAGATTGAGACACAAGAATTACAATTACAGAATGAGGGAATTGGGTACTTTGAGAACTTCCCCTCAGGATGGAAATAGAAGTTAATTGTCAGCAGACTATAAGATTCTGCTGTTGGATTTAAAATGAAAACAAAGGCGTTCTCAAGATACATTTAAAATATTAGTTTCTTTTGGACAAAGAGCATTCATTTTGGTTTCCTTCTGAGACTTCTTAAGATATTTAAAGGCAGCTATGCTGCTTTCTGGAGCCTTCTTCAGTCTAGGATATCAATTTTCCTTTCTGATCAATTTCAATTGGAAATTACAATGATATTTGATATATGGTCCTAATGCTATGAACCTCTAGGTGGTCAAATCTGAATTTTAAGGAGGTAAAGTATCATGTGTTAGATTACGTCTCCTTTGCTCAGTGTGTATATTTTGGAAAGTTGTTTGAAAATAAGGGTTATAGGGACAGCCGGGTGGCTAAGTGTCTGAGCGCCTGCGTTGGGCTCAGGTTGTGACCCCGAGGTCCTGGGATCAAGTCCCACATCAGGGTCCCCGCAGGGAGCCTGCTTCTCCCTCTGCCTGTGTCTCTGCCTCTCTCTGTGTGTCTCTCACGGATAAATAAATAAAAGTCTTTGTAAAAATTAAAAAAGAAAAGAGTTATCACCAATCACGAGTTTCAGAATGAGAATACGTTTCCCTGTGCAACTACATTTTTCCCTAAGTCAGATTGATCATGTGTCCCCAACTGTCCAACATGGAAGGCAATAGCCACAAGAGGCTATTTAGTGCTTGAACTGTAGTTAGTCTGAGTGATTTACAATATGGATATAAAATACACACTGGATTTTGAAAATGTCATGTGAAAAAAGAATGAAGATACCTCAATACACTTTTTATATTGGTTACATGTTGAAATTATATTTTAGATATGTTAAATTAAATATATTATTATTTTTTTTAAATGGAAATCCCGGACTTTCTGCTCTTTTTTTTTTTTAATTTTTATTTATTTATGATAGTCACACAGAGAGAGAGAGAGAGGCAGAGACATAGGCAGAGGGAGAAGCAGGCTCCATGCACCAGGAGCCCGATGTGGGATTCGATCCGGGGTCTCCAGGATCACGCCCTGGGCCAAAGGCAGGCGCTAAACCGCTGCGCCACCCAGGGATCCCAAATTAAATATATTATTAAAATTAATTCCAAATGTTTATTTTTAGCTTTAACAATACGGCTGCTAGAAAATTTGAGATTACATGTGTAGCTTACATTGTATATTATTAGATGGTGCTGGTCTATGTATCTGTAAATCCTGAGGAAATCACTCAATTTCTTTTGTCCAGCCCAGTTTGTACCTTTTGTGCAGCCTACAGAGATCTTGTGTCTGGGAGAGTCTATGAAGACCATGGTAGACAGAATCATTTAACATACAAAAGATGGCCCTCAAATCAGCAGTACTGTTATGTTCTTCAGGAAAGAAGGGTCCTTAATAATTGAAGTGGTGCGCATAATTATTGATTTATCCAGAAAGAGGGCCCTGGGATCACAAACACATCTCAAAACAGGAATAGAAATTCATTATATGAAAACAATCCCTTTAAAATAAATACATGAAACTATGAAATTATCTAAACATTGAACTTCTCATATTTTACTCTCATTAGCTCTGTTTCTGGCTTCTACAGTTTAAAAGGGCAGGATACAGGGATTTTCTATTAGTCTGGTATCTACATCTTCAAATATTTGGTAAATTAAGTAAATTTTTCAAACAATTTTTCATTTTAAATTGAAATGCCTCTTTATTTCCTTAGATCTTTTCTGGTCTCCAAAATCAAATTGGCAGTCTCCATGTATCCCACGGCACTTGTTCCTCTACTGGTCATTATATGAATTAGTAACAAGTCATAAAAGATATTGGACTAGGAAAATAATTCTCCTTCCATAAGGACAGATTTCAATTTGCTGAAGTAACTTTCCAGGCCTAAGATGAAGCCGCTCCTCGCAGGACACCACATCACAAACAAGGCTGACTACGTGGCCCCAACCAATTAGATATTTTCCTATTTTTCCCTTCCTTGTTCTTTATTGTTTATCCTATAAAAAGCTTCTTGCCAATGGCCTCATTCTGTACTTCTTCAAAAGGAGACTATCAGCTTCCATGAGATGCTAAATAAAATTTGTTTACATCTCCTAAACTGTCGTCTTTAATCATTTCTTAGCAGAATTAACGATTACATATTCTTTTCACATAAGTAAAAACTTTGCCAATTACTAGCTTATGTTCAGTTCTGAAAGATGTATGTCTCGGTTTTACGCTAACCCCTTACTATACTTGTCTCACTTAGTCCATATCACAACGCTGTAAATAAGTATTGGTGTCCTCACCTTACAGATGGGGAAAATAAAGATGGACAAGATGGTAAGCCGTTCACCCATATCCACACGGCCTGTGACAAATGAAGGTCTTTCTGACTCCAAATTGGTTCCCTTTAGTCATGTAACTCCATTGCCTTTCAGCGTATGAATTATGCACACCAAAGCCAGATGGTGCATATGTTCTAAATTTGCAAAACATTTCATCTGCCTAGTAAAAAGTGTGAACAAGAAGAGGACATGATTAGTCATCCTTTAATATAAAATGTTGGCTTGCACAAAGGGTATACTTTTCCTCACACACAGAGCGAGAAACTTGATAAAGATATGTAAGTCAAACAAACACGGATTTTTAATAGAATAACAAACCTAGGAACCAAGAGGATATAAAATAGTTTTAAAAAGGTAAAAGTTATCCATTTAAAAGTCTGTCTTTTCCTACTTAATACCAAGTGCTTTGGAAAGTATTCATTTCCATCTATACACTTTTTTAAATATTTATGTTTGACTCACAAAGAGCAATGTATGCATTTCATATGATTTCACCTTCAAATACTCTTTTATGTCTTTTTTCTATTTGAGAATTTCTACTAAAATTGTGTTCAGAATGAGTGAACTTTTCCTTCTGGCCATGGAATCCATCTGCTGTTGTGTACAAAGCCAGGGGCAATTAACAGAAAGACTAGGATAGAATTTCATTGGGATAAGTAGGGAATATTTCTGATCTTTTTTTTTTTTTTTTGAGTAATTTGCTCTTTTTAAACAAATATACCTGGCTTAATATAAATCAACAGCTTGTCAGTGCATGACACAATAAAATAATAACAAGTTCCACCCACAACTTAACAGATTGCATTTTAGGTACTTAAAAAAAGGAAAATTTACTGATTAATTTTTCAGTATCAGAAAAAAAAAGACTTTTAGTATGTTTTTAAGGGTTGTATTAAATATAACTTTATTTTTAAAGATTTTATTTTTAAGTAATCTATGCACCCAACATGGGGCTTGAACTCATAACCCCAAGATCAAGAGTCACATGTTCCACTGACTGAGCCAGCCAGGTGCCTCTAAATATACATTAAATAAATTATATTTGATACATAAATTTTAATGTATGTATATGCTGATGTAAAGAGTAAGCTCCTTCTAGATTCTAAATTGTCTCTCATAGCTTCATGTTAGTTGTCTCCTCTCCATCTATCCCATCATTTGCCATTAAGTTATATGTTCCTTTACTACACAAGCCATGCCATCTTTGGTTTATTTTTTTAACAATCTGTGACCTAATAAGAAATATATATTTGGTCTCTGCCCCCTGGTCATGGCACAGAGCTGCTAAAACCCTTAGAATTTCCCAAGTGATAAAGAGTTCATGCTACTGAGGCGATTCTTGCAAAATGGAGACTGGTTGCCAAAGGAACCAACTGTGCGATTAAAGGGTTGGAACTTTTAGTCCCAACTCTATCTCCAGGGAGAAGAGAGGGGCTAGAGATTTACTTCATCACCAATGGCCAATCATTTGATTAATCATGTCTGTGTAATGCAACCTCCATAAAAATCCTAAATTAAGCAATTTGGAGAGCTTTTGGGCAGGTGGACATAAGGAAGTGCTGGGAAGGTGCCATGCCAGGAGAGCACACAGAACTCCACGTCCCTTCCCCATGCCTTGCTCTATGCCTCTCTTCCATTTGCTTGCTCCAAGGTTATGTCCTTTTTATTAAATGGGTAGTAGTAAAGTACTTTCCTGAGTTCTGTGAACTTTTCTGACAAATGATCAAACCCAAGAAGTGGAGTGTGGGAACCCCTGAGTTACAGTGAGTTGGTCAGAAGTACCAGAGGTCTGAACTTTCAAGAGGCTTCTGAAGGGAGGACAATCGAGTGGAACTCTAGCATTTACCTGTGGAGTCTACACTCCAGGTAGTTAGTGTCAGAAGTATTCTGAGTAGAGAAATGGTTTTTTTTTCCTTTTACTATAAGAATGACAACAGGAGCAACCATAAAAATACTCCCTGCAAATGTTGGGATGGATGAATGTATTGCATGAATAAATGACTGAAACAAACAGTATGGACAGTAAGGAAAACCACTGTAAACCTAACATAGGGAAGGAAACTTTAAGTTAAGCTAAATACTTTTGGACTATAGGCAATCAACTCAAAGAACCAATACATGAAATTAAACATTATCATTTTCTTTCATTTTTCTCCTTCAGTCCTCTTACAAAGAGGCCTGCTGATTCCTAGGGCCTCACACAAAATTTTTATAATCTAGGATATGAAATGATAGTTTAAGCTATAAATGTACTGGAATATTTACCTACTTTTCCAAAAAAAAAAACCCTACATTTCCATATTCTCTGAATTATTTTAGTATTTTTACTTGATTTTAAAATGCTTTCTACAGAGACCTGACCCAATTTAGGTAAAAGGATGGCATAAAATGCCCTAGCCTTCCTAGTCTGTGGGCTGAAGGTAAAGAAGTAAACTTGTGGTTATTCAATACTGCTTATTATTTAGTCTTTTATGCCTTATTTTTTTCAGATAATAATGACTTCATAAAATGTCTGTACTTTTTAAAATAATGAAGACCAGTGAGCTTTTTGGGAGGTTGGGGTGGGGAGCAAAAGGAGAGAGAATCTTAAGCAGGCTCCATATTCAGCTGGGAGCCCAATGCGGGGCTCCACCTCACAACCCTGAGATCATGACCTGAGTCAAAATCAAGAGTCAGGCGCTCAACAGACTGAGCCCCCAGGTGCCCCAGAATGTCTGCATTTCAATGTTGGATCTTTGGGTATTTTTTATCCTCGGGGTTCAGGAGTAGAGGTGGAGAGAGTGGGTATGTGACCAGTGGCTGTGATGGGCAGAAGGAGGCTCCACGTATCATGAGTAAGCAAAGACCTATTGATATTTCTCACTAGAATTTGATTATTTAGGCTATTTATTAACTCGGGGAGAATTAGCACCTTTGTGAATTGTATCTTTGTAATCTAGAGCCGCTAGTGAATTTCCATTTGTTTAAATATTCTAGACTTTATGGTTATGTGTGTCTCTTGAAGAGTTTTCTTGTTATTCTTCAGATGAATTGTGTGCATTTTATGTTAAAGATATTCCCACCTACATTATCTTTTAGCTGCTATTGAAAATCTCCATTTTTTGTTTTGTTTTAGTTGACTATATTTTCTTTACTCAACCTTTTATTTTTAACTTTCTGATCACTTGTTTATATATATGTGGTCTAAGTCCTGTTAAATTATTCAACATCCTCTCGTTGTATCTTATTCGTCCTGTTGTACTTTTTCTTAGTTTTTGGTATCTGTTTCTCCTGAAAACTGAGAAGTGTTATATTCTATACTACTCGTTACCTATATAGCTTTATGTATTACGCTTATGGTGTTCATTTGGGACAGTGTATTTTATCTGTACCCCCCTCCATTTCCTTCTCCAACTCCTTCATTTTCCTACCTTAATGTCTGTCTTAGTTTTTGCATGTACGCTGATATGGTTATATACACCTTAATTGGTTTATAAGATTATATTTGTTGTCTTCAGCTAATAAAAATAAGGAAAGTGGTACCTTTATAGTAGCTCCCATTTTCTTTCTCCTTTGCCTCCCACTGGTTTTTATTAGATCGTCACCGTCCCTGCCTTCTAAACTGTCCTTCGTGGCTATCAACATTGGCTGCCCTTGAAAGTCACCGGTGCAGATTTTGAAGCACAGCAGTGAGTGGGCTCCGGCCCAGGACTATTAGAGAAGAACCCACGGACGCAGGTTGGGGGCACTGGTCTGACTTACGAGTTCCACCGGTGGTTCTAGTAGACAGCCAGGCTTGGCTAGCGCAGGATGCTATCATTTTACTGTTTTCGTTCATTCCGCTAATTCAGTTTCCATTATCCATTTCTTCCTATCCTCTTCCACGAAGAGACAGCTTTCCTTTTTATATTTTCATGGTAAAAGTTGGACAATTTTCTAGTGTTTCACAGCAACATTTTCTGATGAAGGTCTTGCTTTTGTGAACTTGTCTTCCTGTTCCCTTCCATTTTGCGGTAGTGTCTCCAACGAAACCCTCTGCTGACTCTTCTCTATTTCATATTTTAAGGAGGTGAGTTTATTCTGGGAAAGAGCGTTCCATTGAGGCAAGATTTCACAGACATACAACATGTACAGTAACAGAACATTCTTTGCACAGAGAGGTTCTGTGCTTGGTTTAATACTCTGCTTGTCACCATCTTAAAATGTTTAATAATTCCTAACAAAAGGTTCCACGTTTTCATTTTGCATCAGGCCTTGAAAATTATCTAGCCAGTCCTGCATGGAAGGGGAGGAGGGGGAAGGAGGAGTTTCAGGCTAGCAAGAGTTTTCCTTATGACCCAAATAGAGAAAGATAATATAGGATGTTTATAATACTTGCTTTCGCAGTGCGGCTAGAGACAGTCCTACTGCCTAGAAGTGTGGCTTCTTCATCTTGCGGTCCCTGGTTTAGCCTCGACTTCTCTACTCTTGGAAGTGAATCAAATCAAAGTCATAAAACAGTTTGGGTAGCCCATTGCCATTGCTGCCAACAAGGGACTTAGGATAGGATACGTCTTTCATAACCTTCTGAGGCTGGCTGATAGGAGGTCCTGCTTCCTGCCCCTGATCTGATCCTGCTCTGGCAGCTCTCTCTCCACTTTGGGAATGGAAGGTCTCTGTTGCTGCCGGATTTAAAAGAAATGAACAAACTGGTGTTTGTAGTTTTAGTTTTTATTCTCCTTATTATTTTGAATGGTTTATAGGAGGAAAAAAAGGGGAAATATCTGACTTTATATGACCATCTTTAAAAGTATGTCAACCTAGAGGCGCCCCGGTGGCTCAGTCAAGTAAGCATCTGCCTTCGGCTCCGGTCATGATCCCGGGGTCCCAAGGTCAAGTCCCAGGATGGGGCCCCAAGATGCGCTCCCTGCTCAGCAGGAGTCTGCTTCTCCCGCTGCCTCTTCTTCTCCTCCCACTCATTCTCTCTCTCTCTCTCTCCCCCAAATAAATAAATAAAATCTTTTTTAAAAAAAGTATATCAACTTTCTGTGACCTCAGGGTTTGTATAGATCTTCTGTAGGTAACAAATAGCCAACTATCTATCTTTTAGCTCTGAGTGTGGGAGTGGAGGGGAGGTTAATCCCCTTACATTTACTTGTACCAATAATAGTTAACCTTCTTAATTTTTATATTTAGCGATTTAAATACTGATATATTTAATCTTCATTTCTTCCCTGTCTTCTCGCTTTCTAGTGGCATTTTTTAAATCACATTTTTCCCTCCAATACTGACCCAAATATTACTCTATTTTTATTATTAATGAATATTCTACAAAGTAACATGCATATTTAACTTAAAAGATCAAAATTAATCAGTGCCTACCTTCTTTTTAACATACACTTAACACGTAGGGCTTTAACTCCTATAGCACATTCCTATCTAATGTAATATTTGTATCCAGAAACAAGTTTTATTTTACTAACCCCACAAATTAGACATTATTATGGTTGATAATTTGTGGCTAACCTACATGTTTTACAATGTCTTAGTTTTTCGTTCCTAATTGCATCTTAGACTGTTTAGTCTGAGATGATTTTTTTCTTCTTTCTGTAATATTTCTTGTTAAGAAATTTCTTGTAATTAACTCTGTTTTTTCTTTGCTTGAAGAAAAGTTCCTTGATCTTGGGAAATAGTTTGCCAAGTATATAATTTTACGTTGATAGTTCTTTCCTCTAACCTTACTAAGATATTACTATCATCTTCTATTTTTTTATTATAGCTTTTGAGAGACCTGCAGTGAATCAAAACAACATTGCATAGACAGGCGGTCTCTCCAGGCGTTTTGATATCTTCTCTTTACCTTTGGAGCTTTGCAGTTTGCTAAATATGTCTTGACTTGGATTTATTTTTATTTATCCTTGTGGGATTTGAGATGCTTTCTGAACGCGAGAATCCATGTCTCCTCAATCTGCCAATAATCAGCCACTATCTCTTCAAATATTACTTCTTCCCACTTTTGCATTTCTACTCTTTGGGGACTCTGATTAGATGATGTATGTAACCCTTTCTCATTCTACTATCCACATGCCCTAACTTGTCTTTTCCATTTTCCTTCTCTTTAATGAATCTTTAATAATTTCTTCAAGTCTATCTTGCAATTTCAGTGATTATGTATATATTTTTAATTTCTGGTTTGTTCTTCAAAAGAACAATTTGCTTTGCTTTTTAATCGCTTCAAAAGCGATTTGCTTTGCTATTTTAAATCTTATTGCTTGCTTATTTTCATGGTTTCCTATTTTATTTCCTTTAACATTCATTCATAAATTGTTTTATAATATATTTTTGATCATTACTATGTTTGGGTCCTTGAGTTTAGTTTAGTTTTTTTTTTTTTTCTACTGAAGTTTGGGTCCTTGAGTTTAGTTTTGTTCTTTTTTTTGTTTTTTCTACTGAAGTTTTTTCCTAGTAGCTTATTTCCTCTTCTGTTTTGAAATATTGATTTATCAGATCATTTTTTCTTCTGGCTTGCAGCTAAGAAAACAGTGTTGGACAGTAGATGAGGACACATCATTTCAAAGAAAATTTGGGTTGTTAACCTATATTTTCCCTTGACCTATCTTTCTTATATTTCTATCCTTTTATTTCTCTGTATTTTCCCCCCAGAAATTTCCTTCAACCTAGCATACAATTTACTAACATTTTTTTCAGTTATTTACTCTCTAAACCACCTGTTATTTATTTTTAATTAAATAATTATTTTTCATTTATAGAAATTCTTCACTATGCTTCAAATATTCCTGTTCTATTTTCACATTCCCCCCATCTTTCTTTTTGTTTCTTTTTTTAATTCCCTCTATTTCACTTTTAATAAAATACTAGTACCTATTTATTTTGTACATAAACCCACACAGTAGAAAGTACTCCTGAAATGTTGAACTCTTTGTTGGTGTGGAGAATTCTATTCCATAATTGTTTAAGAAATCATGAGGACGAAGAGCTAATAATAATTGAGAAACTGCCTCTTCTATTACCAACCTGCTTCTATGATTTAGAGTTTTGACAAGAGTTACAGCATTTAATTTACAATGATGCACCATCCTACCATCGGCCAGATAACGTCCACAATCCTTCACCTTGATTTTTTGGTCGATTTCTGAGTGCAGGACGGCGGGATATTTAATCCTGCATTGATCACGCTGGACCTGGTAAAACCGTACTGCGGTCATGTGTGCGCACAGCTCTGTCCCTGCTCCAGGGCCTCTGGGCCTGTCACTGTGTCACAGAGCCTGCCTCAGACTCTAATGGCAGCCCCTCATTGTCTTTGTAGACATTGGAAATGAAGCCTCTTGCTTCAGGCGTGGGGACGCAAGTACAGGAAACGTTTCTCCAACCAACTGATCAATAGTTACTCCCTTAATACCTCAAGTTTTTGAAATTATATCTCCCTGGTCCAAAATCTTGGATCGTTGATCATAATGGAATCTGGGAGCTTTCACGACAGGTCTGTTTTACTTCTTAGATGCCCGAGGCTCTGCGTTGTTTGTTCATTACCTGTTAAATCTTCTCCTTTACTACTGAGGCTTGTTAAATGGCCTCCATTAAATTTTTATTGGTGCCCCTGGAAATTTAATATTGGGTTGCATCTCAGCTACTACCTTATGGATGTCAGCTATTCTAAAATCCATATCACCTCATTTTAAACTTCAATTTCCATTAATTCTGTAAACAAATGACCTCTTATTTCAGTTTGTGGTAATTAATCACATCGCCACATATGCAAGAGCAGACAAAGCTGGAAGCCCTGCATTCATTAATCTAAACTTTCAATCTAGACCAATGCTGTAGACATGCACTGCTCGATAATGTGATCATTGATCACGTGTGGCTATTTAAACTCAAACTTAAACATGAATAAATTAAATTAAAAATTCAGCTGCTCAGATATTCTAGCCATATTTCAAGAGTTCGGGAACCACATGTGGCTGGTGGCTACCATAATGGACAATGCAAATATGGAACATTCGAAACATCAAAGAGTTCTACTGGAGAACACGGCTGTAGAATATGGCCCATTTTATTCAAGGATCTCAACTGTGACTCTCTTGGTGAAAACAAAATCTTTGTGAATAACAGTATCTAAAGCTTTATCTGTCAGAGCGCCACGCCCACGTTCTTTTCTACTTACGTGAATGACTTCATTAATTTCATTAGTTGTGTAAGTAGGGACCTCATAGAGCAACGTAAACCTTGTACCTCTTATCCCATTTATTCTACTATAAGAAAATCGGACTTCACAGTGAATTCTAATGAATCAAATGTAACAGTACAAAGTGCCAGCAATTGTTCTCTTTAAAGTAGTGCTCATCCATGAAGAGTTTTAAACACATCAACCTTATAATTTATATTTTTAAGTGCAGTCATACTCCAACCATCATCCTCTGGTAGTCATTCAAAATAATACTTCTGAAAACCTCCTGCAAAATGATGTTAAAGGGTTCTATTCATGTGGAATGACCTCTAGGAAGTTCCATTCGTTTATCCTCAGTATCCAATAGTGTCTTCTTGATAGGTTTATCTCTGGAAATTTTGAATGTTCAAAATTAAAGGGAAATAATCTTTCCTTCCAAGGTAAGTACATGACTATACTTCACAATCTCTCAGAAAGCAGTAAATAGTTTCTGAGTTATCGGGGCACATGGGTGACTCAGTCGGTCAAGCATCTGCCTTCAGCTTGGGTCATGATCTCAGCGTCCTGGGATCGAGCCCAATGTCAGGCTCCCTGCTCAGCAAGGAGCCTGCTTCTCCCTCTCCTCCCAGCTTGTGTGCTACGTGTCCCCATCTCTGTCTCTCTCTCTCAGATAAATAAAAATCTTTTTTAAAAAATGTCTGACTTAACTGTTTCATAGCACCAATTTATTTTACTCGTTGCTGTGTGGCCTGAACCTTTCATTGGGTAGACTTCACCACCATCTGATGCGCTACATTTTTTGCAGACACTTTCAACATAACAATCTGACTTTTTGGTGCTCCTGCATCCATCAGGTTTAAAGTATGAGAAGACATTTGTGTGTGTGTTTACATTATGTTAACACGTTCTCCGTCAATCATTCCTAATTACATCCCTCCAACAATACCCATTCCAAGAAACCTCTCTTAACAAGAGGGCTACAAAAGCTCCATTGTTTGCTAGCACACCAGGTCCATTAATGCCATCTGCTGCAAAAGATTACAAAAGAACCATGTATCATAAAACTAGTCATCTGGAAAGAGATGCTTAATTGAACCATTTATTAGTCACTTGTAACCATTTCTTTATCAGAGAAACCAGCCTCTCCTCTAAGACAGTAGGTGGGAATTCCATTCCACCTGCTATGGTGGCCTTCTGTCTACTGTCAACCACCAAAATCATGCCCAGAGAGCGTGAAGATTCTGTCCACTGCTCGCCGCGACCATCACTGCAGGGTCATCTTACTGCCCACTATAACACCCTCCACAAACGTAGCCAGTTTTCTCAACAAAACTCTTGATTCACTCTGGCCGAAGTTCACATCCACACTGCTGGGACTCACCTCCACCTCCCACAGCAATTCACACCTCCCCAGATGAGTGTGCGGGAGCCCACTCTGGAGTGGAGGGTTGGGTCCCAGTGGGTGGAGTCACAGGACCATCCCTGTTATCTACAGAAGCACAATGTTTAAGGTATTTCTCATTATTCTCACATTTCTGGTTCTTGTGGCAAAAGTTTTTCTACTTTCAAAATCTGATAACTCTCTCTATAGTAGTTTTTCTTATGGTGTATGTAGTTTTTAACTGTAAGCATAACAACTGTGTGTATGAGTGTGTGTGTGTGTGTGTGTGAGAGAGAGAGAGAGAGAGAGAGTCTTACAGAACTTGAATTACAGAAATGTCCATTCACCAGGGTTTTTATAAATCCTATGCCAATTTTATATTAATTTCCTCCTTATTTTGAACCTTCTACTGGGGCCACTCTCACTATCCTTAAGTTGCTAGGTATAAAATATCACTATCTCCACATTTGATTTTAATCATAAATTATGTTCAAGCTTGTGCCGGGATTATAATTATCAATCAGGGATATGCACTATTCTGAAAAAAGAGCAAAATAATGAAAAAATAATAGGAACACAAAAAGGGAGGGATGGTGGAAGAAGGAAGAAAGAAAGACTTGACGGCAATTTCAGGGGGCAAATATGGCCTCACACTGAGATCTACCCTTGCTCTGAGGACCATGTAATTGAGCTAATTCCTTTTTCTCTGGAAAGAAAAGATTTACTCCATAAGGGTGACTGATTTATCCTACATAACGGGTACTAGGTTCTTCCTGGATACAGGGAAGAGATAGCAGCAGGCTGTTTTCAGAAATTGCAGGCTTTAGAGGGTAAGTCGGTTCTCACTCCCCACCTCTCCTTCCTCCTTGGCCCTATTTCTTTTACCCACAACAGAATTTAAATTCTAGCTCCACTTTCCAAATCCCACAAATCATGTTGGTATCAGCACCTGTTTATTGTTCTGCTTTGATCCCCCCCCCCCACTCCACTTCTTTTTATTTTGGCATCTGAAATCTACTTGTCTCTGTTGAGTTCAACACTGTATTTTGTTTAGTTTTTAAACTATACTAATATTGTTTCTAAAATGATTTGGTACTATATGACTAATGTGTGTGAAAAATCTTTTAGCATTGATTCTGGATGCATTGACAGAGAATTACGTTTTCAGGATTCAAAATGCTGATAGTAATGGGAAAAGTTAAAATCAATTAAAAATAAAATCAAGCAGGGGCGTGTTGGTGGCATAGTCAGTTAATCAGCTCAGGTCATGATCTCAGGGTTGTGGGATGAAGCCCTGTGCCGGGGCTCTGCACTCAGCAGGGAGCCTGCTTGAGATTCTCTTCCTCTCCCTCTACCACTCCCCCACTAGCCTGCGCTCTGTCTCTTCTCTCTTTAAAATCAATGTCTTTTAAAAAATAAAATAAAATCAAGCATTATGAAGTGTCATTATTTATAATTCAAATAAATGTTAGAGATTAATTGGACACTTAGGTAGTCATGTCGGGGTCCCCAACAAGAAAGCCAAAAGGCCGGGACAGCTAAGACAAAACCACACCAGCATCCTGTTCTACAGCTTAGACAAGAGCCCGGGAACATCCTGTATAGCAGGTTCTGCAGAAGTGACTTTTGCAAAACGTTCTGAAACAAGACGACCATGAAACATTGGTCGTTATCATAAGTTGAGGCAGTTAGTCTCCAGGTGTCAGCCCAAAAGACCATTAACATGTGAACAATTACCTGATAGGTAGACAGGTGCATGATCAAAGCCCTAACTGGCGCACGTCAGCAGCCGATCCACAGGCGCCCACACTGAGAATGCTTCAGATAGTTCCTGAAAGAGCTTATAAAAACCCCAAGATTTGAACGCCAAAATGGCAACCCTGCTGGGTCCCCTCTCCCTCTGGGAGCTTTGTACTATCGTTCAATAAACTTTGCTGCCCACCAGTCCTCATCTTGTCTACCTCTTCATTCTGTGAAGCAGTGTGACCAAGAACCACGGTCACTGAGAGAACAAAAATCCAGTAACATACTTTCTTTGCTTATAACACAGCACTTTTTAAATGAATAATAATAATTGGCACTACACAAATCTTTTCTTTTTTTAAGAGGGGGATTAGGGATAGAGGCAGAGAGGGAGAGAGAATCTTAAGCAGGTTCCATGCCCAGCATGGAGCCCAAGGCAGAGCTCTATCTCACAATCCTGAGCTGATGACCTGAGCCAAAATCAAGTCAGACACTCAACAAACTGAGACACCCAAGCCCTCCAGCGCTACATCAATCATTTCAGAATTTGATGCCTCTGAGCTTTCATTAGATCTGATCTGGATTTCAATTATTTTCAAAGAATGCTTGCCAATTAGGCTGCCATTTTGTCTTATCTCAAGTATTTCTCCAGGTTTTCCACTTTTTTTTCATTATTTCTCATGTTTCTTTATCATTTTGCCTTTTTCAACTATGAATCTTATCAGCCTTTAGAAACTATAATTCACTTTTAAATGGACCTAATAATTCTTAATATTGTATCTTTGCTAACTCTATATTTTAACATTGACCAACTGTCTTATAGAAGAAATCCTGAAAGTGAGAGGATGGAGACAGGTCAGATATTTAAGGAGAGTAGAAAAGGAAAGGAATAGTGTGTAATGGAAGCACAAACTGACTTGGAAAATGAGATCAGGTATCTGGCATATTTGGGATGCATTTGAATTTGATGATTATACATTTATAATGAAATCCATATACCCTGTTTTGGATTTTTCTTACAATGCTCTAGCTGTCACCTAAAGGCATAAAGAAATAGATAATTGAGTTCATCCTAGTTTGGCATTTTGTCAAACAAAGGGAAGTGAATTTGGGATATTGGCAACAGGAAAATTAAAATGATGGATCATAGAAATTAAGAGGATAGAAGGGGAAGTGGAGACAAGAGAAGTAAGATAGATGGGGGAAAAGTATGGGGATAAAGAGACTAGAAATCACAATAGTGTTTAAGTACAATCCTAATACATTAGTTACATAAAGAAGTTGGAAAAATCAATTGTGATTAAAGAGTGGATTATTTAAATTAGTGCTTTTGAAAGCGAAGAGGTTTTAGGTGAAGAAAATTTGCACGATGTGCATGGAGTGAGCACGTAGTAAGGTGAAATGGAAATGAAAATCATCAGACAAGAGGAAGCATATTCGTTGGGGCAGGAATGCTCCCTACCCTCGTGGAGTCATTTATAATAATTTTAAGATTCTAGTATTTCTACTTTAGTAATAAAATATCATGTGAGTACAAATTTTGTGTTTAAAGACAAAATACGGGAGGCCTGGGTGGCTCAGTGGTTGGGCGTCTGCCTTTGGCTCAGGTCATGGTGATCCTCGGGTCCTGGGATCGAGTTCCACATCGGGCTCCCCCACAGGGACCCTGCTTCTCCCTCTGCCTGGGTCTCTGCCTCTTCTGTCTTTCATGAATAAATAAATAAAATCTTAAAAAAAATACCACTACATTATGGCAAAATGACTTACTTTCTCATTTTGTGAGATTGTGTAGGCTGATGCAGAAGATGTAAAAGACTTGAAATTTCAATGCTTGCCCAATCCACACTGATTTATTGCCATATTTGGCATGTTCTTCAGTTTTTCTCAAAAGCAAAAGCAAAAGCAAGTTAATATAAGTCATAATTGACACAAGCCACACAACATACTTTCAACATAGAATGACTCCACTAAAATTTAGTTTTTTCATCCCACTTTTAATTGTAAGTAATTAAAGTGTCAATGATAATAAATCCAAAAATAAATCGAAACTTTAGGGATAATGAGTAACAGGTATAATACAATTCCTGCTCAAGTATTGTTTTTATTTCATCATATCACCTAAAAAATAAAGCCTTATTGATAAAACATATTATATTAAGAACAGTTTAGGGGCACCTGGGAGGCTCAGTGGTTGAGCAACTGCCTTTGGCTGAGGTCGTGACCCCAGGGTCCTGGGATGAGTCCCACACTGGGCTCCCCACAGGGAGCCTGCTTCTCCCTCTACCTGTGTCTCTGCCTCTCTCTCTGGGTCTCTCATGAGTAAATAAATAAATAAAATGTTTTTTAAAAATAAAACAACAGTTTAAAAGTTCATTATATTTGTCAGAAAAAGCAGTTAAATGAATTAACTGCCTATTTTGCAGATGGACATGTTCATTTTCAGTGGATATTTTAGACAATAGTTCCAGAATAAAAATTTTAATGAATATCAAATCAACACAGTTAATGGATAATTTCCCAAATAAATTTTGTAAAACAAAATAACAGCCATTTTCTAAAAATATAATTTTATCATGAGGTTTCTCATCTGTATAAAATATAGTGACATACAATAACTACATTTTTAGATAATATTATTGCCTCTACATGTATAATGAAAGTACATAGTGTTTCCTTTGTATCTTACTTAAGGATAATATATGTCTAAAAATCTGTACTTACATTTATTTATTAGATTGAGTGGATACTGCAGGATTATTATGTATTTTTTCTGCCAAATTTTTCATATTCATAAAAAATGATACAGAAAATATTATCAATTTATATAACACAGTCTAACTTATATATCCAATTATCAAAAAATGCTAAGCTTATATCATGTAGTGTTCTTCTATGTCACAGTCACATGTTATGATCAAGTTTACATTTGTTTTATATAATAGCTGGATGACATTCAATTCTTTTGTTAGATTTTGTCTCCTGAGAGAGATTACTTTGAAGGACAATTAGTGTTGTGAAATTTGCTCTAAAACCACTTCAACACACATTTAAACTTGTTCTCGTCCACTTACAACACAGGCCTGCATCATTATATTGTGCAACTCACCTATCCTGCACGGCAGCTTGAAGAATCAACACATCAGACACAAGAGAGGGCCCATAATTCTCAATCAAGAATCTATTTCCACAATAAAAAAAAAAAAAAGAGTACATTCTTGGGTATAACCAATAACCACGTCTAAAAAATATGTTGCACATAAGCATTATAAGACCATGACTGAAGAGGAGTCTCGTTTGCTAATATGTGTGTCTGCGCTAGAGAGGTCAGCACTTCCACACCGTGTCTACGGAGAGCAAAACTCAACAGACACATGCATACACAATCTATGTCTCACCTACTGTCTACCTGGCTGGTGTTCATCTGAATTAGAGTTTGGTAGTTTGGTAGATCCTGGAGGGCTAGGACAGACATCTCTCCTGCTTCTTGGTTCCTAGCTTCTCCCCCCATCCCAGGGTATCTAGCACAATGGACAAAACAGGTGAATAATACACACTTTTAGTTGAGTTGACAAATGCTTATGCAAACTTCTTTTTTTTTTTTCAGTCTGATAGCTTTGTATCTGCTGCTACGCCTCATTTTGTGTTAACTATGTTAGAGATATTTCACAATTGGACTTACTGATGTTCTCAGTGCTTTATTATTACTTTAGACCTTTTTGTTCTGCCAAGAAATCTCATAGACATAAAATAACCATTAAGTTAAGAACACTAGTGTTAACAAAGTAAAAAAGAAAAGTTGTTAACAGAGCTTCGTCCCATTGAGTATACCAGCCAGGTAGACGCTATTGTGGGATTTGGCTATTCACACAAAAGAGCTCTCAATCCCCAGACACCCTTGACTAAGACACCTGATCCCAGGCTTACACAGGATAAGGAGCCAGCCAGCTCACCTCACGGAGTGGCCCACCCCTAAGCCGTACTCTTCCACTGTGGCTCTGAAAAGTAGCGGAATCCCCAGCTTCCTCCTTTTCTCGGTACTCCCTACTCATTCAAATCATCCTAGTGAACATTACTAAGGAAAATTAGCAAAGTTCAATGATTTAAAACGGGAAATTTCAAAAATTTCATAATTGTATAAAATTATACCTCTTTAAATAGCTACCCAGCAACTATATCTAACTATAAATGACTGTAGATCCTAATTTTTCTTCTCAGGGTCAGCACAGAAGAAAGGTTGAAGTTCTCTTCTCCACTCTTACTCCATCCAGAGGGAGGGTTCCCTGAACTTCACCATCCTTCCCGGCAATACTTTTGATCAGCATCATTCCATAAAGAAGAGTCTCCTCATCTTATAGGGATGCGGAAGAAATCAGGACAAAGCCATTGCAGCCTGGTCTCAAATAAGACCGCATTTCTTCCAGTTGGTACATACACCCATTTCTCTGTCCTCTGCCCAGAAGAGGCCCCTTTACAGGCATCTCTTCAGAATAAATTTCTATAAAAGTGAGCATGCCCTTCAGCTCCAACTTTCCTATCTATTCACTTATCCTCAGGAGTGAAAATTTTAAAGGAGATAACTTTATGCATTCAGACTTATACTCCAACAGTACTTGTGATGGTACAAAATTGGAAGAAATCAATTAATAACCTACAATGGGGAAATTTTTAATAAAATTATGATTTAGTCATTTAATGAAATACCAAGCCAACATTATAGTTATGAACATCAGATTGTGAAGCATAAAAATCTGCTGCCTCTGATTCAATAAGGCATCTGTGCAAGGAGGAACTTCCAAAATAGATGCCAGAAAAAAAAATAGATGCCAGTCCCAGAATTATGCCACTTTGCTGCTATTTGCACCAGTGAAAAGGGGAAGACCACACGCCTACCCACACTCACTTCTGTAGAGGTCTCCTTCAGGTTGTCTGATGGTGTAATTCCTGCTTCGAGTGAGTCTGAGAAATGTAGTTTTTAGCTTTCCTGCTCCTGCATGCCACACGGGGTTAGAACACATGTTGAGGGAGGTGATACACAGGATCCACCACTGCTGGTAGGAAGTCAACAGTTGCTTTCATCCATCATGGTTATACAGGGGAGGAGGAGCCAAGGAGGCCCAGATATATAGCTTCAATGGGGGCTTTTTAGTTCTATCCTGGAACTGGCATATTCAGGAAGAATATTTAGTATTATTTTAACAAGATAATGTTTAGTAATAGAATGTTTGCCAGTGACTAATATATTCTAAAGTCCTGTCAAATGAATGAAATCATAAGAGAGAGAATTGGCAGCCTACTATTGTCGAAAAAGGACTAAGTTAGGGATCAACACATCCATGTTTCAATTCTGGTTTTATTATTGACTAAATAGATTACTTAGTAACTCAGTCCTTTAAGTAAATAACTAGTTACTTATATGAGATCTCTGAGTGATACTAGGTCACTGATATGTAGAAGAGGGGATTTCTAAGTTTCTTTCCTATTCCTAAAAAATGTTAAATTTCACCATTATGATGATCATCTAAGTTACTGACATCTCATGTAAATTTTAGCTTATTTAGTCTTATTTTTGTGAAAAGGGGAAGCCACTTATGCCATATATACCATATGTGCATAGTTACTCTTTTTCTACAATAATGATAATTCTTGGAAAATTAGATTGTATGGACGTTAGAATATTCCATGTACTATCTTTTATGCCCCTCAAAAATGTTTATGCTGTGCTGGAATTTGTTCAGTATCTTATCATTTTTTATTGATGGAACATTTCTCTTTCTTCCTTGGATAAAGAAAGGAGTTACTATTTATTGAGTATATGCTGTGTCAGATACTGTTACTGTTAGATAGTCCTGAAATGCAACCCTTGCACTGTAGAAAGCAGTAAACAATTATACCAGTTGGATTTCCATGGAATTTATAGATTCACAAAGGACATTCACAAACTTTATCTCACCAAGTCCTTACAAGAAGCTGCAATATATAATTTTTTTTTTTTTTCCGAGATCAGACGAGATCGGGCGCGTTCAGGGTGGTATGGCCGTAGACTTTTTTTTTTTTTTTTTTTTTTTTTACCAAAGAAGCAACTGAGCTTTAGATAAGTAATCTGCCCAAGATCACAGAGCAAGCAAATGGCAAAGTCCTGATGGGTCTCTGTGCCTCAGAACTTACATCAGGCTTTATTATAACATGGTGGCTACTGCACACAAAGAAAAACCTCCATTAAATGACATTACTCTGCTGGAGTTTATTTTTCCCTTTTGCAGTGGGCAAGATGGCTCAATTCCTGGTAAAGCCAGCCCTTGCTCCCATTATGTTTCTTTCCTGATTGGCGGCCTACAAAATGTAGTCGTCACCTTTGACAAAAATTGAAGCTTCACCTTGCTAAGTAAGCACTCTAAATCAATTTTTGGCAGTACAGTGCAATTTTACTTTATTTTATTTTACTATGATTGAATTAGAATAGCTCTAACCTATTTAAATTTTTGTAAAAACTTTTGTCAAGAGTCATGTGTAAGATACACAAGATGAGATACACTTTCTTCTACCAACATCACACCTGCAGTAAGCTTATAAGATCAACAAGAAGGGTGAAAATGAACTCCAGGTACCAGGCACGGAAGTAATGGAGTTACCTTTTGGATAATCTTATCACTGAGGAAAATCTTCCAGTACCACACTGTCAGGAAAAAAATTGAAAAAATGAGAAATTCTTGCATGTAAAAATTAATAGATCGACAACCTATTTTCCATCATCTAGTAAAATGAAATCACATTTGAATTTACTTCATAATAATAGAATAACATAAAAGAACAATGACAACGAATAAAAATTATTATTGCTAGAAATAAACGCAGTCCCAGAGTGAGTTCCTTAAATGGAATCAGAGAGCATTAAGAAGGGAAGTGATTTACAGAGTTATAAACCATCAATTATGATACCATTTAACCTTATGTCCAGAGAATTTATGATGTATGTTTGTATATGCTCACGGGATTAGAAGAGTACTAAAGTTGTTTTAAGCTATTAAACATTTTCAAAAGGTAGAAAAGAAAAATGAAATACTTCAAAATGTAGTGTGATCTATTTGATTTGATTGAAGGTCTTATAGAAAGATTTTCCCTACAAATTCTAATTCAGTAATTCTACTCTTTAACACACAGAATCATGTGTTATGAAGTAGACCTAATCAGATCTTCATTTAGGATGACATATGCATTCTTGGCACCAAATTAATAGCATTTGAAGACCTGCATAAATTTGTGGGAGCATAACAACAAAAAATCTGTTCCTATCCTTATGTTTAAGGCCAAGGATATGAGATAATCAGAAGGCACAGGTGAAAGATATTCAAATAAAATAACTATCAACTGTTTGATTACCCAGAACAACCTTATAATTTACCTTGGGAAAGAAAAGACTTCTTAGGAAAGAAATAAAAACCAGGTCAGTATATAGGAGGATATTGAGTGGAATTTTCCCTGTCCTCTCAGAATTTTAGCTAACGTACAAAGCCAAAAATTAAATGCAAACCTCTAAAATAAAACAAAAATTAGAATGAGACCCTTAACACAACATTTTCTATGAGGCTGTAGAAACAGGTCTGCAACCACCAACTGGGGAGTGGCAGGGGGAGTGCTCAATTCCCAAAGAAGAGTAGTGTTTGTGTTGAGGGGGTTTTCTTTCTTTGTACTATACTTTGTACTACCCCCTCCCCGACCCCCCACTAAGTCAGGTGATTAGAATTGGGAGGATGATTCTAAGTGAATTGTTAATAACAATGTGTGATCCCATCCCAACTAAAGATGTTAAATATGGTCAACTAAACACATATCTTTAGCCCTACGTATTATAAAAACCCTACTTAAACAACTTTTTACAGAATTTTTTAAAAAGGAATGATATCATGAGAACAAAGAAGACAGCGAAAAAGCAATTGCAAAAGCAGACAAATTGAGAAAAATCAGAATATGAAAATCCGAATGAATGTTAAAAGATCTACCAGCCCCGAGAGAGCTGTTTCCCAAACTGGCAGCGGTGAAAGCCAATAAGCAACCCAATTTGCATTGCTGATCCCTGAAAACACTCCAGTAGTTAGAAGCACCAGATGCTCTGGAAGTAAGGGAAAGATGGTTTTTAAAACAGCAGATTGGCTGAAAGTCTGTTTAAGAAGTTAGAATCTTAGATCCTTTCACTTACTTCATATATTCAGGTTACTACATCTTCTCTAACCCGGTGGATAATGGAGGTTTTAGTCTCTGGAGAGGATAAAATAGATGGTAAAATGCAGCATTCAGGAAACAATTACAGGATACTACTTTTAAAGTACATTTAGAGACCAAAAGGAGCCCTTGAAAATCAAAACTATGGTAAGAGCAACAGTAAACTCAATAGGCACGTTGGAAGGGAGTTGAGATCTCGTAGGAAGCAGGATCTCTCAAGGAAGAAAGGGAAGAAAGGAGGAAGGAAGGAAAGGAGGGGGAGAGGGAAAATAAAATTTAGCGAGTGCCTTAGTCTGTTTGAGCGGCTAATAACAAATGCCATAGACTGGAAGGCTTACAAGCAACAGAAATTTATTTCTCACAATTTTGGAGGCTACAAAGTCCAAGGTCAGGGCACCGGCCAATTCAGTGTGTACTGAGGCCTAGCATCCTGGTGCACAGCACACTCTTCTGCACACTGTAACCTCACATGGGGAACCAGGGCACTCTGGTCTCTTCAGCCCCTTAGAAAGGCACCATTCCCATCCAAGAAAGCTCATGACCTAATCATCTCCCAAAGGCTCTACCTCCAAATACCATCACATCGGAGATCACGTTGCAACATATGAATTTTGGGACAGACACCAATATTCAGTCTACGGCAGAGTGTCAGTTTAGGGGGTTCAATATTCAAATAATGAGAATTCAGAAGAATAGAAAAATATGGAAGGGAGGAAATCATCGGAAATACTTCAAATATTTTATCAACAGAAGAATAAAAATTTCCAAATTGTAAGATCTGAGTGCCAAGACAATGGACTCAAAATAGATCCACACCAGGAGAAGACACATTATTTTCCAATTCAAAAAAAAAAAAAAAGAAAAAAAGAAAAAAAGAAAAGAAAAGAAAAGTAGAATCAAAAGTTTCTAAATTTGGAGATAAATGGGTGAGAGTGAGGGATTACTTAAAAGAAAAAAAAAATGAATGGCTTTGGTAGCCTGTCATCAACATGGTTGACAGCTGAAGAGAATATAACAACTGCTTCAAAATCCTGAGCAAAAATTATTTTCAGTACAACCCTCAGACAAAACCAACTCAAGACAAAGGTGGAGATGTTGTTAGATAAACAAAATCCTCACAATTTGCCTCCTGAACACACTTTCTCAGTGCTGGACACTGCAAACAGATCCGGCAACAAGCCAAAGGTGACAAGAATCCTCAGGAAGACCCCGAAAGGAGATCCCAGGGGGAATGGCTTGCAGGGACCGAGAAGCACCCCGCCCAGATCGAAGGCGATCAGTCCTTGGTGGTGTTTTCTCCAAAAATACTAAAAATAGAACACCTGTTGTGCCTAAAAGTATTGGTGGAGGATTTATATTATTTGGCAAAAACTTGAGGCGGAAGTGTAATGTGGATATGGAAAATCAAAAAAATAAACGGAAAAGACGATTTTCATTCCAGAGATGATGTATGTTACAAGACAAGAATCACGGTACACTGCCTGCCTATTTACATGGTCATAGCACTGTAAATTCTTAAGAGTGATTAAGACAAAATCATAATAAAAAAAAAAAAGACAAAATCATAACACAGCCCTCCTGGGAAGACGGGAGGGAGGAAAGTTTACGTGTGGTGGGCAAAGATGTAGGTAAAGTATAGTCAAGTTTGCCATTCGGGGAAGTCGACACATAGGGAAAGATCAAGAAGTATCACGTCCAAGCGCGGCACGCAGAGGTCTGACTACCAAGGGGCAGCCACTGGATGAGTGTCGGCTGCCTCTGGAGGAGGAAGCGGTGCAGGGGACGGACGGCAAGAGGCTGCTGCGTGTCTTGCAAAGAGCTTTATAAAGCATTTGCTCTCTTTGGGTACACTTGAGGGGGAAAAATACACGTAAAGGTTCAAAGAAAGCCCCTGCTTATAGGAAGGGAAGTTGTCATGCCCCCGTGTAGATGTCCACACGGCTGTGCAGCTGCTCGCCTGGGTTGGCCACAGTGAGGACCAGGCCGCCGGGGGCAGCGCGGCCCTGGCACGGAGGGACACCAGGGTGGCCCCGAGCGCTCGTCGTCCAGCTCTCCCAACAAATCACAAGTTTAGTGCTTTGAGTCAGACTTACAGTTGTGATTTAGGAGTTTATAGTTCTGTGGGTCAGAATTCTGACACGGGTGTCTCTGGCCTAACGTCAAGGTGTCGGTAGGCACGAATCTATTCTCTCCTGAAGGCTCTGGGAGAGAACCTTTCCTCTGCCTTTTCCAGCTTCTAGAAGCCATTCACACTCCCTGGCTCATAACCTTCTCCTCCCGGGCTCGTAGCTAGTGACAGCAGGTAAGGCCTCACATCGCACCACCCTCACCGAGCCCTTGGCCGCTCTCCTCCGCTCTTCGGACCCCTGTGGTTACATGGGACCTTGACTCTAGGTCAGCATAATCTCCCCTTCCAGGTCCCTCGGGATGAGCAACCTCACTGGTGTCTGCAACCTCGATTTCCCTTTGTCATATAACATGACATATTCATAGATTTCAGGGATTCGGGTGTGGAAATCCTCGGAGAACCAGCCCTTCTTAGCACCATGTGACACCGAGGGACGGCTCGGACAACGCAGAGGTGGACGGGTTTCAGCTGTCTTGCTGGTATCACCTCCCAGAGATTCCCGCTGATGGACCGTAAGGTAACCAGGCACCGAGGGGGACCAGTGGTCGTGGGCTCTAAAGGGGAAGAGGGGAGGCAACCCCAGGTCATGCACAACAGGAAACGTCGTAGTGGAGAAGCTCAAAAGAACCCATATATTTTCCTAACCATTGAGAGTTAGACCGAGTATTCTCCAAAAAGCACAGACAACGATAGTCATGAAAGCGACAGTCAGAGAGGGGACGAAAACAAAAAAAGAAGAGGATTGCGTCGTCATACGGCCACCTGGGGAGGGATTTGTCACTTTTCTCTGATCAGCATCCCAAGCCCAGAGGATTCAGAACTTGTACAAGATTTAGGAGTAGGAATCCTAGAAGAAGAAATACACCGCCACCAAGTTACGCGACCTGATCCCTGGAGGAGAAGCGCTCTGAACCCACGCACTATCGATGCTGTAGACTTGACTTGGAGCTTTAATAAACAAAAGTGCCCGGAAGATTTATAGACGCCGACAAAGATGCAGTAAGAGATGGAAAAAGCACCTGCTAGCATCGGGACCACTGAGGACAGTTGGGGAAAACATTTTAAGTCTCATATTTTTACCTCCATGAGTCTATATTCTTCAACAGCCTGTTACAAGTTCATGAAAATCTGGAAGGCCAGCTCAATTTGTATGTCACTGAGATGACATTAGCCCCGGGGAGAACGACAGACAGGAACGCGGTGTCCCTCCAGCGAGCTGAAGGGCCGTGTGCTTTCCTCAGGCTCTTATTTCCGGCAATAGTTCTCTTTAAAACTACATTCTCACAATAAAATGAAAAAAAAAAACCCAACTGGGGCTCAGGCTAATAGTGATAAAGTCATTTTTCATTTCTAGGCGGAGATCGAGAGCCTGGTGCCGTTAGCGATACGAGCAATGAGCTCAAGCCTTCGTGCTTTTAAAGCTTAGAGACGAATCAACATTTTTCTTTTCAAAGGTCAAAAAAAAAAAGGTCGGAAGGAATCCGAGCAGTGATTTGCTTTGGTGACACAGACTCTGCGCTCTGGGGTCCCACCCCGGCTCCCCACCCTAGGGCCCCTGCAAGGGCCTGCAGGATGGGCCACACGGCAGGGGGCAGGGGACAGCCCGACGGCCCGCGCTGTCACAGCTCCTTCCCCTGAAGGCTGTAGAGTCACCTTGAACATTCGGACCGTCGGGGAGAGAAGGCGACGCTCAAGCCACTGCGCAATCCTGAGACAGACGCTGCCGGCCTTCCCTCCTTGGGGCCCACTCGCCCGCTCCTCCTCTTCCTCACTGCTCTGGGTGGGCGACACCCCGGCACCCTCCCCTGCGGGACTCCGCTTCCCTCCAGCCCATCCGAGGGCCACGGGGCTGACGCTGGGCTGACACCTGTCAGGTCGCTGTGGGGAGACCCAAGCTGACAGGGCAGGTCCCCCCCGGGCCTCCCTCTCCCCGAAACTGCGAGGAGATGCCGCGTGCAGAGCAGCCACAGGCAGGTGGACCCTCGGGGGTCACTGGAACCCTAAACTGGCTTCAGGCCAGCAACAAAGACATTTTTCTCTGGTCACAGTTTAATTTTTTGTCGTTGTTACTGTGGTACAACCTAGCCCATCCCGATTGTCACACTTACTATGCACAACCCCTTTCTCCACTTTAATTTAATGGTTTTCATTTTAATTTGCTCTTATCCTGAGGCCTTCCTTTCTTTCCTTCTTCCCTTTCTTTCTTTCTCTTTCCTTCTTCCCTTCCTTTTTCTTTCCTTCTCTTTATTTCTCTTTTTCTTTCCTTCTTCCCTTTCTTTCTCTTTCTTTCTTTCTTTCTTTCTTTCTTTCTTTCTTCTTTCTCTTTCCTTCTTCTCTTTTTTCTTTCCTTCTTCCCTTTCTTTCCTCCTTCTTTCCTTCTTCCCTTTCTTTCTTCCTTCTTCTCTTATTCTCTTTCTTTTTCTTTCCTCTTCTCTTTCTCTTTTTCTTTCCTTCTTCCCTTTCTTTCCTCCTTCTTTCCTTCTTCCCTTTCTTTTTCTTTCCTTCTTCTCTTTATTTCTCTTTCTTTTTCTTTCCTCCTTCTCTTTCTCTTTTTCTTTCCTTCTTCCCTTTCTTTCCTCCTTCTTTCCTTCTTCCCTTTCTTTTTCTTTCCTTCTTCTCTTTATTTCTCTTTCTTTTTCTTTCCTCCTCTTTCTTTCCTCCCTTTCTTCCCTTCTTCCCTTTCTTTCTTTTCTTTCTTTTTCTTTCTTTTTCTTTATTTTTCTTTCTTTCTTTCTTTCTTTCTTTCTTTCTTTCTTTCTTTCTTTCTTCCTTCCTTTCTTTCTTCTTTCTTTCTTTCTTTCTTTCTTTCTTTCTTTCTTTCTTTCCCTTTCCTTCTTTCTTTCCTTCTTTCTCCACCTCAGACTGGTGATCTGCCAAGGTCATAACAAGGTCTGAGGGAGGCACGTGTCACACGGCAGCCTGAACGCCCAAGCATCACACGTATGAATGACAAAAGCATCTATCCTTGGGCATTTCTTCCCATTACTCAATGTGCTTGATCAACCTTCAAACCTAAGTTTGTCAGATACACGTGCACAAAGAGGTGCAGGCCTAGACGCGACGAGGCCCCAGAGAGTGGCCTACACAGCGACCAGGGAGCGCGTCCGTTCGGTCCGACCCACTGGTCCTGGCCCATAACGCAGTGGCTACCGCGCTTCGGTCTCTCCGCAGGATGCCCTCCTGCGACTCACAACTCAAGGCCCGTCTATGGAGAGAGCACACGGCTGAAACCAGAGAAACGCAGCTCTTCATCCCAGTTCTGCCACCACAACCTCTTGGATTCTGAGTAACAGGAAACTCTTGCAGCCTCGGAAAACCTCTGCAAAATCAGGGAAGGATGCGTCTCCTTTGTGGGGTCTGAGGAGGCTCCAAGCCACTGAGGCAAGAGAGTCAGCATAGGGCGAGCGGTTGAGAGGATAACTATTACTGCCATTACCTGCTTTCTGATAAGATTCTGGAAGTTTACCAGGCACCAGCGGCCTCAGGGAAGAAAAGAAGGTTCCAGATGATATCCCCGGTGTTCTCTGCTTTAATGTCTCCTTTTGCTCAACTCCCCTGTAGTCATTTCCCAAATCTTTGCAAGGATTAGTTTCAAATATCTCGACCTAGGTAACCGACGGGACCACAAGCCAGTCGGGCAGTCCCCCCTTACCCGTGGGGATAGGCCCAAGGCCCCTGCTGGGGCTGGAGATGGCTGAACCCTGCACACACGACGCTCTTCTCTACACACACAGACCTATGATAGAGTTTATCACGAGAGTGAAACAACAGTAAGTAATAATAAAATAGGACAATTATAACGACAGGCTGCAATGAGGGTCATGTGAATACGGTCTCACTCTCTTACCATAGCTTGTCGTGCTGTGCTCCCCCCCTTCTCGTGATGACGTGAGATGATGAGATGCCTCTGCAAGACTAAGCAAGGCAATGACGCGGCCCAGGACCTAACGTCAGGCGTCACCCCCATGGTTGGTGGCGGGAGCTGATGGTGCAGAGATAGAGACCGCAGAGACCGCCCATGAGGGGGGTGGCGTAGTCTCGGCCAGTGGGAGTCTTCTTGGGCAGCCAGCACATCAGAAGTCCCGGGAGGGCATTTATGTGTCGCATCACACATTGTCCCTATCACTGACATGTGACTTGGGACCTGTAAAGTGTAGCATGTACCAGGAGGGCAGAGTAGGGACGTGTTTCCGACCACGTAAGGCCCCGGCCTGAGGTCTGTCTTCAGGGAGAGGCCCCGCCAAGTCATAATGAAGCACACGGCTTCACGCCCAAGCTCTGCCACCTGCAATCTATGTGATCAGACACATAATCTTGCCTCAGTTTTTGTTGTTTCTTTTTTATGAGATTGGGAAGATGGTAATGTCACACACATCATTTGCTGGAGGATTAAACAGGCCTCCACAGCACCTTCTAGAGCAACACTTGCTACCTAATAGGTGTGTGTGTGGCTCTCATCGCTACCGTGGTAAAAGGAGATCCAGCAGAGGCGTGATCCTAGTTGTATCCTTCCCTATGAGAGTAATGAGGGGAGGCTCTGGGGCCACGGGCCTCCTCAGCTGCTCTGCCTTCCTTAAGGAACAGACGAAGCTGTCTAGAAATAACCTAAGGGAACGTGGATGGTTATCAGGAACGGCCAACGGCAAAACGTCAGGGTTTTGCAACAGCCCAGAAATACAGATTGTCCTTCACTCCCCAAACTTGAAATAACTGAAGGCCAAATACTGCTACTGGAAACATGGGGGGAAATTTGAAGTTCCGCGGCCTGGCCAGTCTTCGGCCTGAATGGAAGCGGTCGAGGAGGAGTTCATTGTGCAGGAGGAGGAGAGAACAAGGTCACACCAGGCCAGGAATGCACTGGACGTGTTCTAGGCCTTCCAGCCATGCTGTCAGTTGAGGAACAAAACTACTTCGTAAGTTCTAGGTCAAGGCCAATAGTCTAAGTCCATTAATAAGGGGAAGAGGATGGCTCCTTAGTCTGAGGATCTAGGTTGGCGACCAGGAACTGACAAGAGGGCACCAGGAGCTCTCTGGAAACTTGTTAGAAGCAGGCGAGAGACCATGAGAGACTCCTAACTCTGGGAAACGAACTAGGGGTGGTGGAAAGGGAGGTGGGCGGGAGGTTGGGGTGAATGGGTGACGGGCACTGAGGGGGGCACTTGACGGGATGAGCACTGGGTGTTATGCTATATGTTGGCAAATTGAACACCAATAAAAAATAAATTTATTAAAAAAAAAAGAAGAAGAAGCAGGCGAGAGAAGTAGCTGCTAGAACTGGCCCAAGAGCTGCCCTTTTTCCATGAATTAGTTCATATATTTAAACATGTATTAATCACTGAATATATGCCAGGCCGACTGATTATGTGAAGAAATCATGATAGAAACAGAATGGGATTTAAGAGTGAGTTTGGAACTTGGTGACTTATTACATTGGAGGGGTGAGGAAGACTTCTCGGGTTTTGTAGGTTCTAGAAAATACCATCTGGGGAGGAATGATGAGTTTTTACTTTCGGGTGCGCTGTACTTGCAAGGCTATTGGAGTGTGATTTTTTACCTTTTAAAGACCACTATAAATGGAGTCAGGAAGGCAGAAGCCTAATGCTAGTGCTTCGAGAGAAACCGAAAAGTAAGGAAATGAAGATGATGGTTATGGTCTATTCTTACAAGAAAATCAAGAAAGAAGACACACCTGGTACTACAATTATATAGTGAGATATGTGGTCAAGAGAAGTTTGTGTTTGGGGTTTTGTTTTTTTTTTTTTTTTACTGGAAAAAAATATTTTAATAGCTTGGTGAGAAGAATAAATTGGGAGAGAGCAATCCAAAGAAATGATGGATCATCAGCTCCAGAAGAGCTTAGGGTTCAGATCAAGTTTGGCAAGAGAAGGTAAATCTCATTATTTGGTATTAGCGGAAAGCAGAATTTCTTTCTACGAGGGAAGGGAAGAGATTTGTGCTGGGTCCCTAAAATCAATCAATGGAGGGCAGTTATATAGAGATCCTAGTTTGGCTAAAAATAAAGATGAACAAAGTGTTTTTTAACGTCAAAAGCACAACGGATCATTTAGAGTTGTTTTACGTTATTTTTGGCTGGAGATAGCCAGGAAACAGCTAAATGGCCAGTTATCAGAAATGTTTATGCATTTGAAATATAGCAGCTCATTTGAATGACCGAGTCCAGGGCTGATTTTTTGATTTGCAGAACTTGTTTTACATGTTTGCTTTCTACTCCAACATCATCTTGGACATTTTTCAAAGACCTAGAGAGCAAATATTGATTTTAAATTAAGATGGTTGGAAGACTCGAAATCCCAAGCTTGTCTCTGGTAGAAGAGGGAGAAATGTGTTTTCACCTTTAAATGGCAATGAAGTGAAAGTAGCATTTGGGTTTACTAAACCTAAATATGGCCCTGTGGGTCTTTGTAACGCAATACGAATTTGAAGACACATTCCCTTGGAACTTATCTGAGTGACGGAGTTCCCGTCCTGTTGTTGGGGTAGAAGGAAAATACGATTATTCTGTGTCATAACAGAGATGGTTGTGAGGTAGGGAGAAGGGAGCCAGATTTGTAGATGTTGAAATATCAGTCATTGCCTTACGACCAGCACGATGCAGAAGAGGCATCACCTCTACTAAGGAATGTAATTCTTGGGGCCCCTGGGGCTCAGTCGGTTAAACATCTGCCTTCAGCTCAGGTCATGATCTCAGGGTCCTGGATCGAGTCCTGTGTTAGGCTCCACACTCAGCGTCTTTCTCTGAGAACCCGAGTCTACTTTCTCTCCCTTGGCCTCCTCCACATTGCTCGTGCTCTATCTTTGTCTCTTTCTCTCAAATAAATAAATAAAATCTTGAAAACAAAATAAAATACAATTCTCTTAGTGCACCCAGCAATTATCTTAACATAACGAACAATTAATTAGGCATGTAGCACATTTCTGACTTAGATTTCAGCAATATTCATCCACAAATAGTTTTCAAATGTATGGTTATGCTTTGACCATTATTTTCATTTTAAAATAGTTTAAAATAGTTAAACTATTTAATAGTTTGAATAGTTTAACCTTGTTTAATTTATTAAAATAATTTAATAATTTAATATTATTTAATTTAATAATTCAATAAACTATTTAATAGTTCAAATAGTTTAATAGTTTAAATAGTTTTATTTTTTTTAATTTTTTTTAAATAGTTTAAATAGTTAAAAACTATTTTAAAATAGTTTAAAATGAAAATATGTAAAATATGAAGAAAGGATTATTCTACTAATATGCAGAGGAAGAATTATTCTGAATCTGGTACTATGCTAAATATTCCCGACATGGACAAAAAAGAATGATTCCTGCCTTTTTGTATTTTTTTTCTTTTTGTATTTTTTAAGACAATTTTAATCACTGAATTATATATCTTGCATACAATACGATTAAATTCCTTTAGAATTGAACATACCAAGACACTAAAAGGCAAAATAT
Source organism: Vulpes lagopus (assembly GCF_018345385.1). Lineage (NCBI taxonomy): Eukaryota > Metazoa > Chordata > Mammalia > Carnivora > Canidae > Vulpes > Vulpes lagopus. The sequence continues at coordinate 59,625,595 of NC_054836.1, forward strand.
GTGATATGCCATGGTTTTCTCTTAACCACAGTTATGCTTCTTTCCAATGCACTCCGAACACCGCATCACACTCCGCCCTGGACTTACCATTGAGTAACCTCCCACCAGTTTTTTTGTTTTGTTTTGTTTTGTTTTTTTTTTGTTTTTTTTTCCTCCCACCAGTTTTATGTCCAGGAAAAGACAGTAACAGGCCATCTGACTAAACTCCTGAGGGTCCCTGGGCAGGTAGGACACAATTGCTTTTCAGGCAGAAAGTTACTAGCTGGACAAATCCAAATGAAAGGGTTAACTATGTTGTAGAAAGTAAAATTATTCTCAACTCTTTTCAGAGATTTCACTACAAGTTGCCGTACGTCGATGCCATTGTGTCAATCAGAGTGAACAAAATTTGTCAAAGTACCAAACATGAGACAAATCTATCCTCACAATCTAAAATACAGGGTTTCAAGTCACACGATCTGCGTCTTACAAACATCTTATAATTCCAACAGCTGTCTTTTGCTTTTAAATAGGTAATGATTACTTTCGCAAACTGTAAATATTTAAGCAATCCAACCTAATGACGTCTACTCAAATGTATTTGTCAAAGACAATGGATAAAAATGAGCAATAATGTATGTGAGCCAAACAGGAACAGCTTGCTACTGCCATAGCAGAAGAAGTAGAGACATTTTACTTCCCCTTTAATTCCATTTTTTTTTAATATAGTGAGGGCACAATATTTTGTAGTCTCCTAGCCCTAATTTGAATTTATGAGCTAAGCAGATTCTGCAGAGAAAATACTCTCCTTCCTCCATCTGCCCCTAACTTTATTTGTATCAGAGATACTTTGGAAGTGATTTGTGGAGTAAGGAAACTAATGGGAAACCACAGACGTCTCACAACCACAAATGCTTAGCTCTCGCATCAGACAACACCCAGACACAAAGTTGGGTGAGTTGGTCAGCCTCAGCAAATAAAAATGCAGGACACGGAGTTGAGTTTGAATTGCAGATAATTTTTTTTTAATATAACTATGTTCCAAACATTGCATGGAGTGCACTAAAATACTACTTTGTGCAAAAAAAAAAAAAAAAAATCATTCATTATACCAAAAAAAAAAAAAATTCAGTAAATTTAGTGCATCATACTGCACTAAAATTATTTTATATTAAAAAATTATTCACCGTTTATCTGAAGTTCTGATTTCACGGGGCATCCTGCATTTTATCTGGCATCCTCTCCCAGGACATTTTGTAATAGCAAGGTCTTTCTCTCCTACTAGCTGGTGCGTTCCCTTGTTCCCTTACCCGTTGGGGCGGAGTAATTCATATTTGAACAGGCAGCCCCTCCAGCACTGTCTGTTATATAATAGATACATAATAAAAATATATCAATATATCGAATGAATGAATGAATGGAAAGGATGACTTTTAAAGAGCTGATATACATAGAAATATTTACTTTATTGCTTATTTTTATTGGCGTAGCTCAACAAAATAACGGTGACTGGTACTGTCAAAGAGTGAAGCCAGAGGTTCAGCACCACTAGGGTTACCTCTTTGGCCAGCTGGTACCAGAAGCAGCACACCTGTTACTCTCTTTCTGGTTCCAGCTGTGGCTCTGCCGTCAATGGAAATGGGCGCAACCTTCTTGTGTGTGCGACCGCTGGATGCCCAGCCGCAACTTAGGTTACGCTTGAGGAAACCACGGCTCTGGCTGAAAACCGAGATGGAGACCCGTTGGAAGATGCACATCTTTATACAAATATTGGGGGATTAGGGAGCGTATGGTGAAAACTGAAGCGCTCAACAAGTCTCTGGTAACTTGGACACAAGTCACTGTAAAATCCCAGATGAGACCCCCCCCAAAAAAGCGAGATGTCTATTGATCGTATCCTGTCTTATTATTGTTTGGCCGGGGGCGGGTAGAAAGTATTGTTCCAGGAATGTGCAGAATTCCGTACAAACTCTCAGGAGTGAAAAGTGATTGGCACATAACATAATTAAACTTTAGCAAAACACACACACAAAAATATAAAATATTTATATTATTAAAAATAATAAAAATATTTATAAATATTCATAAAAAATAAATAAATAAAAATATATTTTTAAAAATATAAGTATACCAAAAACTCATAGAATATAGATCTCTTTCTATTTTTATCTATTGATAGGAGGACAAATAGGTAGATAAAAAGATACATAAGTTTAGACTCAAATGAAACCATGCGGTTTTACAGGTTTATACCTTTAACTCACAATGTCTAATGCGTATTGATGATGATGTGTGATAACACGTCTCAGATATGGTCATGACCCCCCATAAAATCGTGAAACATGAGATACGGCATGTTTTTTGGTTCCTGCCCTTCTGATATCTTCTCTTCTCCCACACCTGGACTGCTGCAATGACCTGGTTTTCTAAGGACCTGAACCTCCCCGGCTGTGACCCCCACCCCCGCCCTCCCAGGACTGTCAGATCCACGCTGGCTGGTCCTCCGGGTCCATTTTCCATCGCTGTCACTCAGTTGCATAGAATTAGTTGCCATTCCTCTCCCTGTACAAACCTTAACAGCAACCTGACTACTCTGCAACGCGGCTTTTGTGCCTCCCCAGGTTCGTAGCTATCTCTTTAAATATGAGAACAGAATTAACAGAAACCACAGGACCTCCCTGCCCTTTCTACCTGGGTAACCACCACCTCAGCGGTGCCTTTGCTTTGCCATCTAACTCAAAAGAGTGACTAGTGATGCGACTTTTTGACCAAGTAAGGGGAGACAGGATATTTGTTACTGTTGGATTCTTCTAGCAGGCTGCTGGTGTGGACTGGACCACTGAGACCTCCTGGACCACCGTACGTGCCCTGGAGCAAACCTAACCTCCAAACAGCTGAAGTTCTTGGAAGTTTCTTCTGTGGTTCTTTCTCGCTTACTATTTCAGGTACAAGCTCCTCCACTAGGAAATCAGTGTTTCCCCTAGACTGACTCCACTCAATCTGCTCAAATTTAATTCACATTGTTTTTATAGCACATGACATCTGCTTTCCATTTCCATCTCCACTTCCTCGCACATCCACTTTTTCCTGGCTAGTCCTCCTCGACTAACGACTCACCTCTGGGAAACCTCCTCTGCCGACTCCAGCCCGTGCTAAACACCCTCGCAGCTCTAAGTGCGTTTCTAGTTTATATCTATGCTTCCTGCAGATGCTGGCAAAAATGTTCTTCCAGGGTGGGAACTCACATGAGCCATCAGCACTGTCCGTTGTGACCAACCCTTCCAAAAGCTACAGCATCTCGGGATCTCTGGGTTGCGCAGCGGTTTGGCGCCTGCCTTTGGCCCAGGGCATGATCCTGGAGACCCGGGATCGAATCCCACGTTGGGCTCCCTGCATGGAGCCTGCTTCTCCCTCTGCCTGGGTCTCTGCCTCTGTGTGTGTGTGTGTGTGTGTGTGACTATCATGAATAAATAAAAATTAAAATAAAAAAGCTACAGCATCTCTGTACTAATTCATGGGAAAAAATAAGATCAAGATCAATTCCTGAATATATATGCGCAGGCCTGAATACACATTCCAGGCAGATTTGAGATTTGTGATTACAGGACTGTAATCAATTCCTGAAGCAACAGCAGGTTGCCTCAGTAGCTCTGCACGTGTCAAACGAGTGTTCGGAGGCCGTGTGTTAGCGAGAACTGATAGTAATCGTCAAAATACATTCAGAACCCAATTTTGAATGTGAAAAGCTTTCTTTAAATATTTAAGCTGAGATGCCATTTTAGAACCAAGAGCAGGACACGGGAATACACACAGTACAGGTCGCCTGCATCAAATGGTTCCTAAGGATAAAGGAGATAATTCCAGAACTTGACTTCCCTGCTCCAACTGGGTGTCACCTAAGTAGAAAAATGTACTTTTGCCTAAAGAATGTGTAAATGGAAATCTTGGAAGAGAGCACGCGGGTTTTCAGGGCTCTGTGCAGTCAGGGTCTTGGAGGATACCAGGTGCCTTCTCTTCTCATTTAGGCTTCAGGGTAATTCAACAGACCTTAGGGTCCAGCTCCTAGTCCTGCCTTTGCACGGAGCGCGGTTGGCCCAGGGCGCGAGGAAGCTGCGGCCCCCAGGGGTTCAGTCCCGCCGCGGAGACCGCGGGGCGCAGGGGGGGGGCCGGGGCGTGACCTCGGCCGCCAGGGCCGCCCAGCACCGTGCACGAGGCCTCTGCACCCTCGGGGCCGCGTGGGCCGCCTTTCCTGGGCCGGGCGAGGCGCGGGCAGCGGCCGCGGACCCGACGGGGACCCGCCCAGCGGGAAGGTGCTCCAGGGCGCCCGGCAGCCAGGGCGCGGCCCGAGGACGGGCAGGCCTCCCGGGACCCTGCAGCGACGGCCTTGCGGCCCCTGTGCTGGTTTGGTAAAAGGGAAGGAAACCGAGAGGGGAGCCCAGCCGGCACCTGCTGGTCGGCAAGAACCCGGACGCTTCCAGGGGTCAAGCTAGAGGTCAGCCTCCCGCTGCGCGGGACAACGGGGTCGGGCCGCCCCCTCCCCCCGCCCCCTCCCCCTCCCCGGGGCGCGGGCCGCGGACCCACCTGGTGGGCGCGGAGATTCTGACCCGGAGCGGGTCCGCCCGCAGGGGGGGGACAAGGCCCGCGGGGCCCGACCCCGAGCCCAGCCGCGCCCCCGGACCCCGACCCCGCGCCCCCCGGACCCCAAGGCTCAGCCAGGCCCCCGCGCCCAGCCGCGCCCCCGACCCCGCACCACAGCTGCACCCCCCGACCCCGACCCCGCGCCCCCCGGACCCCAAGGCTCAGCCGCGCCCCCGCGCCCCGGGACCTGAGCTCAGCCGCGCCCCCGGACCCCGACCCCGCGTCCTCCGGACCCCAAGGCTCAGCCAGGCCCCCGCGCCCCGGGACCTGAGCTCAGCCGCGCCCCCGGACCCCGGACCCCGCGTCCCCGGACCCCGAGCCACAGCCGCGCCCCCGGACCCCGACCCCGCGCCCCGGACCCCAAGGCTCAGCCAGGCCCCCGCGCCCCGGGACCTGAGCTCAGCCGCGCCCCCGGACCCCGGACCCCGCGTCCCCGGACCCCGAGCCACAGCCGCGCCCCCGGACCCCGACCCCGCGCCCCCCGGACCCCAAGGCTCAGCCAGGCCCCCGCGCCCCGGGACCTGAGCTCAGCCGCGCCCCCGGACCCCGGACCCCGCGTCCCCGGACCCCGAGCCACAGCCGCGCCCCCGGACCCCGACCCCGCGCCCCGGACCCCAAGGCTCAGCCGTGCCCCCGCGCCCCGGGACCTGAGCTCAGCCGCGCCCCCGCGCCCAGCAGCGCCCCCGATCCCGAGCCACAACCGCGCCCCCGACCCCGCGCCCCCCGGACCCCAAGGCTCAGCCAGGCCCCCGCGCCCAGCAGCGCCCCCGACCCCGCACCACAGCTGCACCCCCGGACCCCGACCCCGCGCCCCCCGGACCCCAAGGCTCAGCCGCGCCCCCGACCCCGCGCCACAGCTGCACCCCCGGACCCCGACCCCGCGCCCCGGACCCCAAGGCTCAGCCGCGCCCCCGCGCCCCGGGACCTGAGCTCAGCCGCGCCCCCGGACCCCGGACCCCGCGTCCTCCGGACCCCAAGGCTCAGCCGCGCCCCCGACCCCGCGCCACAGCTGCGCCCCCGGACCCCGACCCCGCGCCCCGGACCCCAAGGCTCAGCCGCGCCCCCGGACCCCGAGGTCAGCCGCGCCTCCGCGCCCCCGGTGCCCGGACCCCGCGCCCCCCGACCCTGAGCCCCGCCCCCGCGCGCCCCCGCCCCTCCCGCGCGCCCCGCCCCGCCCCGCCCCGCCCCGCATCCCCGACCCGAGCCCAGCCGCGCCCCCGCCCCGCCCGCGCGCCCCCGCCCGCCCGCCCGCCCGAGCGCGCCCCCGCCGGCAGGCAGCGGCGCCCGGAGCCGGAGCAGCAGAGCGCGGCGGCCGAGCTCCCACCTGCACGCGGCGCGGGGAGCCTCGCGGAGCGGCCCCTGCCTCGGAGCCCCGCCGGCCGGACGCGCTGCGTGTGCCCGGGGAGCCCTTCCCTCGCCCCGCCGTGTGCTCCGGGAGGCCGCGTGGGGCCCGGCCCGCGTGGACATGCTCGTCCTCAGGCGCCTCCTCGCGTGGCTCCAGCTGCTCGGCGTCTGCCGCCTGGGTGAGTGCGCGGCCCCGGCTCGGGCTCGGGCGCGGCGCGGGGCGCGGGGCGCGGGGGGTCCAGGGAGGAGGAGGCCGGGCCGGGGGCGCCGGGTGCTCCCCGCCGTCCGCGCCAAGGCTCCGCAGCAGAGCGTGCGGCCCCGGGGCGCCCAGACGGCGGGTTAGGGACGCGGGTTAGGGGCGCGGTTTGGGGGCGCGGGTTGGGGACGCGGGTTGGGGGCGCGGGTTAGGGATGCGGGTTAGGGGCGCGGGTTAGGGGCGCAGGTTGGGGACGCGGGTTAGGGGCGCGGGTTAGGGGCGCAGGTTGGGGACGCGGGTTAGGTACGCGGGTTAGGGGGCGCGGGTTAGGGGCGCAGGTTGGGGACGCGCGTTAGGGGCGCGGGTTAGGGGCGCGGGTTGGGGACGCGGGTTGGGGATGCGGGTTAGGGGCGCGGGTTGGGGACGCGGGTTGGGGGCGCGGGTTGGGGACGCGGGTTAGGGGCGCGGGTTAGGGACGCGGGTTAGGGGCGCGGGTTAGGGGCGCGGGTTGGGGGCGTGGGTTGGGACGCGGGTTAGGGGCGCGCGGGGCCGCAGGCGCACGAGCGCTGCTGCGGAGACACACGTGCCCGCCGCGAGCCGCACGCGCCCAGGCAGCCGCGGGAACAAGCCCCAGCCCGACCTGCCCGGCTCCCCTGCCTCTAACCTAGTCGCCATCAAGCCTGGGCCATCCTGTAAAAGAAAAAAAAAAAAAAGTTTTCTATCAGAATCTCTCTGCAGGGCAGCCGCAGGTTGATGTACGGGTTCAGGGATGCGTCCCTCATCTGCCCCCCTCCAGGTCATGCATTCAGTCCTGGGATCGCATTCTGCAGCAGCCAGTTGGAATTATTTACCTGGCATGCAGATTCAAGAGGGCCAGGCGTTTCCCAGAAGAATTGTAAGATTGGATTTTTACCCTTTTTTTAGAAAAATTTTTTTTCCTTCGTAATGATTTTCTGTTACGATGGACTATATCCTAGGTTGGGAGGTATTAAGCTGAAAGTTTGGAAACTGCGCCTCCACTTGCGAATATACACATATTTCACTCTTTTCAACGAGAGCATCCCATGTCTTAACGTTTTAGGTTATTCCTATAAAGTACATATTAACCTACATTTTGAGAATGGACGGTGCCGCTCTTGGCAGGGTAACCTTTACAAAGAGACATCATTTTCATGGTCTAATTAATGAGAATTGCGTTTTGAACGTGGTGGTGATGGCCGATGGCTCCCATCTCCAGATACAGGGACGCAGTTTAAATTCCGAAAGCTTTTTACAAGAATACTCGGGGGTGATGTGATACACAAGGTTGAGGCTGAAGACTCGCAGGAGAGTCTGGTCCTGGTTTTCCCTAAAACCGCAGAGTTGAATCTGGAAGGAGGGGGGGAGAAATTTCTTTTAAAGTGCTGTGCTCATCAAATATACACCTGTTGAATTTACATTTCTGTTATAGATCTGTTTTAACAAGAAACCCAGATCCTTTTGGTACTTGGATTACTATTTAAAGTGAATCTCACTGTAGTACAGAAATAAACCGGAGAATATTGCTTTGTATGCCGTCCAGACCGCTGCTTTGAATACATTGGGGCATAGATTGCATAGTACACAGTTCGTCTTTTTAAAGTGTACGATTCCGTGAGTTTTAATATACTGACAAGGTTGTTCAACCACCACCACTATCTAATCACAGGACATTATAATCACCCACAAAAGAAACTCCGTTAATACTCATTCCTTATTCTCTCTGACCCCAGTCCTAGCAACCACTAAGCTACTTTCTCTTTTTTGTAAATTGGCCTATTGAGCATTTCATATAAATAGATTCATACAATACGTGGCCTTTGGTTCCTGGCTTCGTTCACTTAGCATAATGTTTTCAGAACTCATCCATGCCGTGAGCTGTATCAGTACTTCGTTCCTTTTTGTGGCTCAGTGATAGATACTCCATTCCAGTATTCCATGGTTTGCAAAGGTTTTTCCCAATAAAGCATTATATGTAACCTAATATTTTCGGTCATACAGATTTTCGTTTATTGGATGTTGTCTTTAAGGCTTTGATGATGTAAAATTTAACTGTAAAGAATCAAACTAATGGCTTAAGTGTATCACAGTTTATGTAACGATAGTGAAGGTAAGCCCGTGTTAGAACTCACATTGTACTCTCTTTCTGTGACTGACAGGTGACAGCTTTTGTATCCCTTCCCATTTGAACAAAGTTGACCTCTGAACATTGTTGCCCACACGTTGACTTAGGGGCTTTGTCAACCTCACACTGGATGAGTATCTCGATTTCAGGGTAATATGTCTTGGAAAAACTGAAGCGTATTATCTACAAATAAAACATGCAACCTCCGTTTCAATTATTTTTCCCTCAACATCTACTGTAGTATCTGTAGGTATATTCATTGCTTATCTTCAGAGTCCTCGGGACCAGTCACGTGGCCCAGCACATGTTACAGATGCTCAGGAAAGATCTGTCAACTGAGAAGCGCTGTGCAGGGTCACGGCTCCAATCCAGTTTGAATGAATGATAGGCCGCCGTTCTTACCCATTATCCTGGAACAAGCTGATGTGTTCATTGTCAGCAATTAAGAATGAGTTAGCAGTTAGTGACTCCACCACTCTCTGTGTTAGAATATCCTCATGTTTTGAACTGGACCAGTTTTCTTTCTAATAACTCTCCAGAAAAAAAAATTATTATTAAATCATTTGGACTGAAACAAATCCTTTCTTTCCAAATAGCAGGGATCACTGGAGACTAAAGAGGAACAAAATGGGTGTTTTTAGGTGGGTGGGGATTAAATATATTTGTGGGTTCATCTGTTTGGGTGATTCTATCAAGATTGGCCTGTGGCCTCAACTGTCTTTGCCAGAACTAGCTAGATCACAGTTCTCACACTTGAGTAAGCATCAGAATCACCAGGAGAACTTATTAAAACACAGATTTAGGGGCCCATTCCAAAGAGCTGCTGATTCAGTAGATCTGGGGCGGGGCCTGAGAATCTCGTCTAATAAATTCCTAGGACATGGTGATGCTGTTGGTCCCAGTCCATACTTTGACAGCTCCTGAGCCAAGTTTGACATCTAGATGTCAGCAAAGTTTCTGGATTATTAACAGGTCTTTACTGTGGACTTGATTTCTGATACCCAACCTAATAGTATTTTTTTGAAATTGCATGAGTTAGACAACATTGAATGTTACTCAGCTGAAGGAGATGCTCGGTCAGAGAGGCAGAAATTGAAGATGACTCCAAGATCACTCCCCAAGTGAATTTGGACCTTCTCTAGAATAATGGAGAGGTTTTCTGGTAGGTGGAGAACTAATATAATGGCAGCACAGCGCTGTCATTATTTAATCTTGACCCACCGAACAGGTAATAGGAAAAAACTGCATGCGGTGACTTTCCTGTAAGGAGGCTTAACTCTGAGTCATAGAGGAGAAGGTAGGTGTTTTAAGAGCTTTGAAGGAATAGTTTTTCTCAGCTCATGAGAATTCAGGATCTTTGAATGAAGTAAGTTACAGCCTTGCAAGGTACACTAGATTCAAGTGTTCGCACATTGTAAGATATGTAATGAATCCGATTCCGAACTTTGAGGTCACATCTCACTGCTTTAAGGAACACATTAATTACAAATTATACCCAATTCCTTTGCAAGGATTAATTGCTCAGTTTATCCAGAGTATGAAATCAGTAGAATCCAAAATGTTGTGACTCTCAGCTTGGTCTGTTTATTCTCTGAAAACAAATGTAACCAGGAATAGAAAAGATTCACGCTTTTTCTCCCCAAATAAGAAGTAGCCTCCATTCAGAAAATTAATTACTTTTGATTTGAAGAGTAGCGATTTTCTTTATTTCATTTCTCTCTCCTTTTTTATATAGACTGTACTTGTGTTCACTCAGGGAAGTTTGCCAGGATAAATCATTTCATTGACCAGTTCATTTTTGCTCTCGTGTCTGCGCTAGATATTTGGGAACTTGCTTAAAAGTTTATGTCGTGGGAATTTTGCTTCTGGCAAAACTTCAGGTTTTTCTGGAAACATGCACTGCATTTCCCCATTCCCCTTACTCCAGCGAGCTTAGAGTTATGTCTAATCTGGTAGCTTTGCTTGACCACCCCTTTGCCAACTGTTTAGAGGGTGGTAGAGAAATGGAACCCCCCATTCCCAGCTGGAGGAGCTCAGAAGAAGGGCTTGATTAAAAGATGAGCTTGTGTTTTAATTCCATTCACCATCTACCCAGTGCTTGCCAGGTGCTGAATATTTTATGTATATTTTCTCATTGCAGTCTCCCCAAACCGTGGGAGGTAGGTGTTTTCATTTTACACATTTCACAGCTGAAACGCAGAAGAGTCAGATGACTTCCCCGGTTTCCCACAGCCCAGCTCAGCCTATGCATCGCTTCTGACCCTCCAGCCTGAGCCTATTTCTCTTTACTTTCCGAGGAGGCCAGTTTCCTGTTTGGAATCGACTGGCTTGTTTCATAAGAGAGGTGATGCTACGTTTCACGTTCCCATGTGCTCCCATACCACTTTTTTCCCCTTCATAAAAAAAAAAAAAAAGAAAAGAAACTAAGGCATAATTTACCCTAGAAAGCTTAGCATCGGGGATCCCTGGGTGGCTCAGCGGTTTAGCGCCTGCCTTTGGCCCAGGGCCTGATCCTGGAGTCCCGGGATTGAGTCCCACATGGGGCTTCCTGCATGGAGCCTGCTTCTCCCTCTGCCTGTGTCTCTGCCTCTCTCTCTCTCTTTCTCTCTCATGAATAAATAAATAAATAAAAATATTTAAAAAAAAAAAAAAAAAGCTTACCATCTTGCAAGTTCTTACAGATGCATGTGGTCACTTAACCACCTTGATCCAGGTGTGGCATATTCCTGCCCGTACTATCTCAACTACCCTTTTGTTCCGTGTTTACTGAGTGCCTGACCTCTGCTAGGCAGTAATCATTCCGCAGGGCATAAAGAGAGCCCTCACATTCGCGATGCCTCCCATCCAGCTGATCCGGGCCAGTCCCCACTGGGAAAACCTTCTTTAAATCTCACTTTTAAGATACTCTCTTAGTTTAGCACTAGTTGAGAAAAAGAGTCTTTCTGAAGTATCTCTTAATGTGTTACCTGTCTTAACTTTCAGGTATTTTAGAATGTTTCCCATTTTAGCAAGAAAGCCGGTGATAAAAGTCAAAGTCAACTTAAACAAGACAGAGGCATGTTTAGAATGTGCTTTTTAACTTTAATGTTTTAATGGGAGTCTCGCCCCCCAGCCGCAACTTCAGGTTACAGAAGGAATCGGTTTTTATCCATATTTATAATTTTTTAAAAGATTTTAAAAATTATTTAATTGTCAGAGAGAGAGAGAGAGTGCTCCCCATGGAGCTGGAGCCCGGTGGGGCGCTTGGGACTCGGGACTCGGGACTCTATCCAGGACCCCAGGATCGTGGCCTGAGCGAAGGCAGTGGCTTACCTGACTGAGCCACCCAGGCGTCCCGTGTGTGTAATTCTTCACAGACACATGTAACATACCGTATAGGCACTAAGGGGAAAATTATTTGGTCATATTGCACAATCCTAAAACACTTATATTTTAGGACTGTGATTTCTGATCACTGCTAGGCATATGTGACAGTTCAACTTTAAGTTCACTAAAGTGAGTTGAGTCAGTTCCTCATCCACAGTAGCCACATTTCAGGTGTTCGGTAGCCACTGCACGGGGCAGGGCAGGTGAGGGACATTTCTGTCACTGCAGAGAGTCTACTGAATAGCTGTTTTAGAGTAATAAAAAGTGGATAAAATGATGAGAAGTTGTCAACAGCAAAAAACACTTTTAAAGTCATTAAAAGTTTTTTTTGAAGATTTTATTTATTCCTGAGAGACTCAGGGAGGCAGAGACACAGGCAGAGGAGAAGCAGGCTCTGTGCAGGGACCCGATGCAGGACTCGATCCCGGGACCCCGGGGTCACACCCTGCGCCCCAGGCAGACGCTCCACCGCGGAGCCACCCAGGGGCCCCAAAGTCATTAAAATTATTTCAAGTGTTGATAGCTGAGGGTTATTTGCGTCCCGTGTTATGTCGGCCCTCTGAAACCAGAGCTGAGCCGCGATGAGCAGCGCAGAGCGCCTGGCCTTCCCGGAGCCTGCGGGCAGGGCCGCTGCCAGTCCAGGAGGCAGGGCCCGGCCCGCCCGGCGCTCGTGGCGCGGCTCTCAGGGCAGCTCGTGCAGCGCAGACGCTGTGGCCCCGCACCTGGCCCCACACCTGGCCCCACACTCGGCCCGCACCCGCCCGCAGTGTGGGCCTTAGCGCCTACAGGTGCCTGAGCGGCAGGGCAGCTCCTCCTCGGGGTGGGGTGGCCCGGCCCCCTGCGGCCTCTCCCGCCGGCCTCCTCGCCTCTCCGGGGCGGTCAGCATCCACCTTGGCCCGCTCACTTCCAGGGCTCCTCTGGCCCCGGGACCCCACTGTCTGACTCTCCCTCGAATGCACGTGAGCCTCACGCAGCCCCTGTGCATCATGTCAGCTCTGTGCCTGCAAATCCAGTCCCCCTGCCGGATCCTGCCGGTGTGGTGGCAGGAGCACTGGGACATTGGTCTCTAGAGGCCTGGCCCCAGGAAAGCCGGCTCTGTGCCCGGGGGCAGTGCGTCAGGGCCCGGAGAGCCCCTCCCAGCCGTGGGTGCGCACCTGTGCTCACCTGTCGGGGAGGAGAAGGGAACGGGGCGAGGGGCGGCCGCATGAGAAATGAAGCGCCTGGAATCCACCGAGACTGTATTTTCCATCAGTGACCGACCGAGGCAGCTCTGGAAACTGGGTAAGGGCAGGAGGTGCGGTTGGGTTCTGCGGACACGTGTGCGCTCAGCATTGGTCTGTGGGTGGATCACGGAGAAGGTGCTCACCCTGCGTGCAGCAGGGCCCCACAAGCATTTGGGTTGAATTGGATGCAAATGGAACAGAAAATGGGATGAGTTAGAAATCCCCACGGGAGTTAAAAGCAGAAAAAAGACTTGCTCTTCTATTAGGACATTTGTGTTATTTTTTCATTCACCATCCTTCCTTCTTTGTATGTGTGTATTTGTGGCTTTTTCCTTTCCATCTTCACTTCCTTTAAACGAGAATCTAAGATTTTAAAAAAAAAAGTCAACATTGCTCAGCATCTGGATGAGAAGTTTGATAGGAGACTGATGCTATTTGATACGATTATCCAAAAATATTTTTACTCTGTTGATATCATTTGGGAAACTTTGTAGTTAACAAATTTAATATGTGTTGATTTTTTTTAAAGTTTTTTTTAAAAACTTTTTTAAAAGTTTTTTTAAAAGTTTAAAGTTTTTTTAGTTTTTTTTAAAGTTTAAAAGTTTTTTTTAAGTTTTTATGTATTGATTTTTTTTTTTAAGATTTTATTTATTTATTCATGAGAGACAGAGAGAGGGGCAGAGACACAGAGGGAGGAGCAGGCTCCATGCAGGGAACCCAACGCGGGACTCGATCCCAGGTCTCCGGGGTCACACCCTGGGTTGAAGGTGGTGGTAAATCTCTGAGCCACCCAGGGATCCCTATTTTTATGTATTGATTTAAGTAATGTCTATACCCAGCATGTGGCTCGAACTCCCAGCCCTGAGATCAAGAGTCACACGCTCTGCTGACTGAGCCAGCTAGGAGCCCGTGTTTTAAAAGTATGGGTTAACGCTTCTTTCCTCTTAAAAATTCTTTTATGTTAAAATGGGCAGGTTGTTTTTCTTTTTTTAAATTTTACTTGTGATATTTGCACACAGATTAAAGTAAATTCAATTATCAGGGTCCTCGTTAATGTGAACCTTCTGGTCTCATTCAGTAAGCGCACATTGATTTATGTACATGTTGACCAAAGATACATTTTTTTTACAGATTTCCTTGAAAATACAGTCTTTATATATTTGGAAAGAACGATTTATTAAATAGCAATAAAGAAGGGTTTTCTATTAAAATACCGATGACAGAGACTACAGATAGCTTTCCACTCTTGGAGAATTACTTTGTCCTTGTTTTCCTCTGCCTTCCCTGTTAACATTTACTCCATAATTTTTCTCTTCTTTCACTGTCACTGACTGGACCGCTTATTTCTCGAATTCTGAAGCCCTCATACGTTTACCTCAAGACCTTTCCTCTGAACTGATCAACTCAATACCATGAGAGGGAATAAAAGAAAATGCTGCTTTTTAAAATGACCTTTTTTTAACGCACAGATCGTGATCACCACCAGAGTCCTGAATGTGCGCTTAGAATAACAAACGCGGGCCGGATATAAAGAACTTTCCCGATCTTCTCGTGGTTTTCAGTCACATTGTCATCTGAAAATTAAAAGTGATTTCCGTGGGGACATTTTCACCCTCTTGCATTTCCCGGGTGGGACTTGTACACACGGACTCGTACGGACTCTCGGCGCTGCACGTGCGGTTTGGTTGTCACGTTTGTTTCGATGCCGGAAAAACAGGTGGATAAGCATGGATCTAGTCGGTGGCTCGCGGCCCTGGCTCACCTCGGACTTACCTGGGGTCGTGAACTGAACGCTTGCGTCCCCCCAACATTCCTGTTTGGAAGCCCCCCACCGAAGGTGTATGGTGTTTGGAGGTGGGGCCTGTGGGAAGTAATTAGGTTCAGATGAGGTCATGAGAGGGGAGTCCCCATGCTGGGATTAATACCCTCAGAGGAGGAGACAGACAGACCAGGCCTTGGTCTTCCTGCATCATGAGGACAGAGTGAGAAGGCAGCGGCCATAAGCGGGAAGAGGCCTCTCTCCAGCTCGCCCCTCGCCCCTGGACTTCTCGGCCCCACAGCTGTGAAAAGCAGACACTGTGCAAGCCACTGGGCCTGCGGTGTGTTGTTAGAGCGGCCCGGGCTGACCATATACCTGGGAGACTTAACACATCGCATGTCTGGGCCCCCCCTGGATCAAGTATATGCGTCGGTGCAGAGCCCGGACACCAGTATATTTTTTAAGACTTGGCAGTGACCACAGAGGACAGCCAAGGTTTAAAACCACCATTCTAGGTCAACCTCATGATACTACTAATCTTCGCTCACTTGTCTTAAGGTAGAGGCATTGGCAGGCTTCACGCTGTCCTAAACAAAGCTGGTGTCCCAGGACAGAGGCCCTGGACAGCTGCCCAGCCCTCCTCCTCCTTCTCAAGGCAGTTTCAGTTTCAGGGTAACCTTAGAAGGAGGAGTATGGACTACGGTGGTTGACCTCATGGTCTTGCAAGGCAGAGAAACTTCAAGAGGCCAGACGTTCTCGGAGTTGGTCCAAAGATCCGGGTCTCTCAGCCTCTGAGGTGGGAGGCGATTGCGTTTATCAGGACATAGGCACATAAGGGCTTTTATTTTGTCAGTGATGCACAAGGATGCACATCCTTGTCTTGCTTATTTCCTTTCTGCATGTACAATTTGTTAGAACCTGAGTTATTTCTGTTATGTGGTGGACACAAGATTCAGCTGCATTTTTTCATTTCAGCACTTCATTTCGCCCGTGCATCTTAAAATTACATGTGCATTATCTATCAGGTCTAGGGCATTTTGTTTTTACTGTATTTGAGAAGCACTAAGAGCCCTGTTTAAAAGTTAACAAAGACCTTTTTACATGGTCCAGACGCCAACTGACATATTCTTAATCATTAATGGTGAAGACGCAAGCACAAATCAATTCGCTGAATCTTTATCGAGCATCTTCCGTATAATAAATACTTCCCCTAGGGAGACTATTCTCCTAGTGGTCTCCTGGGTTTTTGCAAGAGAGAAAAATCCATATATAAGTAGCTGTCCGGTTTGGCACCGCCTGCAACCCGGCGTGTCCTGGAGACCGGGGATCGAGTCCCATGTCGGGCTCCCTGCGTGGGGCCTGCTTCTCCCTCTGCCTGTGTCTCTGCCTCTCTCTCTTCTCTGTGTCGCTCATGAATAAATAAAGGAAATGTTAAAAAAAAAAAAGTAGCTGTCATACATGCAGACATTGTAGAATATGAAAGTGTGAGCAATTTGGGAGTGTAGGCTAGATTCACCTCTGGGAAGGTGCCTAGGAGGAGGTGGGGTTGGGTGTAGACTCTGCAGGGTGCCTGGCTAGGGCATCAATAGAGTGGAAGGGAGTGGAAGGGATGA
The DNA here is from genome assembly GCF_018345385.1 of Vulpes lagopus. Classification (NCBI taxonomy): domain Eukaryota; kingdom Metazoa; phylum Chordata; class Mammalia; order Carnivora; family Canidae; genus Vulpes; species Vulpes lagopus. Next base: position 59,641,856 of record NC_054836.1, read on the forward strand.
AAGGGCACCGGTGGCAAAAAGGATGGTATATACACAGAAGCATGGACTGGGTATAAGTGTGGTGTTTGGAAAAAATTGGGAGAGGTGTGTACTAGTGGAAAAGCACCAAATAGTAGGTAGGATTCCCCATGGCTAACTGAAGGGTTTGGAGTTTGGAATTTATCCAGTATACAGTGGGAAACTGTTGAAGGGTTTTGAGTAGTGGAATGACTTGAGTAGGTCTCTTTACTGAAGACGGTAACTGAAGTATCAGTGTAGGATGGATTGGAGAGCGAGACTGGCGCTCGGGAAGCGCAAGCAAAAGGCTGTTACAGGGTGGCAGTCGAGGGGATATTTGGTCGACCATTTGGAGGGGTAATCACACGGTCCTTTTCTAAGAACACTTGAGTGATGAACAGGTACTTGCAAATACGTCGCCTCGTTTGATGTAAGTGCAGTGGGTATAATTGCTGGGAGTTGGTGCCACCCTCTGGAGAATGGGTCCTTGGTGGTCTTCAAGGGGGTATCTTCCCTGGAAAGGTGAAGGTGTAGTGAGGACCACATAGAGTCAAAGCAATCATCCAGAAGGAGAAGTCGAGGCAGCAAATGCCTAACAGTTCTACAGAAGTTGATAACTGGAAGGGAAGGAGAGAGAGAAGTCGAGGCGGGAAGCTCGACGATGGCTCCTTTACCGATGGTGGAACTTCACATTTGTTACCCTGGCATGACGGAGTTGAAGCTAAACATTTCCCCCGAACTGATTAACTCAGGGCCTGGAGGATTAGTAAGAAGAAATCGTGCCACTTACAATGTTCTGTTTTTATCTATTTTAGCAGAGGTCATAGTACCGACAAAAAAAAAGCCCACCGGTTTTCCTGAGGATGGGAGGAATTGGAGTGTATGCATCGTGTCAGGCTAATTTTATCAAGTCTCATCAAAACTGTTGACTTCACCTCTAAAATCCCTGTATTTGTGCTCAGGAACTACTGAGACGTTTCAGTCAGCCGTCCGCCAGTACACGGGCCTGCTCGATGTCCACAACGCCAGGTTGCGGGAAGGTGGCCCGTTCACGCGGCATAAACTAGCGTGTTCGTAAATTGCCTTCAACTTGTGTTTTACGTAAGAGCAGTGCAGTGAGAAGTAATCCGTTAGGATAGGCTTCCCAGAATTTTTAAAATCGATTTTTTAAAATTTTTTTAATAATAAATTTATTTTTTATTGGTGTTCAACTTGGCAACATACAGAATAACACCCAGTGCTCATCCCGTCAAGTGCCCCCTCAGTGCCCATCGCCCAGTCACCCCCACCCCCCGCCCTCCTCCCCTTCCACCACCCCTAGTTCGTTTCCCAGAGTTAGGAGTCTTCATGTTCTGTCTCCCCTTTCTGATATTTCCTACCCATTTCTTCTCCCTTCCCCTCTATTCCCTTTCACTATTATTTAAAATCGATTTTAAGAAATTTTTTTAATTCATGAAAAACGCAATAGAATTTTGTTACCTACTGAATGTCTCAACATACGTCAAGGGTACGTGAAGTGAAAAATCGACAAAGGATCACATTTAGGAAAGGGATAAAGTGGCGGCTGTCAAGGATAGACGCGTGGTATATGTTAAGTGCTATAACGAAGAAGGAGATCTGTACTGTGCTCCATGGAAGTGGGATGCAGCCTTCCGCGTTTAAGAAATCCAGATAAATAGATTCTTAGTAGTAACATGGTCACGGGAAGACCTCGACTGACGGCTTTCAGAGTGAGGGAACGCCGCGGGATGCTCGCGCTCTGAAGTGCACCTGTGAGTGCGCGTGCGTCCCGCTGTCTGCGTGTATATGCACACGATACGTGCGTGAGGAGTATCTGTGTGTGGTTTCCGGCTTCTCTGTGCTTTTATGTTTAATTCCGAGCATTAAGAGACTCAATCCTTTGGGAAAATCATCAGTCTCCTCGGTGGGAATTGTCCGGGGATGCTTAGCCTGACGATTCACGCCTCACCCCAAGGAGCGGCGGAGAGTCCGGGGGCGCCGGGCCTGGGGGAGCACAGGGCTCCCGGTGGCAGCAGGTGCCTGGAGTGGCTGCCCAGCTCCTGGCTGTGCTTGGGCGCCTGTGGCTGCGTCTCCTTGGGGCGTTCACGTCCTTCCATGTGCGAAATGAGCCTGTGGGAGCCCCCGGGACGGACAGTAATGGGGCACAGAGACCGGGTGGGCCAGGCTCCAGGTCTGGGCAGGTCACGCGAGGGGAGCCGGCCGCGAGCTCCTCTCAGGTGCCGCTGGGTGCGGCCCGTCGCCCGAGCAGGAGTGTGCCCCACTTTCCTTTCCTCCTTGTCCTGTTCCGAGCCCGAGTGGGGGACATGTGGCCCCCTCCCACCGTGGATGACTGGCCCGAGAGGCTTGGGCCCCGGGAGCCAGGCGCGGCTCTGGTCTGGGACGCCCGTCCTTCTCAGGTGTCCCCCGGTGACCCCAGGCGACCCCAGGTGACCTCAGGCAACCCTGGACGTCCCCAGGCAACCCTGGCTGACCCCAGGTGACCCCAGCCAACCCCAGGCAACCCTGGCCGACCCTGGCTGACCCCAGGTGACCCCAGCCAACCCTGGGCGACCCCAGGGACCCCAGCACATTGGGGCGAGACCCAGAGGGGCGTGTCCTGTTGGCCGCCGCTGCTGCAGGAGTGGCTCGGAGTTTCCAGTGGGTTCTGTCCCGAGCTGCCACTTGAGTCCTGGTGCCAGCAGCCGCTGCTCAGGGACTCAGGCAAGCTGCTGGCGCCTCCCCGCGTGGGACTCTGGGCCGCAAGACCATCAGGGGGCGGGAAGCTTGCAGGGCCGGCCGCGAGATGGGTCCTGGAAAGAAGCACCAAGGAAGTTAGTCTTAATGAGCCAAGCACGGCCCAGCGTCGCCGCAGTCCCCCGGGGCAGGCGCGGCTGGGCCTCCTCTGTCCCAGGGCGGGAACGGGGGTTGGCCTAGGCTCCTTGCTTGCCTGTGACACCGATTTATTTTCTTCCCAACCTCTCATTGCATTTCAGCTCTTTAGTATTCTTGGCAGAAGGGATCGACCAAACACAGGATGCTTCTTTGTGCCTCAATAATGTATTCAAAATTCAATACTAACCCCCCGACTCCCTCACCCCCCCCCGCACCCCACTCCCCAAAATGATAAAACAGCCATAAGAGAGTATTCCGGTTCCAGGTCCCTGTCTGGCAAGAGCTTTCCAAGCCTGGCGGCTTCTCTGCCTTTCTCCTTTCCCTCTCCCTTCTCCAGCCGTTACATTTTTTTAATTGGAATCTTGCAGCATCTGTCAACTTGAAAAAAATAAAGCAACTCTTAGTCCTTACAGACACGATGAGAGGTTCAGTTGCGTCAGGCGCAGCGGCTTCGAGGCCAGGGAAGGGTCACGGCTCTGGAGCCGCCTCACCCGGCCGCTCACCCTTTCCGGGGAGACAGGTGGGGTCTCCTGTGGGTGCCGGCAGGGCCCCTGCACCTCCTCGCACCCAGGGCTCCCTCAGAGGTGCGTGCGGAGTGCCGGCGTGCTCTGTGCTTTATGTGAGGCTTTGAGACTGTGGTGCGCGGTCGTTAGGGTGATAGGGTGATGGCCTTCCTGGAGGACCCGCTGCAAGTAGGTCATCGACAAAGGCTGACCGGACTTCCTTGGGCGGAAGCAGTTCTGCAGGATCGCTGCGGCCTGCTCCCAGTCCAATGTGCTAGGCCACGTGGGTCCGAGGGAAGCCTGTTTACGGGGAATCCCTTCGGGTTTTAGGCTGGAGTTTAAGTCCCAGGCGTTTGACCCTCCCAAGAGTCGTTTTTTGTTTTTTGTTTTTTTTAAAGATTTTATTTATTTATTCATGGGAGACCCAGAGAGAGAGAGAGAGACCCAGGCAGGGGGAGAAGCAGGCTCCCTGCAGGGAGCCCAATGTGGGACTCGATCCCGGGTCTCCAGGGTCACGCCCTGGACCAAAGACGGCGCTAAACCGCTGAGCCCCCCCACCCCGGGCGTCCCCCTCCCAAGACTCTTGCGCGGAGCCCAGTAATAAAGAATGAGGAGTTTTCGCTTACTGATACGCGCCGTTGCTCGGTCACCTGTGAACCCCGTGCGCACAAACCCGGTGATGCCAACGCAGCTGGAAAGTCGCACTTCACGGGGTGTCGCCCAGGCCCCCGCACAGGGCCAGGAAAACAGCTCGGACACGTCCCTGCTGACCTGGGACATCCGGGTCAGAAATGCCAGAGTGGATGCAGCTCAACTGACCCATCACTCGCTTGGCAGAAGTTACGGCTCGCTGAGGCCCGTGTTAACCAGGTGTTCTGCAGACTCGCCGCGGGGGGCATTGCAAGGCTCTTCGGAACTTGAGTCCTGGGTGCGGGGGGAGGGGGGGTCCGGTAACGGTCAGGAGGAGATGCTCCAGCCCCCGCCGCGAGGACTGAACACGGTCGAGGAATGAGGATCTCCGTCCGTGGACACCGTCAAGAAAGTACTAGGTGCGGTGTTGTTGCTGCCCGGCGTGAGGAAGGAGCCATAGGTTGGGGTGACCCTGGGTGTCCATGGCCTCGTGGCCGGGTACACAAGGCCCCGCAGGACCCGAGGGCAGGCCACAGCCGTCCGGCCTCCCCTGGACCTCCGCACCTACGCTCCTGCCTCTAGGCTCCTGCTTTCCTTTCCCTTGGGTGGCCCGAGGTCCCTCGCGTCCCCGGAGACCGGTGCACCTGTGCTGTGCACGCGACGCATCACTGCCCCTTGCCTGGAGGCGGGAGCGTCACTCCGTGCTGTCCGTAGCCCTCGTCCCTGAAGGAGTCGGTGTCTAGAGGTCAGTGCACCGGGCCGTGAAGCCCCTGCCCATGTGGCGGGTGCCCCGCGAATACAGCGTAAATCAGGGCACGCGGTACCCCCCAAGGCCGTCCCCTGTAGAGACCAGCGGGATCTAGCCCGTCCCACCCGAAGTGTCGCCCCCGCGTCTGCTCGTTCAGGATGCTCCTCCGCAGAGGAAACCCGGGGTCCCGCTACGGCGTTTGGAATTAGACTTCAGTTCACCCTCAAATCCACTCAATCCCCCTTATTTTCAACAAGTAAAGTACAAGTAGGTCAATCAAGTCACATTCTCGTCATGACAGGCCGGAGCGTCTCTGTGGGTTCAGGACAGCGTTGGCCCAGGGCCGCGGCCGCCCCCTCGGGGCCTGTACTCCGCGTCCACGCTGCAGGAAGGAGAACCAAGTGACTGGCCTGCAGTCGGGGGTGAGCGCCCAGGGGCTGCGCGGGGCCCAAACGGGACGGACGGGACCGGCTGCTTCCTCTGCCACCCGGAGGCCGGGCCGCGTCGGTGGCCGCCGTTTGCCGTCCAGCTGGGGTTGGCTCGGGCCGCCGAGAGGCCAGGGCCCCGGGGCTGACACCTGCCGTCCTCCAGCGCACCAGCCAGCAGCCGTCCCCTGCGTCGCTCCTGGCCCCGGAGGTCCCCTCCCTGGGACAGCATCCGGGCTCCACCCTGTGGCGCCCCGACCTGTCCCTCGGGAGCTGCCCTGTTCCTATGTTTGTCTCTATTTGAGCTCGAGCCGCCGACAGCAGCGGGGCCGTGTGGTCGGGATCTGACCGGGGAGCCCGAGTGGCCACGTGGGCGCCGTGGATCAAAGCTACTTTCCGTGGAAAGGAGGCGGCCTCCTTGGGCCCTGCAGCCGCAAAACCTCTGAGAGCAGCAGGCTCCGGCCCGGCCCACCCCCGCCTTGGGGACTGATGGGGACACTCGAAAACCCTGCGTTGGGGCAGGAATCCGAGTGTCGTGTCTGGGACCGGATCCTGGTCCCAGTGGAGCATCCCCGGGCGGACAGGACGAGGGAACGGGTCTGTGCTGCCGGCACGGGGGCCTCCGAGGTGCCCTCGACGCCAAGGCCCTGGTCAACCGGCGTCACCCATCCGTGAGGCTCGTGGGCAAGTAGACGTCGTTCACGCGGACTTGTGCAGCTGCCCAGGTCGGGCGATGACAGGGAGGCCGCAGGCGGGACACGGGCCTGCGGGACGCCGTCATTCTGTGTGTGGCGGGGACAGGGAGCAGCGGCTGGGGCCCGAAACCGCTTCCAACTATTAATCCGTCCAGCACAGAAATGGGATCGGGAGAGTCGGGGGAACCCAGAACCGGGGGGAAACGGCACAGCTGCGGAGAAGGACCCAGACGCTCAGGCGCTGGATCAGAAGACGCTGGAGAGACCGCGTTTGTGGGGACACGCGACGCCGCCGGTGGAGGGTGCACCAGGTCGTGGAAGCCCGAGCGGGGGACAGGGGACGGTTCCCGCAGGGCCTTGCTGTGGGAAGGTCGGATCCTGCGACGCAATCGTGTAGGGAATGAATTAAGTCCCTGCAGTTCTGCACACCGCGGCCCGGCGAGGACGGGGTGCGGCCCTAAGGCCCAAGGGACCCGGTGTCCGCCTCCTGCTGTTTGCACGGCTTGATAGTGGCACGATCGAGAAGGAGGTCACGGTCGGCGCGGGAAGCCTGAGGCCCCGGTGCCTGGGCAGCGGTCGGTCGCCCGCCTGCGTGTGGCTGCGTTCCCGGGAGAGCTGCTCTGCCTGCGGGCGTCCCCGGGGCCACGGTGCCCGTGCAAGCCGCGTTCCCAGGGTGTGGGTGGGAGGACGGTGGCTCCGCAGGTGACTCCCAGGGGTCCAACGGCATCTTCTCTTTTGCTTTCTTCCCGTCGCGTCCATTCGTAATCAGTGTTGGTGCTTTCTTTCAAGTCATTAGCTTATCACGTGACAATACAGATTCATCGGGAAATGTCAAGACAGCGGGGGTTTTTAACAGACTGTTACTTTTGCCAAAAAATTCTTCCTCTGGGTCCCTGGGTGGCTCAGCGGGTGAGCGTCTGCCTCCGGCCTAGGCCGTGACCCGGGGGTCCCGGGATCAAGTTCCACGTCGGGGTCCCCGCAGGGAGCCTGCTTCCCCCCTGCCTGGGTCTCTCTCTCTCTCTCTCTCTCTCTGTCTCTCTCTGTCTCTCTCAAATAAAGAAATAAAATGAAAAAAACCAATCCTCTGAGCTGGTGCCCCAGCTCCTCCGCTGTGCTTGCGGCTGAGCCCCGGGGAGCCCTCGCCCGCCGCCCCTTCTCCTGGCCCCTCTCTACTCAGGACCTGTGTGTTCCCGCTCAGACCTCCGCCCTCCTCGGTCTCCCTAGTACCGTCTACACGGCCACATCCCGCCCGGATGCTCGGGGTGCCATTCGGTCCCCTGCCAGCAGCTCCGGCGGCTCCCACTCTGTGTCCTGGGTGCTGCTCTGTCCGCTGGCTCCCGGACCCCGCGCTGCTCCCCGTGCTGCTCCCTTCTCACCTCCTGGGTCGTGTCGAGTCGTGTCGGGAGAGCTGGGGCACAGTGCTGGGGACCCGCCCTGGTTGCTCTGCGCTGCTCCCGGTGCTGGCGGTCCCCAGCTCCAAGCCCCCGGCCGGAGCCCGCCCCCCCCCAGTCCTAACCTCCACTGTCATCTGGAGCGCGGTGACTGACATCTTCACTTTTCTAGCTGCCGGGCTGACCATCGGGGTCCCCTGGGGCCCGGCCGGCTCTCCCGGCCTCTGCCCGGGGCCCCAAAGGCCTTAGTGTGGCCGCCCCTGGGTCGCCTCCTGCTGGGGCTGCTGAGCCGGCGCTCATCGGCTGTCCCCACGTCACCTCCTGCGTCAGCCAGGGCGGCTTGGTCACATGCAGGGGAAGCCATGGCACCACCATGTCCCGGTGGGGCCGGATCCCCAGTCTCTGCAGCTCTCAGTGGCCGCCCCGCTCCCGTCCGGCCCACTGGCTTCCTGTGGCAGCGTCGCCAGGCTGAGGCCTCCGGGCCACGCGTCTGTGTCCCCCCGGTTGGCCTCCGGGGCCCACTCCCAACCCAGCCTACGCGATGCCCTCCGCCTGCCGGTGTCCACGCCCTCTGCGTGCTCAGAGCCGCCCGGCCGAGCCCCGTGCTCCCTGGGCTCCCCACTCGTGAGCGCTGGGCCCGCGCAGCGCCTGCCGTAAGGGCTCAGGGATGATAAGTGACCGACACAGGCCGCCTTCCGGCTCAGAGCTTGGGTGCCTCGGCGGTCCCTGAGTCCCTCTGTTGAACAACCCCGAAGGACGGCATGTAGCCTGCTTCCACTCCAGCCCCGAGTGGGTTTCTCTATTTATTTATTTACTTACTTACTTATTTATTTATTTATTTTTAAAATTTTATTGATTTATTCATGAGAGATACACAGAGAGAGAGAGACACAGGCAGAGGGGAGAAGCAGGCTCCATGCAGGGAGCCCGACATGGGACTCGATCCCGGAACCTCAGGGTCACAGCCTGGGCCCAAGGCAGATGCTCAGCCCTGAGCCCCCCAGGGATCCCCTGTGTTTCTCTTTGAACGTCTTTCCCTGTCGCTGCGTCTGCGTGTCCCACGTGGCTCCCGATTACGCGCACCCTCTGGTCCCTGCCTTCCGTCCTGTGTAGGCTTCGCCGTCGGCTCCTCCCGGGCTGTTTTACATTCTTTCGTTTTAACCAGTCGCATCGCTGAAGATGCCTCCTCTGGTGGGCAAGGGGGGACCCTTCCTGGGACTCCCTCACTGCCAGCAGACGTGGGTGCCGATGCCCACCAGCCTCCCCCGCTGCCGTGGTCCTGGCACCCAGTGGCATAAGACAGGCTCGTTATCGAAACACAGAACGTTGGGGCGCCCGGGGGGCCCCCGTGGCTGAGCGTCTGCCTCTGGCTCAGGGTGCGACCCCGGGTCCTGGGATCGAGTCCCGGCAGGGAGCCTGCTTGTCCCTCTGCCTCCACCGCTCCCCCTGCCTGTGCGCTCGCTCCCGCTCTCTCTCTGTCAAATAAATGAATAAAAATATTTAAAGACTAAAACTAAAAAATAACTAAACACAGAACATTGTTATTAAGTTAGGATTTTTTACCTTTCCTTTGGGGCATTCGTGATTGGTTCAGCAAGCAGCTGAAGAAGACGTATCTGGATTACATTCAGAGCCGCGGAGCCTACAGTTTTGTTGTTTCCTACTGTAACTTTATCATTCTTGGTTGGACTCCTCCGTGACGTCCCCGTTCAAAGGAGACGTAGGTGACTTGCTTTCTGTATGCTGAAGCCTTTTTTTTTCCTTCGCGTATGAAAGGTAACCAGGATGGGTGTAAAATTACTTGATTGCAACCTTTTTCTTACAGAATGTATGTTTTTTAAATCTTGAAGCTCTTACTGTTACTGAGAAATCCATAAAAAATTCCCCGAAGGGCCCCTTCTTTTCGGCCAGAACGGGCGTATCCGATGGCTGGAAAAGAAGGCAGGGCTGAGGGGGTACAGCAGCACCCTGGTCTCTTCAGAATGTAACGTCTGCAGTAAAAGGAGGGGGCACAGGCATTGGATCGACCGAGAGCCTTGCACCGACGGAAGGTATCCTCTCTTCCGTTGTCAAGATAATTAAATACGCCAAAAATCATGTACTTGCAACTATAATGTTAACATGATCATCTCACGAGTATTCAATTTGGCTTTTCTATTTCACCATTTGTTTCTTCAATTTTTTAAATATTCTATTTAAATTAAAAAAATATATTTTATTTAAATTCAGTTTTCCAACATAGAGTATACCATCCAGGGCTCATCCCGTCAGGCACCCAACCATTTCACCGTTTGAGAGGCAAAGTCGTAATGTCTGATGGATCTTCAAGTTCGGCGGGCATTTCCCATCATGTCTGGGTCTGGATCTGTGTATGGGCACACGAGCATGTGTGTACGTGTACGTGTGTATGTATGAATTTCATGCAGTGACTCAAGAAAATAATCCAGTCTTTCTGATAAGGCCCTTGGGATTGGCCCAAAATAAAGATGATAATAACAATGTAAAACTTTAAAAATGCACTAGCCTTTCCACGGTGTATAATACTTTCTGCACAGTAGTGAATTTCCTGGTTTTTAGAAAAATCTATTTCATGATTATGAAATTATCATTGCAGATATTCAGAAATTGCCTGAATACAGATAAACAAGTATCCCGCAGAGCTTCATCAGTGATAGACGTTCTTAACATTTTGCTTTAGCTCTTTCCTGACATTCTTCTATGTACGTACACGCACATGCCACGCGCACAGGGAGGGGAGGAGAAAAGCATGCACTTTTAAAAAAAATTATTTTATTTTATTTTATTTACTTATTCATGAGAGACACAGAGAGAGAGAGGCAGAGACACGGGAAGAGGGAGAAGCAGGCTCCCTGCAGGGAGCCCGATCCCAGGACCCCGGGGTCACAGCCTGAGCCGGAGGCAGACGCTCAACCGCTGAGCTCCCCGAGCGTCCCAAGACCTGAAAACTTCAGGTTTCTTTAGACAGCCGGCTGCCCAGCTAAACATTTTGCTCCTGTCGGAGAAGGGGGGATGGTTGTTGGGGGTAACTGGAGGTCACTGTCGGAATAGTAGTTCATGAGACTGTGCTCTGACCGGCTGGAGCATCCTCATCACCCCACACCCGCGCCCTCTGATGCTAACTTCTGGATGAGGAGCAGGATTATCGGAACGGTATCAGGTGCCCGTCGGGTAATAGTTTACATACGTCTTCTCAGCCGACCGTCATACTGTTCTTCTTAGGCAGCCCCCCCCCCTTCTTCATCCTCCTTCAGAGAGAAGACTGAGGAAGTTGAGAAAGGAAGTCTTGTGTCGGATGCGTGGAAGGGAAACAAGGTGTTGAAAGGCCTGGTCACATTCACAGCCCTAATAAATGGTTGATTAACATGAAATTCATATCCGGGACTATCTGACTTCTGAATCCAAGTCCTAGTACCTACTGTCTAAATACCATTTTAGGGGAAATTGTTGGAAGAAAAGCTCTACCACAAAGGTATGCATAAGTCTAACGCTGTTGGTGCGCGCTGTCAAAGTACCCTTTGTTGTTGTTGTTTAGATGTTACTTATTCATGAGACCCAGAGATAGAGGCAGAGACACAGGCAGAGGGAGAAGCAGGCTCCATGCAGGGAGCCCAATGCGGGACTCGATCCCGGGACCCCAGGATTATGACCTGGGCCAAAGGCAGGTGCTCAGCCGCTGAACCACCCAGTTGCCCCAGGAAGTACCCTTTGGAAAGCAGGTAGCAGTTGATGCTCCCATCAGTAGTGGATGAGAGAGTCCCTTAGTGGTTAGATATTAGAGGCAAAAAACAAAAAAACAAAAAACAAAAAAACAGCAAAGAAAAGAAAGATAGCCAGAAAGAAAAGAAAGACAAAAAAAAAAAAACCCTATTCTTGTTTTAGTTTGCATTTAGTTGACATCTATTGATTGATGAATAATAAGGTTAAACACGTTTGTATTTATTATTTATTTTGTGAATTGTCTTTTGTACAAATATTTTGCTCTTTATCCCATAAAGTTTGTTCTTTTACTAATAAGTTACTAAAAGTCTTTGTGTTAAACATGTATAAACATCAGATTTCCCCTCATATCTTTGGGTTTTGACATATTCTATTTGTTTATATTCATTGTTTTTGTTATTTAGCTTTTAGAATAATTTTGGAATTTATCATTCCATAAGCGAATAGACTTTAAAAGTGAAAAATAGCCTAAATGTCATGACAGCTGACTCTTTATGAAAGTATCAACCTAATTTAAAAAATAATACCTCTCTCCTAGAGTGTGGAGGACAGAAGTGAAATATACTCTCTGAAGGCTTTTATTTGCATAAACCGATTATCTCTTTTACTTAAATATCGTTAGCTATTTTGAGATCCAGATGCTTAGAAAAGATATGTTATTTCTCTCTGAAAACAGAGGATGGTCCCTTGGTTTTAGGTCCCATAGAAACAGGCATTGGCCCAAAACAAGTCTGGCTGTGACCCTAATGAGAAAAATAAACAAGACCTTGCTGTTCCCGTCTAGTCTTGTTTTTGCCCCGATTCAGGTTCTGCGGGTGTGGGGTGATGGTAGCTATGTATTTTGGGGGGACAGGTATTGGAATTCTAGTGTAAGAAAATGGGGACAGCTAGGAGTTGACCGTGTTGGGCGGGAGTGATTCCATAAACTGATTAGAATTCTTGCAGACCATTTGCCCCCAAAATAGCGATGCTCCTTCTTCTTTCTTTTTTTTTTTTTTTGATATTTATTTTATTTTTTTTAAGATTTATTTATTTATTTATTTATTTATGATAGACATAGAGAGGAGAGAGAGAGGCAGAGACACAGGAGGAGGGAGAAGCAGGCTCCATGCAGGGAGCCCAACTTGGGACTCGATCCCAGAACTCCAGGATCGTGCCCTGGGCCAAAGGCAGGTGCTAAACCGCTGAGCCACCCAGGGATCCCCTTTTTTTGATATTTATTAAGAGAGATATGAAAAAATAGTATTTTAAGTAATGTGAACTATAGGAAGAGAGGAGAGATTTTTATATATTGCACGTATGTTGAAGGCTTAGTGTACAAAGTTGTATTATATTCCGTGCTATGCTTTTATGAATCCTCTGGTGTTGCACGTGATTAATGTCAGGAATAAAGATCCCTTTGTCTTAAAAGATCATTCAAGAGTCTTCATGAGGGCTCAGTTTGGCCTTGTGAGGACAGGATATATAAGGAATCGTCAGCCTAGAGTTTGGACACCAAAACATTCAAAAAAATAATTTCTAAAACTGGGCCTCTCAGACACCCACGCAAAAAAAAAAAAAAAAAAAAAAAAAAAAGTTTAGCTTAGCAGCTTTCTTGGTCCTGGATGCATTCTTCTTCTCCTGCCCTCCCCGGATACGTGGCTCTTCAGGCTGCGCTTGAAGGCCGGTGTCCATTCTTGCTCCACCTTCTCGGGGTCCTTCTTGCCAAGCATCTCGCCAAGTCCTGATTAGTCACTTGCCCCTCTTGTCCTCGTGAAATCGTGTATTTCTTTGCCCTGACTGCTCGGTTGCATATTTCTTCACTCATTATCTGATTGCTGAAATCCATTGTGAATGGCCAAAATTAGAAAGGACCTCCGGACATCTTCAGTACGTGTGCTGCCGAAGCGAGCGCAGGCCCTCCGTACGTCTTAAGGGAGAAGCACTTGAGCATCGATGACTGTCACTGGCCTAAGCTCAAAGCAGATGCGTTTGAGGGACTGAGGCAGCGAGCTCTCTGGTGCAGCGTCTTCCGTTGCGCCGAGCCCGGGAAGCCAGTCTGCTTTTCCCCCGTTGGTCATTTGTCTTCATCTCTAAATTGACAAGGGATTTATTTAATAACCGGCATGGCCTATGTGAAGAGAGACACTAGCTTAACATTTGCATTACTAATAATTACCATTTTTTGAGATCCACATGGTCGCCAACGCTTTATAGGTAGTTCCTCATCTAATTCACGCTGCTACGGTAGACGTGATGGCCGCTCTCCATCTTCATCTCTAGCTTTCGCATAACTGGAAGGTGGCAGACCTAGAATCCGAACCCAGGGCTGCTGATCGCAAAGCCTCTGCCTGGAACCCCCGTGTCGCTCGGTGAATGTGGCTTTATTCACAGCAGCGGCAGGGGCTGCGGCCTTCCGTCTGGCGGCCTTCCGTCTGGCGGCCTTCCGTCTCGCGGCCTTCTGTCTCGCGGCCTACGCAGTGCAAAGCACTTAGTTCTTTGGGGGAAAATGGAGCACATTAAAAACAACAGAATCTTGAGCTTTTTTTACATCGATGCTTTTGGTTTCAGGCTCGCTGCTACCGCGGTGCCTTCAGAAGTAAGGACGTCGGTCACTGTTGTCCCTCCCAGAGCCTGGAGCCCGGCAGCATCTGGCGGGCCAGTCTGCTGTGTCTGCCGCGGCCTGTCCTAACGCCCACATGTCACCAAGACCCCTCCCTGTAGCTAGCCACGAGGCCCCGTCCCTTTCCTCCCTGGGAGGGGGCCCGGGTCACTTTCCCGCGGGTCTCTCACAGCCCTGCCCCTAGAACCGGGCACACATCTTTCCCCGTGCGACGTGCAGTGAGGGTGTCCGCTCTCTGGGTGAAAAGAGCAAGTGATACGCGACACTCAGTGACCGTATTGGCCAGAAACACAGAGGCAGTTAGCCCTTTCCTGCGCGCGTGGCTCGTTCAGTCATTCCACTCCGGTTTTCAACAGTTGTCATTTTCCCTAACACCCCGTGATGCCGTATGGACCCCTTGGTTGACCTAGTTCAAGGGGGAAAAAAAAGAGGAAGAGCGGGGACAGGAGGAGATTTTTTTCCCCCATTAGTAGTAAAGTAATATCTATTGGTAATATATTTAATTAGCTGTAGTAGCAGAAAGTAATGCCTGAAAATGTGTACGGTTCGCACTGAAACAATGACCGAAGCACTCAGGGACGCCCGGGGACATGTGCGCCTCTCGCAGATTCCAGCCCACCCACTGAACTCCCTTCAGGGCCCACCTCTGCTGACCACGGAAGTGCTGGGTGGATTTCCTCGTGCTCTCGCGTGGGGGGTCACGGGACCGAAGAAGAGAAGCAGGACATGGAAGTCTCCTGCAATCCCAACGTGGCCTCGTTCCACACATTTCAGAATGTGTCTCTGCTATTAAAGGGATTTCTTGGAAGCCGTTTAATCTGCTGTTTCGCGGGATTACACCACACCTACGATACGTAGCATCTCTGTTATATTCAAATAGTAATTTCTAAGGCATGAGAAACTGTAGCTCGCTGTCAACCTTTACTGTTTGGGTGTTTTTTTTTTTTTTTTTTTTGAATAATGTTTCCCCCCCTGCGAGAATAGTGGCAAGTTCAATTGTATCACTACACTTGCTTTGGGTAGATGAAGGGATATTTTTGAATTTTTTTTTTTTAATAAATTGAGACATCTTTCCAAGAAGTGCCACTAGTGGATTTATACATCGGAACAAGGTGGATGCGCCCCTAGGAATAAGCTACCGAGGAAAGTATTTCATATAATATCATCTACCAAGAGTCCAGTTCCAGGGTATTAGACATTTCCTAGCCTCAGAGGCCCTTCAGTCTGTTGGCTTCCATTGGACTGAAACAGCGGTGATGAGAATGTGTCCATTTTTCTTGCTGTTCTCTGGAAATCCTATTAGACATAGCAATTCACAGCCCAGTTCAAATTGATTACATTTATTTTCAGTCGTGACTCAGAATGTCTCTAAGGTCTAATGCTTAGAAACAGATTCGTAAATGACTTCCACATCTCTCAAGTGCATTTTATGCATCTTCCTCGCTTCTCGCTTTTTCTTTTCTTTTCTTTTTTTTTCTTTTCTCCTTTTGGTGGGCAGCCAAACAAATTTTATTGAGCAGTAGTACCAAGCTCCCGAGGAGGAAGGGGACCCAAGAAGGTTGCCTCTCCCTCGCTCTCGTATAGCCTCAGTAGTTTACATGTAACACTGAATGTGGAGATGATCAATCCTGCTATATCTGTACAAGTTCACATTTATGTTATCAGAAGTTTTATTTTCCAAGTTACTAAAAGCTCAGAGTTTGTTTGAATGGAACGATCATTTAGAAACTTGATCTACTTTCTTTTTTTTTAATATAAATTTATTTTTTATTGATGTTCAACTTGCCAGCATATAGAATAACACCCAGGGCTCATCCCATCAAGTGCCCCCCTCAGTGCCCGTCACCCAGTCTTATTTCAGACTCTCTCCCTGCTGAGAGAGCTTGGATTCTGGAGCTCTTGGGAGTCAGGGCTGAGGCTAGGAGACGGAGGTGTCTGTTGACTTGGGACAAGGGAGGCCCGGGCCTTGGCCCAGGCAAGAACCAGATCTGGCTGGAAGGCTGTGAAGCTCTGCTGGCCAAGTGCGGGATGTGGAGCAGCTTTCAATGGGAGCTTGACAGATCCCCTGAAGTAGTGTTGCATGGAGTCCAAGGCTGCCTTCTACGGTTGAGGACCACACTGGGAACCTGGGACCATAGAGAGTTCTTAAAGAGCAAGCAGATTCTAGAACGATCATTTGTGCCTCAGGACCTAGTTGTGTGACAGCAGGACAATGATGTTTTCTGTGGGTAAACACCGGGGCCTGCACTGATCCTGCCACAGACCCAGATCCATCTTCTGAAGAAAATTCTAGCCCAGTCAATGGATACTCTCGTGACCACAGTGTCAGTCAAGATAACACCGAGGCAGGATGCTGAGTGCACTGAGGGGGAGCAGGACGCAAGAACAAACGTTGAAACCTGAGATGCAAGTGTCAAGAATCCGTATATGGTTTATAGAGCGCAGAGGTCAGGTTTAGGAGCTGGAAGGAAGTAGGAAACATGACCGTGGAGAAGGGTGACCTGAAATAGGATCCACAGACACAGTCATAAATATGAACGGGGTCAAAGCCCTGGGAGCTCAGAAGACCAGGACAACCCGGGAGAGGCCCCTCATCCTCACCACGGAATGCGGACATCGCGGATCTCTGACTCCTCTCTTGCCGCCCGAAGAGGGTCGCTCCCTCTTCCGTGAAGTCGCATTGCCCTGGTACCTCCGGTTGCCTGGATCCCACTATATAGTAACCATAGTTTCTCTGCCCGTTCTGGTCTGTGAACGCCTTGGTGCCAGAGCCTGACTCACCACAGGGCATAGGGACGGTCTTGAGTGGTCAGAGATGTTGGGAGTATCTGTATCTGTGTGTGGAGGAAAACAAGTAGCCTTGACACATTGGTTCGTTCTGGGATACGGATAAGGGTAAGCTGGTTGCCACCATCCATTCAGATGTCTCCGCCTGCTCTGGATCTTTGCATTGGAAGAAGGGAGGGCATGGGGATGTGTGCATAAGCCCAGAGCCCGAAGTGGGGTGTATGTACTTTTGGGTGGGCCACAATCAGTATTTGGGGTACAAATGAAGATGATGAGATCACTACCTGTAAGGTCTAATGCTAAAGCATGATGACCACTGTTCTCTTATATATGACCCTCATGTCACACACTACTATGTGGTTTTCATTTTTTTTTTTTAAGATTTCATTTATTTATTCATGAGAGACACAGAGAGAGAGAGAGGCAGAGACACAGGCAGAGGGAGGAGCAGGCTCCATGCAGGGAGCCCGACGTGGGACTCGATCTTGGGTCTCCAGGATCAGGCCCTGGGCTGATGGTGGCGCTAAACCGCGGAGCCACCCGGACTGCCCAGTGGTTTTCCTTTTTGTGTGACTTTGCTGTGACAACAAACCAAAAGCTTTGTTATCCATTTTACAAATGAAGTATAGAGAGCTCAAGTAACTTGCCCAGTATCATGTAGCTAGTAAATAGGAGAGCTTGGATTAAAGTGTCTGAGCCCAAAGGAAAGGGAGGATCTTGAGTATGTACCCCGTTCTCTAATATTTACCACCATGAATGCCCTTAGCTTCTGAGTACTGTCTCTTTCTTAAGAATGAAAGTAGTAACAGAACAATATTTTAAGAAGTTCCTTCCATAACTCAGCCAAAGACATTATGCGTGCCAGTAATCTCATTTTCATGTTCACAACCTACTCGAAACGAGAAAGCAAAACTAAAAATAGGGATGAGGCAATGTAATGTAAAGTTCCTGAGCAATGTCATAATAGCTAAATTTAGGTAAATATTATTGCAAAGAGAGATGTACTTTGTTAAAGTGGTTGGCAATTGGGGAAACAGAGCAACGAGCCCTTAAAATCTCTTCCGTGCGTTTGTTCTGAGATATACTAGAAAACATAGACCGTTTTTTAAAGATTCAGTGAATGTTATGGAATTATATCATTACCAAAAAAAATGTTTGGGTTAGTATATTCTAAAATGTGTTGAAGGAAATAGTTCACAAATGAAACCAGAATTTGTTAATAATTAGTCTTTCAAAGTTTCATTGCAGGAAGAGTGTTTTTAGAAAATATTGATTACTTGGCCTTTGATTTTGTTTACTGAAATGGTTGTAGGAATTATTCCAGAAATGCACATCGGAGCATGAGAGATTCTTTTGTCCCTCTCATTTGTCATCCTAAATTTTCTTTCACCTTTCCTAATCCAGTGTTATGAAAAAGGTTCTTATTCATTTCTTTATTTTATTCGTTTATAGAGATTTGTTTGTAATATCCTTCTTGTATGCCTACAGTGAGGCAAAAACCTTAGAATATTGCTTTCTGTATTTCTCCTAAATTCCATAACCAGGTAGAAAAATCAGATTTACAGATTAATGTAGGAGAAAGAAAAACCAGAGGTGCTTTCCACGGATTCCTTGTTTTTCTTTTCTTTTCTTTTCTTTTCTTTTCTTTTCTTTTCTTTTCTTTTCTTTTCTTTTTTTTTTTGATAGGCATTGCATTAAATATGTATTTATTTTATTTATTTTTTTTATAAATTTATTTTTTATTGATGTTCAATTTGCCAACATATAGCATATCACCCAGTGCTCATTCCATCAAGGGCCCCCCTCAGTGCCCGCCACCCAGTCACCCCCACGCCCCCGCCCACCTCCCCTTCCACCACCCCCAGTTCGTTTCCCAGAGTTAGGAGTCTCTCATGTTCTGTCTCCCTCTCTGATATTTCCCACTCATTTTTTCTCCTTTCCCCTTTATTCCCTGTCACTATTGATTCCTTGTTCTCAATGCTCGAAGCGTTCATTCCATATAGAGCCACTGTCCCGTGTCAGGCAGCGGGCTCAGTGCTGGGATATGGAGGAGAGCAAGACCGTCCAGCCCTGCCCCAGCAGAACAGCGCTGCTGTACGTCCTGCTACGAGCGCAATCCAGTCATGATAGCGTCACTTAATTAAGGCTGGGCAACTGTTCTTTGTGGTGAACTATCCTAGAATATATTGAATGGTGATTTTTAAACTGGATTTATTAACCTAATAAAAATGCATACATATTCTTTTTTTCTGGCA
Source organism: Vulpes lagopus (assembly GCF_018345385.1). Classification (NCBI taxonomy): domain Eukaryota; kingdom Metazoa; phylum Chordata; class Mammalia; order Carnivora; family Canidae; genus Vulpes; species Vulpes lagopus. The sequence goes on from NC_054836.1 coordinate 59,660,519, forward strand.
GGCATGAGTTTGCTAGGAATTCTCTAGTTGTCACTTTATCATTTGCAATATTGTTTACTTTAAAAGTTGTCATCATATTCATATTTTTTAACCATAAGAAAATGGTCATGACAGACTTTTCCTATTGTGAAAGCAGTGATTTCTGTTTTGAGTCGTCAGAGATTACCAGATTTTAAGACAAGTTGGAGGAAAATGAAGGTTCTGTTGCTCATTTCTGAGTAAAATTGTGACACTTGAGTATCAATTCCGTGGAATAGAAGCATAAGCGTGTTTATTTTTGATCACGTCATTATGTCCAGCTAAGCTAGGTTGAATTTCACTTTCCCATCAAATAATGACATCCTGGGCAGGTTCCACAATTTTCTGGTCACTTTTGGTTTTTTAAAAGTCCAGTTCTGTTTAAAAAGACAGCTTCAAACTCAATTCAAGCCTCATCTTTTACCCATTCCTTAGCTCAGACCTGAGGAGTTTGAAGTATAAAGAGAGATTTAATCCACCCTTTGGCGCCTTTCCCGTCCTCCCTCTTAAATACTCCTTTAATCTGAGAATCACAGAGGAGGAAAAAGAAAGGATTATTCTAGTAATCCTCTCCTTGTTAGTAGTTGCTTATTCTCTGGCTAATGCCTCCCATGGGTGGGGCCCAAAGGCTTGACTCTCTCGTGGGGCATGTGTTGGCTGCGTTCCTTCGCTTTCTTTGCAGGAGGCTGAGTAGAGCCTGCACACATCCTTAGTATGGGAGGCCTGGTTTCAGGTTGTCCTCTTCCCCCATCTCAGTATTCACCACCCATGATCCCACTCTCTTCCTTCGGGGCTGCCTTCAACTGGCAGTCAACCTTTTGGGTGAATGCCTGAGGAATGGCTCACCCTCCCTTGTCTCTCCAAACCCCTTTTCCCTACTCAGGGAGGAAGTGGGAGATCCACACACCCTCTTCTAAACACATGCCCAACACACGAGAAGCATTTGGAGATCTATCAGTGAAGGCCTCGAGGTGTCCTCGCTTAACAGAATAATAGAGAAAAAGTAATTTGTAGTCAAAGGAGGTCTTTCACTTGAATTTCTGTTTTTACCTTTTTCCTTCAAACTCTTAAGGGCCATACACCTACTGTTTTTTTATGACTTAAAGACTAGAACACAGTTAATATATCTCAGATTAATAACTTTCAGCAAAATCTTGAGTTTAATTTCTTCTTTTTACCTTATTATTCATTTACTCATCCATTTTTTCAACTGATATTTAGAGAACAAAATATTTTCTTTGTTTCTTTCTCTTCCTTTCTCTTTCTCTTTCTTTCTTAAGTTTTATTTGAGTAATCTCTACACCGAAGGTAAGGCTTGAACTCACGGCCCCAAGATTGAAAGTCAAATGCTCTTCAGACTGAGCCAGCCAGGCCCTCCTATCTATATCTTTCTTCATGTGCTGCTTTCGTGCTCTCGTGATGTTCTTAGATAACCATAAGTAATACAATAATTGTTTTAGGCTTTAACAGTTTGTTTATCCATTTTAACACAATAAATAATTTTCACTCTGTGTTCCTGTGAAGCAGGAAATGTGTTTTAATTCTTTACTAATGAAATTTTAATGGCATAATAATCAGAAGATAGATAACTTTGTCCTGTAAGTTTGAAAGGATAGCTTTCCAGAGTTTGTAGCTTCCAGAGTCTCTAGAATTGGAAGGAATCATTTTGTAATCTCTAGAACGTATGGTTTGGTGTCTGAAGATAATGAGAACTTGACTCTGGATAGGAAACAACTTTCATGTCGGTGCTGCTTTAACAAACGCAATTTTGTTCAACTACTAGAAAAATAACTACATTATATATCTATAATATTTCAGTTTTTAATGTACCTAAGAACTATGGGTTGGTACTTAGCTTGACTTTGATAGATTGAAAATAATTTCATTTTTTGCTACCTATTAAGTTATTCAGTCCGTTTAAAGATTTTTGACGTGAACTCTATTTATATAGATTTATCTACCTTTAAAACACTTGCTCTTTTACTGGTTTGAGCCTTAGTATATACTTTTCATGCTGATTTCACCAGAGACACTATACGTAATTTAATTCTGCAAGAAGATGCTGAGAAAGACATTTCCTCCTGCTGTGGAATTGCTGGTATTTGTCGTTGGGTGGAAACAAAGGTGCCTAAGTCGTCCCACATTCTATAGAAAACCAACAGCTGGAGGCAGCCCCCACCCACCCAGGGCATGCAAGGAGAACAGCTCCTACTGCCGTCAGTTATCACCCTGCATCCTTTCCATTGCTCTCTAGCCTTTGTGAGGACAGTCCTGGACGAGGGACAGGGCAATTCCTGGTACCACACTTATTGTAACAGATGCCTCTCCTCACTTTCCCACTTCAGGCTACAACAAAACCTTGTAAATATGGGACTAGATCACCCAGAAAGACCTGAGATTTCTGCAAGAAACTGACAATCTTAAAACTTTTATCCTACGCATTTTTTTTTCTTGGAAGCTGTTGGAGGATGTGCTTCAGCACTCCACCAAAAACAAAGGAATAAATCAATAAAGAAGATGCCTGAAATTCAGGAAACCAGGGTTATAACCAGTGAAACAGTGATCAGAAGGAAGGAAAACCTGAGGATACCAGCCAGGCAGCAGTCTGTGGTGCCACCAATTGGAACAGAAGGATTTCAAGGGAAAAATAAAAAATAAAAAGACTATATTACCTACTTCATTGACCACATCAGACAATATAGAAATCTATAGATGATTTAGAGATCTGGAGAGATTTTATTTACATCGAGGGAAATTAGCATTTGGTGCTGGGAAAATGAATGAAAAAAAGTTTTAAAGGCATTAACTAACAGCAAGGAAAAGAAACCATTGATTAGAAGGTGTAATCATACACTTAAGGATGACTCCCCTTGGTAGTCATTAGGATTTACTGTCATAATGTTGAATGTTTCTAAAAGATGATCTCCATAGTGCCAGTTTGGAGAGGAGAGAGGAGGCTATTTCAGTTGGAAGATAAACACATCATCAAAACAAAAAGGCAATATATAATATTTAAAATTCATAAGACAAGAAATCACAGTGAAACTATCACTTAAAATTATGAACTTAAATTACAGAAGAGATAGCTGTAAGAGTGGAGAATTGTGGCCTCAAGGAGACCGCCTGAGAGAGGTGGAGTGAGGTAAGGGAGGACTACTTGAAGTTTTAAACTGCATTTATGCATTATTCTATAATATTAGATATTTTTTAAAAGAAAGAAATTAAATTGGTAGCGGCTGGAAGTTTGTAGAGTAGGTGAGAATAGGCCATTTTTGTCTTTCCATCCTCATTTTTAAAAAGGTTTATTTGGGGATCCCCGGGTGGCTCAGCAGTTGAGTGCCTGCCTTCGGCCCAGGGCGTGATCCTAGAGTCCTGGGATCGAGTCCCACATTGGGCTTCTGGCATGGAGCCTGCTTCTCCCTCTGCCTGTGTCTCTGCCTCTCTCTCTGTGTCTCTCATGAATAAATAAATAAAATCTTTTAAAAAAAATAAAAAATAATAAAAAGGTTTATTTATTTATTTTAGAGAGCAGAGAGTAGAGAATGGGGGGAAGAGGGAGAGAAAGAGAGACTTCCAAGCTGACTCCGCACTCAGCAAGGCCCCAGAGGCAGGGCTCAGTCTCATGACCCTGAGATCGTGATGTGAGCTGAAACCAAGAGCTGGACTCCTAACGGACTCTGCCCCCAGGGAGCCTCTATCCTCCTTTCCGACTATTCTTCTTTGTTCTCTCTCTGCCTCAGCCTTGCTGGCCTCCTTTCTGTTCCTCAGAGCCCCCTGGCACGATCCTGTCTTAGGGGCTTTGCCTTCCCCTCAGGTGTCTACAGTCTCGCTCACTTATCTCCTTCAAGGTTTTCAACAGCATGTTCTCAGCAAGGCTGCCCTGGAGCATCCAGTATAAAACTGCATCTGAGGAGAAAAAAATGAGTGGGAAATATTGGAAAAGGAGACAGAACATGAAAGACTCCTAACTCTGGGAAAGGAACTAAGGGGGGTGAAAGGGGAGGTGGGCGGGGGGTGATGGGCACTGAGATGGGCACTTGACGGGATGAGCACTGGGTGTTATTCTATATGTTGGCAAATTGAACCCCAATAAAAAATAAATTTATAAAAATAAAAAAATGACATATCAATTAAAAAAAGAAACTGCATCTGCTCAGTCGTCCGCCTTATTCTACTGTAATACTTTTTTCAAGGGCACCTGCTCCCTTCTTACATCCTGTATGACTGACTTCTTTGTTGTCTTCCTTGCTTACTTTCTGCCTCTCCTTACTAAAACGAGAACTCTGCAAGGACAGGTTGATTGGTTGGTTGGTTTCCCGCCAGTGTATCCCAGGTACCTAGCCTGGTGCTTGGCACCCAACAGGCAATCAGTATATGTTGGGTAAGTGAGTCTATTAACTAAATGAAGGGATTAAAGGAAAGCAGGACAGAAAGAATGGAGGGATGGGCAAACACAGGACACTACTTAGGAAGCAATTGCATTATTTCATAGGCAGTGGTGGTAGTTTGAGTCTGGGTGGAGGCAAGACAAGCGCAGAGAAATAATTGCAGATAGCTTTTGAACATGGAATTGATGAAATGGTTGGAAAATATACAGTATGTCTAAAACCAACATTTCAGCAAGTTTGTGAGCAGAAAATACCTGAAAATTAAAAATACCAGGATTCTAATATATGTTATTAGAAGTATTCGCAGCCATGCAAAAATGGAATTTGAGAATAATTAAGTTTCACTTAAACCCATGGAAGTTCTGGATTTGGAGTGAAAAGAATGGTGTAATAATTTAGCTAACAACCACAAAAAGCTTTTGTCAAAAGTCTTCCAATAAGTTTCATCATCTGTTTAGCTTGGACGCAGTTTACTAAGATAAAGCTGTTTCTGCTTTAGGATGTAACAGTTCATACCTCGGGTTAAGAAAAGGTTGGACTTATTAATAGTCTTTTGTTAAAAGAGTCGATTGTTACTGATGACAATTTAGGAAAGCAAATCGTTATCTACAAATATCTGTAACATTTGTTTAGAAAAGAAAACCTATATACATTTCTTTATAATTATATACACAGTTATGTCCTGCAGTGATTTATTAAACTGTAAGATAATTAGAAAAAGATTCTGTTTTCATTTTGACTGTATATCTGAAAACACTGATTATGGATTAGTGTGATTACATTTTAATCAGCCAGTTTAATAAACTCCTTTGTTGTTGTTGTTTTTTTCCCCCTAGTGATGACTAGTATATATACATTGTGGTTTTCTTTCATATTAAGAATAAATATTTCTATATTGAAAACATATATAGTTAGTGTTCGTGCCTGAATTCTCGTGCACACCCTGAGCAGATGTGTACAGCAACCCTCCCACTATCTGATTCTTCTTCTATTTCTTGTCCTTCATAGTCCTTCCCTTTTCTGAAACCTAGGTGGGTCGCACGCAGGTGGTGGTAGGAAAGTGGCAAATGTTTCAAAGCCTTTTATCCTGCTAAGAAGTTTCAAGGTGAAAAGAAAAAGTTACAGAGGAAATAACCCCATTCTCCAGTATTTTACAATATAAACACAGTTGTCTTCACAACCAATTGATTGTCGCTCTCCTTCATGACTGTACCTTTCAAAGCGTAAGATCTGTCATCTCACATATACCCTATAAGAAAAAACCTTTCCCTCCCTTCCTCTCTCTTTCATTTATGTGTGTATATAATACCTTTCATTGTAATGAACTATTCAATATTTCAATAGGCTATTTGATATTTTTGGCACCTCAACAAATGGAAGGTCAATCACTGTGTTTATATCGATGGCAAATCTACCCAGGAAGAATTTAATGGTAAAATTCATTAAAGTTCTATTAAAGACTTGGTAATTAAAAAGTAGAGCTATTTTGAAAAGGGAAATGTCATGGAGGGTATTATGCTGAGTGAAGTAAGTCAGTCGGAGAAAGACAATTATCATATGGTTTTACTGATATATAAGAAAGAATATAAGAAACAGTGAAAGGGACCACAGGGGATGGGGGGGGAACTGAGTGGGGAAAAATCAGAGAGGAAGACAAACTATGAGAGACTGCTAACTCTGGGAGAAAAAACGAAGGGCGGCAGAAGGGGAGGCGGCTGGGGGATGGGGATTAGGTGACGGGTACTGAGGAGGGCACTTGATGGGATGAGCGCTGGGTGTTATATGTTGGCAAATTGAATATAAGCTAAAAAAGAAGAAAAGGGAAATGCTTGTTTTCATGTTATATTTGTTTATTTTATTTTTTTAATTTTATTTTTAAAGATTTATTTATTCATGTGAGACAGAGAGAGGCAGAGACACAAGTAGAGGGAGAAGCAGGCTCCATGCAGGGAGCCCGACGTGGGACTCGATCCCAGGACCCCGGGGTCACACCCTGGGCTGAAGGTGGCGCTAAACCACTGAACCACCCAGGGTTCCCTCCATGTTATATTCGAAATAGAAATCTATAATGAAACATTTTCCAGTAGTGTGAAAACAAAGATTCTTTTACCCATAAGGGACTAGTTTATAAATAGTTCAATAATTGAACAGAAGTATTAGATAAAAAAAAAAAAACACAAAATCTTGTCAGTTTTGGTGCAAGTTTGAAGTAAACTTTATAGATTTACTTTTTAAATTTTATATATTTATTATATTTATTATATATATTATATATATTATATACATAGTAAAATATATTTATATATTTATATTTAATAACCATTTTATATGAAAATAATGACAGGGCAAAGTTTGCATATGCTTATCAATATTGTATCCACTGTTCTTTGAGAGCAGTCAAGTATGGGAAACAGAATAAGAGATATTTATAAAGTTGATATTGTGTTCAGCACTACTTTGCATCATTCTATGTACAAGGATTTTTTTTTAAAAATTTTTTGCATTAAATATGTGTTGAGCACTTATCTGTGCCTGGCACCAGAGAGGATGCAAGGATTCACTGGTTTCTGCTCCAGAAGTGAACGCCAGACAGAAGGGATACAGCCAAGGACACGTTCGTTGAAGGAGGGTCACGGCTGCCATTACGCAAATACATGGGAGAACAGATGCTTAGTACATTTGGGAAAGAGGAGCCCAAGGAAAGAGGGAGAATTGAAACTCAAGAAATTTTATAGGAGGTAGAAGGAAGGGAAAGTGTGGGGACACCTTCCTCTATGGGAAAGAGGCCTCGGAGTGAAGATGGACAGAAGGGAACTTGCAAAAAGTCCTGTGCAATGGCCTCCATGTTCTTGGTGCTGACAGAATGCTGAGTCAGCACCAAAGAGCAAAGGGAGAGACTTAGCACAGTACCTGGTCTGAAAATATTGATGGTCGTAGAGGTGTAAATGATGATGGATGGCAGGGGGTACTCCTCTGAGATTATAAACCTTAAATTCGTCGTGTAGTCACGCAGTGGGTATTTGTTGAACAACACTGTGTGCCTGAGCGCGTGCTGAGCTCACAACCGACCAAGGGAGACACATTGGAGATTCTCGGGGAGTTCACAGCCTCGCACGGTAAACAAATACCGAAGTGATTATCACACAAATTATTATTCAGTGATAATTGTAAGAAAGACTGTAGGATTCGCAGAAGAACTTCTTCGAAGAAGTGGTGTTAAGATGGCCCTGAAGGGCGGGGAGGATTGGGCGTGGGAAAGGAGAGGAGGGGGAGAGTCGGTATGCGGGGACAGAACCGGCTGAGCAAAGGCCCTGAGGTGAGTCTCGCGCTGCCCTGGGCCTGCAGCAGGTGACGGTGCTGCGTCCACCGCCCAGTCCTGGCGCTGCAGGGTCACCAGGGTCACCGTTTGCTGCCTGGGCGGGAGGCGTGGTATGAGACAGCTTGGGGAGCTGCGCGTGGGGGGGTGACCCTGAGGGCTCCTCGCCTGCATCACGGGCAAGGCGCCCGGAGCGAATGAGGTCTCTGGTACTTAATTCGACACTTTTCATGTTTACAGTCGCGTAATTCACTTGTTTGGCGGATCCGTATTTGAGAAAATGATGCTGTGTTTACCCCGTGCTAACTCTTAAAATATTCTACGTCTGCGCCCAGATGGCATATGTAAAATGAAAGTTTATTTGGGAATTACCGAGAGTAAGAATTCTACCTTGGACACACTGGGTCTGGGGAAAATCTTTCTCTCATTCCTTTTTTATTGAGTGGTCAGTACAATAGAATCAGATTGAGTGGAGTTTCAAATTATTAATATTTAACCAAAAGAATTCTCCACTATTGACACAGACTAAGTACACGCGGGAGATTATTTCTTTTCTTTCTTTCTTTCTTTCTTTCTTTCTTTCTTTCTTTCTTTCTTTCTTTCTTTCTTTCTTTTTCTTTTCTTTTTTTTTTTTTTTTCTGATTATTTCTAACGTTCAGGCAAAAATAATCCAGCTTCATTGCTTGGAAAAACCAGAACTTTTGCCTGAATTACCCAGCCGCACAGACTGTTTATTTTTGGTATTGTGTACTTTTCTTCTTTACCTCTCGATTCGGTGCCTGTTTTTTAAAAACTAAAAGCCTGGCATGGCTTTTCTTCGCTGTGGGATGTTCAACCTCTGGGAAAACATTCGTGTTCACCTGTCTTAAGTCTTTGGTTTGCCGTGGGCTGATATTATCTGAATTTTTAGAGCATTACTCTTTTTTTATTTGTGTAGAAAAAATGTTTAGCATACCCTAGATTTCTGGTGGGGATTTGTATGGTCACTTACAGAGGTGCCTATTTAGGGTCTTAAGTGAGTAAGCTTCGTGCGTAGAAGACATCCACTGCTCTTTCTTCTTTTACCCAAATGTAAACTCGTGGAGACCCGGAGTGTGGAAAGCATGGGAGTGTGTGTCCATGGCAATTTGCTGGCTGGGGGCAAGAAGTTTTGGGGCAGTAAGCCAGGAAAGGATCAATTGTCTTTGTGAAACATCCTCAAGACATGCCTTGAATTCAAAGAATCAAGTTCATTAAAATCATAAATTATCTATTAATCTTTTTCTTTTTGCCCAAATGTCCCTGTGGTCAGTGGGGTTGTACAGACCCAGGTAAACAATAATGATTAAAATCAGGCGCCGCAGGATTGTTGAGGCCATGGGATGGGGTCTTCAGCGCCCCCCTTCCCGGAGGGTGTGGCAGGGTGCTGGCTGTCGGGCCCACCCCAGGGCTGACCCCGCCGAGCTTTAGGACTGCGACACCGTGTGCCCTGCGTGCCCGGCTCCCCAGGTGACCAGGTTTCCTCGTCGGCCTCAGAGCAGGGCTGGCCCTAAATGACCCGGTGGAGGGCAGGGAAGCGGGGCCCACGGGGCCCTGCGGTCGGGGCGCCACAGCGGTGATGCCCGGACCCTCAGCGCTCCTGGGGGCCCTTTGGGACCTCCCAACCCCGCGGGGACAGCCGTGCCCTGCACCTTCGCCGCCCGGGGTCGGGGACGGCAGGTGTGGCCAGGATGCCCTGGGAGGTCCCCGACCCCACGGGGACGACCATGCTCTGCACACTGCACCCTCGCTGCCCGGGGTCGGGGATGGCAGGTGTGGCCAGGATGCCTGGGAAGGTCCCCGACCCCGCGGGGACGGCCGTGCCCTGCACCTTCCCTGCCCGGGATCAGGGACAGCAGGTGTGGCCGGGATGCCCGGGAAGGTCCCCGACCCCACGGGGACAGCCGTGCCCTGCACCCTGTACCCTCGCTGCCCGGGGTCGGGGACGGCAGGTGTGGCCAGGATGCCCTGGGAGGTCCCCGACCCCACGGGGACGGCCGTGCCCCGCACCCTGTACCCTCGCTGCCCGGGGTCGGGGACGGCAGGTGTGGCCAGGATGCCCTGGGAGGTCCCCGACCCCACGGGGACGGCTGTGCCCCGCACCCTGTACCCTCGCTGCCCGGGGTCGGGGACGGCAGGTGTGGCCAGGATGCCCTGGGAGGTCCCCGACCCCACGGGGACGGCCGTGCCCTGCACCCTGTACCCTCGCTGCCCGGGGTCGGGGACGGCAGGTGTGGCCGGGATGCCAGGAAGGCCCAGCATCTGACACCACAGAGGGCCCCCCCTGCTCTGACACCACAGAGGCCTCTGGGAATTGCGTCTGCGGGAGAAATATCCGTGTCATCTCGATGTTACAGGAAGCAGACGTTTCAGGCACTGGAGGTACATAAATACTACTTAAAATTGAAGGAGTTGACTGTTCTGTAAACTGGTTGTTGTTTTTTCCTTTGAGGTTTTAAAACACAACGTAAGTAGCTGCTGTTTCGGGCCGCCGGGCCTCGCCGGGCGGGGGCAGGCAGCTCGGGCTGGGCCGGATCCCTGGATCCCGGCGGGGCCTGCTCCTCCTCCCTCTGTCGTGCGCGGCTCGCGCTCGCCCTCGCTCTCGCTCAAGTAAACAAAACCTTTACAAAAGTAAAATAATTATTTCAATAAGTACATTTTCTTGCCCGTGAACTTGAGCGACGTGGTAAGGAACTCTAGGTGACCCGCTGCCGGGCGGGCCTCCTGGAAGATGCCCTGCGTATTTGAGCTGTGCATCTCTGGTGGGTGACATCTAACAGAAGGCCACCGGCTGTGACCTGTGCATGACGTTCCACTTAGCATCATGCTGACGGCATGGGGCATTCCACGGAATTGAATTTTTGGAGTAACTGATATAAATCCTTTAAAGCACAAATTATTTGTTTTAAAAATCTCCCCAGTGTATGGTAAAAGTCTTTCTAAAATAGAAACAGGTTTTTCCATTTTGTTAAAAAATATCTTTAATGATAGGGGACCTTGGGGCCCCCCGGGTGGCCCAGCGGTAGAGCGTGTGCCTTTGGCTCAGGGCGTGACCCTGGGGTCCTGGGATCGAGTCCCACATCGGGCTCCCTGCCCGGCGGGGACCCTGCGTCTCCGTCTCCCTCTGCTGCTCCCGCTTGTGTCCTGTCTCCAGCTCTATGTCAAATAAATGAAATATTTTTAAGAATATCTTTAGTGTGGGATGGCTCAGCAGTTTAGAGCCTGCTTTCGGCCCAGGGTATGATCCTGGAGTCCCGGGATCGAGTCCCACATCGGGCTCCCTGCAAGGAGCCTGCTTCTCCCTCTGCCTGTGTCTCTGCCTCTCTCTCTCTCTCTCTCTCTCTCTCTGTGTGTGTGTGTCTCTCATGAATAAATAAATAAAATCATTAAAAAAAAAGAATATCTTTAGTGTAATGTGACTTTTTAGATGACATCTCTGTTGGCGTCCTCAGTTGCTACAGTTCCTTAAGACAGTGTTGGAGAATGAATGTCATTTTCCGTGTCATGAAAGAGCCCATTACTATTCGTTAAGTTGTCTTTTTGATTTTTAATGGTTGTCTGGTGACCTTCTTCAACCCTCTGCTGTCACCTTTTGATGCTGCTTGAATTTCTTGCCTCAGATTTTCTCCTTCACACTAGACAGTTTCCTACACTAGATCTATTACTGTGGGATTCTCTTTGTGACTCTTACTTTCTCCTGGATTCATGATACTTGTATATATACTGAGAACGTCAAAACCCAAACTCTCTTGCCAATGTGATGTAAGGACAACTCTGTGCATCCCTTTGCTCCAGAGCTGTCTCTATAAATATTCATCTTTGGAAGTGAATTGATTTCAGTTTAATTAAATTAAAATTGTATATTATTGATTGTTTCTCCTTTGAATCTTTTTAGCCAGATTGAGTGTGTTATTGAGTAGAACCGACTCTATTAACATAGGGGAGAAATGTGTACTTTTGCTTGTACTGAAATTCAGTGAACAATTTTCCTCAAGGTGTGTTTGTGTAAAATGACTTGCCACTCCCTATTTGTTGGCAAATGAAGCTTGTTGTTTTGCACAGAAAATAATGAATCAGTGAAATTGCTGAAATTGGGGGGAAAAAAGCAATAGTAGAATGAACTCTAAGTGAAATACAAATATGTAATAAATATGTAATAACATAGAATTACATAGCTAATGTATATTAATGAATTATAAATTACTATGATATACATTAACATAATATATATGGACTAATGGCTATATGTGCTTTATCCTAAGCTTATGTTGATATCATTATTATGCCTGTTATGTGGCTATAGGAATTGAGATAGAAACATTGGCTTGCCCAGAGAGATGATAAGCAATATAAGAGCTATTTTATTTTATTTTATTTTTTAAAGATTTATTTATTTATTTATTCATGATAGACATAGAGAGAGAGAGGCAGACACACAGGAGGGGGGAGAAGCAGGCTCCATGCCAGGAGCCCAACGCGGGACTCGATCCCAGGACCCCAGGATTGCGCCCTGGGCCAAAGGCAGGCACTAAACCGCTGAGCCATCCAGGGATCCCCCCATAAGAGCCATTTTAAACAATGTCATTGGGTACTATCTCACATGGGACATAAAAGAAAAGATAGAACACCCTAGCCTTAAATAACCTTTAAATAGCCTTTAGTCATCCGAGAAAATAATTTGTAATGAGTTCAGCTTACTTCCCGACGAAAGCATTATTACTTATGTCAATATACTGTCTTATCCCTTATAAACACATTCAAATGAATTAATCGATATGATTCTAAACTCCTCACCAGCAGAGGAGGACCTGATTTTTCAGACAGAAGAACCGCGAGGGCAAATGACTCTTCCGAAGGTCCGCAGCTGGGCAGTTTCAAAGCCAGGGCTTATATTCCGAGTTCTTCTGGCCCCGTCTCTCATCCCGCTCTCTTTCTGCGATGATGCACAGCCTTTCAGAGTGTCACACATGAAAACCAGCTCTTTGTTTTGGGAGAGGCACCCTTGACTAGAGAAGTTGAGATGTGACGGGAGGAAAGTAGCTATAAAGTAGATAACGTGAATATAAAACCATGAATGAAATGTTAGGACTCCATGTCAAAGGCACACGATCCCTGCACATTCAGCTCTTGCCTTTTCTTTCTGTAATCAGTACTAGGTCTGTATGACCATTTAAAGAATAAATGTGGGAGAAGAGTAAAGTATTGTTCTTAAGTGAAAGTTTACCATGTGTCTACTTCCATCTTTTTGAGGAGCGAGGGGCAGAGGGAGAGGGAGAGTCTCAAGCAGACTCCACGCCCAGCATGGAGGCCAATGCAGGACTCGATCTCATGACCCTGAGATCATGACCTGAGTCGCAACCCAGAGTAGGACACTTAGCCGACTGCACCACCCAGGCACCACACCCCCCGTGTTTATACTTTGACCTTGGAGTGCCACGCGCAGCATTTCTTTATACTCACAGGTCTGTTTAGTCACAGATTGTTTATTTTTTATTGCAAAAATCAAGACATCGATAAAATAGCATTCCTTTGAACATAAAATGGGTTTTAGATTTTATTTCCAAGATTAAATCAAGATGTCTTTGGCTAAATAAGTGAAAGATGACCAGTTAAACATTTTCCACCAAAAGATATTTGTTGTTAGTGAAATTAACATCATACAAACATCATACATTTCATAAAGCTGTGAAGTCACTTAGATGTTTGAATGTCCTTTAAGAAAATGTAAGTCTTATTTCAATATCTTAAGCCTTCGTGATATATCATGAAGTCTAAGGCATAAATTTCGTCTCTAAAAAACACTTTTTCTTTTCCCTTGAGATGCAAAGGTGCTGCTACCCTTGGTCTGTTGTAGGATGTTCTTTTTCATTTAACCACTATGATGATCACGTTAGACACTGCAGGAGTATGTTAATTATCTTGAGGTGTCCCAGTGGCCCAGTAACTTCAGGGCAAGATGCCAGCGGAAGCCTGGTTGCAGTCCAGGTTGGAAACGTTGCATTAACTTGTTCAGTTTCTTGACACCCTCACAACAGAAAGGTAAACGTAGAGAGAAAACATATTTGTTCCAAGTGAGTTAACTGTTCCAAAATAAATAATATCCAGTCTCTGGCTGGCCGTTTGTGATTGTGTATAAAAGTAGCTCATGAGATGCATTCTCCAAGGATATTAATTATGCCCTAACAGGAACAGGACAATGAACCTGGGTCATCTAGGCAACCTAATGAACATCAACCTAATGAATCTAATGAACCTAATGAGCACCTGCCCCTGCAGAGAACTTCCTAATTTCAGGCAAGAGTTGGGAAAAGCTTTAACAACAGTGGCCCACTAAGTCCCAGGACTGCCTTTGGTCAGGAGAGGTCACCAATGCAAGACTTGAAGATAGGTGTGTTGTGATTGATGGTTGAACAGACACCTCTTTTCTTAGACTTTGGTGGGTCACAGAATGAGCATCGTGGAGACACCAGTTTCCAAGGAAGATTCACATATCTGCTTGAGAAAGATAATACCCAGGGGATGCTAGGATGCTTCACAAGGAGTAGAGGCATGGGGGGGGGGGGGCAGGGTGACGGGGATAAAAATATCAAGCAGGAGAAAGTGGCAAAAATAATGATTCTGCAGCCAGATAGAACATCCCTATGCTGTGCCCATCCATTCAGCCAAGAGGATTTTAGCAGTTTCCACTCACTTCAAATAAATCTTATAACAGAGCAAATAAGAAGATACGTAACAATTATCACTTGGTAGTCTAGTATGATGAAACGTCCATACCAGAAAAGCAACAGATAGAATCATTTTTTAAATAGTTACGAACGAAATCAGTGACTAATATAGGTAAGTGCTTGATAACGAAAAGTCAGCAAATTAAGAATGTCATCAAAGTGTGTAATTCCTTAAGGTTGCTAGTGGGGAAAGTGGTTCTAAAATGAAGAACTTTAAAACGTGAACAATATGAACTTCTAAATAATGGTCTTAAACTGCCCCAAGTCTTCTGAAACAAGGAAAATACAAATATTGTGAAGTTTTGCTTTTAGAAATGTATTCATTTTGGAATGTAGCTACGAAAGTAGATAATGGTAGTCTCTTTGATTAAAATTAAATATTATGTTTCTCATCATTCACGTTGTTCTTGTAGGACTCAGTTCAACACTTGAATGTAGGGAGTTGTATTTTCCATCTACGCTGAGGATCCACATTTATCTTTAAGAATAAAGAATACGTTAGCCTGAGAGCTGGATAATGTCAGTAAACAAATGAATATTTTTTGTAACTGGTCAGGTGTATGCATATGACACAAGCATCACATTGCTTTTTTTGGACTTTGCTTCACTATTGAAAGTAAAAATGAAATCCTTGAAAAATAAATTCAGGAAATGATATGAGGTGGTATAAGCACATATTTCACAAAGAGTTCAGATGATTTAACATATGCCCCAGCTTTCGTGACTGTATCGTCGTTAGCAAGTGGGGGACACCTATTTCCATTTTATAGTTGTAGATACACAATTGTATATCCAAGGTCTCGACTCAAAGGGAGAGTCTAGATTTCTGACCCTAAGGATTAATAAAAAGAGGCACCAAACACTGATAGTTGTTTATAGTTAAATTAGATGGACCTACCATGGTCATCCTGATTTCTTTTCGAAAGCCTAAGTAGGCTGAATAAGCAATAGTATGTGGTTTAGTAACCTTATAAAACATGTTGGCAGATTGAAAATACTTTAAATCATGAAAAATCCATTAAAAAACATCAGTCTGTGTATTCAAATGAGTATGTTTCTTATGAATAAAAATTTTATTTTTTTTTCTAGACCAGTAAAAGAAAGCCTTAAAAAAATGACAAAAATGAATTTTCAGTCAATTCCATGGAAAGAAGTCAAGAAAGCTTCCACCCTTGCTGGGACAGGGTGAAAAGTCAACCCCTAAAGTCGGCAGATTTTCCTGCTTAGTGGATTTATACTTAGGTTTGGGCTTCATTTTACCTAAGCAAAAAAGTAGTGTTTTAGAAGTAAGGCGCAAATGAAAATAAGGCCGTATTGATGATGAATAGACGATCCAGTCAGTCTGCTGGTCATCAGGGCCCAGAGGATGATCTGTGAGTTCGCCGCGTGCTCTGCTTCGCGCTGGCTCTTCTGTTTAAGATTCTTGGGAGCTGAAGTACCCAGCCGTACGTAGACGTGGCTGTGGTGTCTTAAACTGAAGTTAAAAATGCTGTTAACAGGGATGCCTGGGTGGCTCAGGGGTTGAGCATCTGCCTTTGGATCGTGAGGTCATGACCCCGGGTCCTGGGATCGAGTCCTGCATCAAGCCCCCCGCAGGGAGCCTGCTTCTCACTCTGCCTGTGTCTCTGCCTCTCCCTCTATCTCTCATGAATAAATAAATCAAATCTTTAAAAAAAAAAAAAAGGATAGGAGTGAGTCCCTTTATTCACCTTTTTTTGCATATTAATAGTAGTTCATAGTTTTGTTTATGCACTTTTTTGGCCTTTTATGCTTTTCATAGTAAATGTTCATGGAATCCCATTATATCTTCTAATTGGTTATCTTAGTGTGCCAGTTGTCCAAAACCTGCCAAGCGATCCTAATCATAGAGCTACAGAACAGACACCATTGTCGTGCTCCTGACCTCAGGGAAAGCGCAAGGACGTAAGACTCTACAACAGGAGCAGCAGTTAGATTGGTAAATAATAGCACACTACTATCGTCTGGATAGTAACATAATAGTGTAATAATACGATAATACGTAACAGGGAGAATGGCACATTATTTTTGGGATCTGATGAACTCCATGTTTTCTACCCACTTTCATCTGCTTTCTCCTATACAGGTTTGGTTCTCTCCCCGCTCTTAATATTGTCTTTAACTCTTCTTCTAATAGTTGTTCTTACACATTGTTATTTCCATCTCTGTGGCCATTATCACTATTTCGTCAACAATTGGATCTTCTCTTATGGTGGAGTATATTCACTATCATGTTATAGCGATGAGTTCATGTAATTTAGTGTTTTTGGGGGGTTTTAGAAAAAGATTGACAGGGGAAACATGTGGTATTTAATGTCCTACAGACTTTATTTTATACATAAAGCTCACACTAGCTTAATGGGAACTTCTTTCATTCCTCGTATCATTTAAGCCTAAAGAATAAATGTTCTAAAGTTAAATCAACTTTTTATCTTAATATCCAAAAGCA
The DNA here is from genome assembly GCF_018345385.1 of Vulpes lagopus. Classification (NCBI taxonomy): domain Eukaryota; kingdom Metazoa; phylum Chordata; class Mammalia; order Carnivora; family Canidae; genus Vulpes; species Vulpes lagopus. The sequence continues at coordinate 59,677,451 of NC_054836.1, forward strand.
GAGACTTCTTTAAATGAACTGTTATGATGCTGCGAAGCCATATTTGTTAACTTGAGCGATAGCAGCAGTTTATTATTGCGTAGAAAATGTGGGTCAGCAAATAATGAGGTAATGTAATTCAATTTATGTAAAGTGTGACTTTTCTATGTATGCACAGTAGAACATCTAGGAAAACATACACATGTAAAAAATGGTAAAGAATGGTTATCTTTAGGAGACGGGATTACAGGTGATTTTTAAAATTATTTTGCTTATCTTTGTTCTAATTTATCTGAAACAGACATGTATTATTGCTCACGTGATAAAGATAAAATTATTAAATGTTTTTAACAGAAAATACCTCAATCTAGGAATATAGACAAATCACGTTAGGTTAAACACTTGTGTCTAAAGTACGAGGACAAACACTGGGTGCTTTTCCGAGAACATACACGTCCCCCCTGTGAAAGCAAACACCGTCCTCAGTGTTAAGGGACAGTAAAGACCTACTTGCTCACCTCCAGGCTCGCTCTTTGTCCTGGGAGAACTATGGATTTAATTGGCTGTCTGGCTATTAAAACAAACCTAGGGAAGAAATGGCTCCTTTTGTTTTCTTTCATTATCCATATGCCCAGTATCTCCATCTGCTTTGATAATTTACCATTTGACCTTTTTTTATGCATATAGTGCCTCAAATATCTACCTTTTTTCATCTCTTTAACCTTATCCCTCAGTTAAGAGGTCGCTTGGACTCTAGAAACTCACCTCTCCCCAGAGTTCCCTGTCGTTAGCAGTCGGATGTCATGTGCTCTCCGATTTGGCAATAAGTCACAATGTGAGTTTTGAGACTCTAAAAAGTACTTTTATTTGTAATCCTTTGGGGAGGGGAGAAAACCAAGAAGACTCTTCTTGTAACCCTAGAAAGCAGCAGAAATTAGAAAGCAAACTTAGGAGAAAATGATACGTAGCTGTTGTTTTTTTTTTTTTTTAAGCAGTTTGTTTTTAAGGCATTTAGTTGTATCTGAAGTGATGAGTGCAAATGTGCTGGAACTGTAGCCGAACCTGCGCGTGTCTGGATTATCACAAGCAGCCGAATTAGGCCTCACAAGTGCCTTTGTGTACGTGCCGGATAAGAGTCTACACTCCTGGTAGGTAGACACAGGCCTCATGATGGCACAGGTTGGCAGCAGGCTAATTCTTAACGTCCACCGAGGAACAATCTGCCGTGTGTGATGGTGTAGACTGGATCCCACGCACGTGGGCGGATGTCATTTCACTTGGAAGGTTGGCCCCGGTTCGCTACCAAGGCTTTGGGCGAGGTCACTTGGCCATAGACCCGGCCTCCATCCACGGAAGGAGACCTGTCGCAGCGAGTGTGCCAGGGAGAGGGCCTCCGGGGCCGGGTCACGGTCACGGTCGCGGGCGTCCCTCAGTCGCAGGCGGTTGTCCTCCCAGGGGAGCTCCCGGTGCGGCCTGGAGCTCCATCGGCCCTCGCGGCCAGAGGGGACGGCGCCGCCGATGACGCTGGGCTGTCCCCTGGGTGTCGCCAGCCCCTTACCTTGCACTTCAATTACATACGCTGATTCGTTTGTTTGTTTGTTTATTTAATGCCCTTCTTAACATTTTGAAAATACACTTAAAAAGGAAATACATGCAAGGCTTTGTGATAGTTCAGCAGACGATCTCTTTTCCTTCTTCAGAAGAAATCTAGGTCAGAGGCGACCGTAGCAAGAGGACAAAAACTGAAAATTGACGTCACCCTTATATCTTGGTGAGCTGTCGCCCAGCACAAGTCCCTGGTGACCTGCCTGCAAAGCCTACGCCAGAGCCCAACTGGCCTCTCCCACCGTGGGTTCCACCATTTGCCACCTCTCAGTGCACAGGCCTCTCCTCTACCTCAGGGTTTCTCTTCTTTTCCCCAAGTCTTTCTTTGCCAAAGTGTTGTTCAGGGGCTTTAAAAATTTGTCCCTAATTCTCATCCTTCTCCTTTGCCTTTCCAGGTTTTGATCATCATCTAACATTCTTTTCTCCTCCTCTGTAGTTGTTTTTTTTTTTTTTTTAAGATGTTATTTATTTATTCCTGAGACACCCAGAGAGAGAGGCAGAGACCCAGGCAGAGGGAGAAGCAAGCTCCCTGCGGGGAGCCCGATGTGGGACTCGATCCCGGGACCCCAGGGTCACGGCCTGAGCCCCCCAGGGGCCCCTCCGCCTCTGTGGTTCTTTAGTGAAATATGCAAAGATCATTTACCCCGGAAAGTCCACCTTGACTAATCTAGTTTTAAATCCTCGTCTTCCAGTGTTATCTGTCATTACTTCCTACCTGAAGTTTCTTTTTCAGAGGACCAGTCTATTTCCTCTCCTTGTCATGTTTGCGCACTTGATAGCATCAAAATATGTGTGTGTGTGTGAGTGTGTTGTCAGAGGACTGCTGCTAGATTACATAGTAGGATACAGATGAAATTACTAATTAACATGAAGCAGAGACTTTCTTCAGGCCAATATCAGAGGCATTTTTATTATTTATTTGTTTGTGTTAAATTTTTGACAGGCTCCAGGACTCACAAGGGGCTCAAACTCACAACCCCGAGAGAGTCGCGTGCTCCACGGCCTATCCAGCCAGCTACCCCAATAATTCAAAATAGTTAATGATATTTTTAGTAGGAAATAAGCACCCAGATTTTTTGTTACTGTTTTTTTATTTTTTATTTTTTTATTTTTTTATTTTTTTTGTTATTGTTACTGTTTTTTTAAAAAGAACTTGAACAAAAAAAGAAAATGTAAAAAGAAAAAGCTAGATTAATCTATATCTTCTGTGTGATAGACTTTGATTTCCATTATCTGAATTTAAGAATAAAACACACACACACACACATATTTGCACGTCTGTAGGTGCTCAAGGTAGGTCAAGATGGAATATGTTGAAACAGGAACATTTAAGAGTGCCTGAGGTTTCTCCTAATTTTGGTAGCAGGTCAAATTCTTCACTTCATGAAGAATATTTTTTCAGGACAAACTTTAGGGTAGCCTTAACAAAATGTAGTCATGTGTATTTGCTTGTACATCGCATGTACAATTCATTTCTGAAATTTCTCTTCGTTTTTCCACTATAAAACACTCACACCCAAACAGACCGGGCAAATACTTTTAAATTAAAAGAAACAAAATATTAAAAGTGAAAGAAACTAAAATTCACAGAAGCCGGAAAGAAACATTCTATATTTCATTATTTTAATTGATTTCAAAACATGTAAGCACTTTGATAGATTCATTTTATATAGGATTTACTGGTTTTCAAAGTATATAATACAACAACAAAAAAGTGAACCTCGCTTCTTTTTTCTTGTTCATTGAAGCTATCACATCTCATCTATCAGACCTCTAAGTAGAATTTTTAAAGTGGGGTACTCTCTCACGCCCAAGGACTATGTAATTAGCATATGAATGTGTAACGGATTGTTTGAAGTAACAATTAAGGGAACAATACATAAAGGAATTGAAGAGAGCTACCAACACCTGGGAATCCTGTATTGAATAAAGCTTTCTTAATGTAAGTAATTAAAAACCAAGGACAAATGCTCATTGTGTAGTGATAAAGCCCTGCAAGGAAAGCTAAAATCTGCTGATATTTTGCTGTCATCTTTTAGACCGAATCATTAAAACAAGAGCCTACTGTTTTATTTATTTCAATGGGTTATTTGTTAAGCGTAGGTTTTGATCTTCTGAAATCTTCCAAATCCATTTATATGACAAAAATGTCTTACCTTTAAAAAATATTTCTATGTAAGACATGTAATAAATGACAATACATCTTTTCCTTCCGGCCAGTGCAAAATTTCAGAGGAAAATTTCAACTGACAGCCAGGTCAAAACAGGTATAATCAATTCTCTTTAAGCTACTTGTCCAAATAATTTCTCCGGGTTAAATTCTAGGCCACTTGAATTTTTATTTTTGTGTTTCATTTTGTTTCTCTTGAAAGCATACATGCTATAGAGGTTCCTCCTTGGGCAAAGCACCTTAAGCGACCAAGAGGTCAAGGTCCTTAGGGATCCTTGATATTGGAGAAGGCTCCCTGGAGTAGAAGGCAGGAGCCATGCCTTGTTGCTTCCATTTTGCCACTTTCTTCTTCTAGAAACCATTTACATTTTGGCTGAGTAAATTACCTGATCTCTAGGAATCATTTTTTTGTAGACTGTTAAAGTCTCAAATGACCTTTGGGGCCCTTTCTAATATTTTATTGTATATACTTCTTGATCATGAAGAAACACTTGCTCCCAGAATTTAACCTTAAACAACTACCATTTTATGTTGACAACTGTATTTGAAAAATAAATTAGGAACCTAATATTCCTTTTTAAGTAAAAAAAAAAAAAAAACAGGCATGAATATTAATAGTATTGTTCATGATGGCCAAAAGGAAGAAACAACCCAAGTATCCATCAGTTGAAGAATGGATAAGGGGGGCACTTGACGGGATGAGCACTGGGTGTTATTCTGTATGTTGGCAAATTGAACACCAATAAAAAATAAATTTATTATTAAAAAAAAGAATGGATAAATAAAATGTGGCCTTTCTATTGTGAAAACAAAACAAAAATTTCACTGGATAAAGTTAAACAAGCAAGGGAGACCTTATTCAGGGTTGTTGCAACCAGGAGAGAAGCCAGAACCAAGTCCGAACTCAACTTGGATGAAGTAGAGGGGTACATTGTTTTGAGGGTGATGTTGAGCCCCAGTGGAGCAGTAATGCATGATATTCGCAGGAGTCATAAGCCATTTGTTTGCTAATTGGTTTTGTCCAAAGGAAAAATAAACTGGGATCTTCAAGACAGGAACTGGTTTTTGCAAATTGGAGCAAGGCACCCCGCCAAAATTAAGCTTTTACCCTTTCACAGAAACTGGGAGATAAGGTCCTGTTTCCTTTCAAAGAGATGGCTCCCGTGTCTTTAAGTGGTATATTCCTGGTTGTAAAACTGGCATGTGGCTTTCAAAAAAAAAAAAAAAGATTTACATCTCAAAGGGCCAGAGAAGGAATTTACAATGACAGGTTTTCTAAACTAAGTACTCAGAAAAGGGGGACCAGGGGCATAGAGTCTGGAAGAAGCCTGTCCAAACTTTAACGGAGCTGAAGGAAACTTCAGGACTATCTTGGTTACCATATAGTTAGGTCCCATTAAGTGACCAGAAAGAAGGAAGTGGTGATGTAAGCTACGACACGGACGGACCTTGAAAACAGTAGTTGTGCTGAATTTAAGAGGCCAGTCACAAAAGCCTATATTGTGTGATCCTGATGTATGAAATGTCTATAATGTCCAAATGTATAGAAACCAAGTAGATAGTGGTTGCCGAGACCGATGGGATTGGGGGTGGCTTGGGGCTGCCAAAGATTGTGGAGTTTCTTATGGGGGTGATGGAGATGTTCTAAAATTGTGGAAATGATTGTGGAAGTCTGTAAATATACTGAAAAGGATTAAATTGTATACTCTAATGGGTGCATTGTATGATGTACATATTTTGTTTCAGTAAAGCTGTTATAAAAATAGATATGTGCTGTAATGTGCTATATGGACAATAGAATATTTACCTATATTTCTGACCAACAAAAAGAAAATCTTTGTTTCTTAAAAGTAAGTTTTGGTTTTGAATAATCTATAGATTCAGAATATGTATTTCTGACAGCAGATCTGCTTTCTGGCTTTTATGAAACAGTTTAGCAGTTATTTATTACCATGCTGTACTAACCAGGGAATATATGACACAGACGAGAGGAAAATAATTTCCAGTGTCCTTAGATATTTACATTCCTGAAATTGAGAATTGTCAATAAAGAGAAAACAACTGTGTAGCAAGAATAAGAATAGAATTTTTTCCCAAATGATGAAACATCATACCATACCATATTTAAATATATTTAATATATTATATTGTATTCAATATAATATATTAAATTATAGTATATTTAATATAATATATTAAATATATTATAATATATAATATATCTTTAATATATAAGATGTATTTAACATATTTAATGTTTAATATATGTTTAAATACAGGTATGGTATGATCTAGTATAAAATCCTTGTATTCAGATGAAAGCCATATTGATAGAAACTCCATTTATGAATAAGTAATGTCCTCTGCGTTTATTTGTAAATTAGCTATTCTGCAGAATGCTTTGTCAAGAGTGACCAGGTTTTAAAGCTAGCTCACAAAGATTTATTTTGCCTACCAGGTAGCTGAAATCGAATGTTAGTACAGCCTGGGGTAACAGACAGTGGCACAGAAAGGAGGTTGCATTATCACATCCCAGTTTCTTTTGAGAGCAGGGGTGGCTCCTGGCAACATTTTGAATTATGCAGAGCGAGATTTTGGCTTCCATCCATTTTCCTTTCTATCCCACTTGCCCTGTGTTCTTGATCTAGAACCACTCTCTTGGGGTCATGAGGCATCTTCTTTTATGAGGCCTAAATCTCCCACTGTATTACCTCTCTCGGGGATCTAGGTTCTTCTAAGAGACAAAGTCACCTACACTGTCTAACATAGCTTTCCTCCCAGCCAACATATACACATTTGAATTCTCATTTCCTCAAGGTGACTAATTTCATTTTTTGGCAAAAAGGAAACAAATTTTGAAAACATGATAACCTCTGGGTATCCTAGGGTGCGGTGCATTGATCAAACTTGTTTTGTAAACCTAGAAGTATCTCTAATCAACAGGATCTTAGATGTTTGACTTGAGGAATATTAAAAATTTGGAGATAGGACAAATTATTCTTTCTGACCCATCTTTTGGGGGGATGTACCCCTCTAGGCTCCTCCTGCTTTACCCCGAGTATTTGCTTTGTCCCTACCAGAACTTCAATTTTTTTTTAATGTACCCCCTATACTTTAGATCAACTACTAGAACAGGAAAAACAGAGACTAAATGATGGTGGCTGGCATTGAGGGGAATCTTGGGGAAGGTGACATGGAAAGGAGTATCTGAGGACTATCTGGGGTACGAATGATTTGGGCATCTGATATATTTTTAATTTGGTCACATATTTTTCTACACATTGACCAATTGACTTTTCTTGGTTGTAGATTGGACTTATGGATACTACAGACAACAAAGAAAACTTGTTGAAGAGATTGGCTGGTCCTATACAGGTAAACATTTCATTATGTAATGAGATTCAACAGAAAATTTTTATTGTTTTTGTATCTATTTTTACATGTAAAGAAAACTTTGTAATTCAACGCATCATTTTTACTTAGCTTCATGGATATTCAGCTAGATTAATTAATAAAATTATATCATAGGCAGAACGATTTCCATTAGCGAATTTGGTAGTGTAAGAGCATACTGGTATCAGACACCGCGGGATTTGAATCCCAAGTCAACACTGGCTGTACCTCCTTGGAAAATATACAGAACCTACCTGAGGCTCTGTTTTTTCACCTGTGAAATGGAGGATTGTTCAAAGTATTAAATGAGATCAATGAAGTTGGCACAGTGCATTCTTATAAATACAAAGCTTTCAATAAATGTTACTTGCCGTTACTATTATGACCACAGTAGTGATGATTGTTCATTCATTTAACAAATATTGATGGGATTCTTGTTCTCAGCAGGGCTTCCTTCTAAATTACTTTTGCTGAATCAATTGGAATGAGGGTCCAAAAAGACTTTTGTGTGATTGTCAGAAGAGCACAAGTCAAATCTAGATGGCCCATGACAGGCCTGGTGACCATCAAAGACAAGAGTTGGGTATTCCTTAGAAATAACAATGGGCTGATAAGACATGATTGGATTACAAGGGCTTTAACATGAGCCTAGCCAACTTGAACTTTATGTTACAGATGAAGGGCAGCAGCACAATGAATTTAGTAGATAGCCATGCATTTCTTTTCTTTCTTTTTTATTCTTGTTTTAAAAGTAGCAAATATTGGGGTGCCTGGGTGGCTTAGTAGGTTCGATGTCCAGCTCTTGATTTCTGCTCAGGTCTTGACCTCAAGGTTATGAGTTCAAGCTCTACACTGGGCACGGAGCCTACTTAAAAAAAAAAAAAAGGTAGTAAATGTTTACTTTGGAAAATTTAGAAAATACATATCACTATTCACTCCAGGGATATTCACTTTAAAAAAAAGTTATATTCCTTTGAGGCCAATTTTTATTATTTTATATTTGTATATTTTACATAGAATTATGCATCCAATTTACTCTAGGAGTTATTTTGAACATGTCCTCATTTCAGTGATGATTCCTAATGATCATGGTACTTACGGTATGCCTAATATTCCATTGAATAAATGTTTTATTTTTGACTCTCTATATTCTCTCTATATATATTTTGACTATATATCTAAGCTACTATAAACAATGACAAATGGATGAATAGATATGATATGAACAGATATGTATCATTCGTATTTTTCATACGTATTATTTTTATTTTTATCATTTCTTTATTAGAGAATCCTTGATAGGCAGTTACTAAGCATAAAAAAAATAAATGCTTCCAACATTCTTGATACTGTGGTTTAATTGCATTCCAGAGAGATTACCCTATTTATAGTATAAGTCAGTGACTACCCCACTGGATAGTAGACAGGATAATATGATAATAATATATATTATATATAAAAATTATATATGCTTTGTAACTTTATATCTGACAACTATAATCCATGTTGTATTTCTCTTTCTCCAAAATAGAAATTCTAGTATTTGATAAAAGTTACAGCTAATTTTTGCCTCCCTAGTAATTATAAGAATCGTATTAGTGAAGGCTATGAATGCTTGGAGTTCTTCCTTAACCATGGAAGATGGTATCACAATGCTTAGCACCCTGGTTCTCCTGGAAATTATTTGCTGTTGTCATCATCTGGGCATTATTTTTGCATCTTCCATTCTCCCCAACCTAGACTTAGAAAATGGAGGACCTGTAGCCTGGAAAGAGAGGGTAGCAGTTCTTACAACACCAAGCAAGGACCTATGCTTTTCAGCAGCTCTGGCTCCTTGAGCAGCTGGATTTGCCTCATCAAATCAAGAAAAGACAGCATATTTACCATTGGTTTTACGCACATACTGTTATGCATATCCTATTGTCTTAAGAGGAGGCCACAGAGCTCTTCCGTTTAATGAGCTAATTGTGTATGGACATGGTGCTTATAGAGTGATGGGTCTGTGCATAAACGGTGCACAATTCTTTGCTTAAGAAGTTCATCATCCTGCTTATAACTTGAGACCTATTGGCTTTAGGTCCTTTAGGAGACAGTCTAGTGATCAAGGGAGTGTAAGAACACCAAATAACACTATTTTTGGTGAGGGGGAAGGATGGTAGGTCTCAAGAGGAGATTTTCCAGAGTTGAGGTGAAGGTGGAGCTTATCAGAATTTTAAAGAATGGTTTGCTCTACTTACATTGGTACTTCTCGTTGGGTTGGAAAATTATCTGTTCCTAGAATATTTGAGGATCCTAGGGAAGAGACTAGAAAGAGTTTCCGATGAGGACATTTTACAGCTGCTTAGCTCAAACAGAGTGTGGATGAATTGTTCTGTCTGAATTCTCAGAATGTCAAAAAGAAAAACAAATGAAAGCCATTATCCAAATGAGCACATCTCTTCCAAGCGGATTACACGAAAGCCAGGCATTGAAGATGTAGATTCTTCGCCATAAATTTATTGCCTCTTTTTTATTTTTAATACAAATAGTTAAAGTTTGGTAGTATTTTCCCTTTCTATACTTATTCCATGTAGAAAATGAAAAACCATGTAACTGTATAGAATTTCAGGATACATTAGTTTTAAGATTCTTAAATTTAAGTACTTTTATGAATGGCCCAAGTAGGTTGTTTTTTTTTTTTTAAGATTTTATTTATTTGGGGATCCCTGGGTGGCTCAGCAGTTTGGCGCCTGCCTTTGGCCCAGGGCGCGATCCTGGAGTCCCGGGGTTGAGTCCCACGTCGGGCTCCTGGCATGAAGCCTGCTTCTCCCTCTGCCTGGGTCTCTGCCTCTCTCTCTCTCTCTCTCTCATAAATAAATAAATAAATAAATAAATAAATAAATAAATAAATAAATAAATAAATCTTTAAAATTTTTTTTTTTTTTTTATTCACGAGAAACACAGGGAGCCTGACATGGGACTCGATCCCAGGACCCAGGATCACACCCTGGGCTGAAGGCAGTGCTAACCCGTTGAGCCACCTGGGCTGTCCAGTAGGTTGGTTTCGACCACATCTTAGTCCTAGTTTCACACATAACATCTTATCTTGTTGAGCTCTGTGTTTCTGTTCCTTCCATTATTATTATCACTTAAATTTGTCAGATTAGCTACAATCTCAGAAGGAAGGACTTGCCCTTGAATATTTGTACATATAGAATTCTGTTAACAACAGTTACTAAGAAAATCATAACATCTCTCTGTAAAAGAGCTCCTGGCTTTACCATAAGCCATTTAAAAATATACAGCAGATAGTGGATGTTACTGAAATGGAACCATTAGGACTAAGATTGTTTGTGAAGGATTGCACAATCATGTGAAGAAACAATGCAGATCTGTCCTATCAGGTGGGGAAACAGGGTGGGAGGGGAGGAGAAAGTATTACTCTTTCAGTTGTGTTTTTTTACATAGGTTAAAAACAACTTCTCTATTTGGGATGTATGCTATAATTATGCTGGGAAATGAAAGGGTTGATAAATACAGCCGACAATCCCATTTTTAAAGTTATTATGGGAAGGTGAGCAAGGTTTGTTTGTCACGCTGCTATAAAAGAGTGAATTATAAATCTGGGAATGTCAGCACTAAAATCTAGTTCTTTCCATAGTAACTGCATTTAATTTAAGGATTTCAGAAAATGAATTTCCTTCTTCCTATTAACCTTAAATTTTCTATGACAATGCCTAAAAAAAGACAGTTCAGTGAAAAAAAAAATGAGTCATTTGGTGTGGGTTTTTTTTTTTTTTTTTGAGATCATGAACACATAGCCCACAATTATGTGAGATATTAAATTTTTCCTTCTGTTTGTGAACAAACTGATGATTGCTGGAGAGGGGAGTGGTAGGACGATGAGCAAAATGGGGGGGAGGGGAGTGGGAGACACAGGCCTCTGGTTATGGATGAGTAAGGCACAGGGATAAAAGATAGAGCAAGAGGATATAGTCAGTGGTTTGTAAGAGCGTCGTATGGTAATGGACGGTCGCCACCCTTGCGGTGAACACAGTGTAACATACCCAGTTACTGGATCACTGTGTCATGCATCTGAAGCTATGTCTGTGTGTCTGTCAGCTATACTCCAAGACGACACGTTTTCCTTCCGTTGGGTTGTTAGACATTTGTAATTTCAAGCAATTAGATCATCAGAAATGGATGAACTATTACTGCTTCGCCCTAGAAGTAGTCCCTATTGAAATACGGCCTTTATTTCCTGGACTTTAAAAATTACTCTTGTTTCCTTTCCATCATACTCTAAAGCAACTTGGAATTGAAAATTTTATACCGATATATCCTAAATGTTCCTAAACCTATAGGCGCTTTTAAGTTTTAGCTGAAGAGGTGCATTGGGTAAAAGTAAGAAAGGAAACACAGGAGTCAATATTAGATGCTTGGCTGAATATACCAGAATGAAGGAGGGCTTTAAACACTGAATTTATTGTTTCCTTAAATAGAATATTTAGTCTAAATGGTATTTCCATTCCAAGAGATATATAGACTAGAAGATACTATTATGGAAAACAAAAGGGCCATAATATAAGGTGGTGTACAATGTGGTTAGATGTTTGGCATTTATTTTTGGATACAGTTAGGTGTCGTGTTTTACTTCTCTTAACCTAGAAGAAGTAGGCCACACGTAACTTGAAGAAGAATTTTTTGAATCCGTGTCTTGTAATGGCTGATTTCTGACTTGTCCAGGCCTTTCTTTACTTCTAGAATCTGAAATACCTTTTTAACATACTATATTTTCGTCTTTGATGTATCACTCCTTATAGTAAACAGACTGTTCATGTCTCATTTCCAACTTAGGAATGCAAAAGCAAGTTCCAGAATTCTATACAGAGCATTATATCATCCTTGTAAAAACACTACATGTGTATATAGGCATAGAAGAAAGGCCTGGAAAGAGACACACCAACCTGTTGGCACTGGTGCCCCTGAGGAATGGGACTGGAAGGCCATAGGAGCTGGGAGACGTTCACATCTTACTGTATACTGTTTGGATTGTGCTAATGTTTTGTATAAATATGTTGAAACAGTGTTTTCAACGTACTTAGATTAGTTTTAGACAAGAAGGGCAAGGTGTCTGGGCAAGAACCACAGCATTGTGTTTTCAGCAGTCAGAATGTAAGGTCTCTGCTTGGCCGCATTGAGGTGAAGGGGTGTCACAGATACCCCCCGGGAGCACGGAGTGCACTTCACGCTCTGGACATCGCTAACATGCAGACAGACCAGGCCACTCCACTGCTGTGCATTTCAGTTTTCTTGCCAGTAAAATGTTTTTAATAATATCATAGTCACTGTAGGGCATGAGGACTACAGGTAGGACCTAACGTCCTCGCACATAGAGGAGATACATGTTCCACGCTGTCAGAGGAAAGCTCTTTGAACGGGTATACGAGTCCAAGTGATTGTGGTTTGACCATCTCTTAGCTTGAGCCTGAACACATTAAACAAGTCTGGGTGTCTCTGATCATCTCGCAAGAGGATTTCGGAGTCGACTGACTTGAATGCATATTATAGACAGGTATTTCCTATCATCTGCATATTTTTAAAAGTTTCACTAAGATTTATATTCCAGGCAAACTTTCCCTGTGCTAAATGTGGGAAGTAGAGCGTGCCTCACTGCAAAAACTGCAGAGAGTTCAGTTAAATTATCTAAAATCCAGAATTAATTTATATGCAACTCTCATTCAGTATAGAATTGAAAAAAAGAGACATGACTGCAGAAGAGAATCACAATTAAACAATCATTGCTAAATTTATCTAATAGTAAAACTGTACACTAAGGAGTATTCCCCAGCGAGTAACGTTGAAATCCTGTAGATTCTCTGGTGCGGACTCCTAAGTGCCCCTGCTGACAGCATCTGGTAGAGTCTTAAATGGATTGGACGTCTTCTAGCAGCTCAGGGGGAGAAAATCTGGTTGTTTCTCCTTTGTGCTTAAATTTCTGGCTGTGTCTGCATGTATTGTTCACCTTCTCCTTCCTGGAATTCTTTTATCTCACTCTGTGTTCTCTACTTTCTTTTTTTTTTTTTTTAAACAACAGAAGTTCTTTTTTTTTTTTTAAATTTATTTATGATAGTCACAGAGAGAGAGAGAGAGAGAGAGAGAGAGAGAGAGGGAGGCAGAGACACAGGCAGAGGGAGAAGCAGGCTCCATGCACCCGGAGCCCGACGTGGGATTCAATCCTGGGTCTCTAGGATCGCGCCCTGGGCCAAAGGCAGGCACCAAACCGCTGCGCCACCCAGGGATCCCTGTTCTCTACTTTCAAGTGCTCTAGTCCATGAACTATATCTTTGGTCAAAAGAAAAGCAAAGAGTATTTATTACATGGCTACAAAAAAAAACAAAATTCAAGATCAGGCTATGGTTGGTGTCGCCACACAAAGCTCATTTAAATGTTTTCAACCTCTGGGCAAAATACCATGGCAAATAGTTTAAGTTGACCTATGTCACCCTCCTATTTTAGGAATCAGTAAAGGCAAAGTGCAAGGCTTACTTAGTTTCTTATTTTTTTCTTCTGTATGGTAATTCTGACTCTTTAAACCAAGGATTTTCAAAGACCAAAAGTGAGAAAATATCCAAATGACTCATTTCTTACATTCAGAAGGATTTTTTTATTAAATGAACTATATTTTTATGGAAGAAGCACAGAATTACAAAAATATAACCTTGAAATATATTCGGATATGTTTAAGATTCATTGATTTTATTTCCTTTTTCCTTTGAGTATATCTATATGACTGTGTCTCCGTCCTGCCACCTCTGAATACCAAGTTTCTGTTTTAACCATGCAGTGTGTTTTGTTCAAGTTAGACACCCTGGGACTTTTCCTGGCTGGAATGCAGACAGTCCTTTGTGGCTTCTGACATGCCAGCCTGCAAACTGTTGTAGACTGCAAGGAGCTGCTTAACTATCATAGAATATTCTGGGACACTTGTAGCAGCGGCTCAGATTTGTTCCTCAAACTGTTTAAGCCTAGGATTCCAAGGAAAGGGGAGGGAACTCGAAACCTATTTACAGTTAGGGTTCAAAGCAGCAGATGATAACCTAAGGAAGGTGGGCCCAATGGATGCTAGAACCTAAAGAGAGGCAATAGGGAGCCCCTGAGAGGCAACAATGGTGTCTAGGGAAGAAACCTGGCAGCTGAGTGCAGAGCCCTATCTGGGAGAGCAGACGCCAGGTTCCCTGTGAGGCTCCCGGCTGCTTTGCTAGGCCACTCCCCACCCACAGCCTCCCTGGCTCTTAAATGCCTGCGGGCGCTGGGCTGGAAGCAGAGCCCAAGCAACTCCATTGTGGAGCTCCTTCTCAGAAAGCCTGAATGAGAAGAGGAAAATCCTGGAGTTCCAAGGCAGACACAGGAGGACAGACCAGCAGACTTGCAGGCATCCAGTCCATTCAAGCCATTGCCATGGCCGGAGATGATGACTGAGGGTCCGGAGCAAGAAGCAGCAACCTTGGACTTAAAATCAGATTCTGGTCCACACAGGCTAAATTTTTTTCCTTTAGGGGATGCTGTTCAGCCCCCTAATTTAAGACAATGACTTGTGATGACGAATGGAGAAAGAGGAGACTGTATCCTGGCTGAGGACACCACATGTAGTTTGGCTGTAGATGCCTTTCTGATGAGTCTCCCCCAATGATGAGGTCTATGAGGTGTCCAGATCTGGGCCATTGTCTCAATGAGTATCTTAGATGCCAGTTTGGTCTATGTCCTCCCCCTAAATGAAAACCACTGCATTTACTTCTCGTTATAAGAATAATACATCATCATTTTAAAAAGCATCATATATAAAACATAAATAAATAAATAAAATAAAATAAAAAGCATCATATATATATGTGATTTATATATAAATATACATTGATGTATACCTAAATATTCAAAATACATGAATATATAAATATATATTCACAAATACATACATATTTGTGATGTTGGCATACGCCAAACTAGTGTCTTTAGTTGAGGAAATATCATTAAAGACAAAATCTCCCAACCCACAAACGTCCTTTTTGAAGACAGTAGAAAAAGGAAACACTTTTATTATTGAATAAGCATTAAGCCAGACAGTCCACTAAGAGACCGAAGAAACAAGAAGGCATCTCGCCCCCTTCCTAGCCGAGCAGATACAACCCGTTGCATACATGTTTTTGAGATAAACGATGACTGTTCTTCCATGAAGATTTGACAGCAGCTTTGGTGACACACAGTTCATCCTAATTTCACCCGGTAATTGGAGTGGCTTCCTGTGTTAGCTTATTGGCCTCCTCGGGAGGAAAAGCAAGCCTCGTATCTTCATGCGAGGAGGTAGCTTTGCAACTTGGAACAGGGTGCCCACCAGAGTTAGACTCCTACCTTCCCGCAGACACTGGGAGACAGGGTGTTACCTCCCTCGGCGTTTCCCTTCATCGGGGATGGCTCCCAGGCCCTTGAGAAAGACATTCCGGGATCATAAAGCAGAAGAAAGACCTACCAAGGTCTCAAAAGGATTTCTACATGTGTCAAGGAGAGGGAGGTTAAAGTACTTCTTACAGTGAGAATCTTCTAAAGTAAATGCTCTAAGAAAAGGAAGGGGAGAAGTGTCTTCCCGATATCCACCAAGGAGAATTGTCTCTGACTTTTGGTGTCCGTCTGTCCTTTCTAATGATCATTTCTGATGTGTTACAGCCCCTTACTGTATGTGCTGCTCTGTGCTCTGCTTTTACCTCAATAAGAGGTTGTGAATACCTTTCTAATATTGTAACCAGGCCTAAGTATCTAAGGGTGAGGGAAACCAGACGAGGCCTCTGCTAAGAGCAGAACTTGCTTCTCTTCGGTGTAGCCCCATGCCTGCAGCAGACCTCACTTGTAGGTGGCCCATAAAAGGTAGTTTTTACCCAACTTCCTTCAGCCTCACTGGGGCACAGAGTTAATTTTCCCTGGGAGGAATTGTGACTAGTAATTACATAATTTTAGGGAACCAACTGAAATCTTTCCTGCCACGGATAGGGGGGGATACATGAAAAGTAAATATCGAGGTGCAAGTTCTAGTATATGAGAAGTAGCTATAAATCTTAATTGGAACACAGGAAAGGCTGAACTTTGAAGCCCTCTGCCAGCTAGAAATAGAAGCAATAAGCAGAATAGCCCAGAATCAGTGGCAGAGCCAATCCAAAAAGTTGGCATATGCCAAACTACATTATCTCTAAACTGGGAAGGACTAATCTAGCTTTTCTAGGAGTGTGGTTCCCGTCCTCTCATATTTCATGAGCATCTCTAGGAAGTAAGAGCTGCCTGCAGCAATTTTTTTTTATAGGTAACATAGAGTTTTTCTTTTTCAAAACCCCAGAAGTTTATCCTTGAAGAGCAGTTGCATTTGAGAATGTACCTCCCATACCCTCGAAAAGATCTTGAGGTTCATCTGTGTTCATCTGTGTTTGTTAGAACATGAAGGAGTCCAATTTCTTATCACTATCCTGGCTTGCCTCCTACCTGAATGTCATTAGATAATTCTTCAGGAAAGGAAAATGTAAGGTTTTGAGATCACTTCATTTAATTAACTAATACCAGGATTATAACATATGCAGGCTCTGGGGACGTGGAGAGGAGTGAAAACAATCACAAGCTTGCCAACAAACAACAACGATTACAAAGTAGGACAAATGCCTAGTGGTAGATTGTGGTGACACAGGTCTAGAGACTCCTACATTGCTCTGGGGTTGACGGAGAGCTTCCCAACGAAAGGTATTTTAAATCGAGATAGAGCATAAGTGGGAGCTGAGCCAACACGGGTGAAAGATTATTCCAGGGCAAGGGGGCAGTTTTGCTAACCTGTAGGTGAGTGAGGAAGCTGTAAAATCCTTCCTGCCTTTGGACAGAAAACAGGAACGTGGTGCACGGTATGTGGTCAGTCGGTGTGCTTGGCATGAATGACTGGATCTGAGAAGACTGTGGTTTCATCTTACAAGTGTAGAAACGGAGACTCGGGTCATTTGCCCAGAATCTCAAAGTGAGCAGAAGACTTGAAAGGTGACCTCGATTCCCAGCGCTCTTTCCTGAGAGTCCTGGGGGCACGTCTCATTCCTTTGTTTCAGGGATCTGGCCAATAGCACAGGCAAAATGCTGTTTGATTTTTGAATTTTTGTGTGGATATAGAAAATGTTGGTTCCAGAGCATTGTGCTTGGTATGGTCTCTTTTTGGTTTATTCATGTGTCTTTTCAAGGACGGTGTTGAGAGCAGCTGCTCGGGAGAGGTGGGTGCCTTCTGTTTCATCTCGTTGCTCGTCCATGTCCTCTAGCTTCCCTACCCCAAACATGTGTTTGTTTTATAACTGAGCGGGGAGGAAAAAAGAGCTTAAATGTCTATTTAATATAACATGCATCTATTTAAGTTCATCTTTGTTCTATGGGGGGTTACCAGGTTGGTTTGCATTAGAGTCCTCTGCCCTTGCGTATCTCCTCACTCTGTAAAGGTCTCATGGTTTATGAGTCTGAAGGGCCTATATCTGGGCCTGTGTGTATGTGACCATAACAGGTGAACTTCTTTACCCATCAGGAAGGTCAGAAATACTGTCATAGTCATCTGTATGCTTAAAGGGTAGATGAATTGTAATCCATGTGGAAATAGGTGATATTCTCCTAGAAGAATGGTCATATCATTGCACATTTGCATTTCACCTGGACTTCACCTAGCCAGGATTCTATCGAGGGCACTTAAAGGATCACACAACTTGATTTTCCTCTCAGCTGTGGCACCGCGTACTGACTTCACATTCATTTCACAATCTGGGATCATTATCCCAGTTCAGTGAGAATCAATTTCTCATAGTTGATTGTCTGAATCACTGCCAGCTCGGTCACATTTTCTACATCATTTACCAGGAAGTATGGTTTAAAAAGAAAAAAAAAAAAGGTCAGAACAATTATGCAGGTAACCTGTGGCCTTGACATGCCCTCCAAATGTGCTGCAGAGTGGTCACCCACTCCTAGAGCTCAACTTCGTCTCCAAATTGATCCGAGGATGTTGCTGACCTGTAGATCAAAGGATTCTCCACCCCAATGCACCATTCTCTAAGTGAGTCTCTATTGACATGAAAGAGCTCATTCTCTTTTGAACGGAGAACAGTTCAGCTCATCTTTAGAGAACAGCCTCTATTGTTTCCTTTTAGCAGAATAATTACATCTCTAATTTCTATGGAGATGATGAAGGAGGAACACATCCCAGTTTGGGATATGTTCATGTGGCTTCAGAGGAGATAAGAAGCGAAGGTTCTGTGACTTTTCATTATGATCTTTTACCCCCCCCCCCAGAATGTGCATATTTTAGGAAATTATAATAAGTCCTTTCATTTGTGGTGATTGCTTCTTCATATTTAAGCATAAGGAAGAAGGCTTGATTTAAAATAATATCTAAGTCCTTTTGACGTGTTTTTATGCCATCAACATTTTTAAAAGTAAATTGAGTAGAAAATTAAGTGCTGGCATACGATGCAAATTCCTCTAATGTATCTGGCCTTTGTTTAATCATTTATGAGTTATCACTGCAAGATGTTTATATAGATTAGATACCACAGAGATCTAAGGGACTATATTTATTTGATCCTAATTAATATTTGGCCTTAAGTAGATAATCACACCACTTTCTAATTTCCTAATGCTAAGCAATTAAACAGCAAGCAGCTGTTGGCCAGATAAATGTTAAACTTTGCCAAATATATGTAAGTTTTTTTTTTTTTACCATATTTGGACTATATTAGGATAGGTTACAAGACATGTTTAAAATTCATATATCTTAGATTGTATGATATAGATTATCACTGAACAATTGTTTCATATTAGGATTCATGCTAAGTTATCACAATATTTTTATCACAATTTTTTTTAATCACAATTCTTTAGTCTACATTTACTCACAGTTTATGAACATAAAACAAGTAAAAAATAACTTTTGTAACAATCTTTGTGAAAGTGCTTTACATTTAAATAACGCTTAAAAAATAAAATACTGGTGGGACACCTGGGTGACTCAGCAGTTAAGCGTCTGCCTTCTGGCCCAGGGCATGATCTTGGAGACCCGGGATCGAGCCTCACATCTGGCTCCCTGCATGGAGCCTGCCTCTCCCTCTGCCTGCGTCTCTGCCTCTCTCTTTCTCTGTGTGTCTCTCATAATAAGTAAAATATTTAAAAATAAAATAAAATAAAATACTGGATTAAGAAGGAATTCTATTTTCTTAATTGGAGTGCCTCTAAACCTTTACATTTTGTTTCTTTTTTGAAAATGAAATTGCCAAAGGAGCCATTGCAATGATAAAGAGTAAAGAGAACATTAAGTGTAGATGGTCTGTAATCTAGAACAGTGGTTTCTAAACTTTAATGTGCATCGGAATTACCTGGAGAGCTTGCTAAAATAAGATTGCTGGGTCTGACTTCCAGGATTTCTGATTTGGTAGCTCTGTGATGGAGACTACAGATTTCATATCTAGCACATTCTCGGGTGATCCTGCTGCCACTGGTCTGGGAAATTTCATATTGCAGTATCCAAATCTAGATCGGTCTCTCCTTATATTGCTTTGATTTGTGGAATAAATGAATGAATGCTAAGAGTCAAAAAGAGAAAGCATATGCATGAATAAATTCATATATGGGAAACTGCTTTGGTTCTCCAGCTGTGATACATTGATATGAAATAATGCTGTGGCTTCCACTCAGCATATAATGTTATACGATGATGCTATTTTCAAAGCCCACCATCCGTATCAGCAAAGGAGTGAGGTAACTGAACAGTTGCTAACACAGCTTCCATTATCTTGCTCGTCCAGACGGGGGCCCGTTCCCTGCAAAGGAGAGATCCTGGCCCAGGTGCGTCCACTGGGAATCTCTTACTAGTGAGTTGGGCTGCAAGTGATCTTGACCTTGAATTATTCTTGACACATTTATCCATAGCAATTTCCAAGGAACGTTCTTTTTTTGTAACCTTTTAAAAATCATTTTTATTGACCCGGCTCCCAAAGCTCCTGGGTCCTGGTGATAACAAGATTGTGTTATCAGTTCCACCGTCCTTCCTTCTTCTTCCTTTCCTTGTTTCCAAATTCCAGTGTCAAAGCCCTCCTCAACTCTCTTGTTAATAATGACTTTGTCCATGTTTTTCTGGCTGTTGGTAATATAAATCAGTGCTACCCTCAAAACTTCAAAAATAGGATAGAAATATTTCTGAGCTTCTTTTTAGGAAACGTTACTCTTTTTTTTTTTTTTTTCTTAAGCAGTTGTTCAGAATTACCCAGGTAGTTGTCACTTTTCAGACCACTAATGTCAACTCCACAGGGTAAATTACTGCTACATACAAATTACATTTTCCATATTTTTTTTTTTTGGAATTTAGTCTCTTACCCTGGGGAATATTTTTGAAAATTTTAATCATTGTCCATAAAAATTGAGGGGGGTGGAAACAGAAAAGAGAAAACACCTGCCACATCTCGTGATTGTAGCAGAGAACTTGTTTGACAATCGTAGATTGTGGATGACAGAGCCTGTACTTGTTGGGTAATAATCTCATTCATTCACTCATTCAACACATTTAATTGAGCATTTCCTATCTGGCAACAAGAAACAGTACAGACTAAAGGCAAATATGTGCAGGTAAAGGAAATGACTCATGGTGACTTGTTACACTGCGCTGTGTGAGGATGCTGTCCTATTCATGAATGTTGAGTGCACTCATTTTACTCTCTTAGCTCTGGAAATACTCCAGAATTATAGAATTTGCGGCCACAACTGCAAGTAAATGAACTACTGCTTTCTAAGCAAGTAAATGAACTACTGAATTTCTAAGGCCAAGATGTTATCTTAAGTAAATATGATTTTTTAATAACTTTCAAAGTTGAAAAGTTGAAAGTTTTGCAAATTCTTCATCTTCTTCTTCTTCTTCTTTTTTTTTTTTTTCTTTTTTACTTCCTTTGACTCACTTTTCCCTCTGGGCTTAGAAAGAGTCATACTAGACCTCCAAGCTCATATGCTCATATGAAAAATCCCAAGTAAGCCATGCCTCGTTATGCTTGGTTCAATGTTGGCAACTCCTGGAAAATTACTGAATGTATCCTAGTTCTCACTAGTGTCTGTGACTAGACACACCTGTTCTTTACCTTCTGGACCTCCCTTTACCCATACTTTGGAGACGTAATATCACAATCCAGGTCCAGTGCAGGGAGGAGGGATTTTCTCTCCCTTGTTGGCCAGGAGATATCTTTTGTGGATTAAAGATAGCCTCTTCTCCAGAACCCTGGGAAGAATGTTAGACTGAGTAACAGTATTATTTTCTCAAACGTTTATAAGAAGCAGCTTGTCATTTTGGTCAAATTCTTATCATTAAGCATTCAGAGTAGAATTCATAGGCGCCATGCCCTCACTGTGACATCTCCTTCACTCACTAAAAGTTCCGCACTGGGCACCTGGGTAACTAAGTCGGTTAAGCGTCTGACTCTTGATTTTGGCTCAGGTCGTGGTCTCAAGGTCCTCAGGACCAAGCCCCTCTCCCCGGCTGTGTGCTCAGCAGGGAAACTGCTTGAGGATACCTTTCCCTCTTCCTCTGCTCCTCCCCCCTGCTTGTATTCTTTCAATAAATTGATCTTTTAAAAAAATATATAGTTCTGCACCTTACCTCCCATGTGTGTCCTAGTAGATGTTGGTCAGGACTCTAGGTTGTTAATACCAGAGAATCCTGAAGAACACTCCTACTCTGATCTGATTATAATTGGGGAATAGTTGTTGAGTGTCCTGAATTTGAAATAAGAATTTTCTTTCTACCTAAAGAAATGGAGAAAGGACCTAGTGATTCCCTACAGATCCTAAGGCACTGTTCAGCAACGTGGAGCATCTTAACATTCCTCTCCACTCTCATATTCCTGTACGTAAGGATGGCCCCAGAATACTAGTTCTAGTGGAAACCTCTGCTGGACTCTAAGGACAGGACTGTACCCCAAAGGATGTAAGGGAGCATAGAAGTCTGGAAGGAAATTCAGAGCCTCCCTCATGAGAGACTATGGGCTGTAGGAGCTATTTCCCTCTTATACTAACCCTAAAATCAGTTGCCGTGGGTCTGAATCCAGTTCTTAGAAAAGACATTGCACATAAGAAGGTAGAGAAAAGGTTCTGTAGGGCCCCTTTAGAAATGGTGGGGGGGATGGGTGACTGGTTGATGGGCACCAAGGAAGGCACCTGATGGGATGAGCACTGGGTGTTATACTATATATTGGCAAATCGAACTTCAATTTAAAAAACAAAAAAAGGAAATGGTGCTGATTTTAGCGGTATTTGCTTGGTAGGGTAGGGATGTTGGTAAAATGGTTTTACCTGAGAGAACGCAATCTAGACTTGATGGGTCTAAACCCAAACAATAAAATGGGAAACTCAAGCTCCTTTAAGACAAAAGAGTCTCAACATTCTAACAGATAACTCAGAATTTTATAAAGAATCCCTAGGGCCTCTGAGGGATAGAAGAGCCAAGTCTGTCTTTACGTCTCAGATTAACTTTGGGAGTTAAAGGATCCCTGCAAGGCCAGGAGGGCAGGTGGCGTTCCCCTGGACGGGTTCAGAAACCCTCGGCCTGCAGCCTAGATCCTCAACAGCAGCACAGCCAGGCCCATCCTGGCCACCCGCACTGGATATGTCCTGGCCTTGTCCTTCCTGGGACAGTGGGAGAGGGGGTCACCCAAAGGGGATCCTATGAGTTCTACTCCCTTTAAAGTTCTGCTACCAGCCTCGTAAGAGCACCCGATTCCCTGACCCTGTGAGGAACCCAGTCTAACCTGCTGAAACCTCTTTGTTTTTTCGATGTCTGTCATTGCCCACCCAGTCTTGTGACGTCTGCCTCAGGCCCCATAATCACACACACAGGTCACTCTCCTCGCCGCCTCTCCCTTGCCTGTGTCCTGGTTACTGTGTCACTGACTCCCACCCCAACGTCTCCTTTTATCGGCTGATGAAATTCAGAGTAAAATGTCCCTTTAAAGTTGTCCTACACCTGTGGGAGTCTGGTTGCCACTCATCCTTGAAGAGTGTTGGATTTTATGAGATAACGTTAATGAATGATATTTTTCCTTTTTTTTTTTTTTGAAGATTTTATTCATTTATTTTGAGAGAGAGACAGAGAGCACGTGAGAGCAGGATGCAGGGGGGCAGTTCACAGGGAGAGTCTTAAGCAGGCTCCACACGCAGAGAGGAGGCGGAGGCAGCGCTCGATCTCAAGACCCAGGGATCCTGACCTGAGCCAAAATCAGGAGTCAGAAGCTCAACCGAGCCACCCAGGCTCCCCTTGAGTGATATTTTTCTTTCTTTTTTTTTTTTTTTAATTTTATTTATTTATTCATGAGAGATGCAGAGAGAAAGGCAGAGACCCAGGCAGAGGGAGAAGCAGGCTCCAAGCAGGGAGCCTGATGTGGGACTCGATCCCAGGACCTCGGGGTCATGCCCTGAGCCAAAAGCAGATGTCCACCTGCTGAGCCACCCAGGTGTCGCTTGAGTGATATTTTTCTTTTTTTTTTAATTTTTTTAAAATTTTTATTTATGATAGTCAGAGAGAGAGAAGGCAGAGACACAGGCAGAGGGGAGAAGCAGGCTCCATGCACCGGGAGCCCGACGTGGGATTCGATCCCGGGTCTCCAGGATCGCGCCCTGGGCCAAAGGCAGGCGCCAAACCGCTGCACCACCCAGGGATCCCTCGAGTGATATTTTTCTATACAATTATCTTTGTAAACAAAAGAGATAAAATTCAGATAAATTGTTTTTCAGTGGAGGTTTATTTCTGGACATGTCTAGAGTTCCTTCATGACGCTGACTTGCTAAGAGCCTCATTTCATTTAATTAAAAATCCTAGATGAGCTTCGAACCTCAACAGAATTATTACCGCCGTCAACTTGTTAAATGTGATTCATCACGATTTCTTGTGTCAGAGTCGCTCTGGCATAGGCCTGGCGTCCCCAGGAGCCCTCGCTGCTGCCCTGACACTGGTCACCGCGGGTTTTCAGTCAAGGAACTGCTGAGGAACCTGGATCCTAATTCTGTTTTATGGTTAATCGGGGTGTGTGTGTGTGTGTGTGTGTGTGTGTGTGTGTGTGTGTGACTCACAGTGGCTGGTTTTCATGAGGCAAAGTCGTCAACGTGGAAGAGAGATCACTGCCCTGAATGACCTGCGGAGCGCCGAGGCCCCCAGGGTTAGGGCCGCGTGTCCGCTTGGGGCCGCCCGGTCGTGCCCCGGGTCACTCCGCAGGCCGCAGCGCCTTCACCTGCCGCCGCTGACGCCGGGCGCCCGGCCGCGGCTCAGAGGGCTGTGAGGGCGGCGCCGGCTCCCCGCGGCCGCTACTACTCCCGGCGGGGCGGGCCTCCCCGGGGACCCTGAGGGGCCGGCGCGGGGCTGCTCAGGGAGGCTGCGGCTTCAGGGGCGACGGCGGGGCCTCCACGTGCCGGGGCCGAGCGGGCGCGCAGGGCGGGCGGGCGGCCCCGAGGTGCGGCGGGAAGGCGCGGGAGGCCCTGAGGCGCGGGCTCCCTGAGGCGCGGGCTCCCCTGAGGGGCGGCTGCCCTGAGGCGCGGGCTCCCCTGAGGCGCGAGCTCCCTGAGGCGCGGGCACCCCTGAGGCGCGGGCTCCCTGAGGCGCGGGAGGCCCTGAGGCGCGGGAGGCCCTGAGGGGCGGGGTCCCTGAGGCCCCTGAGGCGCGGGCTCCCCTGCAGGGGGGAGGCCCTGAGGCGCGGGCTCCCCTGAGGCGCGGGCTCCCCTGAGGCGCGGGCTGCCCTGAGGCGCGGGCTCCCCTGAGGCGCGGGCTCTCCTGAGGGGCGGGGTCCCTGAGGCGCGGGCTCCCCCGAGGCGCGGGCTCCCTGAGGCGCGGGCTCCCCTGAGGCGCGGGCTCCCCTGAGGGGCGGGGTCCCTGAGGCGCGGGAGGCCCTGAGGTGCGGCGGGACGGCGCGGGCTCCCTGAGGCGCGGGCACCCCCGGAGACAGGTGTGGGGGGACGGCGCGGGCGGCCGAGGCGTGGTCCTCGGGGACCCCTGAGGGGCTGCCGCGTGTGCCGCCATCTGGTCCGTCGGGGGAGCGGTCACGGGAGCCCGCAGGCGCTGCGGGTGAGGGGCGGACGCAGGCCCGCGGCGTCCCCTCTCTCTCCCCCCCACCCCGCGTTGGTCTGAGGAGGCCGCGGGAGGCCGGCGGAGCGTGCGTGGCGGTGGCGGCGGCCGTGGTTCCCCGGAGCGCGGCAGGACGGAGCGTGAGGAAGCTGAGGGGAGCCCGGGTGGGGGGGCAGCGCGGTGGGCGGGGGGAGGGCGCGGGCGGGGGCAGCCCGAGGAGGGGCCTGGCCGGGCGGGGGGGGGGGGGGGCATCTCGGCAGGAGCAGCGGCCTCTGGTGCGGCCCCAGAGGAGGGAGGGGCTGCCCCTGCCGGAGCCCGCTCTGCGCCTGGACGGCCTCCCCGAAGGAAGACGGCAGCCCGCGGCCTCCGGGGCGAGCAGCGGCCTCCAGGTGAGCGCGGCCTCCAGGCGCGGGCTGCGGCCTCCAGGTGAGCGGCGGCCTCCAGGTGAGCGCCGGCCTCCAGGTGAGCGGCGGCCTCCAGGTGCAGGCTGCGGCCTCCAGGCGAGCGCGGCCTCCAGGTGAGCGCGGCGGCCTCCAGGTGCGGGCTGCGGCCTCCAGGTGAGCGGCGGCCTCCAGGGTGAGCGGCGGCCTCCAGGTGCGGGCTGCGGCCTCCAGGTGAGCGGCGGCCTCCAGGTGCGGGCTGCGGCCTCCAGGTGAGCGCGGCCTCCAGGCGCGGGCGGCTTAGCCCCAGGACGGCCGTGGAGGTGTGGGGAAGAGCTGCTGCCCCGGGGCTGTGGGGCGGCGACCGCGGGGACCCGGGGCAGGGCCCCCCGAAGGTGCTGGTGCGAACTCGAGGCCCGACCTCCCGAGGCCTCGGCCTGGCCAAGCGGAGGCTGAGTCAGCGGCGCCGCAGCAGGGCCGCCCCTCCCGGAGGCCGCCTCTGCCCGGTCCGTCAGGGGCCGCGGGCTGCAGGGTCGCAGGCGCCACCTGGGGCGGCCGCTGCTGACCGACGCTTCGCTCCTCTCAGGAGCTGGGCTCTGGGACCAGACCAGAGGGAGACTCGGTCCGCAGGCCGCGATCTCTGCGAGCAGCTGCGTGCTTTCCCCTTCCTTGGCTTAGGGCGGCCCGAGGGACCCCCCCACCCCCACCCCCACCCCCGGGCAGCCCACCCACCTGGGGGCGGGGCCGGGCACGCTGGCCCCCGTGGGTTCCCTCATCATAACGACCAGTTCATGGGACTTGACTTGGAAGAGGCGAGGAGACTCCGCGGGTTCAGATGTGTTGTCTGCCTTGGATGCGGTCGCCTCTGGTTTGTAGCGCCCAGACAGACAGAGGTAGGGGTGCAGAGACAGAGAGACAGAGAGACAGGGATAGAGAGAGAGATAGAGGGAGAGGGATAGAGAGAGAGATAGGGATAGAGAGAGAGAGAGAGAGAGGGATAGAGAGATAGAGATAGAGAGAGAGAGAGGGATAGAGAGAGAGGGATAGAGATAGAGGGATAGAGAGAGAGAGATAGGGATAGAGAGAGAGAGAGAGAGAGAGAGAGATAGAGAGAGAGAGAGAGAGGGATAGAGAGAGAGGATAGAGAGAGAGAGAGGAGAGAGGGATAGAGATAGAGAGAGAGATAGAGAGAGAGGGATAGAGAGAGAGAGAGAGAGGGATAGAGATAGAGAGAGAGAGAGGGATAGAGATAGAGAGAGATAGGGATAGAGAGAGAGGATAGAGAGAGAGAGAGAGGGATAGAGATAGAGAGAGAGAGAGGGATAGAGATAGAGAGAGAGAGGGATAGAGATAGAGAGAGATAGGGATAGAGAGAGGGATAGAGAGAGAGAGAGAGAGAGGGATAGAGATGAGAGAGAGAGAGAGGGATAGAGATAGAGAGAGATAGGGATAGAGAGAGAGGGATAGAGAGAGAGAGAGAGGGGGATAGAGATAGAGAGAGAAGAGGGATAGAGATAGAGAGAGAGGGATGAGATAGAGAGAGAGAGATAGGGATAGAGAGAGAGGGATAAGAGAGAGAGAGAGAGGGATAGACATAGAGAGAGAGAGAGATAGGGATAGAGAGAGAGGGATAGAGAGAGAGAGAGAGGATAGAGATAGAGAGAGAGAGAGGGATAGAGAGAGAGAGGAGGGATAGAGAGAGAGATAGAGAGGGATAGAGATAGAGAGAGAGAGGGGTAGAGAGAGAGGGATAGAGAGAGAGGGATAGAGAGAGAGAGAGAGAGGGATAGAGATAGAGAGAGAGAGAGGGAGAGAGAGAGAGAGAGGGATAGAGAGAGAGATAGAGAGAGAGAGAGAGGGATAGAGAGAGAGGGATAGAGAGAGAGATAGAGAGAGAGGGATAGAGAGAGAGATAGAGAGAGAGGGATAGAGAGAGAGAGAGGGATAGAGATAGAGAGAGAGAGAGAGGATAGAGAGAGAGATAGAGAGAGAGGGATAGAGAGAGAGAGAGAGAGGGATAGAGAGAGAGGGATAGAGAGAGGGATAGAGAGAGAGGGATAGAGAGAGAGATAGAGAGAGAGGGATAGAGAGAGAGAGAGAGAGAGGGATAGAGAGAGAGATAGAGAGAGAGGGATAGAGATAGAGAGAGAGAGAGGGATAGAGATAGAGAGAGAGGGATAGAGATAGAGAATGATAAGGATGGAGAAATAGGGATACATAGAGATAGATATAGGGATAGAGAGATAAGGATAGATGGAGGGAGATAGGGATAGAGAGAGAGAGAGAGAGACAGGGATACATAGATAGAGAAAAGAGAGAGACAGAGAGAGAGAGACAGAGAGAGAGACAGGCTTTCCAACTGACCAGTGTTGACCACAGGGGGGACATCTCTGTGCCCCAGTTCAGCAGGAAGAAGTTCTAGAAGACAAGGCCTTCCACCCTCAGGGACCGCAGAGTTTTAAGGGGGGGGGTGCTCAGGGGCAGTGGTGAGAACAAAGACAACAGGAAGTACGGATAAAACTACATTCCTTTAGCCTCAGAGCGGGACCCTCCTCCCAATTCCCAATTGTCTTGGTGTTAATGCTTCCCTAGAGGCCCAAGAGCAACCTTCGCTTGACAATAGCCCGACCTCCAGGATCCAGGGAGTCTTCTTTGACATATGAAAATCCCTTTGGAAACATCCTTTATCTCCATCCCTCCCAATTTAAAAGTGCGCAACCCACCGCTCCTGGCAATCCCAAGGCCGCTCAGTCAGCCCGCTGGTCCTGCCCTCCTGCTGTAAGAAAAACCTCTTTTTACACCAGGAAGAAAATAAAGAATAAAAAATAAATAAGAGAGGAGTAGATGAGGAGGACGGTTAAAATGGAGGCTTTTACGGTTTTACTCTATAGTCTTACATGTTGCTCTTTTCCTTTGAAACTGCATGCAAATTCTAATTGTTTAATAGAAAAGGGAAAAATAATATCATAGAGCCTGCAACTATGTGCCTACCAAAGCAGAAATTCAATTAGTTTCAACTATTGAATTACCCTTGAGTTTTAATTGAAAAATAGAGATAATTCATTTGGTAATTTTGCATTGAGCTTAATGATTTTTCTATAGAAATAGTTTGGATTAGAAAATAATACTGGAGCCTCAAAAATACATCATTTAATGTGAGCTTCCCTTTATTCAAATCTGCCAAGGATTCTAACTAAAATAAATGAAAACAGGATGTTGCAGTGAGAATCTGTTTTCTAACTCTTGAAGACTTTGTTATTTAGCCTCTGTTAGAAGAATTTTGTTTGTGAGGCGGAATCCAGACTAAATTAAATAGATCTGCCATGGGTTCACATTATCATTCTGGGTTCTAAATAAGTGTTTTCATTTAATACGCGTACTGAAACTTCCTAATACGACAAACTGGGGCACATGAAATGGAGTTTTATGCTCCATTGAACTGAATTCTCTGTGGCTGCTTAGAAACATTTGGAGTGTTTTAGAGGATTTATTCATTTTAGTGACCGTGTTTCCCCTTAACCTTTGTGAAATGCATTTTGCTGCACATATTAGCTATTCTAAAACTGTGAATTCATTTATCTGCCGGCTGCAGAGAGCACGCAGGAGAACCAAGAGAAATGATAGATGCTAACAAATCCGAAAAGAGTAATAGTTGTAGGTGATACTCATCAATGTATTCTTCAGTGCTAGTCTCTGTAGGTAGAAGCAGTGACAGAGCCGATAAGGTACCTGCTGTGATTAAACTCGTATTCTAGCAGGGAAAGAAAAACAAGCAAGCAGGGTAATTGCCGAGTATGAGAAGAACTACGAAAAGAATAAACACAGTGTGATGTGACAGGTAAGAGCTTAGCAGAAGGGGGGCGGCTTCCAAGAGGGGGATATTTCAGCTCAGATTTGAGAAAGAGGGGGAGCTGGCCAGTGACCTATAGAGGGGAGAGTGTTTCAGGCAAGGGCATGGCAAGTGCAAAGGCACTGGGACCAAAAAAGAGAGGTGTGACTGAGGAAGAGTGGAGCGTGGTAAAATGGAGGGCACATGACCCCTTATTTTGTGTCAAGCCTTGTGCTAATGGTTTCCTCTGATTAGCTCACTTAAGCCTCGTAGCAATCCTAGGAGGCTCATCCTAACATGGTCCATATTTTTAAGTGGGTGAACCCCGGGGAACAGAATGATAAAGAAACCCACCCAGGATTAGTCAGCTGGTAAGTGGTCCGGACCAGATTTTCACCCGGAAGGTCTGACTTCAGAACCCATGCTTTCAGCCTTACATGATGCTGTTTCCCAAAGACCGCACCATACACGTGTAAATTACTTATTGGTTGTTATGATAAACTTTCAGTTACCTTTTATAGCTTAAAAAACTCCTCTGTATTTCCATACTTCATTCCGCAAGGAACGTTGTGCCCTGCTCCATTTGCCAAGCTTTACGAGGAATGTAGACGAACTGGAGAGTATTGGGAAGAGCTAGTGAAGAGTGTTGACATAGGTGAAGCAGGTGTGACTCACGAAAAAGATGCAGCTCAGGAGACTGTTCACTTCTTTGTCGCTATTCATGTATTTTCAAGGTCATTGGGTGGAAAAATAATTAGACGTCTTGTTGGCCCCCTAGTAGATACAATTTGGGGAGAAATTACTTTTGGAGAGGAGCTTGCTTTGATAAAGGAAATGACTCTGACATCAAAAAATCTAAAACTGGAGAAAGCTGTGCAGGGGGAGATAAACCCCAACATCAGAAGTAGTTAAGCTGAGGCAAAAAAAAAAAACCCTGTTACTAAGCATTGTGTAGGGGAGGGCTCAGGCAGTGATTGGATCATTGAACTTGGGTGGTTTTTCCCAATCCTGAGATTCTGTGATGGACAAGCTATGATCAGAATCCATGAGGTTCGGGCTTGGCAGAGCGTGGCGGAGACCCCCGTGCCGGACAGAGCTGAAGAAACAAAGTGAGATCCCAAATAGGAGGGCTGCACTTAGATATTGAAACCCCATTGTCTTCTCTAGTTATGTTGACCCATCTGAGACTTGGAAAAGAGGAGTCATCCTGTCGTAGGGAACCCGTCCTCACCTTTCTACTCCCAACATCATGTCCATTTCTAAACCAATCCTGGCACCCCAGGGAATTGATCATATTTTGTGTCTTTATTAGATTACTTGTAATTTTCAGTGTATCGATTGGTTCATCTAATGTCTTCACCTAGACCTTAGAGCCACTGAAGGAAAATTCGTATTTTTGTTGTCAGGTCTAGAGTATTACGAAAAAGTAACTGAGACCATAAGTAGCAAGCCCTTAGAGGTGCCGAGCGTAAGATCAGAAAGTCAAACCTGGATTTAGAAGTGCATTTGTGGCCAGCATTCACTTTCCAGTTATCCTAGAGGCGTGCCCCTTGACCACGGCCTCAGAACACTAATTCACAAAGTACGTCTTTCACTGAAGAGATTATAAGATCCAAGTGTTTTCAGTAAAAGGCATGATGAGTTGTGATAGAACTAGATCTTAGCTCTGGAAGGTATTTCTCCATTTGGTGTTCGAGAGGTCTACCAGAGGAAATTGCAGGGAAGTGGTTGAAAATAAGTGTTTTATGACAAGCCAGTGTGTAGATTTTTACAGAGATATGGCGTAGGGCCAACTTCTTTGAAACGCCCAACATTTTAGATGGATTCCTTAAGTACGGGATAGCCGTGGCCCCTTGGAGTGGAGATTATTGTAACCCCTTTGCTGCCCACCACCGAAGAAAAAGGTATTCTGCAGTGCTTTGGTACTACTAAACTTTTAAAAGTTTTGTTGTGGAGCTGTGAAGATTGACTTATTTGAAGAATGTTTTACAATTTGTCTTCGATACTTTAGAAACGTGAGGTCTACTCTGGTAGCAGCAGATGTAAAGATGTGGGGCTGCATTGGCCGAAGCAGAGCAAAGACCGCAGCTGACCCCTCTGGCCGTGTACAGCTGCCGGTCACTTGCTCTGGGGTCAGCCGGTTCTCATTATCACAGAGTTTAAAATGCCTCAAACAGATGTCATCTGGAGCCTTCCAACCTTTCAAAGACGTAGGTTGTGCTGGCTCAGAAGCCAACCTGCCTCTTCCTTCCCTCAAGTTCCACGGCCCGTAGAAATCTTAAACCCTCCTTAGGACTCCTGGAACTCCCCAAGGGATTTCCCTTCTCTGCACCTTTGGCCCAACGCTATGCGGTCACACAGGGAAGGACAGGAAACCTGCTGGTCCCAAAAGAGATCTGCTTACATCTGTCATTACTGGAAAGGCTCCGAAGGCGTCATCCCATGGGCTGGACACACATTCAGATACCTTCGAATCCATGAAAGTATACCTTGATTTTGCATAAAGGATAGAACCTAGAATAACCGGTTCATTCAAAATCAAATCTACTTGTTTTGCATGACCCTTTTATCCTTCTTTGGGATTGATAGTCCCTTGGCAGAGACTCCTATCATCCAGGTTTAAATCCTTCCTCTTCTCTAGCCTCTTTACATATGTAAGTAAAGAATAGGGGCACTTGCTAGCTTCAGGGACTGTTGGCATTAAGTGTCTGCAATGTGAATAGGTTGCCAGCTTGTTTTATCAGATTTATACACTGCCATGGACTGGAATTATTTATATTCAAAAACTCTTCTATTTAAACCTCATTGCTAAGATATACCTTAGAAATAAAAGTAAAGAGCCTGTGTTCAGACTTCTGTTCTTTTATAGGCATTTCCTGAGATTTAATTTTAAAAAAAGTGCAGAATGAGCCAACAGGTCGGAGACACAGCAGCAGTCAATGTCATTCTCACAAGCTGCCTAATGCCATATTTTAAAAAACTCATTATAAGTCATGATTCGACTTTAAGATTTTAAGAACCTCACAATAAATTTGCTATCTTTAAAGAGAAGTTTGGTTTAATTACCGCTTAAACATTTTTTGTTTTCTTGTTGCAGCCTTTTGATTTGGGTGATATTTTTCGTCATCTGTTCCTCTTATATTTCAGAGGTTCTGTTCACTCTTCGTTTGGTTGCTTTATTACAGATTGGTCGTGAAGAAATACATGTGGTTGTCATTTCCCTCAAATCATGTCCATGGGAGGGTCTGTCTGTAGAACTTGTGCTTGGTTTGGAAGGACCGTGGTACAATATAGTGAGACTGAGGAAAGGTAATACTTGCAAAAGGCCAACAGACTCTTCGTAGAACTTAATAAGACCGTGCTCCCCGTGACGTAAAGCCCTTCTGAAGCCCAGCAGACAAAGGTCAGGCCCCTCGTCCCGGCATCCAGAGCTGCGGTGTCTGCTCACCTTTCCCATTCCATCTCTCTCTGCCTTGCATTTCATTGTCAGCACACAGACCCTCCGGCCGTTCCTCCCAGATAGCCACTCTTCCTCTCTTCTGTGCTCATGCTGTTCCCTCTTCCCAACTTCCTTCCCCACCTTTAATTTGATCGCACTTGTCCTCTGGTTAAGATGTATCTCAGGCGTCTTGTCATTCAGGAGGCCTTCTTCGTCTTTTGTCCCATCTGGGTCAGAAGAACTCTTTTGTGTCCCTGCAATATTCCATGCACATCTCTACTATCATACTTACTAAATTATATTCTAATTTTCTAATTAATAGTTGATATGCCTGGGCAGCCCGGGTGGCTCAGCAGTTGAGCACCTGCCTTCAGCCCAGGGTGTGATCCTGGAGTCCTGGGATCAAGTCTCACATTGGGCTCCTTGCAGGGAGCCTGCTTCTCCCTCTGCCTGTGTCTCTCCTCTCTCTCTCTCTGTCTCTCATGAATAAATGAATAAAATCTTAAAAAAATAGTTTATATGCCTTGGATACTAATCTAGAACATGAATTCTTTTATTAATTTTTTTTAAAGATGTTATTTATTTATTTCTTTGAGAGAGCAGGAGAGCATGAGCACATGCGGGTGACCTGGGGAGCAGGGGCAGGGGCAGAGGAACTCAAGCAGACTTGGGCTGAGTAAGTGCGGAGCCCAACGTGGGGCTCAGTTACACGACCCTGAGATTATGACCTGAGCCAAAAGCGAGAGTCAGATGCTTAACCGACTGAGCCTCCCAGGCACCCCCAGAACGTGAGTTCTTGACGATGGTTACTCTTTTATTAGTCTGAGTTGTTTTTACCAGACTTCTGTTCTGTCCAATGTTAAGCACCCCACCAATATTTGATGAATGAGTGAACAAATGAACAAATAAAAGCTATATTTAATGGAATTAAGTCTTATCCTATCACAAGTGGTAGGATATCAGGTTATAGCTGTGACTCAGACTTCAACCCTGAATCCCTGGTCCTCTGACCAAAGGATGGGAAAGAGCCACAGGGACGCCAAGGCGACGTTCAGAGCTATGCTTGCAGAGAGTTTTTTTTATCTTTAATTCCATACGAAGGAGTAATTTCTAGGGCTTTCTTTTTCTTCTTTTCTTTTCTTTTCTTTTCTTACTTTACTTCTCTTTTCTTTTCTTTTCTTTCTTTTCTTTCTTTCTTTCTTTCTTGCTTTCTTTCTTTCTTTCTTTTTTTTGTTCTGTATTTGTGATCACATCAGTAGTAGCCAGACTATAGCAACAAAGAAAAGAAACCTTGCTTGCTCTGTGTGCCTCTCCTCAATCTACAGAGTCTGCCTGCCGTTCATCGAGGTCAGTTAGTTAACAACAAATGCAACAGAGAAGTTGTGCCATTAGTCAGCCTGCGTTGCCCTCAATCTCAATCCTGAATATTAAACAGTGGACTCATTTGGAGAGAATCGGGCAAATATACAGGTTGTAACATTAATCACAGAGTTACTTAAACCCTCGGCCTTTTCTTCCTTTTAGAAGTGGTAGCTTATCAGGAGATGAAAGAGCAACAAGAAGGCCCCATAGTTTCTGGCGAATGTTAGGTTTCAATGAGGATTTTTCCGATTTTAATTAGTTAAATATTCCCTACCAGCCCATAGCAGTAGAAACACTGCAGTATTGGGCTTCTTGTCACTCTTACCATTTTCTAACTTCAAATGAAAGGTGACAGAGGATGCTGTGGTTGTAGCTGTTGAACAGCTATTTAAAAAAATGACATTTCTCTCCCCATATCGGATTTGAGATTGGGGGGCGGGGGAGCGAGGGGCTGGCAGGGAGCTTCCAGGGTCCTGACCTTTCAGAGGTCCATCCTGCCCATGCTCCTGTTGGCCACCCTAGGACCACAGCTCCCTGTTCTCTGTGCTTGTCCATCAGGACCACTGAACTTGCACACACGAAACCACACAGGGACACGCTTTTGAGAGATGTTTCTGCAAATTCACAGCCTCCTACCTCAGGAGAGCCCTTGGTGCTTTCTGTTAGTCTCATCTGTCCACTAGTTCATTCTCCATGATTTTCCTGAGCCCAGGCTCTCCTGCCTCTACCCCGCAGCTGATGAGCCTGTCTCCCCTCTAGTTTTCCTGAGAACATGAGGAAGGAGGGTAAGGAGATTCATACACTCCAGCATGTGTACATATGTTATCTTACTGAATCGGCACAGTCTGAGAGTGGGAGATTACTCTCACACTGAGAGTACTGAGGTTACTATTCCTACTGCAGATAACATAACAGACGTGTGGCGCCTCTAAATGGTGTGCTCTACTCCCAAACCGCTTTTCCTTCCCTGTGATGTGCCTTGCTTTACAGCTGAAGCTCGTGGTATTATCTGTCAATTTTCTCTTTTTACCATTTCTGAACGTTTAGATACAAATCCATATTTCTTTGATTATTTTTATGCTTCTTTTCCTCCATCCGTGGCCAGTGTCTTCTCCCCTTGGGTGGGCCTTGAGCATGGACTTCCCTTAACTTCCGGCTCCTTCTTGTAATCATTTTATCCCCTCAATACATCTACATGCTTAAAGCTCTTTCGTGTTAAAAATCCATTCCTCATCCTCGTATCTGTCTCTGGATGCTACTCTATCCTTGTTCTTTCCCTCATAGCAAACTTTTGAAAAGCATTTTCTTAATTCTACTGTGTCACCTCCAGTTCAGTCTTCTACACGCTGTAGTCTGGATTCCAGGTCCATCATTTTACTGAAGCTGTTTTGTTCTACAAATATGAGATTTTCAGTTTAAGAAATAACCAAATCCAGTAGTTACTCTTCAGTCATGACACTTCGGGCTCCCTGCTGTGTGTGATATCTACCGTGGGATAATCTCTCATTGACAAAAATGTCTTTATGACTTTCACAATACTCCTTTCTCCAAAACTCGTAATTTTTTTCAGGCTATTCATTTTTTATTTTTTAAAGATTTTATTTATTTATTTATTCATTCATTCATTCATTTATTTATTTATGAGATACACAGAGAGAGAGAGGCCGAGACACAGGCAGAGGGAGGAGCAGGCTCCATGCAGGGAGCCCAACGTGGGACTCGATCCCAGGTCTCCAGGATCAGGCCCTGAGCCGAAGGTGGCGCTAAACTGCTGAGCCACCCGGGCTGCCCAATCTCTCTCTTTCTATTTATACTGAACTTCAGTTAATAATTTTCTTTTTTGGGACAGCCTAGGTGGCTCAGGGGTTGAGCGTCTGCCTTCAGCTCAGGCCCTGACCCCAGGGTCCGGGGATTGAGTCCCACATCGGGCTCCTGCATGGAGCCTGCTTCTCCCTCTGCCTGTGTCTCTGCCCCTCTCTCTCTCTCTCTCTCTCTCTCTCTCTCTTTTTCTTTCTCTCTCTCTGTGTCTCTCATGAATAAATAAAATCTAAAAATAAAAATAATTTTCTTTTTTTCCCAACTGTATATGTCACACTATGCGCACCACAAGTTGCCATCTGTCACCGTACGGAGCTATTATAATACCATTGACTTTATTCCCTACGTTGTGCCTGTCGTCCCTGTGACTTTTCATCCATTACTACAAGTCTGTGCCCCCCACTCCTTTTCTCTCCTTTGTGCCCATCTCCCCAATCCCTTCCCTTCTGGCAACCACCAGAATCCTCTATATTTATGGGTCTATTTTTTTAAATATCTTAATGTTTAAGGAACCTTTGTGCTAGCATTTTTCTAGATAAATTGATAATGGCCTTCCCTGACATGTCTCAATTTGATATATTGGCGGCCAGGCCTGCCAAGACTTTCTGCCGTTCTGATGTGAGGGTCCCATTCGAACACATGACAAAGGAAAATGCAGTCTTGACCAAACAGCTTCTCCTTCTGAAATTGTTTGCATTTGATCTGGTTCCAGTCCAGTTTTAGTAACAACCATTATCTATGTTCGCCAACTGCTTCGCTCTTAGGAGCTCCAAAAACTTCTGTTTGGCCAAGAACAGAAACAGACACGCTGATGTGTGCATGTAGATATGTCCTCATTCTGGTTTCCATCATGGGAAGTGAGCTCAGACAGCCTCCTTTGCTTTCTGTCCGTTTATGTGATGACATTTACTGGTGTAACGTAACATCACTTAATGATCGTTATTCAGTACGTTGAGGTTGAGGAAGCTCCACACCTTTCTTAGGCTGCCACACCTGAGAAGTGTCCACTGAAATCTCTCACCATTTCCATTAGGAGCTCCATTGCTGGAGTTCTGAATTCTATCCTAAATCTTCAGTGGCAAGAACACTGGTTTGTTTCATTTCTATATTGGAATTAACTGATATTTGATCCAAGTCGTTCACTATCAATAGCTCTATACTATTTCAGTGACCTAAGTTTTGGGTTTTGGTAGATTTGTTAGCATATATAAAGGAAGCCCCTAGTCGTGTCTAAAGCTGAGACTTATAGTGTGTGAAATTTTGAATGAAGTTGATTCAAGGCAAGTAATAACAGATCCTATGATCATCACTACAGTCCGCACTTCAATATCACATTTGTATTTGCTCTTACTAATATTTTTATATGCAAATATATACACATTGCAAACATGTTCTTACATGAAAGCTGATCCTTGCAAAGAGATTCATAATGTTTAAAAGAAGTACATATTTTTATTAACAATATTGTGGTCCTTAAAGAATCAGTTCTAAGTGTAGTGTTGTTCAAATCTTGCTAAATATCAGCAATTTATTGTAACCTTAAAAAAATTAATTTGAGGGGGGCGCAGTTGATCACAGTGTCTGGTTAAAGCCTCTGACTCCCAGTTTCGGCTCACGTTTGAGATCAGGGTCGTGAGACTGAGCCCCACCTCGGGCTCCACGCTCGGTGCAGAGTCTCTTCAGATTCTTGTCTCCGCTCTCTCCCTGTCCCTCTCTTCAAATAAATCAATAAATCTTTAAAGAAAAAAGCAAATGTTGGGATTTTTATCATTTCTGTGAATTTTCAGGGGCTGTCTACTGAATACTTTACCCAATATTATAATTATTATAACAAATATATCCATTTTTCTGAGACTGGAAGGTAAGACTGCACAGGCATAATGCAAAAAGAAAGCAAAATAATTTTTTCTTTGGTTTTCCTTTGTTTTCATCCCTTTCTCACTTTTTTCCCCAAATACTAAAAACCTGCAATTTTTTTTAAACTCACTTAACTGTTTTTTTTTCAGTTGATATTTTTATTTATTTTTATTATTTATTTTCAGTTGATATTTTTACATTATTTTCATATTAGGTACTGGTGAAGTAATATTTTCCTACACAGAATGTCTTTAAAAACGTGTCCGGGTTTAGAATGCTCCCTGGTCCAGGTGTCAGCACGAGAAGGTCGGAGGGGGGTAACTGGCCGTCGGACTGAAGTACAGATTCCTTCGGGAAACGACTGTTCAATCCTGAGTGCCAGGTTCGAAGAACGGTACTGAAGTGCCGGTTTGATTAGGAGACAGACATCGTGTAGTTGGAGGGGCAGCAAGTGCTTTAGCGGCCGATTCCGTGGGCCGCAGCTTGTTTCTCGGGTGGGGAGGTTGGAGGCCCAGGGCGGAGCACGGGGCACTGCTTCCTTAGCGGGGCCGGGTGGGGAGATCTCCGGGATCTTCGCGAGGGCAGGGACCCCAGTCGCAGGGCCTCTGCCCTTGATGAGCCCAACGCCCCCGGAGGCCATCCCACAGGGGATCGTATTATAATTTTTAAGATGGATTTTGGGGCATTCAGTCTACTGCACAGGGATTCTGTGAAGATCGAATGAAGACAAACGCAAGATGCCCTTGAAACTGCCCCGAGCGAGGCCGCCCGCCCCTCTTTCCCGTCCCGCTCCCCGGAGCTGCGTCTCTGACAAGGCAGCTGCTCCTCCAAGCCTCCCTGCCTCCCACCGGCCTACCCGGTGGCATTTGACCTTCTGTCTTTCCATGGCCTTCTGGAATTGCCTGGTGGCCGCTTGCGCTCCCCGGAGCACCTGAGCTTTGCCCCCGCCTGGTCAGCCTTGATCCCCTCTGCCCCAGGCGCCTACCCTTGGCCCTAGGCCTCCGTTGTGATTGTTTCCGTCCCACCTGCTGCTTCAGGCATTTGAGGGCCTCTACTGCACCTCCCCCCAGGACCTTCTGGAATGCGGAGTGCGCAGACCAGCCCCCCAGCCTGAACCCCTGCAGATCTCCCGCAGAGCCTCCAACTGCCTTCCTCCTGGGGGGAGTAGAGGCTGCACGAGTGTAAATCTTGAATCCCTGCACTGCTGCCCACAGCCCCCATCACGGCATTTGATGGGTTTCTACTCTGTGCCAGACTCCCAGTCTGGCAATCCCATGTCGATGAGTTAGAGCTCCACAACAGAATAGGGTCTGCTGAGGGCCCTCGGGAGGGCGCGGGAATCTCACAGGTGACCCTGACTCAGGAGTCGGTGTGCGGGTGGAAGAATGGAGGAGTAAGTGAACGGACCATTTATTTCAGTTGTCTAGAGCGGACGTGTGGTCCTCTGCAGGCCTCCGCGTGGCTGGGCACCTCACCGTCTCCTGTTGCAACCACAGTGAGTCCTAATCCTTCCTTCACGACAGTCGCTGATAACTCTCAGGTGGATACGGGGTAGTTGTGATGAGTTCTGTACACCTGCTTTCTCAGGGACGCCAACCTGCCTCAGCCACTGAAGGTTCCAGCTGCAATGTTAAGCATATTAATTGGGAATTTAAAAAAATAATGTTTAAGCATAAGAGTAAACCGACATTTCATTATTAAAGATAGGTAAAATCTATTTAATGCTTCTTTGGTTTGTGTTTCATCCTCGTGCACAATTTTTTAACACTTCATTAGTTTACTTCCTTTGGCTTGCTACTTCTAATGATTTGAAACAATCTTGTTTCTAGAGCCCTTTGCAAGAAGAACCTCAAGTTACTATTTTTTTTTCTCTGGGCTTTTTCTGCTTTACAGACTTTTCACGAAAAGAATTTGGAATCTTTTTGCGTTTTAATCACATTCAATTTAATCACAATTAATCACAATTAATTAAACCACAATTTAATCACAAAGATTCAGGAGTGTTCTTGAACCTGTACTGTATTTGGCCCCATGATCTAGTTGGTGTTTAAAACTGAATCTAGACTCAATATAATCATTTGATACACTTCACACATAATCTAGTCATTTAGGGTCATTGAGGTTTAAAA
This sequence comes from Vulpes lagopus, assembly GCF_018345385.1. Lineage (NCBI taxonomy): Eukaryota > Metazoa > Chordata > Mammalia > Carnivora > Canidae > Vulpes > Vulpes lagopus. The sequence goes on from NC_054836.1 coordinate 59,717,527, forward strand.
TGTCCAGACTTAAGGTCTTTCTGGATACTCTTCAGCAGAAATTTAATAGGGACAACTCAACAAAATTATCATGTGCCAGTCAAATACGACCTAGAGCCTGTTTCAGAAATGTTTCTTAATTGTTTTCTTTTTTTTTTTTTTTTTTTCTGTTGTCATTGCGTGGTAGATCTCTTTGAGATTTTAAACTCATAAAACAAAAAACATCATGTTTTATTTGTCTGATTTAGCCATTAAACCAGTATTTATTGAACATGTACTACGTGCCAGGCTTTTTTTCCTAGCTGCTGGGGTGTGGAAACTAATCAGTAAACCTCGTGTTTTAGGAGAATAAATATAAAATAAAGAGAAGGGATTGAGAACGACCACAGGAGGAAAGTGTTTTTTTTTATGCAGGGGGTTCATGGAAGGCCTCCCCAAGGAGGTGCATTGAGCAGAGACCTGATAGACGTGGGAACGTGAGTGAGTGGGCCTTGCAGACACCTGGGTGGAGCCGTCAGGAAGCATTCCCGGAGAAGTGGCAGCAAGTGCCAAGCCCCGAGGCGTCCCGTGGTCCAGGGAGAGAAGCCTGTGTGACTGGAATCCACGGCAGGAAATGGGATCAGAGAGGGTGGGAAAGATGGGGTCTTAGAGAACCTCTTGGCTGCATTAGGGAGTTTGCATTTTCAGGCAGTGGCTCAGCAGTTTAGTGCCGCCTTCAGCCCAGGATGTGATCCTGGAGATCCAGGATAGATCCCCACGTCTGGCTCCCTGCATGGAGCCTGCTTCTCCCTCTGCCTGTGTCTGCCTCTGTGTGTGTGTGTCTCTCGTGAATAAATAAATAAATAAAAATCTTTAAAAGAAAAAAGGAGCTTGCATTTTCTTCTGAGTGAGATGGAGGATATTAGAGGGAGCCAGGTCAGGAAACGACATGATTTGATAAATATTTTAAAAGATAAGTTATTGATTGTATTAGTTTTCTTATGTCACATAATAAATTGCTTCGGATTTAGTGGCTTTTTTTTTAATAATATTTTATATATGTAGGGAGGGAGGGAGCCAGGAGAGAAGCAGAGGGAGAGGGGAAGTGAGAATCTTAAGCAGATTCCCCACTGAGTGTAGAGCCTGACACGGAGCTGGGCTCAGGGCTTGACCTCAGGACCCCAAGGTCATGACCTGAGCCCAAATTGAGAGTCAGGTGCTTAATGGACTGAGCCACCCAGGGGCCCCAAGTTTTGTGGCTTTTAAGCACATTTCTTATCAGGGCGACTGGATGGCTCAGTCAGTTGGGCGTCTGCCTTCGGCATGGAGCGTGATTCTGTGGGTCCTGGGATCGAGCCCTGCGTCGGGCCCCCTGCACAGCGGGGAGTTTCCTCCCTCTAGCCCTCTCCTCCCAACTCGTGCTTGCTCTCTCTTTCTCTCTCTCTTCTGTCAAATAAATAAAATCTTAAAAAATAATAATTTATTATCTCATAGTTTTCATGGGTCAGGGGTCAGAGAGGAGTGACCGCTGAACCGGGTGCTCTGCTCAGGATCCCCTGAGTGAAACCGAGCCGCTGGCTGGGCTGTGTTCTCACGTGAAGTGCGGGGCTTCTGCGGGGCGTTGGCAGGGTTCCCTTTTTGCAAGATTGAGGCCCAGGTCCCTATTTTTTGTTTGTTTATTTTGTTTATTTGCTTAACTACTACTTCCGCTGCCATAAAAAAAGACTCACAGAATTTTCCATCTTCAGCATTTTTAAGTGCGCGGTTTGGTCATGTTATGTGTCCTCACATTGTTGGAAAACAGATCCCCAGGACTTTTCCTCTTGCACAGCGGGATTCTGTACCCATTAAGCAGCGCCCCGTCTCCAGGTGACAGCCGTTCTGCTTTCTCCCCGTGAATTTGGTTATTTTAGGAACCTCGTGTGTAGAGGAACCCCCCGGTGGTGGTCTGTTTGTAACTGGCATGTGGTGTGCTTGTTTCGCTGGCTGTCGGCCTGGGGCCGCCCCGGGATCCGGGGCCTGGCTGGACGCCCCGCTCTTCCAGCCCCGGCGGGGGGCAGGCCGGCTTCGAATGTCTGGCACGTTGGATCTCTCCGGCCGCAGTGAGCTGGGACGAGCCTCCCGTACCGTCACAGCATCGCAGCAGGGACCCCCGTCACCTTTGTCGTGTAACGTGACCTGGTTACAGGAATGGCTATCCCGTATATTCTCAGAGGTCTGCCCACCATGTCAGGGAGAGCGGGTTTGTAGGCGGGGGGCCCGAGGAGAAGCCGGAGACGCACTAGAAGGCCCTGGAAATGTCCAAGCCGTTGCTTCTCAAAATTGAATGTGTCCATGCATCTCCTGGGGACCCGGTTAAAATTAGCCTGTGGCTTAGCAGCGTCCTGGTGGGACCTGCCCCTCGGTCTCCCTCACGGTCTCCGGGTGATGGCAGGTGCTCGGGGCGCGGCCAGACTGGGGCCCGCGGGGACAGCGGCCTGGGCTGGGCAGCTAGTGGCAGCCACGAGCCGCCTGCTGGAGGACGTCCCTGGGAGGCGGACCCAGAGGCTCGATGGGGAGGAGACAGGGACGGGCGCCGGGATGGCTTCTGCGTGCAGGGGATGACGGAGATGGCAGGAGCAGCTGGTTGCCCGGCAGAAGTCCAGCGTTCAGTGGTGGCCGCGCCGCGCCAGGATCCGCAGAGGTGACCGCCAGCCACGCGCGCAGTGCAGGCTCGTTCGTGGACCCTGGGAGCTCCGTGTTTGTTGCACCACGACCGTGAGCCTCCTGCTGGGTGCGGGAGGACATAGGAGCGTGCGCGGGCCCACGGACTCCTGCTGCACGTTCCCCGTTGCCGTCGCTCGCCTTCAGTCGGCCGAGCAGTTTGCCCCGGGCCCGCGACCTTTACGGGACAAGCGGCAGACGGGCCAATCGTAAAGCTGTGCCTAGAGGCCAGAGTATGCCCGGGCAGAGTGAAGGCCATCGGCTCCGGCTCTCCAGGAAGAGGGCGCGTCTTCCTAATAAGTTTTCAGATCAGCTCTATTCCGTGCACCTGACAGTCTTGCAGAGGGGGGTCCCAGTCTGGGTTAGGGAGGCGAGAGGCATGGGGTATTGGCGGGCCCTGACAGGGTCTGCCTCCAGCTTTAGTTCTATGTATATGGCCAGTCGGTGCCGGGCCAGCCCAGTCCCCCCAGTTTCTGCCCACGCTTGGGGAAATTCCTGCAGCCAACGGTCAGTGTCAGTCACTGGGGCTGAGGGCGTTTGATGGAGACAGTATTAGTCTTCTAAACTCAGGACACGCACCTGAATCGGTGCCCCTCCTTGTTTAGGATTTTTGCCCCTTCGGGGTAGAAGCGAATTTGTGCCCCCATCTTGGTGAGCAAATCCCTACTTAACAACAGGTAGGGACACTCGGGGATGGCCATGAAGGAGTGGGATACCCGGCCCATGCCGAGATCCACAGTTCTCCGGGGAGTCCATGAGTACTGTTGGCGCCCGTGGCCCCTTGCACCATGAGGCCTTGTTTGCCAATTTCCCTTGGGGTTGTAATAAAATCAAATGTTGTGCCCCAGTGTCCACTAGGAATTCAACGGGTTGCCCCTCCACTCTGAGAGTTACCCTGGGCTCGGGGAGGGGTGCCGAACCCCGACTCCCCTAGTCCTCCAGGTCCTCCATCTCCAAGATCTTGGCAGGGGCCTTAGATCTTTTGTTAGGACAGTCTTTCACCCAGTGGCCCTCTTCCTGGCAATAAGCACATTGGTTTTTGTTCAGTTTAGGGCACTCCCGATGGGGACCAGGGCCATCCTCCTTACCTGTCCCTGAGCCAGCTTCTTGAGGTGCCTCCGTCTTTCCCGTGGGTCATCCATGGTTGTGGCCATCAGGATCTTGGCCAAGTTTCAGGTCTGCCGATCACTTAGTTGGTTTGTTGCTCTTCTGGACTTTCTCTATTATTATAGACTTTTTTTGCTACTATTACTAAGTCCTGCAAGCTCTTCTCCCCCAGTCTCTCTACTCTTTGCAATATCTTTTTAATGTCTGAAGCGGCCTGGTTAACAAAGGCCATGATAATTGCGGCCTTTGTTTCCAGGGCTTCTGGGTTCCTAGGGGTGCACTGCCTAAAAGCCTCCATGACTGTCTCTAAGAAGGCTGCTGGACTCTCATCCTTACCCTATCTCACACCATATACCTCGGCCGGATCGGTCGGCTTGCCGAGGAGCCTGGACACCTGCCGGGAGAGTCTGGTAGTAGACCTAGAGTCTCTCCTTACCTTCAGCTGAGTTGTGTGCTTTGGGGAGTAAAAATGGTTTTAGCCAAGGAGGGGGATTCTCGATCATGTCCTGCCAGACCAGGATGTAGGGCACCTGGTCAGGGTGGCCGTCTGGCTTGTCCCTGAAGATCACGGCGTTAACCTTTAAGATAATAGGTAGGTGGAAAGTTCCTTCTTGGGGCCATCCCACGTCAAAGGTTGGCCATTCTGACATGCAGTAAGTTTGAAATTTCCCTCTCTGTATGTCTGTGCTCAGATTATGAGCTCTTTCCCTAACGTCCGAGAAGTGGGAGAGCATAAGAGGCAGGGAGTGGTTTTTGTCTGCCCCATTATGTCCCCCATCCACACCAAGACACAGACAGCAAAGACGATTAACAAGGACACAATAACACAAACATTCCAGTGTGGCCACAGAGACAAAACAGAAAGTAACCCAAAAGGGCTGGCAGTCATCCCTCCTTACAGATGAGGACCCAGTCCTCCCGGCAGGGGCAAGGGACATCTCCTCAAGACCCCCGGTCGACGGCCCACCAGTGCATCCGCCTAAGCCAATGTCAATCTAATACAGATGGGAATTCCTACGGGTAGAAGTACAGTATAGAGCTCTCAGAGAATATGCGCGCAAAAAGTAGAAAAAGTTGAGTACACTCACCAGGTGTGAAACCCTCTGGATGTGGTCCGGGGGTCTCTTGGATCCCGGACGAGCCCCCAAATGTTGTGCCCAGGATTGCGAGTCCAAGAAACCATCGAGGAGCCGACACCGAAGCAAGTACACTAGGGTTTATTAACAAGCTCGAGCTTGGGTCCAAGTCCCTGCTCTGCTGTGTCAGGTGCACTTGGACCCAAGCTCGAGCTTGTTAATAAACCCTCATGTAGGGATCCCTGGGTGGCGCAGCGGTTTGGCGCCTGCCTTTGGCCCAGGGCGCGATCCTGGAGACCCGGGATCGAATCCCACGTCGGGCTCCCGGTGCATGGAGCCTGCTTCTCCCTCTGCCTGTGTCTCTGCCTCTCTCTCTATCTCTCTGTGACTATCATAAATAAATAAAAAAATTTAAAAAAATAAAAATAAAAATAAATAAACCCTCATGTACTTGCATTGGTGTCAGCTCCTCAGTGGTTTCTCAGATTCACAATCTTGGGCACAACATAACAAACAACAAACAAGAGTGAGAGAGAGGAAGAGACATTTCAGGGAGAGCATGAGGATCACATAGGTGGGGGACAGGAGGCAGGAAGGGACCCGCCCCACGGAGCATACAGGGAGGCCAGAACCTGGCACCTGCCGCACCTGATGGCTGGACCTGGCCTTGCACAGGCTGGAGAGGTGGTGGGAGGCTGCTGTCAATTAGCCAGGAGCGAGGGCCCAGCCAAGCCCTTGCTGAGTCAGAGCTCGAGCGGCTTCACAGAGGCCTCCCACTGTGGATCACAGCAAAGCCCAGAACCCCACCCTGGCACAACTGCTTTAGAAACTGATTCAAAGATGTTCCAGTGTTTTCTACTATTATATCTATGGTTACGAAATGTCTGGACTACTTGAGAATACAAAGCTGAGCTTTTGCACAGTATCTAAAAAAACTAACTTCTTACCCTTTCCTTTCCCTAGGAGCACTGAATCAAAAAAACTGGGGAAAGAAGTACCCAACGTGTAGTAGCCCCAAACAGTCTCCCATCAATATTGATGAAGATCTTACCCAAGTCAACGTGAATCTTAAGAAACTTAAATTTCAGGGTTGGGATAAAACGTCTTTGGAAAACACGTTCATTCATAACACTGGGAAAACAGGTAAAATGTTTGCATTTTGTTTGTGACTTGAGTGTGTCTATTGGGCTCAGAGTATGTTTATATCAATTTCATTTTATTTTCATTTCCTTCATTTTATTTCATTTCCTTTTTGTGTGTGTAAAGTACTATGAACTGCCCTGAAACTATAGTAGAAGAAACCAAGTAGAATACGGTAAATCGGAAGTTTAGATGACATTTTTAAAATGTGTACAAAAATAAAATGACCTGGGTCATCCCATCCTGTTCTCCAATAATAGAACAATAGTGATGCTTCCACAGAAGATGTGATAACACAGGATACAGCTGATGCAGTTTAATAACTCCATCTCTGGTTAAATCACCTAGTTAATCAGAATTTCCTTTTCTCGGACACTGTGTTGGCGCTTGTTTGCTCAGCCCCATGCTATGTTCAATATTGGGACACGAAAAAAAGCAATCAACTATAATTGAATTTTAAGAAAAGAAATTAGTAAAAAAAAAAAAAAAGAAATTAGTGCTTCTATATAGAAAGTTCAAAATTATATACTGTCCTTAGAAAGAATTCTCTAAATGCTTTTTTAAAAGAGCTGTCTTTTTTTCCCTAAATATACAAAATATAATACCACAAAAAAATTCCAGTAAACAATAGAGGGACAAAATAATCTTCAAGAGTGAATAACTTTCCTTTTCTGATACTATACTTTAAACAAATTGTATGTATATGGGGAAGTTATATAATAAAAGCAAATATACTCATCAGAAAAACTATTCTAAATTATAATAGAAGCCATGTTGAGTGGTTTTATCCTTAGTGAATCTTTTCTCTATTCTTGATATTTTGGTAATGCAATTATTTGAATGTAGTAATTTTAAGTCCCATGAGGGTAAGAATTTTTCTATCAGTTCCTGATACACACTAAGCATTCAATAGGTGTTTTTAAATTAATGAATAATTAATAAAATTATTATACATTATAAGATGTTCATTAAATACATAACAGCATATTGTCCCGAAACTTGACATTCTCATTACCAGTCTTGAAAGATGTTACAGAGGAGTAAAGCAGGTAATATCTGCTTTATTTTCCTTAGAGGAATCTAGTTAAATGCTTGACCTTCTTAGGTTCACTGCTGGCTCTTTCAAGTAGAACCGTGACGGGTAGAACGTTTAGCAAGTTACCTAAACTCTATGATTCAGTTTCCCTGTCTGTAAAAGGGAGTATTAATGGTATCCCTTCCTTCATTGTGTGAGGTTGTGTAAAAGGCAAGTGTTTAACACATATAAAGTACTCAGTGCAGTGCCTAGCACATTGCAAGTGGTACAGAAATGTTGAACATTGCTGCTACTGTGCTTGTTGTTGTTGTTGTTGTTGTTGTTATTACTAATGGAAGTTTAGGTCTCTAGCTAGCTGGCCAAGATGTTGGGTTCAGTCCCTAACGCCAACCATGGTTTCTTGCCTCATGGAACAAAGACTATTTAAATCTGATGGAGAGACAGTAAAAGGCTCTTAAAAGAAGCATTGGTTTCAGACCGTTTGTAAAATAGAGTCAAAGTATCTGCTATGGAGCTCAAACAAGAGCACTTAAGATTCTGGGTTGCCCCTTGGGGTGCAAACATCACATGGCTAAGACCCCTCCAGTGGGAAGGGATTTCCCACCAGACAGAAGTGCGGGAGCCTCCTGAAGGGGGGATGATGCCTGCTTGCAGGGACCAGGACATGGGACATGACACCTGCTGATAAGAAGTGGGGAGGGTTGAAAGTGAGGGGGGGGCACCCCCAAGGGAAGACATTTCTTCTCCACTTTTCTGTTCCTTCTCTCTCTGCGCTGTCCCCTCAGCACCATCAAATGCCTTAGGAAAGCAGAGCTGTGGGGCAGGTGATTTCGGGACACCAGGCAGAACAGGGCAGAGGGACCGGCTGCCTGCTGCGGTTCGAGTCCTACACGGCAGTGAAGGTCTTTCTCTTAGTTCAATGAGATACATCCAGTGTATCTTTGCAGATTTACAAGCTTAGCTTCCAAATGGCAACTTCATTGTTTTTCATTTAGCAAATAATTTTTTTAATGTACCTCTGACTGAGGAAAAGTTAGTTGAAATTTGTAATTTTGATGTTCAGAAAGAGATGCAATTCTGTGTTTTTTTTTTTTTTCCAAAGTGGAGATTAATCTCACTAATGACTACCGTCTCAGTGGAGGAGTTTCAGAAATGGTGTTCAAAGCAAGCAAGATAAGTTTCCACTGGGGAAAATGCAATATGTCTTCTGAAGGATCGGAACATAGTTTAGAAGGACAAAAATTTCCACTTGAAGTAAGTCTGGTTCCACGGGTTACTCTGTTTCGTTTTTTAAACCATTGAGATTTTTATGTAGTGTATGACTTGATTAATTTATGATCAAATTGGGATCCCTGGGTGGCACAGCGGTTTGGTGCCTGCCTTTGGCCCAGGGCGCGATCCTGGAGACCCGGAATCGAATCCCATGTTGGGCTCCCGGTGCATGGAGCCTGCTTCTCCCTCTGCCTGTGTCTCTGCCCCTCTCTCTCTCTCTCTCTCTCTCTCTCTCTCTCTCTCTCTGTGACTATCATAAATTTAAAAAAAATTTATGATCAAATTTTATAATTTATAGTTATATCTGTCTGGTTTCTTGGTTGATATCTGCCTTCCTCACTGGACTAAGCTCATTAAGACCCGTACTTGATTTTCCGCTTCTTGGCAACCCAGGGGACCACACTATAGACGTCTGACGTCTGAGCAGATGTTGAGTAAAAGAAATGAAATTCCTTTTACAGCTCAGGAGGAGAAAAAAAAAGAAAATTTTATCAATTTACTGGAGTATCAGAGAAATGCAAAATAAAATGAGAACATTTTTCAGTTTTGAATTTGGTAAAAAAAATATAATAAATAATGAGAATACAACAAACGCTTTGATACATCTGGAAAGAGTATAAATTGGTATTTTCCTTGTTTTTATCCAGAACTTTACACATTTTATTCCCAATACCCACCATTTCTACTCGTAACAATTTAGTCTAAAAAATAAAGACAGGCTCAAAAATGTATGTGCAAAGATATTTAATAATAAAAAATTGAAAGAAAAAGAAATGGTTGCATACATCATGATGGAGGGGCTTGTGGCTGGCTCAGTCTGTGACACATGTGACCCTTGATCTCCGGGTTGGAAGTTTGAGCCCCACATTCAGTGTAGAAATTAGAAATTACCGAATAAAAATGTATTTAAAAAATATATTATGATGGAATATTACAGATCTTGTAAAAATCATGTGTTTCAATGACTTATTTACACAGAAAAGGTTCATCATGAGATATTAATGGGTTTTTTCTTTTTTAAGATATTACTGCTTTAAAAAAGCAGAATATAAAATAATATTGCAGTATCATTAATCTGATTTTGTAAAACATGGAAACTCATTAAACAGTGACTGAGGGCCCCGAGTCTGAGTCAGATGGACTAGGGTTGACTACTGACTTCACCATTTAGGAATCATGGACGTGACATTATTCAAATATTTAATTTACCTGAGCTTCCATGTCTCCCTTGTGAAAGTGACATAAGAGGAGTAGCACCTGCCTTATGAAGTTATTATGAACATTAAATGAGAGAGAGAATTATTACTGTTGTAAAAATAATTGAGGGAAGCCAAGAAGACATGAACAGTGATTTTCCCTGGGTGATGGCCTGATAGGTGCCTTTTCTTTTCTCCTTCAAAATTCCCATATTTTTAAAGTTAGTTGTAATGAAACTGTGTTCCTTTCATTGTCAAAATAGTTATTATCGAGAATAAAAATAAGATGAGTGAATTATCTGTTAAAGGACTAAAAAACTTTTAATGTGGATAAGCACATTCTGATTTACAGCTGATCCATTTTTTTTTCCAGTGGATAACTGTTAAGGATATTAATTATCCTTAAGGAAAAGCACATTCATCAAATTTGGTTTGTCGAAGGAAATAAGAGTCAATGCCTTACACATAGAACGTTCTCCCGTCGGGGAGATTCACCCTGTCACAATACTACTCATTTAGAGCAAAGAGGAGAATGAAGAAAACCCCTCACCACACAACCCCTGCACCAGCAGAACCAATGGTGCAGCATCTGTGCACTACACCTCAGACATCTTCTTATTAGAAAGCCCCTCGGGTTCTCTCTCAGGGACTGTGTGTTTGTTGTCTCTCTTCCTTGGACTCTGTCCAGCAAGGTGCACGCAGGGAGCTCAGGGTATCCTTGACTTGGTGGGGGTTGGCTCCTGCACCCTGTCCTCTCAGGTTGGCCCTAGGTGAGATGGGAGGGCGGAGGGACTGCGGCCCACCTTTGTCTCTTGCCTCGGAACTGGCCCCCGCCCCCGGCCCAGGTGGCTGGAGGGACCCTACGCTCCCCAGAGCCCCGTGGCGTGGCCCCTGCCTGTCCCCCACCATCGTGTCTTCTCTGCTGTGCGCTCAGCTGCAGTCACAGCCAGCTACCTCCCGGTGCCCTCGGTCCTCCCCTCTTGCCCCCTGCCCACCCCCTGCCCACACCCGCCTTCACCTCCTCCACCAGTGTTGCAGCTGCCCCCCCGCCAGGTTGGTTTACAGCCCCTCTCCCAGCAGTCTTTGCCATCACCTGGGGCAGGAGCCACGGTCGTCCTGGCCCTCACACCTGCTGTCTCTCCAGTCGCAGCTCCAACCCAGCATGGGCCTTGGCAGAGGCTTTCCAACGGGCCGAGGGGCCCGATTTCCATGCTCGGGACGTGGGGCGCACGGTGAGCAGCAAGAGGAAAGGCTGAAGGAGAACCTCACAAGGGACACAGCCTGGTAGCAGGACAGGACACTCAGAATAGGACCTTGAAATTCTTTTTGGTATTTTGTCGGTAGATGCGGAGAGTCCTTGAGCATTTCACCATTAGCAGAACGCGGGGGCACCGGGCGGCACAGTCCACCGAGCGCCCGGCTCTTGCCTTCGGCTCAGGTCATGATCTCAAGGTTGGGAGATCAGGCCCTGGGCTGGGCTCTGAGCTCAGTGCAGAGTCTGCTTGAGGTTCTCCGTCCCCGCCCCCCTCTGTCCCTCCTCCCCACAAGCGCCCTCTCTCGCTCGCTCTCAAATAAATACAGAAGTCTCAAAAGAACTGAAAGGTGGTATGGTAATGTCCAAAAGGTAACCCAGACCATTAGGAAAGGCACGTCCAGCCAAAGATGAAACCACACTTGAAAGAATTCCAACAAAATAGTCACAGTGCTATTTGATAGTTTACCTTATGAGACGGCTTTTCTAGGCTGTTATTGCCTCAGTATTCCCTGTTAGCCCCATTGCGGCCGTTTCTGTCCTCCGTGTGTCTCACGTTGCATTTCCTTCCTCCCTGCAGGGTGGTAAGTGATAGTGAATGCAGGCGTCTACACGTGTAATGGATAAAAGATTCTGAAAATGTACAGAATATAGAATCATGCAGCTTTAAAGAGCCTTTCTAATAGTATTTATTGAATTGGTGAATTACTTTATCGCTCCTGCGGTGCCCTTTGGATGTCCTCGTGTATAATAAAGCTGTCACTGTTGCATCCGCAGATGCAGATCTACTGCTTTGACGCGGACCGGTTTTCAAGTTTTGAGGAAGCAGTAAAAGCAAAAGGGAAGTTAAGAGCTTTATCCGTTCTGTTCGAGGTAATCATGATGCGTAGATTGAACGCTAACCTAATTCCTCCCGCGATCACCTGATACGACGTTTTGAGGCACGCTCTTTGATGGAAGAGCTTGCAAGTGGGAATAACTGGTGACGGTCTTCAAACAGAACAGCCCCCTTGCTGCTGTGTGGCAGAGGGGGCTCTTGCTTTCACTGATGGGGTACGTGGTTTCCCGCGAGCAGCTGTTGTGCGGCCCGGACTGGCCCCTGGGGACACGCACAGCATCCTAAGCACGTGGAGCAGGGGCTGTGAAGCCGCAGTTTTACGGTGTACTTTTCTCAGTGCAGAATGGAAAAGGTAGCCGATTTCTGTGCGCGTTACTTGTTTTTATCTCCCTGTTTAAAAAACAAGTATGCGTTTGGAGGACTTTGCTTTTGGGCACTGAAAATGCAATGCATTCATCTTTCCATTGAAGAGTCATCAAATAAGAGTCATTGAAGAGTTAATCAAATATTTTATCCCATTCTTAGAATGTCATTCTTCTTTAATAGGTTGGCATGGAAGAAAATCTGGATTACAAAGCAATTATTGACGGAGTCGAGAGTGTCAGCCGTTTCGGTAAGCTCTTTGGAGAAATCTCTTTCTTCCAGATTTCTCCTTTGGATGCATGTGAATGTTTATGATATTACAAATGTAAGTTCCAAGAGGAGAAGGAAAGACCTTTTCAAAGAGGAGCAATCTTTCAGTTCTCACACTTGACGATTTATACATGTCTCACTAAAGAATATTTAACTGAAATTTTTGTCTTATAAAAATCATAAAATGTTCATGTTAAGCAGGAAATTGAAGTTTTCTGATTTTATTCTTGAAGATAATGACATCACGCATTTAAAATGTAGTTATCTACTCTGGGGGCGCCTGGTGGCTCTGTTGGTTAAGCATCCCACTCTTGATTGAGGCTCAGGTCATGATCTCAGGTCTTGGGATTGAGCCCCGAGTTGGGCTCCATGCTCAGTGAGAAGTCCACTTGGGGTTCTGTGTCTCCCTCCGTCCTCCCCCTGTGCCGTACATGCGCCGGAGCATGCTCTCTCCCTCTCTCAAATAAATGAATAAATCTTTTAAAAATGAAATGTATTCATCCATTCGACTGCATTGTACATTTGTTAAAGACTCTATAATCTGAGACCAGTTAATTTCATAAACATTATGCTTTAAACTGAAAAGAGAATTATTACTCAAGTTAAAATTTATTTCCTGGTGGTTTCCTTGATAGGTCCTTTGCTTTTCCAGTATGACAGGGTTTTTGGAAGAAGGCAAACACTTACATAGAAGAAGATGCCATATGCTTTGATATTGTTCCACCGTGGATCTTGGCATTTGTCACGGTGAATGCTTGTGACAACATGGGCAACAGACAGCCAACCTGTTATTATTGTTATTTTATTTTTAGTAAGCATCCACACACACGGTATTAAAGCTGCTGCTCTGAGTTACTGCTAAAATAAGAATCATTCCTCTCCAGGAAGCTGCAAAATTTTGAAAGCAGGAACCAAATTCATATAGATCCTTTTTGAAAGCAAAAGCCAGGCCTAGCATTGATTCCTCTCTGTCGCCCACATGTGATGATCTTGATTGACATAACTTTGCAGAAGTCAGGAATTGGTGAGCTCACGCAGAGCTGCTTTCATTGGGTTTTTTTTGAAAGGTGCAATCAAATGCAAGATGAAGTTGTTACCTCCCTCCATCCACTGGATTGCGGAATTGGGCACTGAATGCCATAAGCCACACTTAATTTTTCCCTCACTTAGTTGGAAAGTGGATTCTATCAAGACTGAAAGAAGGCAGCTTGTTTGAATCCCTACACTGAAACTCGTGCGGAACATGAACTCTGAATGTCCCCAGGCCTTGCGGCAGCCCCAGGGCCCAACAAGAGGGGGTTAGTCCTGACTTGTGCCGCTGCGGCACTTGGGCCGCTTGTTCCCGAGGCTTCATCTTTGTTTCTGGGTCTCCCTAGGAGCGTCCTATGAGGCTCACAGGAGTTTAAGAACCAATTTGCTCATATTCTTTGGCTAAGGTTTCCTTTTGAATGTTAACTGTGCGCAAGGCATTGAGGGAAGCGCTTCATCGGAGCCTCAGCTGCCGCCTAATAACCTCGCTGAGATTCTGGATTCCCAGCAGCGCCATTCGGCCTGTCTCCTGGCTCTTAGTTTGGAAACAGAACTTCGTGTCTCTCGGACTGCCTGGGGCCACTTCCCAATCTGCCCCCGGGTCCTCTGCTCTCTGAGTCTCTGCCCTGCTACCTGTGCACCGGCTTCTTTCCTCCTCCTTTACCAGAAAAGAGAATAATAATCCTGTAGGTGCATCACCTGCCCCACTAGATACTTAATATTTCAATATAGTCAGCAAGGACACGTGAGCTTATATGGTTAAGAAGTGGTAGTAGAGCCAGGGTGCAGATCCTGGTCCGTCCACAGAGTTTGCTCCCTCTACGCTGTGGGGATTCGTATTAGTTATATGCGTCAATTTGACCTGAATGGTTATTAGATATGATCTGTGCAAACTAAATAAGTGAAATCCTCTGAAAGGTAAATGTCTCTATTTTGAGAGTTCTTAGACTAAATCTATCTCAAAGTCTAGAAAATCCCTTCGTGCCCCATAAACTGAAGGCTTCCCAATATTGGCCCTTGGCCGTGGCAGCCGGGAGGTGGTGACGTGGAGCTGCAGCCTCGCTCCCCAGTCCTGCTCCGTATTCTCCGCAGAATGTCAGTTGTTCAACAAGCAACACTTTCCGCGATCATCGAGACTATGAAATCTCTTATTCCAACGTGGGCCGATTCCTCATTTCCTATATTCCTCCAAAAGACAGACCCATGTCCTGTCTATTCCCCACTCCGACCTCTCCTTCTTTCCCTTCCTTCCACCATACCTGCTCCGTGTTGGGCGAGAGAGCGGGTGAGGCGGCATCGACACAGGCTACCATGTTGGTATTCCCCGAGCAGAGTCCACGAAAACACAAGAACTGTTGGTTGGTTGGACTCTTCCAAGTTGCAGAGGAAGAGACACACTCCAGGAAACATCATCCATGATTCTCAACTGGGAGTTGGCATAAGGATGGTTTCTGATGCTTTCTTAATCACAAATTCAGCCCAGGAATCTGTATACTGAAAAGTCCTTGCAGACTGTGTTGACATGGCCCCTTCTTAATCTTACCGCCCTAAGTAGCAAGAGTCGGTCAGGTATTTAGGGGCTCTTCCCTATGCGTGACCCTGTCACGGTCTTTGTCTCCTTATCTCCCTCCTATTCATTTTCCCCCTTGCTAGCAACCTCCTATAAAAGGGGAGCATCTGGTTGATGGGTTAGTCACCAATGTGTGTTCAAATGAATAGTGACTGGTTGCCAGTACAGCCGCATTGACTCGGGTGTGATTCTCACCTGTGTTAACAGTAGTGAGGTGATTCAGAGGAAGCAAATGTCTTTGCTAGACGTATATTCAAAAAATTACCTTATTCCAATTTTCTTGAAAGACCATGGCCTAATTGAAAAGCTCTACTGTAACTGCAAAGTCCTGTGATATCCAAGACAGAAATCTAGGATGTATATGTAAATAACATTTTAAAAACAAGGTACAAAACAGTATTTCAAGAAAATTCTCTGTTTCACCGTCCCTATTCAGATCTCACCTCCTTTCTTCCCTTTCTGGCCTCAAAACTCTCACGGTGTCATTTCATTTCCCGCCTAATTTAGCAGTGAGTCAGTGTTTGGCTCCTGACTTAATTAGTATTCTCCACATCCGCATTTCCACAGAACATTTGTAAGATAAATTTCGTCTTCAGCAGAAAAAAGAAACAGTTGTAGCCCATTGATGATTAAGAAGGAGGCTATTCAATCATAACATTTCTTGGATATTAAAAGCATAAATCTGAAAGTGGGAAACATTCACATATTAAAGATATTTTTCTCAGTTTCAGATAACGTGAATCCAAGTCTGAATTCTGATAATCTCATGTTGATACGAAAAGAGAGGGAGACATACTTTTAGAAGTTACTAATGAATCTGCTAAACCAAGCACAACTTGAATTTTCCAACGGTTTAAAATTAGATTTAGGTTGTATATACACAACATTATCGATTCAGCCAAGCAGATTTTCATTTCTAAGTTTCAGTCTTAATTTCAGACTGGAAGCAGTTATCTATAATTTTAATTATTACCAGCATTCCCTCCTTCCTTCAAAACTTCCTGGATTGTAGAAAAATTAGCATTCAGTAATTTAACTTCTAAATGGATTTCTTTTTCTTTGAGGCTTTCTGGATATGCCCAGTTTTCATGGAGTTTAGAGTTGGAATAGACTATGAAAATAATCTAGGCCATTTTACTTTATCAGGTAGAAAGAGGGTTCAAAAAGACCTAACATCTTGCAAAAGCCTCACCATACTTTGGGTTTTATTTTTCTTTTTTTAAGATTTAATTTATTTATTCAGAGAGACACAGAAAGAGAGGCAGAGGCCCAGGCAGAGGGAGGAGCAGGCTCCGTGTGGGGAACCCGACCTAGGGCTTGATCCCAGGGACCCTGGGGTTGTGCCCTGGGCCACCAGGTGCCCCTACTCTGGGTTTTCAGTGCCGGCTGCATGCTTAACTCACCAGGGGATGCTTTCCTGCAAATGGAGATGCGCAGGCCCTACTCCTAGAGATTTAAATTAAATCGGTCCGGGTGGGGTCTGGAACACTGGTGGGTTTTTTGGTTTTTTTTAAAATATTTTTTTATTTATTATTTCTGATAGACATAGAGAGAGAGGGGCAGAGACACAGGCAGAGGGAGAAGCAGGCTCCATGCCAGGAGCCTGACGCGGGACTCGATCCCGGGACTCCAGGATCGGGCGCTGGGCCAAAGGCAGGCACTAAACCACTGAGCCACCCAGGGATCGCCAACACTGGTGTTTTTATTTAAAGCTCCGCAGCTGATCGGAAAGCCGGCTGACACTGGAGCCGGCAGGTAGAGGCGTCCTGGGTTCCTGTGCAGCCCCGGGGCCTCCTGGTAGCCTCCGGAAGCTCAAGCAGCGGGGGTGCTTCTCCTGCAGCAGCCGGGGCGCGGGGAGCTGAGGCCCGGGGGTCCTCCCACCGCAGCTCCTGCGGTCGCCGCGCCTGTGCGCCCCGCACGCCCCCAGCTCCCACCACCTGCTCAGTTTCCACAGCGCCACGCGGATGATGCTCTTATCAACTCGTGAGATGCTGTGATGACCACAGTAGTGTCGGGCTCCCGGGCGAGGCCCTAAGTGCACCAGCCCCCAGCTTGGGGCGGGCAGTCCCCCGCACCTTGTGGGGCGTGCTCTGAGGGGAGGAGGACAAGGGATGGGGAGGGGAGGGGGACATGGGACAGGGAGGGGAGGGGGCATGGGATGGAGAGGGGAGGGGGACACGAGATAGGGAGGGGAGGGAGACATGGGGAGGGGAAGAGGACATGGGATGGAAAGGGGTGGGGGCCACGGGATGGAGAGGGGAGGAGGACAAGGGACGGGATGGAGGAGATGGAAGGCGGACATGGGATGGGGAGGGGACGGGGACACATGTCCTCTGGCTGGCACATTGCTGTCTGAGTGAGGGCTGGTAAGCGGAAAGCTGAGTAGCCAAGCCGGTGCTACTGATAAGTGCTGCTGGGAAGATCCAAAAGCAAAAATGGGAGGATCCTAAGAAAAAGATACAGTTGGAGTGATTCAGAGGTGTAAGGCCAGATGGAAAGCTCTACCAATTTTTTAATAGGAATTCTCTATTCTGAGCCTGAGGGGCTCAGCGGTTGAGCATCTGCCTTCAGCTCAGGGTAGGACCCCAGGGTCCTGGGATCGAGTCCCACATCGGGCTCCCTGCGGGGAGCCTGCTTCTCCTTCTGCCTGTTGTCTCTGCCTCTCTCTGTGTCTCTCATGAATAAATAAATAAAATCCTTTTTTTAAAAAAAGGAATTCTTTATTCTGGGCACAAGATATAAAATCATTATTGTTATATATAGAAATAAAATCCATATTTATTATCCTGTATATTGTATCCAGACTATGCTTTCCATCCTGTCTTACCATGTATTTCCTTAGTAGTGGCTTTTGATAAATAGATCTTAATTATCATGTACTAGACGTCATCATTTCTCCCTTTATGGTGAAAGCTTCTTGTGTGCCATTTCAGAAATCTCAGCCTACCTTAAAGTCATAAAAATAATTTTCTATTTTCCTCTAAAAAGCCTTTGATTCTGTTCACATTTAGATCTCTAATCTACTTAGAACTCATGGTGCTTACGGTGTGAGGTAGGGAATCATGATTCAGCTTTTCCATGAGGACAGCCGATTGATACAGCGCTGTTTACTGAAAAGGCTGTCTGTTCCCACTACATGGTAATTTTTCCTGTCTTAAACCAAGTGACTCTATATCTATGGGTCTGGGTTCTCTATTCTCTTTCATTATTCTCTTTGTCTATCTTTGCATGAATATGTCACTGTCATGATTTCTATAGTTTAATAAAATAGATCTTCTTACCTGGTAGTGAAAGTTCTCCAGTGACTTTGTTATTGTTCAAGATTGTCTTAACTTTTGTTTTCCATTTAAGTTTTAAAATCAGCGTGTCAGTAAATACACGCACATACACTCATGTACAGAAGCTTCTGGGATTTGTTGACTCCATAAATCAATTTGGGGACAATCAGCACCTTCACAATACTAAATCTTCTGACTCATGAACTTGGTATTTCCCATCATTTTAAGGTTTTATCTAATTCTCTCAAGAAAGTTCTGTGATTGTCATTGTAGATGTCATACTCATCATTTGTTAGGTTTACTTGTATTTGATATTTGTTATGTTGCTTTAAGTTTCATTTTCTATTGTTTGATACCAGTACATAGAAATAAAATTAATTTTGGTATATTGGTCCTATGTACAGTGACGTTACAAAATATATTTTTTAATTCTAAGTCTATAAATCCTTTTCAGTGTTTTCCATGCACAATCATGTATTTGGAAAATATCCAATCTTTATGACTTTTTTCTTTTTCTTACCTTATTGCACTTGCCCAGTCCTCCAGTTCAGGGTTAATTAGAAATGGTGATAGCAGGAGTTTTTTCTCTCATTCTTTATCTCTAGGAGGAAAACTTGCCCAGTAAGTCATTCTTAAATACAGTGTTTACTACAGGCTTTTGAAAATAATCTTTACCAGAATATGGTTTTGCTTTTGATGTTTTCCACAAACTGGTATTAAGTCTTCTCAAATGATTTTACTGTATCTACTAAGATGATTACATGATTTCTGAATATATTTTATATGTGAAATAATCTCTCCAGTTGAGAAATCAGTCTCTGAAAGTTGAAATATTTAACCCTATGTAGCGATATTTGTAAAGAAATTCAAAATATGTTGGTTTTGTCACCAGTTTTGAAATGTATCTCAAATATTCTTAGTTTCATTTCTTATTACATTTATAACAAACCATATGCCTCTGTTTCATAGAAGCCTTGAGCCACTCAAGTTCAGGTGTTGAGATTCCAACCGAGATGCATGTTGTTACTTTGTAGGGAAACAGGCTGCCTTAGATCCCTTCATATTGCTGAACCTTCTGCCAAACTCGACTGACAAGTATTACACTTACAACGGCTCATTGACATCTCCTCCCTGCACAGACACTGTGGACTGGATTATTTTTAAAGATACAGTTAGCATCTCTGAAAGCCAGGTAATCTTGGAAATTCAAACAAATGCAGAAATTTGAAGTAACTTAAAAATAATTACTTTCTAAGATTTACTACTGAATATCTATTTTAAAGCATTTGCAGATGCCTTTGAAGCAGATATGTTAAGTTATAAGTTAAATGATGTTTTTTTTCCAGTTGGCTGTGTTTTGTGAAGTTCTTACAATGCAGCAGTCTGGTTATGTCATGCTGATGGACTATTTACAAAATAATTTCCGAGAACAACAGTACAAATTCTCTAGACAGGTGTTTTCCTCATATACTGGAAAGGAAGAGATTCATGAAGCAGGTATGTATTGAAATATAATTCTTCTACTACTTTTATAGATTCAGTGTTATAGCAGATAATTGTGGAATAATGGGAAATATACAAGACTTAGATTTTAGAAATATTTGATTATTAGCTTTATAGCTTTAGGTAAGCTATTTGACTTCTCTGAATCTCACCACATTTATAAAATAACATGTAAAAAGAGCTCTCCTTGGTGCTCCTGGGTGGCTCAGTCAGTTAGGCATCCCACTCTTGAATTTAGCTCAGGTCATGACCTCAGGGTCATGAGATTGAGCCCTATGTTGGTCTCCACATTCAGCATGGAGTCTGCTTGAGATTCTCTCCCTCCCTCCGCTTCTGTCTCTCCTTCTGCTTGCATACTTTCACATTCTTTCTCTCTTTCTCAAAATAAATCAATAAAATCTTTAAACTAAATAAATAAATAAAGCTGTTCTTCCCCACCAGAATAATCCCGTTTTGCAGATGGGAAATACTGAGATTCAGTAAGGAAAGTGATTATTAAACACATAGTAATAGATGGCAAAACTACATGCACAAACTTCCAAATGCACATTAGTGTTTGTGCTAAGAACTTCAGGAAATGAATGCATATGCGGCTTAGGTCCACAGAGCTTGGGGAGGTCACTTCTGGTTGGGGTGGTCAGGAGCCTCGGTGAGAGAACAACATTTGAGCTGAGCCTTGGTTTTTGGATTTGGGGTGTAAAGTGCTAGTCTTTGTGTTGGCAGCTCTGACGGAAGAGTATATAACATGCAGTGGGGATGAAAAGCAAATGGGCTGTATTCTTAATGAATAAAAAGGGAGTCTTTCCCCCAGTTTCCTTCTTTGGGGGAAAAGATGTTTGTCAGGGCCAAGCAATGGAGAGAACACTGGGGAGACGTCTCCAGACGTCCAGAGTGTCCTCTGTGTCTTTTGAAGTTGACACACAGTCATAAGCCTTTGAAGATGTCCGGAGAACACAGTCAGATACACCTACTGACTTTTCCTTTTCCATTGACATTGATAATGTACCAGTTGATGAAACAAATAGGTGAAATAGCCTTTGCTTTGGGGACTTAAAACATTTCCAAGTACATGGCCTTCTTTGATCTCAGCTGTACAATGAATTTTTGGCCGTCTATAATATTAGTCTAATAATCATCTGCTTTTGAGGATTAGCATTAAAACAGCATGTTTTTATTTTTTTATTTTTTTTATTTTTTTTAAATTTTTATTTATTTATGATAGTCACAGGGAGAGAAAGAGAGAGGCAGAGACATAGGCAGAGGGAGAAGCAGGCTCCATGCACCGGGAGCCCAATGTGGGATTCGATCCCAGGTCTCCAGGATTGCGCCCTGGGCCAAAGGCAGGCGCCAAACCGCTGCGCCACCCAGGGATCCCGTTTTTATTTTTTTAATGTAATGTTTATGAGAAGTATTTATCCTTTAACAACAATAGTAAAATAGAGCACAAGACAACAGAGATGAATAGTTAGCTACATGTAACATGACAATAAATTTCTAATTGAATTGCCCCAAAGTGAGGAAATTTCATTATATTTCTACCAGCAGTACTAAATACTTATAACATTCTGCTGGTAAATAATAGAGAATTGATTAGGAAAAAAAAAATAACTACATTTAACCATCTCCTTTGAAAAAATACAATAGATCAAATAACATATTAAATAAATATGATTTTTATTTGCTGTGTACTTTTGTCAGTTGTATTTTATTAAAACCCTTCAGTGGCTTTCCATTGCTTTTAGAATAAAACCCAAACCATTCATCATTACATGGTCCTGTTTAGCACTTACTCGTCTTAGCATTTATTCTCCGCCACTGGCTTCCTTCTCTTGTACTGAATGGACTCTTTGATATCCCGTGAAGATGGAAGATCACATTCTCCCAGGTTGTATTTTACATGCTATTTCCTTGCCGTGGCTGTCTTCTCTGCTGTCTTCACTTGCCTGCCTCCTCCTTGTTCTTCAACACTCAAGCAGACTTTGTATCCACTGGGGAGCCATCTCTGAGTCTGTCTCCATCCTCACCAAGCCTGGCTGTGGCCCGGGAATAGGACTGTGCACGCGTGAAGGTGCCGTGCCCATGGAGGATAAAATCAGTGTTGCTCACGTGGAGTAGTGTCATTTCCGTGCACCCAAAGTGTGTAGCAGTTGCCACAGTATAAGAATTGTCTGTTTACTTACTCACCTCCCCCACTGGACATGGGCTCCGTGAAGGAAGTAATTAAGTCTTTACCTCCATTGCTGGGCTAATACAAGGCTCTCATTCAGCAAATATTCGCTGAAAGAATCCGTTTTCATATAATAAAAATTTAGCAGGGCACCTGGGTGTCTCAGTCCATCGAGCGGCCAACTCTTGGTTTCTGCTCAGGTCATGATCTCAGGTTTGTAAGACGGAGCCTATCATCTGGCTCAGCCCTCACGTGGAGTCTGATTAAGATTCTCTCCCTCTCACTCTCCCTCCCCTTATGCTCCACTCCTGCTCATGCTCCTTCATGCACTCACTCTCACTAAAATAAACAAAATCATTAAAAAAAAAAAAAAGTTATGCTTGATGGGTGCCTCTTGCACTGTTTTATGTATAAACTTTGTGTAGGACATTGTTCTTTTCACAGATAAGTGATGAAACCAAGTAATAACAACAAAGGCAGCAATAATCACCATGTATTGTGTCCACCAGTGGTTTAACTGGGCATGGAACCGTGTGAATCTGATTGCAGCTTCCCAACGCCATCGTGGAGTTGGCCTTATTTTTCTTGTTTTACAGTTTGGGAAGCTGATGTTAAGTGGCTTGCCCTGCACAGAACTATATCTTTATACCTGAACACAGATCTGATCCTAAAGCCTCCCAAGTTTTACAACAAAAACTGATGGCCTTAATGACATGACGCTTTAAAAAAAAAAAATAGCATTGGCAGGGTGCCTAGCTGGCTCACTCGTTAGGACATAAGACTCTTAATTTCAGGACCTTGTGTTCAAGACCCCCCTTGGGCATGGAGCCTACCAAAAGAAAAAATAAAAAGGCATTGGCTTTTTTCAAAAACTAGAACGATTGAATTCTTGGTTTTCCCATCATGAGTATTTGCATTTATTATTTGCCATGGGCATATTCCTGTGATGATTTTCTTCTTAATGGACACACTATACCCCTTCTACTTTCTGGGACTTAATTTGAGAATAAAAATTGAGGATTGCATTTATGTCCTGGATTTAATCTTTATTAAATTTCATCTGGAAATAAGTTTTTAATTATATGAACATTATTTAAAAAGGCAGAGAACACATATAAACACATAGGAAAAAAAGTAAAATCCTATGTAATGTCATGGCCCAGAGATCACCACCATGAGGATTTTGGTGACTATCCTTTCAGGACTATCTCTTAAATTAGAAATATATTCTTATGCCTCACAAAAAT
Organism: Vulpes lagopus; assembly: GCF_018345385.1. Taxonomy (NCBI): domain Eukaryota; kingdom Metazoa; phylum Chordata; class Mammalia; order Carnivora; family Canidae; genus Vulpes; species Vulpes lagopus. The sequence continues at coordinate 59,740,532 of NC_054836.1, forward strand.
GAGACTACAGTACATATATGTTTGTTGATTTTATTTTACTCGATGATACAAATATATCAATACAGCATTCTTAATTTTGTGTAGTATTCCATTGTATAGTCATAACAATTTACTAATCCAGCTGCTCAATTTTGGACACTCAGGTTGCATTAGTATACTTTGATATTGCAAATATCTAGCATCCTCATTTTGACCAAGAGAGAAGGGGTGGTTGTCAGAATATGGTTTTTAGTAAATGCACTGTGGAAAAAATACATTTTGCAAAAAACACACTGCAAATAATTGCAAAAACCACGTGAGGTCTGTATATCTAAGTAAACTCCCGCAAGGTACAGATTAAGACGTGTTCATTTTTGCATTCATAGCAGGAACTCAGTGAATGTTTGTAAATGAATGCGTATTTTACTAGAACTTCGGCCCTGTGTTTTTGCGTCTCTGTGTAGAGCTGCCCTTTATTAGAGACATTTCTTTTTGGCATCGTGGGATGGACCCCACCTCTTCTAAGAACCACAGAATTTAACAGAACCTTGAGGGAGTCCGTAAAAACTGTCTTCGATAATGAGACATCTGTGTGACTAACTGTACAAACACAGCATGAGTGTGAAGGAGGTGAAGTTCAACTTCGTGCTCTCCTGCCGCCTTCTTAGCAGGTCTCTCCCACAACTAAGAAGCAGGGACCTCCCGGAGCACAGCGGGGGAAGAGCTGGGGCTTTAAAATCCGGTCGGCCTCTGGTATCAGACCCTGCTGCCAGTACTTACTGGTTAAATAAGAATTGTCAAGTCACAGGGTGCCTGGGTGGCTCTGTCAGTTAAGCGCCTGACTCTTGATTTTGACTCTGGTCATGATCTCTGGGTCACCAAGTCAGGCCTGCCTCAAGCTCTGCGCTCAGCGAGGAATCTGCTTGGGATTCTCCACCCTCCTCCCCACCCTGCCCCGCGCATGCACACAAAAGCTCACACACTGTCTCTAAAATAGATAGATAGATAGATAGATAGATAGATAGATAGATAGATAGAATCTTTAAAAGATTGTCAAGTCACTGGACCTGTAAAATCAGACCACCTTGTTGTGAGGTTTAAATGGGCTAAAGTCTGTAAAGCAGTACGGTCCCTCGAACATGCCGCTGCTATGCATGTAGTATGTGCATGCACACAGCCATGTGTGTGTGCATGTGGGGCGGGGGGCAAGCTGTCACAACAGGTGTGGGGTGTTCCTCAAGCTTTTCATGTTTTAAGGCTTTGGCTTGTTGAATTAAATCATAAACGCACCTCAGATTTCACTTGCTAGCATTGCAAGACATTCAATGCAAACAGTCTAAAAAAATATGATAGAAAATGCTTTTCAAGGCAGGTTTGCATGAAAGGGTGACCCTGCAGCCTAAAACCGCCTTTGAGTCACAAGACATTTTCTCTACTTCCCTGAAAGATGTCATGATGAATTAAACAGCAGTAGACTCGCCTTCCTGAAGGTCAGTGGCTTTAAATAGCATCCGTTAAGGTCGTGTGGCCGAGACCCCTGGCCTCCAGCTGTATGCAGAAGAGTGACCTGAGGGGTCATTTTCTCCCTAGAAGGTCCTGTATCTTGTTGAAGTCAGGACCATGTGTCCCCGGGAAGGCTGATGACTGGGCTGGAAGCTGAAAGACGCCTTCCAGCCCCTCACCTGAGGCCAGGACGCCACCGCGCACAGGGTCCCGCCGCGGACAGGGTCACGTGGGGGCAGGTCGTTTTGGGCTATGGCTTTTAACACTCGTGCTGGCGTTCACGTTCACTTTGTCACGACCTGCTGCTCCCTCCTGCCTTCGAGTCTGTAGACCTTCGGGCTCCTGGCTGGGGCTTCCCTGGGACCCCCGTGTCTGCAGGGCAGCTGGGCCTCAGCAGGGCTGCGGGCTGTGTTACCAGCACCGGCCTCTGCTCCGGGGCACACAGCTGGGCTGAACCTGGGGACATCCTGGGGACGTCCTGGGGACGTCCTGGGCATATCCTGGGGACGTCCTGGGCACATCCTGGGCACGTCCTGGGGACATGCTGGGCATGTCCTGGGCACGTCCTGGGGACATCCTGGGCACGTCCTGGGCATGTCCTGGGCACATCCTGGGCAAGTCCTGGGCATGTCCTGGGCATATCCTGGGGACATCTTGGGCACATCCTGGGCATGTCCTGGGGACATGCTGGGCACATCCTGGGCACGTCCTGGGGACATCCTGGGCACATCCTGGGGACGTCCTAGGCACATCCTGGGCACGTCCTGGGCATATCCTGGGGACATCCTGGGCACATCCTGGGCACGTCCTGGACACATCCTGGACAGCCATGACACTTTCTCCGCCTTCCCAGGAGCGCCCGCCCCACCCTGCCCCTGTCCCGCCCTGGCACTGAGCTCCCCAAGGGCAAGGACTGCACCCCCTGCTCGTGCGGCCCTAGACAGTGACAAGGCCTTGAAGGAGCGACACTTGCGGTGGCTCGCAGAGGAGGCCCCAGCCCCGTTCTTCCCGAGTGAGCGGCCTTCGCCCGGTGCCAGGGCACGAGGTGTCCCCCGCGTGACCCGCCTTGGACCCCAGCTCTGTCGTGACCGTGCCCAGCAGGGGGCCCATGGGAGCCAGCTTCCACTTCCTGGCCTGTGCTGCTCAAAGACACTACCTGTGACCGGGTCACAAGTGGCTGTGGAAGGCACTGGGCGTGGGCTTCAGTCCTGAAGAAAGCAAGCCTCCCTGCCCCTCAGCCTCCTTGCCCCTGGGCCTCCCCACCCCTCAGAACTCCCTACCCCCGGCCTCCCTATCCTCTGGCCTCCCTACCCCTGGGCCTCTCCGTAACCCCCCACCCCCCCACCCCCGCCTCCCTGCCCCTCGGCACTCCCCATGATGAAGGAAATTAGTTTTGCTACTATTTATTGTATCAGCTAGTAGCTTGTGTTGGGTGTCTGAGTACATGTGAATCTGGAAAACTCTTCTTGGTTTTTAATCCAAGTACGGTGCTTTACAGAGTATATATCCTGCGAACATAACATAAGCCAATTCCAATAAGGAAAACCTGGAAAATTTAGTGCAAATTAATAACTTACCCCATGACCATTACCCAGCTTTTTGTGTGTACACCAAACGTAGTGTATATGGAATGAACTAGATTGTTCTTTTAAAGATCCATCCCTACCCTGTAGAAGGGCAGCCCTTTGGCAAGACCATAAGCAATATACAGCAGTACGGGTTTTTCTCTGGAACACATTCTAAAGTGTATTTTTCCCATAAAATCACCTATTTCAGCATCTAAATGATAAAGTCTAGCTAAAGGTTTATGACATTACTAAGCTGTTGATTATCACTAAACAAAAGGAACATTAAAAAAATTCCTGGGGCACCTGGGTGACTCAGTGGGTTAAGCGTCTGCCTTCACTTCAGGTCATGATCTTGGGGCCCTGGCTCAGGTCATGATCCCAGGGCCCTGGCTCTGGTCATGGTCTCGGGGGCCCTGGCTCAGGTCATGATCTTGGGGCCCTGGCTCAGGTCATGGTCTCGGGGGCCCTGGCCCAGGTCATGGTCTCGGGGGCCCTGGCTCAGGTCATGGTCTCGGGGGCCCTGGCTCAGGTCATGATCTCAGGGGCCTGGCTCAGGTCATGATCTCAGGGGGTCTGGTTCAGGTCATGATCTCGGGGGCCCTGGCTCAGGTCATGATCTCAGGGTTCTCGGATTGAGCCCCAGGTCGGGCTCCCTGCTCAGTGGGGAGTCTGCTTCTCCCTCTCCCTCTATGTGCTCACACAGTCTCTCTCTCTCTCTCTGATAAACAAATCTTAAAAAAATAATAAATCCCTAATTAAAATGTAAGCCTACACTATTAAGTTACCTATAAGCTTTTACAGATTTGTAAAATGCAGAAAGCAAGGGGAATAATAACCCGATGACAAGGAAATGCAAGTTTGTTTTTAAACTCCTACTTTATATTAATGCTGATTCTTAAAATTCAAAACATCTGCTGATTTCAACTATTAAGGCGGAATAAACACATACATCCAGCCAAAGTAATTGTGTGTTAATTAAGCAGCAGTCTTTTGGGCATATTTGCAGCCAATAATTTTCTGTTTTCTCAAGAGATTTTTGCTTTGTGTGCATGCGCACAGCTCTAATGCATTTTAAGATAGTTTCATTTTGGGGGGGAAGAGAATAGTTCACTTTAAATCATTCCTGCTTTCTAAAAAGGGGGATTGATTTTTTGTGGGACAAAGTCTACCCATGATACTGTCCAGAATTGCTTTGACCTTCTCAGAAGGAACCTGGGCTTCCCTAGCAGCGAGACCCAGGCAATCCTGCTCCTCCCTGGACAGTTCCCAGCGTGGCTGGCTCACTTCGGGGATAATCGACGGTCTGCTGCCATCTCGTGGCCACTGAAGAAGTGTCCCTAGATGAGTGGTGATGTCTAGACCTGGAGAAGAATGCCTTGTCTTAGTCTGAATTCATGCTTTTTAATGAATTCACATTTTTGGAGAACTGTCCTCTTATTCCCAAAGGAACACCTCACCCTAAATCCTTAATAAACAACAACAACAACACGTGACAGTTTGTACAGTGAATCCTCCTCTCACTCATGTAAAGTCATGCATGTATTATTAAGCATATATATTTATATTTTTCTGGATCATGTACATACCATTGCCAGCAGAGCATACATGGGCTCAAATTCCTGTTATCACACATGCAGAGACCATTCAGATTTCGATTTACGCGGTCAGGTGTTAGTTTTGACTGCTCTCTTGTGTTCATGAGCAAAACTGCAAGCTAGGAGAGACCACAGCCTTTTTGGTCCCACCCTGATGCTATCCTGAGTATATTTTCACTGAGTCTTTGTAGCGGTCGGTTGTCGGCTGTCGGGCTGTCGGCTGACTCAGATCGACCGCATAGTCTCATCTCGTGGCTTCATAACATCAGGTGTCTCCCAGGAGCAAAGCTTGGATTCTGTGACCATGTCAGTCTTTAGCGTTACAGACCTTTCTCCTCTTTTGCAAACTGACCTGGCTTGTGAACGGATCATATTTATTGCTTTGCTCCAATTGCGCAATATCATAAAATTTCATGATTTTCATCCTTGTAATTAGTCCAAATTATCATCTTATGAATATACTTCAGGAAGTATCAAAATCCTCTTTCTAATGGGACAAAATTTTTGACAGGATTCCCAGCATGGGCTTGAATTCATTGTTAGGAAGTCCCTGAACTATTTTCAAACTCTTTTTTCAGATCAGACAAACAAATCTTCTAATTTCCTAAAATCAATTGCCAACGTGGGATTTTTGTCAGCAAGTCTGAAAAATACAGAAACGGTAGCTTTAGTTGTTCTCCTATAGTTTTCTCTGATAGGGAACTTTACACTATTTCGAGGATTTTGAAACAACAACAATGTCTGATAACAGACCATATGTTGTCATTTTAATTCTCCTCATGCTGAGTTAAACATATCTGTTGGGCACGAAACAAGAGAAATAAAAACATCACGAGCTTGAAGACATCCTTTATTTTTAAAAATGAATTTGTATATCTGTATGCCAAATATATTCAAGACAGTATTCTAAGCAATATAGAAATAGAAAGCTGTGATGCTTGTGTGTATAAGCTAGTATAGGACTTAAGCCCTCTTGAGGAGAGAATAATGTAGGAGAACATGCAACTAATGCAATAGTTGTGTGTTAGGACAGACAGTTGAAAACCACCCAGATCGCTTCAGAGATCAGAGCCCACGTAACAGGAGGGAGCCTCTGACCTAGGCCTTTCCTGAACGGGAAGGTAGAAGCAGGTGGAGGTAGGAGGGAAGGAAAAGTGTTCCAGGTACATGAGATGCCATAAGCAAAAGCTCCGCAGTGGAGAAGTGTAACGCTTTACCTTCTGTTGAAATTAAATGCAACACGTTTTCGTAGAATGTGTTTTACTTGTTAAAATCTTGGAGGCCGACATTTGTATCATTAATTGTACCTTTTCTCTCTCTCTCTCTCTCTCTGAAGTTTGTAGTTCAGAACCAGAAAATGTCCAAGCTGACCCAGAAAATTATACCAGCCTGCTTGTGACGTGGGAGAGACCACGAGTGGTTTATGATACCATGATTGAGAAATTTGCTGTTCTGTATCAGCAGCTAGAGGGAGAAGACCAAACCAAGCGTGAATTTTTGACCGACGGCTATCAAGACTTGGTAAGTATAAGATCAGTTGTTTCATGTAGTGATAGCACTAGCGTTTAATTTTCAAGGTGAGAACTTAACGGATGATGATATATTGTTGCCCTAAACTCTGTGTGAGACACTCCGGTGGGGAGGAGGGGAGCAGAAGCTATACCAAGCAAACAAGGTCAGATCTCACAGTGAATCACACTAGGTTCTTACTTGTTTTCAGTGACAGGAAGATCACAGCTTGGCCACCAACAGCATTATAGAGCAGACACTTGCAGAAGACTTGGGAACTAAAACTCATCTCGCGTAGCCTCTCTTTACAAATAAAGGGACTCAAGAAAGAGCTAAATACCTTGACTATGACCTTGACTTTCTCACAGTTGTGGAAATAATTGAACGTAGAATCTCAGTGCTCTGATACGGTCATATATCGTTGTCCCCACCATCCTCTGCCGGCACAAAAAAATACAGTAGGGGACTCTTTGCATCGAATTTCCAAGTAGCAGATGTGAAATCAACTGAGTCCGAACCTTTGGAATAGGAGGCAGATAATTTTGAGGCAAAGGTCCACTCCCTCTTCCTCCACAGCCATGCCAGCAAATTAAAGAAAATAAAGTACAGTATGGGACAGTTGAAGCACTATGTTGTCCACCTGAAGCCAATACAGCACTGTCTACTAACTAGGTGGAATTAAAATTAATACTTTTTTTTAAAAAAGTAACAGATTCCTTCTGTGACTTGAGCATCTCAGTATTAAATTTTGCCTTGGTAGGGAGGGATTGGCCATAGATTGGGGTCCAGTTGAGAAGACCCTGTCTGGGTATGGCTCCAGGAAAGCCCCACGGCAGGCCGGAGTCACTACTGACTGTGCCTTCAGACGGCCGGCGTCCCGCGAGGTCTGGGTATCTGCATCTGGACAAAAACTGTCCTTGTTATCACGGTGCTGAGTATCATGTGGACTAAACTGATAAGATACATAACAACATTTTAACCCGGGTGTCTAGAACAGAGACATTATGAAGTACGTCCACTGTGCGGTTTATGAGAACGTGCCATTCTTTCTTTTCATAATGATGTTGAGAAGAGAATAATTCTAGCTTGTCTGGCATCTATATTGTTATGATAAAGAGATAAGTTGGGTGTTCATTGTATTTTTCACATCTTGCTCTTTGCCAACGCTGCATGTTTATTTGTCTAAAATATTTAATTTGTAGTTTGGGGTACTCATTTATGAATTTGATGAGTTCTAGTAAAAATGAAACTTTCTCTTTTTTTTAAGGTTTTTATGTATTTATTTTAGAGAGAAAGAGAATGTGAGAGAGCATAAGTGGTGGAGGGGGAGAAGCAGGCTGCCCATCGAGCAGGGAGCCTGATGTGGGGCTCGATCCCAGGACCGTGGGATCATGACCTGAGCTGAAGGCAACCTCTTAACTGACCAAGCCACCCAGGCATCCCAAAATGAAACTTTCTAAAACTAATATCTAAACCAAAAAAAGCCTAGTTCACAAATATCACAAGTTCAACTTAACAACAGCCCATAAATTTTTTCTTAGATTAATAAGATAAATATTCCACTGACAAATAAGAAATGTTTTCCAAAGGTAAATGTCTATTATGTAAGGACTCTTATAATACACTTGTATAATTACTGACATCTCTCTTTTAGGGTGCTATTCTCAATAATTTAATACCCAATATGAGTTACGTGCTTCAGATAGTAGCCATATGCACTAATGGCTTATATGGAAAGTACAGTGACCAGCTCATTGTTGACATGCCTTCCGATGACCCCGGTAAGTGCTCTCCTGACATCCTTTATGTTATCTACGTATATGAGGCTCGTTTAGTTACTGGATACAGTTGGTGCTTTATCTCTGACTTTATATTGTTTTGGCCAAAGGGCAAAATTATTACCTTTTTTTTTGGTCTGGATCATCAGTTAATTTTATGAAGCTTGGAAACCATTTTCATTCAGCAGATGTGGTGCAGGACAATAAGTAAATTCATTCTAAACGTTGAAGTTTCCTATTTGTAAACTAAGAGCAGCAAAATCAGTTGTTATGTGTAATGGTCATCAAATGAAAATAGCTATGTAAATATTAAGACTTATATTTTCATAATGAAGAGTTGATTTCATTTGTGCTTATTTCCTTTTTCAGCACCCAAAGCATTTTGTAGTAAGTATACATGTGATCGTAGGATCATGTGAGGTACTTTGGAATATCTGTACAAAGTATCCAGCAGCTTATCTTAGGTATTTTTATCCACTTTCTGTAATTCTGTGTGAAGGGGGTAGAGTGTTTTCTTCTTAGCTGATTTGCCAGTATTCTTTCACAAAGCAAAACAAAGATGTTTCTAATTGTGTTTTATTTGCATGGATCTTCTCTAAGAATTATGGAAAAGTCTTTTGATCTAAAACCTTATGCAATAATCGAATGAAGTGCACAGCATCATAATTTGACCATTTACAAATGAATACAATTAAAATCTTCCCTTTGTTAGCATAAGCAGTTTTAAGGTAATAGGATGGAATTACGTATGTACGTATACATGTGTATATATATATGTTTACATACACATAGACATGCATATGCATATTCATAAATATATCCAAACATGCATACACAAATGTAGATATTCTTCGGTCATCACTACCATACCTTAAGTCTACTCACTGATATTTTGTAAATTTTTAATGGAGATGGATAGTAAATAAACTCTATCAATTATAGCATATTCCAGTTCGACATTGAAGGAAAACCTATATATTGATTAACCTTTGTGGTCTATATGAATTAGCAAGGACTTTAATCCATTGTGAGCTTGCTCATTGATTACTATGAGCATCGCTCAACATAGTTGGTCTCACTAGTTAAATTTTTAAGTTGATGTATATATGTCAGAGCATTAGATGATAGATTATATGTGCTTCTAAACCACGGGCTACGAAACTTGCCAAGCTATTTCCCAGGTTACAGTGTTAATGGCTGATAAATATTAATTACTACTATCATGATGACAGTATCACTAATTAATATTTCTTACGATCAGCATCATGGCCTGGGTATGATGTATTGCTTTTATTTAACATTGTTCTTCAAAATTAGGCTACTTTTAAATGGAATGTGAACACTAAATCTTATTGAAAGGTGGGTATCAAATTTACTGACCCTGACTTCAGTTATACCGTCCTCCACTGTCATCTCTCACCATAGTTCCCCATATCGATCCACCTAGCAGTGCAACATTGACTATATTGGCCAATATCATATGTGAATTGAAGAAGTATGGCACGTAAAAATCTCCTCGAATCCTATTGTATATTTTAGGATATGAATTATATTAAATGCATTCATTTAATTTACTACTTTGGTTTAATTATACCACTCTCATTTCTGCACATGAAACAATGTCCCAGGAGTTTACAAAAAATAATTACTTCCATCTATTTGTGTTATGTCTTTCTTGCTCTATCCACTATACCAGAATTTCAAACTTTATGAATTCTTTCATTTTTACTTTTGAAATGCTTATTGCATAAAGAAAACAGATCAAATGTCTATTTTCTACAGAAGTAATTTCTGAGTGATCCTTTTAGACTGAGTCTATACTGGCACAAAGTACAACACTCTTGTATCATTTGTAGAACATTCACATTTGTACAAAATAACAAATATTATAACTTGATTTCCATTTATTCAAAGGCTGAGGACACTGTCGAACTAATGAGATGTTAGTCCCCATGGATATCTCAGTCCCTTAAAGCATTTTGTACGGTAATGATGTTTTAGTAAAAGATGGTATTTGATTTGATGTTCCACTATGATATCCCTCTGTAAATCCAAGGTTAAAAACTTAGACTATTCTGTAATTATTGCCACCAAAATAATTTGGTGGCAGTCCTTCATCAAAAACCAACTTACCCAAAGTTTGGGGTCTTCCTATTTCTTCATAAAGAAAAGATTTGTTCTTTTGGAACTCACTTTTTTTCTGATCTAAAAGGTGGCAATGGCATTTCAATTCATATATTTTTAATTTGTTACTAAAACTACATTATCTTAAATATTGTATCTGTTGTAAATATTTCACAGTAGAAGTCTTGATAAAAGTACTATCTTGTGTTTTAGTGTGATGGTACCTACCAGCTTTGTGAATTTTATAACTTATGTGGCTAATGTAGATAGATGTAAGTGGCTTTTGAGTTTGCTGCTTATTTCATGGTTTTCATCAGTACCATTTCATCCTGTTAATCATATGGTTCATTACCTTAGTAACATTGTAATGTACCCTGTTGAATTATTTTATTATTATTTTGGATAAGCTGTTTTCTAAATACTGTATTGTTTTTTACTTTCGTTAAAAAGAAATGAAGGGGGTCACTTCTAATTGCCCTCATTCTTTCAATGGTAGATTTCAAATATCTTAATCAATATCTATCTACGAAGGAAAACTCAACCTTCTAAGTTGTGCATTTAACTTTGGCTAATTTGATTATTGCTTGTGCATTTTCATTACACTTGCTGTGTACCACAGTGTCACCATAAAACGAGTGTCCATTAAATATGTCTATAAATTGCTATTTTAAAATAACCTGCATAAATTCATATTAAGAAACTATTCAAATTCCTCCAGAAAAGGTTAGTAAGCTTAAACTGAAATGTATATTTTTCCAAATACTTTGTAGAAAACTATATTTATGAATAAACTATTCATAAATATATTTATTTCATTGTAACTAAAATAAGTGTGTCATTTCTATAATGTAGAGTTAATTATTATACAATTATAGAGGATATCATTTAAGTACACGTTTTAGGGTCTTGGTAATTATATGTGTTAAATTTAAATGCATGGTGACTTAGATCCACACATTTTTCTGTTGTGTGCTTGTCAGTTGTGTAACAGTTGTGTTTGTTAAATCACGGTCTCTCTGTTCTTGCTCTGTCTGTATCATCATGTGCTATGGCTGTTATTATATAATATTTAAAATCACAGTTTCAAGAGATTGCAGTCTACGTTGCTTCGACCTCTTGCAGTGTGAAACTTGGCTTTCTTTAGACAATTAAATAAGCCTTGCTTGCCAACCTACACCAGTGTTGCTTTTTTGTGTCGTGGAATATTAATGTGTTACTAACATGCTCTTCTAGAAAACTTAACATGACATGTGCCCCCAAACTAAACTGTAATGAACCAATAATAGCTTTTGTTCAGTTATCACACATGTGAATTTTCTGTATTCGCTCAAAAAATACATTAACAGTCTTTACTGTGGGACTTTTTATAGCCTTCATGCAGTCTATTTTGATGAAGTGAGTGAGAAGACTGCAAACCAGTATGATTTTGAACTACTTAATATATCAGTATTGTCTGAGTCCGATCAATGGCTGCTAAAATACCAGTTATTCTGGTGAAGAACCAGCAGGCCAGAGGGTACCCAATATGAGCTTGCGCCCATCACCAGAACTATACCTTGGGCGCTGTGAACTCTCAGACTCAGAAGTATGGCTTTAGAATCTCCAGGAAGATTAAAAAAAAACACACACACATTTTAAAAAAATGTATTTGACAGAGAGCATGAGCTGTGGAGGGGTGGGGAGTGGAGGGGCAGGCAAAGAGAAGGGAGAGAGAGGCAGACTCCCCTCTGAGCCAGGAGCCCGACGACATAGGGCTCGATCCCAGGACCCTGGGATCATGACCTGAGCCCAAGACAGACGCTTAACTGACTGAGCCACCCAGGCGCCCCTGATAGAAAAAAATTTCTAAAAGTATTGTATTTCACAATTGTTCTGAAGACACTCAGCAGAGAGATTTCTGGATTATATGGGGGAAAAGGTGATCCAGGGCAACCCCAGAATTTTAGTCAATTCAAATAATCTAATTGGAAACCAAATTGAAGTTAACTTATGCTGTGGTAAAAGGATAAGGATAAATCACATGCAATCATGCACTCAGAGAATATTGAAAGGAAAGAAAATCAGTCATCACTGTGATAATTATACCTGCCCTGCCCCAGCCTTGACAATCAATAAGAAAACTACTTTTGCCTGTTAAAAGTATGAAGTTAGGTAAAGATAGACCATGTTTTTATTTGCTTGCTTGTTTGTTTTTAATTTTAAAACATTTCCTTAAACATGTTGAAGAGAACAGATTATCATTGAGACTTTTTTCCCATAGCCTCTTAGCAGAGAAAAATCGATAGTATAATATTCTTATGACTTGCCCTCACTAACATTAAAATATTTTTTCTTTTTTCCCATAGCCTCTTAGCAGAGAAAAATCGATAGTAAAATATTCTTATGACTTGCCCTCACTAACATTAAAATATTTTAAAAGTTCATGAAGGGTGTGACTCCACTTAAGAGCATTTTGGTAAAATTATGCATGGTCTCACATGCTGAATTTGAAGGCTCTCACATGCATGAACTTCTCTAAATGTAGTTTATAGAAAATCATATTGAAGGTTCTTATTTGTCTTTTATAGTTTAGCTGCATCCCATCTTTAAACTCACTGTACTGATTTCCTTGGAGGTCATAGAGACACAAATGTTTCAAACTATTGAAATCCTCTCAATTCGAAAACAGAATAAAGAGCACGAAAAACAAAAAATGGAAAACAGAGAACATTGATGGTCCAAATAAAGGTTTCCAAAGTTTTTCATGGTCAGTTTTAATAAGAAAAAAACTAATTGAGGGTTAGAATTTAACTCAGGGCTAAATTAAAATTGTTTAGGCTAACAAACTTTGAGAGAGCTGAATGGCTAAGAGTATTAATTTTGCCTAAATTCTCTAAGAGACTGACTCACTTCCAAATTTTTCTTGAATTCTCCTCTAAATGGAATCCATGCACAGGACTACATTTTATGGTCTTAACATTTCTTAATGCCTAGAAATTTTATGATAAAAATAAACTCAAGGAAGTCTGTATTATAGAAGAGGCCTGGATTTGATCAATTTTTCCTGTTAGTTCACTTTTGCCTTTGAAAACTTTAGAGAATGTGCATCTCCCCTGAGGATACCTAGAGGCCTAAAGCATAATCACAAGCAGCACAGGGCTAGGGAAGAGTGTGAGTGTCGGGGGTGGAATGAGATTCTGTGAAGTAATAGGAACAAGAGACGCATCGCTGTGCTAACGCTCGGTCCAGCTGAGCCCGACGCAGCTCAGATGCGGAGTGAACCTGCTTCTCGCTCGGCCCTCAGTGACCCGCGTGGGGTCTAGACTCCTTGTGGCGGGAGAGAACCAGCGCCTAGTCTCTCCTCGTTCGCGGACAGGTTTTAAAATCGAGATAATCCATGTACTGGAAATACACGGATTCTGGTCCTTGGGAATAGTAGGCTTGAATGATCCTGGCCATTTAGATGGCCAGCCGTCTAAACAGCACAGCCGGGCTTCCCTGGAGAGGAGGGACTGGGATGAAGCAGGGACTGGGATGATGTGGTCCTGCAGCCACCAGGCTGGACCTGCGGGAAGACACCGGCCACTTGGTGCAATGCCCTGCATACGTCTGAGCGTGAGCCCAAATCCACGGTATAAGAGGATCATTTGACCTCACTCGGAAGAGGAACTGAAAGGATAAGAAGCCGAATAAGAAAATAAATCCTGTCAATTCTCCCCCTAATCCCTAGCATTTCCTTATCAACCCTGTTAAGGATGAAGGTCTACACTGAGAAAAAATTATTTGGGTTTTTTTATACTCCGTAGTGTCAGCCTGCCCCCCTCTCCCTTCTTAGCTTCAGTCACACATGAGGGGAGGGGGAAGGAGAAGGGAGTTGGGGTAGAGGATAGAGATGAAGGCTTCGACTGCAGCTTCACGTAGGTTGGCGTGGTGGCCTGTTACACAGTGTTCAGTACTGTCGGAAACTAAAATCTGAGATTTTTTTTTTGGAGATTCTGTATTTTCAAAGCTAAAAAGCCTTTCTCCACCCCCCCTTCTCTCTCCTCTTTCCATCGAAAGGTAAACCCACATGGTTGAAATAGTTGATTAAACGTTTTAATAATTTTGTTTCTATTTTTGTAGAACTTGACCTCTTCCCTGAATTGATTGGAACTGAAGAAATAGTCAAGGTATTATAGCTCTTTTCATATTACAATGTTTTAAAATTAAAAAGTCTTTTTTCAGTTATTGGCTAGATCTCAGATGTTGCATTAATCAAAGTTTGTGCGGCATTATTCATTGTAGGAGTTAGTTGCTGAGCTTCGTAGGTAGGCATGTAATTGATATACATGATTCCTCCACGGAAGAGTTGGAAGACACTTTGATAGTATAATAAAAAAAAAACCAAAAAGGTTGGTGATAATTTAAAAAGTGAACTTTCAAGATAATTATAGCTATAAACTATAACTCAGAAGTTTTTCAATGTTCAAGTTTTTCTAAAAGACTAACATTTAACCAATTCTTAACATTTCTGCAGTTTATTTATAAATAACTAATGGTTGACAGATTGATCATAAATATGAGCCAAAATATAGGTTGTATATACGCTTCTGCCCATTGAATCTAAACAATTGTGTTTGGATTATTCTTATTATAAATGTTTGTTGCTAACATAACGTCCTATAAGTAAATAAGTATTTTAAAAGATTTATAAATTTTAACATTAGCTTAATTTTTAAAATTGAGACAAAATGACTGGTGCATCTTCTGTCTCACTGTACAGCCAAATGTACTGTTCATCGTAACTGAAATTATGTTAAATGCAGGTGCTGTTCTTAATGTAATACAAATGTACACGTATGTGTGTGTGTATGAGGCCATAGAGCATGATAACTAATGCTACTCCTATCTGGCAATAAATAGCAGCTAGGTTGTATTTTCACATGTAGAATTATCTCAATAATTTTTATGTCTTATAAAAATTAAAGGATTAATTTATACACAAAGGATTATTCTACCAAAGTGAGCAGTCCGCCTTTCAACGAGAGTTCACAAAATCCAGCCAAGGATACCTTTGTGTGTGTCTGTGTGCCTACACATGGATAGGTGTAAACCCAGCCGCGATCACCAGGGTGCAGACTGCCGCCTTCTCATTGCATCTTCACACGGTAGAGAGCAGAGCAGAAGCAGCAAGGTCTCTCATGACTCTTCCTAGAAGAGCATTAATCCCATTCATGAAGATCTACCCTTAAGACCTCATCTAATCTCGGTTACTTCCCAAAGGCTACACTTCCTAATACCATCACTCTGATTTCTACATAGGAATTCAGGGAGGTACAAATATTTAGTCCATGCATGACACTATTCGCTACCACGGATTCATGCAGGAATGAGTGTTGGCAAATTCCTAGAACGTATCTGTAATGGTTATTTATTTATTTATTTATTTATTTATTTATTCATTCATTCATTCATTTATGAGAGACACAGAGAGAGAGAGGCAGAGATGCAGGCAGAGGGAGAAGCAGGCTCCATGCAGGGAGCCCAATGTGGGACTCGATCCCAGAACTCCAGGATCACGCCCTGAGTCGAAGGCAGGCACTCATCTGCCAAGCCACCCAGGGTCCATGTAATGGTTTTTAAAACTGAATTTGGAAGCCAATAGTTTGGGCGATGTTTCTTAGATTGTCTTCAAATAAAAATGCATTACTTTGAAGGATAAAGTATCTCCAGCATGATCCAGGCCTTACAATAAAATTTCCTAAATGGAAGCTGTGAAGAATAACAGGTGTGACACAGTTCAGAACCACAGTGGAAGAGAGATCCACAGTAACTTCATAAGAAAATGTAGGGAGGAGTATACATTAAAATATTTGTGGTTTCAGGTTTGTATAAAGTAATCATAGAGGATGAATGATCTGTTCTTGAAGTGTTGACATGAGGTCACATGCCTTCATAGAGATCTACAAGATGTGGTTAGGTAGGATCAATGAATGGCACCTCATTTTCATCACATTTTTTAAAAGATTTCTTTATTTAGTTTAGAGACCGAGAGCGTGGGCAGGGGGCAGGACCAGAGGGAGAGGGAGAGAGAGTCTCAAGCAGACTCTGCACTGAGCACAGACCCTGACCCAGGGCTCGATCCCATGACCCTGAGATCAGGGCCTGAGCCGAAACCAAGAGTTGAATGCTTAACCGACTGCTGCATCCCAGCACCCCGATTTTCATCAGATTCTGAGAGGTATATGAACACAGTTTAAGATTCTTTCTCCTAAAATTGGTTAGTTCTTACTAATTTGTACTGTCAGTTTTCTTCTTTTAAGGGATGTGACTTTAAAAGATCTGACAAGTGACAGTCCTGTGGGCCAAGAGATATAGCCCCTTGATCCCTCCGGCTCTGAGGGATCTGAGGATCAGGCTGGAGGAAAAGCCAGGCCGGGAGCCCCCTACCCAACCCCCCACCCCTCAGGCCCCTTTGGAGTCTCCAGCACCGCCCCCCCCATGTGATAAATGTCCCAGCCCCATGGGTTATGTTGTGCGGCCAGATTTGACGTTAGCCGTCACGCCCTGGCTGGGTGTTTGAAGAAAGTGCCTAAATGCTGCTGAGGCTGACGGGGGCAATAGCAGCAGAGGCTGGTCTTTGAAAGCCGGCCGCCGGGGCAGGGAGAGCAGGTGAGGAGACCGGCTCCGCTGCAGCTGTTTCATGTCCACCAGTCCAGGTGGTGACCCGGAGTCTGTGGCGGGGTCAGGGCTGCCGCGCTGCGTGAGGGGTGGCCGTTTCCTTTGCTTTCTCTGGGGGTGAATGTGTGCGTATGCTCTCTTCACACCTTTTTGGGAAGCAGAGAGAAGGCTGGGGACGAGGGCGGGCTCGAGTGGAAGCCGAGGGACCTGGGCTCGCTGCTGCCTTGCCTCCCCTTGTGTCCCCCTAAAGAGAAGCACGGTTCACAAGGAGGTTCACATCCCAGGCTTCAGAGTGACAACAGCATGTCCCATAGCCTACCTGGACAACGCCTGTGGCCATTTCAATTTCGAAGCACATGATTAGACATGTCATAAAAATGTACAGTTAAAAAAGAAAAAACATACAGCAAAAACCATGGGTCTTGGTTGACCTCTAGCCAGAGTGCTCCTGGGCCACGACAGTGACAAGTGTTCCTGAAAGACTGGGTCACCCCAATGGTGTTTTAAAGGAAAATATAAAATTACCTGGTGCTAGAAGCATACTTTGACAATTTGTCTTTAACAGAGTGTCTATGGGGCACCTGGTGGCTCTGTTGGTGAAGTGTCTGGCCTCTTGGTGTTGGCCCAAGGCCATGGTCTCAGGGTCCTGAGATCGAGCTCCTGGTCAGGCTCTGTGCTCAGCTGGAGTCTACTCATCCCTCTCCCTCCGCTCCTCCGTTCTACTCCCTCTCCCTCTCTCTCTCTCAAATAAATGAAATATTTTAAAACAATAGTAATAGTTGTTAATTGGATTTAAATAAAAAATCTTAAAAATATAAAAGAAGATGTCCACCTATGTCTTGAGTGGAAAATATTTAAAACAAAATGAAAAGCCAACACTTCTAGTTGTAAATCTTCCTCTTATGGTGACTTAGAAATTATGACTTATTCTGAATGCATCCAAAGAAATATCCTGAAAACGCAACTAGTTAGATCTTTGAAACAAATTGTTCCACTTCATATTATAAGAAGCTAATTGCTATTGAGTTGTTGCCAGAGGCACTGAACAGAGAAACATGAAATAAGTGCCGTGATGAATAACGTGTCGATAAATAGATCATAATGCACCTTTCTTTCAAAGCTGTGGTACCTATTAATTTAATTACTTCCACGCATTAAGAATAAAGGCAGCGGTAAACAGGGTGTTTTCACGGAGTTTGCGGAGTGTGCTGGAGGGGGAGGAGAAGGGCCCTGGGCTGGAGTCAAGGCTTCTGTGCGCCAAGGTGGAGGCGGCGGTACCGGTACCGGCCGGTGTCGGGCCTTATTACGCTTTCGGGGCTGCGGCTGCTTCTTATTCCCTTCGGTTCCCTTAAATCTCGTTTGCTTTTCACAGGAGGAAGACGGGGGCAAGGACAGCGGAGAGGACGCTCTTGTGAATCCCGGCAGAGGCCGCGCCACAAACCACATAAGGAGGAAGGAGCCCCAGGTTCCCACCACGACCCACTACAACCACGCGGGGACCCAGCACAACGAGGCCAAGACCCACCGGCCCCCAGCGAGGCCCGGTGTGCGCCCCACCTCCCAGTGGGCCACGGCGCCCGCCCCCCGCGGAGGGGCCCCCTGGACTCCCCGGAGCGCCGCCCGCCCGCCGCCTCCCACGCCCGGCGGCCGCCCCCAGACGCCGGCCGCGCCTCCGCAGCTGCACCTGCCCGGGCCCGCGGGGTCGGGCGCAGAGGCCCCCGAGGCGTCCGCCGACCTGGGCGAGGACGAGGGCCTGCTGACCGCGCTCGGGCTGGCCCCGGGCGCCCACGACTCCTCGGGCTCCAGCGCCGCCGCCGCGCCCCCGCCCGCGCCCTCGGAGGACAGCGGGCCCCCGCCGGCCGCGCCCCGGGCCCCGGCGCACCACGGCCTCGCCCCCCGGCCCGCGGGGCCCGCGCCCGGGGAGCCCGCCGCGTCCGGCTCCGGGGCCGAGGAGCCCCCGCCCGACGCCGCCTCCGACGCAGGCGGGGCCGGCTCCGCGCAGCCCTCGGCCCCGCGCCCCCCCGCGACCCCCGGCGCGCACGGGCCGCCCCCCGCCAGCGCGGCCTCGGCCCCGACGGCGCCCCCCGGACGGCAGGACCCGGGCCCCCCGCGGCCCCCCGCGAGCGCGGCGCACCCGCCCAGCACGCCGCCCGGCCCCCACGGTGAGACGCCCGCCCGGCCCGCCCGCGCTAGCCCCAGCCCGGCCCGCGCTCGAGCCCCCCCGCTGCTTGCCGGCCGGACCCGCAGCGCCAGCCCTGCCGCTTCCAGCCGCGCCCCGGCCCCGGCCCCGGCCCCGGCCCCGGCCCCGCATGCCGCGCCCTGGGACGCCGCCGCCGCCCGCAGCCCGCCGCCCCCGGAGCCCGCCGCCGCCGCCGCCGCCGCTTCCCCGACGCTTGCGCTGCCCGCAGCCCCCGAGCGCGGCCCCGCGCCCCCCGCGCCCCCCGCGCCCCCCGCGCCCCTGCTGCTGCCCCCGCCCGGCGCGTCGGGCGACGGGGACGGGGACGGGGACGGCGACGCCGACTGGTCGGGCGCCCCCGCGGACAGCGCGCTCCCCGCCCCCGACGGCCGGCCGGGCCCCGCGATGCCGCGCGCCGCACCTGTGCCCCCGGGGCAGGCGGGGCCGCGCGCGGAGGCCGACGTCGCGCTCCGCCCCGAGCCCGCCCCGCAGGGGGTGCCCGGCGCCCCGGAGGACGCCCCGGAGGACGCCCCGGAGGACGCCCCGGAGGACGCCGTCGGGGTGCGGCCCTCGCGGGCCCCGGCGCAGGCCCTCGGGGCGGCCGGGCCGACCCCTGCGCTGGGCGCCGCCCCCCGCGAGCCCGCTGCTGCCCCCGCCCCCGCCCCCGCCCCGCCGCCCCTCTGCGAGCCGTCGGCCCTCCCCGCGGAGCCGCTGCAGCCCTCCCTGCGGGCCCCCGAGGGGCGCGCCGCGCTCACCACCGCCCCGCCCGCGCCGCCAGAGCCCCCGACCCCGACCCCGACCCCGACCCCGACCCCGACGGCCGGCAGCCCAGGGCCGGGGCGCGGCGGGGCCGCCTCGGGGGGAGCCGCGTCCGCCCCCGGGGCCCAGGGGCCCGCCGCTAACCCCCAGGGTTCAACCGCTTCTCATGCGAGTGAGATCTCCCTGGACCCGCTGTGGCCTAGTCGCCAAAGTCCGCAGTGGGCTCCGTCCGTGCTCGGCGAGGAGCCGCTGCCCACGGCCAGGCTGCAGGTGAGCCATGCGCTCGCCCCGGGCGGAAGGCGGGCACCTGCTACCCCGGCCTTACCGACAACTGCAGCACTGAGCACACTCACGAGCGAGCTCGTATATCCCCATGAGGTTCTCACCTCCACCGAGGGGTCCCTGGCCGACGAGGTGTTGGCTGGGGCTCCAGCCTCCACGGCCAGTCTGCAGGTGAGCCATGCGCTCGCCCCGGGCGGAAGGCGGGCACCTGCTACCCCGGCCTTACCGACAACTGCACCACTGAGCACACTCACGAGCGAGCTCCTATATCCCCATGAGCTTCTCACCTCCACCGACGGGTCCCTGGCCGACGAGGTGTTGGCTGGGGCTCCAGCCTCCACGGCCAGTCTGCAGGTGAGCCATGCGCTCGCCCCAGGTGGAAGGCGTGCACCTGCTACCCCTGCCTTACCGACAACTGCAGCACTGAGCACACTCACGAGCGAGCTCGTATATCCCCATGAGCTTCTCACCTCCACCGACGGGTCCCTGGCCGACGAGGCGTTGGCTGGGGCTCCAGCCTCCACGGCCAGTCTGCAGGTGAGCCATGCGCTCGCCCCAGGTGGAAGGCGTGCACCTGCTACCCCTGCCTTACCGACAACTGCACCACTGGGCACACTCACGAGTGAGCTCCTATATCCCTATGAGCTTCTCACCTCCACCGACGGGTCCCTGGCCGATGAGGTGTTGGCTGGGGCTCCAGCCTCCACGGCCAGTCTGCAGGTGAGCCATGCGCTCGCCCAGGGCGGAAGGCGTACACCTGCTACCCCGGCCTTACCGACAGCTGCACTACCAAGCACACTCACGAGTGAGCTCGTATATCCCGATGAGCTTCTCACCTCCACCGACGGGTCCCTGGCCGACGTGTTGGCTGGGGCTCCAGCCACCGTGTCTGACTCACCTGTAAGCACCCGTCATTCTGTTCCCTCAGGAAGTGTGTACGCTTCCATCACAGCTGTCCCCGCCGGCACACAGAGCCCTGTCCCCACAACCAAGGTGCTCCTTCCTTCCAAACCAGCTTCCGGGCAGATCCCGAGTGCCGGGGCTGATGCTGGTTTAGTGGGTGGTGGTGATGATGGGGATTCTGACGATTACGACGACGACGACAGGGAGAGAGACGGCCTGGCCGTGAGCAGGTGTATGTGGTGCTCCCCCTATAGAGAATCCCAGGAAAGGGTAACGAGCGAGGCAGACACCCGAGAGGACAGTCGTGTGGATCAGGCCGCCCTGACCTCAGGGTCACTATCTGAAAGCTCTGCGGAAGACAGTAAAGGCACAGGGGTGATAGCAGACAGTCAGGCGGACCCGCACAGAGGCGCTGAGAAACCCCCGCCAGCGCCCGAGCCGCCCCAAGAGCCCCGGAGCGGGAAGCAGGAACAGGAGCCTCAGACGGGGAAGGCCCGGCCTCCTCGCCCCCCGGAGCCCGGAGCATGGGCCGTGGTTGCCGGTGACGAAGAGAGCGGCTCAGGGCACGCCCTCGTGGATAACCTGAATGACAACGACACCTCCACAGATTTCAGTTTTCCAGACATTAATGAGAGAGATGTGGATGGGGGCCTGGAAGCAGGTGACTCAGAAGTCCCCCCCAGATCCCCTCAGTCCTCCGCGCCGACGGTGACTAGCAGGCACTCGGAAGTATTCAACATTTCAGAGGCAGGTTAGTTCTGGATCCGAGAGATAGACCGAGGTGTGGTGGTTTTCTTCCTCCAAAAATAGAAAAACCATGGAAGGAGGCAGTGGTAAAGTGGCACATCGTTTTGTTTTTGAATCAAGACATTCGACATATCAATTTACTGTTTTTAAAGTATTGTCTTACTCATTTCAAACGAATACTCGACATGTTTTGGTAGCAGAGAGAAAGAAAACGTTTTTTATTTATTCTAAATTTTTCATATTCTTCAAGATGCCAGTTCCATGTAGGAGCAATTATGTGTGTGCAATGCATTTTTAGTATACTGCCTTTTAAATGATAGACTGGAGTGCGCTGTTTTTGGACAGTTTAACTTTCATATTCACTTATGTTCTAAAGTAAGATGTGATCTAATCTCACTGAATGATAAAGTGGATGATTAAATTCTGATAGTAATATGACAGGAACACCTCTCTGACCCACCCCATGGAAAAGATACGATAGTCTGCACATCCACGTCAGCCTGGGGAGCTTTAAAGGGTTCTGTTGCTGAGTTTTGAGAGTTAATGCTAAGATCTTTTTTTTTTTTTAATTTTTTCAAGTCGTCTTTGTTTGGTTACCCTAATGTTGCCTAAAGAGGGCAGTGTGAACTAACAAGATACGTTCTACTTTGGACTTGCAGTGATTCGCCTTTCTAAGAAGTTAGAGAATGGCATTAATATGCATAGTCTGTATAGGTATTGTATGACAAGATGTAAAACACTAGAACATTCTCTGTAGAAATGCACTTCATTTGTTAATGTATTTTATGCAAATTAGTTTATTGGCCAGCTGTTTCTCTGAGCAGATTACCTGCAACGTATATAATACAGATGTTTGTTTTAAATACCAATGGGGAGAAAGGGAAATTCAATACCATTAAGCATATGAAATACTAGATAATTTCATTGAGTTGATCGTAGGAATTTTATAGTTTGTTAAATTTTAAGGCATTTTAAAAATTAACAATGAAAATATTTAAATCTCAACATAGTAAGTCAAAAGATAGTTTAAGGTACCATCTCGTAATCTTATTTCATAGGTGCAGATACTTATAAGCCATATCATAGACACCAGTCTCATTAGGACATTTTTTCTCTTTGTTATTTCCATCCTTTGAATTAGTTGTATATTTTTCTTTCAGTGCA
The DNA here is from genome assembly GCF_018345385.1 of Vulpes lagopus. Classification (NCBI taxonomy): domain Eukaryota; kingdom Metazoa; phylum Chordata; class Mammalia; order Carnivora; family Canidae; genus Vulpes; species Vulpes lagopus. Next base: position 59,763,258 of record NC_054836.1, read on the forward strand.
GCAGCAATTAAAAGTTTGTACATTTTGATAGAGAAGTTTTTCTACATTCTGACTTGATACCTATTTAACATTGCATTCCAGTTTAAACATTACACTCTGATATGTGAGAATGAATAATGAATCCATAGGTCACCATATTCATTAGTGTTGCCATATATATGATTGTTATCTGGCTTCAATTATAGTACATGGTTTTTTTAAAAAAAATTATTAGATTTATTTTAAAGACATATTAGGAATTCATCCTTTTTTTTTTCTTTTTTCTATCTTACTAGGTAGTAACATCATCAGTATGTCCTTGCTAGATTATGCTGTTATGGAGAAACTATATATATTGCAAAGTGCCAAACCTAGAATTATCGATTAAAACTTAGTAATTTCTTATCAGTGCACTAATGTGATTAATTATGAAGAGTATGTTCTCCCACTGATGAGGAGGAAACAGTAGGAATATAACTTCCAATATTACCAGGTAACATAATTAATGGAGTAATAAGATCAAACAAATTAGGGAAAAATTCTTGTCTACTTTTAATACTGTATCTGTCTTATAAAGTAATTGAATATGCCTCCTTATCAAATGCAACAGGCTAATTCTGAAACTTATTATTTTATTATGCACTTCTAGAACATAGAATAACTTATGAGACATGCTCCCTAAAACCAAGTAGATGAGGCAGCAAATATGAGTATCTGCAATTTATGGAGGCATAAACTGAGACCCAGAGATACTAAATTACTTGATTCAGGTCTCAAAGGAAGTTAACACAAAACTGAGACTGGAATCATGTGTTGTTGGTGTCCATCTCTTAGAGACTATTCTTTCATCATTGAGGACAATAAAATATATATGATGCTCAATTTGTAATGCCAAAATTATACTGTTTTCTTTTAAAAGTGTATTTTGAAGTATTAATCTAATTTATGTTTACTAGTCATCTGTTGGAAGATTATTGTCCTATTTAGGTAACTCATATATGCTACTGAACCATATCAAAATAGGTATTTTAGTCTCAACTGATGAATCTAAAGATCAATACCAGTAGTCGTTCCTCACTGCAACATGTAAAGCAACCAGTTGATCATGCTTCTTTTTTTTATAAATATATTTTTTGAATTTTATATATTTTATTTTTTAAGATAATCTCTGCATCCGACGTGGGGGTTGAACTCATGACCCTGACATTCAGCACTAGCAGACACTTAGCTAGCCAGTATTATCTATATTTTCATGTAGTATCTCATCTCGAATAAAATACCTGAGTTTCCTAATATGTAATTACCATGGATTTATCATTCTGACTCCTCAGTAAAAAGGTTTATTTTAAAATCAGGCCTCCCAGAGAACTTACGAGTAAAGTCTGTATCACAAGATTTTATATGTGTGCATGTGTGTATATAGTGCATGTGTATAGTGAGTGTGATATATATGGTAATTTGTTACATATTTTATGTGTTCTGTATCTTACATATATATCACATATGTGATCAGATCTATCTCATATATACGTATGCATGTACGTATATAAGTGAGATATGTATTTACATACATGCATATATATACACACCTATGTGCATATTTCTATAAATATTTGTGGTCACGTAATTATATAAGCTCACGTTGTATATAAAGTAATGTACATTATTGGTTCTTAAACATTAATGTGGATCAAAATCACCTGGAAGACTTGTTAAAACACAGATTTCTAGGCCTTACCCACAGAGTTTCCAATTCAGCATATTTGTGATGGTTGGCATGGGGCCCCAAACTGGCATTTCTAACAAGTTCCAGGTGATGCCAATGCCAATATTCTGGGAACCACATTTCAAGAATGAATGATTTAGATAATGATATTAACTGCCATTTGTAATTTCTAGGTACCAGGGACTTTACGAAGTGAATTATTGCATTGTTTAGCCTCAAAATGTCCATTTAGGTAACAATATTATAGTCAAGAAAAAAAAAGTGAAGACAATTATGTATTAAAACAAGATCCTTTCTTAAATTTTATAAAGAAACTTTCAGTGCATTCACCATCAGATTATTTAGGCTTCTAGATGAGCCTCATCACAATGTGTAATGACCAGAGCATACGATTAACAGAATAGAAACTAAAGCTTGGGTCTCTCACAAGAATATTAACTACAGCTGAGGGATCAGTTGATTTACAGTATTCCCAATTTTTACTCAGTGTTATGATTTTTTAAGTCACACCTTTGGATTCTACTCTTTTCTAGCAAATGTATCCATAGTTAGAAGAACAAATGTCTAGGGAAATTTGGGTGTCCTTTGTCTACGGATACATTTCTTCAATCAATGGATTAAATTCTTGACCCTTTCTGCTTCATCTTTCAGAAGGAAGCCACCATTTTAAATCTGAAGCACTCTGCCGTTAGGTATACTTCAGGGCTGTATTTGTGAATTTATTACTCCCAAATTTGTTCTGAAATCTTTAAATTAAATCGATTCCCTTTGTCTCATATCAACTAAAGTGAGTTGCTTGGCATAAAAGCACCTCGTGTGCCAGGTGTCTAGAAAGCAATATAGACTCTCGGGGGGCACGTCAGTGTGGTTCTTCCAGAACTTCTGCAGGCACACGCTGAGAGCTTTAACTCCGTAGCAGTGTCAGCATATCACAGCAGAGCACTTGTAATGTCCAGTTGCCCTGGTTCGCCACTGCACATACCTCGAAGTAGAAGGGAAGCATTGTGACCGGCCGCAGATACGCTGAAGTTCTGAAACTCTTTTTAGCAACTTGGAAGGATTGCTCCAGTTGCAATGATTTCAAAAGTGCTAGAACGATAATGTACCCAACTGGTCACAAAAATAGTCATTTGCTGTCACTTTAAGAGAAACCTATATTTAAATTTTTAATAGTTTTCTGGATTGAATGGTTATCTTAATGTACGAAGGGTTATTCCAAGATTCCCTCTTTATGGAATTATTAATTGCTCCTAGCTACCTACTTAATTGCAGGATCAGAAACATTTTATTAAAATTACACTTGGAAAAATCAAGATGATATATGGTACAGTAAGTCGCATTGTTTTTCCTGGTCATTTTATTTAAAAACTGGATCGTTTTCTTATTTTAATACTTCTGTTTTCTTTTTAGCAAACCTTTCAAGGCAGTGTTATGCTCATTTCTTGCCACAGCACCCGTACCTAGGTGCCAGTCTCTGCTCTGATAGCCTGCCTTACTTTTTAAACCTTGTTTTACTTAAACCGGCTTGTAAAGGTAGACATTTTTTTATTTGAAATTGTAAAGGTAAGCAACAGCAATGAAGGTTGCGATTACTCGGTTGAAAAATGTTGTGACTTTTTCTTAAGCTTCAATATCAACTCTCTCAATTTTCTCCAACTACAGAGGCCAGTAATAGTAGCCATGAGTCTCGTATTGGTCTAGCTGAGGGGCTGGAATCCGAGAAGAAGGCAGTTATACCCCTTGTGATCGTGTCAGCCCTGACTTTTATCTGTCTAGTGGTTCTTGTGGGTATTCTCATCTATTGGAGGTAAGTTGAGTGCTTGTTGTAGAAATGTGCTTCATAAAGCTTAGATTTTGCCTGTTTTTTGACCTGAAACTTCTTCAAAGCATATTTATGATTCTTGTTACTTGATAGGTACCGTTAATTTATGCATCTACCATTAACTTAACTGTGAATACAGTGATTCTGTAAATCCAGAGACCTAATAAGCAAAGATTTGGTTGTTCTTCATACTTCCATGAAACAACTAAAGTTGAAATGGAGGAACTCTGGCTTCAGTTAATATTGAAGACCGTATTTCGACAGTGTATTTTCATATTAATCTAATTAACATTCAAACGTTATCGTAGCATTTAAGGTAAATCTAAGCTTCTCCGCTTAAATGCTCCAGCTGTTACAATCTCAAAAGCTATTGTCTAGAAAAACGTAATTTTTGATACAGTAAAAACACAGTTTATTTACAATAGTGGATTTTATACAAGCTGCGCATCAGCAGCATGCTAATAACAAAAAGAAGATAACCCATACACAAAAGTAAAAATCAAGCAAATAAAATATGAATATAATAAGAAAATAAAGATGATGACTATATTAAGATGCATGGGATTTTAAAGTTACTTATAATTTGCTTTGAGGATGAAATATAACTTTGCTGTCATCAATATCCTTTCAAAACTTTTTTTTTTTCAAAACTTTTAAAGGACAAAGAAAATTGCACCCATCATAAGCTTCCTGTCCCATAGCAAGCAGAACACACTGCAAATTAGGGGGTTTACTGGGGAAGCCGTGTAAGTCAGTCTAACTATTATAACCGTGTCCTGGAAAACAAAACCTTTATGACGATATAAGGAATCATAGCCTGGTAATTTCTTCCTTTGTTTTAAAAGAGACTTTTGTTCAAAGGCTCTATAATTAATTCCTTTTTGTTTAGCAACATTTTTCTACAAGTTCATATGACCATTCTTGATGCGTTATTCTAAACTATATTCTCTCAATTTATTCAAAATTATTTACCGTGTTTATGGACTATTTCCTATGTGTATAGTACTATGTTGACTACTGTGGAAAATATAAAAAATGAATGAATGAATGGAAAGTGAATGAGTCACTATGGCTGAGAAATGTATGCTTATTGAGGACTTCCCATGAAAAATTTATAGCAAACTATATAGAAGCGTACACATGACAACTGAACTCTAACGGTGGGAGTGGTCAGAGAACAAGGGGTCTCGAGAGGCCAGGATGACAGTAAATGTAACAGGTAGGGCTTGCGTGCCACAGGACCCAGGTGGAGGTAAGAGAGCAGCATTCAGGCAGGGACCCCGCCGGTGGGAGCAACAGGAAGCAGGGGTCGTGAGCGCCTCCGACAGTGACGTCTGGAGCACGCGGTTGCATGTAGTTGGACGTCGGTTGACTAGAGCAGAGCGTTTTCATGACCACCTGCTTCCTGTCTGGCCACCTTTACAGAAGAGAGTAAACCGCAGAGTACGGAGAACAGATCCTCCTTTTGCTATGATATAGGAGTCGGGAGGCTATTTTGTCCATAACGTGACGCAAACAAAGCTGCTCTCTTAACTGATGCCTGTAGTTTCTGGGGACTCTTTTTTTTTTTTTAATAGAAGATTCCATGCTCAGCAGAGTAGCATGAACGCAGTGCACAATCCATAAATGTTTGCTCAAAAAGAATTCATATTGCTTTTCTCCTTACTCCCCACTGGATTTGTTGGCCAAACTTTATACCAACATCGATTTTGTGTTTGTTCAGATTACGGGTTTTTATCTCATCTGATTTTTCCCTGCCAAACCAATTTTTTGAAGTTAATTGGAATTAGAGTAAATTTTTTAAAAGTGAGATGGAAAATACACCCAAATTCTACTTCATAATAAATGGTGTTAGAATAAATTTCTAATAAAAATTTCAGATGGCTTCAGTTATGATGTTGAAATAATTAGAATGAGGATTTTAATCTTTGTTACTTAATATTTCAAGTTTACTTTTTGCAAATTTGAAAGTGTCTTATTTAATATGATTTGGTATTTTATGGAGAATTAAAATCTGTAATGGTTTTTATGGTCTATTAATAATGGGTCATCTCATCTGTATTATGTGAAGAAGAAAGAAATTGCCAGTTGAAAAATATTAAGTTGACCTTCACCAATAAGATGTTTCTCTTTTCCTCACAAATAACACTTTCGGTACCTTGAGTAGAATGCATTAGCTTAAAATCTGAGCACTCTTGACGATTTTATGTATATATTTTATATCTATCATCAAACACTCTGATAAAATTTGTCACTCTTTTTACTTACCCATTTAAAATTTAACATATTTGTCCTTTTCACATCCATTTGAAATGAATTCACTTCAAAATGTAACTTTTTAGATCAGTAATACACCAGGGGTATTAGTTGGTGAATCACAAAATGACAGTGTTAGTAAATTCTTCACGGTTTTTGTGAGATATTCAAATTCTGATGTAGACCCGTGTGATTTCACTAGCTAGTATGAAAACATTTTAGACCTTTGTGGAAAGAAGTCCTAATAGTGACTCAGTCCTTATGAGATTTTCTGAGCCGATATATTTAAAGGCTATATTTAAAGCCGATATATTTATATTTTTCTGACCTAATTTCTTAGGAGAAAAAATAATTGTAAAGTGGTACAATGAGTCTTTTCTTTTGTCTCTTCACCTAACTCAAGGCAGTCCCCTAGGTTTTGTGTAAAACTTGGGAGAAAGCATGTTGTAGCAGGAAGACAAGAAATGTTAGAGGTGAGGAAAGCTGGGTCCCTTTCCCGGTTCTGCCTGCCATTTGTTCTGCGGTCTTGGACATGTCACTTATCCACCTATGAACTGGTTTTCCTCTCTCTACCATTTTGGGGGAAGGTTCACTAGATCATTTCTAAGACTGCAGTCAGACCTTCTTTAGGGTTTCTGTGATGCATGCAGCATAATGAATAAATGTGGTTCTATTTGTGTAAGGATCCAAAAAAAAAAAAAAAAGGAATAATAATTACACATTTCTAGCTCTTAATTCTAAATACTGTGATGAAAAGGTGTAAATCAAATAATCAGATTAACATTGATTGATAGGACCTATGTCTACAAGTTTAAAACAGTCATCACTTTTTTCATCATGGCTGAGTGATAATTAGCAAGAGACATAGTTATCAACACTTAGCACATAGACGTGAAGACGTTCGCTGCTTGTACAGAACAGATGGACTATAGATATTGAATCTTGTCATACATTAAATAATATGCCTTGAAATTATTTTCCAGATGTTTTAAGGTAGGATTTACATGAGCCAAATCATAAGTTTCTAAGTTGCAAAATGACGTCAAGATGGAAGATTTTCAAAAAGTTCTTTTTAAAGAAGACAAAGGGCAAACTTTTGGGAGCTTTTTTTTAACAGTTGGAACCTAAAAAATACCAAAGGTATAATCAACAAAATAGCACTCCATCAAAAGCAAAGGAGTATGGCAAAGAACTTTATGTAGATAGTTGTTTTAGCTTTGGGGAGTGGGAAGAAAAGCAATATGAGTTCTCTCTTGATCTTAAATTCAAATTTATGAGTCACTAAGGATAGCTACCAACCCAGAATGGAGGCCTCCGGTTACCATGCTGCCTCCGGGAGAGTGTCCCTTCCGGGATAGAACTGCACTATCAAGTATACTGAAGCAATATGTTATGATCGTCATCAAGAACTTATCCTACACTATCTAAATTTTAACTTTTCCAACTTACAGAGTTTTTTTTGGTATGATTTTATAATACCCTTTTGTTGCTTGTTAATACAAGTAACACCATTGGACCATATTTGCTTAAAGCAACAAATATTTACATAGCTTACATAGCTAAAAAGAGTAGAGCTGGTATTTGCACAGATGATACAATGAACATTAAACATAGTAAAGCCTAATACCAATAAGTTTTAATTTACCTTTTTCTGTTCTGTGAGGTCCTGCCTTCTTCCCATTTTCTCAGACCCATCCTCTCTCTATCCACCTATCCATCCATCCATCTTCCTCTAGTTATATATGTTTCACCTCCTTCTCCCAAATGTTTTGAGATTTTAAGTTATCCCATTTGAGGCTCAGGTAGGCAAGAAGTCTAGGATGCAGCTGAATTACCTGTGGTTGGTGAGATTTAGTTGCTCCTGGAAATCCATCTAAACATTCGACATTTAACACCTCTTGTACTCTTGGCACTGTATTCAGAGATGGGTTTACAGAAATCAAAAGACATGGCCCCATCTTTTAAAAAATGTAATGAGGATATAGGCACAAAACAAATATATTGCAAAATCATAACCCTAGCTACCAATTAATAAAGTTTTTTTTAATTATGTAGAGTTCAGGAAGTGAAGGTCATCCTTGGATTACTTAACCATATTTTTCAAAATAGTCTTTGTCAAGGTGAGGATGAGTGGAAGTTTGTCTTGAGTGCAGTGAAAACAGAGAAATGGGAGTGTTAGAGGCTACTTAGGATTGAGAACCTTTATCACAGAGAAGATACCACCGAGCTGTCTTTAAGGAGGTTAGTATTTCCCTGGCATATTCACGAGTGAGGCATTTTGATCAGGAGAAGCAGAGTTTTTTTAAAGATTTTATTTATTTGTCTGAGAGAAAGTGTGCGCACAAACAGAGGGAGAAGCTGGCTTCCTGCTGCGCAAGGAGCCCAAAGTGGGACTTGATCCTAGGGCCCTGGGCCATGATCTGACCCAAAGGTAGACGCTTGACCAACTGAGCCACCCAGGCGTCCCAGGAGAACCATGTTTTAAAGCAGGGGAAAGAAACCCTGAGTGAAGGCAGGACAAGGCATGTTCAGTGATCTGCAACTTGTATTATTGGAGTATAAACTTCAAGGAGAAAGTGAAAACAAGTGAGGGCCATAGAGGGGTAGCATTTAAGTGCTGAAAGATCTTAGGTACCAGTATCTAACAGTCAAGTGCAGAAATAGAACCAATATGGCCAAGTAACAGGAAGATAGATTTTTGGCTTAATACCAAAAATATCAACAGTAAGAGGCATAACAGTGGAACAGTGGGTACCATTTAGAGATACTTAGAATGAGTTCTCAGTTAGCATGAGAAAGAAATATCTAGTGACTCAAGGTGACTCATAAAGCAGTGAGGTCCTTGTCACCAGAGCTAATCTTTATGTGTCAGATTCTTAACATCTGCTGTGATATTGCACGAGGTCCCCTAAGACATTTTACGACTTGAAGATTCATTGAAAAATAAATAGAAACCCTTTTCCTAGCCTTGGCAATCTACATTTTAGAGGAATCAAAGAGATTTAACTGTGATCCTGAAAGACGTATCAAACCCAGTGTTTTCCTATCAGTGTGTCTGGACATGCTCCATCTGTGGCTGCACAGAGACCCCAAACTTCCCCTGGAGTCTCTGCTCCAGCCTGCTTGCAGGGGTGCTCAAATGCAGACTTTCAGCTGGGTAGTTTCTTTACCGTGAGACCTGTGGCCCTCATCCCTCCCGTTCTTCATGGTCGGCTGTACTCTTTTCCGCTTTCCAGGCTGTGAACCTAGCTCACATCCCTTCAACACTTGATTCCACATGCACTCCTCTTCCTCCTACACTGCCTGTTCTCCCTTAAAGACATTCTCGTGTTCTCTTGGTGATCCGTGTCCTCTAATCAAAGGCTTACACGATCACAGCAGAGGGCTAGTCTTTACTATGCACATCCTTGCTTTTGGATTTTTTTTTTTTTGCCTGTGACATTAAGGTTATAAATAAACTATATAATTTTATACTACTCATAGCAGTAAATTCATTGGGCAAATATTTGGGGCACCTACAACTTTAAGATGTGGGGCACCTGCCACTGTTCTTCGTGCTGAGGACCAACACTGCATTGAGACCAAGCACCTTGCCCTCGTGAGGCTTCCATTCTGATGAGGAAGGACCGACTAAAACCACGCGAGACAAATACATAAGTAAGGAATTTCAGAAAGTGACAAGTGACACAAAACTGACATTAGGGAGAGGAATAGTGACTTGGTGGGATGAGCTGATCCTTTTAGCTGACGTGGTCAGGGAAGGACTGTCACAGGAGGTGGCATATTAGCCAGTGCAAATATGCTCGGAAGGAGGCAGGCAACCAAAAGGAAGGTCAAGAGCCAAGGCCCCAAGGTGAGCTGATGGTGCCTCTTGGAAGAAGACACAGAGGACCAGTGTGGACCTGAGGCCAGTAGTAGAGGAGGCCAGGAGAGGACACCCCTGATGTAGGTGGGGGCCCAGGTCATGGAGGGTCCTACAGCCCTTCTTGAAATAATTGACTCTCATTCGAATTCCACTGGGAAGCCACTGATGAATTTTATGCAGGGAGCTGATTACTGAAGGAATATTACAATTGAGGTGTGTCCTATAAGAACAAATGTTATGTTAAAGCTCATTAGAATAAATATCTTGTAGCTCGACTCTTAAATGGAAAATGAGATTGGCATTTTTACTCAAACAGATATTTCTATTTAAGCCTAACCACTCATGAATAATACTTCAAATAAATTAAATGACCCACATCAAAGAGTGTCATTAGCAGTTTTAATTATCTAAATTTTTTTAATTAAGTACGGTTTGCATTAGTTTAAAGCAGCAGTTGGTTCTTTGCTCTTCTCAATAGTTTGTGGTGTGCTCTTACCAGATGTTACTCTTATTATCTGAATGAAAATAGATTCAGGTGACATTGTAGGTCATAGTTGTCGTTGATTCCAAATATATTCATTCTCAAAACCCTCATCAACAAGGCTAGCATCTGTTGGAAAGAAAATCACGCCTGTTTTTGGTTATATGCTCATTATTTCCTCACTTCGTTCTGTCCTTACTGCATTATCATACTCTCAGTATGAAGCGGTCTTCCTTTTTCATCAGAATATCACAGCGCTGTAGAATTTCATTTCTACCAGTCAGAGCTACCTTGTGCTAGCAGCTGAATATGCTCAGAAAGGTACGCTCACTGGAATACTGAGTGAAAAGAGCTTCGGACGTGGTTTCTTTTCCCCTCCGGTCCAGTCCAAGGTGGCAGGACCCCCTGGTACATAGCAGCAGAGGGAGAGTGGCTTGGGCCCTGAGGTGTCCTGATCCCGGCAAAATCCTGTTTGGCACCAACCACCGACTTCAAATGCCATCTCTGCTTTCAGGGCGTCTGATATCTACTCACCCGTGTGCGTCTGGCACACGTACAATTGAGATAAATTTGGAGGCCATGGAATTCTTTAATACTTTGTGTTTTGTAAAATAGATGTAGCTTTCCAGTCATGCCTTAATTCTGGAAGTTTCTGTCATAATTTTCAAGCAGCTCCGAAGTGGCCTTACGGCAACTTTCTAAATTGCTTTCTTTTCTTTCCAGGAAATGCTTCCAGACTGCACACTTTTATTTAGAGGACAGCACATCCCCTCGAGTAATATCCACACCTCCAACACCTATCTTTCCAATTTCAGGTAATAGCGTAAGGTGTGACCACGAGTAACTGGTAGTTGTTGAATGAAAAGCATAATGCGGGAAGGGTTGTCCTTATTGGAGTACTTTGCAAATGGCTCTGATGTGGATGAGTAAATACTTGAGCTGCCCAAAATATTTATTACAGCCGTGTATCAGGCGCCAAGGTTTCTATCTTGTTCTTAACAGTTTTGAACATTCTTGGCCATATAGGCGATATGGCCAAGTAACTCATGATAGTCAGCTGTGGTCAGTTAACACAGGCATAGCGATAAAATATAATTGGAGGCTGACCTTCAGTCATTTCCAGTGCCTTAATGGAAAGCTGAGCAACAAAAGTCAGACCAAATCGATGCAGTACGGGTGGCTAGGACAAAATAACAAAAACAAGGATAAAGCTTAGTTTCTTTCTGATCCTCTGAATTTATGTGAAAAGAACTTCCTTCACTACAGTAAGAAAAAAAGAAAATCAACTCTAAAACTAAAAACTATAAAGTGGTGGGAGTAGAAGAAAAACATGAGCGCACGAAGAATGTGTAATTGCCTGAAATACTTAAAGTCACAATGTCAAACAGCTTGAATACCGACTATTTTTATCAGAACTTACCTGGTTAACAATATTCAGGAATTAACCAGACATCCGCTGACCCTGCAGTTCACAGACACTTATTTGATTAACATTTCATAACATTTCAGAATGAAAAGTGATACCAAAAAAGGAATTGCCTAGAAATATGTGAACCGTGGAAGAAGTCCTGCAGGATAGAGGATAACACAAGGACACAGAGAACCACCAAACCAGGGAAAACAAAAGGAGAAATTCATCAATGTGGTTATGTTACAGAGGCCTCTTTTTCAATTGTCTGATGATACTCTATATGTTATTGTTAGAGGCCCAAGTTCCACAAGATGTTATCTTCTGAAATCTCATGATCTAAAAAATATTTTCAAAAAAACCAACAACCAGCAAACAAAGAGAAGCATTTTCTGTGTGATTTTCAGTGGGCATAGGAATTAGAAGTGTTTGGCTCTTTTTCCTCTTTTATCCACTCTGAGCCTTTAGATACCACTTATTTCTGTTTTTCTAGTTTATATTAAAATTCTGTACCTTTCTTTTAGTACAGCACCCTTTCTCATTAACATATTAAGGGTTTTGAGATTGACAGCTCTCGGGTACCTATTGCGTTTTGACTCTTTTCCCTTTCATGGCTCTTCTACAGATGCTCTCAGCATGGGTAAGCAAGCGGACATGCGTGGTCTTCCCAAGTCCCATATCACTTATTATTAACAGTAAATAATCCCAAGTCAGGACGCAGTCCAGGAACCCCAGCATCCCCTGCTGTACTTCTCAGAACACGTGTGACCGAGGGCATTTCCTCACGTCACCCGCGCTCCGGATCACCCAGATACCTGCCTTTCCACAGAACATAGGGAATTAAAAGGATATGTTGGTCTCACTTACTTGCAGACCAGTTTGTGAAAGAAATGACCAAAACACATGACTGGAAACAGAAAGTAGTCAGTTTGGTTGTGAAAAGAGGTTAGCCGTGCAGGCGGCATCTATGGGCTTGAGGGACCGTTACGGGAAGAGCTAATGACTTAGACGTGACAAGTTATTTCTGTTTTCTTGTCTAATTATAAACGCTCCTTCCAGGCAAGATCCTTCTGTAGATGTGAAGGCAGGATTACACCTTTGTTTAGTGTTTCTCAAGCTTAACTGGCTAATTCAATTTTAGTATTCAGGTACACTCATCTAAAAGAGAGAACAGATGGATTCTACTTTTCAAAAATATCGACAAATTCTTGGTAACTGAAGCTTAAAAATATTAAATGGCCTAGATGCTGAACATCTGTTGATGTAAATAAGTGTTTCTCGTGAAATGTGTTTGATGTTTCCTTGTCAAAGAAATCACTTGTGAAATTGCATACTGTGAACTAGTGATATGTTTAATCTAAGAAAGTCTTTCTAGAGGGGGGATAAAAAACAGAGCCAGTTAAAATAATTTGGCCCCTTCACAATTAATTAACAGATCCAATGACTTTGTTTACATAGCATATTTTCAAGTTAGAGTTCTTGAAATTTTACATATTAAAAGTCCCAAAGGTTTTTGACATTATCCTTAATGAATAGTCTGCATATCAATGTTTTCTATTATTTATAGAGAAGGAAAAATGTTTTCAAATGTAAACATCTGACTAACTGTAAAACATTAAACTATGTAATTTTATGAAACTAAAATTACGCTTTATATTATGTCTAGTTCGGGGTAGAATTGAAAATATATTATTATTTCTGCATTTTTTTACCCAGAAATCACATTCGTGTTAAATGTGTTAATGTAAATACAACTCCTATTCATGTTAAAGAAAATCACCCATGAAAAGATGGAGTCCATTGATAAGACATGAGGCTTTGGTGGCATCCATTATTTAACATCAAAAATTAATTCTTATTTCTTAAAGTATGAAAGGAAAAGCGATTCATGATCAAAGCAGAGTTGTAAAATGCAAATGATGATTGATAGTAAATTTGGAGAAAATTGATCGTTGCTTGATGTTTCATTGGAAGCTGAGGTTCCCTCAGGAATGTAGAAATAATTAAACTTTGAAGTTGTTTTAGAAGAAGGCACTTTATAAATCTTTATAAATGACAGGTATATTCCTTTCTGACGAATTATCCTTTGCGAACTAATTTTTTTTTTTTTTTACTTAGATGATGTTGGGGCAATTCCAATAAAGCACTTTCCAAAGCATGTTGCAGATTTACATGCAAGTAGTGGGTTTACTGAAGAATTTGAGGTATGATTTTAATATGTCTATTTTAAATTATATGGAAAATAGTAAATTTAAAAGATTCAGCGGTAGGCTATTTCTTGACCTAAAGACATTGATTGAAACCATTTTCACTTCTAAGAAGAATATTATTAGTTCTGTAATCATTTATGTGTTAAGAGATGTGTTATGGTTATCATATAATTTAGAAAATTGGTTTCCCATTTTAAAAACCAAGTGGTACTCGTAGAAAAAAACATTGTTAATTTTCTCCCATGAAGTACAGAATTCCAGTATTATTATTTTAATCTGAATTAGTAACACTGATTCCTTTTAATTTTCTAAATTATATAAATTATACTAAACTACTAAATTTCATGATTTTCAACCAAAGTACATATAAACTCTTAGTTGTAAGTATTACACCAGTGTAAATGCAGAAGCATTTATTATACAAGGTCTAATAAATATTAAACAAGGTAAAGTCCTATCTTCTCCTCAAGAAAATATGCAATTCTAAAAAACATTTGAACTGCACAATCAGTAAAAATGTTTCTAGTAATATCCATAAAATACTCTTAGAAGAGGCAGAGAAATTTGCTGCAAATTTACCATGGCCCCCTAAACTATCAGTTAAACAGAGTTTTCAAAATAAGTTAGAGTTAACAATGACAACTGCAAAAAAAATAAAGTTGACCAGTATTGAGCACTCCCTAACATGCCGGTCGTTGGACTAAATGCTTCTACATTCAATCTTTACCCAACTCTGGAAGTTATTTGTTTTTATTTCTGTTCATATTACTGACGAAATCAATTTCCACAGAAGTCAGTTAACAACCCCTAAATAGCAGAGCTGAGACACTTACCATGAGCATCGAGTAATGTGTAGAATTATTGAATCATTATACTGCACATCTGAAACTAATATAACACTGCATGTTAATTATAGTTCGATTTAAATAATTAATTTTTAAAAATGGCAGGACTGGGATTCAAACCTAGGTCTGTAATTTTTTTTAACTTAAATTCTATTTCCTATGCTGGTAAATTGAATTTAAATTTTAAAAAAAGAATTAAAAAATAGAAATAATAAAAATTAAAACATACTTTTCGTTCCAGCAAGCAAGGGATCTTTAGCCTCCCCTCTAATCCCTCTGCTCTAGGAAACATCACATTACTTTTCTGTCTCCCCTCTTAGAATAATCCCTACTCTCCGGAAGTGCTCTACGGACCTCCTTGTTTGAAGCACCTTGAGCTCTGATCCTGAGCAGAGGGTGGCCCACTTTCCCCATTGCACCTTGTGACTCCTGCTTCCCAGGAGTCACATCAGCTAAGATGTATTTAGGGAAGGAAAATGCCATAAATTGGAAAGCTTTAAGAAATCAAAAGAAATAGAAGTGAAATGTGATGTGTTTTCGCTAAATTAAAAATAATAGAAGCCAATTCACTTAATCTTAAAAGAAATCTAAGTCACTTAAAAGAATCTAAGTCAGTATGAGGTGGAATAATATAAAGAATTATCTATTTAAAACACCAAATTATTTGCTTCTTACCAGAATAGAGGTTAGAGGGGAGGTGGTACTATGTTAGCTCACAGAAACTATCAGACTCCCATCAAACAAAATTGTTATTGAAAGAGGGAGAATGTGACGAGGATGGGCCTCGTTTCCCAAATGTTAAAAACCACAAGAAAAAATAGACAATTTATAATAAAAGTTGCTTATAGCATATGCACAAAGGCAGATTTGTAGTGTTTATGATTATAAAATCATTTTCAAGAATGTTAAGCCAGCTCATGATAATTAAATTAATAAAATAACCTCATGTAAAAATGTGTATTCTTAATTCCATTGCTTTTAACTCACAGTCTGATTCAAGAAAATGTTTCATTAACTTAGTAATTAGCTTAATAACTAATAATGCTATGCCTTTTAAGTGGTTCAGATATTAAATTGTGTGTAGATCTAGAGTCAGAATGGCTTACTGCAAAAGAGGCCTTAAAAACTTACTGCGGGAGGCTGGGCCATTTGCTGATGAGTCAGATTCGTATTTGGGTTATACACTTTCTCAAAAAGTATAAAGCTTTCATGTTATTATCTTATATTAAATAATTGTAAGTTCCTACCTAATGTACTTAGAAAACATCTCTGAAAAGGATTTTAATTCATTTTAAAAATAATTGGCAGAATAATTTTTTGTACCCATCAAAGTTTAAATTAAAAAGAAATCTGCTAGTTAAATATGTTGAAAGTAATGCTGTCTAAATTTTGTTTCAAAATGATATAGTATATGTGATAAAAAAAAATCTTAGAATTGTTAATGTTCTGATAGCCCTAAATCTGTTACAAACCACCTAATAGGAAGCTGTTTACTCTTTAAAATTACTCTAAACAAATAAAAAAAAATGTGTCACTAATTTAGAGTTTCAAATAGTGCTATAGTGGTCAAATAAAATTATATTTGGATATTAGCAAATCTAATACAAGAAAACATGTCATCAAATAGATGGTTTTTTCTCATCTGCATTTTTATATTCGTATTATTATACCACTGTCCCCTTTTAAAAGTTATTTTTTTCGTTTTACATAATTTTAAGGTTCCAAATTGTTGGAAGTTTTGATGTGCATGCAACTGTTTGAAACATTCTGTTTTGTTACTATTTGACAAATGTATTTATTGCATGATCATAGTTTTCCATTGTAAACCTAATATGAACGCTTTTTTTTCTCATTTGTCGTGTGCTGTGGAATTTGATTTCTTTACTTTTTTGGCATTCATTCCCTCATTAGACACTGAAAGAGTTTTACCAGGTAAGGCATTATTTCACTGCATTTTCTTTTAGCCAAGAAATAGTTGTAACATGTAAAAAAAAAAAATTTTTTTGTTTTTGGTTAGACTAATTTGTTTTGTCTTTTATGTTATATTTTTAAGGCACTTGGCTTGAAAGGATATGTGTTAAAATGTCGTACGTAAATTTCTTTACAGGAGGTGCAGAGCTGTACTGTTGATTTAGGCATTACAGCAGACAGCTCCAATCACCCCGACAATAAGCACAAGAACCGGTACATAAATATCGTTGCCTGTGAGTATGTCCTTCCTCGGCCCTGACCTTGCTGTCACTGGCCTTGCTGACCTCGGTGTGGCTGGCTCAGGCCCTGGGTACCGGGGAGTGGGGCTGCTGTTAGGTGGCGCAGAGCATATATTCCTCTAACTTACACATCCTACAATTAACCAGAGGTTCCCTTTAAACAAAAGAAGCTCAAATTCAATCCTGGCCTTCCTTCAAGCCCCATGGGCTGTAAATCTGTCATTATTTACATCCCCTGGTCCTGTTTTCACTTGAGATCTGTTTAATTCTGGGTGAATTTACTGACCAAATGAGATTTCCTTTAGACTTTATTTTTCCTTCTAGCCTTTTCGTGTCTTTCTTGCCATTCTTCCTGGGGTCTTATGGCTAGTTGGATTGTTTTTTATTCCTCTTTCCCTTTATTTTCTTAGCTGTTGTCTTTTTTTTTTTCTCAAGCTACCTGTCTCTTGTTTAATGCACATTTACCTAATTTTCTCCTATGAAATTACCATCTTTCTTACATCTTCGTACTGCATCTCCTGTTTACATATGTTCCCTCTGGTTTTCCTTTATATTCTCCTCCATCTCTTGAAATCCATCTACATCTCCTCCCCCAAAACTTATTCTCCTCTCCTTCCTTAAGTATTCAGTGGGCCTCCCTGGATCCTATGAGCATGGTGGTACCAGCTTGGTTATTTAAGTTCGGGCACCATTCTAGTTTCTGGAAGCCAATGAAACTGCACTCCTTTTTTTTTTTCCTTTAGATTTTTTGGTTTACGTTCCAGTGAGTTAACATACGGTGTACTGTTAGTTTCAGGCGTACAGTATAGTAAGTCGACACCTCCATACACCACAGTGCTCCTCACAAGGGCGCTCCTTAATCCCCACCCAGTGTTTCGCCCCTCCCACCCCCCAACCTTCACCCCCTTAGTCATCAGTGTGTTCCTGTAGTTAAGTGTCTGTTTCTGGGTTTGCACTTCTCTATCTCTTTTTTTCCTTTGCTCATTGTTTTCTTTCTTATATTCCACATACGAGTGAAATCATATGTATTTGTCTTTCTCTGACTGATTTATTTCACTTTGCATAATACTTTAGCTCCATGTCTTTACAAATGACGAGATTTCATTCTCTTTCATGGCTGAGTAATGTATCTATATCTATATCTATATTCCATTTTTTGTTTATCTATTCATCAGTTGATGGCCTCTTGGGCTGTGTCCATAGTTTGGCTACTGTAAATAATGCTCCTGTAAACATCAGGGTGCATGTACCCCTTTGAATTCGTATTTTTGTATCTTTGGGTAAATACCCAGTAGTACAATTGCTGAGTCACAGGGTAGTTCTTTTTTTTTTTTTTTTAATATTTTTCTTAATTTTTATTTATTTATGATAGGCACACAGTGAGAGAGAGAGAGAGGCAGAGACACAGGCAGAGGGAGAAGCAGGCTCCATGCACCGGGAGCCCGATGTGGGATTCGATCCCGGGTCTCCAGGATCGCGCCCTGGGCCAAAGGCAGGCGCCAAACCGCTGCGCCACCCAGGGATCCCACAGGGTAGTTCTATTTGAGGACCCTCCACACTGTTTTCCAGCTTAGCTGGACCAGTTTGCATCCCCACCAACAGTGTAAGAGGGTTCCCCTCCCTCCACATCCTCGCCAACACCTGTGGTTTCTTGTGTTGTTGATTTTAGCCATTCTGACAGGTGTCAGGTGGTGTCTCATTGTGGTTTTGATTGGCATTTCCATGATGATGAGGGATGTCGAGCACCTTTCCATGTGACTGTTGGCCATCCGGTTGTCTTCTTTGGAAAAAAATGTCTGTTCATGCCGTCAGCCCATTTTTTAATTGGATTTTTTTTTCAGTGTTGAGTTGTAGTTCTTTATGTATTTTGAATACTAATCCTTTTATTGTCACATTTCCTTAAATAGTTTGGATAAATGCTACTTCCTTTGCACAGGGCTGACACAAATTTCTATTAGATGCTTTAAGGAGGACGTTCTGCTTCATCTTTGTCTTCCTCAACTGAAGTAACTATCCTGGCTGCACATAAAAATTCAGCTGCTTCTTGGACAGGGTGAAGCTGTTAAACTATTCGCACTACAAGCCAAATAGAAAACACCTACCCAGTAATTAAGAAGGGGATGGAGATTAATATTTTGTTGTGCACCTTCTATGTGCCTGGCCCCATAAACACATGATTCCATTTAATCCCTGAAATAACCTGGCATATCAATAATAACAATCCTACTGTAGAAATGAAGTAAAATAATCCAGAAAATTTACCCAGTAACATCCTTCTAAAAATATTAGAACGAAAATACAAAAAAAATAAAGTGTCAGCCTGGCATCAAACCTTTCCTTCCATTGCCATGCATCTATTTCTGGGTACATTCCCTGCACTTTGTGAGCTCCTGTTGTCCCAGAAGCAGTAATATCCCAGGATATCTCTCTACTGTCATGGTTTGGACTGTATCCACTTTTTTTTTTTTTTTGTATTCACTTCTTCATCCTTGAAAACAATAAATACATTCTGCCCCTTGAAATTCTCTGTTTTCCTTCCAGTAAGACTTCCCTTTCTTATTATGTCATTCCTCCAAATACATATAATTTCTCGGTAGAACTGAAGTTCATCTCAGAGTCCTCGTTTCTGCGTATTTTAATTGCCACAGGAGACCATGTCTAAGTTACCTTGGTTTTCACCCCTTTAAATAGTGCGGGACCCACACCCCCTGTTCTTGGGGAGCCCTTCTCTGGCCTTGCTATGCAGTAGCAGCACTTCGAGCTTGTCCCAGAGAGAGCTACTTGCTGTAACCCTACACAGAGATGTCCTAGGTCCCTTCTCCTCCCCTCTCTGCTTTCTCTTCCCCCACAGCCTCCTGTTCAGAGGACATACACTGCCATCCTTCCTTAGCTTTTTAAGACGCCCCCGACATTCTTCTCTCCCTTTCAGTGGCTCTCCACTGTTCACAGCCCTAAGATCCATCTCTAGAAACCCATCTCTAGATGCCAGTGTCCCCTTCCAACCTTCGTGAAGATGTTTATTATCATCCCAAACCAACACAATCTCTGCCTTCAAGTCCCCCCTCATACTTTGCACCTCCCTTGACACCTGAACATTCCTTTCTGTGTATGTGTCCACACTCATCGTGTGCATTAGACAACTTGTTGAAGGCCAGGACCCTTGTTGTATTTACCTTTGTCATCTCTGTATCTCCATAAAGACTCCTATAAGTAAATTATTTTTGCACTTCTTTTGATTGTATTTGATGTATCATTATGTAAATATAAATGACCTTTATGCTGAAAACTAGTCCATGCCATAGTGACATCTTTTCTTTTCTTTATTACAGATGATCATAGTAGGGTTAAACTTGCACAACTTGCTGAGAAAGATGGCAAGCTGACTGATTACATCAATGCCAATTATGTCGATGTAAGCATGCCCCAATTGAAACGTTCACGGAGATTAGACTAGGAATTTATTAGGCCACTGTACTGTACTTATATAGTGCTTAATACATGTTATGTGGTAGATAATATGAATCAGCAGTTGGACATCCCATGGCTAAAGGATTTCAGATTGAGTAACATGCAAGTCCTTGAACTTGGTTTCTCTTGTGGGTGAGAAAGGTATTTCGGGTTGGAAATGCACGTTCAAGGGGAATGGTGTATACGCACTTGGACAGGTTTGGAGCTCCTGGAATGTGAGGGACTGGACTCCTGCTTATTTTGAATGCTCTACAGTTCCTCGCCCAGTATTGTATGGGTAGCAGTTGATCCATAAATCCTGACTGAAGGATTCCCAAGGCCGTCCTGGCTAATAGGCAAACACGTGATTCCTAGCCCAGCTATCGGCCTCGTCATCTCTGGCACACACCTCAGGGTCCCCAGCCGTGTGGGACTCATTAGAGCTCCCCACAGGCCACGGACTAATTGACTGGTTTTTCACTGTGGTCAGCTGAGTGTCCATGGAGTTCAGTTACACCTCGCCGTGTAGCTGCCTGCAGGTTATGCTGTGTGGACAGTTAGTTCGCAGAAGTGAGCGCCGAGTATACGTATCCAGGGGGTGGTCACAGGCAGCCACTTTGTGCTCCGGAGGAGGCAGCGTGTATGTCGGATCCAACATGGGCTTTGGAGTTAGAACTGATTTTGAATCCCAGCCCTGTCACTGGGTGGCCACAAAAGGTTGGAAAGCCACTTAACTCCCATGAGCTTCTCCTCATCTCTAGACCAAGGATGAGGCTTCCATTTTGCAAGGATTTGGGTAAATGTTCATAGAGCATCTTGGGTAACAGCAGGTGCCCAGGGCAGGATAGCTGTTCGTGATTAGCACTGCTGGTACCCCCGGGGGTGGGGAGGGAGACAACACCAGAGGCTTCCCCACTGTCATACACAGCTGAGCCCCAGTGCCTCAAAAACATTTCAAAGCAGCGCAGTGAAAGCCCATAGTAAATAGATCAAGTGTACTTGGACTGAAGATGCAGAGAAAAGCATGTGGATTGAAGTAGAGAGAACTTTTTTCCCCCCAAAGATTATAGTTAGAGAATTGTTGCTGCTGATACTGCTAAGTTTCTCCACCATTGCAGGATTATTTTTTATTGTTTTTCTTTTATGGAAAAAAGGCACTGACCTTAAAAACTCACCACTGTACAATAAAAATGGCATAAAATCAGCAACTTAGCAAAAAAAAAAAAAATGTGTGTCACTTGTTTCTTCAGGGCTACAACCGACCAAAAGCTTACATTGCTGCCCAAGGCCCGCTGAAGTCCACTGCCGAAGACTTCTGGAGAATGATATGGGAGCATAACGTGGAGGTGATCGTCATGATAACAAACCTCGTGGAGAAAGGAAGGGTACGTAGGTCGTGATCTGTGTTCTCATCCCCCAGGTAGTCATCGGAAGTGCTGTGAGGTGCGTTTAATAGGCTCAACATCTCAACATCAGGAAGGAGCAGCAGTCCTGAAGCCTAATCGGGATCCCTCCTCTGTGGAGGACGGCTATGGGAAGCCTGATGCTGTAGGTCACAGGTCACACAGTTTACTGTAAATCACGTTATCTGTTATTTTTCAAAAATATTTATTATAGAAATTCATTTCTTTTTTTTTTTTTAAGATTTTATTTATGTATTCATGAGAGACACAGATAGAGAGAGAGGCAGAGACCCAGGCAGAGGGAGAAGCAGGCTCCATGCAGGGAGCCTGATGCGGGACTCAGTCCCCAGACCCGGGGTGATGCCCTGAGCCGAAGGCAGAGACTCAATCACTGAGCCACCCAGGTGCCCCTAAATATTTATTTATTCTTAGAGAAAAAAAGAGAGAGAAGGAGGTGAGGAGAGAGTGAGAATCCTCAAGCAGACCCTCCACTGACTGTGGAGCCCAATGTGGGGCCTGATCCCAGGACCCTGCCATCGTGACCTGAGCTGCAGTCGAGTCAGACACTGAAGTGACTGAACCACCCAGGCACCCCCGAGCAGTTGGCTGCTTAAATGCATTCTTCATGCCGTGAGGAAAAGAGTAATGACCCCCCCCCCAAAAAAAAGAGTAATGAGCCCCTTTGCAGTGGGCTTCACTGCAAAGCAAGGGAGAATGAAACATTTTAATTCACGGGAGCTGGATTCTAGTCCAGCTTTGTGGTGACTCAGTACATCTGGCCTCTCTTTCCTCATCTGAAAGGGGGAGTTGGGGTCAGATCCTTTCAGGTTTCTTGGCTCTGCAGGCCCCTCTAAACTACTCGCAATCCCGTAGAAAGAAAAGAAAATGTTTGGAAGAGTGACGGAGCCCATCTGTGTCCCAGGGCTAGACCTCTCCTGATTCCAGGGACAACTCTCACATCAAACATTTGAAATACGGACATAGCATCTTTACTTTGTCTTCTGCAGAGAAAATGTGACCAGTACTGGCCTGCTGATGGTAGTGAAGAGTATGGGAACTTTCTGGTCACTCAGAAGAGTGTTCAAATGCTGGCCTATTATACTGTGAGGAGTTTTACTCTAAGAAACACAAAGATTAAAAAGGTGAGTCCACGCATGGAGGACATCCTCAGTCAAGTGATACATCTGGTCTTTTTGTAAGTGAGTGGGTGGTACAACCAAAACAGGCTGAAAATAGAGATCATTGAAGGCATCAAGAGTTCTTATCACAACCACGCTCATCCCCAAAGGCTCCTGCTAAGTCTCTAAATGCCAGCCATGGCCCTGGAGCCAGATTGGTCATGGTGCCAGCAGGTGCAGTGGATGATGTGATGCACAAATGAAAGTTCCTGCCCCATGTGATAACTGCACATCTAACTAAAAATAGTGGAGATTGAAATAAGGCAGGAAAAGAAAAAAGCACTGACGTATAAATCAGGGTTCTCAAGAGCAATGTGTGCACATGTGTGTGATTGACATCAAAAGAAAAAGAATTTTTTTTAAGATTTTATTTATTTGAGAGAGAGAGAGAGAGAGAGAGTGCGCAGACTGAGAGGAGGGGCAAAAGGAGAGAATCACAAAAGGACTCGGCCTTGAGTGTGGAGCCCAATGCAGGGCTCGAACCCACAACCCTGAGCTGAAACCAAGAGTCAGTCGCTCAACTGACTGAGCCACCCAGGCGCCCCAAGAGGGAGATTTTTTAAGGAATTGACTCCATGTTTGAAATCCAAGCAAAGTTTTTATGTTCTAGTCACAAGAATTCCTTCTTGAGGAAAGCTCAGTCTTTATTCTTAAGGCCTTCAGTTAATTGGATGAGGTCTGCTGACATCATGGAGTATGATCTGCTTTACTCAAAATCTCTAATTTAAATGTCAATCACACCAAAAAAAAAAAATATATATATATATGTATATATACCCCAACGGGGAGAGGGGGCACCTGGCCTGCTCAGTCAGTAGAGCATGCAACTCTTGATCTCAGGGTTGTGAGTTTGAACCCATGTTGGGTTGTAGAGATGACTTAAGAAAATAAAATCTCTTAAAAACAAAAAAACCCACCTTGACAGGAACATCTGGCAGGGCTGGTGTTTGACCAAACGACCAAGCACCGTAGCCTTGCCAGATGAACACATGAAATTAACCGTCACAAGCCACAGTGTGTTTTTATGCCTCATTATGGGCCACGGAACTCGAGTCGGTGGTAAGGACTCGAGTCTGTGTGTGCCTGTGTGTTTCCACGCAAGCGCACTCGTGCGTGTCCTGTTGTGTTGTCTCCCAGGGCTCCCAGAAGGGAAGACCCAGCGGGCGTGTGGTCACCCAGTACCACTACACCCAGTGGCCCGACATGGGGGTGCCGGAGTACTCGCTGCCCGTGCTGACCTTCGTGCGGAAGGCGGCCCACGCCAAGCGCCACGCCGTGGGGCCTGTCGTCGTCCACTGCAGGTGAGTCCCAGGCACGGGTTCCTGAACCCACAGCATGGCTTCTGCTACCCAAGAGGGAGTCCCTGGAACAAGGGCTTTGCCAGAGCTGGCGTGACTCTGTGGAGTGGGGGGAGCGAGACCACATGCCCGAACCCCAACGTCTTGACCGCTCGGAAATGCACGCGGCAGACTCGGGGCACCGTCGCCAAGGATTCCCAAGCACCGGGGATGTTCATGGTGTTTCTTACTCTGTTTCACTGTTGAGTTGGATTTTAGCTTTTGAAACGTGTTTCGTCATTAAACATTTATTCTGGGACCAAAGTGTGTGGGACATACCGGGTCCCTGGGAGTTAGGGCCTCTCGCGCCGTTACTCCGTCAGGTTTGTGTTAGAGAAACGAACGCACCCAGACAGTGACGAGTTTGGTGAACTACTTTTAAGATTTTTTTTTTTTTGAGATGTTTTTAACAGCTTGGGATCAAACTCGTTTTCTCATTTTCCCAAGTTCTGTCTAATAGGTTAAGGTGTTATCAACTCGTCGTTACCCAGTTACTTTATTTCCAAGACTAATTTGATGAAGAGAAATAATGATATTTCAAAGAAAGAGAAAAAAACTGTGCCAGAGGTTTTAACCTCCTGTTTTGTTCAGTTAAAAGAGAAATAACAGTTAACACGCACTGAGCGCTGAGTGTGCGCCACGCTTTAGGACCACACAAATCAAGTGGATTTCTGTGGACGGTATTTGTGTCAGGGCCCGTCTGTGTTTTTACAGAGGCAAGTGTTTTCCTTTGATATACAGCTTATCTGACACATTCTAATTATCTATCTCAGGAGTTATCCTCAGACAAAGTTTGAGAGACCTATCTTGAGGTTTTTCATCTGTTAGCCTGACGATAAGCTGAGAGAAACAGGAAAATGCAAGAAAAAGAGCTCTGAAGGTCAGGGATTGTTTCTTAGCAAATGGAGAAGGACCCGGGTATTGTGAGGAGCAGGTGCTAATTTTCCACTCTAGCACTTCCTACTTGTCAGAGCATTTGAAAAGAATCCCTGCCTATGAGTCCGTCCCTCCGGTAGAGGCTTTGAAGAAGTCAATAGATAATGGCCCTTTAGAAATGACTGAGGGTAGGCTTTATTCCTCGCCGCTCGCTGAAATGATATTTTCAGCTGAAAGCCTTATCAAATTCTTTTTCCAATTAATGTGAAAACCTTTACACAAACATGTCTACCTGACAATACAGACCCAGGACCTTTTATTCTCAGAGTTGGCTGAAGCTGATGTTTTCATTTTGCTCCGATTAAATGTCTACTTGCTATGCTCGGGTGCAGAACGTCTTCACTCTGTATCACGTATGATGAATAACAAATACGATCATTGAAGATTTAAAGATCTCTAATTAATGAATTAGAAATCTCCCCCAGAAACAGGTTGTTTTACACCTTGCCCTGTGGCCAAAAATTAAAAGGCAACCAGTTTGTTACTTGAAGCACTGTACTCAACACCTAACCTGTTTGGTTTGGGATTTGCTAAATTATTTCTCATGTGGCTCAGTCACTTGGGGGAGAGAATTATTTTCACTTACGAGATAGCCAGGAGTGACCCAACTTCAGGTTCATCTAATCCTTGACATTGAAACGGTTCTCTTTTTGTGTCCCCTTCAGCGCTGGGGTTGGAAGAACAGGCACGTACATCGTGCTGGACAGTATGTTGCAGCAAATTCAACAGGAAGGGACCGTCAACAT
The DNA here is from genome assembly GCF_018345385.1 of Vulpes lagopus. Lineage (NCBI taxonomy): Eukaryota > Metazoa > Chordata > Mammalia > Carnivora > Canidae > Vulpes > Vulpes lagopus. Next base: position 59,789,107 of record NC_054836.1, read on the forward strand.
ATTTGGCTTCTTGAAACACATTCGTTCACAAAGAAATTATTTGGTGCAAACTGAGGTATGAGAAGGGTGCGCTTGGTTGCTGCTTCTCTCCCTCCCCCACTGAGAAGGATACTTTGACTTCCCTAAGGCTTGGAGACGCCACTAAGATGCTGGCACTGGGAGCACCAGACTTTGTTTCACCAGGTTGATTGGTGTCACAGGGCCGCCGTCTGAAAGTGCTACCAACTGGGTGGCTCCAAAGAACGCGGACGTGGGGCACCTGGGGGCTCAGCGGTTGAGCACCTGCCTTCGGCCCAGGGCGTGATCCTGGGATCGAGTCCCGCATCAGGCTCCCCGCAGGGAGCCTGCTTCTCCCTCTGCCTGCTCTCTGCCTCTCTCTGTGTCTCTCAGGAATACATCAATTAATTTAAAAAGAGAGAGAGAGAGAGAGAACAGACACATCCTGCCTTATAGTTCTGGAGGATGAAAGTCCAAAATCAAGGTATTGGTGAAGCCGTGCTGCCCCTGGATCCTCTAAAGGAGGATCCTGCTTTGTCTGAGTTTCGGGGAGCCCTGCATGGTCTGCGGATGAAGCAGCCTTCCTTCAGTCTCTTCCGTCTTCACACAGCTGTCTTCTCTGTCTGTCTGTGTCCAAATTTCCTTTTCTTAGAAGAACAAAAGCCACTACCTCATCTTGACTAGTGACCTCCACAGTGACCTTATTTACAACTACGGTCATGTTCTCAGGTACTGGTCAGGGGTGCTTAGGGCTTCGGCGTGTCTTTTGGGGGGATCCAATTCCACACACAACACCAGGTAACTGCATTAGAAGTCCTAGATGGACCGGCTACATTTTGTCTATTTTGTGACCATATCTTTGAAATGACACTGATGACAGAGAAGATTCAAAAAAAAGAGTCAGTGAATTGGGCAGCACCCATCCCAGCTAGCAAACACCTCGGGTCTCTCTGCAGATAGTGAATAAATGCATTCATTTTCATATTTTAGAAGTATGAATTATGCTCGAATTATGTCCCATTTTTAAGCCCATAGAGTTTATCATACGCAGTTTACATGACACGGACGAAGTCTGCATATCTGTATTTTTTCCCTCCTCTTTCTAAATAAAAATGAATTTAAGTTGCAAACTATGGATGGCAACCTGAGAGCAGTCAGAGACATGTGGCCATGTGGGGGAAAATCAAACCACACCATGCCACGGAGCCACACCATGCCACGGAGCCACACCATGCCATGGAACCACACCATGCCACGGAGCCACACCATGCCATGGAACCACACCATGCCACGGAGCCACACCATGCCATGCAGCCACACCATGCCATGCAGCCACACTGTGCCATCCAGCCACACCATGCCATGGAACCACACCATGCCACAGAGCCACACCATGCCATGCAGCCACACCGTGCCATGAAACCACACCATGCCATGGAGCCACACCATGCCATGCAGCCACACTGTGCCATGGAACCACACCATGCCATGCAGCCACACCATGCCATGCAGCCACACCATGCCATGCAGCCACACCATGCCATGGAACCACACCATGCCACGGAGCCACACCATGCCATGCAGCCACACCGTGCCATGAAACCACACCATGCCATGGAGCCACACCATGCCATGCAGCCACACCGTGCCATGGAACCACACCATGCCATGGAGCCACACCATGCCATGCAGCCACACCATGCCATGCAGCCACACCATGCCATGCAGCCACACCATGGCATGAGGGAAATGACACACTAGTCAGATTGGACAAGGGAAGAGTCCCATACAGGAACCAGAAGACGGCCATTAAAAGCTGTATGTAAAATTGTGCTAAGTTGTATATGACTGACTAAAAGGAGAATTGAAATGGATGGGGGATCCCTGGGTGGTGCAGCGGTTTGGCACCTGCCTTTGGCCCCGGGCGCGATCCTGGAGACCCGGGATCAAATCCCATGTCAGGCTCCCGGTGCATGGAGCCTGCTTCTCCCTCTGCCTATGTCTCTGCCTCTCTCTCTCTCTCTGTGACTATCATAAATAAAAAAATAAATAAAAAAAATAAAGAAATGGATGGAAGAAGAGCCATGAGAAGTAGAAGAGCCAGGAAAGCCCTCATGCAGAATACACAGAAGCGGGTCGCAGGTTTGAAGGATGAGCGTGTCGCTTTGCCTCTCACCCCCAAATGTCAACACGTTAGGAGTAGAGAGGCGAGGGACAAGAAGAGCTGCATTCTCTCCCGACCGCCTTCTTTCCTACATCTGATTTCCTGCCTGGGCCAGGAGGCCATCTTTAGTGGGTCCGCCTCCGCCATTATGTAAAACTGGTTTTGTCCGTCAGTGAAGACTCTTACTTTTGTTCTTAGACATATATAAAGGAAACCTGAAATAATGTCCCCTATTGTCATTGCCAGGAACAGTATGTTTTCATTCACGATGCTCTGGTCGAGGCCATACTCAGTAAGGAGACCGAGGTGCCAGACAGCCACATTCATGCCTATGTCAACGCGCTCCTCATTCCTGGACCAACTGGCAAAACAAAGCTAGAGAAACAATTCAAGGTGAGTTCTCTTGGAAGCCTCTTGGATGTCACCACACAATTCAGTGTTCCCACGTCTCCTCGGTTGAGTCGACAAGGCCAGGTGGATGGGTTCAGAGCTCCACTGGTACAGTGGCTTTGGATTGTTCTCTGTAGTGGGCACCAAAGCCACGTGGTAAATCTCAAGGAGAATCTTAATTTTGAGGAACAAGAAGGAAAGTTCTCAAGAACTCTAGATTAATGTTTGCAAATGCAGACTTGGTCCAGGAAAGGGGGGCACGGAGCGGAACAGGGGCAAGCAGACCTCATAATACAGACGGCCTAAGTGCTCTTTTTCCTTTGAGAAAACCAGACCACTTGACGATGAGTGCTCCGGCTCAGGCTGTTGATGCTACTCTGTGGAAAAATCTGTCTCACTTGAAGGCCCTGGACTAGAGAAGAGGCTACACCAGAACAATAGCTCTCCAACCCCAGCCTCTCCCACCCACCTTATCACGAGGCAGTGAACTGGAGCAGGGAGTGTGTTTTGTTCAGTATCATACCTCCCACAACCCTATGGGCCTATGGGGCCAGAATCTTAGTGAAGGGAGGGACATTTGACTCTGTATCCTACTAACACATAAGTAGGGAGGTAGAGGGTTGTGTGTGTGTGTGTGAACCCTAGTTCTCTGACTTCCAGAAATCAGTCAGCACAGAATTCAGAAAGCAGATCTTCCCGGGCCCTGCAGCGAGGGGGAGGCGCACAGCTGTGGCTTTCCCCAGGAATGGAGGCTGTGTTATTCACTCCCCCGTAGGCCTGTCCTACCCTCTTGCTTCCCGGGATTCCTAAAGAAACGGGGCCCATTTCTGAAGAAGGACTATCTAGGGAAAATGGGAAAGACCCTGGAAAAACCCAGGAGAGTTAACAAACCTTGAAATTGCAGGGTGTTTTTTCCTCTTCTCCCCAGGCTACCACATAAAAGGTGTTAGTCACCACAAATTCCTTCTGATTTTTTGCCTTCTCAGTCAGCACCTTTTGTGCCTTTGGAGGAGTCAGAGAAAGATTAGGGGTGAATGCTGCGCTTGGAACCTGCCGTCGGGAAGACATAAATGTTTTTATTCAGCAGAGCTTATCGGAGTGATAACAGAACACTAAAGAAAGAAAAAGTATGCTGCTTGGCTCCCAGAAATAGACAACAAAGGAGTATAAAACATCAACATTCGGTTGTTAGGATAGCTTTTTTTTAAATTAAAAAATATGTAAGCATTACTCATTTTCAACAGAATTCTCATTTCAGCGTGACTTATGCCTACATGACTGCATAAAAGAATTGATATGGCTTAGACTAGATAACCCAGGATCAAAATGGATAGATCAGTTATGGGGCCAGAATCTTAGTGAAGGGAGGGACATTTGACTCTGTATCCTACTAACACATAAGTAGGGAGGTAGAGGGTTGTGTGTGTGTGTGTGTGTGTACGGGCGCATGCCTGCACGGTCCTATAACACATTAGCCATTCGAGTTTACCTATAGGAACGATTCTTTGAAATAAATTACATGTCTGTTTATTTCTGGTATTTATCTGCAGGAAACAAAAATGCTAACTCAAAAAGACATCTGCACTCTTACGTTCATTGCAGCATGATTTAGGGGAACAACCTAAGTGTCCACTGAAGGATGACTAGATAAAGAAAATGTGGTGTATGTATTCCATGGAATATTATTCAGCCACAAAACTGAATGAGATCTTGCCATTTGCAGCAACATGGGTCAACCCAGAGGGCTTTATGGCAAGTGAAGTAGGTCAGAAAGAACTCCATGAAACAAATAAAGACAGAAAAAGACGAACACTGTATGATACCACTTATATGTGGAATTTTTTTAAAAAATTAAGTTTATAGATGGAGAGAACTGATTGATGGTCGCCAGAGGCAGAGGGCAGGGGGTGGGCCAAATGGGTGAAGAGGGTCAAGATATGCAAACTTCCAGTTATAAAGTCAGTAGGCGTAGGGACGTAATGTACAGCACGGTGACTACCGTTCATGATACTGTATTGCATATTTGAAAGTTGCTAAGATCTTAAAAGTTCCCATCATTAGAAAGAAATGTCATGACTGTGTGTGGTGAGTAATGTTAACTAGACCTATTGTGACTATTTTGCGATATATACAGACATCAAATCATTATGATGTACACCCGGAATTACCGTAATGTCATATGTCAGTTATATCTCATTTTAAAAAGAAAACAAGTGTGTATCGGACACCACACACAGGCTTTTGTGTTTGATACTAGGATATAAACATGATTTTTTCTATATTGATACCATTACTTTATTCTTCCCTTTTGCTTTTGAGTTCCCGTGCTTATCCCATGAGGCAAATAGATTTTGCTTTAGCCAATCTTTTGTCTTCTACAAAACACAGGCTCATTCTTTTGTAAAACAAAGTTAAAATGTACCTTGCCAAGAGGATTGGATATGTTCTAATTCAGGCTACTTCTTTGAAGTGGGTCTATAAATAGGCCTATCATTTGTGAAAGATTTGACTAATCTCTAAAGTCATTGAACAACTAAATCAAATTAGTTCAAGCTATAAATGTAGTGGTGTAACAAAAAGAAAATGTTCTTTGTTTACCAGTAATTTTAGATTAGAATTCAGACTCTGCTCCTTGCTGGCTTTACAGCTTTGGCCAAATGACTTAAACTCTCTGAGCTACATCCTACGATCTCACTCATATGTGGAATTTAAGCTGTTTTTGACTCCGAAGAGAATGACAAGGGTAGCCAGAAGGAAACTTCAAGTGGGAAGGAAAGAGATATTTTTTGGTTTATGTATTTTTTTTTTTTTTATGTTTTAATGAGAGGCATCTGAGTTTGTTTAAAGACTATTAGAAAGTGAGGCACCTGCGTGGCTCAGTCAGTAGAGCATGCGATTCTTTATCTTCGGGCCATGAGTTTGAGCCCCATGTTGGGAATAGCGTTGACTTAAAATAAAATAAAATAAAATAAAATTAAATTAAATAAAATTAAATTAAATTAAATTAAATCAAAGAGATTACTTTAAAAAAAAACTAATAGAAAGAGATCCATGGTAGTGGGTATGTGCAGGGAGGAGAGATTATTAGAGAGAGAGAGAGAGAGAGGAGATCCTGGGAAGGTGCAAAGGAGTAAGATTCAGGAAAAAAGAGGGATTGCGGCCAAAGGCAGGGACACCTAAGTGGGTGTGTATGGCAGGAAGCGTATGCGCTCCAAGGCTGGAGACTGAGGGAAAATTCTGTGGCTTCTATTCCCGGTGTGACACAGGAGGTGAGTGTGTGTGCATGGGCATGCGGTGCACACGTGTGCTCGTATACATTTTCTAAAATAATGATGTCAAATTGCTGCCAGAGGGGGAAGAGTTAATTTCAAGGACTCTGCACAGTCCTTACTGTAGTCTCAGAATCTAATATAGTAAAATCAGAAATTGACCATGAAAACTTGTCCTAAAAATAATCCACATATTTGGACAATAATAATGTTCTTTTAAATAATTGACCTATTAAAGAGGAAATTATAAAATCTTTAGAATTAAAAGTCAACAGAAGCATTACTTGGCACAATGTATACGATACAACTGAAGTTATATCTGGAAAGAAAGTTGTAGCCTTAAATATATTTGAGAATTAAAAAAAAAAAAAGCAAATGAAATAGGCATATCATGTAAAAGTTAAAAGAGAAGCATGGTACATCCAAAGAGGGAGACAGAAAAATTTTAAGGAAGCTAAAGCTTTCTTAAATTAACTAGAAAGTTAAAGTTATTAAATAGAAACAGAGATGAAACAAAACCAAAAGCAAGTTCTGTCAAAGACATAAAACAAACCTACAGCCAGATTGGTGAGAAAAGAGAAGAGTACACATAAAGAAATATTCAACAAGGGTTATAGGGTAGACAGGATACTATAAATCAGTGAGGAAAGGACAGAGTAAACAGTAAAGGAGACTGGGACAATCTCCATGTGTAAACAAGTAAAATTGGGTTCTTACCGCACCTCAAACACTAAAATTAATTCAGGATATATTAGGTACCTGGAGGTGAAAGCAAGGTTTTAGAACTTTTACAAGAAAATACTAGCAATATATATTTTGAACACATCAAGGTAGAAAAGGACTTCTTAAATAAAAACATAATTTGCCGAAACCTTAAAAAATGACTTGATCATGAGCATCTGAGTGATTAAAGAGAACAAAAACCTTGGCAACTTTTTAAACAGATTATAGACTAACATTCAAGACATCAAAACCTCCTACAAATTAATCAATGACAGTGAAGTAGAAATATAAAAAGACGATCATCAAAGAAGAAATCAAAATGGCTAATGAATGCTAAAATTCACAATCTCACAGTAATTAAGGAAATGCTAATCAAAACCACGTTGCATCTATCAGACTGTCAGAAATCAAATGGTGATGCCTCCTAATTCCGCGTGTGGGTGTTAAGAAGTATGCAAGGGATATCCATGGCTACAAAGTTTAGAAAAGCAGAATATTGGAAATAATCCTAACGTTCGCTAGTTGGAGGGATAGAAAAACAGCAAGTCGATTGTTCGTGAAACGGGTACTAAGAGACTGACTGAAATCCGGCCCTATCCATTTACGTGTACAGACGCACACACAGTTCACGCAATTTTCTCCCAACTCTGGTGTGCGACGTCAGTGGGAGACATGGAGGGTGCACACCTGTAGAGGGAGCCGCGGGGAAGCCGCTCCCAGCCGTGGGCGTCCAACTGGAGGGCGCTCCGTGCTTCCCGCAGCAGCCCTGGTGCAGGGGACACAGGTGTGCCAGGGAGTTAGAGCAAGGGACTCTTGGGAAACCAGTATCGAACCTTGGTTCCTTGGTTGGGTCACGTGTGTGTGTGAGAGTATCTGGGTGACTTAAATAGTCTGTATTTTTCCAGCTCCTGAGCCAATCAAATATACAGCAGAGCGACTATTCTACAGCCCTAAAGCAATGCAACAGGGAGAAGAACAGGACGTCTTCCATCATCCCCGGTACGTTGTGCCGCATCGTGGAAAAACCACCGCTGTGCGGTAGTGGAAGCCGTGGAGGCACCCGGCAATGTCCGTACATCCTGGAACGAGGCCGTGCGCTCTATGTCCGATAACGTGCCTGTTCAAAGGGACTCCTAAATCCTGGCGTGCTCCTTAGGAAATGCAAAAATCTTAGAAAAACTGCCTTGCAGACCGTCGGCGCTCAGCTCGGGACACGCAGGGGAGCTTCGCGGGGGGTGGGGGTGCAGAGCTGTGGGCGCGGCGGGTCACCACGACTGTTCTGTGTTCCAGTGGAGAGATCACGGGTGGGCATCTCGTCCCCGAGCGGGGAAGGCGCAGACTACATCAACGCCTCCTATGTCATGGTAAGTCGGGCTCGTCCCCGAAAGCCGCCTGCCAGCTTGTGTCCCCAGAGCGACTCTGGCAGGGCCTCCCGAGCGGTAATTGCAGACCCAGGTGGCGTAGAAGCCACGTCCCAGGATCGTGGCCCGCGGCCCATGGCCCACGGCGGCCAATGGAGCAGCAGCGTCCTCTGACGCCTTCCGAGCTGCGGCCCACGGCCAGCCACCAGAGCGTGATGCGGGAGGACCCGGGGGCCTGTGGCCACGGCGGGGGCTGTGCTGCACCCAGGCCTGTCGCAGTCTGGGTCACGGGAGCAGGGAGGTGCATGCGGGTGGCCACTGAGGCCCGGGGACAGGAGTAGGGCTGAGCGTGCAGATGGTCCCCAGTGCAGCGGCCCGGCCTCCCAGCAGGTCCCCACTGCACCCTGGTCCTCTCCCGCGGAGGGTGTCTGGGCACGATGGCGCCCGTGGTCAGCGCATGGACTTGGGCACTTTGCACTGGGACTTGTGGGAAGTGACAAGCACACGCTCCCCTCTGGGTTTGCGTCCTGTCTACTGTAGTGGGACATGGTCCGCGTGCACTTTGCGTGACAGCCAGGTGGCCGTGGGCACAGCGCTCAACCTCTCAGTCCTCAGTGGAATTCTCTGTGAGAGAGGGGGTCACCGTTCCTGTTGCGTGATGACTGCTTGGGGCAGAAGGGACCTAAGGGAAAGAGCGCGCTAGTCCTGTGCCCGCTGTGTAGACCGTGCCGTGGACACACGGGCTCCAACAGTCACGTTGCTGTTGACAGGCGCCGTCTACAAAAGGCTGCCTCGCTCGTACACATATTTGGGACATTTAAGGCCGCGTGCCAGGGCTCCTCCTGTCTTCTCTTTGGTTTCGTAGGGTTACTATCAGAGCAGTGAATTCATCGTCACCCAGCATCCTCTTCTCCATACCATCAAAGATTTCTGGAGGATGATATGGGACCATAACGCCCAGCTGGTAGTCATGCTTCCTGACGGTCAAAACATGGTAAGCCCCCCGGTCGCCTTCGGCGCTGGCCTCCTAAGACGCACCCAGTCACGGCAGTCAGAAGCCCTCACGTTCCAGCACATGATTGTTTTTCAACTCGTGAACCCATGTCACTGGAGTTGCACCTTGTCTACAATTGGGCCCCACTCGGTTACATCGCCTCCCAGGTCTTGAAATTGTTGAATGACAGTTTTAAGTGAAAGTAAGTTAAAATTAACTTAAATTCAGGTGTTCTGTGACCCTGCAACCATGAAGTCAGTCCATATGCTTCTATTTACATTCTTAAAAAATAAAACTCCTAAGGATACTTGGAGAGTCCCTAGTTTAAGGAGATCTATACAAATGCCCCCCAAAAAGCCCTATTGTGTTTAGGCTTTGCACATACACTTCACGCGGAGATTTATTTCTTAGCTGTAAAGTTAGACTGACCATTCCAAATGACACTGGAAATTTCCGAGCTCTTAAAATCACTTGAATCATCTCTCCTCAGTTATCGTTTACGGAAGCCACAACTTGCCATTGTTACTGAAGAGCTGAGAGCGGAACACAAAGCCATAGTGTAGTTTCTTAAGTGTAATATTTTATTCTGCACATCAGACTCGTTTAACGCTCAACATTTCCAGAGTAGATTTTGAGATCCGAAGAAAAATTCGAGTTGAATTCTCTATGTCAACCAGTCAACTTCATTTCACAGTCTGACTTATTAGACATTTGACTAAAATCTAGACTCTTCTATGGTGTTTAATCCTCCAGGCAGAAGATGAATTTGTTTACTGGCCAAATAAAGACGAGCCTATAAACTGTGAGAGTTTTAAGGTCACCCTTATGGCTGAAGAACACAAATGTCTGTCTAATGAAGAAAAGCTTATCATTCAAGATTTTATCTTAGAAGCGACACAGGTATGGACCTACTTGAAAGGACAACTTTTTTTTTTTCTTTTACGCACATGTTATGTTAAATATATGCTGATTTAAGGATCTTCCCTAGAAATAAAAAGAAGGAACCTAATTTCTTACAAATTAAGACAGATTACCCAAATAGTCCATTTTACCTTACTTGTCACTTTCCCTTAAAAAATCCCGTAGAATCATTAAAACATCAGTCACCACCAAACTACAGCATTCAGACACAGGAAATCAAAGATTTCTCTCCTACTCCGGAGTCGTTTTGATAGAACTTAAATTGAAAATAAACTCAGGGGGGGAAAAAAAAAGAAAGAAAAAGAAAAGAAACTCAGGAAAAAATAATAATTCCATTAATCCTGATTCTCGTGTTCTAAGGTAAATTTTTATCTTGAACTCTTCTGAGTAAAATGGGAGAAATATCACCTACCAAAATGAGCTCAGCGCTCTCCACCAGGAGACAGTGTGCTGTGCTGTATGTAAGTGAAGAAGGGCTTTGAAAATGTGGTGCTGCGACCCGGGCGGAGGTGCTCCTTCCCGGTTACCTATAAGGCAGCCACCTGAATCCTTTGTCAAGGACTATTTATGTAACTAGAGGACATAATTTATCGTACAGCTCAGTAAAATCCTAACGGATACCAAGGAGGGAGGCGTGTGAGACGCAGCGAACGTCTCCAACCAGAGAAAGGTCAAATCATGTTTTCGGTGGTTTAAATGTCGCACTTCGATTCTGAAAGTGGGGACCAGATAAAAAGTTAGGTTCTGCTGCTTATTTTTAAATGTGGCATTTTATTGAGTGCACTTCAGGAAGAGGGGGTGTAGGGGCTGGGGTGGCACACAGGCGTCGGCGTGGGGCCAGCCCTGCCTCGCGCTGTCCTGCACCCTCCCCGCATCGATCCCGAGCAATCCCGAGCGGTGCCCGAATTTGAACAGGTCCGTGTGATTTTTTAAGACAAATGTGAACGTTGAAGATTTCTTTTGGGATTAAATTGAGTGGCACAGACGCGTCTTTGGTACCTGACCTCGTAGTGCAATCGCCGTAGTAAACCCACAAATAAGGCTTATTTTTAGTATGAAAAAGGAGATTGCGTCTGCACGTGGGAGACGAGGCATCGCAGCAGTTTCTTCCCCCGCAGCTGGAGGACGGGCCTCAACCGCTGCCCTTCACTCGTGCGTGTCCCCGGTTGTATCACCTTTCTGGAGTCCTGGCTTCCCCAGCCATCCCACTCATACCGGCACTCGCCAAGGTGACTCTTCTGGAAATACTAATTTTTCTCTTGTCTTCCAGGATGATTATGTGCTTGAAGTGAGGCATTTTCAGTGCCCCAAATGGCCAAATCCAGATAGCCCCATTAGTAAGACGTTTGAACTCATAAGTATCATCAAAGAGGAAGCTGCCAGCAGAGATGGGCCTGTGGTTGTTCACGATGAGTAAGTCCCTCCCCTTAAACTGTTTCCTGCCCCAGCGCTCTCCAGGGGGCCACATATTTCTGTTTTGTTTGGACCAGTTGGGGTGACTCAGCCAGGGGGGATTGTCTGCTTCTTATAAACAAGGTTAACACAGAATTAGATTTTTTTTTTCCCACTTCTCTTGGCGCTCCTGTTGAAGGCAGACGATGGACGCCTAACCACGAGAAGGTGCCCGGGCCTTGCGTGCCGAGAACACTCGGTGACGAGTCAGGGTTCTGGCCCTTGAGTCTCTGCAGGTGCTAACCCGAGAGACATTTCTAAGTTATTGACACGCTGGACAGGATGAAGGTGGACAGAGTTTTTATTTACCAGGAACAGGAATCCATCCAGTAGATCTCTGCAGGCTCCTGTTACAGGCAAACAGGAGAAGCATAGGAGTAATGACATGCTATCTGCACGTGTTATACACTAGGTGTGATGACTTGTCCGTCGTGCTGGCCTCTTGCCGGCCCCTCCCAGAGTAGACAAACAAGTGTGTGAGCAGACGTTAAAGTCCCATGAAGTGTCCCGTTACTAACACCGAGGACACTTGCTGACGTTTCCAATTATACCTTAGTTCTCCGCACCATAGACAGAGATGCCCCATGAGAAGTGTCCCTGTTCCCCCTGCCAGGCTGTCCCGGGGGCTCTGGGGCTTTCTGAGCTCCCACTGTGAGTGTTGATGCATTTGAATGGAGTCTTTGTCCCTTCCCTGTGCTCCAAGGCCTGGAGGAGTGACGGCAGGAACTTTCTGTGCGCTGACAACCCTTATGCACCAGCTAGAGAAAGAAAATTCAATGGACGTTTACCAGGTGGCCAAGATGATCAACCTGATGAGGCCGGGAGTCTTTGCTGACATTGTGAGTAAAGGGACAGTGAGCCCCACGCCCCCGTCAGAGCGTTGCTGATTCCTAGAGGCCGCCAAAGTCATCCAGGCACGTCTCAGAAAAGATCACGAGGCCCCAACCTCTTACCCCGCAGCAGCATTCGGGCTGAATGACACGTTAGTCCGTCCACAGGCCGTAGAACGGGAATATAAACGATGAACATAGAAAATTGCTGATAAAAGTCCTTAAACGTCACATTCTGAAAAATACCCTCAGTCGAAGCACCAACCAATCCACCTTAGCGGCAAAAATAGTTCACGGGGGGCGGGGCTCGAGGTCCGCGGGCCTCTGAGAACACTCGCGCGGGGGCGCTGGCGCTGTGCGGTGTCCTCCGGAGCGGATCGTTCTGGTGCTTAGCGGATGGGTGGTTCCTGGGTTCCACCTGCCCAGGAAAGGGACGCGGCACACTCGGGAAGAGAAGTCTCAACTCTGAGAACTTGAAGTTTTGATTCGTGTAGAAACGAGGGCTGGAGGGCTGGAAAGGCAACAGGGAGCTTAGTGCCAGTGTCCCCGGGGGAGCGGCTCGGGGGACGTGGTGGCCGTGGCCCCGCTCCCCGGCCTGTCAGAAAGCAAGGTGACCCCGGCACACACGCGCTCCAGGGGAGCCCTGTTCAAAGTCCCTCAGGCCAGCTGAGTCACCTCAAGCTGCGCCTCTGCAAGGTGCTCTCCCGGAGGCTGACCTTCCCCTGGTTGGTGACCTTCCCCCAGAGGCTGACCTTCCCCTGGTTGGTGACCTTCCCTGGTTGGTGACCTTACCTGGTTGGTGACCTTCCCCGGTTGGTGACCTTACCTGGTTGGTGACCTTCCGCTGGTTGGTGACCTTCCCCCTCCCTGGTGGGTGACCTTCCCCCAGAGGCTGACCTTCCCTGGTTGGTGACCTTCCCCTGGTTGGTGACCTTCCCTGGTTGGTGACCTTACCTGGTTGGTGACCTTCCCCGGTTGGTGACCTTACCTGGTTGGTGACCTTCCCTGGTTGGTGACCTTCCCCGGTTGGTGACTTTCCCTGGTTGGTGACCTTCCCCCAGAGGCTGACCTTCCCCGGTTGGTGACCTTCCCCTGGTTGGTGACCTTCCCCTGGTTGGTGACCTTCCCTGGTTGGTGACCTTCCCTGGTTGGTGACCTTACCTGGTTGGTGACCTTCCCTGGTTGGTGACCTTCCCTGGTTGGTGACCTTACCTGGTTGGTGACCTTCCCCTGGTTGGTGACCTTCCTCTGGTTGGTGACCTGCCCCTGGTCGGTGAGTGCCTGGAACGACGCACCAGCACCTGTAGGCCCGAGGCCCTCCTGCTGTGGTCCCAGCTCATGTTCTCCACCCCCGACGGGCACCTGGAAGAGATCTCTGTCCTTCTGGGTCTCACCCTGAGACCTCGGGGGGGGCATCGGGCCAGCGGGGGTGTGCAGGCTCCTGGCAAACACTGTGCGCGAGGCGACAGCACGGCCCCTTCTGGGGCTCTCTGTGCCGGGGAGCCCAGCAGACCTCCCCGCGGCTGGAGAAGGGGAAAGGGCGGGTGAGTTGTGAGGGCTCCTAAGTAGGGCCTCACGGAGCCTCGGACCAAAGGGTCACACGTGTCCACGAGTCAGGACCGCTGACAGGTGGCATCACCGTCTGATTCCAGGGCGTAGCGTGGGGGAGCACCTGCCCGGCGGGAGGGTGGGGGAGTCCTCCAGGTCAGCAGGTGCTGGCCATCCCCTCGGAGGTGCCCGCAGCCCCAGCCCACGGCGCCCAGGCAGGACGGGGGACAGCCCCCGCCAGGCACGTCTTCGCGGCGGCCCACTGACTGGTGCTGCTCTGTCCCCAGGACCAGTACCAGTTCCTCTACCGAGCGGTCCTCAGCCTCGTGGGCAGCAGGCAGGAGGAGAGTCCGCCCACCGCCACCGACAGCAACGGCGCGCCGCTGGCCCCCGGGAGCACGGCCGAGAGCCTGGAGTCCCTGGTGTAGCCCGGCCGGGGCGCGGCCGTCCCCAGATCGAGGCAGGACAAGTGGCTCCCGCTCCACCACCTGCTCACGTCCACCACCTGACCGGGACCGTCATGGCGTGGGATCCCGCTGCCGAACTCCCGTCATTAACAGCGTGTGCCTTTCTGCAGAACTTCTTGTGATTCTTAGTTGCGTTTGAACTAAAATGGTTGAATTTTACAGTATTTCTAAGAATGGAATTGTGGGTTTGTTTTTTCATATTGATTTTAACAGAAAAATTTTGATTTATAGATATTAGGAATTCCCAACTACAGAACACATGTTCGTTTGTACTGTCAGATTTTAGCTGTATTTGTAGCAATCATCAGGTTTGCTAGAAATATAACTTTTAATATAGTAGATTGTAAATAAAACACGCCGTTCCCTATGATATTCAGCGTTTTACAACTGCAGTATTCGCCTGAAGTAGAAATAATCTGATACTTACTGTAAATACTGCTCTAGTGTCTCCATGGACCAAATTTATATTTATAATTGTAGATTTTTATATTTTACTACTGAGTCAGTTTTCTAGTTACGTGTAATTGTTTCTTTTAATGATGTAATTCATTATCTGGTCTTACTCTACAAGCCCTGACGTTCTTTCGTGGTATCTTATAAATTAACCCTGTTTTAGCATGTAACTTTAACTTTTATGGGAAATAGAAATACGTTTGTTTCAAAAGATGTTTTTATGAGAATAACACCTTACCCAGCATTGTTTCAATGGTTTTTATCCAAGGCCTTGCAAAAATAAATATGAATATTGCTATCCATTCGCAGTTGTTTGGGGAGTGTCGTGCTGGGGCACGTGCAGTAGAAAAGTGTAGACACGGGGGCCCCTGGGATGGTGGAAGTGGAGAAAGGTTGATGGGATGGAGCTGCGATTCCCAGCCTGGGCGCCGAGGTGCACGGGAGCTCGCTGACAGCGCACAACCACTATTATTGCCTTCCTGGGACCTCACTACTCACCGTGGACCAAGCAATGGTGGGAAACTTCAGTTAGAACCAAGCTGGGGCTAGAATTGTGCAGATTTGCTTGTCAGGGACGAGCCAGGCTGGCCTGGCAGCGGGTGGATTGACAGACCCAGGCCGGGAGCTCTTCAACCCCGGGGTAGAAAGAAGGGAGGACGCCCCATGTGGGGCACATGGGCAGCATCCCAGAGCCCTGGGCAGCTGACGTGCAGGGAGACGGAAACACCCTTGGCGACAGGCGGACTCGGAGCCTGGAAGCTGTCCCCTGCCTCAGCTGGGACCGTTTAATAGCAGCCCTGAGGAGGAAGTGCCAACCCCCACGGACGCCCAGGGCCAGAGCCAGGAAAGTTTCCTTTAAACTAGTGGCTCTTGCGTCAGAAAGGACAAATGCCCACCATGTGCTTCGACGTGGGTGGGACGGGACTGGAGGGTGTGATGCTGAGTGAAGTCAGTCGGAGAAGGACGATCATCACATGATCTCACTCATACGGGGAATAGAAGAGATAGAGAAAGGGATTATAGGGAAAGGAGGGGAACTGAGTGAGGAAAACCAGCGGGGGAGAGACAAACCCTGAGCGACTCCTAACTCTGGGAAACACAAAGGGTTGCGGAAGGGGAGGTGGGCAGGGGGATGGGTTGCCTGGGTGACGGGCACCGAGGGGGGCACCTGAGGGGATGATCACTGGGTGTGATGCTATATGTTGGCAAATTGAATTTAAATAAAAAAGAAAAATAAAATAAAAAACTAGTGGCTCTCCGAGTCTGGTTCCTAAACCAGCAGGATCAGCAAAACCAGGGAACTGGATAGAAATGCGAACCCTGGACTCCCATCCCTGACCTGCCACAGCAGCAGCTCCGAGGTGGAAGGTCAGCAGTCTACTGAACACTACAGTTTGGGGACCAAGCTCTGCAGCAACAATTTAGGGAGCTTCCAGTTGCCCAAGCACTTCAGGAAATGTTCACCAAATCCTTAACGTAGAACCAAAATTAATTGGCTTTCCTTTTAAAGCAGTAGTCACAAAGAGATGTGAAGTAGGAAAAAGCTCACCAAAGAGCGGAGTGTCACAGGTCGCAGGAGGTCAGGAGGCAGGTTTTACCAGGCACAAGAGAAAGAAATGCGCTTCCTTCTCACCCTGTCTCGGGAAGAAAGCCACAAAGTTATTTTTGATTTCTCGGTAGCTTTTCTAACCTTCTGGTCTTGCTTTATATTCTTTCCCTCCCAAGCCACAGTGTTCGATCAACAGCTGATGTGAACTGGGAGTACGTGTCACCGTAGTTATTTGGTCTCTTTCTCCCTGGGCCTTTGTCCCGAGAGCAAACACCCTTCGGGGAGAAATGGAATTTTTTTTTTTTTTTTTTTTTTGCCTTCATGATCATTTATCAATGAGGCGCCTTGCAGAATGTCTTCCAAAAGGAAGTAATTATGCAAGTAACGTGTGGTAAGTCAACATTTTGTAGGCAGATGCTAATAACTGTAGCGGAGTAAGGTCCATCATAGTTGCAGTGTGATACTCCCTGAGACTTTGTGGCATCGCCTTCTTTACATATAAGGAACACAGACATTTCGTACATACATATTCTACTCATTATTGAAGCTTAGGATTCTTAATTTTCCTATTTCTGATGTGAAACCCCCTAATTTGTTAGCACATAAGACGCCTTAGACCATTTTTCTAATAATCAGAACTTGGAAACTAAGATCTCCTTATAAGCAGATCTATTTTTAAATATTTTATTAGACTTGAACTCCACTTGCAAATAGCACATAGAATCAGAAGAACTAATCATTTATTGGATTAAAGTGAGCTTTTTAGGGAAAATTGGAAAAGCTACATATTTGTCAAAATAAAACACCTTTTTATTATTATCATAAAGCGTGATTGAATATCATCCACTCACTTGCTAATTGCAAAATGTTCTGGTGCATCAGAGGTCTCCTCT
The DNA here is from genome assembly GCF_018345385.1 of Vulpes lagopus. Lineage (NCBI taxonomy): Eukaryota > Metazoa > Chordata > Mammalia > Carnivora > Canidae > Vulpes > Vulpes lagopus. Next base: position 59,806,118 of record NC_054836.1, read on the forward strand.
TCATTAGTACAGTATTAGTGTGTCGGAGTAGGTGGTGTTAAATGCTAAGGCATATAAATGACACATTACACCAGTTTTAAGAAACTAGACATCCTTGGCATTAGAGCTGGGAGGCGTTTCTTTTCTTTTCTTTTTTTTTTTTTTTTTGCAGTAATCATTTTTAAAATGAAAAACAAGATATGAAAGTGGGAGTAAGAAAGGCTGTGGGTGTGAATTGGAAACTTCTCAGCGCACACACAAGTCCTGGCAGTCCGTCCACGGTGACGCGTTCTGAGCAGCCCACGGGCGACACGGGCTGGCGTTTGAGGAAATCTGCAGACGGGCGAGTGTGTGATACCTTCCTCCGCGGCTCTGGATGGGCCACCAGCCTGTGTCTCAGATGCTTACGGTCTTGCTTCAGCCCTAGAGGAGTCGCCTCAGTTCTGAATTATGCAGGGACATGAACAGATGCAAGAAATTTCTCCCTTTGCTGCTCATGCATTTAATGAAGCCACGTACCCAAAACTACAGCAGGAAGGTTCCTAGTGCAGAATGTGGGATCAGAGGAGTCTTTTGAGGCACCTTGACTCCAGATGGTGTAATGGAGTCAGGAAGCTAAATCTGCATTTCTTGGACTTTTTAGAGAGTAAATGAGGAATCTCCCAGCTTTCGTCATTACGGTATGTCAGTTCAAAGCTCGTGGGGATACCTAAAGAGACTCGAGAACTAGATCAAGAAAACATGAGATGCTTAGAAAATAAGGCCAATGACGAGGGGTTGATAACCGGGGCCACTGAGGCCTACTGGCAGCGCGCACCTACCCGCCACTGTCCCTCTCGGGTGGCTTCCTGCGGCACATGCTCTTTTCCAAAAACCGCTCAACAGTATCTTCCCTCCCACATAGGACTTTTCCTAACTCATCCCGCTCACTGTGGGGTCTGGGAACCTTCCCCTTGAACCCAGGTGAGCCTGTGACGGTGCTAAAAGAGGCGCCATGCGACTTCTGAGGCTAAGCGGTGAAGGGCGGTGCGGCTCTGCTAGCTCCTTTGGGATGCGCGCTCCTGGCACAGTGCCAAGGCAGGACGGAACCCACACGTGGAAGGATCAGGAGCCCCAGGTCCTGGCCCCTGGCCGGGGGGGGGGGGGCGGGCTTCCAGCTGACAGCCACGACCCTGCCAGCTCCAGGGACAGGACCTCTCTGCCCAGTCAGCCCCCTGCAGGACTGTGTGGGGCCCTGGGTCCTGGGGCCTGAGCCAGGGACATGCTGTTCTAAGTCACTGCAGTTGGGGTAGTTCGTGACACAGTCGTGGCGGTGACACTTCTTATGTTTCAAAGCCCAACGGCCACAAACTCTAGTCCCCGACTCCCTTGCAGCTAAGGGCGTGGGTGTGAATGAGCCCCTGAACCCGGGCCACAGAGTCCAGGACGGCCGCCCGCCCAGGTCAGCCCGCTGGCTGCAGAGTGCCCGTGCCCCCTGCCCCGTGCCCCCCTCCCTGGCGCTCCGTCGGGGCTGCAGCTTGCAGCCAAGCTGGTGACCTGAGCATCCCCCGGGGCCTGAGCCCCCGGCGCCCCGAGGGCTAGCGCCTGCATCCCACTGGGCGGGCGCCCCTGCCCCTGCCCCACCGCCTCGGGTGCCTTGCTCTTCCAAATGCCAGCAGGGGGTCTCTGTTCCCTCTTCCCAATGCTGACTCGGTGGCCTGGACAAGTGTGTACATGACCTTCTCGGTGGCTTCTTCCTTGAGCAGCTGTAGCGGCCCCGAGTATCCTGCCCTCCCGCCCTGGCCTGAGACCCTCTGAGCACCAGAGCGAAAGGAATCCTTCTGGAGCACAAATCTGACCTCGCCAGCCCCGAAGACTGACTGACCTAGTCTCACCCTGTGGTGACACAGTGACTGCGATGGTTGGGGCTGACTCATATGACCAGGTGACACCCTCCGTCCAGGCTTATGAACCAGCACTGAAAGAGGCGACCCCTGCAGAGAAACACCCGCCTCCTCAGCATTACCAGCTAGTCCTAAAAATAATGGGAGGGCCAGGGGTGGGCAAACTCTGGCTCAAGGGCCAAGTCTGCCTGTGACTTGTTTTTATAAATAAAGCTTTATTGGAACATAGTCATGTCCACTCATTCATGTACTGTCTATGGCTGATTTCACACTGCAAAGGCAGAAATGAGCAATTATGGCCCCTCTGGCCTACAAAGCCTGAAATATGTAGTACTTAGCCCTTAATAGTCAAAGTTTGCTGACCCCTGAGTGAGCCACATGCTTGTAATTACAACTTATCCGTTCATTCCCAGCTCTTACCACCACCACCTCCACTTCTGCAGTTCCTGCTGGAAAACTGAGAGTCCACGCAGTGTGTGATGACATCATCCTTACTCGAGTTTACTGAAATCCCTTTTCTAGCACTGCCGCGAGACTAGCTCTTCAATCTTCTCCCCTCTATGGTTCATTGGTATTAGGAAGCTAATAATTCAACGGGGCACTCAACACGTTTCCCTCACCCCCACTAAGGGCTAGTTCCCTAGTCCCCCTTCCATCCGGGCACTATTCCTGGTTGGAGGTGGAATCAGGGTGACACTCATATTTCCTAATTGACTCTGTTGAACTCAATGTTGTGATTTAAGAAAAGTGCCATAACAGAAATGTCTTTACTGATTAATATTGATCTCCATACATTATTTTTGGCACGTAGGACTAGGCCTCAATCAACTTTGATCCTTTTTAAATAGCCTCGATGTTTTCTCAACCTCCATATCCCCCATATGTAATACCTACTTACTCCAAGGACAGAGGTCAGTCCATAGGGCCAGGAGCTGTATGTAGTCCTAGAGAGTCAAGGGTTTACTCCATATTTCTTTTTTTAAAAGCTTTTTTTTTTTTAATTTTTTTATTATTTATTTATGAGAGTCATACAGAGAGAGAGAGAGAGAGAGAGGCAGAGACATAGGTAGAGGGAGAAGCAGGCTCCATGCACCGGGAGCCTGACGTGGGATTCGATCCCGGGTCTCCAGGATCGCGCCCTGGGCCAAAGGCAGGCGCCAAACTGCTGCGCCACCCAGGGATCCCTTACTCCATATTTCTAAAGGAATATTTAGTTTATATTTTTCCCCAAAGAGCAAAAAAAAATTTTTTTTTATTTATAATGTAATCATTTACAACAACTTGAGACATAATTCACACAAAGTATACAGTTTAGTGATTTTTAATATATTCAGAACTGTGACACCATTACCTCCATCGACTCCACAACATTTTCATGACTCTAAAGAGAAACCCAAACTCATTAGCAGTCACTCCCACTTTCCCCCAAACCCTTACCCCTACGCAGCCACTAATCCACTTTCTCTATATGTAGATGTGACTATCCTGGACAACTTCATACGAATGAGATCACACGTGGACTTTTGTGTCTGGCTTTTTTCGCTTAACATAATCTCGTCAAGGTTCATCCATGTTGTAGCATGGATCAGAACTTCATTTCCTTTTGATTGCCAAATAATATTGCGCTGTATGGATATGCCACATTGTTTATTCATTTATTAGTCGATGAACATTTGGCTTGTTTTGACACTTTCCATCAACATTTGCTTGCAAGTTTCTGTGTGGACATATGTTTTCATTTCTCTCGGGTGTGTACCTAAGAGTGGAATTGCTGGCTCATGTGGTTGCTCCGCTTTTAACCTTTTGAGGAACTGCCAAACTGTCTTCCCAAACGGCTGCACAATTTTACATTTCCACCAGCAGTTTTTGAGGACTCCAACTTCTCCACACCCCCACCAACACCTGTTACTGTCTTTTCCATTATAACCATCCTGGTGAGTATGAAGTGGTATCTCACTGTAGGTTTGATTCGCATTTCCCTGGTAGTGAATGGTGTTGAGCACCTTTTCATGTGCTTATTGCTTTTGTATCTTCTTTAGAGAACTGTCCATTCATATCCTTAGTCCATTTTTTAAATTGGGCTCTTTGTCTACTTACTGAGCTATAGTAGTCCTTTATTTATTCTAAATACTGGTTCCTCCCTTACCTGACAAACGATGTGCAAAAATTTTCTCTCATTCTATGATTCGTCTTTTTGCTTCTTGATGTTACCTTTGGAAGCACAAAAGTTTTTAATTCTGATGGTGCCAATCTATTTTTTTTTTTAATTTCCTTTTGTTGCTTGTGCTTTTGGTTTCAATTATTTTAGAAATCATTGCCTAACCCAAGGGCATGAAGACTTACATCTATTTCTTCTAAAGGTTTTACAGTGTTTGTTCTTCTATTTAGGTCTTTGGTCCATTTTGAGTTAACATTTATATATGCTGTGAGGAAGGGGTCCAACTTCCTTCTTTCACATGTGGATATCCGGTTGTTCCAGCACCATTTGATGAAAAGACTATTTTCCTCTACTGAATTGTCTTAGCACCATTTTTAAAAATCAACTGATCATAAAGATGAGTATTATTTCTGGACTCACAATCTATTCCTGTTTTTCATGCTACTGTAAATTGAATTGCTTTTTTCAGTATTATTTTTGTTTCATTTATTTATATTGTATAGAAATACTATCAATTTTGTATATTAATATTGTGTTCTGCAACTTTGCTGAACTCATGTATTAGTTCTAACATTTTCTTAAAGTATTCTTTTGGATTTTCTATGTATAAGATCATACCATCTACAAATAGAGATAGTTTTTCTTCTTCCTTCCAAATCTGGATGTGTTTTATTTCCTTTTCTTGGCTAATTGCCCTGACCACACCCTCCAGGCCAAGTTGAGTAGAACTGCCGAGAGCAGACATCATTTCCTTGTTTCTGGTTCAAGGGGAAATATTTCAGTCTTTCATCATTAAGTATGATGCTAGCTATGGGTTTTTCATAGATGTTCTTTATCAGGTTGAAAAAGCTCCCTTCAACTCCTAGTTTGTTGAATCTTTTTTATTATGACAGGGTGTTAAATTTTGCAAAATGCTTTTTCTGTCTCTAAGGAGGTGATCCTGTGGATTTTGATTTAATCTTACCTATTTCCTTTTCTAAACACTCAAAACTGTCAGAAATGTCATTTACTAGGTAAATCGTAATATTACCAAAAAAGCCATAAAATAGAATTATTACAAAGGTTGTGGATAGGTAATCTAAGAGTATCTAACTGAATCAATTTGAAAAATACAAAAATATAGCTGTGTGAAGATTTTTTTCTTACTAGAAAGATAAAAGTTTATCTGATCATAGGAAAATATATTCTTATAAGAAAAAAAGATGCACGATAAATTAACATATAGCACAATCATCGCTTTTACATACACATGAAAAAATAAATGTAAAATTATTAGAGTTCTCTGGTAATTACTGGCATCTCTTGCTCCAAATGTTTTCATATTAAAATAGAGATTTATATTTTTAAAACATCATTGTATTGACTGACTCAAAAAAATACCAGGCTTTATATTTCAAAGTAGCATATTAGCAAGCAGGTTGTTGCACATATGTTCAGAGCTATGTTGTCTGGGAAGATAAAAACAAGATATAATTCTCAATTACGGTTTGATTGTGCTCTGTGTTGTATATACAATGCCTTCTGCTTTAATTCGCTCCAGGATTGGTTCATAGATGTCCTTTGAAAAGGGCCCCATCAGACCTTTAGCTTTAATTTCACCTAGAAGAAAATAAAGCTGTAGTTATCGTTTTAAAGGTATTATTAAGGTTAATTTCCACCGCACAAGCCTCCGTATCATACACAGGGAAAGACGCTAACTGCAGAATGAAAGCACAGCTGGATGAACTGCACTAACTATTGCCAAAATGATCGGAGAATAAAGCGCAATAAGAACGTAAAGTAAACCTGATTTGTCTGCTTTATTTGCTGATGCTTTTTTTTAAAAAAGCAGAACACCAACGGAACGAATTAAAACCAGTCTGATTATCTGGCACAGGCTTCCGTTAAGACAACTGAAACAGCAAATCTGAGTACCTTCCTTTCGCCCCCTCATCACTTCTCTACTCCGGTTCCTCAATAACTAGGTAGGTCACTTAATTTGATATTAGCTGATAAACTACTGTAGATACATTTTCTCCGTTTTTCACATTTATATGCTTGATGCTCGTTACTCCCTCCCACACTCACGAGGGCCAAATGAAGGATTTCACTCAGCGATGACGCTTCCTGAGTGTACAGATGATCTCAGGGGACAGGGGAGTTGAAATATGCTTAGTTCAAAATACCTATCGAGTGCAGCTAATGTACTAAGGGATGAAGGTTAGTAGAACACGGTCTGTATTTGGGGGGATCTGAAAGTGAATACCCTCCGCTATTTCAGGGTTAGCGCCCTTAAGATATGAAAAATGAAGGGGAGAAAGGAAGAGTTGACATTGCCTGGTGGGGTCATGTGTGTGGTAGGAGCTTTACGTATTATTTCACCTCAGCAGCACAGAAAAATTCTGAATTAGGAGTGAGAATCCTCACGTGAAGGATGAGGAGCTGCAGCTCAGCTACGGAGAGCAGCTCGCGCTCCATCACTCGGTCGTCTTGTGATTGAGCTGAGCCACAGAGAGGTGTGACTGCAACCCACGGCTCTCCCGCACCCCGGGGCCTCCCGGGCAGTACTCGTCTCAGGAGTCTGAGGCAGCTCACTTTCCGTGGACGCCCGTGTCACACTAAGAGTAATCACTTGATGTCCAGGCACGGAATGACTTGGAGATGATTTGGAGACCGATTCAGTTCTCCAGTGAAAGAACTTACCATCAAGCAGCATCTTGGCTGCCATCGCCGTGGGTAACCCCACAGTTTTAGCCATGGCTGAAAAGCCATTGGCGTCTCCATAAACCACGAGATCAACAATCTTATTTTCCAAGTGTCCAGAGGGATGTCTGATTCCAAAACTGTCTCTCATCACAATCATATCTTTCTCTCCAGGGCCTTAAGGCAAATAAACACATATTCTGAAATGTCATTACCGGACAACTCCAACACCACAACTCATTAGCATCTACCTTTTGCTCTCACAGGTTTCTCCTCTCACCGTGTGCAGCCCTTAGACAATCATCTATATTGCTCTTTAGCCCAAAGGCCGAGTGAAAAACTCAACAAATGACAACTCTGGCCATGTTCCTCTGCCCGGGTTGGTAGCACTGTGGCCTGGCTACAGACATGAAGGCGCTGTGGTAAAGCTCCCACTCTTCCCCCAAAAATGCTCCTTCAGCATTTCCCAAAGGCATTAACACTAAAACTAATCATAAAAAAATTTTTTTAAAAAAATAAAACTAATCATTTGTTCCTTTTCTATGTTCCCCAAGTTCATTCCTATGTGATAATTCTCTTATTCTTCCCTCTGGAAAAACAGCCCAAGTGCCCCCTCGCTTCGGGCACCCTTCCCCACCCCTGCTGCTTGGCTCCAGCCCTCCCATCACGTCCACTAGTTGTGCTGACTGCATCCCATGACGCCGCTTCTGGGATGTGAGCTAATAGCCCACGGCCTACCGTAGGAGAGTTTCCTGGCCAAATGCTTGGAGAGTGCATCCACCACAGACTCGGCTTGAGGGACTTGCTCATCCCCGAGTAAGCCCAACCTGAGAAGCACAAGAGGTGGCTGTGTTAGGTCAAGTCTTCCACAGAACCTCACTTGGGAAGGAGAAGGGAGCTCTTTGGATTTTATCTTAAAAGGGAACAATCGCAAGGTGACAGTCCAAGTTATAGGACTCGCCTAAATCGTAGAAAGACATTAACAATAGCAAAGTTTTCATCTTTAGCATCATCAGACTCCCCAAGGCAGTGCTCCCCAGAGCAGAACTGACACATGCTAAGTCCGCACTGTTGCAAAGCTTCTTGTGAGATCACGTACAGGTTAGTTCTCCCACAGGAAGAAGAGCGGCATAATGGGCCACAGCTGTGTGAAGTAGATGGAGAAGAGTAGGAGAATCTCCCACGGGACAGAAAAAAATATCCCAGCTTTCTGGGGAACTGAGTAGTGAAGTGTCTCAAAATAAGTAATTCCCAAGTCACAACTGCCATTGAGTTTCTATCTACCTTTTTATCCCCACATGAACACAGTTCATGGAAATCTCTACTACAGGCCAACATTAGAGCAGCAAATTAATCAAAGACAATGTAAAACGTCTAGTCCCTTTTACTAGAGAGGACTAAGAAATCATTGATATTTTTATTGATATTGAAGGAATCCCATATTGTGCCAAGTTGACCGGTGGGTGCCTACCATTCAGCAGCCTCCAGCTGGGTATTATCTCTTCCCAGCTTCTCAAACACAGCTTCCCTAAGCACGTCATGCTTGGAGGACGGTGAAATCCCAACCAGACCACAAAGGAGCTCTTTCTGGTCAGAAAAATAAAGATAAAATCCTAAGTTCCTAATAAGTAATCAGTTGAGAATTTATCCTGCTAAGGCATTCGATCACATGTGCACCTCATATTTTAAAAGAGAAATGACTAGAAATAATAAACTGTAATACTCACACATGCATACACACATCCACACACTCGTGAACAAGTGATATTCTAAAACGATGTTTCAGCAATAAAAATGGATCATGGCATGAAATCAATTCTAAAACGATGGCACCGTATTTACCATCACATCGTCCCCGTTACGTTTTCACTCATTCTCCCTCTCCCTCCAGTAGTCCATTTTGGCCAGGATCAAATGGAATGGGCTCGTTGCTATGGTTGCCAATAGCAACCAGAGTTCTTTGGTAGGTTCAAGAGAAGAGAAAGACCTTGCAGATAATAAAATCTCAAAGCAAGAATACTTAAGCATGGTCATAGCTTGTTCTACTTTCCAAACAAGACTTTCTCCAGGATCCCAAGAGAAAAAGTTAGACTCTTGATCAAGGAAAAACAAAATGGTTCACAGGCCATATTTGGCTCACCACCTGGTCTTGTAAAGAAGACTCGCATTAGAAGGGAGTCACACTCATTTGTTTATGTAGAAATGAGTACGTACAGCCCTCAAAGCCTAATATATTAATAATCTGGTCCTTTACAAAAAAAAAAAAAGTTTGCCAGCCCCTATTCTGTAGCCACTAACATCCTGGGACCGCCCCAAGGGTACGCGTCCCAGCCCTCCCGTCCAGCTGCCTCCACCTCAGGATTCACCCCATACGTGTTTATTCACTTCTGTCCAACACGTACATTTGTGAAACGTAAGACACATTGGGGGGCTCTCGGCTTCATGGAAAACTGCGCCTAATGCAGAGGCTGAGTAGGCCGCCGGTGGGTCACACTGGTCTTTCTCACCCTGTGGTAGGTCCGTGGCGTTGCCCGCGGACACGGGCACAGGCTCGAGTGCGTGGCCGGCGAGTGAGGGCGGCGGCTGGGCCCCCCTTGCACCCCCGAGGCCCCGAGGGCTTGATGCAGCACAGGCACGGGCAGCTCAGTGGCTGGAAACCCAAAGTGCTCACAGGTGAAAGCCACGGGATGAGCGAAGCGCTGGGACCTGGCGGGCCAGGCCCGGGCCTCTCGGGCGGTCCACGGGGGTCGGGGCCGCGGAGGGCGCTTGCCTGGAACCAGCGCCCAAGGCCGCCCACCCCTGAGGGACAGCGAAGCGACACGCTCGGGGGTCACTCACCCAGGTGACAGGGTTGGCCTCGGCCCGGAGCGCGGGAGCCGCGTCCCTGTTGATCAGGCCCAGCTTCATGAAGCCGTTGAGCGCCCTGGCGTAGCCCTGGAGCGGGGACCGGTGACCGGGTGTGAGGCTTGGCCTTCACGGGGGAGACGAGGGCGAGGACGCTGCTCCGGGCCAGGGCCGGCCTGGGGCCCTGGTGCCTGCCCGCCTGCCCTCCGCGGTCCAGGGTAACAGAACCCGAAGACCACCCAACCCGGAGCCACCTGCCGACTGGCCACTGTCCCCCGCACACGGCGGCCAGGGCCACAGGTAGGCCCCCGAGCGCGGCTCCTAAGTCACACGATGGGGGGCAAGGGGGAGCCTTGAGGGAGAGCCACGGCAGGGACCGCCAGCTCCGCCTGAAGGGACACGCGGGGGACAGGCCGGCGCGGGGGCCTGGGGTCCTGCCGTACTCAGAGGGGAGAACACGGAAGCTGGTGAAGGGTCGCCGGCCTGCCCGGGGGGGGGCCTCGCTGACGCTCCCTGGGCCGGGTCATCCACGCGGCCTGGGCGCTCTAGTGGGCTCGTAGAGCTCGTAAAACCTCCTACAGACCCTAACCTGGGTCTACGTGTTCGGCAAGAGACCAGGCGAGGCCATCCCAAAACCCTGACTGGGGGCGCCCGGCGGCTCGGTGGGTTGAGCGTCCAACTCCTGAGCTCAGCTTAGGTCTTGATCTCAGGGCTGTGAGCTCAGGCTCCACGGTGGGCTCTACAGTGGGCATGGGGCTGGGGGAAAAAAAGGAAGGAAAAAAATCCTAATTCTTGGACCCCTCCAAAAAATACGACTGATATTCTCTGAAAAAAAAAAAAATGAAGAAAACAGAATCAAGAAATCTGCCGGCGCTGAGGGTGTTACGGCCTCAGTTCAGACGGGAGTGTCTGCTGGTGTCTGTCCCCGCTCCTTTGTGATGGGTAAGTACGTGGTGGACGATTGTGTTCACGCTCCTGGGGTCCACACCCCCAGTTGGTGGTAAAAACATTTCAGATTTGCTTGGGGAAAGTGGACTAACCGCATCTTCAGCTGTAGGGACATGGAACGAGCGGCCCAGTTCACCCCCTGGCCTCAGGGCTAAGGGGACAACGGAGATATTCTTAGCGTCCTTGTCCAGTCCCCGAGGTGAACCAAAGAGGCGGGGGCTGCATGCTGCCCCCACGGGGAGCCTGGGACGGCGGCCAGCACCGAGGAGGAGCGGAGCAGTGGGGTCACCTGGCCCCAGATCCCTGGGGGCCTGCAGCGGCCTGCACCCCCCACACCCGACTCCTTACAGCATCACCTCCCGGCTGGGCTGGGTTCAGTCGTGCCCGGGACATCCCCTCCAAGGAGCCCCAAGGGAGCGGGGTGCACCGGCTGGTCTGGTCGCCTTGGGCCCGGGCACATCCCCCCGACAGGCCGCAGGCCTCGCCGCCCTCACCTGGTACCTCAGTGTCCCCCGCAGCAGCGTGCGCGCCGTCGGGATGCCGTAGGTCGCCGCGTACTGGGTGCTGTCCCTGTTGGGGTAGCCCTCCAAGTTCAGGCCCGGGAAATACCCCATGGGGGTCACTGCATCCAGAAAGGGGACACCACCTGCCACTGTCACCACCTGAAGAACATCAGGGGGCACTGCGGTCACTACACCTGGCCCGGTGCCATCGCACCTGGGCGCCAGCAGCCGGCCAGGCGACCCCGGGGAGCGGGGATGGGGGTGGGGGTGCAGGGTGGGGGCAAGCTGTCAGCCAGGGTGGGGTGGGGATGCAGGGTGGGGGTGGGGATGCAGGGTGGGGGTGCACTGTCAGCCCGGGGTGGAGGTGGAGGGAGGGGCAGAGAGGACTGGCAAAGGCCTTGGTGCCAGGGAGGAGGAGTGTGGGCCCAGCCGAGACAGGTGCTGCAGGTCTGCCTGGCGAAAGCTCGCGGATAATCCCTCACCTTTCCATCGAGCAGGTAGGTGGCCGGCTGCATCATGTTGGTCAAGACTCCCAGGGGACTCCAGCTAAATTTGTATCTCAAAGGATTGTCTGAATGTTCAGGGGCTGGAAGCCCCCCACAGTAGGAAATGTAAGATTCAATCTGTAAAATACGGGATGAAAGACAATGGCAGAAATGGGATAAAGGAGGTAACCTTGCTGTCTTTTCTTCCCTAAACTTACAAAGGCTTTCAAAAGCCTTCCTTAAAGCCAAACGCCATCCGATTAAGTCAGTGACATTATGTATATACATTTTTAAAATCCACTGGAGTTTGTGACTAATATTTTACTAGTTAAAAATCCAACTATTAATTCAATTCTGCTTAGTTGGTTCCTCCTGACTTTTGTGTTCAAATGATATGTTTGATTATATATTTTGTGATAGAAGTGTACAGAATGATATACAATGTAATTAATATTTATATAAAATATAATCATGATTAATTTGATTCTACATTTGATTCCATGCCTGTGACACATATACAACCTAAACCACTGAATCTGACTCAACACATTTTCATATCCAATCGTTCCTTCTCATGTGTAAAACAGACTCCATTTACCAAAAAATGACAATTTTCCAAAGAATTTTTCCCACTTTTAAAAGTCAAATCTTATTATCTCCAAAAGCAGTCTGAAAGCTTTCATTAAACCAAAATAGCACAGTAACATCTATTTTTCTAAAAATCGATTGCTAAGCCTAGGATGTTGTTTTATCATACAGATATTTTTGCAGTTAGAGGATTTTACTTGAAATTTCTACTCAAAGTTTGAGTTATACTCTATCAGCTTCCTTAATCAAAATTATAAAAAGATTATTTTTGTACGCAAAAATCGGGACCTTCTAATATTTTCCTAAATGGACTTTTGGGTGTAAATTGGACTCACCGTGGCTCCCACTTCCTTGGCCTTGTCTATGGTTTCCATCGCCAACATATGGTCAAGACCAGGGTCCAATCCCAGTTCACCAATGACTGTGATGCCAGCGTCTTCCACACTACAACAGGTGGAAAGGGGAGGACGAAAAAGTTGGATATGAAATAAAAATATTTATTCTCCACGCCACGGAGCTATTTTGTTGAAGATGACTGAAACTTACCTCTTTTCTAATTCTTTTAGCTCCGGTGTGATGTAGCTTGCAGTGATCATGTCAACTTTGCTTCTGATGCATGCCTTGGCCACAAGAGGATGCAGTGCATAAGGCAATAAGCTTAAAAACAGAGAGAAACTAGTCAGACACTTTCCCCACCCTACCCTCCAGTGTACCTTGAACTGCACTAACGCTAAGTCATCGCTCTGATTGAGCTATTCCGTCCAAGGTCACCAATGACTCTGAAAACTACAGAATAAATTCATCCTGTTACCACATTTAAAACCCTCCACAATTTGGCCTTCACCTAGCCTTTCCACTGTTCTCCTTCTATCCCCTTCAGAAGCCATATATGGGAACCAAAGAAATTATTGTCATTCTCCACTCACAGCCGGTACTTTTCCAGCTCTGGAACTTTACTCTCACTGAACCTTCTACCTGGAAAACTATGTCCACCCACTGATCCCTGCCCAGGCCAGACCCTACTTAAACAAATGTCGGAAAAGGCATCTCCTCCAAGAAGCTCTCCCAGATTCCCCCAAAGCCAGATCTTCTTCTACATTTATTCAGCTATTTCTTTGCAACATTTAATAGGATTAGTTCCATTTATCCTTCTAATATTTCTATCATTTTCTGTCTTGGCTCCCCTACTAGAAGATAAGGTTGCTTTTCTTTTTCCTCTGTATTTCCCAAATGGCTATCAGGTTGGGTGAAACTAAGTCAAAATGACACAGGTGTTACATTTCAGAGTAGAATCTAGGAAGGTCCAAAGGAGGAAAATAAGCTTAATGGTACTGATTGGCATAAAAGCTATCTAAATGCTTAGAAGTCGATGTGCTAAGCAAAAATTAAAATGTGTTCAAAACTCAACTTCAGTTGGATTTTCTAAAAATCTGGCTTTGGTGTTTTAATTTGGCACTAGGACCACACAATCACAAAAAACCCGAATTTCTGCAAGTGTTAATATAAATGAATATATTCATATTCTGTCCAAGGAATAATAGAACATCCTGTCAACTGCATAACAATACTCCAGTTCTACTAGCTTATTGCCTCTGTGGTAAAGCACTCTACAAAGTACAATGAAAATATAATTACAAATTTATAAATATGATCACACTGTATCACTGTACTTGTCAAATTCATCCTGTAAACTTCACATTTTCTCTATTTTATATAAGACACAACAATAAAATCACCTCTCAGATACTTATGCCTCCTCAGGTTAATAGAGTATTGCTACTTAGATTTATTATCATGTAAAATAAAATTGTGTTCATATCTTGCCAGTTATAATATGAAAACTCTTACTCTGTTTTTTTACTTTTTTAATCAAAAAAGAATTATTACCAAACATGGTAACCCCTTAAAAGCCAATGAACAAAATACATGCAAAACTCTATTGAAAAAGTATTAATAGAAAATGTATATAATGACATCATCTTAAAGATTAAATCGAGTTTTTTTTCTTTAAGATTTTTTATTTATTTATTTGAGAGAAAAAGCGAGAACATGCACGTGCGAGCTCCAGTGGGAGGAGGGCAGGGCAGGGCGGGGGGTGAGAAAGCAGACTCCCCGTTGAGCAGGGACCCCGATGATGGCATAATCTGTACTAACCTAATGATATGCTAAGAACTAGAGTGCCAGAACTTTGATTAATGGTGCCTGTTTTAGACAAAAGGATTAGCTTTCATAACTCTTTGCATATGTAATATAGAACCTACTCAAAGGGACATAACTCTTGAATTATTTGAGTTGATTCCAACCCAATTAATCCAAATAATTTAAAATGCCTCTGGTTAGAAGATACACAAAATAGAAATGGAATTTTCAAAGTAACTTATCAAATTCAATTACTCATTTGCATTAAAACACTAAGAACGAGAATTGCCAAATTAAAGCCATGAGGATTTGACATATTATAAATTTTTTTGTGAAACATACTTAGTTCATTTTATTTTGGTAGTATTACTGTGTTTTCATCAAAATATTCTTTCTCCAACTTAAAAAATAAAAAATTATTTAAAGAACGCTACAAGGTGAGAGTGTTTAACGATATTACCACTATCTGGCATGGAAACTCAACCAATTGAGAAAAATTAAATATGAAACAGATTTTGTTAATGTTAAATTTTATTCGAGGCCATCAGTTTGCTAAATTTTAAAATATGTGCATATTAATAGATTATTATCTTGTCCTATTTTGCTTCAGATTTAGTTCCAAATGTGTCTTATCATGTTTTCTTCCTTACATTTATATATATATAAAAAAACCCACAATGTTTTACTTAGGTATTTGTGTGTGGCAAAACAAATTCTCTTTGTTTTATTCAGGAGGCTCGAACATTCCATTATGAATCATAGTCATATCACTAACAGACAAGGTCTGTGGGTCACTGATTAATTTTTCCTGAATAAAAATTATTGCACATTAAATTTACATAAAAAGGATAACATCTTAAGTGCCCAAAGTGAGCATATAATTTAAATACATCAAGAGTTAATCTACAAGTTCCCACAAAAGACTACCTTTCATTGTATATTTTCGAAACCCATTTGGTTTTTTGGGTTTTTTTGAAGTGGGGCACACAGAGCTTCCTCCAAAGATATCATTACAATCTGATTTAACTATGAAAGTGACCCAATTATGGATGAGCAGATACCTTTCTTCCATCCATCTTGGAAAAATTATATTCTAAAAATAAATGACTGTTCTTCTCCTCACTTTGGTATTTCAAAACCCAGTTTAATTATAGAGTGACTCTCATGTAGCTGTGTACCTAGAAGTTAGACCTACATTTTTATCAGTAATAAATACTGAATTTTGAGATGTATTCCTCCGATAAGACTAAAAATGGTCATAATGCTCGAAAATCTAGTCATTTTCATTCAAGCTTTATTATGTCTGAAAGATAAAATAGCCACTAAAATAGATGAAACATGAATAGTTTTGACACAGAGGTTCTACTTCTAGATACACATCCAAGATATGTGTAAATGGCAAATAACAGACAAATACTAAAATGTTCATAACAACATAATTCATAACAGCCGAACTCCAGGAACAATCTAAACATCCATCAATGGCCAAGTGAATAGTAAGGGGATATTCACGCAGTGGGAACGTCACCCAGCAATTAGACTGAGTAAACTACAACGACAGGCAACAACACAAACCTCTCTCACGGTCAGTGTTGAAGAAAGAAGGTGGCCGCAAATGAGGACAGGCTGAGTGGTGCCTATTGGACGGAGCTGAAAACCAGCAAGAATCAATGTATATGTGAGAGGCCAGGATAGTGCTTACCCTTAGGGGCAGGGCTAATAATGGAAACGGACACATGGGATGCTCCTGGGGTACTGTTATTCTGTTTCTGGATGTGGATGATGGTTATGAAGTGTGTTCACTGTGAAAATTCACTGAACTACATACACTTACGATTTGGGCATATTTCTGGGTATACACTTCAATTGAAAATTTTCTTAGGAGAAAGAGAAAATAAGGAAGGAGACATAACAACAACAAAATATATGACAATCATCTCTTCCTAGATACTAACCTGATGACAAGATCCTGTTTTGCCACCAAGGAGCTCAACTTCTCTTCTTGTTTGCTAATGTCCATGCTAACAGGATTAATATTATATTTCTCGCCTAACTGTTCAATTTGGTCCTTCATGTCAGAGCCTAGACCAAGAATACAAAAGTCCAATTTTTATATTATCCTTCACCAGGCCGAGAGTACAACACATTTCAACATCTCCAAAAACAATTCCTCAAAGTTTAGAAACAAGATAGTCATCTAAAATTCACAGAGTAAGTATGCTTTGAAATCAGTTTTCCTTCTTCTTCTTCTTTAAAAATTAGCGCTTATTTACCTACTGTTATGTCTATCCTGTTATCTCTTGACAAGTATTCCAAAACGGGTTCAGATACATAACCAGATCCAAGAACCAAGACCCTTTTTTTGGTGCCCATTGAAAGTGACTGAGCAAGTTCCCTATAAATAAAAGAAAGGAAGGGAAGAAAAATTTAACAAGAAAATAATAACAAAATCTTGTTATCCCCCCAAAAAACTGAACCTTAGACTATGAAGCAATGATTTTTCCCACGTTTCTTATAATAAAGACCTCAATACATTCCCTAGCCCAATACTTTTTATTAATTATTTTAGATTTTTAAAAAGGATTTTATTTATTTATTCACGAGAGACACAGAGAGAGAGAGAGATGCAGAGACACAGGCAGAGGGAGAAGCAGGCTCCACGCAGGGAGCCCGACGTGGGACTCGATCCCGGGTCCCTGGGATCACGCACTGGGCTGAAGGCAGATGCTCAGCCACTGAGCCACCCAGGTGTCCCTTATTTTAGATTTTGTACAATGAATAACAGACCCTGACTTCTCTGAAGTGTGTGTCCACAGACTTTTCATGAATTCCCAACTACAGGCGAGGTGCAGATGCCGGGCTACCACCTGGCTTACTCACAACCGAGTAACTTGGTTTCACATTTTGTCCTTCCAGGGGACATGATTCAAAATCATGCCAGGGACTATACATCAGACACCTTACTTAATTATTAAAACAATCAGAGGAGGAGATTATTATTAGCCATATTTTTGTTTTGTCATTTATCATCAGAGTCCCTTGAAGACAATTAAAACCATACTTTTGAAATTGCCAATTCCATGGGCTAAATGTAAAAACCTAAGATGAATTAACTAAGCAGGATTTTAATGCTTGAACAGTTTATTCTGTTGGAATTTGTCCCTTCCTGACAGATTAACCTTCTGTCTTTCCTACAAACTATGACCTCCAAGATCGTTACTGTCATGTTCATCTTTATAAACCCATTAATGCTCAACAAATTTTCTTAATGGAAGATACTCATTAAGATTCTGTTAAATCAAATTTACAGATATCAGTGGAAGACCATGGGAATGGCGTGGTGCCAGGGACATAACAAAAGGCTCTGTTGTTAGAATCTTTTAGGTCAAGAGGTCTCTCAAGCTTTAACCTTTCCATTAATTATAAGTCAATAAAAATAAATTTAAATACAAAATGTCCTTGCCCCTCTTCACCCTCCACACTCCTATTACTGATGAGGTGAGTCTCCTTTAATCTCCACCCCCATCCATTTCATCCCCCCAGGAAAAAAAGACACAATTATTTGGCTATTGTATATCCTTTCTAACAACACTTTCTATAGTTTATGTAATTAAATTATATTGTTTTGATGCCCAAAAATAAAATATTCAAAATATATTTTTAAAAACTCACTCCTAGATTTTAGTACTGTCCGCCCCATCAGCCATCTCAAACACTCGAGGTTAACAATCACTGTGCTAAGTGATGAAGAAAACATGTGAATAAGGCAGATATTTAAGATGACTTAAATTTCCTTTCAAAATACAATCTTCATTATCAGTCTCTGCACAGAGATTCCACTGGGAAGGAGGGCAGGAAGTCCTAGACTTGCTGCTACAAGAAATACGGTGTGTAAGAGTGAAAACACCATCGTGACTGGTCATGTTAGGCATGTTATTAGGATTAGTAATAAGAGATCATCAGATGATAAGAATCAGGAGATACAGAGAGTTACGAGAAACGAACACACGTGCCGTTTCCCCTATAAGAAACCTGCCCATAGGGCTATAGTGCTAGCCAGTTAAAAAAAAAAATCTCTGGGTCTCTTATCCCGGAATATTTTGTTGACACATAAAAAGTAACTATAAGAAAGCGAACACGGACGGACCCACACGGCAGTAGTGCGGCGTGATGCAAGCAGATCTCTTATTTACTTCTACAGCTCGAAGAACTGAGGAAGAGGATGAGGCAGTTTGTTTGCTTCTTTCTACTTTTCCCACTCTGGTCTCTCCTGAGAACTCAGTGCGTCGGTTATTTTGTTAAATGTGAATAGACCAGTGGAGCAGATAAAGACACATCCCGAAGAAATGTCAACGTTTTCAAACTCTGAGTAGTAAAATCAATTAAGGAAACAAGGGCCTTAGCCAAGTACCCCTCTAAGAGAACCCTTCTCCTGGCTACATTTATCCCATTACTGCTCGGCACCTTCCTCCTAAAAAGAATTCCCAGGGAAAACTGACCCCTCACCATTTTCTTTCTTTACCGCTTCTCGTAATTTCTAAATAAGAGCCCACTTGCCTAAACAAAATAGTCTAAACCCTCAACTAAAAACCAGACTGAAAGCACCGCAGAAAGGGTTATGTGCTTATTTTCTTTGAGAAAATAACAGAGACACGTCGATACGTAAAACATTAGAGAAGGAGCAAGGGGCTACCCAGAGGACAACTGTTTGGACTTCTGCTTGCTTACACCCAAGTCTACACAGGCGATCAGCAAGCCAAAATGATGTTCAGGGGAAAATAACTCCCACTGGTTCCAGCCAGTCACATAGGTTTCTATATTTGCAGATTTTCTATATTTGCAGACATTTTTAAAACTGTGCAAACCTAGCATCATGAACTCACAGAGAAGCATTTAAAAATACTCAACAAATCCAACGTAAGAATAATGCTTACCTGCTCTCTCGGAGTTTCTGGATGTATTTATACTTATCAGGCAATACACCGTTGGATGTAATCACTGCCTAAATGTGTATGACAAGACATTTCTTTAGTGTCCATGTTTTAGACCCACAAACATGAGCTCATGTAACAAAGATGGAGAGAGAGGGGAAGGGAGAGAAGGAGAGAGGATGGTAGTGGGAAAAATACATTTGGGGGAAAAAAACGGTTTTCATGACTTACATCTCGCACCACAGGAGAAAAATTCTGACTTTCAAGAGGCTGTGTCGCATCTGAGAGTATCTGAAAGGAAAATGAGATTGGGAGAGATAAATGACAGTGCAGAGAAGGATCCTTGGTGTTTGTTTCCATATTAAAATATTAGTCGGAGGGGAAAAAATAATTTAGAAAAGTTTTCTGAAGATCACTGAATATAAATAACCGGTAATAGAAGTCTACAAGCAGTGAATTCTGTTCCCCAAGAACATACTTTCAGCACACGTTCCAATTCTAAAACTAAAATTTGATTCCAATCATCTTTGCTTATTAAAGACACAAAGTGGTTTATCCTTCCCCACCAGGTAGATGTTTCATGTTGCGCCACAAGTGTATAGCCATAGTCCCCACGGAGGGCCTGAATCCCATCCCAAAGCTTCACACGATTCTATCAGAAGAGAGAATGGGTCTTTCAGACAAAAAGGCACCAACCCTACAATCGGAATTTCTCTCAGATCAATATTAGTTCTATGTACAGGCACATCAGCATTTCAAAAGTATCAGGAAAAAGTAGACCTCGAAAAGTCAACCAGTCTTGCCATTATCTCACAAGAAGGAGTCAGACGGCCAACAACAGAAGCCACATCTCTCCTACCAACATCCCATCATCCTTCTAATCCTCCTCTTTTCTTCCAAGGTGTCCAACCCCTGAATAGACTGCTGAAAGGAAAGTCACGTAAGTTAGTATTATTGCCTCTGATGCTGATGGTCAGGACCTTAGGGTCGATGAGACAACCATTCCCTCCTCATCCTTATAGGTGAAAGTCTAGAGCACTCACCTAGCTGAGCAAGAGCAAAATATACCTACCAGATGCTAGCAGAAAAATATTTGTTTACTGTATTAAAATAAACATCGGGCGTCTGGGTGGTAGAGTCAGTCAAGCATCCAACTCTTGGTTTCAGCTCAGGTTGGGAGCTCAGGGTTGTGGGATCAAGCCCCGTATCGGACTCTGTACTCAGCACATAGTCTGCTCGAGATTCTCTCTCCCTCACCTTCTGCCCCTCCGGCTTGTGCTCTCTCTCCCTCTCTAAAATAAATAAATAAATTTTCAAAAAATAAAATAAATATCAAAACTACTTTCATGTGTCTAAAACACACGACACTTAGGCTATCTATTCCTGGGTTATGGGCATTTATAAAAAAAAATATATATATATATATATATATAAAGCAGGTAGGGCTTCTTTGGGGAAGCTCATGGAATTGGCACATCTGGTGTCATCCACGGCTTCTTTCATCCGGGTATCCCTGAGTCGTCCTGCCGCAAGCCGACTCCTCCCCCTACCAACCTGTCTTCTGCCAGGAACTGTTAGTGAATAACAACATGAGATTTGGATTTCATTTTACATACGGCTAAACCACCAAATTTTTGTATATCCGTTCATTGTCTCTCCTGTTTATCTGTAATTCTGCAGTCTTACTCAGGCCTTATTGAGACCATGGGAACCTCACCTCCCACCTTTCTCCTTCCATTTATCTTCAATCTAAAACACAAATCTGATTATTTTTTCTGTGTCTATTTAAAATAATCCAGTAGCTTTTCAACACCCTCAAGATAAAGTCTCTAGCCCCCTAGGTGGCCCCCAAGACTCTCTCTATAGTCTGTCTCCACCTCTCCAACTTCAGTTCTCCCTTTTGACTCATACCCAAAACCCTGGTCCTATTAACATTGTGGACCTGATCATCTGCATCAACATTCCCATGCCTCTGTCCTATACCATGTGGATGCCCCACATGCTATTCCTCTACATGGAATTCCCCCTCTTCATCCTCCAAGATACAGCTGAACTGCCTCCTCTGTGAAGCTTTGATCAAAATCTGCCCCAAGCAGAGCATCTGCCTTCAGCTCAGGGCGTGATCCCAGAGTCCTGGGATCGAGTGGGATCAAGTCTCAAGTCTCACATCGGGCTTCCTGCATAGATAAATATAATCTTAAAAAAAAAAAAAAAAAAGAACTGGCCTTGGCATTTTGCCTGCACAATAAAATGGTATTCAATAAATAGATTAGTGGATATATGCAATAATCACATGGATTTTCCCCAAGAAATAAAATAACTATCTTGAATGGCAAACGTGAAAGACAACAAAAGGCTGCTGAATTATTGCATTTAACTGTGTTTCCTTGCTAGAACTCAACCGTGACAAAGCTGCAAGCACAAGGTCCTAAAGCATGTGGTATGACTTGCCACTTTCACCTCTAGCACCTTTGAGAGAGCTCGTCACTCTTTCCTAAATTAATTTCAAGCTATTTTCCCAGGTGTCAAGACTCTTTCCAATATGGAACCAACATACTTCCCTTTACTCTATCAGACCTGACAGCTCACAGAAACTCTGTTAAATCAACTCCCACCTTCGCTCTCCTGTCTCCAACAGAGGGTAGGCCTCCCATTCCCAAGCAAATGAACAGATCCTATACATCTATCAAGAATCAGCTCAAATGTCACCTCTTTCCTAAAACCTCTCCAGACTTTACCCAACAAAACAGAGCCTCTCCCCTCACAGTTTCATTAGCATTTTCCTAATGGCTGCCATATTCCACGTTATAGCAGGGTTGCACACTTCTCTCATCCATTTCCTGGACCTCATGCTTCTATGGGTCAGAGGGTGTATTTTAATTTTCTTCATCCATATGTTTGCCTTATGTTCTGACAGACAATAAATATGTAATTAATTCAAGCGAAACAAATTTCTCTATATTGATTCAGAATGATAGCCTGGGCCCTTTAATGCCACAGAGTCTGAACTTTATGTCAAAAAGGAAAATCTAGGAGGGGAAAGACAATGCGTATACTTTTTTTTTTTTTTTTAAGATTTTGTTTATTTGTTTGAGAGAGCAGGGAGAGGGGCATGGGGGAGGGAAAGGGACAAGCAAAGCCTGATGCAGGGCTTGATCTCACCACCCTGAGATCATAACCTGAGCCAAAGTAAGCCACTTAGGCGCCTCAACAGTGCATATACTTTAAATATAGTGCCCATACAGTTATCAGAAGAGAGCACAGACAATACACTTAATTTTTTAGTGGAAAGCAGATACACACATATCAAGACTACAATAAATAGCCATAAATTTTCACAATGTCCAGTGCTTAAAGACAGTGTTGAGACAGATGCCCCCAAGACAACCTCACCACACTGTTTGGAGGACTACCGTGATGTATAAAAGGAAAAAGCTGTGACAATTAGTCAATAGACATCTAAGCAATATCACCTGCCTGCCTCAGTCTGACCAAAAACCTCCAACACCTCGCTCTCAGATAATTTTAATCTTGTCATAATACTAAGAGTCTCTTAACTGCCAGTTTATATAAGCAAAGACATAGCACCTTTTTAAATGTATATTTTTCTTCCAGAAATGGTTAATTAGATCTTTTCAGACCAGTCCCCTCATTGAGTAAAACCAGTAAAACATAAAAAGCCATGGTTTTTAGTTTTAAAAGGTAGATTAAAACTTTTTTTTCCCTGGGGAAAACAGCAGAAAAGAAGGACCCTAAGCTCATCTCTTCCCATGGTTACAAGTAGATAACAATTATATCAGTTTAAATAACTCAGAAAATGACCTGAAGACTAGCAGAACTCTCCACAGCTAAATGAAGAGAAAAGGCCATAGTGAAGAGGGTAGGAAGGGCTGAGATGCAGGAACCCAAGGGACTTTCCACAGGAGGGAGGAGCAATACAGACTCAGGGAGGGGGAGAAATAGACTCTCACATGAGGGAGCCCACACAGGAAAGATGAATCCCCATATTTGTTTTTGAAAATCAGAATGGCTGACTCTCACAAGTTTTTTACAAATACTGGGACTTAAAACCTAGAACTTTAAAAATCTGTGGGCTTGGCTCTGGGAGAGCCAGGAGAGCAAGATGAAGCTGAGTCCCTACTCTTAAAGAGACAGCATAAGAAAAAGCCCTACTGAGATACAGCATAGAAGCAGCAGTTTGAAAAACGCCTGGGTCATATGGGAGGAAGATTTGTTTACTAATCTAAGAGCATGGGCAAGGATCCATGAGAGACTTGTCTAGGAATAAAGTAGCTGACCTGCACTATTTTCCTGCCCTACCCCTTAGCCTAAGCACATGCCACCAGCTGAAAGCACCTACACTCCTACCTAACTTGCCAACAGTATGCCCTGCCCATGTGTTCCCCTGCAGACACACCCCCTCAAGCCAGGCCTCAGCTCAATGTCTCCTCCCATGGAAGACCCGTGCAAGCCTTGCTAACATCCCACATCAGACACCACAGGCTTCTGCAGATCAACACCCTCCAATATACTCTCAGTGTGAGCCCATCCAAAGCACTGCCACAAGTCTGGCAGTATGCAAGCAGCCCAGATGGGCCAGCACCACTCCAAAGTGATGCCTGCCCCCAGGGAGAAGGGAAGAAAACCACACACACCAGTCAGACTGGACCCTAGCGTCACCATAAAAGCTTTTCAGAGGACAAAACAGGGAAAGCAACCTGCACCTCAATGCTACTTATGCATCTATGGCAAATGCCATATCTGACACGAATCAAGCCCAAGGCGTCTACTAACACCACAGGAACCAAACTCTATTCACAACAGACAAAGAGGGACATTGCAGATGACTGGACTGAAGAAAAAAGTAGTTCAGCCACAACGGCAGAGTCCACACAGCACACCTAGGAAACATCCCTGAAGCACCAGGTTCTGGTGAACAGGGAACATTGCACTACAGGGTGCTACAGGACCTCTTCTTCCTAAGGCCACTACTTTCAAGAGCAGGAAATATAGCTGACACATGGAAACAGACACAGAGAGTTAGACAAAAGGAGGACACATAGGAATATATCCCAGATGAAAGAACAAGACAAAATCACAAGATACCTAAGTGAAATGGAGATAAGTAAAATGCCTGCAGGAGAATTTAAAGTAATGGTTATAAAGATACTCACTGGACTTGAGGAAAGAGTGGAGGGCCTCAGTGAGACCCTTAAAGAGACAGAAAACATAAAAAATAACAAATCAGAAATGAAAAACTCAATAATTGAAAAATACACTAGATGGAATAAATAGTGTGCTAGAGAAAGCAGAAGAAAAGATCAGGGACCTGGAGGACGAAATAATGGAAAATAAATCAAGCTGAACAGGTGAGAGAAAAAATTAATAATACAAAATGAAAATAGACTTAAGGAACTCAGCCACGCAATCAAATATAATATATTTACATTATAGGGATCCCATAAAGAGAAGAAAGATAAAGGGGGGCATAAAATTTATTTGAAGAATAGCTGAAAACTTCTTTAGGAAAGGAAACAGAAATCAAGATCCAAAAGGCACAGAGAGCCCCCAACAAAATTGATCCAAGGAGATCCACACAAAATCACATAATAAATAAAATGGCAAAAAGTAGTGATAAAGAGAGAATTTTAAAAGCTGCATGAGAAAGGAAAACATTTATAGTCAAGGGTAACCTCATAAAGCCATCAGCAGATTTTTCAGCAGATATTTAGCAGGCCAGAAAAGAGTGGCATGATATATTCAGAATCCTGAAAGAAAAAACCTGCAGCCAAGAATTCTCTATCCAGCAAGGCTATGGTTCAGAATTAAAGGAAAAATAGAGTTTCCCATACAAACTAGGGATAAAGGAATTCATGTCCACTGAACCAGCCCTACAGGAAATGTTAAGGGAGACTCTTTGAGTGGGAAGAATGACCATAAATAGGAGCAAGAAAAGTACGAGGCACAAAAGCAGTGAAATTAAGTATATCTATAAAAATCAGTCAGGAGACTCAAAGACTAAAAAGATGTAAAGTATGACATCATATACCTAAAATGTAGGAGGGAGAGGAGTAAAGAATGTATTTAAACTTGAGCACCATCATCTTAAAAAAATTAAAAATAAATAAAATTAAATTTAAAAATTTTAAAAATAAATAAATAAAATTAAGCAGCCATCATCTTAATATAGACCGCTATATGCAGAAGATGTTAGCAAACTAAATAAGAATAACAAATCAAAAATCAGTAATAGATATGCAAAAAAGTAAAAGGACCCAATATCATCACTAAAGAAAATCAACTAACCATGAAAGACGAGAACAAGAGAAGAAAGGAACAGAGAAGATTCGCAAAAAGAGCCATAAGACAAGTAGCAGAATGGCAATAAGTGCATACTTATCAATAATACTTTGAATGTAAATAGACTATGCTCTAATCAAAAGTATAGGGTGATAGAATGGATAAAAAAGCATGACTCTACAAGACACTCATTTTAGACCTAAAGACACATGCAAATTGAAAATAAAGAAATGGAGGAGAATTTATCATGCAAATTGATGTGAAAATAAAGCCAGGTACCAATACCTATATTGTACAAGATAGACATATCTTACACACATACACACACACACACACACACACGCACACACGCACACAAAAAAATACAATAATCGTAAATATTCATGCACCCACCATGGGAATACTCAAATACATAGAGCGGTTACTAACAAACATAAAAGAAGTAATTAATAGCAATATAATAACAGTAGGGGACTTCAACACCCCAATTACATCAATGAATAGATCATCAAAACAGAAAATCAACAAGGAAACACTGTCTTTGTTTTTGTTTTTTTTTTAAGATTTATTTATTTATTCATTCATGAGAGACACAGAGAGGCAGAGACACAGGCAGAGGGAGAAGCAGACCCCACACAGGAAGCCCAACATGGGACCTGATCCCAGGTCTCCAGGATCATGCCCTGGGCGGGAGGCAGACGCTAAACCACTGAGCCACCCAGGGATCCTGGAAACACTGTCTTCAAGTGACACATTGGACCAGATGGATCTAACAGATATATTCAGAGCATTCCATCCTAAAACAATAGAATATACATCCTTTTCAAGTGCACATGGAACATTCTCCAGAATAGATCACATATTAGTCCATAAAATGAGTTTCAAGAAATTTAAAAAGACTAAAGACATGCCATGCATCTTTTCTGTACACAACCTATGAAACTAGAAATCAATGGCAAGAAAACATCTAGAAAGACCACAAATGCATGGAGATTAAATATTGAGCTACTAAACAATAAATGGGGCAACCAAGAAATCAAAGAGAAAAATAAAAAAATACATAGAAATAAATGAAATACAACACAATGGTCCAAAATCTTTGGGTTACAACAAACACTGTTTTAAGAGGTAAGTATATAGCAATACAGGCCTACTTAAAGAGGCAAAAACAAAAACCCTCAAATAAACATATAAAGAATCTAGAAAAAAAAATAAACAAGACCCTAAATGAGTAAGACAGAAATAATAAATATTAGAGCAGAAATAAACAAAATAGAAACAAACAAAAACCAGTAAAACAGAACAATGAAACCAGAAGCTGGTTCTTCGAAAACATCAACAAAATTAATAAACCTTTAACCAGATTCATCCAGTAAGAGAGAGAGGACGCAAATAAAATCAGAAATGAAAGAGGAGAAATAACAACAAACACCACAAAAATACAAACAATTGTAAGAGAATATGATGAAAAATGTATGCCAACAAATTGAACAACCTAGAAGAAATGGATAATTTCCTAGCAACATATATAACCTCTCAAAATTGAATCAGGGAGCAACAGAAAATTTGAACAGACCAATTACCAGCAATGAAATTGAATCAGTAATCAAAGAACTCCCAACAAACAGAAGTCCAGGACCAGATGGCTTCACAGGTGAATTTTATGAAACATTTAAAGAAGAGTTAATACTTAGTCTTCTCAAACTATCCCAAAAGATAAAAGAGGAAGGAGAGCTTCTAAATTGATTCCATGAGGCCAATACACTGATACTAAAGCCAGAAAAGACACTACAAAAACAGAGAACTACAGGTCGATATCTCTAATGAAACAGATGAAAAATCCTCAATAAAATATTAGCAAATCAAATCCAACAATATATTTAAAATTTCACCACAATTTATTAATAAATCTGGGATTTATTCCTAGAATGCAAGCTTGGTTCAATATTCACAAATCAACATGATATCAACAAGGGAAAAGATAAAAACCATATGATCATTTCAATAGATAGAAAAAAAATATGACAAAGTATGAAATCTATTCATGATTAAAAAAACTCTCAATAAAATAGGTTTAGAGGATAATGCCTCAACATAATAAAGGTCATATATGAAAAACCCACAGCTAATATCATACCTACTGGGGAAAAATGAGAGCTTTTCCCTAAAGTTGGGAACAAGACAAAGATATCTACTTTCTCCATTTTTATTCAACATAGTACTGTAAATCCTAACCACAGCAATCAGATAAGAAAAAAAGGATAAAAGTCACCAAATTAGTAAGGAAGAGGTAAAACTTTCACTATTTGCAGATGACATGATACTGTATGTAGAAAACTCTAAAGACTCCAGCAAAAAACTACTCGAACTGATACATCAATTCAGTAAGGTTGTGGGATACAAAAATCAGAATGTACAGAAGTCCATTGCATTTCTATACACTAATAATGAAGCAGAAGGGACAAAAATTAAGAAAACAATCTCATTTACAATTGTACCTAGAATAAAATATTTAGGAATAAACTTAAATGAGGAGGTAGAAAGACCTGCACTGTAAAAACTATAAAACACTGATGAAAGAAACTGAAGGTAACATAAGCACATAAAAAGATATCCCATGTTCATGGATTGGAAGGACAAATATTGTTAAAATGTCCATACTACCCAAAGCAATCTTCAGCAATCCTTATCAAAATACCAACAGCATTTTTCACAAAAATAGGACAAACAATACTAAGAGTTTGTATAGAATCACAAAAGACCCCAAAGGCCAAAGCAATCTTAAAAAAGAAAAGCAAAACTGGAGGTATGACAACTCCAGATTTTAAGCTATACTACAAAGCTGTAACTATCAAAACAGTATGGTACTGGTACAAAAATAGACACATAGATTAAAAGAACAAAATAGCCCAGAAGTAAATTCACAAATTTATGGGCAATTAATCTTTTGCAAGGGAGGCAAGGATAAGCAATAGAGAAAGAAGTCTCTTCAACAAATGCTGTTGAGAAAACCGAACAGCTACATGAAAAAGAATAAAATTGGACCGTTTTCTTACATCATATACAAAACAAACTCAAAATGGACTAAGAACCTAAATGTAAAATGGACTAAGAACCTAAATGTAAAACATTAAATCTCAAAAATCACAGAAGACAGCACAGGCAGTAATTTTTCCGACATTGGCCATAGCAACATTTTTCTATATACATCTCCTGAGGCAAGGGAAGTAAGTAAAAGCAAAAACAAACAATTAGGACGACATCAAAATAAAATGCTTCTGCAAGTAAAGGAAACAACAAAACTAAAAAACACAGCCGACTGAATGGAAGAAAAAATTTGCCAATGACATATCTGATAAAGAGTTAGTACCCAAACTATAAAAAGAACTGATATAACTCAACACCAAAAAACACCCAAATAATCCAATTTAAAAATGAGAAGACATGAACAGACATTTCTCCAAAGAAGACGTCCAGGTGGCCAACAGTCACATGAAAAGGTGTTCAACATCACTCACCATCAGGCAAATGCAAATTAAAACCACAATGAGATATCATCTCACACCTTTCAAAATGGCTAAAATAAAAAACTCAAGAAACTCAAGAAATAGTAAGTGTTGGAAAAAATGAGGAGAAAAAGGAGCCCTCTTGCACTGTTGGTAATAATGCAAACTGGGAAAACAGTTTGGAAATTCCTCAAAAAAATTGAAAATAAAACTATCATATAACCCAGTAATTCCATTACTGGGTATTAACCCAAAGATTGCGAAAACACTAATAGGAAATATATGCACCCCTATGTTTATTGCAACATTATTTACAGTAGCCAAATCATAGAAGCAGTTCAAGTGTGCAATAATAGATGAAGATAAAGAAGATGTGGGGTGTGTGTGTGTATATATACACACATATATACATATGTATGCACATATAGACACACACACAATGGAATATTACTCAGCCATAAAAAAGAATAGAAATCTTGTTATTTGCAACATAGATGGAGCTAGACAGTATAGTGCTAAGCAAAATAAGTCAATCAGAGAAAGCCAAATACAGTATGATTTTCCTCATATGCAGGATTAAAGAAACAAAACCAAGGAACAAAGGGGAAAAAGAGACAAACCAAAAAACAAATGGTTTTTCTTAACTATAGAAAACAAACAGGTAAAAAAAAAAAAAAAAGAAAACAAACAGGTGGTTACCAGAAACAAACAGGTGGTTCCAGTGAGTGGAGGGATGTGTGAAACAGGTGGTGGGGGTTAAGGGTATGCTTTTCGTGATGAGCACTCAGTATTATAGGATGGCTGAATCACTCTATTGTACGCCTGAAACTACTATGACACCCTATGTTACCTATACTGGAATTAAAGTCTTAAAAAATACTTTAAGATAGATAAGACTTACTGCACCGTGATTCCAGGGAAGAAAGCCCCGAGAGATGAGTCTAGCATCTGGCACCGCATTTTGTGGGTGTAGTTGCCAACACGGAAGTGGTAGCTGGGATGCAGAGAAACTGAGAAGAGCTTTTGGCCAACTTCAAACAACAGGGTAACAAAAATTGGAGTTTCAGTTCTGCCGAAGGGGACCCCAATCAAGGCCAGATTTTCACTTGGGATCTTGAAAGACTACATTCTAAAATAAATGATGAGCTGAAAACATCAGTTTCCCAACTGCCTAAAGCCTGGTTTTGAGTCATTCCCTTCCATTATTGAATTGAGGTGATTTTCTCGCTGCCAGAAATAAAGGAAATCTCCTCTGGAGAAAATGACACAACATCCAGAGCCCCAAACCATCTCTAAAGTTTTACATTCACAATGTCTGGCAATTAACAATAAACAAGCATATTAGTGAAGTGTCAGAACTTGAAGGAAATAATCAGCACCGTAGCTGAGTGTACTCTGCCTTGGACGTTGTCCTGATGATGGTGCCGGGAGGAGAAACATGCAGCCGGCTCACTACTTTCTGATCTAAGGAATCAAGCAAAGAACTAGAGCAACCACAGCTGCAGAATGTGAGGGGAAAATGCCAGAAAGGGCAGATTCAGAAAGAGTGAAGCCCAACTTCCACGTGACCTCTGTTCAGGTCTCCAGATAACCCCCAAACTGAGTGTGTGGGGGTAAGTGACCCAGGGAAAGACACAAGAGCTGAACTTTTATTTGAGCTACTCTCCGTCTCAGGTGCCACAAAGTTCCCAATGTAAGTCTAGCCCAGTCAATTCTCAAACAAACAACAAACCAACAAACAAAAATCAGCACTTTTCAGAAACATGGAACGATCCAGAATCTCCACAGCATAACTATTCACATCATTCAGGACACAATTTCCAAATTATTCAAGTGGAAAAAAAAGAAAAGAAAAGAAAAGAAAAGAAAAGAAAAGAAAAGAAAAGAAAAGAAAAGAAAAGAAAGGAAAAGAAACCTAGGAGCTGGCTCATTTTCAAGGGAAAAGACAATCAATAAAGTTCAACCCCAAGCTGACCCAGAATTTTGGAAATATGATGTAAAGACTACACAGTGGCTTCTTAACTATGTCCATATGATAAAGAACAGTACACTCAAAATGTACAAAAAGACAGAAATTCTCAACAGAGAAAGAGAAGAGTATGCCTAAGGTAGATACTGAAATAAGAACGCTTATCTTTGGCAAATAAAATGTGATTCGGGTAATGTAGTGTTCCAGTGGCCAATCACTGATTACATCAAACAGTACAGGGCCACAACAGCTGTCACGCCACGAAGCATTCGTGATAAACATCCAATAAAGTTTTCTGTCTTTCTGATTTTTCAAATCTGTTCATGACAGCGTCACAAGAACGTTCTATCACGCATTGACCTCGACAAGCAGGAAGGGTGAAGAAAAGGAAATCTTATCCCACGTGTCATGAACATTCTCAATAAAAATACGCATAAAGAGAGATAAACCTAATTGTAATTACTCACGGAGGAGTAATTGATTAATAAATATAATAAATAATAATAAATATGATTATATTCCCAATGAGACAAGTAAGCCGAATATACATTAAAAAGTGTCCATAAACGCTCCTGAGAGAGGGCTGGCATTTCATTTCACGACAGATTTCTCGGATCCAGAAGACCAGAACATTCCTAAGATCGCTCCTCAGTCTGTGACAGCCACGGGATGGCTGTGGATGCGGCCGGTCAGCTTACCATTTCTTCCACGTAAGGGTAAAGCATGTCTCCAAAGTACTCTGTAGCTTCGATCGGAAGCTGTGCTGGCAAGTTGTCGATGGAACACATCAGAATCCCAGAGCCTTCCACACTAGGAGAAGCAAGATGCTTTATTCAGATGTACAAAGTGTCCTGTGCGAGATCTAACCTCTCCAGACGTCTACTCCATTATATGTGCTCCGTAATGATGTGTGAGTGTGCACCAAAGTATAGAAGGAGATAAACAGGCTTTTCGAACAAAACTGCCCTTCTTGAATATAAAAATAGTGAAAGGGAATAAAGGGGAAAGGAGAAAAAATGAGTGGGAAATATCAGAAAGGGAGACAGAACATGAAGACTCCTAACTCTGGGAAACGAACTAGGGGTGGTGGAAGGGGAGGAGGGCACTGAGGGGGGCACTTGACGGGATGAGCACTGGGTGTTATTCAGTACGTTGGCAAACTGAACACCAATAAAAAATAAATTTATAAAATAAAAAAATAATAATAATTAAAAATTAAAAATTAAAAAAAAAACTGCCTTTCTTCCGCAACCCGCCTCCCCATTGAATACAGCCTACAAGGTGAGGCATCTAAGGGTTGGAATCTGCGTGCAGGCTTTCTACCCGGTGTTTCAGACGTCGGAGCAGATGCCTGCATATTTGCATCGCCTTCATAAAAATGGAGGAATTGAATGTTTTGAACTAGTACGTCAAGGTAAGGAAGTGACGTATTATCCTCTATCTCTCACCAACCACAGCCTCGCAGTCTCACCTGTCATGAATAATATGCTGGTCCGCATCATACATGCAAAAGGGATGTTCTATTGTCGTACATTCGGTCATGAACTCTATAGAGCCTCCCGTGTCAGCCGAAATGTCGCATATCGCCACGAGCCTGAAAATGACACTCGGGTGAGAGCTTGGAACTTCTCAACAAGACTGAAAATGAGTAAAAATGAAAGGTACTTGAACAACTATTAGCAGGGGGTGCCCAATATTTCCTGGGCTCATCAGCTCTTTTTCCTACAGTTCACTGTTCGGGACGCTGTGTTCTTCTAGGGTATAGACAATCTTCCCAATACAAGTTTTAGTCTCCACACACAAAAATAAGAAGGAAAAGAAGAACAGGAGGAGAAAAATAGGAAATCCCTGTTTTCCTAAGGAAAACAAGGAAGTAGAAACCCCTTCCCTAGAGAAATCATAAGAAACAGTCTAGTTAACGTTAACCTATTTAGCCAATTCTGAATAACTTAGGAAGGTTTGACTACACCACCCCCACCCTGCTTAGTGGCACAAGGTTTATTCTGGGGGACTTTGTATGATCAGTGACGGCAGGACACACAGATACCTTGTCCTTCATGCAAGGTGAGGCCAGTGCGCCCCACCAGAAGGTTTGGAATTGTAGTTCACTCTTTGTGCAGTGGGGACAGGCCTGGGCTTGTCTAGCCACCACATAATTCTACATGTTAGAGGGAAATCTCTAGAATTATGAACAGGAATCCCAGCCCAGCTTTTGAAATCCTTTAGGGGATGACCAAGAATTCCCTACCCAATCTCCA
Source organism: Vulpes lagopus (assembly GCF_018345385.1). NCBI lineage: Eukaryota > Metazoa > Chordata > Mammalia > Carnivora > Canidae > Vulpes > Vulpes lagopus. The sequence continues at coordinate 59,839,291 of NC_054836.1, forward strand.
ACTACCACTTGCCTTTATAAACTCTGCACTAAAAAAATAAAATAAAATAAAATAAAATAAAATAAAATAAAATAAACTCTGCACTAGCACTAGACTGTTAGACTCAGTGTGTCTTAAATTATGCTTTGGTGGGTCCATATTTATCAAGCACCAATCCTATCGCTTGAAATTCTCGTTGTCTTCAGTGCTCCCTTTCAAGGCTTTGCTGAGCCCTGTATTCCCGTTTTCTTCTCAATCCTTGTACTATTTATTGCTCCTAGCATTCCCTTGGCATTTACCTCGTGCCAGCTACATGCCTGAGGGTAGCAATCATATCTTTTCTCCATCTTTCAGCTTAACAGAACGCCAGGCAGATGAGGTGTTCACAAATATTTACTGATTGATTATGTAATCCAACATGTAATAATTATTTGAATGCAAATTGTTATGTCGGGCAATGTCCTGCGTTCTTGTAGCCAAGATAAACAGGACCCCTATCTTTAAGGAGATTAAATGTTAATGGGAGGGAGAAAAGCCATAAACACAGGAAAATAAATGATCATGAATTTCAGGGGAAAAATAGTGACAGACCAGAGAGAGATGGGAATGGGGATACAGAAGATCCTTCGTAGGAAGTTACCTTTAAGCTTCATGTAGGGTTAAGATAAGAGTTTCAAGAAGGAAGGAAGGTTAACTGTCAAATGTTGCCGAGAGATCAGGTGAGATGAAGCAGACAGCTAGTCATTAAGCCTCAGATCCGGTGATATGTGGGTCCCCTGTGGATGACTCCCTAAAAATGGGCTCTACTGCTAAAAACCACCATCATTACTGAAGTGAAGTCCTTACTTGTGTGGTAATGCAGGGCAGCCTTCCACACCAGCAACAGAGGACTTGCCCGGCACCAAGAGACTCTGGACATCTTGGCGAGTTAGTAGACGAGGGGTGTTTTGTTCCCAGTAGATTCCATTAATCAAGCAAGTTGTATAGGGCGCAATCTGTAAAGCAGATGCCAAGTTCAACAAGACAGGCAACAGCAAATTTCAACGCAGTAGGCCGCAGGAGACCTAGCAGTAAAGTTTACGAGAAATAATTCCATGTTACTTCTAACTGACTTTACTATTTGCCATGCCAGTGGCCATTCTGTGAGGCAAGGACAATACATAGCCACCCAGATTTCAGCGTAGGATTACTCCGTGATAGAGAAGTACATGAACATAAATGTGTTAGTATTTCTGTTTTCCCATTGGCTGCACGGCCAAGAAAAAGGAAAGGACAGAATCAAGTGGCCCAGATAATATCTGTAAGCTCCATGGACAAACGTGCTACATGCATGCATATGTGGCAACTAGATCGTTATAAATCTTAGGATGCATCCAGTCACCAATATTTCTGTGATTGGGGGAAGACAAGGAATGGAAATTTACTAGAGTTTTAATTTTTCAGTCTGAAACTAGCTTCATGATCTTTGTTTCTCAAGCATCTCCAGCATTCTCAAGCTACAGGTAGAAGTCCTTCTCTACAACATGCTCTACATGCTATAACAGCTAAATTTCAAACCAGGATCTACAATCTTGTTGTCCAAACATATTTAAAATTATTTAAAACATTCCTTTTCATAATAACTGCAGGCACTTTTAGTTTATTTTTTTTGGTTTGTTGGTTTATTTTGAGGAGGACTTTGCAGTAGCTCCTACAGAACACACAAATACATTGTTCTTCTTAGGAGATAAGGCCAGCGTGTTCCCACCAGAAGGTTCTGGATTATAGGTAACTTTTTGCACAGCGGAGATAGATCCCTGCTAATGCAGCTGTGCTATTTCACCCTAGTTCCCTACAATCAATGTCGGGCATTCCAAAACAGCTGGCTGTGGTTAGGATCGCAATCTGTGGCCATAGAAGGGATGAACCTAGATTGAGATGAAACCTCATAGACGGTGTGCTTTGCCGATAGCATTCACTAATCCAGGATAAATACAGAAAACGGTACTCCTCAGGCCTGAAGTAGAAACACAGACAGTAAAGCAAAGAGCAGACCCACTCAACCCCTAAGCAAAGGCCACTCAACAGAAGCCAACAACTCCTAGGGCCAACCCAAAGGATTCACAAGTCCATATGAGGAGCAAACCAAAGTATGCATTTATAATCCCCTCCTTGGAAGCAGCCTAACTGCAGTATATTATGAGCAACCAACCCAGAAGCTGAGGGTGATACTCACATCAGTATTAAAACGACTTATGTAGCGCTCAGGATATTTGTCATACTCTACAGGATCATACACACCATCTGTTTTCCTGACAAGATGATGATGGCGACTTAACACCGTCCCATACACTTTTCTCAGGTCTTGCAGAGGAGAAAGAAATTAGTAAAGTAGGTGACAAATGGTAAAGATTTATGGTGATAAAATATTATAACACAGAAACTGTTAAAAACAGTAAAAGATATGTACAGTCACCCCCCCCCTCCTCCTTACCCCCATTTTGGGAAACTTCTTTCAATTCATGTGGCTCTACATATTCACAGGGTAACTCATTGAAGATTTCTTGGGCTCCCTGCAAATAATACATGAGTAAAGATCTTAAAATCAATGGGACGAAAGCCAACACAGTTTCCTGCAAAGATTCCAATTCACTTTCCCCACAATTTTTAGCTCCACTTGTCCTGTCGGGCAATGAGGACTGCAACACAGAAGTACAGATAAGCCTCTTGCACGGTCTACAAACCAGCTTTTATTCAAGTATGAACATCATTCATTGGAAGGAACTTTATTTTTTTTTTTACTTAGTTACTCGGAGTAGACACAGGGGTGTTTAGAAATGGGAGCACAATAAAATATTTCTATTTACTTTTTGTTCTGTGGCAGAATTATTTCAAGTGAGGAAACTATATTTCCTATGAAAAAAAATCAGATGCCTATCTCACAGTGTAATACAAATAGTGATGTCCTACTTGTAAAATATTTTCATTGAAAGATCTCTTTCCCAATTACAAGTTTCACCAATCACAAATGCCTTCTCAAAACTATCCCAGAAAGGAGAAAATATTAATTCCGGTCCTGAATTAAGCTTCCTAAAATCTTTTGGGCAAAGCTCCAAATCATTTAAAAAAAAATTCACATCCTGTGCTCATGGTGAAACTTTTGGCTATCTCAGCGATAAAGGTAAAACAGATCACCCCGAGAAGAGACCTTCATACCATTAACAATGGTTTATCCCTCTACAAAGAACAAGTGTTCAAAGCCTCTGACAGCGTGGAGTCAACTAAAAGCAAAGAAGATGAGTTTGGACCATCACCGCTCTATACTGTGGGAAAAGTTAGGTAGGTAGGAAAAGGACCCAAAATAGAACACCTGCTCCTCCAGAAACAGGGCTCCGAAATGACCACAGGAATGACCACAAAATGCTCACTTATCCTGGGGTTAGTTTCAGAGTTTCGACTGCTTCACAGAAAGAAGAATTTCTCAGAAGTATCTAAGAAGTTACCTTAGAGACGTTACCGGTCCCTGTGAACACAAATGTTAAAGGCCCTATGGATTTTGGCATCAGACCCAGAGATATTTCGTAGCCAGCGTCACGGACGGCCTGCACAGCCTGACTGCTGTTCCTGTAGTTATGAGCCATGCCGATGTGCTGGAAGCAAGCACACACGCATTCCAGTTAGCCTGCAGCCTGAGACATCTTCCTGATACGCATTTTCAAAAGAAATAAACAAAATACACATCTCACCATGAAAGGTGTGTGATGGCCCAAAGCAAGGAGCCTCAGCCCCATTCCGTGTAAAATGTTGATCATCCCTGTTGCAGAATCAGACCAACAGAAGAGCCGTTACCAGGAGCCGAAGCCGTTCTCTCCGACCATCCTCCAACCTGCTCGCTGCGCTGATGAAGCACAGACCACAGCATCCCAAATTTGGAAGGGGGCCGGGGGTCACCATATCCATCCCCTCAATTTCCTGCTGTCCAAAGTGCTAACCCAGCTGCATCCCTACCTGTCCCTTCCACTTCCGATCCTGCTAGAATGGAAAGAGGGTCCTTTTTCTCTCCTATGGTTATCCTCTCCGCCTCCGCTCCGGATCCCATCCCCTCCCGTGCCTTCTCTAAGGAATTCACTCCTGAAATTAGTCCTTTCGCTATCCCTCCCTATCGGCTCACTCTCCTCAACATTCAAAAACACTTGCATTTCTCTCCAGTTAAAACTAAGAAACAAACAAACAAAGGTCAGCATTGACCTTCTGGCTGCCCGCAGCAAATTCAGTGAACAAGTGTCAGATCTCGACTTACCTGTCAGAGACTCGCCAATGTGGAATCCCTCACTTAGAGCCCTTTCTTCCCTCCGCATCCCCGACTTGAAAATTTTCATCCCACATTTCTATAGGTCCCTCTTTCCAAGTCCATTTCTTTCAAATTAGTGTCCTCTGCCCTCTCCTCAAGCATTAATCAGCTTCAGGATTCTGGCCAGGGCCCTATTCTCTTCAATCTCTACTTTTTTTTCCTTAGCTAATTTTATCGAGTCCTAATTTTCAAGTATTCTGTATATGCTGATGACCCCAAGTCTGTATCTCTAACGCTGATATTTTATTTCAAGACCTGACCAACTACCTCATGGATTTCTCGATTTGGACTCAAATAGTGAAAACTCAGCATACCCATAGCAAAGACCTCAGCATCCATTCTCCTCTTCCTCTTTTTAGGAACAGAACTTCCCTTCCAAATGTTCTTTGATCTTTTTTCTGAAGTCAACTTTTAAAAGAGTAGTTTATATTCAATACAACGCACCAATTTAAAATGCACCATTTGATAACTACACACGTACCCATCCATATTACCACCGACAAAATCGAGATATGGAATAGTTCCATCCCCCGAGTCAACCCTCCCCAATCCTTTGTTCCAGAAAACTGCTGATCTTATTTCTCTCTGTAGAGAGTCGTTAATTCTAAAGTTTTATGTAAATGAAATTATAATTATATACTGTCTTAGACGTGTCTGCTTTTACTCAGCTTGTTTTTCAGATTCATACATAATTCAGTGTATTAATAGTCTACTTCTTTTTATTGACAAGGAGTTTCCATTTTATAGGTATATCACAATTTATCCATTCCTCTGCTGATGGACATTTGGATTATTTCTAGGCTATTATGAATGAAGCTAGTAGAAGTAAGTCTCTATAAGAAAATAATTCATTTCTCTTGATAAATCCCTATGAGTAGAATTTCTTGTATAGGTTGATATTCAAGTTTTTTATTTCTTCCTGAGTTGGTTTTGATAATTTTGTCCTTCAAGGATTTGTCTATTTGATCAACATTGTCAAATTTATTGGCCTATTCATAGTATTTTCTTACCCTTGTAATGTCTACATGATCAATGTTGAAGAACACTCTTGTATTCCTAATATTGGTAAATTGTGGCTTCTCTCTTTTTTTTAAATCAGTTTAACAGGAAGCTTATCAATTTTATTGATTTGTTTAAAAAGAACTAGCTTCTGACTTCATTTTCCTCTTTTTGTTCTTTTCCTTGTATTTGCTTTGTTTAATTACTTCTTCTTTCCTTTATAAGATGGAAGTTTAGGTCACTAATTTGGACTTCTTTTCTAATAAAAGCATTAAATGCTATAATTTGCTTCTAAGCACCACCTTATCTCTACCCCATAAATTTTGGTATGCTGTTTTAAATTTTCATTCAATTCAAAGTATTTTCTGATTTTCCCTGTGATTTCTTCTTGACTCATGGGTTATTCAAAAATACACCGTTTATCTTCCAAATATCTAGAATTTTCTAGATATCTTTCTACTATTATTTCAACATCAGCTTTATTATAGTTAGAGCACATACTCTGTGATTTCAAACATTTCATGTTTATCAAGAACTGTACTGTCACCCAGCATATGGGCCCTCTGGTGAATGCTCAACAACCATCAGTTATGTCAGGGTGGCTGACGGGGTCTTACTGTTCTATATCCCCACAAATTTTCTACTTGTTTTAACAATAACAGACCTTCAAATAATTGAACCTGTTACAGAGTTATAACATAAAGTGGTGTTTCTTCAACTAAAGAAGGTTCAAAATATTAATTGGGACAAAAATCAAGTGGAGTTTCCCCCCAACTCCAGCTCTTATCCTTCCTAGACCACTCCTCCCTTGGTTTCTGTCTCTGCATCTTCTCCTTTTCTTTCCCCCTTTCTTCTTCTCCACAATTTCTCATCACCAAACCGACCTCTCCTAGTCTTCCAAACAGCTATCTAAAAAGTCAGATCCTATTCATAGTTGCTCTCCTTTTCCTTGCTTTCTTTTTCTTTTTAACTTTTGTGATAAAGATATGTGATGATCTGCCTTGTTATTTTATTCCCCTAATATGCATCACCCTTAGTCACACCCCCATGTTTATTTTTATTAGTGGAAATGAACACTCCCATGCCCTTGCCACAGAAAGAAAGAAAACACAGTCACTTCCCAGGCAAATTCAGAAAGTGGGTGACATAAAAGCCCTGGCATACCTACCTGCCACACCTGCCCACTGTCCAAATGCCACTACCCGTGTTCCTCTATGATCCACCATTTTCTCATAATCAATAAGCCGGATTTCCTGAGGAAAGGATAAAAAATATTCACCCAGACTCATTAAGCTTAATCTCAATGAGTAAAAGTACATATATGAGCAAATATTCTACATTTCTTTCTCCTATAAAACATATCTTGACTCTATAAGTCACCCCCAGGTGCACCATGAAATATTTAGAAAACGCTAGATCACAAACCAATGATAGGTTTGTGGTCAGAGATGGTCCTAGCAGGGTGATAAAGGCCCCCTGATGGTAATCAATAAAATAGGAAAGGCATGAATTCCTTTAACTTTTATGCCCGCACATTCTACATATATTATCTATATAGTCCCACTCGTCCCCACATCCTTCTAGTCTCAGAGAAAACAAGTCCCTCCCGGGGCTAATCTCTGTGAGCTGGATCCCAGCCTTTGCCCACGTCTTCCACGACCACTCGTGAACTTTATCTTTCCGGCATCACCCCTATGTACCCTGCTCCTTCCTACCTTAAAAATGACAGCACCCCCTATAAGTCCATACATGCAACCGATCTTGTTCTGTTTCCCTTCCTCCTTCCCTCTTTTTTCTCTCTCCATCCATTTACAAAGTGGCACATGCTGCCTGCTTTTCACTTTCTCACCTTCGCTAAAACCACATTCTTCCTTTGTCTTTGGGAATCTTCCCTCTCAGAAATGCCTTAGTAATTCATGCTTAAAAGCTCTTGATACACTGTAATCATAGAATGTTTTAAACAGTCATTTTATCTCCTCAAAGATCATATGATTTTTACCATGTGCTTGAATTTAAGAACGTTTAGCGTTCATCCACCTGCAAGTCATCGGTTACAAAATGCGGCCAAAAAGCTGCCGTGTTGGTTGTTTTTATTAATTCTCTTGTCATGAACAAAAGTTCGTATCATAACAACAACAAAATGTTTCTAAAGTACTTTTTTAAGTTTATCTGCTTAAGGTGAAACCTTTTTCTTATAATATTATTTCCATTATTTACTTTTTGAATTTGTTCTTCAAAATCACTAGAAATTCACTAGCCCGGGTCTAGCCCATTTGAAGTGGGTGGGAGTGCATTCCATAGGCCTACACAAGCACATTTCCCTCCATTGCTTTCAGTGTTTGTGGTCTCCTGTCCGCTCCCTGTTCTCAGATTCTAGTCTAGTTTCTAGTGCTCTAATCTAACATCCTACCCCGTTTGGAGCCTGGCCTTCTCTATCCACACTCACTGTCTACCCTCATCCCGTCTCATGGCCGTAGGAGCCATCAAGTCTCTGACAACTACAAATACCTATCGGGAGAAGCCGCCCTCCTGAGCTACAAACTCATACCAGTGGCTCGCTCCTTAAAATCTAGTGTTTAAAGTCTAAAATCTCCTTAGATGTCTAACGGACAAATTAAACTCAACAAGCCCTAAACTTGATGCCTGATGCTCCTGCCCAAGCCTGCTCCCTCTCGCAGCACCATCATCTCAGTCCATGGCAACTCCTTCCAATTGCTCAAGCTGAAACCTTAGACCCCTCTCATTCTGCTCTTTCTCCCATATTCCACATTCGTCTCACCAGCGACTTCTGCAGGGTCTGACCTCTAAATGACACCCAACATCGGGTCTGTGTCTCACCGCCTCTACTTCCACCACCCTCATGTGAGCCACTGTCCTCTGTAACCCGGTGTCCCTACGAGTCTAGACTAACATCACATCAATTTGCTCCTCCCATCTCCAATATCACCCACACAGTGGGCTGAAAAGCACTTTAGAACACGATGGACTCGAAGCCTCCACTCAACTAGACCTGCACGACTTTGTACAGCGATGCTCTCTGCTTGGAAGACTCTTCCCCAACGGATATGACTTGATCCTTCACATCTTTCAAATTTTTGCTCAGTGCCAAATTTGCGCTGAGTCTTTCCCTGGTCATCCTATTTAAACTATTGTCACCCCCCCCCCCCGCAGAGTGCCTGGAGCCCCCCTTCGCCTCCTGGGTCCTATTTATCACCATCACACGTATCTCTAAATGACAGGTGGGTTATCTGATTTATATATTTATCATCTGTCTCCTCCCACTGGAATGTAAGCCCTGCGAAGACAGGGGTACCTTACTGCCACTGCAGTGAAGAGTGTCCGGCACACGGCAGACACTCGCTTAATATTTATCAAATGAATACTCTGTATTTTAATTGGCTGATGGTTTTTCCATAGTACTTATATCTCAAAAAATTATTTCTTCCTTTATGAATATTAATAAATGTAAAAGGAATTCCCAGTCTGGTTCTGGCATGACAGAACTGTGCAGCCTCAGCCAGGTCACTTTGCCTCTCTGGGCTCCATCTGAAAAATGAGGGAGGTAGATTATATGATCCCGGAGGCTCTTTTTAGCTCTAAATTCCACTTGGTAATATCTGACCAATTGACCTAATAAAGTGCTAATCGTGTAGGGGGAACACTTCTAACATTCTTTCTTTTCAGTACAAAAGCGATGCAATGTTTAGTTTCTCTTCTTACAAACTCCAAACCTGTAGAGCAGAGGAGCCCTAAGAGCAGCAGACTATTCGAGCACCCCCTTCCCTAGTGAGGTGAATAACAGGATGTGTTTCCTAGATGCTGAAAGAAAACTAAAACTCTACTAGGCAAAAGGCAATATTGTTTCTCTGTTAACATTAATGATTACTGGTCGCTAATTACCTGTCTCAGAATCTCATCCAGTAAGCCCATATTGGCCTCCTGCGCCTTTATTGTGTGGGAGAAGAAGGCGTAAGTCTTCTTAGACATTAATTTTTCCTCTGGGGGTCTTTTAACTCCCAAAATTAGGCAAGCTTCAGAAATATCCTCCTGAAGAATGCCACCAGCTTTGACGTATTCCTGGGAATGCAATTTTGGTTAAAAGTTATTTCCCTAATTTGCTATATTCATACTTTCTTTAATAAATAAGCGTAGCAATTAAAGGCACAGTCTTTTGAAGGCATAAAATCTGTATGGGTTAGAGTGACTGATAGAATAACTACTTCTGGTATTTTTAGTTTCTAGCTAAAGATCAATTTAATGTTTGACTTTTGTAGAAAAAAAAAAAAAACCCAGTGAGAAAATTCACCACCTACTCCTATTTAAGACCAGTTAATAGTTTGATCATAACCACTAGTTCATATCACTTAAAAATATTTGTGAAATGTATATTTTATTTTGTATGACCAATGCACTGAAATGCTAAATGCAAGCTAGTAATTTATTACTCAGGTATATTTTTAAAAGAAATATATATCTGCAATATTTACTTTTTTTTTCCCTTTTTTTTTGGGGGGGGGTCAATTAGTATTTGTTATTGCCCCATTCCGTCCAGTAGACTGTGCTAGAGATGAGATGGTAAGACACACACACACAAAAACAGACATTTGTCCTATAAAGCAGCTCACAAAATACAGTAAAAAGTCAGGAGCACATAAATGAGGCTGAATTCAAAAGAATTATGAATAGCAGAATCTAAGTGATACATTAGTCCAATGGATATTGAGACGACTCCTGGGTGAGATTATGAAGGAAATATGAAACTTTAAAGTAATCTAAAAGGCTAGGTAGGATCTGGAGAGACAGAGGTGAGAAATGCAAGGTAGTAATATCAGTAAAAAGTATTGATGAAATATATACAAATATGGAGACAGGAAAATAAGGACATGTTTGGGCACAATGGATAAATCAATTTGGAAAAGTAGACTAAATATTATCATGGTGAATATGATCTTTGTCGGACAAAAAATAAAAATCATCATCAACATTGATTAATAAATTAGTACTTACCTTACTGAGCTCTTTGCAGGAATTATTTCATTTAATTTTCATAAAACTCCCATGAGGTAGGTACTGTTATTATGGCCATTTTATCAATGGGAAACGTGAGGCTTACACATTTATCTGAGATTGAATAGCTAGTACATGAAGACAATAGAAGTTATCCCAGATATCTGAATAAAGGGTTAGCATGATCCAGGGGGAATTAAAAGAGTATCAAAAGTGGCAGTTGAATAAAAGGAAGATGGCTCCAGGGAGGAACCTACTTTAAAGGAAACTACAGATGGATAGACGCTACAAGGATGAACATACGATTTACACCTGGTTTCCTTAAAAGCAATCTATTGGCTCATCTGTAGTAGATGGTTTAAATAAATCACGAATCGTGGAGTAATTACGACAGAATGATTCAAACGCAGCCATTAAATAGAATGAAGCAGAGCTCCATGAACAGGCAAGGAGTGAGTGGCAGGATATGTTGTTGACTAAAGAAACAAGGTACCATGAAGTATGCATAGCATACAGCCTTCCATGTCAGACTAAGGGGGAACCAAAAATACACATATACGCGCTCCTTTTTGCAAGAAGAAATATAGGAATATAGGATCAGAAACTAATGACGATAGTAACCTAGGGAGTGGGGGGGGACAGTATGTAATGGATTAAGATGAGAGGAAGACTTCTCTGCATTACATCATTCTACAGTTTTAATCTTTGAAACTTGTAAATATTTCACTTATTTAAAAAAATATAATTAAATCAAAAAGGATTTAAAAGCAAACTTTAAAATGTATAGAAAAATGTAGATAAATCCAACTGTATATCACATTGACAATTTAAGTACATAGAAAGAATGACTCAAATAACTTGAATACAGCACTCTGGACATTCTTTGTGAGATATATTCTAAGAGCAAAAAACCTTTTAACTCAAAAATATTAAACTCCATTTAATAGGTTTATTTTTTTATTGAAGTATAATTGACATAGACTATATTAGTTTCACGCGTACAACACAATCATCGGTATTTGTATTTATTGCAAAATGATCATCACAATAAATCTAGTTAACATCCATCTCCATGTATAATTATGTGAGAACTTTTAAGACCTATTCTCTTTGCATTAATAGGTTTGCTTTAGTTGTAATATTAGTATCGTGATTCCAAAACTAACTTTATGTGTAATACAGGATAAAGCAAAAAACATGCATTATTATTATAAAGAATTAAAATTTTCACTGCTGGATAAAATAGATACAAATATAAAATTTTTAAGGATGAAAACCTGCAATGTTAACTCATGATTTAATAAAATTAAATAATCTATATTATACATATGTGTAATCTGTGCATTTCTTGGCTCTATTCACTGAAAGTGCTAAGAGCTACCAGTAAAAATAAGCACACCTAACACAGATATCCGATCTTGGGTTCTATGAACTAAAAGAAATCAGGCCTCCCTGATGAAATGGCTCATCCCAGGGGCAGGGCGAAAAAAGCAGGAGGTAAGACTAAGATCATTTGTTGTTGCAGGAAACAAGAAAGCTGAAAAATAAATGGATTCATGTCCAAAGGACATAGGGGCACCCTTAAAGGAACCATCTATCTCAAATTTGGATAATTGGGACACTTAAAACATAGTTAATAAATCATCATACATTAAATGAAAAATGCCCATGCATCTGTAATGACACTCGAAAGAGCAAGAGAGAAATTAGGAACTAAGGGAAGTCTCTTTTCTATAGAAGAATATGAGCCAATAAACTTAGAAGACTGATAAAATCAGAAAATCATCACTTTGCAAGCTTACACACACACACACAAAAATGATTCAGGCAAAGATTATCAGTATATGCTAACACCCTCAGCAGCAGGTAGTTGAGAAACAAGATTCACGGGTCTCAAAACATCATCCCGCAGATGACTCCGTAGCTACAAAGGTTAAAGGTGCTTGGACAGAGACCAGGTGGCAAGGTCTCAGCCAAGCTGCTGCGAACTCCTGCCCTCGGGGCAGCCTGACACTTCTCGGGAAGAGCACGCACCACGCCTATAACATCTAAGTCAACAGTGTTGTTGTTTTTTTAAAGATTTTATTTATTTATTCATGACAGAGAGAGAGAGAGAGAGCCAGAGGCACAGGCAGAGGGAGAAGCAGGCTCCGTGGAAGGAGCCTGATATGGGACTCGGATCCCGGGACTCCAGGATCAGGCCCTGGGCCGAAGGCAGGCGCCAAACCACTGAGCCACCCAGGATCCCCACCAACAGTGTTTTAACCCGAATCTAATCACAAGGCCCAGACCAACAGCACCCAGAAGCAGGCCATTCATTACAAGTCAGCTAGTCCGGACTCTTCAAAAAGAGCCAGTGTCCTAGAAACAAACAAATCAGAAGGGGGGGCTGTTCTGGATTAGAGAGACATAACAATAAATGCAACAGGCCTTAATTAATTAATTAAGCCTCAATTAAAATTAAAGACCATAATGTGACCCCGGGGTCCTGGGATCGAGTCCCGCATCGGGCTCCCTGCATGGAGCCTGCTTCTCCCTCTGCCTGTGTCTTGGCCTCTCTCTCTCTCTGTGTGTCTCTCATGAATAAATAAATTAAATCTTAAAAAAAAAAAAAAAAGGCCATGAAGACATTTGAGACCATGGGAATTTGAAATGGGTGATGTGAGATGATATTATGGAGTTATTATTAATTTTTTAGGTATGAGAGTTATGTAGGAAAGTGATTTACCCCCCCCAGGAAATGCAGAAGGGTCTTATCGGCCCTGTCGCCGCAGTCCCAGGACAGGGCGGCACAGGGAGACGGTGACTGAGGGACATGCCCTCCTTCTGAGGGCAATCCCTCCATCCCTCAGCTGGAGAAAGCAGGGCAGTGGGTGAAAATAGGACTCGATGGACTAAATTCTAGGCTCAAATAAAAATTCTAACTAGAAATCTCATCGTAATCACAAGAAAGGAGTGTTGTCATGTGGCGTTTAAGTGACATTAGGAAACACTTCACTTTTACTCAGAGGCCCCTTGATTTCCATACGCAGGGTCATTTTAGCTGCACATATTTAGAAACAATTAGAAATATGTACCTTATCGTGAATGGCCCGCCGGTTGGAAGGCTGTATTAGGACTTTGTATCCCAGGTTGGTGATCCCCTTGATGTGCCGGGGAGCCAGGGGCGCCCTCCGCTCCCAGGCGTTCACGTCCTCCCGCCTCAGGGCCATCACGGCCTTGTGGTGAAGGCCCCGCCGGCCCAGGCTGCTCCCCGGCGCTCGCAGCATCTCGGGGCCTGGGGACCGCAAAGACAGGGTAAGGGGACGGCCGGGCTGGGGGGCGGGGGGCCGGGCTCCGCTGTGAAAGCCAGAGAAAGGGGAGGGAGACCTTCCAGGGTCAAAGTGCTCCTTTAGCTAAGAGCCAGGTGCCTCTGCTCCTCGAAGGTGTGCTCAGGACAAAAGCTTTCGGCAGGTGCCCCCCCACCCCACCCCCAGGGCACCTACAGGCCGTGGGTTCAGGCTCATTGTGCCGGCCTCAAGGCTGTGACCTTCAGTCCTGGCCGAGACCCTGGACAATCCAGCCGCCACCTCTGCTAGGTTGCACCTTGGACCGTCCCCGAACTAGTGCCACTGCGAGGGGGCGGCCCTGGGTAGTGACCTGCTCCTGGCGGCCCAGCGAGGCCCAGGCCAGCAAGGACGGCCGGGCGCCTTGACAGCACAGGGCCAGTTTCTAGTAATTCCTCGTGCCCCAATCTGTCCAGGCAGATGGGAAACTTAAGAGAACAAAACAAGCAGGCTCCTCCAGGACAGGGGTTGGAAGGGGAGAAGCCCTGGCCTGCACCCCCACCCCCGGACCCCTTCGCAGCTACCGACGTCCCCGGGTCAGGGTTTCCTCTCCATCGTCCACTTCCTCCTGCTGTTACATTAAACCCAGACCTGTCTCCACCAGTTTTCTGACTGCGATTCCGGATTCGGGATTCCAGATTGCGAAACACGGCTCATTTGTCCCAACAAGCAGCAGTTACAAGAGGCTTTCTGTGCGTCGGCCGCGGCGAGCCTACGTGGATTCTTAAAGCCCTCGGCCCTCCTCGGACCTTGCCCTCAGAGGTCACCTCACGGATGATTCGGGGATCGTGGGATGCCAAACCTTCGTTGTTTATGTTTAAGGTCGGCATCAAAACACAGGGACTAAATGCTTTCACGTGTTCTCGAAATTTCCTACTAGTCCCGGCTAACACACACCAAAGTCCTTATGAAGCACGTTTCTGTTATGCCAGACTGTGGTCCCTAAATCAGACCCACCTCACAGACGGGAAGTTGTGTCTGAACAATGGCACACGCACGTGCATTTCCGGGGAGCAAGCACTTGCCACTTGGATACAAACCTTTCGGGTCAACTCACAACAGCGACAGGCTCACCGAACAAAGCCAACAGCAAGGAAATCAGCTAAAAAGGCTTTAGAGCATTTTCTATATTCCTCGGCCATTAGAAACGACAAATACCCACCATGTGCTTCGACGTGGATGGACCTGGAGGGTATGATGCTGAGTGAAGTAAGTCAGTCGGAGAAGGACAAACATCATATGGTCTCATTCATTTGGGGAATATAAAAATTAGTGAAAGGGAATAAAAGGGAAAGGAGAAAAAATAAGTGGGAAATATCAGGAAGGGAGACAGAACATGAAGACTCCTAACTCTGGGAAACGAACTAGGGGGGGTGGAAGGGGAGGAGGGCGGGGGGTGGGGGTGACTGGGTGACGGGCACTGAGGGGGGCACTTGACGGGATGAGCACTGGGAGTTATTCTGTATGTTGGTAAATTGAACACCAATAAAAAATAAATTTATTATAAATAAATAAATTAATTAAATAAAATAAAAAGGCTTTAGAAAGAAGAGGGAGGGCCAGTGAGAGAAGCAATGCACATGCCAATGAACACGCCCACGACAGCCTCAAGGCTCCGGCCGCTCTCACAGGGGGCAAAAGGCTTAGAGCAGTATCTTCAGTAAAAGGTTGCTACATACTCTCTAAGTTGGTTATTTATCCAGTTTTGTTTTTTAAATTTTTTTTTTTTGAAAGAGCTAGAGAGTGCATGTGGGAGCGGCGGGGAGGAGCAGAGGAAGAGAGTGCAGAGGAGGCCCCACGTTCAGGCCCCACAGAGGGACAGACGGACGGACAGAGCTCCCCACAGGGCTACGAAGAAACAGTAGGGTGCTCAACCAGATGAGCCAGCCACGCACAGCCATACGGTTTTTTTTGAAAAGAGATTATAGGGGATCCCTGGGTGGCTCAGTGTTGAGCACCTGACTCTTGATTTCTGCTCGGGTGGTGACCCCAGGGTCCTGGGATCGAGTCCCACGTCGCTCCCTGCATGGAGCCTGCTTCTCTCTCTGCCTGTGTCTCTGCCTCTCTCTCTCTCTCTCTCTCTCTCTCTCTCTCTCTCCCCGCCCCCATGTCTCTCATGAATAAATAAAATCTAAAAAATATAAATAAATAAATAAATAAATAAATAAATAAATAAATAAATAAAATTACAGTAGGCCCAAACCCAAGCCCAGGACCGTTGCACTTAATTCTTCCAAACCACAGGAAAAACTGCAACCTCCCATAGGACTTAAGTCTCTATGGTTCTTAAATGAAACCGATTCCAAAAATAAGTGAGTTATTCTGGACACACAGTTGAGCCCAGGGAAGGTGCCGCCTTCCCCGCGGGGCTCTGTGTCACATACCACCAGGGACCAAGGGACCCTGCATCCTCTATTCTTAGAAGCAATTCTCGGAGTCAGTGTGAGGGAACATGTTCCGATAAGGTCGTGTCCCTACAGCCCAAACTTGATTTAGAATTTTTTTTTTTTTAAGATTTTTATGTACTTATTCCAGAGAGACCCAGAGACAGGCAGAGACACCTGCAGAGGGAGACGCAGGCTCCCTGCAGGGAGCCCGATGCGGGACTGGATCCCGGGACCTCGGGGTCATGCCCTGGGCTGAAGGCGGCCCCTGCACTGCTGGGCCCCCAGGTGCCCCTTGACCTAGAATGCCAGCCTCACCCCACTCAGTGGCCATCCCCCCTCCTCTCTGCGCCCCTCCCCGGTCTGGAGCAGGGGTGGGGGGTGGGAGGAGGCACAGACGTGCCCACGTGTAACACACGTATGTATTCGCAAAGGCAGGCTTTGCACGGAGACCAGACGAGGAGCGCAGCAGGGCGTGATCCTCTGAAGTTTCTTAGGGAAGCTGCTTTCACTTTCACTTTTTGTAGGAAAGTGTCAGCTGTAACCCAATCTAGTGCCACAGTAACCAGTGATTCAGCACTATACGTACGTGGAGCACTATGCTGAGCACCTTCCAGACATGATTTCCTTTCCTCCGGGCAGAAATCTTAGTAAGCAGATACTGTTATCTATCTTCATTTTACGATGAAAACACTGAACTGGAATCTGACTAGAGCTGTTGCTTCTGAGCAGAAGCAGGACCCTCAGGTTAATATTTAACACCCGGGATTTTCTCTTGGCCAAAGCCCACTGACGCACACCACGCACACCGTGTAGACCTGAGCCAAGCCACCGCTGCTCATTCCAGAAACAAATCAGATCCGTAAGGCAGGAAAGGGTCAGTTCTCTCCCGGCATGGGGAGCTGCTACCCGTCTTTTCCTACGTGCCACCGAAGATCCTTCCTGAGTCACTGCCAGGGTAAATTCTAGGTTCCTGGGTGCTTAGAAAAAGAGATTTAATTATAGCAGGTATTACTGTTAATAATTCCTTGAGCCTCGAAATGTGGTCTCAACACGGAACTTTCCAGGTCCACCATTCATTTCATTCTACGGTCATCAAGAAATTTGCAGCAGGGAGGATTTCTTTCGCGCTCCTAGATAGGACACCACAGGTGCCTGGTATTTCATGGAAATGCCCAGGTGAGCTGTTTGGGATTTCCCTGTCCCCAGTGTTGTGGGCTTTTCCAAGAATATCAAGAAGTAAACATGAGATATGCTCCTGGCAATGCTTTCCCTGAAACAAAGCAGGGAACCCCACCCCCCACCCCCACCCCCACCCCGGGCTTATCTACTGGCTCTAAGGAGATCACTTGACAGAGCCATGTGCTGATGACAGCCTGGGGGACCAGCAAGGAGGATGTGGGAAAGCAAGAAAAGGAGATGAAGAGATAAAGAAAGAGGGAAAACAAGGAGGAGGAGCAGGAGAAGAGAAGGGTCAGTCACAGCCAGCCGAAGGCAGTAAGACCCTTCCTCTGACAATTTCTAAAGTCTTTTTCCTTCAACACATAAAAAAGGCCAAGATACCAAATAGCATAAGAATGAAATTTAAAAGATTCTTCAGGACCTTGAAATGACTCTAAAAAGTCATGGGAGTATTATAGGGAATCGCACAGACATGCACGGAGATGGGAGGGCAATGGGGGGGGGGTAGCAATAGAACATTCGCCAGGACACCGCCTCACCTCCCTGTGCATCTTTCAACTCGTGACGCACAATGGTCTATCTTTGCAATGTACAGTGAGGACGGGGCAGAGGGAGGGCATCCTCCAATGTTCCTGGTATTTTCTATCCTTTTCAAGAGAAGTGGAAGGGAAGATGCCATTAGAGATAAAGATGATAGACAGAGCCAGGTAGGCGGGACAACCCAGAATTCCATACATACGCCACCGTTTCCTTTCAGTTACTGTGAAATAGACCCTGGCTACCGAGGACATTAGCACCCCTAATCACAGGAGGGAACCACGCTGGGGTGCGGGGTGTTCAGAGAAGATTGCAGCTGACAGCTGCAGGGGACGCAGCTCCGGGCCAGGAGTCTCGGCCCGCACCGCATAGTTGGTATCCAGACCAAAATAATCCTGGAGAGGCCCAAGAGGGCTCCAATTGATGGAACACCTGGTGATGGCCTGGACTCCTCCCCACGCCTCCCCACCCCGAGGCTTGCTAGAGCGGCTTGGGCAGGCAGCAACACTACCCTCCGGACGTCCACCTCCTGTGGCATCAGTACGGCTTTTAATGCGTCCACATTAAACTCCCTGTAGAACAGTTAACCATACGTTAAAACACAAACAAACAAACAATAGACTGGCGGCAGGGGGAATCCACTAATATTAATTAATGTGGTCTAAGAAGATTCATGTTTTCAAGCAGCTACTCAACGTCATCCAAAGATCTAAGACGCAGGACTCTTCTTTCCGGTCTGTGGCCCACAGATTTAGTATCATCGAGATGGAACGCAAAGTCAATTTTAAGCCGGACTGTGATCCAAAATGTTCATCTGCTTATGTGTCTGCCCCTTCGCTAAGCCGTAAATGCTGACTCTGTGACCTTGGTGCAGAACTTGACCTGTTCGCGCCTCATTTGCAAAATGGATTCACGTTAATGTCTCCCTTTCAGGGCTGCTGGGAGGTTCATCTGCGCTAGTATGCAGAGTGCGGAGCAGCATCCTGCACGCCCACGCTCAGTGCAAGTGAAGAACACACAACGGCCCCAAGCCTGGCCTGTCCTCAAAGGGGAGCACAACCACACCACTAACAGAAAACACTCCCCTCCCTTCCTCTTCCTCACTGTGGTGAGGCCTTCACAATGGCTCCGCCTTGACCCTCCCTCCTGCTTTTCATTTTTCAAGGGAAACAAAGTGAAGCCCAGTAACCCCTCTCCCCAACTTCACCCTCCAGGCCTGGGTGTTCAATATAAATAACTTAGCATTTAATACTGCATTTCGTTACATTTGTGGTACAACTTTCACATCTCCCTGAAACAGGGATGTATTTTACCATCCATGGCATCTCAGATTGGATGAAAACAGTAATAACGCTGTTACTTTCTATGCCAAATGTCCGGTTTCTTAATTCCATGGAATTCTTTGGTCATCTCACCAAAGAAACTTGCCACTGTTGGCAAGGTTGTTTCTGTGACATAATTAATAAAAGAATATTTGGGAGGACCCCTGGGTAGCTCAGTGGTTTAGCACCTGCCTTTGACCCAGGGCGTGACCCGGGAGTCCCAGATCTAGATGCATGTTGGGCTCCCTGCATGGAGCCTGCTTCTCCCTCTGCCTGGGTCTCTGCCTCTCTCTCTCTCTCTCTCTCTCTCTCTCTGTCTTTCATGAATAAGTAAATAAAAATCTTTAAAAAAAAAAAAAAAGAATATTTGGAAAATGGAAACTTCTCTGCTAGAGGGGCGCTGCAAAGGTACCAAAGATCGATCGCTTACAAATTCCTGAGCCAAGGTCTGTTAAGGCTTAAAAGCTTGCAGGTGCGGGGAGGGGAGCAGGACAGGGGAGAGGGGAGGGGAGAGGGGAGGAGAGTTCCGCTGCAAATCAATCAGTTGAAGTTCTGAGGATCCTGTCACCTATGCCAAGTGAGACTGGAAACCAGGAAGGCTTCCTGGAGAGTGGAAAAGGCACTAGGGGAATTGGCCTACATCTTTGCCCTTCCTGCCTTTGCAGAATGGCCGCAGGTTGACCGGGCCAGAAGGGCATCGCCCCCACGTCCACTCACCCACGGGGTAAAGGGAGGAGGGAGTGGAGGGGCAGACGCACCCCCGAGGCACCGGCATCCGGGCTAGTGCTCCCGGGGGCTCTCGGGCTCGGGGTGGAGCGCGAGCTCCGGCGGGTCCCTCCGCCCCGGGCAAGGCCCTCCTGCTGCCCCCGCGTCGCCCGGCGCTCCGCTCCCGTCCTGGGCCCCGGCCCCTCCCGGCCCTCCCGGCCCTCCCGGCCCCGCTCCCCACCGCGCAGCACCCCTGGGGGTCGCCGGCCCGAGCACGGCCCCGCGGGGCAGGACGGGCCACCGCCTGCGAGCGCTGGGGACCCCGCACCTGCCGCCCGCACCTGCCGCCCGCACCTGCCGCCCGCACCTGCCGCGGGGGCGCGAGGGGTCCCCACCTGCCGGCGAGCGCCAGGGCTCGGCGTCGGCGCGGGGGGCGGGGTCCCGGGGCGAGGGGGGCGGGGGGCGGGGGGCACCGAGGACCGACCCGGGGCCGCCGTCCGCGCCGGGACCCGGCTCCACCGCCGCCTCCCAGGGCCCGCCCGTCCCCCCTCCCCGCCCCGCCCCTCCCCCCGTCCCCCCTCCCCACCCTTCCTCCCCTCCCCGCCCCTCCCCTCCCCCCTCCACTCCCGTACCCCCTCCTCGCCCCGTCTCCCCTCCTCACCCCTTCCCTCCCCGCCCCGTCCCCTCCCGTCCCCCCTCCTCGCCCCGTCCCTTGCCTCCCGTCCCCTGTCCCCCCTCCTCTCCCCTCCCGTCCCCCCTTCCCCACCCCGTCCCCTCCCGTCTCCCCTCCACTCCCGTCCCCCCTCCTCGCCCCTTCCCTCCCCTCCCTTTCCCCCCCTCCCCGTCCCCCCTCCTCGCCCCTTCCCTCCTCGCTCCGTCCCCTCCCTTCCCTCCCCTGTCCCCCTTCCCCCTCCTCGCCCCTCCCCTCCCCTCCCGTCCCCCCTCCTCGCCCCGTCCCTTGCCTCCCGTCCCCTGTCCGCCCTCCCCTCCCCTCCCGTCCCCCCCCTCCCCTCCCCGTCCCCCCTCCTCGCCCCTCCCCTCCCGTCCCCCCTCCTCGCCCCTTCCCTCCCCTCCCTTTCCCCCCCTCCCCGTCCCCCCTCCTCGCCCCTTCCCTCCTCGCCCCTTCCCTCCCCTCCCTTTCCCCCCCTCCCCGTCCCCCCTCGCCCCTTCCCTCCTCGCTCCGTCCCCTCCCTTCCCTCCCCTGTCCCCCTTCCCCCTCCTCGCCCCTCCCCTCCCCTCCCCTCCCGTCTCCCCTCCTCGCCCGGTCCCTTCCCTCCCGTCCCCTCCCGTCCCCTCCCGTCCCCCGCCGGAGCCCCCCGCCCCGTGCCCCGCGGGCCGCCCTGCTCACCTCGTCCCTGCGCGTGGCCGAGCTCCCGCCGCCCGAGCTCCCGCCGCAGCTCGCGGGTCCCGCCGAGGCCGGGCCGGGCCGGGGGAAGGTGTTTGCACAACTTGGGAGGGCGTCAGGCCCCCTCCCGCCGCAGCCAATCAGCGGCCGCCCTGGGGGAACAACCTCCTCCTCCGCCAATCGGCGGCGCCGCCGGGAGCCCGGCCCCGCCCCGCCCCCGCCGCGCCCCCGCCCCCCCCCCGCCGCCCGCGAGCCTCCTGCCCCCGCCCCCGTGACCCGCGCGTCCTCGGCCGGGGGCGCCCGAGCTCCCGGGGCGCTGAGCGGCCGCACGGCGGAGACGAGTCCGCCCGCGGGAACGGAGCAGTCCGGGGCCAGGACACAGCCTGCGGCGCTTTTCTTTCTTTTCTTTTTCTTTCCTTTTTTTTCTATTGGAGTCCGATGTGCCGACATTCAGCATCACCCCCGGGGCTCATCCCAACAAGTGCCCCTCGGGCCTCGGCCGTCTCCCAGGCACCCAACCCCCCTCCTCCCTTCCACCCCCCTAGTTCGTTTCCCAGAGTTAGGAGTCTCTCATGGTCTGTCTTCCTCTCTGATATTTTCACTCATTTTCTCTCTTTTCCCCTTTATTCCCTTTCACTATTTTTTATATTCCCCAAATGAATGAGCCCACGTAATGTCCCGATTGACTACTGTTCTTGGCCGTCCCGGGCCCTAGGACCGGGGAACAGGCGCCTTGGACAGAGAGCCCCAGCTCACAGGCTGCAGAAACGCCAGGCCTGGGCCTTCCCGGGAGTCCCCGCCGCCGGCTGGGGGTCCCCCCTGTCGCCATGACCTCCTCCAGCACGCAGGTTTCTCGCACCTACCACGGATGTCTGTGGCCTTGAAGTTCTTGTGTCAATACCTGGATCCTAGAACATCCTTAGAAACTCCCCTTGTGGGGCGCCTGGGGGCTCGTGGTCGAGCGCCTGCCCTTGGCTCAGGCTGTGACCCCGGGGTCCTGGGATGAGTCCAACGTCCAGCTCCCCGCAGGGAGCCTGCTTCTCCCTCCACCTCTCTCTGCCCCTCTCTGTGTCTCTCATGAATAAATAAGTAAAATCTTAAAAAATAATGATAAAATCCCTCGACTGTCCCTCTCATCCAAACCCCTCGCACCCGCCACCAAGGTCATAGTCCCTCAAGCACACAACTCTGAGCATCGCGTGGGCCTGAGCAGAAGGCCCTGGCACCACCCACCCCCCTGCAGGTCGCCGCCCCGCATCCTCCACACAAGGACTGAGGTGCTTCAAGGCCCAACCCCGCCACCTCCGCTTCATCTCCGTAGTGGAACGAGCCCCACACGGACCTGAACCCCAGTGCGTGCTCGGCTGTATCCCCACGGATTGGCCTCCCCCCTCAGGGGTAAGTCAGGAGGAAGTCACCTCCTTCTCAACAAGGCCCAGGTTCCCTTCTCTGCTGATGAGGTGATGACGGGAATTACCCCACTACTTCACGGGGAGCTGCCCAGAATAAACCAAGCGGATGCCCAGACGGCTCTGCCAGGTGTCTAAAGGCACCGGTGACCGTGACTTGTCCCCCAGTATGTCAGGCCGTCACCGCCCTGGAATTCTCACGAACAAAAACGGGGCCTCTCGAAACCGAATCCACCCTCTAGGGCTCGGCCCACGGGGCTTCACCAACGAGGCCCCCTGCCCCCCCGCACCCGGGCCTCGGGCCCCTTGCACTTAGCTCGCCTCCTCCGCAAGGGCCCCGACAAGGTAGGGAAGACATCCCTCCATCCCCCCATCCCTCCCCTGTGGTCACCATCAGCCCAGAGGAGCAAGGATGTGTGTGCGGGTGTGCACATGCACGTGTGTGGAGCACAATACCGCGCGCGACACCCCAGTCAGGTCTCAGAAGGAAACAGCCGGCACAGCCCGGACAGGGCAGCAGGAGACCTGGAAGGAGTGCGGCGGCCCCGGGGAAGGCAAGCCGAGCTGCTGCCGAGCTGCTGCCACCGGGGCCCAGCACCTGCAGGCCCTGAGTGGGGGAGCAGGGAGTGGGGGAGAAAGAGCCTCAGCTGCTGGGCTGGGGGTGGGGGAGCCCTGGGCGCAGGGAGGCCGAGGAACCACTCACTGGGCGCACAGGGAGCTAAGGCAGGTGCAGAGCATCTCCTGCAAGGGGCCGGACGGTCTCCGTCACAGCACCAGCTCTGTCATTTGGGGTCTAGAAGCAGCGTGTACAATGCTTAAATGGAGAGACGTGGCTGTGGGCCAAGAAAACTGTATTTATCAGAGCAAGTGGCAGGGCGGACGTGGGCCTCTGGCCCAGGGGATGACTGACCTCCCATCATTCTCCTGCCCTCCCGTCGCCTGGGGTGCTGCCTGCAAACTGAACACAAGAACAGCCAGAGGGTTGGTGCACTCCATCAATGGTAGTCCCTCAGGACAGAGCAGTGGAGAAGGGGGCAGAGATTCTAGAAGATTCAAAGGAGAATGTTCAGCACGAAAGGTGTTGAGCAAACCCTTGTTGATAGGAATGAACCCTCCGACGGGCTACTGCGCCTTACTCTGCAAACAGTTAAACATTCATGGGGAGACTGAATGGGCCAATTGGGGAAGGGACCCCAACTCCCATGAGGCTCACTCAGCTTCTCTCCTGCTTCACTTTGAAATCCCTGCCCTCACCTCCAAGAAATATCCACCTGGCCCCGAATCCCCTCTCTGTGCATTTCAAACTACTGTTCAACTGCCTTTTTTTTTTTAAGATTTTATTTATTTATTTTTTTCATGAGAGACACAGAGAGAGAGAGAGAGGCAGAGACCCAGGCAAGGGAGAAGCAGGCTCTATGCAGGGAGCCCAACGTGGGATTTGATCCCAGGACCCCGGGGTCACGACCTGAGCCAAAGGCAGACGCTTAACCACTGAGCCACCCAGGGCATCCCTGTTCAACTGCTTGTATGGGATTCTGGAATTTCGTAAAGTATGTGAGTGAGAAAGACTCTTCCTTAAAATGAGGAATTCAAATGTTCTCCGTCGTAGTGATGTTTGTCCTAATAAATGTGACAGTTCGCTTAAGCTGCTTCATAATGAAAAGGGGCAACAGATGAGATTAAAAACAAATGGGCTACACCCCAAGTCAGCTCCCATGTCAACCCCTCAAACCCTTCGATCCCGGAGACCCCTTCCAGCGGTGTGGGGTGCTGGGCTGACCCTCGAAATGAGAAAGTTGACTTGGCGTCTCAAGCTGCCTCTCCTTCTCCCACCTTCTTTGGCTTTCTCTCTTCCCTAATTGTTCCTTGCTTTGGTTCTGTCCTTCCTGAGAGACCATGAGGGTACGAGCTGGGCATCTGGACCCTGCAGTGAGCTGGGCCCGACTTAATCTCTCTTGCTTCACTCACTAACGAGTCATTTTGTCTCTTCACTTTCCTTGTCCGGACGGTGGGAAATACCACAGAGTTCTCAAGAAGATTAAGTGGTCCACGTTCTCAGTATATGTGAGCTATTATTGGTGCTTACTGTTTCAAGCTGTCTTATCCCCACCCCCCCCCGCCTTTTTTGGTGTCCAGAATTTTAAGTGAACTTTGCCATAAAGAGAAAAGAGGTGGACACTTAGAGGGAGGAGGGGGGAGCAATCCAGCATGCTTCTAAGTTCTATTTATTTCTCAAGACTTTGCATTTCTTACATGAACAGCAATTTTTATTATATCACCGATAATCTGCCCACCCTAATAAATTATTCTGTTATAAAGACAAGTTCCTTGTAGACAGAAAGTGCAAAATCAGATGTACAAAATAAAATACAGTTTAGGAAGGCAAAGTTTCTAAATGACAATTATCACTGTTGCCTCCCCAGTTATCTTAGGAATGAAACATACTTTCTTTATCTTCAAGCAGTTTAAAACTCTGACCAGGTAAGGCAAAAGCGGGAACCACCCACAGATAAATCGCAATTCTGCAAACAGGTTCTGGGTGGAGATGGTGTCCTGGGGGGCCGTTCCCCTCCCATCCTTTTATAAGGCAGCAGAGAAATCTAATTCCTAGTTTACCTCCCCTACTGTTAGCAATCCTTAACAAGCATTCCTGAAGAAAATAAAATTCAAGACAATTCAAAGTTGCTTGGCATCTCCAGGGTCAACCTTTATTGGTCTCTGTTTCACAGAGTCCTTAAGGTCTTGGCATCCCTTGAGAGTTAAGTGTGGCTCGGTGTACCCCGCTAGGTCAGCTTGTTGCCCACCACTGTTTGCCTAATCACTGTTATTAGAAGTCTGCTAGGACTTGCCAATTTTGTTACATATCATTGTATTTTATAAATTGGTTGAGAATTATAAGCTATAATAATATAAGCAAATTTGGGGAATGCAAATTTTGGAGTATATCTCCCTGGCAAATGATAGATCTAATAAATCCAAATCAAGGAAGAAAACCCAGTGCTCTTCCTCTCAGCCTGGTTTGAATGAAAGTCTCAGGAGAGAATGTGACTTGAGGGACTGGGAAAAGATTGGAGAAAAGAGGGAGGAGGTAATTTTAAAAAAATAAAACACAAGTATAATTTTTACAGAGTATTTGTGAGTGTAACTGAGCCAGAGATAAGTAGCAGGCCAGGTTTAGGAGGTAGGAAAGTCAAGACCTCTCTCTCTCTCTCTCTTTTCTTTTTTTAAGATTTTATTTATTTATTCCTGAGAGATACAGAGAGAGAGAGGCAGAGACACAGGCAGAGGGAGAAGCAGGCTCCCTGTGGGGAGTCCAGTGTGGGACTCTGGGGTCACGCCCTGGGCTGAAGGCAGACGCTCATCTCCTGGGCCACCCGGGCATCCCAAGCCAATACCTTCTCCTTCTCATCCCAGGCTGGGTCAGGAACTGAATGACACCAATATTTCACTGTTGTCATCTCACCACAGAGTAAGGAAGAAAGAAGAAAACCATAACATTTGGGGGGTTTGCAGTATTAGGTAGTAGCAGCTAGAAAAATAATTTCAGCATGGGCAAGGTCACAGCAGAAAGCAGAAAATCAGGTGGAGAAAGTATCCCTGACGTTGAACTGACATTCATGACAATCGCCATTTGTATAGTTCCTCAGAAAAATGTAATAGAATTTGAGAAGAACACCAAAAGGGGTTTTTCCTGTTGGATGGTGTAATGTTGACATTGCCCATGATGGGCACAGGCCTTTTTGGTCCCTACCACGTACTATAATTGAAGGACCCCAACCCTCTAAAACCAAACAAAGGCAAAAGGCAAGAATTTACAAAATAAGCAGAGTGCTCCCTGGACCAATATACACAGGCTAATTCCAAGTGTCTGTTAGCTGTTTTGTAAACATAGTTTAAACAAATACTTCCCCTGCCCTAAGAAGCTAAATGTCCACAATGCCAGCGATATGGCAAGACAAACACCACACCGATGTATAAACTCCTGGGAGTCAGAGACTCTGTGCTCTGTGTCCTTGGAATCCACCAGTGTCTACTGTTCCCCCATGACACACACTGAGGTGTGAGGGATCCATGCGGCGACATGGAAGAAATAGATCTGGACCACGGACAAAACAGGGAAACGATGAGAACAAGATGAGGGAGAGTGGGAAAAAACAAGGATAAAGAATGAAGGGGGTGAGAGAAGGGAGCCAAGCCTACGGCAGAAGAATTAAAACAAAATTTACTCACTGTGTCCAAGTCCAGTGCAAGGGAAACAAGGATGAGCTGCCACTGAGGACAGAAAAGTATTTCAAAAAGGGAAAAGGAGTCAAAGGTCTTGTGAAAACACCCAAATCTTAGAATACCTCTGTTGCATTTTAAGAAGGGAACTAGTTTGGGGCCCCTAGGGTGGCCCCATCAGTTAAGCGTCGATGTCTTGCTCAGGTCCTGATCTCAGGGTGATGATACTGAGCCCCACCCCTCGGGCTCCAAGCCGAGCTTGGGGCCTGCTTCTGGTTCTCTCTCTTCCTCTCCCTCTGCCCTGCCCCCGATACTTGGGGGGGAAGAAGAAGAAGAAAAGAAGAAGAAGAAGAAAAGAAGAAGAAGAAGAAGAGGAGGAGGAGGAGAAGGAGGAAGAGGAGGAGGAGGAAGGGGAAGAGGAGGAGAAAGAAGAAGAAGAAGAAAAAGAAGAAGAAGAAGAAGAAGAAGAAGAAGAAGAAGAAGAAGAAGAAGAAGAAGAAAAGAAAAGAAAAGAAAAGAAAAGAAAAGAAAAGAAAAGAAAAGAAAAGAAAAGAAAAGAGGAGGAGAAAGCAGCAGCAGCGGAGGTAGAGGCAGAAGAAGGAGAAGAGGAAGAAGAAGGAGAAGAAGAAGAAGAAGAAGAAGAAGAAGAAGAAGAAGAAGAAGGAGGAGGAGAAGAAGAAAAGAAAAGAAAGAAAGAAAGAAAGAAAGAAAGAAAGAAAGAAAGAAAGAAAGAGAAAAAAGAGGAGGAGGAAGCAGCAGCAGTGGAGGAAGAAGAAGAAGAAGAAGAAGAAGAAGAAGAAGAAGAAGAAGAAGAAGAAGAAAAGGAGGAGAAGGAGGGGGAGGAGGAGAAGAAAAAGAAGAAGAAGAAAGGAAAGGAAAGGAAAGGAAAGGAAAGGAAAGGAAAGGAAAGGAAAGGAAAGGAAAGGAAAGGAGAAGGGGAAGCAGCAGCAGCGGAGGTAGAGGAAGAAGAAGAAAGAAGAAAGAAGAAAGAAGAAGAAGAAGAAGAAGAAGAAGAAGAAGAAGAAGAAGAGGAGGAGGAGGAGGAGGAGGAGGAAAACAAGGAGGAGGAGGAGGGAATTAGCGGAGGCCAATTCCTTTCACAGGCAGCCGCAACTTCTGCCCTTAATACTGCTCTTCCTCGGGCCCAGGCTGCCCTTGGCTGCCTCCACCCTGAGCCCCTCTCGGCCTCAGCCTCAGCCTCAGCCTCAGCCTCAGCCTCAGCCTCCTCCCGGCTGCTGCGAAAGCTCCGTGGCCTGGCTGCCTTCTCACCGGAAAGGAAAGGAGCTGTGTCCCTAAGCACCCGATGGAGTTCAGTGGCCTTCGTACTGAGCTGAATGATCTCCCCAAAATACATGTCCCCCAGAACCTCAGAATGTGACCTTGTTTGGAAACACAGTCTTGGCAGATAAAATCAGGGGAAGAACCAAGGGGAGCTCACACTGGATTCAGGTGGGCTCTAAAGCCATTGAAAACACCAGTGTGGGCGACAGAAGAGAGCACAAGGGCGCGGGCGGAAGGCCAAGTGAGGTCAGAAGCAAAGACGAGTTCTGCTGCCACAAACCGACGAGCCCCAAAAGCACCGGGAACTAGAAGCAGCAAGAATTCTCTCCTTGTCCCCCTCGGGACTACAGAGGAAGCCTGATGGTGCCGACACCTTAATATCAGACTTCTGGTCCCCAAGACGGTGAAACAATAAATTTCTGTGGTTCCAACCCACCCGGTCTGTGGTCCCCCGTTACACAGCCCTGGGGACTAGTACACGCTCCAGCCCCCCGAGGCCAGGCTGCCACCCCGCGTTCGGGCGATTGTTCATGTACCGCTACCTGCTACCTGAAGGCACAAAACGGAGTAACATCATACGATGAACAAAGAAAGTGAAAATGTGCAATAGCCGCGTGAGCAGGAATTTAAAAGATTGTTAGATTGTGTTAGATTGATCTTTGAAAGATTATTTGCTCTCAAAGTCTAGAAAAATCGAAGCTGACTTAGAGCTCGACTGTGCGCGCTAAAATCAATTTGAAATACAGTTTCACTGCAGCTCTTTGACCGTATTTTTTAAAAACCTACGCCCAGGGATTCTGGGGAAGCAGCTTTATGTGTACAATTTCTACGGACCCATTTAGCAAGAGTATCTCGCTCACCAGAGACTGAAAAGTGGTGGGAAAAAAAAAAAGTGGTGGAAACAAACTCGTTTCTAATCATTTCATTCCTGACAAGTTGTCCGTAACTTCCGCTCCCTGGCTGGGAGGCTGAAGAACTGGTGAATACGATCCTGAAAACAGCGTCAGTGATGTTCTTGTGCACGGTACACGGGGCACGACAACGCCCAGAATGTGAGAAAAACGTCAGAAAAGTATCACCCTCAAACGAAACAGATGCACGACAACGAGATGGAGAGAAGTGGCCAAATTTAGCAGTTGTGGCTACACGACTTGCTGGAAGGCTAAGGAATGCCCCAGCTCCCCTCCCGGGGCCCCTGCTGGGCGCCCCCAAGGCCTCCCCGGGCCCCCAGAGTACCTATGGCCGGTGGCTCAGCTGCTTGCCTCCCGCCTGAAGGACGGCGCGTGAAGGAGGAGGAGGACGCATGGACCCAACCCCAGGTAAGCGGGGGCTCGCACCTGGAAGAGTGTCCTCTGGCCATGCCAGCAGGGTCTGCGCCCCGACACTAGAGACTCGGGGCAGATCCACACCCCCAGATGCCCCAACTACTTCTCTGTCCCTCCCTCCTCTCTCTCTCTCTCTTTCTTCTTTTAAAGGAAGCTCTGCACACGACGTGGGGCGTGAACTCACAACCCCGAGATCCAACAGTCACACTCTACCAGCTGAGCCAGCCAGGCGCCCCCCGCCCCAGGGACCTTTTTAATATAAAAGGTAAAAAATTGTGGATTCAAAATGAAATACAAAAGTCAGCAGTCACACGAGGATGAGAATTCACAGCGGACTACTGGAGGCCTTAAGCAGGTTCAGGTCCCAGCTCTGAGATCTC
The DNA here is from genome assembly GCF_018345385.1 of Vulpes lagopus. Taxonomy (NCBI): domain Eukaryota; kingdom Metazoa; phylum Chordata; class Mammalia; order Carnivora; family Canidae; genus Vulpes; species Vulpes lagopus. The sequence goes on from NC_054836.1 coordinate 59,869,023, forward strand.
TTTACGCAAGTGCCCCACAGTGTGTCCAGACAAAGTCTCGCCGGCAGCACCTCTGGCTTCTCCTCTCTGCGCAGAACCCGCTCGGGTGCCCGGGGCTCCCGGGGCTCCCAGCGCTCAGGGGCCGCTTGGGCGGGAGGCCGGGGCTGAAGGGGTCTACTTCTGTAGGGAAGGCTGCAGCCCGTCCTCACTCGGCTTCCCTGAGCGGGAACAGGGCACCGTCCGCCAGGGATGCGACTTCTAACTGCAAATTAATAATAAATAGACATTTTGGCTTCCGACCTCTTTTGAAAGAGATCGTCGTGATCTGCATGCGTCCCTGAGAACGGCACTGGCCACAGCGGGGGAGGCGGAGTGTTGGGGAGCCTCGCAAAGAACATCACAGTGAGGATCACAACTGAGCAGCCAGCCACGCCGCAGTTTTGACATCTTCAAACCAGGAGCACCTGGTTCCAAGCCCGAATATCTACTTAGCAAGAAACACTTGACTCTTCCCGGACACACACCCACCTCACAAGATACAGCACACGCCAGTCCCGCAAGACCAAATACAGCCCCAGCCTGGGATGAGCTTATATCTAACACCGTGGTCCTTGGCCTCGGCTGTGCGTCAGAATCACAAATAGGAAAAATGTTCTAATCACAATATACAAAATAGATTTTTTTTTAAAAAAAGAGGAATGGTCAAGGCCATTGGACCAAGGGGTAAACCAGAGCCTTGGTTACAAAGAACCACACCTTGCTTCCCTGGTCAAGGCCGTAGCAGGGCCGTTTATGAAAGAGGGTGGTGGGAGAGGGGACGTGCCCTTTAGAAGAAGAAGACTTCAGCTTCGTGCATCATTTGAGATCCCGCAGAACGTCTCGATCCAGGCGTCCGGTCACCACGTGCTGCGATCGCATCGCGCGTGTCTTCATCCTCCGACAGGCTGTGAGCCCCACGAGCTCAGATAATGTATCTCACTCACCTTTACGCTCTTGGTGCCCGGCTCACAGCCTGCAGTTCAGAACGAGCTCAGTGCGTGTTTTATGAATGGACGAACTAGTCAGCGGACTCACGGAGTAAACTAACCAGTGTTGGATAATCTGTTTAGGAACTGGGCCGTCTAGCCCAGACAGAGACAAGAGCTCAGGTGCCTGAAGTCCTGATGTCTGGAAATCCTGATGCTCTCCTTCTGTCTCCGTGGCTTCCAGATTCTCCCACAGGCTACCCTGCTCTTAGATCCTTCACTCCCTTGCTCCGCCCGCCCATGCGTTCCCACCACCACTCCTTGCTGTTCCTCTGTAATGCCGACTGCTCAGTTAGAGGACCCCTGGCCCTCTGCCCATATTCCCTGTATCCTGGGCTCTGCCCTCCAAGCTGCAGTTCCCCTGCCCCCATAACGGCATCCCAGTGCCAGCGGCTGTCCTCACCCGGTCCCTCCCCATGTGTCCTTTCCTCCATAGTGTATCAGTCCACGTACTAGCGGGAAGGAAAGCATAAGCATGAAGGCTGGGACTGAAAGACTTGAATAAAAACATTATTTTAAGGCATATGGACAAGGCTGAGGGGAGCCAAAGGCCTGGGGAAGCACTCAGGGACCAGCAATAAGGGGAAATCATTGCCAGCCTGAACTGAAGGGGCAAGGATGGCGAGGACTGCTTCCAGAGGCGGGAAAAAGCTTGGAGCCGCGGAAGAGAGACTCTGACCGAAGCTGTAAGCGTCGAATACAGCCTCTGCCAAAGCTGTGTCCAAGCAAAGGGGGGGGGGGGGCAAGTATCCTAACCTCCTTCTCCTCCACCTTTCAGTCCTCATGGCTGCCTTCCTCTAGCCAAACTCATCTAGAAGCCAAAGGGCAAAAGGACCCTGGTAATGGAATCCATAGAGGTCATTAACCTGGGATCCCAAGGTGAAGGGCACGGGGCGGATCAAGATATGGGTGGGGGGAGCAGACTGAGAGTGACCAATGCAGTCCATCTCCCTTCTGCTACTCAGTTTTCACTCTTGACCTTTAGTTGGGTGAAGAACTTCTGATCCTTTCTGGAGAAACACGAGGTCTCATCAGCCACAGTATCATTATTGAGTAATGTCAGTTCTGCCATTTTTCCTACTGGAACCCAAATTGTAACGTTAGCCACCATTAGCACTCTTACTAAAATGTAAGAAGACAAAATAAGAAAATGGTTAATTAACTTAAAACTACCTTCTACAGTGCTCTGAAGCTGGTCACAAGCCCTGAATTGATAATAAGAGCTTCCCTGTTTTATTTTTATTTTTTTAAAGATTTTATTTATTTATTCATGAGAGACACAGAGAGAGGCAGAGACACAGGCAGAGGGAGAAGCAGGCTCCCTGCAGGGGCCCGATGCAGGACTCGATCCCGGGACCCCAGGGTCATGGCCTGAGCCGAAGGCAGATGCTCAGCCGTGGAGCCCCCAGGCGTCCCGAGCTCCCCTGTTTTAGCACTCGTTCCCTTTCCCACTACCGATACTTTGGCAGTATAGAATTCTTTTTTTTTTTTTAATTTCAGTACAGTTGACACACAACATTACATTAGTTTCAGGTGTACACCGTAGCGACTCAGCTTCTCTGTCTGTTATCTTGTGTTCTCCGCGGGGTAGGTACCGTCTGTGGCCAAGCATCGCTCCTACAATGCCATTGACCACGTTCCCTATGCTGTGCCTTTCATTCTCACGACTTACTCGTTCCTTAAGGGAAGCCTGCATCTCCCACTCCCCTTCCCTCATTTTGCCCATCCCCCTACGTCCTCCCCTCTGGCCACCATCACTTGTTCCCTATAAGTCTGATTCTGTTTTTTGTTTGCTTAGTCATTTGCTTTTTTAGATTCCCTATGTGAGTAAAATCACAGGATATTTGTCTTTCTCCGGCTGACTTATTTCACTTAGCATAATATCCCCTCGGTCCATCCGTTTGTGACAAATGGCATGATCTCATCCTTTTTCAAGGCTGTGTAATGTTCCTGTACGTGGGTATGAATATACACACCCGTCAGAACGGCTGAAATTAAAAAACACAAGAAATAACAAGTGTTAGAGAGGATGTGGGGGAAAAAAATGGGATCCTCATACACTGCATGGGAATGAACAGAATTCTTTATCTACTAAAGTACCCAAAACTTCTTCCCTGAAAAATCTGAGCCCTTGGTATTTCTGACTTTATCAAGTTATTGCAGTTTTTCATTGACTAGTGCTGGGAATTGTAGATTTTCACTTCCATCCCTCATGTACACTCTCCAGAGCGCCCCAAAGTGTCAAATCCATTTCACAATTTAATCTCATGGTTGCCATAGCAACTGTGTGCCGCAACTATTTGGACTCTCACTCTTTAGTTCTCTCCCTGTATTCCATCACATGCTACCTTCAGTGATATTTGAGTAACGTGATGTCATCACATGGTACACTATATCCCACTTTGCCCCCCAAAGGAAGTCCTCCACACACTCAAATATGTGCCACCACAACCCCAGAATGCCGCTTTAAGGATCTGCCTCCTGGGGTCACTTCTCAAATCAGCCAGGGTGTCAGTAGAAACACAATGGTTCACTACGAGTCCCTTGGCATCTTTTTTCCCCCATACTTCAAAATTTGGCCTGTGTATCTCATCAATACAACTCAACAAGAGAACTTAGGGGAAACTCTGGGGTTGCAATCCGTAAAGGTCACAGAACAAGTCGGGGAAACCAGGAAAATGGGTGAGGTGGAGTAGTCAGATAATAATGAGACATTTTTTTAAAAGTAACTTGTTTTTTAAGCCATAACTCCTGAATTATGAAATTTAAGGTTGAGAAGACATTTAAATCTTCTTTACTGAGTGAAATGTCAATATTTGTCTCTTTTAAATTAATTAATATAAAAGATTATATGAACGTGTGTATGGAAGACTCTCTGAAATAAGGGTCTGGGACCTTTTTATCTAAATCTGTTTCTTCGTGAACCAATAAGAGACTCTTTAACATATAAGGAAACAAACTGAGGGTTGCTGGAAGGGAAGTGGGTAGGGGGATGGGGTAATTGGGTGGTGGGTATTAAGGAGGGCACTTGATGTAATGAGCACTGCAGCTGGTGAATCACTTAATTCTACCCCTGGAACTAATGATACACTATATGTTAACTAAATTGAATTTAAATAAAAAAATCTTAAAAAATAAATCCATTTCTCAATGGGAAGATTACTCGGCAAATGTCAACATGACTTATAATTATTTTACTTTGATTATATTTTCCTTTTGAGGTTTAATGAGTTTGAATAATTTGTTGGTGTAATTTTGTTAAAATGGAATTTGTCAGTTTTAGAATATAATTTTATTACAAATTATGCATGATATAATTACAACTAGAAATAGTCCTTCAATAATACCGTACATGTTTGCCAATGTTATTTAAAGCAAACAAAATGACCACAGCAAATGAGACCTTTCTTTAAATTTCTCATCACCTGGCCAGGATGGCTTTATGCTCACCCAATTATATCCATTTCATAGAGGCAAAAAACAAATTTGAGGAAGAACGGGCAAAAAGCTTCATTTCCTGCATGTCCTTCTCTCAGCCTCTTACCAGCAACACCTACTAGGATTGTTCCCCATAAACCTTTCATTTGGGCGAAGGAGAGGAAGCAGGAAAGAGCTGGCTGGTGTTCAGACTGCTGCTCTTGTTGCAAAGATAAATAAATTTATTTCAACATACGTATATTTAAAACGACATTAGCATGAGCTAATGACTATTACGTGCATCACTAGCTCAATAAATGAAGAAAGCGGATGAAACTGGAGAAGTGCAATTTCCTTTATTCCTTACTTCATTGTGAGCACCAAATTTGCCCAGGGTCTGTTTCCCTGAAGCTTGATCATTAATATTTACACCAGCCTACAGCTTGTGGCACGCACACATTTTACTGTTTTTATTGGGGTGTGTTAGCCTGCTTGCTAGCATTTCCATAATAAAATGCCATAGACGGGGCGGCTTAAACGGAAATCTATTTTCTTACATATCTAGAGGCCACAAGTCCAAGATTAAAATGCCAGGTGTGGTTTCTTCTGAGGCCTCCCTCCTCGCCTTGCAGCTGGGCAGCTCTCGCTGTGTCCTCACTCGGCCTTTCTTCTGCGCAGGTTCCTCCCTGTGTCTCTACGGACTCCTCTCCCGCAGGAGGAGTTAAAGTGGATGAGGGCCCACCTGACAGCCTCATTTTAACTTAAGCACTTCTTAAAAGTCTCTGTCTCTAAATACAGTCACAGCTGAGGTACTGGAGGTTAGAGCTCCAGCTTATGAATTTTGAGGGAGACACAGTTCAACCTGCGACGGATGATCTATTTGGACTGCGACATCAGCCTTGCGCTGCGTAGAAGCCATATTCCCGCCTCCCTGTCAACTCCAGCCTAATGTTTACCTCTTTCCTTCCTCCTAGTGTTGACTGACACGCAGTTCTTATTGTGACAGCACATGATGGAGTGGACTAGTGACGTGATTTTTTGGAACTCTCTTGAGATACATTGATAACGTGTCAGGAATCACTAAGTCATACAGACATATTGGTCCGGGGCCTAGAGTGTGACTGTGTAGGTAATAGAGAATCCTGGGGGGCACGTGCTGGAACAGTAAAGAAGAAAGAAGTACTAAGAGAGTATGATGTGAAACCAAATGGGGCGGATACAAGGGGAAGTTTGGTGTGAGAAGGGGAGGAGGGGCCCAAAGAAGTCCCCACACCAAAGGAGAGGCGGTGAAAGCTGAGCTTTCCATGCTCATGGCGTCAGTGTGCCTGGAGCACCTGAGAATGTAAAGGCGTGAAAAGGAAGGCTCGTACCGGTGAGAAAAACAGGACAGTGGTAGAGTCAATAGAACTTTGAAGGGGAGACGGGGAAAGAGACAGCAGAACTGGAAACGGTGGAGTAGGAGGCTCGTGCCTAACACAGTAGATAGATGGAGGGAGGAGTCGTGTTGGAAAATGTGAGCGCGGGGCAGCCTGGGTGGCTCAGCTGGTTAAGCCCGATGCTTGATGTCGCTTGAGTCATGACCACAGTTTGGGGTGGAGCCGCACATCGGGCTCTGCACTCAGTGGAGGGTATGTTTGAGGATTTTCTCATTTTCCCTCCACCCCTCCCCTACTCATGCTCTTGCTCTCCCTCCTTCTCTCTCAAATGAATAAATACATCTTAAAAAAAAGAAAAAAGAAAAGAAAGAAAAAGAAAATTCAAAGGCAATGTTCCAGCAAGATACCTACCTGACCATATACAGGAAAATTCAAGATTGGAGTTAGAAAAGGCTGTTGAGAAGGATCTGGGGGTGGGGTTGGGGGTGGTGCACAGACAACACAAACCAGGAGTTGATGGTTCAACACAAACCAGTTGATGAGGTATTGAGAACAAAGAAAAAGAAGAGGGTTAAGGACACAAACTCTTCTGGCCTGGACTCTGATTCCATTTATAGGTCATTCTTGAAAAGATAAAATCACAGCAACAGACGACACATCACTGGTTGCCAGGGGTTAAGGGTGGGAACAGGATGGTACTACACAGGACGTTACTAGCATGAGGGAGTTTTGTGGATGGTATAACTGTTCTGCTGGTGGTTACAGCTTAAAAATTTATACATGTGTTAAAAATTCATAGATTTGTTCTCCAAAAAATGGTAAATGCATGTTTATTTTTATTTTTTGAGAGAGAGCACGTGCACACGTGTGCAGTGGGCGAGGGGCAGAGGGCAAGGGAGAGAGAGGCTCTTAAGCAGGTTTCACACCCAGTGTGGAGACTGACGGGGCTCGACCTCAGACCCTGAGGTCATGACCCAAACCAAAACCAAGAGTCGGACTGAGCCACCCCGGTGCCCCAAGCATGTTTATGTTTAAAATGAAGTAATGGTTATACAAGTTTTTATTTTGATTTTTTCCCCCTTCCCAATCAGGTGAAAGATCCATTGATCTTATTTCACTTGTTGACAAACTCCTCAAAAGACTGTTGAGCACTAGAACTTCCCAAACTGGTTTACTGAGGGAAATGGTTCAAGGGAAATTAATAGCTTTGATGGGGGGAAAAAAAAACTTTCTCAACTCAATCCAACAGGTTTCCTTTCTTTTTTATGATGACGAAGTAGTTCCCAGACTCTTTAACACGCTGTTGTCTGCTCTGAAGCTCTGGGAGGGTCGTCCGCGACGCAGGACCCGCGCGTCTGTGGCTGGAAGACCGAGGCTTCTTGCTGCAGTAACGTGTCCCCGAGGCGGCAGCTCTCCCCCCTAAGGCTGCTGCAGCAAAATTCCGTAGACCAGGTGACCCCGACAACAGGGGCTTCCCAGAGCTCTGGGGGCCAGGATGGCCAAGACCAGGCACCCGCAAGTGCAGTTCCAGGTGAGATCCTCCTTCCATACACGCAGTGTTTCCTCTTGCTGCTCAGGAGGGGGTTACAAGGTTTATGGGGAGCCTCACTCTCTAAGAACCACCGCTCTGCTTCCCAGAGTGGCTCGGGCATGTGTCCCCCACCCCCAGGAGCCAGGGAGATAGTTCTGCACGCCCACCAGTACCCCACAGGGTTAGTCATCCTCATCTCAGAAGGCCTAATACCTGCATTATGATGGCATTAAAATTGTGGTTTTATTGCTTTTAAGACTTATTTACTTACTTTAGAGCAACAGGAGGAGGGGCAGAGGGAGGGGGAGAACCCTGAAGCAGGCTCCTGGCTGAGCTCAGACATGCCGCCCAGCGCAGGCTCCATCCCAGGACCCCGGGATCCTGACCTGCCCTGAATTCAGGAGTCCGCCGCTTAACCGACCCCGCCACCCACCTGCCCCCAAATCCAAGTTTTCATTTGTGTTTTCCTAATGGCTAAGGACGATGGACATCCCGGCATGTGCTTATTTGCTTGTTGACCTTTCATGTAGTCCCTTTGGTGATCTGACTTTTCAAGTATTGTAGACCATCTGGATTGCAAATATTTTCTTTCAATCTGTAACTTCTTTTTCTGGCTCCCTGGACAGAGCTTTCCACAGGAAGAAAGGTTTTAATTTTGATGAAATCTAATTCATTAATATCTTTCTTTTGTGGACTGTGCTTTGGCTGCCTTAACCGAGAACTCTTGTTTAACTTTATAAAATTTTTTCCTAGGTTCGCTTCTAAAATTTATCAATAACTGCCAATCTATTTTCCAGAATGCCTCTATCATGGTTTAAAATTTACATTTAGAGTTATGACCCATTTTAAAATTAATCACATAAGATGTAAAATTATGCCAAGGTTCTTCTTTTTTCTTTCTTTTTCTTTTTTTCTTTTTTTGGCTAGTGGCTATCTAATCACTCCAGTGTGCTTTGTTTAAAAGGCTACCCTCTCTCTCTTGAATTGCCTTTGCATCTTTGTCAAAAATAAATTTAAAAAGTGTTTGGCTATCCTAGTTCTTTGGCCTTCACATATAATTGTTTATATATATTTTTAAAACACTGTTGTGATTTTCATTTGAATCACATTAAATCTGTAGGTCACCTTGGAAAGAATTGATGTCCTCATTTTTAAGTCCTTTAATCATGCACATTTATTTAGGCCTTCTTTGAGTTCCTTCCTTAAAATTGCAGTTTTTAGCATACAGATCCTGTATATTTTTTTGTTAGCTTCATATCCAAGTACTCAAAGTTTTGGAGTGATTAAAAGGCATTTTTTTAAATGTCAGCTTCAACTGTTATTGTTAAATGTGGAAATATAATTGACATTTTTGCTGGTCTTATATCCAGTTTTAAACCATTAAACATATTTTACAGAACTCAAAAAGAGGTGAACATTCTATTATGTTAATCCAGATATTTACCTGTTTTCATCATTCCTGATATCCCTTCTGGTATCATTTCCTTTCTGTCTGAAAAATGTACCTTAGAGCAGTTCTACTGGCAACAAGTCTTTTAGTATTTCTTCATCTGAAAATGTTTGTTCTAGATACCTCAAATAGGTAGACTCAAAGTTGTCCTTCTGTGACTGGTTTATTTCACTTAGCATAATGTCTACAAAGTCCATCCACATTGCAATTTATAATAGAATTTTCTTCTTCTTTTTTTTTGAGATTTTATTTATTCATGAGAGACAGAGAGAGAAAGGAAGAGACACAAGCAGAGGGACCCTGATGTGGGACTTGATCCCAGGACCCCAGGGTCATGCCCTGAGCCAAAGGCAGATGTTCAACCACTAAGCTCCCCAGGTGCCCCTAGAATTTCCTTCTTCTTTTAAGGCTAAATAATATTACTGTTTGTGTGCACACATACATGTTTACGTGTATGTGTGTGTGTGTGTGTGTGTGTGTGTGTGACATTTTCATTATTCATTAATTTACTGATTGAGATTTAGGTTGTTTCCACTTCTTGGCTATTAAAAATAATGCTGTAATGAACATGACAGGGCAATGATTCCTTTTCAATTCTTTTGGATAGATACCCAGAAATAGGATTGCTGGACCATATGGTAGTACTGTTTATTATTTTTTGAGGAACCTCCATACCGTTTTCCATAGAAGATCCACTGTTTCACATTCCCATCACAATGTACAAGGGTTCCAATTTCTTCTTATCCTCTCAAACATACTGTTTTCTATTTTGGGTTTTGTTTGTTTTTTAATAACGGTCATTTGTTTAAAAAAAGACTTTTTTTATTCATGAGAGACACAGAGAGAGTCAAAGACACAGGCAGAGGGAGAAGCAAGCTCCCTGCGTGGAGCCCGATGTGGGACTGGATCCCAGGACCCCAGGGTCATGACCTGAGCTGAGGGCAGCCGCTCAACCACCAAGCCACCCAGGCGCCCCTATAATGGTTATTCTAACAGATGAGGTGTGATGGTATCTCATTATGATTTTTATTTGCATTTCTCTGCTGACTAGTGATGTTAAACATCTTCTCATATACCTGTTGACCATTGTATATCTTCTTTGGATAAATGCCTCTTTAAGTACTTTGCCCCTTGTTAAATTGGGTTATTTGCTTATTTGCTCTTAAGTTATAGGAGTTCCTTATATATTTTAGTTACTAACCTCTTATCAGATATATGGTTTGCAAATATTTTCTCCCTTTCTGTAGGTCTCTTTTTATTCACTTTCTTCTGTTGTGCAGAAGCTTTTGAGTTTGATGTAGTCCCATGTGTCTATTTTTTCTTTTGTTTCTGTGATTTTGACATCATATCCAAGAAGTATTTACAAATCCAGAGATATAAAGCTTTTTTACTATATTTTCTTCTAGAAGTTCTATAGTTCCAGGTCTTACATTTAAGTCTTTAAGCCATTTAGAGTTGATTTTTGTGTTTGTTGTAAGATAAGGATCCAGTTTCATTTTTTCTGCATGTGTGTATCCAGTTTTCCCAACACTATTTGTTGAAGAAACTTTCTTTTTCCCATTGTGTAGTCTTGGCACCCTTGTCAAAGATCATTTGACCACATAAGTGTGGGTTTATTTCTGTACTCTATTATGTTTCATGGATATCTATGTCTGTCTTTCTACCAGTATCATACCTTTTTTTGATTATTGTAGCTTTGTAATATATTTGAAAGTCAAGAAATGTGAGGACTCTAGTTTTATTCTTCATTCTCGAGATTATTTTGGCTATTTGGGGTCTTTTGTTATTTCATATGAATTTTATGATTTTCTTCTATTTTTATAAAAATGTCATCAGGATTTCAATACAAATTGTATTGAGCCTATAAATTGCTTAGGGTAGTATGGAAATTTTAACAATAATTAGTCTTGAAACACTTCTTTTTTTTTTTGTTTTGTTTTTTTTTGTTTTTTTGTTTGTTTGTTTGTTTTGAAACACTTCTGAACTCATTTTATGAGACCAGTGTTACCCTGATATTAAAGCCAGGCTGATGCTATAAGAAAATTACAGGTCGATAGCTCTTATGAATATAGATGCAAAGGTCCTCAACACAATACTACCAAGCTGAATCCAATAGCACATTAAAGAAACATACACCAGGGAACCTGGATGGCACAGTCAGTTAAGTGTCTGACTTTGGTTTCAGCTCAGGCCATGACCTCAGAGTCATGAGATCATGCTCTATGTCAGGCTCCATGCTCAGCACAGAGTCTGCTTAAGACTCTCCCCTTCTCTCCTTCTGCCCCTCCCCTAAAATAAATAAATAAATCTTAAAAAATAATAAATAAAAAGAACATATACCATGATCCCATTAAGATTTTTATGAGGAATCCAAGGATGGTTCAACATATGGAAATCAATCAATCTGACACAACACATTAACAGAAGAAAGGATATAAATTCCATGATCATCTCAATAGATATAGAAAAGGCATTTGACTAAATTGAACACCTTTTCATGATAAAAAAGAAATTCTCAGTAAACTAGGAATAGAAGGAAATTACCTCAACATAATAAAGGACAAATATGAGAAGTCCATAGTTAACATCATTCTCAATGGTGAAAAACTGATTTTCCTCTAAGATCAGGAATAAAATAAAGATGCTCACTCTTGGCATTTCTATTCAACATAGACTGGAAGTCCTAGCCACAGTATTTAGGTAAGAAAAAGAAATAAAAGGCATCCAAATCAAAAAAGGAGAAATAAAATTATTTCTGTTCACAGATCCTATGATCTTATATGTAGAAAACCATCAAGACTTCATCTTAAAAATATTAGAACTAATATATAAATTTAGCAAAGTTGCAGGATACAAAATCAACCACAAATATACATACACTAACATCCCTATACACTAACAGTGAATGGACCAAAAAGGAAATTTAAAAAGCAATTCCATTTATAATAGCACCTAAAAGACTAAAATACTTAGGAAAAAACTTAACCAAGGAAGTGAAAGACTTGTACGCTAGAAACTACAAAGCATTGATGAAAGAAATTTTAAAAGACACAGAAAAATGGAAGTGACATCTTGTATTCATGGACCAGTTTCACTCTAAGCATGGTGCAGTTTATACTTGTGAGTCCTTGTCTCTCTTTTGTCCCAGCTTGGCATATCATTACAGAATATCAACTTTTTAAAAAGATTTTATTTATCTATTTATTTATTTATGTACTTGATAAGGGGAGGGGCATAAGGAGAGGGAATTTCAGGCAGGGAATTTTCAGGTAAAAAAATACAACCCGGGCAGCCCGGGTGGCTCAGCAGTTTAGCACTCCCCACTGAGCGTGAGGCCGACTCAGAGTTCGATCTCACCACCCTGAGATCATGACCTAAGCCAAAATTATGAGTCAGACTCTTAACCAACTGAGCTACCCAGGCACTTTCAGACTATCACCCTTTAAACCATTTATTGTGCCCATGATTTTCCATCCCTTCCTGTTCTCCAGTTCTGAAAATCAGTGATGACTGGAATAGCTGGTTAAGAATGAAGGTTTATGAACTGGAGCTAGAAGTGGTTAAGAGGAATAATGAAAGTAACCTCATGCTCTTTTATCTTCATCTTGTGATATGAAGGGCTAAAAATACCTGGTACAGTACCTGAGATACTATAAAACATAAATGTAGTTTCAACAAAGTCATGGTTTTGTTGAGTAGAAAAGTAACAGGACTATTTGAAATATTTTGGAGTTTGCTGACAACAGAATTATCAAGAAAGAAAAGAACTGAGGTCAAGGGAGAAGTTTCAAGGACATATAAGCCTGGGCAGAATTTGCAAAAAAACAAAAAAAAAAATTAGATTGAACTGGATAGGGGTGAAAAAATGGTGAAAGGTAATTGGAGGACTTTCAGCGGCATATGACTTCTTATAACTTGCCCCTCTTCCCTTCTGAGGTAGCCTGATGGAGAGAACATATTATAAAAATCAGTAGCTGAGTAAAAATTTATTGTCAATTTTATTAACACCTGATAAATGCCCTACATCTCAATGGTAAATGATAAATAAGAAGATATAGTTTAAGCTCAAAATTAAAGGGAAATCTACTCTCTTATGAGTACTGGAAGGGAGGGAAGGACAGTTGGAGGGAGAGATGATGGCCAAGACATTCATCTGATTCACTAACCCGACCAGCCACATGAATGAGAAGGGCAGGCGTACTTCATTAATCCAGTCTTCTGCTTGTTATAAAGACATTATCCAATTTAGCCAATTTTCATTTAAGTCCAAGAGCATGTCAGAGGCCAAGAGACTGTGTTACCAAAAGGCACTGATGTAGCATAGTGACTTAGACTCCAACGAATCAGGATTGTAATTCCTTCTCCCACAGAGAGAAGTGACGATGGGGTGCAAAAAAGGAGAGTCAGAGGGGATCCCTTTAATTTCCTCTGAAATGTTAGTGTGGGTTGGACCCCCAAATCTCTTGCTTATGAAGAGACACAGAAACATAGGAAAGAAGGGGAAATGCTTCCCTTTTTTCAAAGTACTTAATTAACCCAAAGATTTCAAAAGGAACACTGATGTAGGAAGAGCCTCCAGTAAATTGAGTAACAGACTCATCATTTTAAACATTAAGGAAATAGAATTAGTTATTGGGTTGTTGTATTTTTTTAAAGATTTTATTTATTTATTCATGAGAGACACAGAGAAAGAGAGAGAGAGGCAGAGACACAGGCAGAAGGAGAAGCAGGCTCCATGCAGGGAGCCCGACGTGGGACTCGATCCAGGGTCTCCAGGATCAGACCCTGGGCTGAAGGTGGTGCTAAACTGCTGAGCCACCCGGGCTGCCCGGGTTGTATTTTTTTACCTGAAAATGAGGTCAGCTGATTTTCAAGGCAAGTCATCAATTATGGAACAATGTAAATGGTAACAAGATGTTCACTGCAATTTATTCTTTTTTAGAAAAGATTTCATGTATTTATTTTTGAGAGGGGGAGGGGCAGAGGCAGAGGGAGAGAGAATTTCAAGCAGACACTACACTGAAGGTGGAGCCCAACATGGGGCTCAATCTCCAACCCCGAGATCACGATCTGAGCTGAAATCAAGAGACACTTAATTGACTGAGCCACCCAGGGGCCCCCACTGCAATTTATTCTTGAATGTTGGAAATGAAAGTTTCCATACCTTACTTCATGAGCTAGTACAAGCTTCCTGAATCATAAGATCCTGTTCTTTATTTGTTTCTCAGTTTTATATCTCAAATTCTAAGCAATCTCTTCACTTCAAGAAAGAGCAAATGATAAATTCCTTGTGAATGAGAACATATTAATTAATCTCCTTATTCTCATAAATATCTAGCATGGTTAACACATAGTAGATACCCAGTAAATGTTTATTCGATTAATTAAAGAAATGAGTGGCAATGTGCAGAACTGGAGCTGGATATTACTGATGGTTAAATATTTTAAAATGTTGAGAGCCAGCCTTATTACCTTAAAAGTCACCATGATGGGAATGTTTACACCATAGAAATCAGCAAACACTATGAAATCAGGGCTGGCCACATGTTGAAGAATGAAACTAGACCATTCTCTTACTCCAGACACAAAGATAAACTCAAAATGGATGAAAGATACCAATGTGAGACAAAAGTCCATCAAAATCCTAGAGGAGAACACAGGCTACACCCTTTTTGAACTCAGCCACAGCAACTTCTTGCAAGATACATCCACGAAGGCAAAAGAAACAAAAGCAAAAATGAATTATTGGGACTTCATCAAGATAAGAAGCTTCTGCACAGCAAAAGGAACAGTCCACAAAACTCAAAGACAACCTACAGATGGGAGAGGATATTTGCAAATGACACATCAAATAAAGGGCTAGTTTCCAAGATCTATAAAGAACTTATTAAACTCAACAGCACAGAAACCAACAATCCAATCATGAAATGGGCAAAAGACATGAACAGAAATGTCACAGAGGAAGACATGGACATGGCCAACAAGCACATGAGGAAATGCTCTGCATCACTGGCCATCAGGGAAATGCAAATTAAAACCACAATGAGATCCCACCTCACACCAGTGAGAATGGGGAGAATTAACAAGGCAGGAAACCACAAATGTTGGAGAGGATGCGGAGAAAGGGGAACCCTCCTGCACTGTTGGTGGGAATGTGAACTGGTGCAGCCACTCTGGAAAACTGTGTGGAGGCTCCTCAAAGAGTGAAAAATAGACCTGCCCTACGACCCAGCAATTGCACTGCTGGGGATTTACCCCAAAGATACAGATGCAGTGAAATGCCAGGACACCTGCACCCCGATGTTTCTAGCAGCAATGGCCACAATAGCCACACTGTGGAAGGAGCCTCGGTGTCCATCGAAAGATGATGGATAAAGAAGCTGTGGTCTATGTATACAATGGAATGTTCCTCAGCCATTAGAAACAACAAATACCCACCATTTGGTTCGACGTGGATGGACCTGGAGGGTATTATGCTGAGTGAAGTAAGTCAACCGGAGGACAAACATTATATGGTCTCATTCATTTGGGGAATATAAAAAATAGTGAAAGAGAATAAAGGGGAAAGGAGAGAAAATGAGTGGGAAATATCAGAGAGGGAGACAGAACAGGAGAGACTCCTAACTCTGGGAAACGCACAAGGGGTGGTGGAAGGGGAGGTGGGTGTGGGGTGGGGGTGACTGGGTGACGGACACTGAGGGGGGCACTTGACGGGATGAGCACTGGGTGCTATACTATATGTTGGCAAATCGAACTCCAATAAAAAAATATACAAAAATAAATAAATAAACAGCAAGGAATCACAAAAAATAAAACACAATTGTTTATTACTGTATTAAAAATCAATAAAAACTTTCTTCTTTACCATAAGAAAAAAAAGAAATCAGAGCTGGCTTGCTTATTTATTTATTCATTCATTCAGAGGGCTAATTTTTTAGCACACCACTGACCATCCCTGTCATTGACGCTCATGCTAATCTTCTCACCGTGGGAGTCTCTCTTCCAAGTGATTTAAACATAAGTTTACTAACTTCTGGCAGATGACAATACAGCCAATTCTGCATTATCAGGTATATTTTGTTTGGCTGTGTCGTAAGAAAGTGAAATCCAAATGTATTAAGATCTCTTAATCTGGATTTAGAGATATATGTATGAATAAGTTTTTTCTCCTCAGTTTTAAGTACATACTCATGCAGACTTTTTAAGAAACTTGATACTTAAAAGTTAGCATTGGTCAAGGGAACCCAAGGCAAAAGCTAAATAAACTCTGGCAAACTAAAAGAATTGATGAAATTACAAATACACACAAAGATTCCCTGACATGATGCAGAAAACAGTGAAGCTATTCCCTCCCATGCAGTAGCAGCCTGTTTTGTGCCTTGAACAAAAGGAACAAAAATTAATCCTTCAAACACTTTCACCAACATTTCAAAGCCAAGGTCCAAGTATATTGAACACTGCCACTTATGAGCATTCCTGTGGTTCTTACAAAACATCACTGACTAAACTCTATATATGAAGGGAAAAAAGGGGGTATTAAGTGTCTCACCCTAATGCAAAACGTTTCAAAAGCATTATTCGTGTCTCTGGTATTTATTTTAAAAGACTCCTTTTTTCAATTCAATGAGAAAATTCAGTCAAATAGATTGATTTTGAAAGATCACTAGTTTCAAAACCTTGGTAATTTTTATTGACTTCTCAATATTGGAAGTCTTTATTTTTTTGAAAAACTAGATGTAGACAAAGAACAGTGAGCACTTAGAACCAACAAAATTTTTCATGTTAGCTACTCATAGGTGTTGACCTTTATTATTTAGATACATAACAATAGAAGCAAATGACTCTATTTACACACTCACTATAGGATATGCTACTTCCTATAACCATGAATTTCCCGTTCCTCAGGGGTAAGACATTGGATCATCCTGAGAAATTCCAATGTAATTCCTTCTATAAATTCAACTTAGAAAAATCACTAAAGACTAATAGAAATATATGAAATAAATAGCCCAAGATAAATAAATGAGGCTGTAAGACTTATCTGATCCAAAATGTAAAGTTCTTCTGGATAATCTTCATTCTCTCCTTCTCCTTCTCTTTGTCCTCTCTAGGAGCAAATTTATCTGAAATGAATGAAGCTTTTGATTCTAGCCAAACTGACAGGTATAAAGTGATATCTTATTGTGGATTTGATTTACATTTCCCTCATGATTTCCCTGTATCTATTGGCCATCTGTATGTTCTTTTTGGAGAATGGCTAAAATCGAAAAGATAAGAAAGAACAAGTGTTGGTAAAAATGTGGAGAAAAAGGAACTCTCATACGCTGTTGGTGGGAGTGCAAACGGTATAGTCACTGTGGTAAATAGTATAGAGTTTCCTCAAAAAAGTTAAGAATTGAAATAACACCCCAGAAATAAGTCCATGATTATATGGTGAATGAATCTTTGACAAAGGAGGCAAAAATGTGCAGTAAGAAAAAGTCAGTCTCTTCAACAACTGATGTTGGCAAAACTGCATAGCTACCTGCAAAAGAATGAAAATGGACCAATTTCTCCAATTTCTTACACAATACACAAAAGAAAGCTCAAAATGGATTAAGGACCTAAATGTGAGGCCTGAAAGCATAAAAATCAGAGAAGAGAGCTACAGGCAGTAATTTCTCCGACGTCAGTTGTAGCAACATTTTTCTAGATAGACCTCCCAAGACAACGGAAACTATAATAAACTAAAATAAAACAGAAATGAACGATTGGGACTACATCAAAATAAAAAGCTTCTAAACACAGCAAAGGAAACAATCAACAAAACTAAAAGACAACACACTAAATGGGAGAAGATACTTGTAAATGACATATCCAATAAAGGGTTAGTATGCAAAATACGCCAAAAACTAATGCAACTCAACAACCAAAAAGCCAAATAATCCAGTTAAAAAATGGACAGAAGACATGAACGGACATTTCTCCAAAGAAGAAATATTATATTGTACACCTTAAACTAATATGATACTGTCTCTTAACTGTATTGGAACTAAAGTCTCAAAAAGTTTAAATAAAATCAGTGTAAAAAATAAATAAATAAATAAACAAACAAATAAATAAAAAAAAATTAGTGTAAAAACCAATCAATCAATCAATCAAAATAGAAACAGAAATACCATATGATCTAACAATTCCACTACTGGGTACTCACCCAAAGGAAAACAACCCACTAATTTCATAAGTTGTATGCACCCCCAAGTTTATTGCAGCATTATTTATTTACAATAGCTAAGACATGGAAGCAACCTAAGTGTCCATCAATAGGCAAGTGGTTAAGTAAGATGGGAGTTGTGTGCATACATAACGAAATATGTACGGATTGGAATAGGAGAGAGATGATAAATAGGTAGATAAGTAGATAGATAATGGAATGTCACATAGAATATAAAAAAAGGGGATCCCTGGGTGGCCCAGCGGTTTGGCGCCTGCCTTTGGCCCAGGGCGCGATCCTGGAGACCCGGGATCGAATCCCACATCAGGCTCCCGGTGCATGGAGCCTGCTTCTCCCTCTGCCTGTGTCTCTGCCTCTCTCTCTTTCTCTCTGTATGACTATCATAAATATAAAAAAAAAAAATTAAAAAAAAAAAGAGTATAAGGATGAGACCGTGCCATTTGCAACAACATGGATGGACCTAGAGAGTATTAAGCTACGTGAAATAAGTCAGACTGAGAAAGACAAATACCATATGACTTCACTCACATGTGGAATCTAAAAAGCCAAATGAATAAACAAACAAAAAGTGTGATGAGACCTATAAACATGGGGAACAATTGATGATTGGCCAGAGGGGTGAGGGGTAGGAAGATGGGCAAAATTACTGAAAGGGAAAGGGAGATACAAGCTTCCAGTTACGGAATGAGTAAGTCATGGGGGGAAAGGCACAGCGTAGGGAATATAGTCAACGGTACTGTGATAGCGATGCAGGGAACAGATGGGCTACACTGTGGTGAACACGGCACAGCATCCACATCTGCCCGTCAAATTAGTGTAACATTGTGTGTCAACTCTACACAAGCAAAAAATAATAATAAAGTGAATGAAGCTTAAGCCTCAGAGTCTCTTCCACGGACCATCTTAAAGGCTGAGAACATTCCTGTGGTGGTTGAGGTTTTTGGACAACTAGGCTGGGCCACGACCCCCAATAATTCAATCAAACCCTAACCTAGGTATTGCCGTGGAGATCTTCTGTAGATGTGATAAAGTCCATAATTCATTGACTCTAAGTAGGTGTTTTATCCGTCGAGAGACCTCAAGAGCCTTTTGTGGAATTACAGGGAAGTTACCAGGAAGGGAGGTCCCTGGCCTCTTCTGGGTGACAATGTAAAGTTGGGGCTGCTGCAGCCGTCTCACCGTGGCAAGGCGAGAGCCCATCTGAAAACGACACTAACCTGTGGAGTAGGACGACGTCAAGGGATGGAGTTGGGTCACATGGATCCAAGCCAGCGCCAGCGCCAGCCCTGCACTTTGCTATCATGGTAGACAAGTAGCTCTTTGCTTAAGCCAACTTGGGTTGGGTTCTCTGCCGCCATGGTTCTGAGAGTGCTGACCGCTGGTCAGAGAAGGTTATATGGTGTAGACGATATAGCCTCTGCCTCATCCGGGTGCCGCTGGCAGTTTTGTCACATCCCCCTGATGGGCAATCAAAGGCCTAGAGAACAGGGTACTGGAATCTGGTGCTTAAAAATGAAGGTGTGGGCTGTGTCAGGGTCTCATTCCCAACTCCCCCATGGTCCCCATTGTCTGTGTCTAAGCCAACAGGCCAGAATTCCTAGGTACGAGTATTTTCTCAGTGTTATCCCTCAGCACTTAGGAAACCCCACTCTGCATCTTCTTGCTCTGTAACAAACAAGCTGAATCAAAACAATGTGTTGGCCACACACGTGCAACTTCTCTACTGCTCCCCGTTCGCCGCTTTCCAACCTTCTCGCCACCCCTGTGCTTTTCCCATCCAGAGGGTCTGGAGTTACAGCAGCTCAAAGCCAGTTCTGAGATTTTGTTCGATAGAAAAAGCCAACAGCAGGGCCAAAATGGGTCTTCAGAATCTGGAGGTAAGACTAGGATTTGCAGTGAGATTGGCACCGGCCGACTGCCAAGGGCCAGGAGTCGCTGACCTGATAAGGCGGACGTGGCTCGTTGGAAGGAATGGGTGGGATGTCGGCTGACTTGCTCCGGGGACGGTCAGTGAGGACGGGAAACAGTGTTGCACGTGATCTTTGTGATATGTCTCATCTGCTGCCTTGGTCCATTTAAGAGACCTAGAAAGTGACCAAAATTGGGGTTTGGATCATTGCCTTGAGGCTCCAGAGACACCCTGGGCCACCTCTATTCATGCCAACGCTGCCGAAGGAAACATCCGAACTCTCCACAATGCTGTTTCCCCGCCTGCTCCCACGCCCTGAACTGAAGCCCTGCATGAGCATCACCAGGCAGCATGGTCTGGGTTCAGCTCCCCCAGACTTCGTCTCGTGGACCCCTTCCAACTACCACCCCAGACTGTCACAGATTAGTGTCTCAGTAGATGACCTACCGGGAAAGTGCAGGAAGGAGACTTGCTCTAGCTGCGGCTTAAGGAGCCGCAAGTTCAGATTCCATTTATGCCTCCAATGACTCTATTTGTTTCCATTGCACTAGATGTTCCAAGGTAGTGACTACTTCCATAGCAACAAAAGTCTGACAATAAACTGTTACCTTGATTTTCACATTTTCAAAGAAAAAATCCCTCAATGGCAACCAAGCCAGAAGTCTCAGCAATGAATGCACAACAATGGCTACGAGGTGAACAGTTTTTCTATTCCTTTTTCCTACCAACATCATTGATCGATTCTCTTAGAAAGGAATTTAGATTAGATGATCTTTTTTTTTTTTTTTTTTTTTCCAGTGGTAGAGCTTGTCAGTAGCGACTAAAATACACAGTTGCTTTTGAACAGCACAGGTGACATCCGGGAGATTTATTATATTCTAGTACAAATGATTTACAAATGCAGTTTTATTCTAAGACTTTCATCCTTTCTGTCACTCTGGTTACAATTGCCGAAGCATCCCAAAAGCAGGGAGTATGTGCATAACTGAGGAAGAAGCACAAAATACTTGAGATGTAGTAAATGCTTTCCAGGCGGAAATCAAAGGACTGCTGTTGCTACACCTTTTTTTTTTTTTTTTTTTTTTTTTTTTACCAATCACCTTTCTTCTTTGCACAACATGCTTTATTAGGCAACCTCCTTCACATTGTGTGAAACCAGAAAACCCTTTGTAATGAGTTACAAAGGAAAGGCTATGCCTCTCAGCCACAAGGAAATTGAGGTCTGGCCCCTAGAACTTAGGTTCCGGCAACGTTGAGGGTTCAAGGTTCCCAGCATTCAGCAGCTGCCTTTGTAAAGGCTACGCTGGACCCCTATGTGCAGGCATGTGCAAGAGAATCCCTGAAAATTGAGTTCAGCGAACTCAGCGTAAGTCCTAAAAGTATAGATTCCTGAATGTCTACCCTAAATGTCTCTATGCTGGCCTTACTGGGTATAACTTAAAATGTGAATATTTTATTTTTCTGGACCTTCTGATTGTGGCTTTCGAGAGCCCATGAATAGCACTCCTCTCTTCCCTACTGCAGTAGATGCAGGACTCTGACAGAAATGAAAGTATGAACTTTATTTAAAAAAAAAAAAAAGGGGGGGATCCCTGGGTGGCTCAGCGGTTTAGCACCTGCCTTTGGCCCAGGGCGCAATCCTGGAGTCCCGGGATCGAGTCCCACATCGGGCTCCCTGCAGGGAGCCTGCTTCTCCCTCTGCCTGTGTCTCTGCCTTGCTCTTTCATAAATAAATAAAATCTTTTTTAAAAAAGATTGATTGATTGATTTGAGAGAGAGCATGAGCAGAGGGAGGGGCCGAGGGAGAGGGAGAGAGAATCTCAAGCAGATTCTCCACTGAGTGCAGAGCCTGATGCGGGGCTTGAACCCAGGACCCTGCGATCATGACCTGAGCTGAAATCAAGAGTCGGACACTTAACAGGCTGAGCCACCCGGGCGCCCCAAAGCATGAAGTCTATTAGAGATAATGCTGGGAGGATAAGGCTTAAGTAATCAGCCTCAGGGCCCCTGGGTGGCTCAATCGGTCAAGCGTCTGCCTCGGCTCAGGCGTGATCCCAGGACCTTGGGATTGAGCCCTGAGTCAGCTCTCTGCTCAACGGGAGTCTGCTTTTCCCTCTCCCTCTACCCCTCCCCCTGCTCATGCCTGAGCTTTCCTCCTCTCTCTCTAATAAATAAATAAAATCTTTGAAAAAAAACTCCGTCTCAATAAATTTCCAAACAACATTGCCACCATATTGAGCTTATGCTTACGGGTCATTCCAGCGAACTCGTTATCCTGGGAGTTAAGACTGGCACCTGGCCACTTTGAGCCCCTTGTGACACTGAATCAACGGGCCAAGCACGGGATGTTCGCATGGCTAGGGGTTGATTGGTGTGCAGTGAAAAGGGGGAAATTGAGGGACGCCTGGGTGGCTCAGCAGTTGGACATCTGCCTTCAGCCCAGGGCATGACCCCAGGGTCCTAGGATCGAGTCCCGCATTGGGCCCCTCCTTCTCCCTCTGCCTGTGTCTCTGCCTCTCTCTCTGTGTCTCTCATGGATAAATAAATAAAATCTTAAAAAGAAAAAAGAAAGAAAAGGGGGAAATTGAGGTTGCTAGTACAGGAGAGAAATGAGTTTAGAAACCAGAAGATCCTGTAGGATGCTTCTTAATACTCTCACGGACTCTGAGTAAAGTTCATGGAAAACTTCAACAATGTGAGTAGAACTGCTAATGGCTTGGACCCTTCAGGGATGAAAATGAGGGTCACCTCACCAGGCAAAGAGGCACGACCGGTGGAGGCAAAAGAACTACTGACGACGCAGTAGAAGGAGGTAGTTACAAGCTCTAGCTGCATCGTGTGGCCTGTTGAAGAAATGAGAACTGTAACAGCTTTCAGTGTTTTTACTCAGCTTTTATATGATATTTTTGTTTTCTTCCCTCCTTCACCCCTTATTATCTAACATTCGATGTGTTAATAGTCGTTAACTAAGTATCAAATTAACAGGATATCCAAGAGGGAGTTTAAATCAGCGCGGAGAAGAACGAACACCCAAACACACACAGAAAGAGACTTACAGCCCCTCCTGGGGAAAGAGGTAGCATAGTTTTTAGTTGTAGGTGAGATAGTTGCAGCAGGTAAGGTGAAAATGTGACTTTTTCCTGTTGTAATTTGAGATTAAGTATGGTTTAAGGAAACGTGCAGGGACGGCAACTTAACAGGGGTTGGAGTATGGTGCCTTCCTGATTTGGCTACATTTGAATGATTTTTTTAGAATTCCGTTTCAAGTAAGTTTTTTTCTTAAGATTTTATGTATTTATTCATGAGAGACCCAGAGAGAGAGGCAGAGACCCAGGCAGAGGGAGAAGCAGGCCCCACTCAGGGAGCCCGATGTGGGACTCGATCCCAGGACTCTGGGGTCACACCCTGGGCCATAGGCAGATGCTCAACCGCTGAGCCACCCGGGTGCCCCTTCAGGTAAGTTTTTGATGAGGGTGTCAGGATGGATCCTTGTGAGAGACAGAAGCGTGATGACATACGTATCTATTGCTTTGTACCCAGCTGCAGGTGTAGCAATAAATGTGTCCGTAAATAAGTACACACATATTTGCAAGCACATCTACACACACACACACACACACACACAGACAGACAGACAGAGGTGTTCCCATTCGCTGAGCTGCGGGCTTCAGGATCCCGGGCGCAGGTAATGACCAAGCTCTACAGAGGGTGTCAGCGGCTCCCATAGGCCTTCTCTAAGGTCAAATCCCTGCAGCAAACCCTTTTAGATGCTGACTCGGGTCCCACAGTGGTTCTGCTTCTCTCCCTGAGCCCTGATACGATTTATTCCAAGTTGAAGGCAACAGACTTCGCTGGACACGTTGAATTTAGTACAAGAGGAAAGAGGGACCACGAATGGCTTCGAGGTTTCTGGCCTGGGAAGCTGAGCCCTTACACTCACCAGTCTGAAGTCCAGGTAGGAGGGCTCGACTGAAGGTACAAATTTGGGAGTCGCTCAGATTTAAGCGCTTAAAATCGGAGGATGTTTACGGCGCTTGAGGACCTGAAGTCTCCTAGACGGCACTTCGGCTGTGGAAGTGGAGGACGCCACCGGGGGAGTGAAAGAGGAGGAAAAAACGACCTGAGAGTGGAAAATGAAACTGAGCTAGAGAGAAATGAAAAGGGTCCACCAAGGGGGACGGGCAAGGAGCGGCCAGTGACGTGGGGAAGACGGAGCGGCGCTGTGTCGGTGCCGGGACGGTCTGGCCACCGACGGCCACTTCCCACTTCGCCTGGAACAAAGTGGCGGGTACGGGGCAGCCTGCCCAGGACAGACTCGGGGGGGGGGGGGGGTACTGGGGACTGAAGAGCCTCTACTTCTCTGAGGACAGTCCCTGCTCAAGGGGCAGAGAAGTGGTGGAGCCAGGGGAGGGAGAGGGCAAAGGGACCGTGTCTCAAGGTGAGCACTGCCCTAGCACCTGCCCAGGCTCCTGGGAAGGATCTCGTGGCTCAGGCGGAGCAACGCAGGACGGAGGAGCCAACCTGCCAGCGGCGCCCCTAGGAAGGCGAGAGAGGGGGCGCCCGGGGGCTCAGCGGTGCAGCAGCTGCCTTCCGCCCAGGGGTGACCCCGGGGCCCTGGGATCGAGTCCTGCGCCGGGCTCCCCGTGGGGAGCCTGCTCCTCCCTCTGCCTGGGCCTCCACCTCTCTCTCTGGGTCTCTCGTGAGGAAATACACAAAATCTTAAAAAAAAAAGAGGAGAGATCCTGAAGTCCCCAGCACAAGCCAGAATAATCTAGGCGTTGGCAACAGCAGAGAAAGGTCATGGTTTCCGGAGAGTCCCTCCATCTACAAAACTGTCTCTGTCTCAGATCTTTAAATGACAAAGGAAAGCTTTAATCATCTAACTGTGATCCTTACTCAAAGCTACCTAAGGACTCAAAGTGGGGACTGTGGTGGGCACAGGGCCCGGGTGGGGGTGCGCACAGGGCCCGGGTGGTGGGGGGGTGAGCACAGGGCCCCGGGTGAGGGTGCCAAGCACAGGGCCCGGGTGGGGGGGGGGCCTGGGTGAGGGGGTGAGCACAGGCCCCGGGTGGGTGGGGGTGAGCACGGGGCCTCCGCCGCGGCCTTGAATGCCGACACTTGTTTCTCGGGCCGCCAGCCAGGGGCCTCCGAGCGCCTGCGCAGGCTTGCACCCCTCTTTTAGGCGCCCAGTGCACCGTCCCTCATTATTTTGCCTGTGAATGACCTTCCCAAGTTCAGGCTTTTACAAGGTTCTTGTCAATTGAACAAAACATTTTAAAAAAATTATTTTTCAGGGGCACCTGGGCGGGTCAGTCCAGCAAGCGTCCACCTGGATTCCTGCTCAGGTCACGACCCCGGGGTCCTGCGCTCGAGCCCCGGGCCTGCGTGGAGCCTGCCTCAGTTTCTCTCTCCCTCTGACCCTCCTTCCTGTAATTTTTTTTTTTTTTTCCAAACGTGTAAACGTGAAGATGTTGCCTCACGGAGTGTAATACAGAAATTTTTTTTTATGATCTAATTCTAATGACATAGAATCGTAATTTTTTGTCTTAAAAAACAAACACACGGATCTTCCAGCTCTCAGCCCCAGGGCGCAGGACCGACTCCAATGTCGCAGGGCCACTGGCTGCGGAACAGCCTCCACGCTCTTACTTCCAGGTTTAATTTCTCGACGATGTCACCTCCTGTCGCGGTCACGGGTGACTCCAAATACGAGGGTCCCTCTAGGGTCCTGACCCCGCCAGGCACAGGGCGACGCCACCCACCCTAAGGCCTCCCCTGGAACCGGTTTCCTCCCAAGCCAGCTTGTGCCGCGATTTGCCATTTTGCCACCGGATGGCACCAAATTTCACCTTTTCAGATCCATTTGCTGTTAAACCGAGATGGGTGCGAGCAGCGGGTATTTAAACTGCAGGAGCGACTCCAGAGGTACAGGCCGCGCCCTGGGCCGGGGGTGGGGGACAGGGGGAGGCCGGGCCGGGGCTGCCCAGGCCCTGGGGGGCCGACCCTGGCTGCAGAACAGAGCCCCCGCTGCAGGCCGTCCCCGCCTCAGTGCACTTCCTACCGGGCCTCGACATTGCCCATTATCTTATCCTTTACAACAAAATGAATTCTCTCCATATTTTTTAAAATAGTTCCATTTCACTGCTTCCCCCAAGGAAATATGCTGAGACTTGTCCAGTACATAATAAAGACCAGTTATAAGGAGGAAGATCTCCCTGTATTAAATCTTGGGTTCCCTTATCTTTGCAGGCAAAAGGGACCCCAATCTCTAAGGGTTATTTCTTTAAATTGTGCAGTGCCTCCCATCTACTCCCAAAACTCCTCCCCAGGGTGTATGAGCCAGACTTGGAGCGGTGATGCTCAGGAAGAGAAATAAACCTTCGGATTTCGGAGTATCTCTGTTGCTTTGTAAGCTTCCTGGTGTGATGTTCATACCTGCATTATATTTCTATATTGGTCAGAACTGTTAGTTGAAAAATAACAGAAAGACACCTCAAGCTGTGTTCTCAAGCCAAAAAGGTAACTAGGAAGTGCAAGCAATGAAACACAGACGGCTGAATTTGAGGTGGATTTGAGGGCTCCAACCTAGGTCTCCCCTCCCCTGTCTCCCGACCCTGCCCCCTTCTAGCTGGTGTCTCTCTTGGACACGTCTTTGTCGCTGTCGTTGTTGTTTTGGTGTTTTTCTGATGAGGTCTGGTGTTGGGTTTCGTTTTTAAGATTTTAGTAATTCATTTGAGAGACAGACTGCAGGAGCAGGGGGAGGGCCCTCCTCTGAGCAGGGAGCCCGATGTGGGGCTCGATCTCAAGACCTGAGATCATGACCTGAGCCGAAGGCAGACGCTTAACCAACTGGGTTGGGGTTTTTTTTTGGTTTTGTCTTTTTATGATGGCTCATGGTCAGCTTCAAACTCAAATTTTCCTGGGCTAACAATTTGTACAAAGAGTTTCTTTCCCAACAGCTCCAGCAAAACTCTCAGTTTATTGAGCTGACATAGGTCTCATGGCCAGTCTCGGAGCAATCGTAGTAGTTGGGAAGTGGTCATCTCCAAAAGGCCAGGCCTGTGGCATCGATGCCGACGTCCACGTGAAACCCCATCAAGAACACACAAATTGAGAGTAAGGTGGCCAAGTCCCGAAAGGGTGAGAAAGGATGCTGGATAGGAAGGGGGGGTGGGGAGATGTCCTAAACTCAACAACATCTGTGTCTTTACCAGGCTACAAACTTATCAAGAGTGAGGACTGGCGTCCAACGGCTACTTGCATTCCCCAGGGAGGACCCGAAATAGTTCCATACGTAAAGCTCATAAAGAAACGTTTATTTACAAATTTCCTAGCTGCCTGAATTTAATGGGTTAAGAGGCGCCCCTATCAACAGACGTGTGTCCCTCCCTGGGGAAGTTACTGCTTAAACCCCACTAACGTCTATGTAGCAAAAGTATCTTGTAGAGGCACACACTATGCGTAGTGTTTTGATGGGTATTATTTCATGTAATAATTAGCCCAACCATATTCATAAGTGTTATTTCTTTTATAGAATAAGGAAACTAAGCTTCTGAGAGGTGAAGTCATTTGCTTAAAGTCTCCCAGTTAATAAATGGGGAAGCTTGTGGGGGTCTTTGATTCTAATATCAAATTATTTCCTCTCCGCTAGGCTAGGGGTGGACACTTAAGGGTGACAGAAGCGATTGGGCAGAAAGTCGTGTTAAAAAATCGAAATGGGAGGCTTTGGGGAAAGACTTATGTGATCATGCTTATGATATGAGCCCGTCCCTATTGACTTAGTGCTGGGCCCCACGTGCATCAGGATGCCTACCCGGCTGCGGGCAGCTCGGCCGTGGGGCCCTGCCCGGACCCCGAGGGGACCCCGAGGGCTTGGAGAAGGCAGCAGCCGCTCCCGCTGCAAGGCCGCACATCGGCGCCGCTTCCTCCTTAGGCGGGGTCACAGTCACACGTCTCAAGTACTCTAAAGTACGGGTGCTGGGGCGCCTGGGTGGCTCGGCCGGCCGTGGGGTGCAGACCGCACTGGGCTCTGGCCTTGGTCTGGGCCCGGGGATGGAGCCGGGTCAGGCTTTGCGCTGGGCAGGGCGCCTGCTCCAGGGCTGGCTCTCCCTCGGCCCTGGCCCTCATCCCCTCTCCCTCTCTGCGACCAATCAATTAGTTAAAAATAAAAAGACTAAGCTAATCTTAATAAATAAATGACACGGTGCTGGCGGAGTCAAAGAAAACTAGACCAACAGGGAGAGGACCAAGACATAGGAATCTGCAGGGTGAAACGGCCCGTGCCCGGGAGGGAGGGCCCATTCGCTCGGGAACCAGACGCTGTTTGTGCCGAAGAGTCAAGTGTAAAAGGAAAGAAGCCCCGAGAGAAAACATGTAATAAAAGGTGTTTTCCCAGCATGCGGGTGGGAGGTCACCGTAGGCAACTCGTGGAAGTCACAGCCACGGAAAAGACCGAAATACGGGGTGAGAGACAACAGGCCCTTCTGTGCGGCGGCCGGAGGCACGACCCTGTGACCCGCCCTGGTGGGCACGCGGGGCTGGGGCTGCGGGATCCGGGGGGCCGTGGGGGGCGGGCACGCGTGGCCGGGCTGCGGGAGAGGCTGGGCCGCGGCGTTTCCTGGGCGGCCGGGGCGCCTCCCGAGGCCAGCGCCTTGCGGGCTGCCCAGGTTCAGGTCCCTCCGGGGCGGCCGGGGCACCTGTGGAGCAGACCCGCTGCGGGGCAGGGTTCAGCCGCCCTCCTCCTGGGGGCACGGCCAGGCCCTGGGACTGACCCGGGGAGAGAAGCGGCCGCCCGCACCCCCCACCCTGCCCCTCTGTCCCTCCAGGCCCGCGGCCCCACCACCTCCCCAGTCGCCCCATAGCGGGGTGATCATTTTAAAGTAAAAAGTCTTTTAAAAATATGTAAATATGTGTGTGTGTGCAAACTGAAAAATTAATATAAAAACTTGTGTTCAGTTGTGGGAAGTGATAAATATATGAGTATCCGTGGAGAAGACAAGCGAATACACATAGTATGTCCATGGGCCAGAAATGTCAAGAGAAATCCAGGCCCGACCCCAGGGTGCTGGAACCCCGGCTCCCGCCCCATGCAGCGGCAGGCAAGTCCCCAACATCTACAGGCCTCAGCTTCTCACCTGTGAAATGGGCCACCTAACAGCGCCCGCCGCAGCCGCCCTGAGACCTGAACGAGCCAACGTCCGGGAGGCGCCGAGCCCCGCGGCTGGCGAGTCCTAAGTATTCCACTGGGAGTGGTTGCAATTAAAATCATATTCATTCGTAATTAAATAAATCATATAAGTGTCAATGCCTTCGGAATTTTGGATTTTTGTCATGGTTCCGAAGCTGATGCAAGTCTAAAAAGTGTTAGGAGAGCTATTTTCAAACTCGTTTTTTGTCCTGGAAAATAATTTGTGAAATCCTTCTAGGAGGCCATTGGAGCTTTAATTTCCTCCCCTCCATTTCTCAGCAGGCGGGAGGGTGTATCATGCTATGGGCTATTTAGCCTCCGAGTTTCGTTCACACCATCCTCGGGAAGTGTTGCCAACATGCACGGATGCAAATCAGAATTGCGGGTCTTTCTCATCCAAATCTCAGTGCTAAGTCCACCTCTGATGGCTGGTCATAGGAAAGACTAAAGCGAGTAGTTATAATGTGACCTTTAAATTGCACAATCTTTTTATTTAAAGAGCGTTATTTACTCACATGACAACAGAGAGCTCAGAGCCCACAGCTCCGTACAGAATTTTCTAATAGAGGCGATTTTCTGTCCTGGAGACAAAACACGAGTGGACCAGATATGGAATAAGTCATGAGGTGGCTGCGACAGACAACTAGATAAAGGGTAAAGACACACTTAAATGTCACTGGCCAATCTCATTATCACTAGGACATCGGATTTTCTGGAGCAAGGTTCTCACAGTCAAGTCCTGAAAGCTACTTGAGTGAAAATGATCACCGTTGAGTAAAAGCAAACATACGGAAAATTCAGGCCTAAAACTCTTCGTGTAAGTCAATCAGTTCATCATTCCAAACTATTTTACGGCTCAACTTTTAAAAATAGAATTTATATTTCCATTTAAAACTTCAGACAGGACATGCAAAAAAAATGAGTTAAATTTAAGTAGCTGTCAGACGATACATTTTAGTTAATTAAGAGACAGAATTTTCTTGAGTTCAGGAACATAAGGGAGTCTAACTAGAATGATCAATTCCGTGATACATGAAAAAGGACATTTGCCCCGAGACCTGCAGCAAGAAGTGTCCAACTCTTAAAAATTTAATATCTAGTGTGTATTTAAAACATGCCCGGCACTCTAATTATAATGAATATAATCACTATGATTATACTTACACACAGATGACTATTACACATATATGAGTATTTATATATGATAAATACATAATATGTTAAATGTAATATAATACAAATAATGCTTATTTATTTATATATCAATTATTAGACCTTATGCATATATAATTCTAGATAATTTTATATGTAAGTACATATAACTTCATACTCTACAACTATGTAAGTATATAATGATGTAAATATGAGTCTAACGTGCAGCTGCAGATGTGTGCTAGATAAGGACACACCTGCAATCCCTTTGATTTTCGGGTATTTGGCCTCCACCTTTTTCCTATGAAATATGAGGTGGTTCGGGCATGTGGCCTATCCTCAGGGGCATCCTGGCAAGGAGAGGGCACGGTGACCGCAGCGGGAGCCCAGAGCACCTGGAGCGGGAGCTCCCCTGGGGTGCTCACCCCGGCACCGGGTGGCCTTCCCCCTGGCGGGCTGCTGGGCCCGGCCACCTGGGAGCAGGGTGAGACGGAGGCCCAGTCCCTCTGACACCTGCCCTCAGAGTCATGAGCCTCGACGGCGGGGGTCTTCTGCTTCTGCACCTGGGCCCCAGGTTGGGGCCACTGAGAAGGGCGGGGGGCTGAAGTCAGCGGCCTTGTGTGCCTCAGGGAGAAGCTGGGGCCGCATAGACAGCAGCAGAGAAGAATAAATACAACCAGAAGTTCCTTGTTCTCAGTCTTTGATAGTAACGCCAGGAAATAGGCCCCAAAATGATAGATGAAGGGATTGCACTAAATTCTTATGGGAACTTTCCTTCAGTTGCTTCCCTTACTAACCAGCACGGGGCTGGTATTCCAACGATAGCATATTTTATTAGAAGCTTATAGAGAAGCATAAATATTATCCAAGGTATGTGCGTAGTAAGGTGATAAATGACATCTCCAGAAGTGCATGCAAATTAAATTAACATTGGGAGTGAAGTTCTTCTTTTTCAAAAGAATCCCACACAATCTACTGCCTTCCCCCCTGCTGAGAGCGCTAATTTATTTTTTCTTAGCTAGGAAACCAGGAGAAGATCTCTCTTAAGAGTGGCTTTTCTGTTTATTAATTTCTTTCATTGATTCTAAGATACTTTAACAACTGCAGTGCATCAATGGTTACAGTATTTTCAAGCTATTTAATATAATGTCAGACAATATGTTTCATGGTGGAAAGAGAATCCCTTCCGAGTGTTATGAGTGTTTCGCAGTCTGCCTCCGCGTATAAGGCACCAAAAGACAAACAGTAGCAGGTATTCATCACAGCTTCAGACGCCCAGTGATTGGAGAGAATTCGTGGATCGATGACGGATGCAGAGATATCAATATTAACTTTCCAAGCATTTTATTTGTCAAGGCGTTCAGGCAAACATATTCAGGTAAAACATTTAGTATGAATAGTGGCTGTTTAGGACTTTCCCCTCTGTCCACAGGAGCTCAAAAGCTCAGGAAACTAAAACGAAAACACAGCACTGCTCTGCTTGTCAAGTGTACTTTGCAGGATAGCTCACCGGGAAGTGAAGACATCCAGGTTAAATGACTTGTGTCTCCAGGTCCAAGATTCCAATTTGAAGACTGCTTCTGTTCTAAAAAGTAGCCTGTAGCTTTAAATATTGCCAGGGTAGGAGAGCGTATACTACCTGTTGTGTGATCTTGCTCAAAAACTGAGTGTCGATGGGGCAGCCCGGGTGGCTCAGCGGTTAAGCATCAGCCTTCAGCCCAGGGCATGATCCTGGAGTCCTGGGATCGAGACCCGCATCAGGCTCCCTGCATGGAGTCTGCTTCTCCCTCTGCCTGTGTCTCTGGCTCTGTGTGTGTCTGTTTCTCATGAATAAATAAATAAAATCTTTAAAAAAAAAAAAAAACTTAGTGTCGGGCCCCTGTGGGTGAGCATCTGCCCTTGGCTCAGGTCATGATCCCCAGGTCCTGGGATCGAGTCCCGCATTGGGCTCCCTGCAGGGAGCCTGCTTCTCCCTCTGCCTATATCTCTGCTTCTCTCTCTCAGTATCTCTCATGAATAAATGAATAAAATCTTAAAAAAAAAAAAAAAAGAACGGAGGGGCACCTGGGTGGCTTAGTTAACTCTTGAGTTAGTTGACTCTTGCTGGAGCTCACTCAGGTTATGATCTCAGGGTTGCGAGATTGAGCCCCACATGGGGTGCACGCACCAGGGAGTCTGCTTAAGATTCCCTCTCCCTCTGCCCCTCCCTCTTCTCTAAAACAAAAATAAATCAATCTTTAAAAAAAAAAAACTAAAAGATTCAGAAAACTAAAGGCTTCAGATAATGAAATTAAGGTATATAATGTCAAGAAGGGGAAGTAGATGGGGGATACGGTAACTGGGTGACGGGCACTGAGGAGAATAAGTGATGAGAAGAGCACTGGGTGTTATACTATATGTTGGCAAATTAAATTTAAATAAACTTATTAAAAAATGAAATTGAATGTCCAGAACTAAGCCCATACTTCTGTGACCACCTGATTTTCAACAAAGGATATCAAGAGTCTTCAGTGGAAAAACAAAAGTCTCTTTAGCAAATGGATGTCCACTGGCAGTAGGAGGAAGTTGGGACAAGCTGAAGTAGGAGGAACCTCGCACAACACACCAACGTTAACTCAAAATATATCAAAGACCTAACTTTATGAGCTAAAACTAGCACAGTTAGGAAAAAACGCAGATGTAAATCTGCATGGCCTTTGATTTAGCGATGGATTCTTATAAAATACACCAAATACACATGCAACAAAAGGAAAAATACGGAAAAAGGATTTCATCAAAACAGAAGCATCTGTTCATTATAGTGAAGAAACCATGGAGAAAATGGAAAGACAACCTATGAAATGGAAGAAAAAATCAGCAAATCGCATGTTTCAACCAGTTCACTATAGACTATATAAAGAATTCTTACAGCTTAACAACGAAAAGCCAAACAACTTTTTAAAGAAGCAAAGGACTTGAATAGATGTTTCTCAAAAAATATATATATATATGAATATTCAACAATCACATGAAAAGATGTTAAATGTCATTAGTTATTTGGGAAATGCTAATCAAAACCATAATGAGGTATCACCGGACATACGCTATAAAGGCTACAAGAAAACAAAATGTAAGCACCAAGTGTTGCTGAGAACGTGGATATTGGAGCCCTGTGGGTTCCGGGGGGTGGGGGTGAAGTGGTGCCACCATTTGGGAAAAAGTTCGATGATTCCTCAAAAAGTCGAACACAAAGTCACCTCATCACTCAGAAATTCCACTCCTGCGTGTTTATGCAAAGAGCTGAGGACAGTTAAACAAAAACTTGTCCACTGATAGTCACAGTGACACTATTCAAAATAGTCGAAAGGTGGCAAAACCCCAAAGGTCCGTCGGTGCATGAATGGAGACACACAAGGTGCTCAACCACGGCGACGGAATATTATTCAACCACAAAAAGGAAAGAAATACTGCTGTATACTCAACACGGATTCACCTTGAAACCGTGACGCCGTGTGAGGGAAACCTCATTTATTGCAGGATTCCATAGGTACGTGATGTCCAGAATAAGCAAATCACAGGGAACAGCCTGGTGGCTGCCAGGGACTGGGGAAGGGAGAGATGAGAAGGGACCATGTAGCGGGCACACTATCTACTTTTGGGGTGATGAAATTATTTTATAAACGGAGGTGATGGCTGTACAACGCCGTGAGTGTACGAAGTGCCACTAAATTGTACACTTTGTTCAAAGTGGTGGATTTTATGTTATATGAATTTACCTCAATAAGATAAATCATACTTAATATCCAGAAAAAGATATATAATGTCAAAGCACTAGGTAGGAAATATTTTAAAATACAAAATAGAATTTTTTATGAGAAAAACAAATAATTTAAACTTCACACGGCCAGAGGGGAAGGGGTGGGTGGCTGGGCAAAGCAGGTGAAGGGGATTAAGATGTAAAAACTTCTAGTTACAAAATAAATGAGTCACAAGGATGAAAAGCACATCATAGGAGTAAACCTAATGAAACTAATAACTTTGTATAGTAACAGAAGGTAACTATTTATCATGATGAACACTGGGTAATAGAGTTATCAGATCACTATGTTGTACACCTGAAACTGGCATAACATTGTATGTCAACAATAAAAAATAATAAAAATAAAATAGCTCAAAAAATAAAACATCTGAAATAATTTGAAAACTTTTATTATTTTTATTAAAAATTAGGTGCACAGGGCAGCCCCGGTGGCGCAGCAGTTCAGTGCTGCCTACGGCCCGGGGTGTGATCCTAGGGACCCTGGATCAAGTCCTGTGTCGGGCTCCCTGAGTGGAGCCTGCTTCTCCCTCTGCTGTGTCTCTGCCTCTGTGTGTGTGTGTCTCTCATGAATAAATAAATAAAATCTTTAAAAAAAAATAAAAAGCAATTAGGTGCACAGAATTGGCTTTATCATAACCCTTGAATCATGACATTTTATCATTATTTGCCAAGAATGGTCTTTTTGAATTTTATCCTATCTTAAAACTAAAATGAACACTTGGCAAAAAAATAAAAAATAAATAAAATGAACACTTGGAACTTCACCACCTAACCTGGGAACTGGCAACTTACCTTTATTGCTACTACCACCACTGATACCACCTCAGTGCATAGGGTAACAGCATGTTAAGCACAGTTGAAAGCAAATTGAAGAACCACAAAGAGAGCTTAAAAATTACAACAACGCAACACAAAGAGACAGGAATATGAAAAACAGGAAAGAAATTTAAGAGTTAAGAAAGTTCAAATAAGATGGTCTAATTGGAATCTAAGAAGAGACATGAAGGAAGATGGAGAAAAGGAGCTATGAAGAGGTAATGGCTAACGCTTTTCAGAACCGATAAAAGATACCAAGTCTCAGATTTTAAATATATCAGAACCAAAGCAGACTGTATAAAAATTCACACCTAGAAATATTCTAATGAAATTGGAGAAGAAAGTTGAGCAAACATTTCCAATTTAAAACCTTACATTTGTAAACAGCTGGAAAGCAAGGACTGATGGATAGACCAACAGCCACTATGCTAGCATCTGTAGTTGCTAGAGAACAGCAAAGTAACATATTCAGAGTTCATTAGAAAAAAAAAAACTAGAATCTTAGAGTCATCAAAACTATCTTTTAGAAATGAAAATTTTCTTAAAAATGTGTCTGGGTCTAGTGTCATCATCATAGGAAGATAAAAACTGAGCACATAGTGAGAGTTCTACTAAGGAACTTCCTAACAATGTGCTTCAGGAAAAATCAAAAGAAATCCAGAAAAAAAAAATAATAATTGTAGATAAAGCTACAGAAGCATCAATTAGAATTAAGATGCGCTAAGATCCTTGTCTGGGATAGGGGTTAGGAATAAATTTTGGAATTTGTTAAATATAAATGGCAAAGTTTCAAGAAATGACCAATAAAGTAAAATAGGGTGTACGATTTCCAATAGATAAAAAAGTTTGTAATGAGCAAAAACAAACACAAAAACAAAATAGAAAAGGAAGAAAAAAAGAAAAGTAAATGAGGCAATTATAAGCACAAAGTGATAGGAACCAATAGAAGATTCCAATACTATGCCAGGAAAAAAAAATAAAAGACAGCTGGGATACGTATTTTAATAGCAAATAAAATATACCATAAGGCAAATATTTTATGTGTGATCTTTTTGAAAGATCACTATATAAAAATGGAAATTTCCATTAGTCAAGGCAGCTTAAAAATCTTAACTTTGGAGCAGCCCGGGTGGCTCAGAGGTTTAGCGCCGCCTTCAGCCCAGGGCCTGATCCTGGAGTCGCAGGATCGAGTCCCACGTCGGGCTCCCTGCATGGAGCCAGCTTCTCCCTCTGCCTGGGTCTCTGGCTCTCTCTCTCTCTCTCTCTCTCTCATGAATAAATAAAATCTTAAAAAAAAAAAAAAAAAAAACGTAACTTTGTAGGGGCACCTGGGTGACTCAGTTGGTTAAGTGTCTGCTTTTGGCCCGAGTCATGATCCCAGGGTCCTGGCCTCAAGCCCCATTCCCTGCCCAACAAGGAGCCTCTTCTCCCTTTCCCTCTGCAGCTCCCTCTGCTTCTGCTCTCTTGCGCCCTCTCTCAAAAAAATAAATAAAATCTTTAAAATATATATATTTAACTTTGAATACACTTAGTAAAATAACTTCAAAATAAGTAAGAAAAAGATACTAAAAGCATAAGTAGGAAATGAAAAAATCACCTTCAGAGGGGAGATATCTATACAGCTCTTACTGAAGGGCTAACAGATAGAAAAGATGAGAGCAATAGGCTAGATGTATGTAGAATCTTCCACCTAAAAAAAGGAAGAATAAACATTATTGTCCAGTGCATGGGAAACGAAAAATCAGCCACAAGCCACAAAGTAAGGCTCAAGAAGAATTTTACCATTCAGACCATATTTTCTAACCACAATGCAAATATGTTGTAAATTAACAACAATGACAAGAAGTTACAGCATCAAGGCAAACTTAAAATCACGATTCTCAATAACTTCTGGGGTCAAATACCTTGTTATGAGCACTGAATCTACTCAAATATAAAACAAAGACAAATAACTAAGGAAATACGATTGCAGAAAATGAAGGCTTTAAATTTTGGCAGTTCTAAAATAACAAGTAAAAATTTGGAAGGGAAATGGGAATAAATATAAATTTTACACCTTTGGCATCTTTCTTAGTGAATAAAAATATTGTTACGTTAATAAATCAAGATTTATATCTTTAAGCACTACCACGCTACCAAAAGTGACTGAAAATAAGAATGTAACTAACAACATTTGGAAGGTGGAAGATAAAAAAGAAGTAAAAGAAAGTGTAAACTGATGATTTTCTTGTTTCCTTCTGCAAGGAATAGTATTGGTTAAAATTGCTTAACTTAAAAATAAAAGATTACGGGCACCTGTGTGGCTTAGTTGGTTAAGCAACTGCTTTTGGCTCAGGTCATGATTCCAGGGTCCTGGGATCGAGCCCTGAGTTGGGCTCCCTGCTCGGGAAGGTGTCTGCTTCTTCCTCTGCCCCTCCCTCTGCTCATGCTATGTCTCTCAAATAAATAAATAAATAAATAAATAAATAAATAAATAACATCTTAAAAAAATAAGCTAAAATAAAAATAAATAAAAACAAAAGATTAAGTATAATATATAATGCTATAAATGTAAGTAGAGTTTTAAAAATAGACAATAATTGTGTAAATTATAAAAAGAAAAACATATACATATCAAAAAAAATCTATGCAGCAAAAGAAAGACTATGGAGAAAGTATTAACAACTTAAAATAACAAAAAATAAATAAAACACAATAAATTTATTATATCAATAAATACAGTGTATAAGTGATGAATCACTAAATTCTACTCCTGAAACCAATATTACAGTACATGTTAATCAACTGGAATTTAAATAAACATTTGGAAGAAAAAAGAGAGAATTTGAAAATACAGCATAAATTCATCTGCTAAAAAGAAAAATTCATATTTGATACTTTAAAAATTATATATTATTTATAAGAAACACACTTAAAACAATGTGATTCAGAAGAAGTTTTAAAATGAAAAAATAAAAAATATATATAAAAAAGAAAAAATGTAAAAACGATCACACAGAGCTAAATAAAATAAAGCAGGAATAAAAACATACTCTTTTCTGTCATAGCGATTTGAAGGGGACACATGAACCCCAATGTTCATAGCAGCAATGTTCACTATAGCCCAAAATAGGGAAAAATCCCAGATGTCCACCAACAGATGAATGGATTAAGATGTGGTGCATATAGACAGTGGAATATTACTCAGCCATCAGAAAGAATGAAATCTTGTCATTTGC
This sequence comes from Vulpes lagopus, assembly GCF_018345385.1. NCBI lineage: Eukaryota > Metazoa > Chordata > Mammalia > Carnivora > Canidae > Vulpes > Vulpes lagopus. The sequence goes on from NC_054836.1 coordinate 59,907,096, forward strand.
AATGACATGGATGGAACTAGAGGGTATGACACTAAGCAAATTAAGTCAGTCAGAGACAGACAAATAGCATGTGATCTCACTCATACGTGGTGTTTAAGAAACAAAATAGAAGAGCATAGGAGAAGGGAAGGAAAAATAAAATAAAATGAAAACAGAGAGGGAGACAAATCCTAGAGACTCTTAACTATAGGAAACAAACTGAAGGCTGTTGGAGGAGACATGGGGGGTGGATGGGGTAACTAGGTGACGGGCATGAAGGAGGGCACGTGATGTGATGAGTGCTGGGTGTTGTACGCAACTGATGAATCACTAAATCCTACCTCTGAAACTAATAATACATTAAATGTCAGTAAAAAAAACCCAATTCAATTAATTAATTAATTAAAAAAGAAAAACTATATCATCTGTTTTGATAATGAGCTATCAGAAAGAGAAATTAAGAAAAGAATTCCATTTACAAGGTATCAATAACAATAAAACAGGAATTTAAACAAGGAGCTGAAAGACCCACATGCTCAAAACTATGACACTGATGAAAGAAGCCGAAGACACAAATAAGTGGAATGATATTCTAGGCTCATGGATTGATAATGTCAAAATGCCCGCGCTACCCAAAGCAACCTACAGATTCAATGAAATCTCTATCGAAATTCCGATTGCATTTTTCACAGATATAGAAAAAAATATTCCTAAAATCTGTATGGAACCACGAGACTGCAAACAGCTAAAGCAGTCTTGAGAAGAAGAATAGAGCTGGAGGTAGCACGTTCCCTGACTTCAAGCTGTAAGACGAAGCAAGAGTCATCAAAACAGAAGGGTGGAGACGCGCAGGGAAGTGGTGGAGTGGGAGACCCTATGCTCCCCTCCTGCCCTGGATACAACTAGATGACACCGACCTCAGTGTCAACAGCCTAGAGAATGACCTGATGACTGGGAGAGTGAGCTGGAGGACTGAAGGTAGAGAAGAGGCCACAGGGAAGAGGAGGCCAGGGACACGGGGTCGGGGGGTGCGGATCACAGGTGCAGGGAAAGGCCAGGAACAGGTCATCACACTGGAAGGCTTGCACAGGGAAGACAAATCTCCACACCGTTTGGCTTTGAAAACCAGACGGGCCAAATTTCATGAGTTCTTACAACCGCAGAACTTGCGCCTGGAACTTTGAAGATCAGGGCATGGCTTCGAGAGAGCTGGGAGCGGGATGGGAAACTGAGGCCTCGTCCTTAAAGAGACAGCACAACAAACAGCCCATGGAGGTACAGCAGTGAAGCAGAAGTTTGAAAAAAACACCTTGGGTGTATGGGAGGGAGAGTTATTCCCTCATCTCAGAGTGTCCTGAGGGACTTCTTATTCAGCGTGGTACTGGAAGTGCTTGCCATAGCAACCAGGCAAGAGAAAGGGATAAAAGGCATCCACACTGGTAAGGAAGAAATAAAATTCTCACCACTTGCAGATGACACGATGCTGTACATATAGATACATAGATATAAATGCTCTAGGGACTCCATCAAAAACCTGCTAGAACTGATGAGTGAACTCAGTAAGGTCACAAAATACAAAATGTGCAAGAATCCATTGCATTTCTATCAGCAGAAACAGGAATTAAGAAAACAATCCCATTTACAATTGCACCGAAAATAAGATACCTAGAAATAAACCCGACTAAAGAGGCGAGTGGGCCTGAACTCTGAAAAGTCGCAAACACTGATGAAAGAAATTGAAGGTGACACAAACGTGGGCAGACACTCCGTGCTCATGAATCGGAGGAACGACTAGTGTTAAGATGTCTATAGTACCCAAAGCAATCCTCAGGTTCAGTGCAGCTCCTATCAAAACCCTGACGGCATTTCTTGCAGAACTAGAACAAACAATCCAACGTTACGTATGGAACCACAGAAGACCGCGAGCAGTCGAAGTTATCCTGAAAAAGAAAAAAGTGGAGGTGTCACAATTCCAGACTTCAAGTTATATTACAAAGCTGTAGTAGTCAAAACAGTCTCGTGCTGGCACAAAAATAGACACACAGATCACAGGGACAGAACGAGGAGCCCGGAAATAAGCTCATGATTACGTGGTCACTTCATCCTTGACAAAGGAAGCAAGAATATGCGATGGGAACAAATGGTCTCTTCAACAAATGCTGTTGGGAAAACCCCACAGCTTTGTGCCAAAGAATGAAACTGGACCACTTTCTTACACCATACACGTAAAAATAAGCTTAAAATGGATCACGGACCATTTTTTAATCTCATTAAAAATGGGCAGAAGACATGAACAGACATTTCTCCAAAGAAGACGTCCAGATGGCCAACGGTCACATGAAAAGATGCTCCACGTCACTCAATCATCAGGCGAATGCAAATCAAAACCACAATGAGACAGCACCTCACACCTATCAGAGTGGCCAACCTCAAAAACACAAGAAACAAGTGTCAACAAGGTTGTAGGGAAAAAGGAAGCTGCTGCGCTGTGGGTGGGAATGCAAACTGGTGCAGCCGCTCTGGAGAACAGTGTGGAGGGGCCTCACAAAATCCAAAATAGAGCTGCTCTATGATCCAGTAATTGCACTACTGGGTATTTACCCAAAGAATGCAAAAACGCTAATTTGAAGGGACACATGCACCCCTATTTATTGCAGCATTATTTACGATAGCCAAATTGTGGAAGCAGCCCAAGAGCTCATTGATAGACGACTGGATAAAGAAGAGGTGGTGTATTTATGTGTAATATATATATATGATGGAATAGAACTCGGCCATAAAAGAGAATGAAATCTTGCCATTTGCAATGACACGATGGAGCTAGAGGGCACAGTGCTAAGTGAAACAAGACACTCAGAGGAAACTATTACCATAGGACTTTGTTCGTATGTGGAATTAATAAACAAAATAAATGAGCAAAAACCAAAAACAGAGACAAACCAAAAGACAGACTCTCAACTACCAAGAACAAACAGATGGTCCCCAGAGAGGAGGTGAAGGCAAGCAAGAGTCCACTTACCTGGGCAGCCCCGGTGGCTCAGTGGTTTGCGCCGCCTTTGGCCCAGGGTGTGATCCTGGGACCCGGGATTGAGTCCCACCTCGGGCTCCCTGCGTGGAGCCTGCCTCTCCCTCTGCCTGTGTCTCTGCCTCTGCCTCTGTGTCTCTCATGAATAAATAAATAAAATCTTAAAAAAAAAAAGAGTGCACTTATCTTGATGAGCACTGAATAGTACATGAAATTGTTGAGTCTCTATATGGTACACCTGAGACTAATAGAAACTATATGTTAACTACACCGGAATTAAAATTTTTAAAGTTACATTTTGGTTACAAACCATTTGCTTTATTTTTAGTAGACACAAAAATGAGAAAATTCATGCACCAGAGATTGTCATTAATTTTTGCAATAGGTCTTCTTCAAATCCATACTTTTGTATTTGTAAGCAAATTGCCAAAGAAATAAATTTACCCAAGGTTGGGTATCTTACAAGAAACAGCCTGGTATTGGCTTGGAGGCACGGGGGTCGATGGGGCAGCGAGGAGAGCGCAGAAGTGGACCTGGGCTCTGTGGTCAATTCGTTATCAACCACGGAGCCGAAATATACAACGGGGAAGGCCTGTCACTTCTCCAAACGGTGTCGGGAAAACTGGGAGGCCACCTGCAAAACCCGAAACTGGACGCCCATCTTACAGCACGCACGAAAATCAACTCAAGATCGTTCCGAGGAGGACACACACAGGACCGACACGTCGCCGACACCTGCTCGGCGTCACTGATGGTTAGAGAAACGCAGGTGCAAACCACAAGGAGACCCCAAAGACGGAGAGAACGAGTGTCGGTGGGAGGCTGAGAAAAGTGAGCCCTGAGCTGTGTTGGTGGGAGGCAGACTGCGAGGGCCCCCGGGAATGCAGGGTGGGGGTCCCCCGGGAAGCCAAACATAGAGCCCCCCAAGAGCCGGCAACCCCACTCGGGCCTGGCCACAGGACGCGAGGCCGTCTTCTCAGGGAGGCCTGTACTTTCGTGTTTGTCGCATCATTATTCATGGTGGCCCAGATATGACCCCAACTGGGTGCCCATTAACGGTGAATGGGAAACAAAGGTGAGCTATGGGTACGTGGACGTGTAGGTACGCGTCCTCCTTACAGAGGGGGGCGATCCGTTCATTCGCAACAACATGGATGAGACTGGGGGGCAGGAGGTTAAGTAAAATCAGCCCTAGAGAGAAAACAAATACCCCCTAGGACAATTTATACATGAAATAAAAAAAAAAAAAAAAAAGTCAAACTCCTAAAGGAAAGAGTAGCAGAGTGGTTGCCAGGGACCAGGGGGGCAAGGAAACAAGGGCGGGCGGAGAAAGGGGCACAGACTTAAGCTGTAAGATAACTAAGGACGGGGATCCGGCGTGCCTGGGACAGGGGCTGGCACCGCGGCCCGCACGCCCGAACCCACTGGGAGGGCAGATGTTCTCACCGGCAAAAAAGAGGCGCTACGGGCGTGATGGATGTGCTCGTGAATCCCTTCTCGGCCTGTACGCGTACCAAGCCATCGGGCTGTACACGTCATGTGTCTTAGGGTTTTGTCGATTGTACCCCAATGAGACTGAAAAAACAATCTGGCATAAACGGTTACTGTGGCTCACATCTCCTGAATGCTACATGCCAGGAGTGTGTTTACTTATTTTTATTTTTTTAAAGATTTTTTTTTTATTATTCATGAGAGACACAGAGAGAGGCAGAGACCCAGGCAGAGGGAGAAGGAGGCTCCCTGCAGGGACCCGATGCGGGACTCGATCCCGGGACCCCGGGGTCATGACTTGACCCCAAGGCAGCCGCTCCACCACTGAGCCCCCCCCCCGGCGCCCCCGGGAGTGTGTTTAATACAACACTTCCAACCCTAAAAACCACCCTCTGAGGCTTAGTAGCTCCGTTTTACAGATGCAGGGACTAAACTACAGAGAGATTAAAATAATTTATTCAAAGTCACATAATGTCTTTGGAGGAGATAGGATTCCAGCCCAGGTTTTCTAGCTCTGGCGTTACAATCCAATAAAAGAGATATTTAAAAATATATATATATTTCTATATGCTTAGAACATTTTCAAGAAAGATACACTAGAATTGGCAAAATAGTGGTTTCCTCTAAGGAGAGTACATGGGGATGGAAGAAATTATTACTTTTTGTTATTTCAGGGTTTTTTTTGTTGTTGTTGTTCTTTGTTTTAGAGAGAGCGTGCATGCTAGTAGGGAATGTGGGGGAGGCGGAGGGGGAGAGGGAGGGAGAATCTTGAGCAGACTGCATGCCCGGCCTGACCCCGGGCCCGATCTCACGACCCCGAGCTCATGACCCGAGTTGAGATCAGGAGCTGGGCACTTAACTGGGCCACCCAGACGCCCCACTGTGGTTCATTTATTTGAAGGAGAGTTAAAGATTGTCTTCCACGCGGCCGTGAGCGCGTACAAAACTATCTCGGTAACAGTCACGCGTATTTTGAAGCATAATGATAAAATCCATCCCTGCGAACCGCACCAGTGAAGTGCTGCCAACACCACACACGTCCAAGGCACGTGACTTTCTAATCATGTGATTGTAGCACTTTTTTTTTAATTTTTTTTAATTTCTTTTTTATTTATTCATGAGAGACAGAGAGAGAGAGAGAGAGGCAGAGACACAGGCAGAGGGAGAAGCAGGCTCCATGCACCGGGAGCCCAACGTGGGATTCGATCCCGGGTCTCCAGGATCGCGCCCCAGGCCAAAGGCAGGCGCCAAACCGCTGCGCCACCCAGGGATCCCCACTTTTTTTTTTAATTAAAAAATTCGACTGGAGGTATTTGGATGGTGCCCGGGTACCACTTGTGTCTACTTTATATGTTTCTGAATTTTTTTTTATTTCTGAATATTTTTTTAAGAAACTGAACAATAAAGTGGAGAGGTAGATTAGAATGTGACATCATCAAAGCCATAACAGCGGTGCGCCCCGGTCACCTTGGGGTGCAAACCCAGCAGCCTAATGACACCCCGTGGCCCCCACTTGCGGCAATGGGAGACACGATTGGAAGATCCGTTGTACGTTCATATAACAGGTTATTTTACAAGGGTAAGTGAATTCCCCAGGGGAAAAAAGCAATTTCATGCAAGTCCTCGGCTTTAAAAAAAAAAAAAATGAGTGTATGACAAAAATCACCCCTGTTTAGAGACTCTTATCATGATTAACGATGACATGAGAACTTGTCTGCACAGGTACTATCCGCTTGTCACTCTGCTCTTTGTCTTTGCCAACATCACTTTTGATTTAAAAAAAGAAGAAGAAGAAGAAGAAAAGGGAAAAAAAAAAAGCACCTGAAAACCTTGAAACCCAATGGTCTTTCCTACGTGGTTCTGGGATGAACAAACAAGTATTGTTCAACTGTTCCAGGATAAGGTTAAGGACCTTTACTAATAATGTCAGCGCATTGATGATATTGTCAAAAGCTTTATTCTAATTCTGAGCACACAGGCAGCATAAGCTGTTCACGGGCGCTTTTAGGTGTTCTTTTAAAAACCTTTCAAAACCTGGTGCCACATGAAATCGTTAGCACTTAATGGAGAAGTTTCAATTCTTCAGAAAAGCTACTTAGGAGAAATCAGGTTTTTCATTAGAAAATTGAGACCCAACAAAATTTTTCGAATAAATTCAAGTTCCTTAGAAACACATTTTATATAATACATTCTTTTCAAGTGATGGTTTACTCCTTTCACTGCAAACTGTTGAAATGACAATTCAGGAAATTGGATGTGAAGATGCTATCTGAGACACTACACACACAAAAAACATATCCTTCAGCATAATCCAGGCACCGCTGGCGCAGAGACGATTTCAGCAGGAGGATCTGAGAAGGGTGAGCCCACGCAAGCCATGATTCCAGAATAATCTATACACTTTTATGTCCATTTTAGAATGTATTTTTTAAGATTTATTAAAATTTATTAAATTTATTAAAATTTATTAAGATTTATTTTTTTATAAGATTTATGATAGACACGGAGAGAGAGAGAGAGAGGCAGAGGGAGAAGCAGGCTCCTTGCCAGGAGCCCGATGCAGGACTCGATCCCGGGTCTCCAGGATCAGGCCCTGGGCCAAAGGCAGCGCCAAACCGCTGAGCCACCCATGATCCCCTTTAGACTGTATTTTAAATACATACAGGAGCCGCTCGAAATAATTCATCGTTCTACTTCCAAATAAAGTGGTGACTATTGTTAATATTTATATTATTACCGCTCTTTGAATACAATTTTTTGATGTTTTAGTGGACCTCATGCACCTACCAGGCGCCTTAGTTATGCCTTCTCTGGTCCACGCAATTCTGCAATTCTCGGATGAGGAAATGACAAGCGTCCCAAAGTCCCGCTGCTGGAAAAATGGCAACACCGGCCGAGAACCTGAGCCCACCCACCTTGAAAGTCTCTCTTCCACGACCTGTACGTCCTCCCGTGTTTCTGTATAGAAACCACAGGTTTTCATCTAGGTTGAAAATCAGCCTACACTGTAATTTTTAAGAGAATTCACAGAGAGAACGATGGTTTCATACCCCCAGTTGGCATCTTTAAAACTTGGGGGAGCCGGTGAATTTGTAACAAACCGGCATATTCTTATTCCTCCCACTGTGTTCCCCTTCCCTGTCCTCACACCACATCTTAGACCCACCCGTGCACACGCTTTTACGATAAAGCCAAACGCTGTGAGTGCGTTAGGGACGGCCCAGAAGCAAGAGACGAGACCGACGCATTCGGCAAAGTGAAGAGTGACCGAAGCAATGACCCGTGGCCTCCAGCTTTGCACGGCAGCGCAGACAGTGGCTCATGAGCAAGAGTCGTTGAAACTTTGGGAGTTTTTGGTAAAGGGCACCTGCGTCGGAGACCGGAAGCCAACCCTGAAGCAGGGCCCTTCCACGTTCCCCAGGGATGGGCCCGGGGTGTGGGGTGGGAGCAAGCGGCCCGGGACAAGGCGGGTTGAGACGGTGCCAGGGGAGGCCTGCTCTGGCCCCAGGGGAGCTCTGCAGCGGGGATGGCCCCTCAGACGCATCCAGACCGGGGCAAGAGTGCCGGACGCCAGAGCCACGGGGTGCTCAGCTTTCTGCGCAGACCGCCCTGGGGGACGGGCTCTTGGGGGAGGCCGCTTTCCCCGGCGGCGGCGGTGCCAGGAAGCGGTGGCAGCTGAGGCCCTCTTCCTGCAACATCTTCCGCAGCCGAGAGGGTCACGGCAGCACATCGCCCGTCGATCACACGGTATGGGTTGAATTGTATCTCCCCAAATTGGTGTGTCGAACCCCTATTCCCTAGGGCCTCAGAGTGCGACCTTATTGGGAAACAGGGTCACCGCAAAAGCCGCTAAGAGGAGACCGTGGTGGAGGAGAGGGGGCTCTTAGTGCACTAGGGCCGCTGTCCTCCCAGAGGGAATGTGGAGAGACGCGCCGGGGAACAGGGGCTCTCACTCCAGGCCCACGAACCCGCGTATAACTCAGGGACGCATCCCAGGTGCGGGCCTCCACACAGGTGCACTGAGAAGGTGCAGAAGTCGCAGAGGGGCTTTGCCAGACGGCTTCTGGATGCTTCCTCGCTAAAATTCGGAATAGCTGCTTGTCCTGACTTGTACAATGCTTTTAGCTTTCCAAAGGGAATAAAAGTTGCTTCTTTTCTTTTCTTTTTTTTTTTTTTTAAGATTTTACTTATTTACTCATGAGAGACAGAGAGAGAGAGGCAGAGACGCAGGCAAAGGGAGAAGCAGGCTCCATGCAGGGAGCCCGAGTGGGACTCGATCCCGGGACCCTGGGGTCACGCCCTGTGACCAAGGCAGATGCTCCACTCTGAACCACCCGGTGCCCCAAAATCTTCTGATGAGAGCTCCTAGGGTCAGATCACCAGGCTCTGACCTGCCTTTTCACCATCTGTTTGAACCATTTCCATGGGACATTGATGATGACACCAAATCTTGATGAAAACAGTCCTTGGATGTGGCTATTTTCATGTGACAAAACCAATACCCAGGAAGGCTAAACAATAGAATAAACCTAAGTGATGAAATATGCCACGGAAACATGCCATATCAGGCCCTGAGTTAAAAATGAGTTTAAATGCGGCAGGAAAAATACATGATTCAAGATGACTTGCAGGTTTTCACCGAGCGTAGCTCACGCTGAGCCACCTCGCAAGAGATTGTCCAGAAGCTGCTGAGGTGAGGCCTCTGCTGGGGAGCGCTGGGAGGCGGCCAAGGTCCCCGAGACCCCGGCTGCTGAGGCCACAGCCACCCGGTCAGCGTCAGCTCCGCCACCGCCCCCAGGGCTCCTGCCAAGCTGTCAGCAGGCTGGGAGGGACCCCTGGCCCCCCACCTTCTGAAGGGGACGCAAGGAGCTGGGAGTCACGGGGACAACCCCAGGCCAGGAAGCAGGGACTGCCGGCCCGCTGCGACAGGAGCCCAAGCCTGCTCCAAGGTCCCGGGGGCATGACAGGCCCTACTAGTTAGGGGGGGCGTGGGACCCCTCAGGGCCGTGCAAAGGATGGCACCCGGGGAGGGCATGGGGGGCAGCAGGGGACGAGTGCACGGGGGGGGGTGCATGGGGAGCAGGGGGCTGGAGGGATATGGGGGCACGGAGCTATGGGGGGCGGGAGGGCGCGGGGGCATGAGGTGGGGGCACGGGGGACATGGGGGTGGGGAGTGGGGGGGCACGAGGGGGGCCCCCACTGCCTGCACCTGCTCCTGACTCCGCCCACTCCCAGCTGCGTGGCCCCAGCGACCCCCTGGGCCCCTCGGCCCTCGGGGAACAGGTGTACTAGCCCCAGGCCACGGACAGTGAGCTGGGGGCCTGCTGGCTCGGCCAGGACCGCGTGCCCCCTTGGTCTTGGGGCCGTGAATCTGAGCCCCACACGGGGTGTAGCGAGTACTTAAATAGGTAAATACTTACCGTAAATAACGGGGGGCCCGGGCGGCCCAGTCAGGCCCAGTCAGGTACGCGTCCGCCTCCCTCGGGTCACAGTCCCAGGGTCTCGGGATGGATTCCTGCGTAGGGCTCCGGGCTCTGCAGGGTCTGCCCCTGTCTACCCCCCCTTTCTCTCTGTCTCTCTCTCTCTCTGTCTCCCTGTCTCTCTCTGTCTTTCTCTCTGTCTCTCTCTCTCTGTGTCTCTCTGTCCCTGTCTGTCTCTGTCTCTCTCTCTCCCTCCCTCTCTCTCTCTCCCTCTCTCTCTCTGTCTCTCTGTCTCTCTCTCTGTCTCTCTCTGTCTTTCTCTCCCTGTCTCTCTCTCTCTGTGTCTCTCTGTCTCTGTCTCTCTCTCTGCCAAGGAGCCTAGTGGGGAGCCATCCCTGCAGGATCAGGGGTAGGGGTGGGAGCACGTGCCCTGCCCCACTGCCCTCGGCACCATCGCACTTTCCTGGGAGCAGCAGCTGCAGCCGCAGCAGCGTTTGTTTAAGAGAAAATACAGGGCAGCCCGGTGGCCCAGTGGTTAGCGCTGCCTGCGGCCCAGGCCGTGACCCGGGGTCACAGGATCCAGTCCCAGTCGGGCTCCCTGCAGGGCACCTGCTTCTCCCTCTGCCTGGGTCTCTGCCTCTCTCTCTCTCTCTCTCTCTCTCTGTGTCTCTCATGAATAAGTAAATTAAAAAATATACATATATATAAAAAGAGAAAACACAAAATACCAATAGAACCCAAGTTCGCAGAGTCAGACCTGAAGCCCCGGCGCCCGGGCCGCCCCTCCGCTCGTGGTCGGGCCAGCGCCCTGGGGCCTCGCCGGGGCGGGGGGGGGGCACCTGGCAGCCAGGCCGCCCCCGCTGCCCCCTGGCACAGACGGCGGCTCGAGGCGAGAGGCCACAGAACCTTTTATTCCAGTTCGCGGTGTTCATTACGACAACCTTAGGAGTGAAGGAACTGACCTTTCGGACCACCTACAAATTCTAAGCCTACAGAAAATTAGAATAAACCTGATCTTTGGATGGTGCCTGATTCCTTGAAGCACAGGCAAGTCCTTTCCCCAGGGGATTCCGGCCTGAATGCACTTAGAAGCTGCTTTTTCTGGGGCCTGTTGGAGATTATCTTGAAACAATTTAAGCAACATTTCCAGTAAAAATCCAATAATACTGTATCTACTGTTAATTGACAAATCCAGGTATTTAAGACTTTAAAAAAAAAAAGATTTTATTTATTTATTTCTGAGAGACACACAGAGAGGCAGAGACACAGGCAGAGGGAGAAGCAGGCTCCACGCAGGGAGCCCCAGGTGGGACTCGAACCCAGGACCTCGGGGTCACGCCCTGGGCCAAAGGCAGACACTCAACCACTGAGCCACCCAGGTGCCCCGGTATTTAAGGCTTTTAAATGTTAAGTAGTTAATTAATTCACACTCCAAAAATGAGGTCCTTAGTAACATTTCAATTATAGGAAAATCTAGTAGACTGGGAATGTCTATTAAGAAATGTGTGATATAGGGAAAATTATGCATATATATGTATATGTGTGTGTACAAATGTATTTTAAGAAGTAGGATCCAAAACAAAAAAAAAAGAAGTAGGATCCATGGAGCCCATTTTACATTAATTGAAAAAATAAACACAAAATCAGCGATAGAATTAATCTTAAAACCCCAAATATTAAGTTCCCCTTTTTTTTTTCTCCTTCATTTTAGGTAGGCTCCATGCCCAACGTGGGCCCGAACTCACAAGAGCGGCCTGCTCCACTGCCTAAGCCGGCCGGGCGCCCCCTAAATACTAAGTTCTTATCACCTTCCATGCAAATACTTTATGTAACCTCAAATACACCCATCATTCTTTTTCTTTTGATAATTCCCATTAAACAGATAACAGGATGAAGGGGAAAATGTTTAAATATGCCATAAAATCTGAACTTTTGTAAATATACTTCCTTAAAACTGAGAAAGGTAAAGCCAAACAAATAAAAAGAAAACTGAGACGGAGTCTTCTCAAAAGACAAATACCAGACTGTTTTAATGATATGAATAAGTTTTTATGAAAATCCATTGCCAATCACTAGTTTGGCTGATGTTTCCTTATGGGATTGTCCTATCAAATAAACAGCCTGGGTTTGCTGCGAAGTAGATATATCTTAGACTTTCTGAATCTCTCTTCTTTTTCCTGGGACTGCTTTTTAACAGTCCAGGCACCACGGTAGGCGGCTTGGGGAGGCCCCATCGTACCTGGTTTCTAGCCACGATTTTTCATGCAGTGTAAAAACGCATCAAACAAGTCCTGGTTATGATGACAGCTTCGCTTCTGCAGTCCAATGAGGTGACTCGTGGAGCTTGATAGGAATTCTTCCTCTGCTAGATCTAATTGGCAACAATTAAATTTCACCAGTTGGTCTATTCCATGGTATTTTAAGGAGCACCATCCCAACCTAGCCACAGGAAAAGCTGCAGTTCTGGAAAGGACTCTCAGAGGTAAGGCTACTTTGCAATTACAGGACAGCATGAAGCTCCCACCTGTCTGCCCTTCTGTGTTCAACAGCCACGGTCCTTGGGTTTCAGCCAGCTCACGAAAGACAAGATATTGCCATCCTTCTTATTAGGTTATACTGTTGACAGTATGATAATCCACGTGTGTGAGCAAGGCTGAAAAGAAGGTGAGTGAACAGAATTGTCTTCCTTCACAGCAAGCCTGTGAGAAACGTCATTTGGATTTTGGCAAAAGACACTGGCCTCGGAGCACCGCTGGCTGTAGTTCTGCGACTGCAGGTTTAGGTCGTATCATCAAAACATTGGCTTGATTTGTTTGTCTTTGCCCCCACCCCCACCCCCACCCCACGTTGTCAGCTTATTGAAGGCAGGAAATCCAGTGTGTATTTCTCTGAGATCCCTGGGGAACCTGTGACCGCCTCTGAACAGTAGGTAATCAATGGAGACTTGTTTAGCTAATTTGTTTGCAACTCCTGTTTGCCAACAGGTCACAGCTTCACCACATTACTTGATATAGCGCATCGGAGAATCCCATATAGGTCCTTATAACAGTGTCACAGAATGAGAAAACAGGACACAAGGGATCCTAATATCTGCATTTTGGTCCCAATTTGCTGCTAACTTAGGTGTAACAGGGGATGTTTGGAAAAACTCCCTTCGTTGGGCCTTCAGACTCCTTGCCACCCTCCCACAGAGAATCTGTAATGTCACCTTTGCAGTGAGCAATTTCCTAACCACCTCACTTAAACTTACAACCATCACCAGCTCCAGTCCAGAAGCTCTCTACCCTGTTCTCCTTTTTCTCCATCGTACTTAACACCACCTCACATACTGACTGATTTATTGACTGCCTCCCCTCACTGGACTAGAACCCCCATAAAAGCTCTTGTCTCTTTTAACAGCATCTCCACTACTTGGAACAACACGTGGGTGACTGTAGATGCCCACTGGATGTTGGTTAATAAGCAATATATACTACCATCCCCCCCTTGGGAAGGAGATGGAATTAATAGATTGGGACTGGACTAGGGTCAATGGCTTTAAGATGTGTGGGCTTCTTTCCCAGAAGCCAGACTACATATTGCAACGGAGGAAGATAACGTGTAATATTTGCACATTTCCTATTACAAGTCCCTCTTTGTTTGGAAATTATGCAAACCCAGTCTCTGTGTTTCTTCTGGAAAATAGGAAGACACTTTCCCTCCAGTGTCCTGTTTAGCAGAAATTATCAAGAGTAAATGAGTGATGACTAGATTCCAGGTCACCTAAAGCTTTTGCTGGAATTTGCATCCCGGAGAAAGTCAAGAAAAGGGGTCATAATATCTCCTTTGGGAGATAGCACTTCAATACGGCAGAGCCTCAGTTGGAAGTCTCAAGAACCTCTCTGTTCATAGTCCATTCCTCATAGTGAAAAAGTAATGTCAACTCATGGCCCAGAATTCTTCAAAAATTGAAGAATCCTACCTTCAGGCAAAGGATTGGAACAGCAGTGGAACATCTCAGGATTGCTCAGTATTCTATTTGACAGGGTATAATTGGATTGAAAAAATCTTTAGCATGCTCTATCTCTTGATGTCCTGCAATTTTCCATTTTATTGTCACTTTAAAGAGAGAATAATGTAGCCTAGAGAGAAATGCTGTGAGAAAGAGCCATGCAAAGTCTGGCAAGTATATGACAAGAATTCTTCTGATCTTTCCCCAAAGCCTCATAGCCCAGATACTTGGGTAACAGTAAACTTGGGAGAGGGAATGCACAGTTTGCTTTGGTTTTTTAAATTATGTTATATTTTATTTTAGGCTCTTGGACAAATGGTCTAAGTTGAAATTGATACCCAGGGACTTGAAGTGCCATTATAGTCCAATTGTTAGAGGTGGAGCATACGGGAATTAAATAACATGTGATGTTCTGGCCTAGATTTGATTCATTGTTCTGGCCTAGATTTGATTCATTCAATAATCTTAATCTAGTCACTTCATGGACTCATCCAATGGTCATTTTCTGGATTGTGAACGAATATACTCAATGCTTGGCGGAATTAACACAATAATTCCATGACATGTCAGGCAAGAGCAGTTGTAGTGAAGGAAACCAGGTGGGAGCTTCTGAATCATCCCTTCCTTATCTGAGATAATGAATAGAAAAGCAAGAGACTTCCACTTCCAGTGAGAATATACACGGTAATGAGTCTATTGCTCCAACACTATTGCCAGCAAGCTATAAAAGCTAAAAAAAAAAAAAAACAAAAAACAGGGATCCCAGTGATTTAGCACCTGCCTTCGGCCCATGGTGTGATCCTAGAGTCCTAGGATCGAGTCCCACATCCGGGTGCCTGCATGGAGCCTGCTTCTCCCTCTGCCTGTGTCTCTGCCCAACCCCCCCGTGTCTCTCATAAATAAATAAATAAATAAATAAATAAATAAATAAATAAAATCTTTTTTAAAAAAAACCTAAATCATGGATTTACTTAACTGATACGAGGGCTTAGGATACAAACCAAAGTAAACTAAAAAACAGAAAGTGATGAGCTGCTTCTATTTCTGGCAGAGCAATGGGAAGAGGAGGAATGCACCCTTGACAACTGCAAATTGTCAGTGGAATCCAACCAAATCTTTAACAGGTCTCTGATAGCAGAACATGCAGACTGGAATCCCAAGAAGTCCCCATCCAAGAACAAGTCTGCACCTACCCTAGACTAACATTCCCACAGGTTTTCACAAGTGCACAAGGGATGTACACCCTCTGTACACCCAGAGATTGGCAAAAGTGTGTCAGAACCAAGAGAAACACTCCCTGAAGTGCTCTTCAACTACACTAAAGGCTGGCAACTAGGCTATGGAGCACAAAGACTCCAGAATCTGGGTAGAGCAGATACTAGGCATTGCTGAATAAAAAGTCCCGACGTTGCCAAAAAGGAAAAAAATTCAAAACAGAAGTGACTTGAATTTAACTAAAGCTGCAACAAAATCCAGATTCAGTTCAAAGTCCAGATTAGATTGCCTTGAAGTTCTACCCTGGTGATCTGCCTGAAGAAGGATCACTATCTTATCTACTTCAATCCCTACTATTCTCTTACACATAACATCTGGCCATATAATCAAACAATATAAGACATAGGAAGAAGCGAGAAAATCTGATTCGTGGCCAAGACAGGAAAACTATGAACAGAAACAGATTAAAAGATACCTCATACTGTAAAATACCCCATAATTTAAAAATAGTGATTTTAAGTAATTATGCTAGAGGAACCTGGGTGGCTCAATTGGTTAAGCATCTGACTCTTGATTTTGGCTCAGGTCATGATCTCAGGGTTTTAAGAACAAGCCCTGCATTTGACTCTGCCCTCAATAGGAAGTCTGCATAAAATGCTCTTCCTCTCCTTTTGCCCCTCCCCATGCTTGCTCTTTCTCTCTCTCTCTTAAATAAATAAATAAATAAATCTTTTAAATAAAGATAATTATGATAAATATTAAAAAGAGATACTGAAAAAGACAAAATGTAAAACAGATGAAGAATTTTAGAAGAGAGATGGAAACTATATACAAAAGTTAAAAGAAAAACATGATAGCAAAATTAAGAATTCAAGCAATAGGCTTAACAGCACACTGGATACTGCAGAGGAAAAATAAGTGGGCTTGAAGACAAGTTGTTAACAATGATTTGAATTGAAATACCAAGAGAAAAAATAATGGAAAATGAAACAGAACATCTTAAATTTCTGGGACAAATATCCAGGAGTCTGATGCACTATATAAGTGGAGTGCCAGAAGTAAAGGAGTAAGGAGATGGAATAGAAGAAATTCATAGACATAATGCAATTTTCCCCAAAATTATAAAAATACATCATTTCATGGATCCAAAAATTCAGTGAACCACGAGTAGAGTACAAAACACACACACACACACAACACACACACACACTTATGCACAACATAGTCAAACTGCTGAAAAACAAAGGTAAAGAGAATATCTAAAAAAGCAGACAGAACAAAAACCACATTGTATACAGAGGGAATCTAGTATCGCTTCTCATCAGAAACAATAAGAAAGTAGAAAAGACAGAAGAGAATGGAAAAATATTTCAATATGGGATCCCTGGGTGGCGCAGCGGTTTGGCGCCTGCCTTTGGCCTGGGGCGCGATCCTGGAGACCCGGGATCGAATCCCACGTCAGGCTCCCGGTGCATGGAGCCTGCTTCTCCCTCTGCCTGTATCTCTGCCTCTCTCTCTCTCTCTGTGACTATCATAAATAAATAAAAAAAATTAAAAAAAAATATTTCAATAAGAAAAATTAAAAGACCAATTTAGATCCCATATCCAGCAAAATCATCCTTCAAAAATGAAAATAAAATAAGGACATTCACATTAGTGGCAACCGGAAAGATTTTTTCCTCTAGAAGATCTGTACAAGAAACACTAAAAGAAGTTTCTCAGGTGGAAGAAAAATGCTATCAAATACTGGATATGAGGAAAGAATAAAAGCACTAAAATATATAATTGTATATTTTAAAATTTTTATTTAAATGATTATGGATTATGAAAAATAAAAACAGTAACATTAGTAATGTAAACTTTATAGTATATACAGAAGTAAAATATATAAGAATAAGAGAACAGAGGTCAGGAGAAGGAATAAAAACTGCATTATTTTAAGATTATTATAAATTTCATGAGGTAATAGAATATCATTTGAAGATATTTTGTGACAAAATACACAACATAATCTCTAGAGAAAGCACTAAAATCAAATGCAAAGATATTGCTAAAAATACAAGAGGAGATAAACTAACGTCCTAAAAAATTACTTTATTGAAAATAAGGCATTGGGACATCTGGGTGGCTCAGCAGTTGAGCATCTGCCTTTGGCTCAGGTCGTAGCCCCGGGGTCCTGGGATCGAGTCCCACATCGGGCTCCCTGCATGGAGCCTGCTTCTCCCTCTGCCTGGGTCTCTGCTTCTCTCTCTCTCTCTGTCTCTCATGAATAAATAAATAAAATCTTAAAAAAAAAAAGAAAAGAAAAGAAGGCATCAATGGGGGATAAAAGGAAACAAAATATAGATAGTAAATGAGGGAAAGAAAGTAGACAAATCCACAATTATAGATGGCAATATTAACAGGTTTCTCTCAATAATTGTTAGAAAAATTATACCCCTCCAAAATCACTCAGGATATAGAATATTTGAGTGACACTATTAACCAACTTCACCTAATTAACATTATGAATAAACCACAATCAAAATTTCATAATACACATTCCTTTCAGATGCATAAAGACAATTTGCCAGTATTTAAAATGATAAATATATAACAAAGTATGTTCTCTAACCATGACGGTTTCAGGTCAGAAATCAACAAAAAATAAGACAGTTAGAAAATCCCTAATATTTGTAAATTAAGTCACATGCTTCTAAATAACCCATGAGTCAAGTAAGAAAAAAATACAAGAAATACTGGAAAATATTTTGTACTAAAAGATCATTTAAAAATTGTAATATATTAGCATATCAAAATTTTGAGCTACAGCAAAAGTAGTGCTTCAAGAAAAAAAGATTGGTTTAAATACTTATATTACAATTTAAGAAGTATATCAATTATCTAAGCCTCCATCCTAATAATTTATTTTTTAAGTAGAGTAAATTATTTTTTTTTTTTAATTTTTATTTTATTATTTATGATAGTCACAGAGAGAGAGAGAGGCAGAGACACAGGCAGAGGGAGAAGCAGGCTCCATGCACCGGGAGCCTGACGTGGGATTTGATCCCGGGTTTCCAGGATCACGCCCTGGGCCAAAGGCAGGCGCCAAACCGCTGCGCCACCTAGGGATCCCAAGTAGAGTAAATTAAATCCAAAATAAAGGAAGAAAGAAAACAATGAAAAGAATGGAAATCAATATAGTATCAAATAGACAATAGGAAAAATCAACAAAAATTTTTAAAAGTTTTAAGTCTAATTGAATATATAATCCTCCAGTAAGACTTATCAGAAAAATAGAAGACACAAATTACTAACAGGATGAAAGAAGACCTCACTGCAGATGCTACAAATATTAAAAAGATGAGTGGATATTATGAACAATTTCATGCCAAAATATTTGACAATATAAAGTAAATGAACAAATTCCTTAAAGATTACAACTTTCCAAAGTGGACAGAAGAAAAATTAGAAAATCAAATAGCCTTCTATCTCTTAAAGAAAGTAAATACGTGACCAAAATCTTGTAACAAAAACAACTGCAGGCCCAGATAGCACCACCAGTGAAACCTATTAAACATTTAAGGAAGAAATCATTGTAATTTCACACAAACTATTTCAGAAACTTTAAAAGGAGGGATGCCGGGGTGGCTCAGCAATTGAGTGTGTCTGCCTTTGGCCCAGGGCGGGGTGATCCTAGGGTCCTGGGATCGAGTCCCACGTCAGGCTCCCTGCATGGAGCCTGCTTCTCCCTCTGCCTGTGTCTCTGCCTCTTTCTCTGTGTCTCTCATGGATAAATAAATAAAATTAAAGAAAAAAAATGTAAGAGAAGGGAATACTTCCAAATCAATTTAAGAGATTAGGGCTGAAAAGATACTAACAAAAAATGAAAACCACAAAATAATTTACTTTGTGAACAGAGGAACACAATAATCTCAACAAAATATTAGCAAACCCCATTCAGTAGTAAGTATATACATGTGTGTGTATATGTGTGTATGTGTGTCTGTATATATATATGTTAATACAACATGATCAAGTGGGATTTAACCCAAAAATTCAAGGTTGACTTAACATTTTTACATCAATCTATGTAATTCACCTTATTAACAGCATAAGAGGGGATCAAATTATTATCCTAATAAGTGGAGAAGAAGTATTTGACATCTTAATAGATGGGAAAAATGTTTTCATGATAAAAGCTCTCAGCAGAAGCACCTGGGTGACTCGGTCAGTGGCTCAGTCCCACTCTTGATTTCAGCTCGGGTCATGAGCTCAGGGATGTGGGATTGAGCCCCATATCAGGTCTGTGCTCAGCAGTCTGCTTGCCCCTCTCCCTCTGCTCCTCCCTTCTCTCTCCCTCTCTCAAATAAATAAATAAAATCTTTTTAAAAAACACAACCTCTCAGCAAACTAGGAAGAGAAAGAAACTTTTTTTTATAAAAGACATCCATGAAAAACTATAGCTAACATTATAACAGGAACGGCGACACGCTTGACAACTGCAAATTGTCAGTGGAATCCAAACCAAATCTTTAACAGGTCTCTGATAGCAGAACATGCAGACTGGAATCCCAAGAAGTCCCCATCCAAGAACAAGTCTGCACCTACCCTAGACTAACATTCCCACAGGTTTTCACAAGTGCACAAGGGATGTACACCCTCTGTACACCCAGAGATTGGCAAAAGTGTGTCAGAACCAAGAGAAACACTCCCTGAAGTGCTCTTCAACTACACTAAAGGCTGGCAACTAGGCTATGGAGCACAAAGACTCCAGAATCTGGGTAGAGCAGATACTAGGCATTGCTGAATAAAAAGTCCCGACGTTGCCAAAAAGGAAAAAAATTCAAAACAGAAGTGACTTGAATTTAACTAAAGCTGCAACAAAATCCAGATTCAGTTCAAAGTCCAGATTAGATTGCCTTGAAGTTCTACCCTGGTGATCTGCCTGAAGAAGGATCACTATCTTATCTACTTCAATCCCTACTATTCTCTTACACATAACATCTGGCCATATAATCAAACAATATAAGACATAGGAAGAAGCGAGAAAATCTGATTCGTGGCCAAGACAGGAAAACTATGAACAGAAACAGATTAAAAGATACCTCATACTGTAAAATACCCCATAATTTAAAAATAGTGATTTTAAGTAATTATGCTAGAGGAACCTGGGTGGCTCAATTGGTTAAGCATCTGACTCTTGATTTTGGCTCAGGTCATGATCTCAGGGTTTTAAGAACAAGCCCTGCATTTGACTCTGCCCTCAATAGGAAGTCTGCATAAAATGCTCTTCCTCTCCTTTTGCCCCTCCCCATGCTTGCTCTTTCTCTCTCTCTCTTAAATAAATAAATAAATAAATCTTTTAAATAAAGATAATTATGATAAATATTAAAAAGAGATACTGAAAAAAGACAAAATGTAAAACAGATGAAGAATTTTAGAAGAGAGATGGAAACTATATACAAAAGTTAAAAGAAAAACATGATAGCAAAATTAAGAATTCAAGCAATAGGCTTAACAGCACACTGGATACTGCAGAGGAAAAATAAGTGGGCTTGAAGACAAGTTGTTAACAATGATTTGAATTGAAATACCAAGAGAAAAAATAATGGAAAATGAAACAGAACATCTTAAATTTCTGGGACAAATATCCAGGAGTCTGATGCACTATATAAGTGGAGTGCCAGAAGTAAAGGAGTAAGGAGATGGAATAGAAGAAATTCATAGACATAATGCAATTTTCCCCAAAATTATAAAAATACATCATTTCATGGATCCAAAAATTCAGTGAACCACGAGTAGAGTACAAAACACACACACACACACAACACACACACACACTTATGCACAACATAGTCAAACTGCTGAAAAACAAAGGTAAAGAGAATATCTAAAAAAGCAGACAGAACAAAAACCACATTGTATACAGAGGGAATCTAGTATCGCTTCTCATCAGAAACAATAAGAAAGTAGAAAAGACAGAAGAGAATGGAAAAATATTTCAATATGGGATCCCTGGGTGGCGCAGCGGTTTGGCGCCTGCCTTTGGCCTGGGGCGCGATCCTGGAGACCCGGGATCGAATCCCACGTCAGGCTCCCGGTGCATGGAGCCTGCTTCTCCCTCTGCCTGTATCTCTGCCTCTCTCTCTCTCTCTGTGACTATCATAAATAAATAAAAAAAATTAAAAAAAAATATTTCAATAAGAAAAATTAAAAGACCAATTTAGATCCCATATCCAGCAAAATCATCCTTCAAAAATGAAAATAAAATAAGGACATTCACATTAGTGGCAACCAGAAAGATTTTTTCTTCTTGAAGATCTGTACAAGAAACACTAAAAGAAGTTTCTCAGGTGGAAGAAAAATGCTATCAAATACTGGATATGAGGAAAGAATAAAAGCACTAAATTATATAATTGTATATTTTAAAAATTTTATTTAAATGATTATGGATTATGAAAAATAAAAACAGTAACATTAGTAATGTAAACTTTATAGTATATACAGAAGTAAAATATATAAGAATAAGAGAACAGAGGTCAGGAGAAGGAATAAAAACTGCATTATTTTAAGATTATTATAAATTTCATGAGGTAATAGAATATCATTTGAAGATATTTTGTGACAAAATACACAACATAATCTCTAGAGAAAGCACTGAAATCAAATGCAAAGATATTGCTAAAAATACAAGAGGAGATAAACTAACGTCCTAAAAAATTACTTTATTGAAAATAAGGCATTGGGACATCTGGGTGGCTCAGCAGTTGAGCATCTGCCTTTGGCTCAGGTCGTAGCCCCGGGGTCCTGGGATCGAGTCCCACATCGGGCTCCCTGCATGGAGCCTGCTTCTCCCTCTGCCTGGGTCTCTGCTTCTCTCTCTCTCTCTGTCTCTCATGAATAAATAAATAAAATCTTAAAAAAAAAAAGAAAAGAAAAGAAGGCATCAATGGGGGATAAAAGGAAACAAAATATAGATAGTAAATGAGGGAAAGAAAGTAGACAAATCCACAATTATAGATGGCAATTTTAACAGGTTTCTCTCAATAATTGTTAGAAAAATTATACCCCTCCAAAATCACTCAGGATATAGAATATTTGAGTGACACTATTAACCAACTTCACCTAATTAACATTATGAATAAACCACAATCAAAATTTCATAATACACATTCTTTTCAGATGCATAAAGACCATTTGCCAGTATTTAAAATGATAAATATATAACAAAGTATGTTCTCTAACCATGACGGTTTCAGATCAGAAATCGACAAAAAATAAGACAGAAAATCCCTAATATTTGTAAATTAAGTCACATGCTTCTAAATAACCCATGAGTCAAGTAAGAAAAAAATACAAGAAATACTGGAAAATATTTTGTACTAAAAGATCATTTAAAAATTGTAATATATTAGCATATCAAAATTTTGAGCTACAGCAAAAGTAGTGCTTCAAGAAAAAAAGATTGGTTTAAATACTTATATTACAATTTAAGAAGTATATCAATTATCTAAGCCTCCATCCTAATAATTTATTTTTTAAGTAGAGTAAATTATTTTTTTTTTTTAATTTTTATTTTATTATTTATGATAGTCACAGAGAGAGAGAGAGGCAGAGACACAGGCAGAGGGAGAAGCAGGCTCCATGCACCGGGAGCCTGACGTGGGATTTGATCCCGGGTTTCCAGGATCACGCCCTGGGCCAAAGGCAGGCGCCAAACCGCTGCGCCACCTAGGGATCCCAAGTAGAGTAAATTAAATCCAAAATAAAGGAAGAAAGAAAACAATGAAAAGAATGGAAATCAATATAGTATCAAATAGACAATAGGAAAAATCAACAAAAATTTTTAAAAGTTTTAAGTCTAATTGAATATATAATCCTCCAGTAAGACTTATCAGAAAAATAGAAGACACAAATTACTAACAGCAGGATGAAAGAAGACCTCACTGCAGATGCTACAAATATTAAAAAGACGAGTGGATATTATGAACAATTTCATGCCAAAAAATTTGACAATATAAAGTAAATGAACAAATTCCTTGAAAATTACAACTTTCCAAAGTGGACAGAAGAAAAATTAGAAAATCAAATAGCCTTCTATCTCTTAAAGAAAGTAAATACGTGACCAAAATCTTGTAACAAAAACAACTGCAGGCCCAGATAGCACCACCAGTGAAACCTATTAAACATTTAAGGAAGAAATCATTGTAATTTCACACAAACTATTTCAGAAACTTTAAAAGGAGGGATGCCGGGGTGGCTCAGCAATTGAGTGTGTCTGCCTTTGGCCCAGGGCGGGGTGATCCTGGGGTCCTGGGATCGAGTCCCACGTCAGGCTCCCTGCATGGAGCCTGCTTCTCCCTCTGCCTGTGTCTCTGCCTCTTTCTCTGTGTCTCTCATGGATAAATAAATAAAATTAAAGAAAAAAAATGTAAGAGAAGGGAATACTTCCAAATCAATTTAAGAGATTAGGGCTGAAAAGATACTAACAAAAATGAAAACCACAAAATAATTTACTTTGTGAACAGAGGAACACAATAATCTCAACAAAATATTAGCAAACCCCATTCAGTAGTAAGTATATACATGTGTGTGTATATGTGTGTATGTGTGTGTGTATATATATATGTTAATACAACATGATCAAGTGGGATTTAACCCAAAAATTCAAGGTTGACTTAACATTTTTACATCAATCTATGTAATTCACCTTATTAACAGCATAAGAGGGGATCAAATTATTATCCTAATAAGTGGAGAAGAAGTATTTGACATCTTAATAGATGGGAAAAATGTTTTCATGATAAAAGCTCTCAGCAGAAGCACCTGGGTGACTCGGTCAGTGGCTCAGTCCCACTCTTGATTTCAGCTCGGGTCATGAGCTCAGGGATGTGGGATTGAGCCCCATATCAGGTCTGTGCTCAGCAGTCTGCTTGCCCCTCTCCCTCTGCTCCTCCCTTCTCTCTCCCTCTCTCAAATAAATAAATAAAATCTTTTTTAAAAAACACAACCTCTCAGCAAACTAGGAAGAGAAAGAAACTTCTTTTTGATAAAAGACATCCATGAAAAACTATAGCTAACATTATACAGAACGGCGAAACGCTGAACTCTCATCACTAAGTAGGAAGCAATGCAAGGATGTCTGCTGTCGTGTCTTCCGTTCAATATTATAATGTAAATCCCAGCTAATGTAATAAGGCAAGAAAAAGAAATGGAAAAAAGAAATATTAGAAAGGAGGAAGTATAACCATAGCTACGCTCCAACAATATGTTAAGAATACATAAAAATTCAACCGAATCCCCAAAAACACTGATAAAATTACAAATAAAATAAAATATCAATAAATAACACCAGCAATAAAAATACTAATACAAATGAATGGATCAAGGTGACTGAATACAAGATCAGTATGCAGAAATCAACTGTAATTGATTACAACTACATTTAAAAGTATATAGTAAAAAAATAAAATAAATAAAATAAAATAAATAAAATAAAATAAAAGTATATAGTTTAGAGGCACCTGCGTGGCTCAATCAGTTGAGCGTCTGCCTTCAGCTCAGGTCATGATCTCCAGATCCGGGGATTGAGCCCCGAGTCAGGCTTCCTCCACAGCAGGGAGTCGGCCCCTCCTCACTGCTTGTTCTCTCTCTCTCTCTCATTCAAATAAATAAAATAAAATCTTAAAAAAATAAATAAAAATATATAGTTTATAATTCCGTGAAAAACATCATACAGTCAACAAAGGTAACAAAGCGTACCTGTAACACGTCTACACTGAAAACTTCAAAGCGTTGCTGAAGGAAACTAAAGAAGTCATAAAACGAAAAGAGTCGATATGGTAAGTGTTTCCTGCCTTTCCGAATGCAGTGCAATCCCGGTCAAAATTCCAGCAAGGATTTTCATAGAAATTCAGGGGGCGATTCTAAAATTTTTATGAAAATGCCAAGGAATTAGAATGTCCCAAGCGATCTTGTGAAAGGAGGACAAAGTAAAAGACCTACGCTGCCCGACTTAATGATTCCACAGCTACGATAATTGGAGCAATGCTGTATCGGCCCAAGCACAGATGAACAGATCAGTGGAACAGAATAGAGATTCCAGAGACAGACCAACACACGTATGGTCAATTCAATGGGAAAAGAAAAGTCCTTTTCCCTGAGAAACGATTCTGGAACTGCATAAACATATGGGAAAAAATGGACCTCTACCCAAAAATTAATTTGAGACGGATCATAACGTAAATGCAAAAGCTAGGTTCATAAAGCTTTTTTTTTTAAATTTTTATTTATTTATGATAGTCACAGAGAGAGAGAGAGAGAGAGAGAGAGAGAGGCAGAGACACAGGCAGAGGGAGAAGCAGGCTCCATGCAGGGAGCCCGACGGGGGACTCGATCCCGGGTCTCCAGGATCGCGCCCTGGGCCAAAGGCAGGAGCTAAACCTCTGCGCCACCCAGGGATCCCAGTTCATAAAGCTTTTAACAGAAAGTATCGGTATATAGCTTCATGACTTCGAGGTAGGAAAAGATTTCTTAAATCACTAAAAGGATTAACCATAAAAGAAAATTTTCTGCTCATCAGAGGCCTCTCAAGACATGAAATAGCCAACGGGCGCCTGGGTGGTTTTGGCGGCTAAGCATCTGCCTCCGGCTCAGGTGGTGATCCCAAGGTCCTGGGATCGAGCCCTTAGTCCAGCTCCCTGCACAGCAGAGGGCCTGTTTCTCCCTCTCCCTCTGCTCCTCCTCTCCATCCCCACTCCTGCTCTCTTTCAAATAAATAAATAAAAATTTAAAAAAATTTTAAAGAGATGAATAGCCAAAACAAACAAACAAAAAAAAAGCCACACAGACTCTTCAATACAGAGAGCCAGTCGTTGCCAGAGGGGAGGTGGGTGAGGGAATGGGTGAGATAGGTAAAGGGGATGAAGACACACAAACTTCCAGTTTCACCATAAATAAGTCACGGAGGTGAAAAGAACAGGTTAGGGAATAAAATCAATAACACCGTAATAATCCTGTCTGGCGACGACTGAGGACGCCTGTACTCACTGCGGTGGGCCCTGCGTGACACACACAACTATCAAGTCACTGTGTTGTGCGCGGGAACTAACATAGTGTTGCATGTGAACTGTATTTCAATCTTAAAACGTGAAAAGTCAACCCAGAGACTGGCAAAAATGCAGCATGTCCTTAGGAGAGAACTCGTAGCTGGAATTCTTCTGAGTATGGCTACCAAGCAACTGTTAAAAAAAATTTTTTTAATGGATCAAAGAGTTAAAGGGACATTTAGTAGAAGATCAGGTATAGCCAACATCAAATGGAAAGGTGCTCAAAATCATTATTCAGGGAAATGCCAACTAAAACCACAATGAAGGGGCCTGGGTGGCTCAGTCGCTCTCCCTTGGCTCAGGTCATGATCCCGGGGTCCTGGGATCCAACCCCGCATGGGGCTCCCTGCTCAGTGGGGAGTCGCCTCTCCCTCTCCCTCTCCCTCTCCCTCTGCCCATGCTCGAGCTCTCTGGTTCACTCTCTCTCTCTCAACTAAATAAACAAAATCTTTTAAATAAACGAACAATCCACAATGAAATACCGTCTCGCACGTCTTAGAGCAGCTAGTCCCACGCTACCCGAGTGCGGGATGTCGATGAGGATACAGAGCGACTGATGCTCTCATACGCGGCCAGTGGTAGTGGAAAATTCGCATCACCTCTTTAGAGAGTAGTTTGCAAAGTTTCTTAAAAAGTTTAACATCAGGGATCCCTGGGTGGCGCAGCGGTTTGGCACCTGCCTTTGGCCCAGGGCGTGATCCTGGAGACCCGGGATGGAATCCCACGTCGGGCTCCCGGTGCATGGGGCCTGCTTCTCCCTCTGCCTGTGTCTCTGCCTCTCTCTCTCTCTCTCTCTCTCTCTCTCTCTCTGTGACTATCTTAAAAAAAAAAAAAATTAAAAAAAAAAAGTTTAACATCAGGGCAGCCCAGGTGGCTCAGCGGTTTAGCAACACCTTCAGCCCAGGGCGTGATCCTGGAGACCCGGGTTTGAGTCCCACATCGGGCTCCCTGCATGGAGCCTGCTTCTCCCTCTGCCTGTGTCTCTGCACCTCTCTCTCTCTCTCTCTCTCTCGTGTCTCTGTCTCTCATGCATAAAAAAAAAAAAAGTTAAACATCTCTATGACCCAACAACTCAACTCCTAAAAATCTATTCAAGATAAATGAAAATGTATGTTCACATGTGCACACACACGAAGACTTGGCGTGAGTGTGTTGAGCAGCTGTACTCACAACGGCTGTAACTGGGAGATACCTCAAGTGTCCGTTAACAGGAGGGTGGGGAAACAAGTTATAATATATTCATTTATCAGAATATCAGTCATGAAAGGGACAAACACCCGATCCCAGGAGCAGTATGGATGCATCTCAAAACGTTATGGTGGGAGAAAGAAGCCAAAACCAAAAGAACTCCTGCTGTATGATTCCATTTATATAAAACTCCAGAAGAGCCAAATATACCATATAGGGAAAAGGTGGGTCAGTGACTGCCTGGGGTCAGGGTTGAGAGGGAGGGGGAATTAACTTGAAAATGATTAACTTGAGTTAACTTGAAATGAAAATTAACTTGAAAATTTCATAAACTTCTTCGGGTGTAGAGATGTTCTGTGTCTTGACCGTGGGAGCCTACACAGCCGAAACTCGCTGGACTACACACGCGGGATTTTGTGGTGTGAATTACGTCAGTGAAGGTCAACCAACCAAACTAAATAACTGAATATGTATTGTTCTGGAAGCAGAGTAGATTTTCCAGCCCCCTTAGAAATCCAAAGGTTGCAGGGTGGGCAGTGTCCTGCACATCTTCATCTAAGTCACCTGTGTGGCCGCCGTAACGCTGACGGATCCCGTCGATATTTGAGGCCAGACCCGTCGCAGCCCCCCTTGTACTCACGGTGCCAGATGGGAAATGTTCTCTAGGGCAGATCCGCGCGGTTCCAGGTACGTGACGCGCCCCCCTTGGTCTGGCGAGCGCTTTCTTTTCCATCTCTTTCGAGGAGGACAAGACACAACTCACACCCGGTGAGGTGGACAACGGCGCACTTCATAGTCTTGCCCCAAGACTAGATGAAGTCTCCCCTGCTCCGTCGCAATATGTCCAGATAAACGGCCTCGCCCATGTGGACGCTGACGTTCAGTGGCGTAACCTGGACCCACTCTACCGATGGCAGCATGGCAATGGGACCAGTTGAGCAAAAGCAGCCAGTAGGGTGGAGACCCTCAGTAAGGGTATTTTTTGTGTGTTCGTGTTTTAGGATCTCGTCGGTCTGAGCTTTGCCGGTTAAGCGCACCTGAGGTTCCAGGGCCAACACGCTTCACACCTGCAGATCCGGCTCCGCCCTATTTACCGAGTGAGGCTCGACGGTTGCCAGCGTCTAAGGGGGCCTCGGGGGCAGGTGGGGCGGCAGCACAGCGGCCCTGCCAGTGCCCACAGGACGCAGCACACCCGGGAGGGATCCGGTGAGGAAAGATGCTCTGTGGATTCACGGCAGATCCCACAGAAGAATTCCGACCCTGGAGACCCAGGGTCCTGGGCCAGCAGAGAACCGCCAGGTGCCGCAGCAGGGGCGCGGCCGAGGTCGGGCACAGAGCGAGGTCAGGGCACGAGCAGGTGACCCGTCCCGAGGACATCCAGTGACACCTGCAGCGAGCGTCCTCGCGGACCCAGAGCCAGGGCCGGGAGGCCTCACCGAGCTCACGGTTTAGCACCTGCACCTGCAATGTTGGCGCCTGCAGCCCCACCAACCTGGGCTGGACGCACGTCCCAGGGAACAGGGCAGCCGCGAGGGGGCCCCGGGATGGGCTGGGGGCGCCCCCGAGAAGGGTGCTCTGCGGCCCAGCCCCTCGCCTGGCCAGGGACGCGGCCCGAGCTGTGCCGCCCCAGGGGCCGGGGCCCAGGCCTGTGCAGGCGGCCCCGCAGCCCCGCAGTGTCCCCCCGCAGCCCTGGCATGGGCTGCGACACCCTGCATGGGCTGTGACACCCTGCATGGGCTGTGACACCCTGCAGGGGCTGTGACACCCTCCATGGGCTGTGACACCCTGCATGGGGCTGTGACACCCTGCATGGGCTGCAACACCCTGCATGGGCTGTGACACCCTGCACGGGGTTTCGACACCTGGCCCGAGGGCGAAGGGCGCTGGGGCCCGCAGCGCCTGCACGAATGACCCTCTTCTGAGGCGGGTCGGGCTCTCCCGAACGGCTGACACCTGCCGGTGGGACTGCGACTTCTCCAGAGATTCCCCGGCCCTACAGATTCTCTATAGTCAAAGGCGAGAAGACTGGACTGGGTGACGGGCACTGAGGGGCACGCGACGGGATGAGCGCTGGGTGTGACACTCTGTGTCGGCAGATCGAACTTCAATAATGTGTGTGTGTGTGCGTGTGTGCGTGCGTGTGCGTGTGTGTAAGCCGAAGACCCCAGAGAGCAAGCAGGGGAATACTTTCTGTTCAGTCCGGGGGAGCCACAGGCCCGGCACAGCGGCGCCTGCAGTACGCGGCTCCGGATCGAGAGCTCCTTCCCCCTTGCCCTCGTCAGGTCCTAAAGCTGGACCCCAGGTGTCCGGAACTGCCGGAGTCATGGTCCTAAATTCATTACAGGCTTCCCTCATGCATACATAAAAGGTTCTTATTTGTTCGTTGGTTGTGCATTTGTTGGCCTGTTGATTTTTAATGATAATTGTGAAATCAGCACCCGACAAAAATTAAAATGATGATAGCAGCTGACCTCCCTGCGCATCCCCCCGTGCTCTCACCCCAGAACCTGGGCTCCTTGTTGCCTTGCTTTCCTTCGGATGTACTTATATGGCACTTATATCTATTTGTTAATAGCATATACTTTGGGCTTGGTTTTTTTTTTATAAATTTATAAAAAGGATATTTCCACACAATTTTAGGGTACATTTCACCATAAAAAGGGTTATTTAAAAGTATCATGCAGGATGTAATCTCTGGGGACTTTTCACTTAAAATTATATTCTTAGGGACGCCTGGGGGGCTCAGCGGGTGAGCCTCTGCCTTTGGCCCAGGGCGTGACCCCGGGGTCCCGGGATTGAGTCCTGCATCAGGGTCCCGGCATGGAGCCTGCTTCTCCCTCTGCCTGGGTCTCTGCCTCTCTCTCTAGCTGTGTCTCTATGAATAAATAAATAAATAAAAAAAAACATTTAAAAAAAATAAAGATAATGTGTTAACTCAGAGCAACACAAATAAACCTCGTCCGTCTCTAGAAATTCATCTCTAGACATCACTTTTTCCCCCTCAATTGCTCCTTTATAAACATTAAATTGTCGTCCTTTATTTCCTCTCTTTTTCCACAATATTCTCATTTCGCTTTACTCAGTGCCTCGTGCAGGCTTTGCTTCTTCTTTTTCCAACGTAGTTTCAAGGAACCCTGGAACTTGCTTTTCAGTGCCAGGAGGAAGGGTGCTTGTTTTTCTAGAAACCCCGAATAGAGAAATCAAAAACGCCTTTAATATAATGCCACATCTGAATATGCCCTGGGCCCACGCAGAAACCCTGTTCTTGTGGGTCCCTTAAGCCCACCTGAGGCCTTACACCAGTTGAGCTGTTTGTAAAGACCCATTTGGTTGGGCATAAAGAAATCTCCTGTGGTATTGAAAACACATCCCTCGGAGAATAAAGGACCAAGCTGTTGGGCATAATGAAAATCAAGTATTAACCCTAAGCCATGCTGCCGCCCCATACACCTGGAACAACAGCCTGATGCTCTGGGGACACAATGGCAGAAAACGAATCTCATGTGTATTCCAGATGGTTCTGAAGGATCACGGACAAAAAGCGTTGGTCTCCACCCCCTTTTCAGAGCAACGCCAATTAAAATTTCCTCCTACTCACCGCTAAATACTGAAAGTTAATAAACCCCCAGGATGTGACAGGTCACCCCGGTCGCCCAGACTCGCGCGTGGACGTGGAGCAATCTTGCAGGAAGCAGTGACGGACCCTCGGACTGCAGGATCACACTGGCCGCCCTCGTGGGTATGACGACCCACGGACTAAGCGGATCTCCCCCCGGGGGGGGGCATCTGGGAGTTTCCAGGGACGTGGGCCCCCAGGGCGGCCAGGCTGGGCGGGAGAGGGCCCCGGCCCAGGAGCGGCAGCCGTGGGCAGGGCAGCGGCATTTCTGCAGACACAGAAAGAACACGGTTCCACCGTTCACAACAGCTTTTAAAAGAGCAAATATTTTCTATTCATTCTAAAGAAAATTATGTTTGTGAGACTAGAAAATTGTGTGGATGCAAATTCTCCAACCTGGTAATTATCTCTGATCCATTTCAATAAGCAAAGGTTTGGGGGAATTATTCGCATATGAATCATTTTCACTGTTTTTTATTTGCAGACTAGATTGGAACCGCATGAATAAGAGACCTTCAACTCCTATTAACATTTTTGCATGCAATTGAGGCTCTCCAGAAATTAAAAGACAAACATTGGTAAATCAATAAAAGAAAACATTATTTTATTTCACCTTGGGCTCAGCCACCCACTGCCTATCTTCTCTCCATCCTTGGAGATGTTTCTCCTGGGCTGACCCAGCAAGAATACAGGGAGGCGCTGAGGAGGTGGGAGTGGGCCCTGCAGCTGAAGGGAGCTGCCTCAGCAAAGGGGACACTTCACGGGAAGGGGAAAAAGCAAGGGGACTCCTTTGGTGGGATTGGGGTTCATGTGGGACGTGGGTGGCTGCAGGGGAGGAGGCCCTTTGTGGATGGATTTGAATGTCAGGATAACTGGAAGCCACAGAGGCCACTGGGGAGAGGGAGTTAGGGGCGTGGGGGGGGGCGGGTGCCGGCCAAGGACTTAGGCCAACAGGGGTCGGCCAGTGGTGCCAGTAAGCAGAGCACCGCGGTGAGGACTGAACGACCGGCGTCGGACCAGCCGGCCAAGATACTGGGTCAGCTACTTCCTCACTCCACCACCCGCGGCAAACTCCTTACCTTGTCTAAGTCAGAAATTAGCTTCTTCCTCAAATGGGGATGATATTAACAAGTCCTAATCCAGGGGCTGATGGACAGAATTAACAAGTCATCTGTAGAGGGCCGCCCGGGTGGCTCAGTGGGTTGGCCATCTGCTCAGGTCACCATCTCAGGGTCATGCGGTTGAAGCCCGTGTGGGGCTCCACGCGGATTGTAGGGCCCGCTGACAATTCTTTTTTTTTTTTTTTTTTTCCCCCGCTGACAATTCTCTCTCTCCCCCTCTCCCTCTGCCCCTCCCTGCCCTGCCTGCTTGCCCTCTCCAAAAAATAATAATAATAAAATAAAAAATAAACTCATCTATAGAAAGTATTAGTCACATTGGAAGATTAAGCATAAATATCAGACACTGTCATTATTATCTTCATGGTTATAATTATTATTTCAGGAAAATTAATTCTCTATATGAATTGAGTAAAAATACCCATCCACTATTGCGCATGGCAATGATAGAAAGAATCCAATTACCAGCAACTATATAAAGTGACTGTTTTCATTTGGAGTAGCCCTAAAAAATGTACCTTTCTTGGAATAAGCCATCAGAAATTCCTTGTGTAGAACGTCCTTAAGGCAAAGTGAGCTGTATCACTTTAAATCACAAAGAATAAACACAGGTGAACTTCAACTTAAGTTTCCCTGTACATTTTCCATGGGAAAAAAAAAATGGCCCAAGTCTAACAAAAAGAGCTAACTCACGTGAAAGGCAAGTCCGTGCAGAGAATATCCAGTAATGGCTGCATCAGCCGGGAACCAGCTCCCTCGGGGAGGAGCAGGGTAGCTACAGATTGTAGCAGATGGGGATTACGTTTTCTTTGTTTGGCTTTATGGGGCTGAGGCGCAAGAACACGATGGAACACAATTGCAGAATTAGGCAATTCCATACCCACCTAGTGCCTCCCATTTTCTTTTTATTGAAGGAATGAGGAAATTCAAAGGAACAGTCATGCTCATTTTCTAAATAAGCTACTTAAAAGTCAAGATTTATGTTACTTATTTTAGTGGGTGGTTGTGTGAGGCTGAGAAAGCTGCCTGGCGTAAAGATGGGATAACTCAGATCAGACCCCAATTCCTTACTTAGAGAGAGAGACTGTGCACTATACTATCTCATTCATAAGAAAAAGGAGAGGATTTGAATTAGACGATCCAAAAATCTTCTCTAGGTCCCAAATTCCGATGCTCCATTAGCCACATGTTAACTAGCCGTGTCCCCTAACTCCTCCAAACCAGTTAGGATCTTTCCCTCTATTAAAAACCTGTAGGATTCCCCCCACCCCCGCCACCCCTTTTTTTAGAATATTTGCTATGCTCCACTTTGGATTTTATAGTTAAGCATGTGTCTTCTCTTTATTCCCCCTCTAATTAACTATAAGGATCTTTCAAGGCAGGAGATTTTTTTTTAATTCATATTTGTATAACCCAACAATGTATAGAAAGAATTATAAGCCACAGCCAAGTGGGATTTATTCCAAATGTCCAAGGATGCTTCGACATTCAAAAATCAATTCGTTTAATGCACCGTATCAGTAGCATAAAGAAGAAAAGTCATATGAGCACATCAGTTGATGCAGAAAGAGCATCAATTTTCTGCTTTAGGTAGAAATCAGAAATACCCATTAGGGATTAACAACTCTCAACAAAATAGGAATACAGGAGAATTTCGTTAGCTTGATAAATAACATTTATATACATTAACTAAGAGGAATTAAAATAAAGACTTAAAAAAAGCACAAAAAAATCTACAGCTAACATCAAATTTATAGTGAGAGACTGGTTGCTTTCCTCCAAAGATTGGGAACGAGACAAAGACGGTCACTCTTACCACTCCTACTCAACACTGTTCTAGAAATCCCAGCTAACACACTAAGATGAGAAAAAGAAATAAGAAGATCTACAGATTTGAAAGGAAGAAATGAAACTATTTTTAGTGCTAGATGACATGACTGTTTATAGAGAAATCTCCAAAGAATCTACAAAAAACTTCTGGAACTAATAAGCTAGTACAACAAGTTCACAGGATACAAAGTCAATGTGAAAAGGAAGACTTTTTTTTTTTTTAGGTACCAGTAATGAACACCTACAATCTAAAAATGTTTCTTAATACTATTTTCAATAACACCAAAAACTTATATACTCTGGTATAAATCTAGCATAATACATACAGAACCTATATGTGGAAAACTAAAAAGACATTGATGAAAGAAATTAAAGAAATCTAAAAAAAATGGAGACACAGCATCTGCCCATGGGCTGGAAATCAGTAAGTGTTTGCCAGGGGCTCCAGGGTAGCGAGGCTGAACAAGCGAGGGTTAGATTTTGGGGAGGGGTGATGGAATAATTCCACATGGCCCAACAGTGGTGGATATAGGAATAGGATACCGTGTAGTCACCACAACTCATGGGACTTCATAGCACAAGGAGTAAACTTTAATATGTGAAAAAAAATTTTTTTTAATTACTTAGAAGGTCTTAGACTCAGGTGGAAGGAAGACAGACTGGGTCAAGAAGATCTAACTGTATTGTAAATATATAAAACAATCTCATTGAAAAAGTGTGACCGGGGATCCCTGGGTGGCTCAGCGGTTTAGCGCCTGCCTTTGGCCCAGGGCACGATCCTGGAGTCCCGGAATCGAGTCCCACATCGGGCTCCCGGCATGGAGCCTGCTTCTCCCTACTCCTGTGTCTCTGCCTCTCTCTCTCTCTATGTCTGTCATAAATAAATAAATAAATAAATAAATAAATAAATAAATAAATAAACAAATAAATAAATCTTAAAAAAAGAAAGAAAAAGTGCTGACCGAAGTCCTGTGGGAAATAAATGGACAGTATGAGACAAAATCAACCGCGTAGACATCCCCCGTAGGTGTGCAGACTACCGCCTCAGAAACCATGATACAGGAGCAAATAAGTAAATGGATGATGGTTGGTGGGAGCCAGATTTCTCACTTTCTGAGCGGGAGATTACAAATAGGAACAGAGGAGGCCTAGAATGATCCATGTGCTACTTGACTCAGGTTTGAGACATCATTACAAACTCATGTTCAGCTTCATATAGAAATATTACATAAAGAAATATTTTCCAAAAAAAAAGAAATATTTTCAGTATGTTATATGCCAGGTATTACACACACTCACACACTTGCTC
Organism: Vulpes lagopus; assembly: GCF_018345385.1. NCBI lineage: Eukaryota > Metazoa > Chordata > Mammalia > Carnivora > Canidae > Vulpes > Vulpes lagopus. The sequence goes on from NC_054836.1 coordinate 59,942,368, forward strand.
TGACAGCTCTGAGACCTGGAAGCAATGACAGCCCAGTAAGTAGCAAAGAACATACCTAGTGCCCAAATTTATTTATTTATTTATTTATTTATTTATTTATTTATTTATTTATTTTCTTTCTTTTCTTTTCTTTTCTTTTCTTTTCTTTTCTTTCTTTTCTTTTCTTTCTTTTCTTTCTTTCTTCTTTCTTTCTTTCTTTCTTTCTTTCTTTCTTCTTTCTTCTTTCTTTCAGATGTACTCATTTTAGAGAAAGAGAGCATGAGGAAGAGGGGGAAGAGAGTCTGGTGCAGAGTCTGCTGAGTGTGGAGCCCATGGCAGGGCTCAATCCCATGACCCTGAGATCATGGCCTGAGCTGAAACCAGGAGTTGGATGCTCAACCAACTTAGCCACCCAGGTGCCCCCCGATCTTGATTTCTAATGTCATTCTCCCGTAAAAAGAACCAGGGATCGTTGGGGAAATTGTTGCATCTATGCCTAGAGTAGGAAATTCATAGGGTGAGCCTGGGACATCTTGCAGTGTCAGCTTATAAGGAAACACACACACACACACACACACACACACACACACACTGACAATGATGAGGTTATGTTAGAGGGACATAGGAGCCAACTGAGCAAGCTCCCAACGACCGAAGCTGGGACAATCAGAGCAAAGAAATAAACTAGGATTGTGTCATAACCCAAAATACACAGTGAGCACCGCTCACTCCATACTGATATACATAAACGATTAAACAAATAAATGAATGGGGAGAAGGCAAAGCTCCCATGAGGAAGCCCAGATGATTGATGTAGGTGCTCTGCCTCGGGGGGTGGAACCGCCCCGGAGGCTGGAACCGGTCGCACCCGGGGCACGCACCCTCTGGCTTTGGTGGCCTCCCGGGGCCTGCCAGCATCAGGGTCAGTAAGAGGGAGAAGCGGCCCATGAGTCGCCGCAGCTGGGGGCCAGGGTGCAGCACGAGCAGGTCAGGGTGCTGAGAGTCCTGGGAGCGGTGGCTGGCGTGGGGGCCAGACCGGGCTGCGGCAGGGACCCGGGTGACGACGGCCTTCTGCAGGGACGCCCCCGGGGAACGGGGGGATGGCTCGAAAGCCGACAGGCCCTTTGCCTGAGGGCCCAGGCCCCCGGAGGCACCGGGCTTGGGGCCGTGGTCTTAGGCCTCAGGCCTCAGCAGGCCCAGCGGGCCCCGGTCCCGGCCTGGGCCACCTCCCGCCGGGACGGGGCGACAAGCAGCGACTCGGGGCCTTCGGGAGGCCCAGACCTGGACGGCCTGTGGCCGCGTCGCCTCCGGGGAGCAGGCTGCCCTGCGTGGGCCCGGAGGCCGAGCGGCTCTTTCCCGGCCTCCCTGAAGTGTGGCTGACACAAGGGCACGCCCAGGCGGCCACACACGGACACGGACACGCAGCGCCTCGTCCGGCCCGCTGGCTGCCCCCACGGCTCGCGATTGCTCGTCCTGGGAGGGGCGACCACTCCTGAGCCCCATCCCCGCAGGCCCCAAGCCGCCGCCGCCAACTATCCCCGTCGGGCCGCAGTGGCAAGTGGTGGCCTCTGCCCGGCAGCCCTCCTGTCCCCCTCCATGCAGCTCCAGCTCTATCTTCTAAGACATTCCCGGTGGCTTCTACAGGCGCGGGCCTCCGGCACGGTGGAGTCCGAGCCTCCTCGATGTGAGCTTCCCCCAGGCTACGCTGGCCGGAGGACTGGCTTGCCGGGCACACGGGTGGGGTGACTGGTGGGTGGATGACCGTGGGCAAACGTGACCCGAGCTTTGGGGACCCTCTTCAATACCCTCTCATCACTGAAGGGACAAGTTCCCCAAATGAAAAGCAACTTCTCCTTTACCTACTGGACCTGTGGGAAAAACCTTTGGTCTTACTTATTCACAACAGTATCTCCATCCTCTTGGAGACACTCAGTGATATTTATTGAATTAAGTGGCCTTTGATTATACGTCTATCACAGAACAGGTCACATTATACATTCGATTATAGTTTACTCAATAAAATATTAGGCTGAAATTTCTGTGAAGGTAAAACTCACATTTTGCCCTAATTGTTATTTCTTTTGGTTCTTACCACGGTAGTAGATGTTCGACCAACATAGGTGGAATAAAGGTATTAAGAAGACAGACCTGTGGCACCTGGGTGGCTCAGTCCGCTAAGCACCTCGATCTCAGTTCAGGGCTCGATCTCAGGGTTGTGAGTTCATGCCCCATATGGGGTTCCCCACTAGGCGTAGAGCCTACATTAAAAAAAAATGGCACACTTGGCCAAATTTTTCCAGGAGCTGCAGATCAATGTCCTGTAAATTCCTCTAGAATTTCCTGGTATCAGTTAAGGGTCTGGTCCCAGCCAGGTATAAATTTGGAAGAAATATTTTCTGAGGACTTCAAGCTACAGAAGTGACCACTGCTAGGTGAGAACTAAGCGGATCTGAGAGCTCATCAATAAGGGAAGTGTGCACGGAAAGACGGTTTGAGGTAATTGCTGATTGTGAGGAAGATCGCTTACGGAGCACAACCCAAGGGGGACGTCAATGCTGACTAGACTCACAACGGGGGAGCTTCAGATCATTATTTTTTCAACCACAACCACCAATTCCAAATATCCATATTTGGATATTTCTGTCCCTTAACCTATACTGGACTATTTTAATTGAGCCGGCACCATTGACATTCATTCGCTGGACAGCAGGACTGATGCTACGTGCTACAGCACCCTCGACGGCACCTCTTCAGGGTTTCTTGATTTTGTAACCTGCCCATTACAGCACACTCCATGATGATATGTTACTGCCTCCTTGCCCTAGGCCCGAGGCTGGATGCCACCAGGTGGCCTCCCAACACTATTGTCCAAGTGGGTTCTGGGCAGCAGCCAGTCAAGGAACAGGAAGCAAGAAGCCTGGTGAACGGACCGCAGAACTCAGAAGAGACTGGTGCTTAGTGAAGGAGAGGCGGGAGCAAAGGACTCCGGTGGAAACCAGGCGAACAGCAACCCCCAAAGCCATGCAAATATGCAGAAAGCAGGAGACTGGCGGGAGCTGGAATGTGCTGGAGACTGGAAACAAGCAGGCACGCTGGGGAGAGCCAGCAGCACACAAAAAGCAGCTCAGCAGGGAGGAATGTGTTGACCCTGACTTGATGTCCTGCTGACTCAGGAAAGCGCCAGTCCCCAACAAGCCTGCTAAGCCACGGTGGCAAGAGGTTGCAGATCACCCCTGGTCTGGGAGGAAGGTGGGGGCCGGAGTCCCGGCCTCCGGCAGAGGCAGCCCTTGGACACTCGGGCCAGCCCGGCCGGTGGTCGGCAGCAGCGCAAGGCTGAGTCCTCCTGAACGTGAGACTCCAAGGAATAAGGGGGAGCACCTGGCAGCTCGGTGGGGACAGCGTGTGACTCGGTCTCGGGGTCATGCGTTGAGGCCGCACCCGGGCCTGGAGTCTACTTAAAAAAAATAGACGAAGGACATAAGCAGACGATGCCTGATGACAAAGATAAATGTGGTTAGTGAATGTGCACAACTATTGCAGCTCATTATTAATGAAAGGACATTAAAATTCCTTCTATTCTGTTGTTTTAGTTCTGACCTTTCCGGGGACGGCCCTCGCGCTGGCTGGGGTGCTGGCCACGGTCTGGCGGGAGACCTCTCTGAAGGGCAGTCCGGTGGCCTCACGTACACCTGCGGGGGGCACACTCTTGCACACGATGCGGGGAAGACTCAGTCCGTCGTGAGCTCAGCCGTTGGCGGTGCTCCCTGCCGCGGGTGCTCGGCGCCACCAGCCTACCAACCGGGCCATGGGAGGCCGCAGACGCCCATTGCTTCCCGGGAGGTGTGGTGCAAGGGCCACACTCCGTCCCTCAAGGGAGTGATCTCTGCCCTGAGATCCAGAAAGTTGCCTAAGAGGCAGGGAGGACAAGGTCCCTGCAGGTGGCCGTCCCCGCAGTGAAGGGCTCTGCACCCTCGGCTTGCTCCTCCCGCTGCCGCTGGGGCACCTGCGGACCAGGGGATGTGGCCAAAGATTGAAGCAGGGTCATCCCGCCCTTACCTTGGTGGAGAAATTTGCTAAGAATGACCCAAAAAGGGACCCCGGGGGGCTCAGGGTGGAGCATCTGCCTTGGGCCCAGGTCATGGCCCCAAGTCCTATGTCGAGCTCCCTGCATGGACCCTGCTTCTTCCTCTGCCTGGGTCTCTGCCTCTCTCTCTGGGTCTCTCATGAATAGATAAATAAAGTCTTTAAAAAAAAAAAAAGAATTACCCCAAAAGTTGTTTTTAGACTTCCAGAATATCTCTATGTCTATGTCCGCATATTTATAACAGTATCTATATTGTGATGAAAATGTTCTAAAGTTAGACTCTAGTAATAATTGCACAACCCTGTAGATTTACTTTAAAAACTTAGGCTGCGCCCTGTAAGGGGGTGTTTTGTCTGATGTGTAAATCGTACTTCACTAAAGCTGTTCAAGAAATTGCTTCGGGCTTTTACGATCTTTTTTCATGCTTTAAATTTGCGGGAAGGAAATAGTTTTTACTATTAGGCGGACTCTGAAACCCACCGGGTTCACGATCAAACCCAGGGTCATGCCTGGGCGGTGGGTGTTATGCAGAATAAGGAGGTGTTTTTGTCCCTTATATGTACTAGCGTGTTACGACCTGAGGAGGAACAGGTTCCCACGCTACCAGGAGAGAAGTTCACCGTCCCGCTTGGCTGTGTACTCACAACCAGTCTACCTCGGAAAGCTCCTCAGGAGCAAAGCTCCACCACCCGGCGTTACAGATTATCGAATAACCTGAGGTTTTGAGGGGGGTAGTTGTTTGTTGTGTAGGGGGGAGGTTGTTGTTTTTATTTAATTTTTTTTATGGTCGAGGTGAGTATTTGGTTACAACTGCTGTGAAATTTTTCGAGGCTAAACTAATTTTCAGCTCTGCCCTATAACAGAAAAAAATAGATTTCAATGATTCATTGTAGGTAAGAGCAAAGTCGAAATTACATCCCACAGACCCCTCGGCCCTGCCTAACGGGGTCCCTCACACCTCTCCGTGCCACAGTAGCGTGGCACTCTATTCCAGCACATAACCGACTCGGATTCCTCAATTTTCATAATGGAATTTTAATTGAATCCTCCACCTCTATTGATATTTAAGACATTGCTTGTTGGGTTATATTATGGGTTATGTTACTTCAATTCACTGAAAGTCAACACTCATGAAGAAATACCTGAAATACCCATAAATGCTCTATTTTTAGAAAAAAAAAAAAAGAAGAAGTGAGTTCCTGAATCCAACAACTGCTAGGCCCTTCACTGGTTGTTCTGTAAGTTTTACTTTCACATGTTGTCAGTGGCCCAGGCTGAGCAAAGCAACAGGATACATTTTTTTTTTAATGTATTATTTGAGAGAGAGAGCATGAGCAGGTAAGGGGCAGAGGGAGAAGCAAGGGCACCTCGGAGTAGGGAGCCAGCCATGGGGCTTGATCTCAGGACCCTGGGATCATGACCTGAGCCAAAGGCAGATGCTTAACTGACTGAGCCACCCAGACCCCCACCAGGACACCATTTTTAAGAACTGAGTGTCTATTGTAAGGAAGTCTATGAGGATGAAATCCACTGCCTCCACCCGGGGTCCTCTCTAGGAAGACCTACTGTGGAAATCTCCACCGGGTGTCACTCCTGGTGTAGTTTTACTCCTTTGCAGCGTATCTTAGTGTAGGTCCAGGCAGTGGCACCACTGGCGATTTCTCCCTTTCGTGTTTGCTCTTCGAAAGCATAAATCATAACTTGTGTCTCAGCACCAATAAACCAACAAGACCTGCCAACACAGTTCACGTCCTAAACCCAGTCCAGGCTTGATTTTATCTTTCCTGCCTTCATTTTTTTTTTTCATCTGTTAACTTTAAACTTCATTTTCTTAGTATATTTATGTATTTTAGTGATCTGTTTTAAATTCCTCCTGAGGCAAAGAAAATCATTTTCAATGCTCTTACAGAAACTTTTCTTAGAATGTCTTTCTTTCCTAAAATTCTGAAGTTATTTCAGATTACCCAACGAGGAAAAGAAAATTGTATTTCATTACAAGGGTTCTTCCTTAAATGCTACTCTTCAATCTACTTTACCGGCCTTCATAGAATCTTGCTGTGGGAGAAGAAAGAAAGGGTCTTTGGGAACTCATTTTTGAGGACTTCTTAATGAGCCTTGAATCTATAATCTGGGAAAGCTCAGGAGGATGAGTAGAGTAAACATTCAAAAACGCCATTCACTGAAAGGCCAATGTAGTATTTCTGGCTGAGATGCTTTGTTCTGAGATATTAGCACCAGGCCCTTGGCTGTGCTGGTGTCAAGTATCCAGTGGCGATGGTGCCTATGGCATCATCCCGAGTAGGATCATGACTGTTCCTTGCCACTCTTTGTTTCAGAATTCAGTTCAAAGCTCTGTGATCCTAACTCGGACCAACTGGGTCTGTAAACCAAACAATTTCCATTTAGCAAATGCCTTTTCTTTTCAAATATACAGGTCCAACTTTATGGCTTGTCCCCAGAAATCTAATTAGTACACAGGGCCATTCATTTTCTTAAGGAGAGAGGCCCCACTTTCTGATTCAAAAGTAAATACTATGATGATGATAGCTGACAACTGGTCCCAATCTTGAGAATACGCACTGACAAAAGAGGAAAAACAAAGAAAAACCAGAATGTATTTTCTGTCAGAAGATGTTAAAGGATGTAAATGCCACATTATCTCTTTATTTTTTAAAGATACTCTTAGCTCCAAATAACAGAAATCACAACTGGAAATGACTTCAACAATGGAGGATTTTAGGCAGATTCAAGCATTATGAAACCTGAAGCTTCTACCACTTTTGAAGTTCTCTTCGTGTAAAAGAATGTGAAATTACAAATTTAATATTGCTAGGCCACTCTCCGGGTCTTACAAAGTACTATGCAAGAGAAACACCTTGATTTTTAGGTTTTATGTTAAACCTGCCTCCAAAAATGATTTCTACCTCCCCTCACTAGAAGTCTAGGTGTAAATTTGCAATAGGGAATGAATACAGCAGCTTGATAAAATCGTTAGGGTGTAGGTTCCTTCAGATTTATGCTCTGCCATCTTCAGCAAGTTCTTTTCAAGTTATCTTCCTTTAAAAAAAAAAGATTTTTATTTATTTATTCATGAGAGACACACAGAGAGAGGCAGAGGGAGAAGCAGGCTCCCCACGGGGAGCCCGATGCAGGACTCCATCTCAGGACCCTGGGGTCATGCCCTGAGCCAAAAGCCGACGCTCAACCACTGAACCACCCAAGCGTCCCTCAAGGTATCTTCCTTCATATTACAAGGTAGCTGCTAAAGTTTTAGGCAACAAAGAGAAACACCAAAATACCCAGAAGACACTGGCCATTCCAATAAGTCAAGGAAAAAGAAACAAAAGGCCAAAGGGCAGAAAAGAAAGAAGCAAAATTATTTTTACTTGCAGATTATGAATGTTTACTCAGAAAACTCAGTGGAATCTACTAATCAACTCACAAGTTAATGTGTTTAGCAAAGTTGCAGGTTATGAGGGGAATGTACAAAACTCCACTGTGTTTCTATTAGCTAGAAGTAAACAATTAGAAAGTTAAATTTAGAAAGAATTCAATCTAGAATAGGACCAAGAAAACATGAAATATTTAGGAATAAATACAACAAAATATGTAAACCCTCCATACTGAGAACTGTGAAACATTTCTCACAGAAATTAGATGCTGTCTATATAAAGAGATAAACCATATTCATGGATTGGAATACTTAATGTTGTTAATACATCAATTCTCACTAAATCGATTTATAGATTCAGTACAGCTCCAACCATCATTCCAGCAGGACTCTGGAAATGACAAGGTCATTCTAAAATGCATATAAAAATCCAAACTTTCTAGAATAGTAAACGCAGTCTTTAAAAAGTAATAATAAATACTTACTACAAAGCTACAGTAATCAAGATAGTATACTAAGATAGTCTTTTTTTTTTTATTTTTATTTATGATAGTCACACAGAGAGAAAGAGAGAGAGAGAGAGAGAGAGGCAGAGACATAGGCAGAGGGAGAAGCAGGCTCCATGCACCGGGAGCCCAATGTGGGATTCGATCCCGGGTCTCCAGGATCGCGCCCTGGGCCAAAGGCAGGCGCTAAACTGCTGCACCACCCGGGGATCCCCTAAGATAGTCTTTAAATCAATGGAATGGCATACCAACTCCAACTGCAGACTCTCAATTATATGGTTATCTTGTTCTGAGTAAAGACACCGAAGAAATCCAATGAGAAAAAGGAAGGTTTTTGACAAATATTTCTGGGGAAACTGGATATGCATGTGGAAAAGAAGTGACCCTCAATCCCTCCTTCACATCATACTCCAGAATTAAATCAGGATGGATTCTAGACCTCATCAAGAAAAGCAGAATAAAACATTTATGACTTTGAGGTAAGAATACATTTCTTTTTTTTTTTTAAGAATACATTTCTTAGGATAAACAAAAGGAAAAAATTTGGTACATTAAGTTTCATCCATATTAAAAACTGCTTATCAAAAGTTACCATTAAGAAAATGGATATGGAAGCTACAGACCAGGAAAAACATTTGCAAAGTGTATTTCTGTTAAAAGACCAGTATCTAGGATATATAAACAATTCTTACAGCTTAGTGAGATAAAGATGAGCAACCCAATTAAACGGATAAAATGTTTCCATAAATATTTCATAAAAAAGAACGAGTAGCTAATAGGCACATGAAAAAGTGCTCAACCTCATTAGTCATCAAGGAAATGAGAGAGCACTACATGCCCACCACGACGCCACGTGTAGAGGACCTAGGGTTTGCACTTATTCTTTGTAGAGTGTAAAGGGTTACAATCACGGGGGGAAACGTCCTTACAAAATTAAAACACATTTCCCTTTGACCCAATAAGCCCACTTCTGGGTGGTTACTCAGGGAACTAAGACCATGTTTCCACCAAAAGACTTGTATAAAATGTCTATAGCAACTTGACTCAGAACAGTCAAAAACTGGAAAAATCCCAGATGTCCAATAGGAGAAGAATGCACAAGGAGTGGCATATCACACAGTGCAATACTACTACATGATTACGAAAGGAAGAAATCCCTGACACGTTCAACAATGTAGGTAAGTCTCCAAAACCCTATGCTGCCTGGGAAGAGCCTTACACAAAAAAGGGCATAGTGTATGATCCTATTTATATGAAATTCTAGAATAGACATCATCAAGCTATGAGAGCAAAAAACAGAACAGGTGCTTCTTGGGGGAGGAGGTGAGGCTTGACTTGGAAGGAGAATGAGGGAACTTTCTGGAGTGAGAGCAATGTTCTGTGTGTTGGTGGGGATTGGGTTACACAGGGTATGTGTCTATCACTTCAGATTTTTACATTTCATCTGTGAATTTTATTTCAAAAGAAGAAAACTATCAACATCTAGTGAACTCTAGTCAGTGCGATACATGCTGAAGTGTCTAGTGATAAGGGTATCGACATCTGTAACGTCCCTGGAAGCGCATTAAGAAGTAAGATCAATGGAGTTATAGAGGATGGGTAGATATGTGATAAACCAACTACCGGAAAATATTAATAGGAGATTCTAGGTGGTGAGTATGTACTTTTACTATAACAACCTTTCCTCTTTGCTGATTGTTTTTTCGCAATAAAAAGCTGTAAAAGCCCCCAGAAGGAAAAGGATGGTTCTGTTCTTCTGAGTCTCTTTTCATGAGTAATGAAAGCTTTCCCCCAAATAATTTCCAGAATAATCTCCCTCATTTCTTATTGGCAGAAACAACCAGGTGTTCACTGTCAGGAGTGTGTTGTAGCTGGCTCGTACTGGCTTGCAAGAGGGAACTGTTAGATTTTCAGGAATTTTGTGATCCAGTTGACGTCGCATGGTAGCTTGAACCGGCCACAGTGGGAGTATCTACACCAGGGAAATTGTTGAATGCTACAAATCAGGATTTTTTTTTTTTTAAGATTTCATCTATTAGAGAGAGAGAGCATGAGCGAAGGGAGAGGGAGAAGCAGACTCCCCACTGAGCAGGGAGCCCAAGCCGGGCCTGGATCCCAGGACCCAGAGATCATGACCCAAGCTGAAGGCAGCTGCTTAACCCACTAAGCCAACCAGGCGCCTCTGGCCTCTTTTCTTTTCTTCTTTTCTTTTCTATTCCTTTTTCTTTTTCTTTTTCTTTCTTTCTTTTCTTTTCTTTCTTTTTTTTTTTTTTTTTTTTGAGAGCCAATCGATATTTACCAATACCCACTGCTCACTCTCAACAAATCTCTGGCGGGGGAAAAAAACCACAATGCTTGGCATAAATTAAGCAAAATATACCTAAGTTACAAGTCAGATTCTGACTTCACCAGTCGGACTGTGAACACCTGAACCAAATCGGGTCTCTTCAGCGGGGAAGGAAGGAAAATGACCGACAGGCAGGCGGGTAGCGGGGTCTGCTGCACACATACACTGACGCACGATTCAGGAGAGCACGCGGTTCACTTGTGGCTCAAAAGGACACACGGCATACCACCCCCCATCTTCAGGGCCCATGTCCTGAGACCCCCCAGTGGGTGCCTGGAACAGGGGGTCGTACCAAATCCCATGGATCCCTGGATGTCTCCTCTGGATACACACCTGTGATAAAGTCTAATTTCTAAATTAGGCACAGTAAGTGGTTAATAACAATTAACTAGTAAAATAAAACAATTACGACAATGGGCTACACTAAAAGTTCTGTGCATATTGTTTCTCCCTCTGTAAATACCTTACTGGGCCGGACCCCCTTGTGGTGATGGGACAGGAGCAATGCCTGCGTGGTGACAGGCAGGGAGGCGGCGCACGTGGCGGCCCGAGGTAAGATGGGGCCATTGTTAACCTCCTGCAGCCCGTGGGAAGGAGGCCCCGCTCCAGCGTGGCCCTGGGCCCTCGGTGGCTAGTGGAGCCGCAGGTGAACCCTCCCCCCAGCAGCTGCCAGTCCTCAGATGGGGTAACCGGGCTTACCAGTCCCTTGCACACCCGCCCAGGAATATCGTGTTCACGCACAGGCAGGTGGTATTTCTTCTCCTCTCCCGACGCTGGCCGTGAAACCTTGGTTTGCTTGGTGTGGTTGGTTAAGAGCCGGGTGCCCGGCGCCCGAGCCGGAGAGGCGCTCCGTGCCCTTGATCTCCAGGCGGTGAGGGGGCCCCACGTCGGGGGAGAGATCACTTAAATAAAATCTAAAAAAAATTATCTTGAAGATAATTCTACCCACATCCTATATATAAGGCCTTGAATTTCCATCTGATTTAGGTGTATTCTAGAGGTTCCAAATGTAGTGTTTTTTTCCCAAACTTACTTTTTTTTTTTTTTTTGAGAGGGGGAGAGAGAGAGGAGTGGGGATAGGCAGAAGGAGAGGGAGAGAGAATCTTAAGCAGGCTCCACGCTGGATGCAGGATTCAATCTCAGGTCCTAGACATCATGACCTGAGCCGACCCTACATCAAGAGTTGGTCGCTTAACCGAATGAGCCACCAGGTGCAGTAAACTTTTTTTTTTTAATTAAGTATTTGTCAGATAGAAAATAATAGCTATAAAATCTGTTAGGAACTTATCATAACAAGCATGGGTGTATACATAGTCTATTTTAACAAAAAGACCGTAACTCTTAGCATTGACCTCCTGTGCTTCCTACCTCTTTCACTTACTTCCGGCTCGTGGGTAGCTGTTACTCTAAATTTTTTGTTCTTCATTTCTGAGTTTTATTGGTAGTTTTACCACAAATGCTTTTAAAATTTTTTATTAATGGGGGTCCCTGGGTGGCGCAGCGGTTTAGCGCCTGCCTTTGGCCCAGGGTGCGATCCTGGAGACCCAGGATCGAATCCCACATCGGGCTCCCGGTGCATGGAGCCTGCTTCTCCCTCTGCCTGTGTCTCTGCCTCTCTCTCTCTCTCTCTCTCCCTCTGTGTGACTATCATTAAAAAAAATTTTTTTTATTAATGGATTCACATAGTGTGCACCCTTCAGTAACCTGCATATTCACTCAAAGTATGTTCCTGAGATGTCTCCGGGCCGTTCCACGCGGCGGTCCTCCGTCTACGCTCTGCTGCACACTATTCCATTGTGTGGGGCACACCACAATGGGCGTATCCTCCTGTTAATGGACGTGTGAGTTGTTCCCAATTTTTTATGATTGTAACAGTGCAATGATGAGGTCTTTTACCCTAGTTCCTGCACGGCCCTGGTACCATGGGCATATAGGGAACCACAAGTTCTCTAAATTATACAGCTAATGAAGGAATTTCTAGCCGATAGGAAAAGTGAATAGACAAATTCGGCTGTTAGTGCCAACATGGCTTCTAAAGTGGTTTCTAGGGCAGCCCAGTGGTGCAGCGGTTTAGCACCGCCTGCAGCCCAGGGTGTGATCCTGGAGACCCGGGATCGAGTCCCACGTCGGGCTCCCTGCAAGGAGCCTGCTTCTCCCTCTGCCTGTGTCTCTGTCTCTGTCTCTCTCTCTCTCTCTCTGAATAAATAAATAATATAAATCTTTAACAAAAAATAAAAAAATAAAGTGATTTCTAAAACTATTCCGGGTTCCCTCCCCATGGAGAGCCTCTGGGTGTTGCGGATGCCCTGTGTAGTCACTACTCTTGCTATTGTAAACATTTTAATTTGTCCAGTTGGTTAAGTATGAAACTGGATCTCATTGGGGTGATAACTTGCACTTTGATGATTCCTAAGAAGATAAAGCAAGCATCTTTTCACACGTATGAGAGCACTTTTGGTTTCCTCCTTTGTAATTCCTTGTCAAGTTTTTGCCTGTTTTTCTATTAGTTTTGTTTTGTCTTTTCTTTTTGACTTACAAGTTTCTTTATATAGGTTGGAAACTATTAGCCAATTACGTGTGTTGAATGTTTTAGCCATTTTGCTCATTATAAATACCTTCTATAAACTCACTGTATATTCACAGGACCCATTTTCTAGCTATAACATTTCTTGGTCTAAAATATTCATGTGGCATGGAATGGGGAATTTAGAGAATCCATGGACTGAGGTGCTGGGAAAAAGCACTCTGTATAAGACAGAGAAATCCCTAGGCACGATAAACGTCTACTCCAGCAACGACAACATGCTCTCCGCCACGAAGAACAGATCCACTGTGACCAGCGTATCACCGGGTAGGCAGCTAGTCCCACAGCACCATGCGAAAGGCTCTGCGTTAGATCCTGCTATTGGCAAGGGTGTCGTTCATCCATGAAAGTCACAACGGTCTTGGTGGCAGGAAAGTCCATTGAGCCCATACGTAGCTTTCACCCTTGTCATCAAGGCCACTTTGTTTATGAACCCAGCAGGCAGGTATGGGTATGGGGTGACTGGGGAAAGAGGTACTTTGCCTACCTGATAAGGACGTGTCATCACAGTTGTTGATTGTTCCGATCATATAGGACAGAAATATCCACAGATGTGGGGCTGTTCAGAAAGGCCCATCCATACATCTCTTTTCCAGATCTCCTTTTCATACATTTTCCAATCATGCTCCTTCTCAGTCCTTGACCATCGGGGTAAAATATTCGCCACCGATTGAGAATAAACATATATCCATACTTCTTGCCATCTCTCCTTCAAGTGGACAACCAAGATATACTGCTCAAAGGTTCTTTCTCAAGGGAGTATTTGCCTTACTTGTCCCTCTATTTGGGATTATAATGCTCCAGGTTTCACTTCTGACTAATGTCAGCATATCATTTAGAGCAATCTCTAAACCGGGCTCATTATTTCTTCCCCCAGCCAATTATTATAAAGAATATCCCCCAAAAGGCCACAAATGTGGGTTAAAATACAAGTGGCATGAAAGCCTTGGGCATCTCCTTTTGCAACTCACTTATGCCTTTAGGAATTAATCAGGCCCACTTTCAAATCTACCACCTTCTCTTGGTAACGATTCCGTTACCTGCTTCACAAACTCAAATCTGTGGCATGGTGGGCCAGCGATAACCAGTGTCAGACTGGGTGTTAAAGCTATTGGATATTTGGGAATAAAAAATAAAATAAAATAAAAATTAAAAAAAGCTATGGACAGGCACCAAATCTCCTCTAGGGCACAGTACAAATCAAGAGATTTTTCTGAAATAAAGCATAATTATTTGAAGAAGATACGAGTTTGTTCTAAAACCTAAAGATATGCTCCGAGATTCTTCAACTGAGCTTGGACAGAGAATCTGTGCAGCATTTGGATCTGCCACTGACGTTTATATTACTATTGAGTTTGTTGCATAGCTGTTTGAACCGCAGCTGTACCATCTCTGAAGACCTATTTTGCTCTTGATTCCACTTAAGACTTTTAGGCTTTCAGGCCACCCAGCAAATACATCCAAGGAGCAATGTCTGATGTATATGTTACTGTACAATCAAAACCGTCACGTGTTGTGCTATTTTTCGTAAAGACAGGAGGTGTGAGATACAGCCACATTTTCATTTTGGAGGTGCTATCTCAACATATCCCACACCTCCAGGCCTCTTAACCGTCACTAAAATGACAGGCCCCTGAATTTTCATCTGGTTTGTTACTAACCTTGTGACACACCTGTGCCCTAGCAAGGCCTCTAATAGACTTGCAATCTCCTGCTCAACAAAGCCAGTCAGCATGATATAATCAATACAGTGGATTGACATGATTTCCTGAGGAATAGTGAGACTCGAGTTTCTAGCAGTTCAGGCTGTGTAGAGAGCAGAGAAGCTACAAAGTGTACTGCTGTCCTTTCCGGGTGAAACCAAGTGGCTTCAGGCGCTCTTTACTCCTCTTGCAGAAGAAGGAGCACTCATGTCCTTCCAAGGTACATGTCCGTGACTCCAGAAGTTGGTCAACGGACGACAGTTATAATCAGAACCAGCCGCCGATAAAGTTTCACAATTCAAGTGTCATTCTCCAAGATCGACTTACCTTTGGCACAAGCCAAACAGGTGTTATAGAAATAATTACATTCCTTATCTTTTGTATGCTTGAGATGAATATTAAAACTGCCTCCAAGATATCCAGAAGGACTAAATGTGCACTTGGGAATGAAGAAAAATCGTGTGTCTCTTGCAAAAGACTAGGTTTTAAGACTTTTCTCACCATAAATTCTAGAGGTCAACAGGGAGGCTCCAAGTAGAACGGGAACGATTTTGTTCTGAATTGTATTTTCTCTTACTCTCTAAGATTTGTCTCTTGCAGAAAAGATTGGGTTATAGACAGGGAAGATCCAGAAGGCGGGAAAAATTCTCCCACTGAAACCACTTCCTCAGAAAAACTGAATGGGACGTCATCAGAGAGGGAGAAAATCCATGAGAGACAAACTGAGGGGCGCTGGAGGGGAGGTGGGGGGACGGGGTAATTGGGTGACGGGCACTAGGGAGGGTGCATGACATGGTGAGCCCTGGGTGTTACAGGCAACTGATAAATCATGGAACTCTACATCTGAAGCCGATGGTGTACTACATGTTGGTTCATTGAATTTAAATAAAACAGTGTAATTTAAATTTTTAAAAAAGGGAAAGCCTTCTCAAATATCCACTGCCCCCCTCCAGGACTTCATTAGATCCTCTTTGAGAGACTCTCCGTTCTCTTCCATTGTACTTTTCATCCTTTTAACTAATTTTAGTTACTTCTAACTACATATATATTTTTCATATTCTATTTTAGACTCACTTTAAAAAACCTTTGTGCTTAATTGAACCACAGTATATATGCACGGATGCTGTATGAACACATGTGAAGATGCACCATGGATTGTGCAACATTTTCTGCCAACTCGTGTGAGATTACGGACAGTCCTGATGTCGGTCCACTTCCCATACTACTCCTGTAACTTTTTAAGATAAATGATTATATAAATGAAAGACTACATTTCCTCCAAGCTAAAAATACCCAACCTCCTCAATCACAAGGTATTCCATCTTCTGCCTTTAGCAATGGAGACTCTGCTTTAAAAAAAAAAAAAAAAGATTTTATTTATTTATTCATGAGAGACACAGAATGAGAGAGAGGCAGAGACACAGGCAGAGGGAGAAGCAGGCTCCATGCAGGGAGCCCGACGTGGGACTCGATCCCAGGACTCCAGGATCATACCCTGGACCGAAGGCAGGGGCTAAACCGCTGAGCCACCCAGGGGTCCCTGGAGACTCTTTCCAAACCCAGACCCAGGGAAGTGAGTCCAAATGGAAAGCAACCATCTCCTGGTGTAGACATGCCAGACGGTGGGGCTGCTGAGGTGGCTAGAAACTATAGGGTAGGTTATGACCTGCATAGAGGGGGGAGCTCCAGATACATGCATGGGGTCCCCTGGGGTCTGTGGCTGAAGAGCAAGCTCTCTATGCATACAGAGGGACTCTATGAAGCCTGGTGGGGAACAGCGGGGGCCCTCTGAGCCAACCGGAGATGTTGGGGTTTGCCAGTGCTGGGAGTTGTTGCAATTCCCACCAGCAGGAGTGGAGAGACTCGCTGAGACCCCAGAAAAACTACGCCTTAGCTGTGGCTGCTACAGACCCTGCTAACACGACCCAGCCCTGAGCCCCAACAGGATCACGCTGACTCGGGAGCAGATTAACCGCCTGCTTTATAAAGTCCTCAGCGCTAAAGGATATAGAAGTTAACAATATGGTAACTCGAATTACATATCTAAGCCACGATAAAACATCAATACAGGTAGAAAGACGCAAAAAAATGTGACATATGATCTGGAGAATAAACAACAGAAACATCCCCCAGGTGACAGGTGTTGGCGTTAGCCGGACGCGGACACAGCCCTTACAGCCCCCGGGAGAGCAAATAGATGGGGAATCTGGGGGGAGGAAGAGGCCGCCGTGGAAGGCGAACACACGGATGCTCCGGAACCGGCCCGTGGAGTGGGTGCGAGGTTTCCACTGAATGAGCGGAGTGGCCTAGTGGACACCGCGGGGGAGAAGGCCGGCGCCCGGGGGCACCCGGACGGCGCCGAGTGGGGACACTGGCCTGACCCGCTCAGCACCTGCCTGGGGAATGAGAGGCTCCATCCTGGCACCCGGACATGTGGGACCGGGTCATCCTCTGTCGCGGGCACAGGTCTCCGCGCTCTAGTGCACAGCGTCTTGGGACACCGAGTGGCTCCCACTCGGTAGATGCCGGGGCACCCGCTCCAGGGCCGCGGACACCCCGAGGTCCCCGCCAGGGCCAAGTGCCCTCTGGGAGACCCGTGTCCCCAGTGGAGCCACAGCTCTAGTGAATGAGAACAAGCAGGCCCCTGGGGTTCGGGCCGCTCCAGAGACAGCCCTGTGGTCTGGACCCGCGGCAGCCGTTCTGGCTCACACACCGCTGACCGTCGCCGTGGGCCTGCGTCCCCCCAGAGGGCCGGGCCCGGGAAGCCGAAGTCATCGAGTCCCCCGTCCGGGCGCACGGCCGCTGGCGCCTGCCGTGCTGGGAGCAAAGCGGTGGAATGATCGGTGGGTGCTGAGTGCGAGTTCTGGATTTGCTGGGCCTCGGAGCCACTCTGCACGGCCAGGCGGCCTCCTCTCCAGGCGCTGCCCCATGCGTGGGAGAAACGGGCCGGCTGGGCAGGCTCAGTGGCAGGGCCCTGGAGGTCCTGGGCCTGGGACATGGGATCTAGAGTGGGGCCTGGAACCTGGGACCTGGGACCTGGAGTGGACCTGGGACCTGGGACCCGGAGTGGATCTGGGACCTGGGACCTGGGATCTGGAGTGGGACCTGGGACCTGGGACCTGGAGTGGACCTGGGACCTGGGGCCCGGAGTGGGACCTGGGACCTGGGATCTGGGATCTGGAGTACATCTGGGACCTGGGACCTGGAGTGGGACCTGGGACCTGGGATCTGGAGTGGGGCCTGGGACCTGGGGCCTGGAGTGGGCCTGGGACCTGGGATCTGGGGTGGACCTTGAACCTGGGACCTGGGATTCGGCCAGCTGCTCACCCACCTGCACCCAGTCACCATCCCATTCCTACTGCTTTCAGGCCAAATTCCAGACATATATATATATATTTTTTTTTTTTAATTAACTTTTATTGGTGTTCAATTTACCAACATACAGAAAAACACCCAGTGCTCATCCCGTCAAGTGTCCCCCTCAGTGCCCGTCACCCATTCCCCTCCAACACCCGCCCTCCTCCCCTTCCACCATCCCTAGTTCATTTCCCCGAGTTAGGAGTCTTCAGACATATTTGATAATACGCTGAAGACAGAGCTCCAAAAACACTATTTTAAAAACAGAACTAAAACGCTTTTTTCACATCTTAAAAAGTCAACACAATTGCTTAATTTCATTAAACACTCAGTGTTCAAATTTCCAGGTGTTCCTGAGTGACTTTTATTTTTACAGTTCATTTGATTGATTGGAGATTGAAAGGAGAGTCACATGTAGCAATTGGCCTTCCTCTCTCTCTCTCTCTCTCTCTTTTTCTTTCTTCTTTCTTTCTTCTCTTATTTTTTAGAGAGGGAGAAAAAACAGGGGGCAGGGACTGAGGGAGAGGAGAGTGAACCGTAAGCAGGGTCTGCGCCCAGCACGCGGCTCCATCTCACTGTCCTGAGATAAGGACCTGAGCTGAAATCCAGAGTTGAATCCTTACTGGGCTGAGCCACTCGGGTGCCCCAGTTAGTCTGTTTTTTGTTTTTGTTTTTGTTTTTGTTTTTTTAAGATTTTATTTATCTATTCGTGAGAGCCAGGCAGAGGGAGAAGCAGGCTCCCTGTGGGGAGCCCGATGTGGGAATCAGTCCCTGGACCGGGATCACAGGATCACGACCTGGGGCCCAAGCAGATGCTCAACCGCTCAGCCTCCAGGCCTCCCAGTTATTCTGTTTTTAAAATCCCTTTTAAATGACAGGCTTTCTTGTCCTGCCTGTCCTGGTCCCCTCCTCCTCCTCCTTCTCCTTTTGCTCTGCCCTTCCTCCTCCCCTTTCTCTTCTTTCTCCCCCTCTCCCTTCCTATTTCTTGTCAAAGAAATTGCATTTGTTGTCCTGTAGAGGTTGATTCCAAACTCCGGTTTTTGCTGAAATTTTCAGAGATTTGTGTAAACAATTTTTTACTTGTGGAATGTGTCACCTACTCCAGATTTGGTTCACGTGTAACTGAAGAATCATGCTTCTGGGGGGGGGGGGGTAGCCATCAAAAGGCCTCAGCAGCTTAAAAAAAAAAGAACAAAAAAACAAAAACAAGAGGCCTCAGCTTGTTTGTTACTGTGAGGGAGGGAGCTGCACCCGAGGGGTCTGAACCTTCAGATTATTTATACACAAAATGTCTATATTGTTGTCATCAAGAAAGACGGAGTTAAATCAAACTGGAGATCTGGTCCTCATTTTGTGGTAGATTTCTAGCACCACTTAGGAACTGATGCTTGGGGCTTCCCAGGGGACTCAGCGGTGGAGCCTCCTCCTTGGGCCCAGGGTGAGACCCCAGGGTCCCGGGATCGAGTCCCCCGTTGAGCTCCCTGCATGGAGCCCGCTTCTCCCTCTGCCCGTGTCTCTGCCTCTCTCTCTGGGTCTCTCAGGAATCAATAAACAAAATCTTAAAAAAAAAAAAAAACACAAAGAACTGATATGTGGGGTTTTCCTCTCCCCACTCCCACTGCTGTGTCCATGAGCAACATGTGTTTGTTTGGCGGCAAAATACTAGCCCTGGAGACTGGTATTGACACTGTATTTCATCTTTATTTAGTAACTCGATCTCCACAAGACCAGAAGGAATATGACTTCACTTGATACCAGTGTCACCTCAAACTTGAACAGCAAAGGTACTTGGGCATTTGTAATGACTTTGTGCCCCTTCAAGTGCATGACGGATTCTCACTTTTGCTTAAAGTTCATTAGGAGCGACGTGTCTCACTGCAGGCAGAAAAATATAATAATAGCAGAGGCCGCCCGCCTGGCAGGGTCATGGAGCAGCAGGCTCCCCCCTCTCTGCGCCTGGAGTGGGACGACCAGCCCTGGCTTCAACTGGCAACTGCTTCAGCACCGAGAACACGCAGATGCCCAGTGTGCTGATTGATTTATCTTTGCAATATTTGTTTTTTGTTACTATGCCCTGGAGCTGGAATGAACGAACATAAGCGTTGATTTCTAGAAACTGTGAAATTCATGATAAGGTATCTTCTACTTACAAATATGGTTTCTTTTTGTTTTGTTTTTTTTAATTAACCCCATGGAAATGTATCATTTCTTGTGTGGAAGAAATCTTGCGGTTTGGCAAAAGCAGAGCAAAAAGGCAATGTTTAATCTGGCCCAAAATGTTTTTCCGGACAAGTCAACCACTTCATATTCTTACCCATTGAAATTTAGAATTGTGTTTAATTTACATGCTTTTAAAACATGTACTGTTGGGTAGCAGTAAATCATGATTCCTCAAAATCATGAACTTGAAGTGTAACAAAAATCTGCCCATTACGAGCATTCACAAAGTGATGAAGAAAACATTTTTGTTTCTTCCCCAATTTTGAATTTGAGATAATTTATACTTTATATCGTCTATTTGGAGGTGAATACAAAGACAAAACACGACCATTACAATTATAATTTAGTCGATGCTTTGAATGGTCACCAAATCTAGCAAAATTATGATTTATGACATTGCTAACTACGTCTAAGAACAGAGACATCTATCCAGCAGGGTGCACAGATTCCGGGAGTCAGGACTCCATTACACCTTTTGGATTCATTTCTTCCACATTTGTAAAAGAGCAAAATTCTATTTAAAGAGACCAAAAACCTCCTAAACTTTCAAACTTCACTGACAAGTAACTCCTTTGCTAGTAACTAATGCTTTCATCTATTACTGGAAAAAGTGTCCAAAAAATGGACACCTTAGTTCTGATCTTGCACAAAAACTTGGTCTCAAACTAAAATTTTGAGTCCGAACAAAGGACATGCTTGGGGAAGAGAGATTTGGAAATCAGGACTCGCTCGCATTCTGTGTTAAAATCGGTCGGAACCACTTAGAGTGTTCTTCTGTGTTATATTCTGATCTCCCAAGCTGACCGGACCAGAAGCTTCAGGAGAGCCACTTCCTAAAGCCGGTCCTTGGGCCCCTGCTGCACCGGCGCCCACGGCACTTCCCACGGAGAGAGCAGAGAGAGCTGAGGACCAGCCGGTTTCCTCTGCAGGTCCCTGGGTGCTGGCCGCTGAGTCTGCCCGCAGCCCCAGGTGGACGGGACCAGGCTCCCTACCTCCCTGCCGGGCCTGTCCTGTCCTGCAGGTGAACCAACACTCGGGCAGCAGGACGCGGGCAGGGCGGCCGGGGGAGGGGAGAGGGGCCGGTCCAAGGCCTTCCCCGGAGCGTCCCTCTGCAGCAGCTCGACCTGCCGCCCCCCTCCCCGCTCCATCGCTAGGGCCCTGCTGCCGTCAAGGGGACGCTCCGTGATGTTCAGAAGCTCCAGCAGCTGCCCTAAATCACAGTTCACCGGTAATTCGCCTCCTGACCAGGAGCTGTCGTGAGAGCTGCTGGTTTTAGAGAATTTCCCGCGGCCTCTGCTGCCTGAGCGCAGCGCCTCGGGCTCCTCCAGCCTCCGGCAGACCCGCCGCTGCTCCCCCTGCCTTGGGCCGCGCGGGCCCAGTGGAGGGTCGGATCAGGCCCACAAGCTCGCTCTCCTCCCTCCCTCCCTCCCTCCCTCCCTGTCTCCCTCCTCCTCCTTCCCTCTCTCTCTCCCTTCCTCTCCCTCCGTCTCCCTCCCTCCTCCTCCCTCCCTCCCTCTCCCTCTCTCTCCCTCCCTCCCTCCCTCTCCCTCCCTCCCTCTCCCTCCCTCCCTTCCTCCCTCCCTCTCCCTCCCTCCCTCCCTTCTCTCCTCCCTCTCCCTCCCTCTCCCTCCTCCCTCCCTCCCCCTCCCTCCCTCTCCCTCCCTCTCCCTCCCTCCTCTCCCTCCCCTCCCTCCCTCTCTCCCTCCCCTCCCTCCCTCTCTCCCTCCCCCTCCTTCCCTCCCTCTCTCCCTCCCTCTCTCCCTCCCTCTCTCCCTCCCTCTCTCCCTCCCTCCCTCTCCCTCCCCCTCTCCCTCCCCCCCTCTCCCTCCCCCCTCTCCCTCCCCCCTCTCCCTCCCCCCTCTCCCTCCCCCCTCTCCCTCCCCCCCTCTCCCTCCCCCCTCTCCCTCCCCACGGGCTGCAGGGGTTTGGCCGGTTCCCTCCACCCTGTTCAACCTGCTTTTCACAGCGAGATCGTGGCCCCTGAAGGTGTCGACGAGTCACAGCCGGGGGCGGGGGGGGGGGGGGGGGGCAGTGAGTCCGAATCCTCCTGGAGGTGAGGTCGGGCCAGGCCGAGGCCTTTGGCACGACCCGGGCTCCCCGCGTTGCTCAGGGAGCAGGCGCGCCCCGCGGGGACCCTCGAGAGCCCCCCCGCCCCCCCCACCTTCCCTGACCCGGGGCTGCGGCCTCCCCGCCCTCGCGGCGCCCGCGCTTCCCCCGCGGTGGGTCCCGGCGCCCGGGAGGTGGCGCCGCAGTCGGGGGAGGCGGGGCGGGGGGGGGCACGAGGACCCCGACGGTCGGCCTCCCAGCTCCCCTCCGGACGGGGGCGCGAGGGCCAGCGGAGGGCGGGGGGAGGGGACCCGGGGCGGGGTCGAGGTCGGGGCGCGGGGACCGGAGGAGGGGGCGGGGGGATGGGCGGGGCCGGGGCGCGGGGACCGGGGGAGGGGGCGGGGGGATGGGCGGGGCCGGGGCGCGGGGACCGGGACAGGGGGCGGGCGGGGGGATGGGCGGGGGGGTGGGCGGGGCGCGGGGACCCCGGGCGGGGCCGGGGCGCGGGGGCCGGGGCGGGGGCGGGGGCGGGCTGGGGCTGCGCCGCGAGTCCGTCTGGCAGCTTCCACTGAGCAGCTAATAGTGTAACAACCCGGCTTTGATAAATCTGAACTAATTACCCCTCTTAATTAAAGTCTTTAGCGGTTGTTTCACTGTTTTGGCAAGAAAACAGGAGAGACCTGCAGGCAGCAGCAGCGAGCGGCGCGAGGGGAGCAGCGGTTCGCACTCGAGGGCCCGCGGCCGCGCTCGGCCTCCACCCGCCGGCCTGGGGGCACCGGGTCGGGGGCACCGGGAGCACCGAGCCAAGGGGAGCACCAGGTCGCCGGGGCACAGAGCACAGGGAGCACCGAGCCAAGGGGAGCACCGGCTGGGGGAGCATCAGGCAGAGGGGAGCACCGGGCCGAGGGAGCACCAGGCCGAGGGGGCACAGGGCCACAGGGAGCACCGAGCCAAGGGGAGCACCGGCCAGGGGAGCATCAGGCAGAGGGGAGCACCGAGCCACAGCGACTCACCCCAACTCACCCCGATACAGTGGCTGCAGCGCAGCACCTGCTGCGCCAGAGACCAGCCCCGGCTCCACAGCTCCTGTCTCTGCACTTTAGCAAAGTCCTAGCGGCTTAAAGAGACGATCATTCGTTCTTCGCGAATCTTTCAGGTGGGACAGGAGGCGCTATTGACCGAGGGTGGAACTTGTAAGGACTGGGGAGGGATGGGGGAGCCAGACCCCGATCTAGCCAAATACGAAGATCCCCGAAGCTTGTTGATTAAATAAGCGTGTTCCAAGTATTTATTTCCAAGTCAATGAATCAATTTTCACGTGCAAGAATCAAAACCAAAATTCAAATTCATCCATATCGAACCCCCTTTCCCTAGTGTGTACGTGTGTGTGCACTCACGAATGCAGAACGTGCCTTTACAGGCACACACACCTACGCGTGTATATATAACATACACACCGTGTCTTGTTACCTCAGGGAAAGAGGAAATGATGATAAACGATCGGCAGGCATCTGGAGACGGCAGGTAACACAATGGAAATATATACAACAATAAAATTAAAACGGTGCAGCATTCCCGGGTAGGATAATACAGATCTCAATAAATACAGTAGAATTTTGTTTTAAAAAACAAAACAAAACAAATAAACAGCATCTCTCCACCAGAGATGAAGTCTTTCCAAATCAAAAAAGAAAAATCAGAAACAAAACCCCGAATTTTCTCATGATTGTGAGTGCCTCTAGAGGATATAATACACAAAACCATGTAGCAGGTGCATGCAAGAGGGGAAAGGCCAGGAAATGCAGAGGCTTCCCGTCTGGGTGCTACCGCGTGGGGCCCAACACGCCCTGGGGCCTGCAGACGCGGTGGGGCCGGCAGGACCAGCTCTATCCCCGATGCCTCCGTAGTGGGGACCCCAAAGGGGCTGGGAAGGGACTTTGGCCTTGATCACTGATGGGCCGGGTGGAGGCCGGGCTGCAGGGGCCCAGGGGGCGGCAGCGGCGGCAGCGGCGGCGGCAGGGTCGCGGGCGGCATCTGCTGCAGAGGGGACGAGGGGTTGGCGCCGGGCTCCCCGGCTGAGGCGCGGGCCAGCCCCAGGCTGCTGTCGTGCAGCTTGCGGACGTGCTTCTTGAGGTCAAAGTTCCTGCAGAAGCCCTTGCCACACGTGGGGCAGGTGAAGGGCTTCTTGTCGTTGTGAGTGTGCATGTGGAAGGTGAGGTTGTAAACCTGGTGGAAGGCCTTGTTGCAGATATTGCACTTGAACTGCTTCTCCCCGCTGTGGGTCAGCTTGTGGTTTTTGTAATTCCCTGCAACACAGACGACAGGGCGACAGGGAGGACATGGGAAAAGAGCTCGAGAAGAGAGGAGCCGAGGGTGGGACGGCAGGGAGGAGCTGCTGCCGGCGCCGCGCCCGGGCTGGCCGCTGGCCTCAGCCGAGGCCGCTCCTCCGCGCTCTAACGCGGGTTCTTAACCCAGCTTTCCAGGGGGAGAGCCAGCGCGAGGAGGTCCCCCTCCGGGTCTCTACCGCGCCTCTCTGACCCTACTCATCGCAACCCGGCAGGAGCCTGCACGGCGACACACGCGCCAGTAACTGGCTGCACCTCAGAAAACAGTTTTCTAAAATATCTGGAAAAGACTAGAACTTTCGTGGAAGCAGGGCCTCCTGGGTTCTATACCTTTTTGATGAAATCCTTTGCCACAGAATTCACACACAAACGGTTTGTAGCCTGCGTGTATTCGGGTATGTGTGTTTAAAGTGGAACTTCTGTTAAATGCTTTGCCGCACTGGTTACATTTGTGAGGTTTTTCCTAAGAGGGAGGGAAGAAAAGCGGGGCAGGTATAAGGTATTTTGTTATTAAGTGGGGTCCTGCAAACTCACAGTCATGCGGTCTCTCATGCGTTTAAGCAGAACAAAGGCAAAACCCCGGCGTCTCCCCCATGCAGCTAGCACATTCTAGACCTCACGCCGAACGAACGAAGAGTGAGAGTTCGGCCTCTGTCTTTCTACAGACCGTTTGGGAGGAAGCGGGGTGAAATGGAGACAGACGAACACACCTGGGTGTGGATGATCTTGTGCCTGCACAGGGTGCTGGCCTGCCGGAAGCCCTTTCCACACACTTTGCAAACGAAGGGTCTGGCTCCTGTGTGCACTGGCATGTGACGGGTTAAGTTATAGTGTGCGTTAAAGACCTTAAAGTTAAAGACAAGGAGAACAGTTAGCCCCCGACTAGCGCTTTGGAACCAAACCAGCACGGGCGTGGGGTGCGGGGGGGGGGGGCACGTCAGGAAGTGACCTTATAGCAAACATATACAAACAATAAGAAAATAAAGTGAGATTTGAAAGGAGGGAGGGAGGGAGGGAAGGCAGGAAGGAGGAAAGGAAGGAAGGAAGGGAAGGAAGGAAGGAAGGAAGGAAGGGGAAAAGGAAAAGGAAAAGGAAAGCAAAGGAAAGGAAAGGAAGGAAAAGGAAGGAGAGAAGGGAGGAAGGGAAGAGAGGAGGGAAGGAAGGAAAGAGGCAGGGAAGGAGGGAAAGGAAGAAGGAAAAAGGGAGGGAAAAGAAAGGAGAGAAGGGAAGGAGGGAAGTGGGGAAGGAAGGAAAGAGGGAAGAAAGGAGGGAAGGAGAGTAGGGAAGAAGCAAGGAAGGAGGAAAAAGGAAGGAAGGAGGGAAGGGAAGAAGGAAGGAGAGAAAAGGAGGGAAGGAGAGAGAAGGGAGGAAAGACGGAAGAGAGGAAGGAAGGAGTGAAGAAAGGAGGGAAGGAAGGAAAAAGGAGAGAAAGGAGGGAAGGAGGGTAGGGAAGAAGGAAGGAAGGAGGGGAAAGGAAGGAAGGAGAGAAGGGAGGAAGGAAGGAGGGAAGGTGGGAGGGAGGGAGGAAGGATGGAGGGAAGAGAGGAGAGAAGGAAGGAAGGAGAGACGGGAGGAAGGATGGAGGGAAGGAGGGAAGAGAGGAGAGAAGGGAGGAAGGATGGAGGGAAGGAGGGAAAAGAGGAGAGAAAGGAGGAAGAAAAGAGAGATGGGAGGAAGGAAGGCGGGAAGGAGGGAAGAGAGGAGAGAAGGGAGGAAGGAAGGAGAGATGGGAGGAAGGATGGAGGGAAGGAAGGAGGGAAGGAAGGAAAGGAAGGAAGGAAGGCGGGAAGGAGGGAAGCGAGGAGAGAAGGAGGAGAGAGGGAGGAAGGAAGGAGGGAGGGAAGGAGGGAAGGAAGGAAGGATGGAGGAAGGAAGGTGGGAAGGAGGGAAGCGAGGAGAGAAGGAGGAAGGAGGAGAGAGGGAGGAAGGAAGGAAGGAGGGAAGGCGGGAAGGAGGGAAGGAAGGGAGGAAGGATGGAGGAAGGAAGGCGGGAAGGAGGGAAGCGAGGAGAGAGAGGGAGGAAGGAAGGAGGGAGGGAAGGCGGGAAGGAGGGAAGGAAGGGAGGAAGGATGGAGGAAGGAAGGCGGGAAGGAGGGAAGCGAGGAGAGAAGGAGGAAGGAGGAGAGAGGGAGGAAGGAAGGAGAGATGGGAGGAAGGATGGAGGGAAGGAAGGAGGGAAGGAAGGAGAGGAAGGATGGAGGAAGGAAGGTGGGAAGGAGGGAAGCGAGGAGAGAGAGGGAGGAAGGAAGGAGGGAGGGAAGGCGGGAAGGAGGGAAGGAAGGGAGGAAGGATGGAGGAAGGAAGGCGGGAAGGAGGGAAGCGAGGAGAGAGAGGGAGGAAGGAGGAGGGAGGAGGCGGGAAGGGGGCGCCCCGTGCTCCTTGCCTTGCCGCACACTTCGCAGGTGAAGACCTTGGGCTTGGCGTGGGGCGAGGCGCGGCTGAGCTCGGCGGCCCTGAAGGCCACCTTCTCCGACAGCAGCTGCGCGCTCTCCTTCACGTAGTGCTGCAGCTGGGCCTGCGACAGGTCCTTGAAGGCCAGCGCCGCGGGGAACTTGTCGGCCGCCGGGGCCCCCGGCTTGTTCCTCTCGGCCAGGTAGGTCCTGGGCGCGGCGTGCAGCGGGGAGCCCAGGAAGTAGGAGGCCACCGGGTGGATGTTGAGGCCGGCGGCCGGCGGGCACGGGCCGTCGCCGCGGTTCAGGTAGCAGAGCGCGCCCATGGCGTGGAACGACGAGTGGTTGACCACGCGCGGCCGCACCAGCCTGTAGGGCGGCAGCGGCAGCGCGTCGCGGGCCAGGTCGCCCTTGAGGCTCAGCGCGCAGTGCAGCAGGTCGCCGCAGCGGAGCGCGGGGGGCGCGGGGGGCGCGGCGGGCGCGGCGGGCGCGGGGGGCGCGGGCGGCGCGGGCGCGGCGGGGGCCTCGGGGCCGGCCTTGCGCGGCTCGGGGCCGCTGGGCGCGCCCTTGGGGCCCGCGTCGTAGGCCACGGGCACGAAGGGGATCATGCAGGGCACGGGCGGGCCGAGCTGCAGCGGGGGCTTGGCGTCCGGCTTGGGCGCCGCGGCGGGCAGCAGCGGCGGCGCGGGCAGGGCCCGGGGCTCGGGCGTGCGCGCCATGATGCGCTCGATGGAGAAGGCCAAGGGCTTGGCGGCGCCCGCGGGGCCCGCGCGCATCCCCGCCGCCGCGTCGGGCCGGCGGCCGTCCATGGCGGGGCCGGGCGGGGGCCGCGCTGCGCCTCGCGGCCTCACGGAGCCGCGCCCGCCGCGCCCGCCGCACCTGCCGCCCGCCGCCGCCGCCGCCCGGGCCCGGGCCCCGGCCCCGCGGGCTCCCGCCGGCCCATCGCGGGGCGCCCCTTGCTCGGGGCCCGACGGCAGCCGCCGCTCCGCGCCGACGGGGCTGCGCTGCAGAGGCGGCCGGGACCGCGCCGACCGCCGGCTCCCGAGCGCGCGAGGTGCTCTAGCGCGTCGCAGGTTCGGCCCCGACAGTCGCCGCGGAAACTTTTTTTTTCCTCCGCGGCCGCCGAGCACTTTCCATTGGCGGGAGAGCTTCCTCCGCCCCCGAGAGGCGGGGGCGCCCCGGCGCGGGACACGCCCCGCCCCCCGCCCCGCCCCCGCCCCGCCCCCGCCCCGCCCCCGCCACGCCCCGCCCCGCCCCCGCCCCGTGCGCCCCTCCCCGTGCGCCCCGCCCCGTGCGCCCCGCCCCGTGCGCCCCGCCCCGCGCGCCCCGCCTCGTGCCCCTCCCCGCGCGCCCCGCCCCGCGCGCCCCGCCCCCCGCCCGCCGCCCCCGGCCCGCGCCCGTCCCTCCGCCCCCTTAATCCTCCATCTGCTCACCC
This sequence comes from Vulpes lagopus, assembly GCF_018345385.1. Taxonomy (NCBI): domain Eukaryota; kingdom Metazoa; phylum Chordata; class Mammalia; order Carnivora; family Canidae; genus Vulpes; species Vulpes lagopus. The sequence continues at coordinate 59,970,755 of NC_054836.1, forward strand.
GGCTCTGAAGGCCGCAGCACATCTGAGGTCGATCCTCGTCCGCCATCACCGCGTGCGCGGAGGGAGGGCGCGGGGCCCGGACGCAGGCGCGGCCCCTCCTCCGCCGGCCGTCGAGGGACACGCGGGAGGCGACCGGCCCCGCGCGCGCTCCGCCGCGCCTGCTCCCGGGCGCCGGGGTACGGGCCCGCCCGGCCTCCGCGGGACCCCCGGCCCCTGCCCCCGCCCGGCCCCGCCCCGCCCCGACGCCCCGCCGGGAGCCCGCGCGCACGTGAGGCCGGGGACGGGGCGCCCAGGGCCGCCAGCTCCGGGCGCATCCTCGGGCGGGGAGGCCGCGACCCTGCGGGGCAGGCGGCCCGGGATGGGGGCGCCAGGCAGGGCCGCAGCGGGAGGCTGGACCCGGACCCGGACCCGGACCGGAGGTGAGCCTCGGAGTCGCCCGCCCCGGCTCGGCCCGGGCTCCGGGGGCTGGGGGGCTCCCGGGGGCGGGGGGTGCCCGGGACGGGGCGGGGGTCCCCGTGGAAGTCAGGGCAGCGGGAGGGCTGCGCGGGGCGGGCCCCGGGGCCTTGGGGGGGCCTCAGGTGGGCTCGGGGGGCCTGGAGGGCCTGGGGTGGGCTCGGGGGGCCCCGGGGTGGGTTGGCGTGGCCTGCGGGGGGACCGCGGCCGGTGACCCAGGGCGCGCCCACGCGGGACGTCTCCCTTCCTTCTGCCGTCGGGGCCCCAGGTCCGCCCCCCAGTCCCCCCTGCTCAGACAAAGAGCGCGGACGCCGGGGGGGGGGGGGGGTCCGGGGGCAGATGGGTCCCCTAAGACTGTAATTGCGGCCTTGGGGCAGGTCGGATTTCCCGCCCAGCCCAGCGCAGGAGCCCGCGGTGGTTTCAGGTTCGCCCCCCCCACGGGGGCCTCCTTGGCGGACCTGGCCAAGGGCCACGGTGCTCGGCGCGGGTAACAGCTCCGCTGCGCGCCCTTCACTGGCCTTCTCGGGCTTTGCCTCTTTGACAAGTGTTTGGAAGTTCGGTGTCACTTGAGTAACACAAATATGGCAAAGCAGCAATTAGGCCCCTCTTCTAAAACGTCAGACCTGAGCCTGCTAATCCTAAAGACTGAAGAGGTGCTTTTTTATAAATCAAGGTCTCGATATTCCAACATTTGTTGATGAGCATTTTCTGTTTGAACCCGAACCTCACACTGTTAATTAAAGATAAAAGTCTGAATTAAGTAAGGGTTACCCCCAAACAAGTCGCAAAATATATTTAGGAAGGGCTTCCATCGAATTGTCAAATCTGCCCAGTACTTTGTGGTTTTTTCCCCCAAACACGTTTGAAAGGTAGCAACCACCACAAAAGCCCACCAAGGGAAGCAGAGTATATCTGGCAAATCTGGAAGCTTCCGACACTGCTCAGCACTTTAAAGTCCTTTATTAAGAGAATGCAGAGGGGCCTTGCTCATTTTGTTAATCGCAAACTAGAAACTCCGTTGTGGGTTCTCTGGATTCTTTTGCAGAATCTTATAATCCCCTCTTTTTGGCCAGAGCTGGTGATTTAAGTGTCCCTCCCCTTCCCAACCGCGGAAAGGCAGCGTTTATTCACCCCACTTTAAATCCTCGTGGGAGGGATTGTGTGCGGTGCACCCTGCGTGAGCCGCCCGAGGAAAGCGCAGCAGCCCTCGATGTGAAGAGACCGGCTCGCCCGCTGCGGAGCGAGGATCTCCTGAGAAAAGAGGAGAAAGTTTGACTCCTCTGAAATTATTCAAAGTCCTCATTTTTTGCCTGCAGAACCTAATTTTTTTTTATTTCGGTGCTTCTTAAACCGCGTTCTTGATTGCTCCAGAACCTGCATGGTTTTCACAGGCTTTTTATTTCCGTCCCCATCGCCAGCAGATGCAGGGTTTGGGTCAAGACTGCTGCCCTCTGAAATAAAAGGCAGTAGGATGGAGCCATCGACTACCAAGTAATCCACAATCTTTCATCTCTTTTTCCTTAATAAGCCAGAAAATGCTGAAGTTTTATTTTATTTATTTATTATTATTTTTTTTTAATCCTGAAATTTTAAAGAATAAAAAGGTGGATGGCAAAATATTATAACTTATGTGAACTTCTGCCAAGCGCATTAATTTATCTCTGGTTGTTTTTAGGATCTTCGGGCCTCTCCAACATCGCGACCCTTGCCTCTTCATCAGGAGGTAGCAGTGCGGTTCGTTCCCTTTGCTTCCTGTTAGCCACTGAGGCTGCATGGGAGGAGAAGGTGGTTGTTCTGAGCGGGGGTCCCCCCTCCCCAGGTGCTCTGCGCCCGCACTTCCTCCTGTTTAATAAATAGCGACTTACCTTTCTCCTAGAGGAGGAAAAAAACATTCCTAAATTCTTGTACAGTTTTGCTCAGTCTTTATGTCTGGTCTTTTGTTATTTCTGGTGGCGTGTGAGGGAGGCGGGGTTGGAGTGGGCCCCCACCGGGGGGTCTGCAGGGCCGAGGAAGGAGCCTCTGGAGCCCCTCGGGTTAGGCAGTGAAGACACAGGCGAACCCAGCACCTCAGTACTTCCTGGGGCGACGGTTCCGATCTGAGGCTGCTAGCGGGCTTTCAGTTTGGAGCAAACTTTTTGCTAATTTTGCAGACCCAGCGGGGCGGGGTCCTGGGCTAGGTGTGTGTGTGGGGGCACCGCTCAGCGCCTTGAGCCCCCCTTTCCTGGGGGGGGTTCCTTGTTTGCCTTTAGCCCTCCGTGGTCACCACTATTTCTTTCTTATCAGGGCTCCACGGCAGCCGAGTGAGGCTACGGTTCTCAGAACAGTATTTTCGTGTTAAATCGGCTCCGGAGCGTGGCTGGGGAGCCCCAGGGCAGCTGTCCGGTGCAGGCGGCAACTCTGCTTCGCACCGCCCTGACGCTGGAATTGGAGCTGAGCCCCCTGCACCTGCACCTGCCTGCAGCCGGCATCCCCTGCACCCCCTGCAGCCTGCGCCCCCTGCACCTGCACCCCTTGCACCCCCTGCAGCCTGCGCCCCCTGCACCTGCACCCCTTGCACCTGCACCCTCTGCACCCCCTGCAGCCTGCACCCCGTGCACCTGCACCCTCTGCACCCCCTGCAGCCTGCGCCCCCTGCACCTGCACCCCCTGCACCTGCACCCGGACCTGGTGGCGGAGGAGCTGCGCCGCCAGCGACCCCATGTCTCCGGCTCGCTCAGGAGCCGCCTGAAGTGAAGCCGCCGAAGCCGAGCGGCCCGCTGAGGCCGAGAGGGCAGGCGGGGAGGCCACCCCGCCCCGCGCCCCGCGCCCTCCCACGTCTCCGCCGCCGTCCCCAGGTGATGTTTGAGCCCTTTCGCGGTCAGAATAAAAACTACGTTCAACCCGGCGCAGTTCTTTGCTTGACACACCCGGGAAGGCTAGAGCGGGTCTGACGTTCTGTCCGTGTCCGCATGTCCGTCCGTCCGTCCTCACCTCCCGGGAAACGACGAGAAGCGCCGCCGCGTGGGGCGGAGGGTGAGGCCGGACAGCGCGGCCGCGGGGGGTGCACCTGCCGCCCCCGAGCCCCCCCCAGGCTCCCCCCACAGGCGGCGGCCGGAGCCCGAGGGCACCAAGCGCACCTGTCGGCCGGGGCGACCCGGGTCTGCGATGCTGGCGCCGCGGGGCGGGTGAGTCGGCGGCTCCGAGGGCCCGGGGCGGGGCGGGGGCGCCACTGCGGCCGGACCCTGCACCCCCAGGCCCCCCGCCCCGCGGCGCTGCGCCCCTCCCTCGCTCCCGGGCCGGCTCCTCGGGCGGGCGGGCTTAGAGACCCGGCGCAGGTGGCGGGGCCCGGGCGGGGGCGGGGCAGCGGCGGGCTTGGAGGGACCGTCCCCGTCCCCGGACCCCGGCGGCGCATCCCGGCCCCGGCCGAGGGACCTCCCTGGGCCGCCCGTGGGTCCTCCCCGGAATCCCGCAGCGTGCGGGGCGCTGGGTGACAGCTCGGCCCCGTCTGAACTAATCCGGAGGCCCCCACGCCGCAGCCCCGAGCGCAGTGACCTGCCCGCGGGCCTGCCCCCCGCGCGCCCCCAGGCCTCCGGGACCAGGAGGCTTCTGCAAGAGGGTGGGGGAGGGGAGCGGGGCGCAGCAGGGCTGGGGGCCGGGGACACCTGGAGACTGGGGGGCGGGGTCCGCGGGCACCTGGGGACCTGGGGGAGCCCGGAGTCCACGGCCACCTGAGGACCTGGGGGAGGCGGAGCCCGCGACCACCTGGGGACCTGGGGACCTGGGGGGGGGCCGGGGTCTGCAGCCACCTGGAGACCTGGGGGAGCCCGGAGTCCACGGCCACCTGAGGACCTGGGGGGGCGGAGCCCGCGACCACCTGGGGACCTGGAGGGGGGCTGGGGTCTGCAGCCACCTGGAGACCTGGGGGAGGGCGGAGGCCGCGACCACCTGGGGACTTGGAGGGGGCTGGGGCCCGCGACCACCTGGGGACCTGGAGGAGCCCGGAGTCCACAGCCACCGGGAGACCTGGGAACCTGGGGGGCCCGGGCCGTGGCGGGACAGGAGCGGGCGCGGGGAAAGGGGGGGAGAGGCGGTGCATCCGTGCAAGACGGCGTGGGGTCGGCCCCCGCGGGGGGTCCCCTCCACCGCCTCACCCTGCGGGCACAGCTTCCCCTGAATGTGCAAGCTCCGGGGCCGATGGACACCCCAAGCGCAGGCCCCTGTTCGCGCCCTGGGTCCGGACGTCCCGGTGCGGGCGCAGCGGCGGGTTCCAGACAACACCTGCACCTTCCCGCGCTGTTGGGGGGCGGGGGGGCCTCGCGGCCTGGCCTGGCTCTCAGGGGTCCAGCAGCCTGTGCTGCCTCGAGGCCGCGGTCCCGTTCCCCCGCCCCGCGCCCCCCGCGCCCCAGCAGCAGAGCGTGGCCCTGGAACACCCCAGCGCGGCCCCGCGGCCCGGCTCCCACCTGCGGGCTCGGCGGCCGCCCTCCCCCTCCAGGACCTCGGTCTCGTCCCTTCCTCCTGTTCGGCCTCCTCCGACCGCCGGGGGCCTGGCTCCGACGTGGGGCCGCGGGGACTGGAAGCGGGAACCGGGAAGGCCGGCTCCCCCTCCGCCGCCTGCTGCTCTTACCGTTATTCCCACTTTCTCTGCAAAAACACTGGCCACTTTCTAGAACTTGCGACCCATCCCATCAGCAGTGTGCAGTCGTGCTTGAATTTCTAGGGCTTTTAATTAGACTGAAGAGGGGAAAGCCTCCCCTTTTGCAAGTGCGCAGTGAAGTCGACCCCACTTGCCCCCCGATTTCTGCCCCATCAAAGGTGAATTGTAATCCCCTTGGCTCCTCCAGGTCCCTTCCTGTCCTTTAAAGCCAGATTCTTCAATTGTCCATTGAAGTGGAGAACCACCTTCCCCCGTTGGAAGGAAGCTCCCCGTGAGCACTTTTGTCACCCGCCTGCCCAGACACTTGGCAGCTGCCATAAGTGACCGGTTTCCTGCCCCGCGTGGGCCTCCTCACCCAGGGTGCCCCGGGCTGGGGAAGGCCACACAGCTCGCTGCCGCCTCCTGAACCAGATCGGCTGGTGGCAGCTCCCTTTGCCTTGAATTGTTTTTCTGTGAAATGGGACTAAATCAAAGCCCACTTCATTCTCGGGAGGCTTGAGAGTTTGAAAAGAGACGTTAAAATAAACTACTTTACATATGAAAAGCTAACCCACATCTTGTTAAGAAGTTAGGCTACAAACTTTTGCACAATATTTTCCAGACAACTGTATTTAAAAAACAACCCCTCCGCTCGGTGATTCAGCGTCTGGCTAAGTACGCGGCCGTGGTAAAATACACACGGAATCGCGTTTGCTAAATTATTTTTCACAATCTTGAGGCTTGTCCTTATCCTTGGGGGCCTGCTCTCCCACATTCAGTCTTGAGGTCTCCAGGGGACACTTTCTTCCATAGAATGACGAATTAACCTTTCAGAAAAGCTTTTCAAAAATCCCAGTTTGATGAAGGCAGATTCCGTCTCTTTAGAAGCAGTTACGCATCTCTAAAATTAATCGGCTTGCTGATGGCCTGTCCCAGTTACAGGAAGGCACACACCTAGCAGTCACGCAGTGTAACAACAAGGCCGGGCAGTTTCGATGAGTGGCAGCGAATGAGGTTGTGCAACACAGCGACTTGGAAGTGTGTTTTATGAAATTATTACGGGGCTGTGGGCATGGGGAGGACCCCACAAAGCTCTCTCCGGCCAGAGTCGGCCTTTCCATGTTTCCCTTCCCACTTTTTGCAACACGGCCCTGTTGGGTTCTGACCTGCCACGGTGTAGCCCTTTCACCAACATCTTCCAAGTCACAATCGGTTCTGCTTCCTGGGCATTTTAGGGAAATGCCCTAAGCAACAAATTTCGGCATTTATGCGTTTTTTTTTCTTTCCTGCCAATCACACCCAAGAGAGGTGTTACTTGTTGGGTGCCGGCAAGGGAGTAGTGTTAAAAGGCAAACTGGAACTGGTCCAGAGGAGACAGGGAAGCAATCGGACGCGCCGCTTGTGATTTTTGCAAAGGCGCACACGGGGAGCCTCGCGGGCCGGCGGGGCGGGCCCAGGGCAGGGGCGGCCCGCGGGGCTCCAGGGCTCAGCGCGGACCGAGGCGCAGGCGCTTCTCCGGGTGGGGTGGGGGTGGGGTGGGGTGGGGAGGGGTGGGGAGGGTGGGGTGGAAACGACTCGGGTCACCCCGGGGCTCCTTTAGTTTTGTTTTTTTTTTTAATAATTTTTTATTTATTTATGATAGTCACAGAGAGAGAGAGAGAGAGGCAGAGACACAGGCAGAGGGAGAAGCAGGCTCCATGCACCGGGAGCCCGACGGGGGATTCGATCCCGGGTCTCCAGGATCGCGCCCTGGGCCAAAGGCAGGCGCCAAACCGCTGCGCCCCCCGGGGATCCCCCGAGGCTCCTTTAGTGGCTGCGTTTTAAAGTCCCCCGCAGAGGCACAGAGTCGCCTCCCTCGGACTGCCGGGTGCAAGGGTGGGACTGCCGGGCCGTGCGCGCCCCCGCCCCCCCTCCCCGCCTCGACTTCCCCGCCCGCCCCGTGAGCGCCCGACGTGAGGCCCGGGTCGGGGTCCCCTGCCCTCGGGCGCACCCCGCTGCCCCCCGTGCCACCGCCCCAGGCCGCACGCCGCCCGCGTGACCCCCGCCCGTCCGTCTGTCCGTCCGCTGCCCCGCCGACGGCCGCAGCGCTGCAGAGGAGAGCGCGAGGGCGGCCTGCACCGGCTCCTCCCCACGCCCCTCGGGAGCCCAGCTCGAGGCGGAGACGGGGGTGGGGGGTGGGGGTGGGACCTGGGTGCCCGCGGGGGTGGGGGGATGGGGCAGCGGAGGGCGGTGGGGTGGGGGATGGGCGGAGGTGCTGGTGGGATGGGAGATGGGATGGGGCAGCGGGGGGCGGTGGGGTGGGGGATGGGCGGGGGTGCTGGTGGGATGGGAGATGGGATGGGGCAGCGGGGGGGGGATGGGGCAGCGGGGGGGATGGGGGTTGGGGGCAGAGGGGGTGATGGGGCAGGGGTGGTGGTGGTGGGAGATGGGATGAGGACAGCGGTGGTGGGATGTGGGATGGGATGGGGCAGCGGGGGGTTGGGATGGGAGCAGTAGGGGGCGATGGGGGGGCAGCGGGGGGGGGTTGGGGTGATGGGGCAGGGGTGGTGCTGGTGGGAGGGGGATGGGGGATGGGGTAGGGGGGGGGGTGGCGGGATGTGGGATGGGGGAAGCCCCACACTTGGCTCCTGCGTTTGCTGCAGAAGGAGCAGATCTGCCGAGCGAGGCGAGGAGCAGGAACTGGGCGAACAGCAGGACGCGGCTGTTCCCCCGTTTCCGGGCAGGGAGTTTGTTATTTTTCTCGTGTTTGGAGAAACTTCCAGGTGTGATAAGGGCCCTGCTGCGCCGGTGTGAGGCCGCAGACCGCCCGGGAATGCCGTGGGGTGGGGGCCCCCAGAACCCTTAGGAGGGGGAGCTATTTCTGCTGAGTTAAAAATGATTCTCATTTAAAAAAATCTTGTAAGATTTGTTAGGCTTTCAGTGAAATCCCTTTAAATGAAATAATACTTAAATGACGCTTGGCCTCCTTTAACAGAAGCTTGGGCGTTCACCCCGACGCTTAGACACGCCAGTGAACAGTTATTAAGTCATTTCAAGCAATTTGCAGTTATGTTGAAGAGAATTTCTGGGCAAAAACCCCCAAATGACTCTTCATTCTTTTCAGTTTTCTTTTTTAAAGATTTTATTTATTCATGTGTCTCAGAGAGAGAGAGAGAGAGAGAGAGAGAGGCAGAGGGAGAAGCAGGCTCCACGCAGGGAGCCGCAGGCGGGACTCGATCCCGGGACCAGGACCACAGCCCGGGCTGAAGGCGGCGCCGAGCCCCCCCCCAGGCCGCCGTCGTGATTCCTTGTCCGTTGCTCTCCGTGCACCTTCACGCGGCTCAGAGGGTGGCCCGCGGCCTTGGCTGGCCCTGGGTCTGGCCCTGTCCTCCGCATGGAAGCCACTGGAGCTTGGACTTGGGGATGCGGCTTCTGGAAGCTTCTGGGACAGCAGGGAGGCGCAGAGACCCCCAAGTGTGGGGCAGCGCGGGGGGGGGCCCACAGAGGCCGGCAGGTGAGGGCGCCGGCCCGAGCTGCTGCAGGCCGAGTGCTTCCGGCACGGCCGGGTTGGCCTGTGGGCCCAGGGCGCGGCCTCTCAGCGCTCAGGCCGGTTAGGCCCCGAGGCCACACATGGGGAAGGACCGGGGTACTGGGGCCCACAGCCGTGGCGCTGTGCCGCAGCGTGGGGGCGGCGGGGCTGTGAGGACGAGGCCTCCCCTGGGCCGAGGTCACAGGGCCGTGTCGTGGGGAGGGGCCGACCCCCTGCCGCGATCTCGTGTCGCTCGGCGTCTTACCCTCAGGACCCGGACTGGCGCGCAAAGCGAATCGCGGTGCCTGCGGTGCCTGCGGTGCGTGGATCTCCGCGGGCCTGGGGCCAGCCGCCGCCGTTTCCACACTTGGGGGTGAACCCGGGGCCTACCCGCGCCCCAGTGCGGCCGGGCGCAGCCTCCCCAGGCCCGCGGCCTCCGGCTTCCCGCATTGCAGAGCACTTGGGAGCGAGCGGGGGTGGCGACGTGCCGGGCATTTTAGGGGGAAAATACAAGAATCAAAATTCATAGTGAGGTGGTGACGCGCGATACTGTGGAAGGGCACGGTGGGGGGTGACGTGCCACTCTGTTCCCTGTCAGAACCAGGGCGACCGCGGGGCCCGGTGCCAGCCGCCCTGGACTGTCCGCGCTCGGCCGCTGTGGGCACGTGGGCGCCCGGCTCTGCTGGTCACATGCGCTGTGGTGGGCACCGCCTCTAACACGCGGGCGCCGGCAGGGGCGAAGCAACACGAGGCCGGCCGGGGGGCAGCTCCGGGGCCCCGCAGCCCCAGCGGAGCCGCCCTGACGAGGCCGGGCTGACGAGGCCGCGCGTGCGGGTCACGCCAGGGCAGGCCGGCGCCAGCGGCCCCACAGCACCGGCCCCACAGCCACGGCCCCACAGCGCCGGCCCGGCCCACACGCCCCGCGAGGCCCACAGGGCGCTGCCGTGAGCGCTCACAGGAGCAGGCGCGTGTTCCAACAAAACCGACGATCCTGTTGCAGGCGCGGCCGCGGCCTGGCGGGTGGGCACGGAGGAGGCCGAGCCAGCCTCTGGGTGTGGGTGAGCGCGGCGGGCGCCGGGCCTGGGCAGGGGCAGGGCCTCCTCCTCCTCCTCGGCCTCTCCTCGGCCTCTTCCTCGGCCTCCGGCCTCCATCCGCCTCCTCCTCGGCCTCCTCCATCCACCGCCATCCTCCCCGCCGCCGCCGCCCCGCGCTCAGCCCTCCTCCTCGTCACTGTCCTTCATGGTGATGCCCTGGAGGCCGCCTCCGTCGGACACCGAGGCCGCGGCCTCCTCCACCGTGAGGCGCCGGTGCAGCGTCTCGTAGGCCTTGCCGTGCAGCGTGCCCTCCAGCACGCCCTGCAGCCGGAAGTCCCGGTAGCTCTTCTGCGGAACAGAGAGAAGCCGCTTAGGCCGCGCGGTGGCGGCCTCTCCCCGCCCCACCGCCCGCCCCCGCTGCCCAGGCCCGCGCCCCCGCCCCCGCCTCACGCGGCAGCCGCCCAGCGCCGGCCCCTCGGGCTTCCAGGCCCTCAGCAGGGGGCGGCAGCGGGAGCCGGCGGCCCTGAGGCGCAGCTGAGGTGGCACCTGAGGCGACACCCGAGGCACCTGAGGCGACACCCGCGGCAGCCCCCTCGGCCTCCTCACGATGTCTGTGGCCAAGCCCGACTGCCCCTCGCTGCCGACGCTGGGGTGAAGGCAGCCCCGCGGGGCAGGCCCAGGCGGTCCCGACGCTGCCCACCTCCCGCCCACGTCCCGGCACCCGCCCGCTGTCCCAGCCCCAGGACTGGGCCCTGCCCTGGGCCGCGGTGGCCTCTAGCGGGTGCGCTCCGTGGGGGGCTCTAGGCCCAGGCGACAAAAGCCGAAGGAGAAGGCTGCAGCCGCGGCCCGCAGGACGACTCTGGTGGCGGGAAGTTAGCCCCGGGCCAGGCCCGCTGTCCCGACACGACCAGGAGGAGCCTCCCGCTGTCCTCGGGGCCGGACGCCTGAGACCGGCCCTGCCGCCTCCTGCGGCACCTGGCGGGCTCCGGAGGGTGCAGCCGGGAAGGCTGAGGGAGCACGTGGCCCCCACCTGCCTCGGCCCGCGGACACCCCAGCCCGGGGCGGCGAACACCTTTCTGCCACGTGGGGAACCGTGTTCCGAGTCCGACTCGTCTGGGAATCTGCCGCCAACTGCGACCAGCACTGCGGGCTTGGCCGTCAGCGGCCGAACAGACGACCCTGACCCGGAGGCGGTGACCCGGAGGCGGTGCCCTCCCCCAGCGCTCAAGGCTCCGGCGGCCTCACGTGCTGACGCTCCGGCCGCCCGCGCCCCGCGGCCTCCTGCGCCCTGGCACCTCCCGCGCCGCGGCCCGGGGGCCTGCGTCCGCACCCACAGGAGAAGCTGAGCCCAAGCCCCGCCACCCGGGAGCTGACGCGCCGGTCTTTGGCCGCCGGCTTGCGGGCGCGCCTCCGCCTGCTTCTAGTTCGACTAAAGACGCCTCAAGCACGCAAAGTCCGGCCAGACCCGCAGTCAGCCGCGGCCTCCGACCTCACCAGGCCCCGCCTCCCCGCGCCCTGCGCTCAGGCCCCCCGAGCTGCGGGTGCGCGGCCGAGGCCTTCCCGGCCCGGGCAGCGGGGACTCCCCTTCCTCGCTCCACGCAGGCGACAGCAGTCGGAGGCCGGGCGGGACGCGCATCCCTGCCACTGGCCCCTCCAGGATTCCCCGGCGCCACCGCCCGACGCCTCGGGTCCGCCCAGCTCCTGGGACGGGGCCTGCCCGGGGCGCTGCTCTGTCCTTGGTGTTAGCGAGAGGCCGCGGTTCCGGGACCTGCCTTCCCCCGTCCTGCGGGGCTGGGGCGCTGCAAATCCGTCAGGCACCTTGATCTCTGACGATTCTATCTTTCTCCCTTCCACACGCATCATTCTGATGCTAAAACTTTGCAAATAATTTCCTAGTCCTAAACCCTGAAACTCTCAGTGGAGTTTGTCTGTTCTCAGTGAGCACGTGAATGAACCACCGGCACCCAACTGTCTCCGTGGGGCAAAGTCCGCCATCCCATGGCCCCGCGCACCAGGGGCCCGGGGGGCTCGGGGGACCACGATGCGTGCAGGTAGTGAGGGCCACGTTGCCAGAGGAGGGCGGCCCGGCTCCTGGGCAGCAGGCGCTGCCCTGTGGCGACCTGGCCCCGCCCCAGGAGGTGGCGATGGAAGGAAGGCCCACTCAGCGACCTTCGCAACCGTGGGCACGTGCCATTAACAGCTCCTTAAGGTCACTGAAAAGTGAACGTTATGAAATACCACTATTCTGGGGGATCCCTGGGTGGTGCAGCGGTTTGGCGCCTGCCTTTGGCCCAGGGCGCGATCCTGGAGACCCGGGATCGAATCCCACATCGGGCTCCCGGTGCATGGAGCCTGCTTCTCCCTCTGCCTGTGTCTCTGCCTGTCTCTCTCTCTCTCTCTGTGACTATAATACATAAATAATAAATAAAAAAAAAAATACCACTATTCTGAAGTTCTGAAGAATTACGGATCTACGTATGAAACTGGTTAAAGTCTGTTTATATTCAGAGTAGGAAAAGAAACAATTAAACATTCAATTATTAATTCTTTCTGATTTCCACTATGAAAATAACTTTTAATTATTAAATAAAAGCTCTACAATTTGATTAACTGTATGAGCCAAAGCAAGCATTGGCTGAGTGTGGGGACCTGCCTGCGAGAAACAAAGCATGGGGAGTCAAACCTACTCATGACATTTATTTTCATATTTACCAGCCTGGACTACTAGTGGCCCATAACGAAGACTGTGTTAAAATAAGATCAACTGACTGCCTTCGAGTACAACGGAAATGTCACCGTAAAATTCATGACATTATCATCTGACTCTGCTAAAGTATTCACTGTGCTTGATCTATCATCGCAATGACGTGAATACGAGAAGGGGAATAACTTTGAAAGGAACAAATGATGGGCTAATAAACGATAGAGATTTTATTCTAAAAACAGAGAGCTTAACGATCTATCAGTGAATACCGATCAGCTGAAGAGGTCCTCTCCGGCACCTTGAAGGCAAGATATGAACCTGAAAATACGGCTGATCGTAAGGGCAGGCAGCCAACCCCAGCGCACGCGCTGCACCCTTAACATACACGGGAATCTAGAGGGTGCGCAGGCAATCGGATTGTCTTTTATGAAAAACAAAATGCATTTGGAAGCTCTCCGAGTCCCATTTATAGAAACAAGAGACATTGCAGAAACGAAGGCAAACACGAGTGTATCTCAGTGTGCTTTCGGTTTCTTTGTAAATTAAAGAGCACCTGGTAAGAAGTGCTCCGGACCAATGGTATTTTGTCCATTGAAATGGAATATGTTTGTTAGTATTAAAAATTAGCGGGTGGCTATAGTTTTACTTGCCGTTTATGACTAACTGTGATTGCTATTGCTGTGAGATCATAGCTCCGGCTCTATGTTCCAGGAGATTCGCCAATTTCTCAGTTTAGAACGGAACTTTCCTATTTATGGTTCTAATGTGTGATAGCCTGTGTGGCTATGGCACAAAAGAACATGTATTCTAATTAGACCGCAGGAACCTAGAGCACGATGGGAAATATTTTAGTGTGGATAAAACTTTTTTCTTTTGGTAACGTGGAAAAAAACAACGTAATGCAACAGATTGTCTCTAACTTTATCATCAGAATCACATGGCGGGCTTGTTAATCTACAGATTGCTGGGCCCCACTAGGGTTTCTGATTCGGAAGGTCTGGGGTGGGACACGATAATTTGCATGTTGGTGATGATAGGTCAGGGATGACGCCGAGAACTACTGAGTATACGTGTGTGTGTCATACGTGCACATACGTATCTAAACATAATATATGTGCCGATACACAATACACATATATGGGCACATACATACATATATATAAATGGCATATGTATCCCATTTGGTGAATGGCACTAAAATGGAAGTGACGGTCGTCTTTTTAAAAAAAAATAGCTGAATCTCAATAGCTTAGAGTTTTGCTTTTAGGCAGAAGGTAGGATCTGTCTCAGTTTTAAGACATAGCTATACTTGGGGCAAATTTTGTGTTTCCACTAGAATTTACAAAGTGTGAAAAACCATGTTAAGTATAATACGATTTTAAAGCCCCTACTCGCTAAATATAATATGTATGTTGTCAGCCTTTTCTTTTGAAGAGCAAAAGTTAAAACGGCCTCGCTTAAGGGACGTGACACCTGTTGGTAGCTGGCATGGTCCCCAACACTCAAACAGATCGTTTCTGACTTACAGAGAAGATGGGGCGTGCTTCCAAAGGAAGCCAGGCAGTGACGACGTTACTTTCACGTCAGGATAGAACAAAAGAATGGAAACTCTCCTTATGCTGTGGGCAAATACAATTCAAAAGCCCTCAAGATGATAGGTGATCCTAATAAATATGAAGGAACTGTATTAGGAGAAAACATTTCTATAATCAAGAACATTAGTACCAAATTACTGTGGACCTACTATAATCGGGTAAATGTGCTCAAGGCACATTATCTTACAATGCGATTACTCGATAAAATATTTTTATTAGTGCAGAAAAATTAAAATACACTTAATAACCTAACTAAAAACGTAAGTGAACAGTAGCCTATGGTTTGCCGAGGGTGATGATTTTAAAGTACTTACATCCATTCAGTTGCATCAAATACAATTTCCTTGTATGTCAATATCTAGCCATTATTCTTCGTAGCTTGGTGGCAATTCACATCTAAACACATTTTGTTTACCTTCACAATCTTGATGAGCGTCTTCAGTTGGTAAATATGAAGCTGAAGGTCTAATCTATCAGCCAACCAGACACAAATGACTTTCATGGAACTGCTGTACCATTGCTGGAAAGAAGGATGGGGGCAGAGGGGAGGAGAACAAAACAGAAAACAGCCTCTGCAGTATTCATGTAACAGATTCGGTAATGAGGGGGTAATGACACACTCTGGAATGACCACAGATCAGCACTTGAAGTCAATAATGCTATAATTTCCTGTTAACAGAATTGTATGTTTTGCTAGAAAATCTGCTAAGTTGACCTAGGCTGTTCTCTACATGAATTAACATGAGTCTTTCAGCTGTAACATATTCATGGGAAACCGTGTTTCTGCACTTGCAGCCTAGCGGCCTGCTTTGTAATCTCTAGGTAACAATGGGCGCTAAATGCACGTTATGGGACTGAAGGGGCTCCCCCACAGCAGGAAGAAGCAGGTGAATTATTTTCAAAAGGGAAATTTCTCATTAGCCTGTATGTTATGTAAAAACCAGAGAGCAGACGCGTTATGCCCTGACGCACGCCGTCAGTACCTAGAAATGACATTTTACGGCAGCGATGGTAAAAGCCTTGCCAGGGCGTACGAGCCAGGGATCCCCAATCACGCCCTCCTCTACTATCTGTTAAGTTACCTGCCAAGCTGTTTTAAAACCACCTAAGATAAAGATTTGAGACCTTAGGAAGGAATGTTGTCAGGACGGAATTGCTGTGTCTGCAAGAATCAGAAAGAAGAGGTCAGTTGACTAAGTCACGAAAGGAAAGGATTTGTTTCAGGTTGCTAGTGTTTTTGGAAGGTTCGTATTTTTTCCTCTCCATGACCACTCTCTTGAGGGGAAAACCAAAATTATTTTGTGATGTAATTTCCCGCTCCTAAATAACATCAATCGGTATAGTAAAAGCAGACATTTTGCTTTTGTTTCATTTTTAAGGCAATCTGCTACTCATGGTGACAGAGCTGGGTTCAGGTAATACTGTAAAAATAATAATTGCTACTCATTCAGATATCCGTGAGAAATAGCAAAGCCCACCCAGCACTAAGGAAATGACGAGAGTTTTTGAAAGAGAAGGGACAGACACAGGGTACGGACGTAGGGTGACCCCACAGATCATGTATGTGTGGTGCATGTGTGCTTAGGTAGTCAAATAGAGAAAAAAGACCTTAAAAAATACTTTTTTTTTTCCATGACAAAATAGTAAATTCAATTTCCAAGAGAAATCTTATGTGATGCGAGTAAGTCTGGAATTCATCCGGCCTTGTATTTATTATTAACATTGTTCTGATAAAATTTCGTGTAAGAAATGGTATTTTAAGCATGAATTAAACCTGAATCCGTTTCACTAGACTTATTTCTATTAATTTGTTAGTACACTGAACATACATGCATAAAATAAGCTAACTAAAATGAATAACTGATTTGCTAAATATTCTGATACCACACGGACAAATGAGAACTTCAGGTTTTTAGAATGTGAGATAGGTTATGATTTAAAAAAATGTTATCCACGTGCCCACTTTTGCTCTTTCCTAATGATGGCTTTTTAAATTTTCTGGACATCATAAAAGTATCAGAAATAAGTTTTACAAAATAAGATACACTCCTAAATTCCTAAAAAAAAAAAAAAAAAAAAAAAAAGGTGCAAATGGATTCAGTACCTCAGCTGACACAGTGATTTCTAATAGTATTTAAACCCTAAACTTCCTTATTTCAAATTACTTATAGCCTCAACCCCTTGAGTTCTATTTTAATACAGGTAAACACTCCTGGGTATTGCTGATGGTGAGTAGGAGTATATACTAAATTAAGACCCTCACCCCTACACCAGTTTCCAGGTAATTTGAAAGATAAAATGTAGTCACAACGGCTATGATTTTTGAATTATATAAAGCCCTTCTGCAAGAGACACTGTTTTGTAGGGGAGAACAAGCTATGAAATATGGAATCTAGCATAACGTTACCAGTTAATCTGTTAGACTGTAAAGTTATCATATCCATGGTAAATTGTATAAATTTGAGGGAAATGAAAATGCTTTCTTAAAATTACTCCATAAACATCTTTATGCTTTTAAAAAAAAAATCTAACACGATTTAAAATTAGCTCATTTTTCCCATTACACATAAATGATACTCATGATTAAGTGATAATCAAAAGGACATCTAATGTAACAGAAATTTATTATTAATAGAACTACTTTAACACAATGGCAAAATTGTAACTTTAGAGAAAAATATGTTGGGAATAAAATGATTGGAAGTTAACTATAAAGACAGAGAAGAAAAGAGGACCTTTGTGAAGTAAAAGGCTTCAGCTACTTTACCATCATCTTACTTTTAAAGGCAACCAGTGAATCGATAAGGAAAATTCTTTAAGAGAGATTGTTCTTTTCGGATTAAAATGCGTATTTTTCGGTTCCCAAGTCAAAGGAATTTGACGATTTTCGGCTAAATCAAGCAATCAGGAGAAAGCAGTACTTTAGCTCAGAGTTTCTGTGGCTTCTAACAGCAAGCTAACGACAACAACAAAACCCAGGAGGACTGCTGCTTTCTCGCATCTGGTGAAAGAGACACTCGCACACGCTCCAAGCAAACAAATAAGCAAACAAACGAAACCAGCAGCCAGAGATCTCCAGCTCGCTCCTGTTTCTGGTGCGGGGACTGACACGTTCCCCTTCTGGGTGCTGCAATATGGGTGGGTCCCGGGTGGTCGTCCTGACAAAAAAGTCCAAAGGTAGGTCAGCTGCTTCTTCCCCCACCCCAGACCACGCCAAGCCCTCAGTGCAAAGAAAGAAGGAAAACAAAAACATTCGGAAAGGGTGAATGTGCAAAAAGTCTGAATGTTGGCAAGTGTCCTTTCGTTCTGGGAAAGTTCATTTTAGAAAACATTGGGCTGACTATTCACTTTTCCCTTCGGGGGGATGACAAGCAGCGCTGCCGCCGCACCGAGGCCGTGGGCATGGCATTACCGCTTCATTCTTCGCTTTGCTCTACTCAGGAATAAAGCAGTAAGTGTATGTTCTACGGTGTGGTGGTGCTTTTTTTTTTTTTTTTTTCCACATCAATCCGTGACAGCAGCCTACCGCTTTAACAAAAAAAAATATGGGTTTTTTTTTTTTCTTTTTGTGGTTCATTCAACTCCTGTAAGGGCATGCATTACTCACTTCATTTTCTTGAGATATTTCTTTTAAAGCAAAAAGAAAAGAAAAGGAAAGGCTAGGGTTGACTCTGTGAGACCCCTGTATTTATTCACACTTATTGTGCATGACTGTAGACTGGTAAATCATATTAGCAGCCCGTCTCCCCATCAAGCTGCTACTTGCTTTCCAGCCCTGGGAAGGTTCAACAAATCAACAGGAGCACGGAAAACAGAACATCAGTCTAATCTAGTGTTTAAGGTGAAGTTTTCAAACCCAATCTAAGAAGATCTTTAGAGCAAGCAACAAGCTGAAGGGCTCAGAAGGTGGTATTGACAATGAAAGAGTGTTGAAATATTGAGAAGCGCAGCACTTGTGCATTTTTAATAACAAGAAGGTCAACAAGGACATAGCTCCCTCAGTGCCAGGAGTTGCCACTGACTATGGAAATTGCCACACCAGGGCTAGAAACGCTTGCAGTTCATCAGCTTTCTTAAACAGTTCATCAGCTTTCTTAAACACCCTGAACCCCCTCAGTGGACCTTTAGTCTTGAATTAACAAACCAAAGCAATGAAAGAGGGTGCAGTCTGAATGGCTGGCATTGATCCCCAACTGTGTCCGCACTGCTACGGGCCCTGAAAAACTCTCTCCATTGTCAATAGAATTGACAAACCTCGCCTCCTAAATAGTGCAGCTGAGCCGCGGGATCCGCGCAGCTGTAAAGGGCCCTGCTCCGGGCGGCCGCTAACAATGGAACAAGCATGAGCTCTTTGTCAGTCCCAGACTCGGCAATTTTCTAACAAGGATTAAAGTTGTTTCTCCGCGGTGCCGCTGAAAAGAGATTTAGCAACATACCGTGCTTTCTTCATGCAAGTTAAAGAGAAGTAGTTAAGGAATTTCATTATTCTGTTGGCTAGGGGAAATATAAAACAAATATATTAAATATGCACAACTCCCTCTTCTGCCCGATTCCTAACGTCTCGAGGGTGATTCGGTTAAATGGAACACGTACTGCTTGGACACAGGCGCTCCGCGTTTATTTGGGGAATTTTATTTTTAAGAAAGTCCAGCGGCTGGCCACCTGGAACGAGGGCTCAATACGTGCTGATGCACAATGCCTTTAGGGCTCTGTGGCCCATACCCCGCAATCCGAATCACCCGACCACATAGGGCTCGCAGATCACGGCGGCTTCAAGCAAGTCATTTGTCAGAATGTGGCTTCTGGTGACGACGGCGACGCGCAAAGAGCCGCTTTGCTGGAACAAATCGGTGACGAATTTTCTGCTTAAGCGTTTAGCTTTTTATTGATTAGGAGCCGGTCCGGCTAGCTGATATATTTTCATTCTTCTCCAGCTATGCTGCCTCCGTAGGTGAACGACAGGAAAACGCACCCCCCGACCCCCGTGGGCGCTGGGACCCAGCAGGTGCAGGTGTGCGGCCCTCTCCTGGGGGGTGGGCCGGGCACCCGCAGCACCGCGCCCAGGTGAGCTGCCGCCCGAGAGGTCACCCTGGGAAATGGCACCTTTCGAGGGCTACGCGGCCTGGATACAAGAATGGATAATATTTTCGAGATGCTGAAGGTCTTCGAAAGTCTGGCAAACACAAGCCGTTCTCCAGGCCCGCTCTGCGGCTCCGGGGGGCTACGGGTCGGGAACCCGGGGCGCTCGGGCCCACCGCTCGGGCCGCCCGTCTCTCCTCCATCACCGAAGGGCAGGTGCCGTGGGGCCGGCCTCCCCCAAGCGCCCCTCCACCGCCGGCCTCGCCGATCACGGCCCAGGGCGCCCGGCCCGGCCCCAGCGCGGCCGCCTTGCTCGGGAGACAGACCCGCGGGGAAGGCCAAATGACCGCGCCCTGCCTTCTGCGTGGTCCTTCAACACGGCTTTATCTTCAAAGACAAAAAGTGTGCAAGTTTAGAGTTCCAGAAGTGTCCATTACCTGTTGTTTTTGTCTGTTTTCAGCTTACTCATTTTGGCCTTTTAATGAAGCACAAACATAAAAATGAAACCACGAAGACTCACGAGCAATGAAGGAGATTTCTAAAGAACCGGCAGGTGCAGTCACTCCTGTCTGGCATTTTCACGGATCCTGATGATAAAGGCATCCGGTCTATTTTTTCAGTCCTCCCTGGGAAATGTAAGTATCTCAGTTAAAATTTCATTGAATTCTTCCAGCGACCGTCGGGAGACGGTTTTCATCACGGCCGAGTTGCACACGTGGAAACTGAGCTTGTACGGGTGGAAACCCGAGGTCAGACTGAACGTGTTATTCGGGTTTATACAATAAGTGGCATTTTATGTTTTACCTGATTTATATACACATAGTTGATATCTTATATCCATGCTTCAGAGCGTGGACTCGTGACAGCCTGGGTTAGGCCATTTCCTTCTAGAAACCATTCCGTCCTGCCAGTCAAGCCTCTGATTCTTGAAGGCAGTTCACTGCCTCCAGCAGACAACCAAGAAGACAACCTCCTCCGTTCCTGGGGGTCCCTGAGAGTCGTCACGACAGCGGACCGTGAAGTAACCAGGACGTGCTCGTTCATTATTCCAAAGAAGTCCACCACGTTTCCTTGCAAAGTTAAAATGATCTACATTTCCAAAGACCTCTTTTCTGCTCTACCTCATTAACCCCAAGTTCCCTTCATTCCAAAATGTCCTGGAAGTACACTATTAAGCCAGTCGGCCCTTCCCGACACTCCACACAAAGGCACTAAAATCAAGACTGTTCTCGGGGCGCTTGGGTGGCTCAGGAGCTGAGCACCTGGATCTAGCCCAGCTCATGATCTGGGGCCGTGACATCCAGTCCCGCGTGGGGCACCGCGCTCAGCACAGACTCTGCTTAAGACCCCTCTCCCTCTGCCTCTGTCCCTGCTCATGCTCCCTCTCAAAGATAGATAAATCTTTAAAATCAAATCAAATTAATACTGTTCTTTATTATTATTATTAAGTAGGTAATGCCTCTGTCATTTTGTTCTGGGGTCTTTTCCTGGGGTTAAAATGACTATAAAGTGGGGACACGGGGCGGGGGGTGCTCAGTGATCTGCCTTCTGCCCAGGGCGTGACCCCAGGTCCCGGGATCGAGTCCCACGTCGGGCTCCCCGTAGGGAGCCTGCTTTTCCCTCTGCCTGGGTCTCTGCCTCTCTCTGTCTCTGTCATGAATAAATAAATAAAATCTTAGAGATAAAGGTTACGAAGTGAAAATTTCAGATGATCAGTTGTTCCCCTCTCTCCTACTTCATGACAAATGATGGGACACATGCTGGTTTGACTAATGTTTTGTGACCGAAATGACTAATCATGATTGGTTTGGCCCAGCTGTCAATCCAGTTATGCTGTTGTAGACACCAGTTTGGGGCACATTGCCACTGCACAGCTCGTGTGGGCACCGTGACACTTTCACCTGGCTGAATGACTCATTTTGAATACTATATATGAAATTTTGGTCAAGGGCATCCCGGGTGGCAGTTTAGCGCTGCCTTCAGCCCAGGGTGTGATCCTGGAGTCCCCGGATGGAGTTCTGTGTCGGGCTCCCTGCATGGAGCCTGCTTCTCCCTCTGCCTGTGTCTCTGCCTCTCTCTCTCTCTGTGTCTCTCATGAATAAATAAATTAAATCTTTAAAAAATTTTTGGTCAATATTGCATTTAAATCCATACGGTCAGATCTGGATAAAATAAACTGGACGTCTGGCACGGCTACTGAACGGCACGGTTGGAGAGAAGATCTAGGCCTGAGACTTACCTATAAGCAGGCCCTTCTGTTTCCATTTCCTTATAAAAATGGAAAACAATCATTCCAGAGTTACTTTCTGAGAGTGTTGTGGGGACGGGACCAGCCAGCCATCGTTCTGCCTGCAGCCCACGGGCCACTCCCAGGGAACCCATCTCTGCCAGCCCAGCGAGCTGCCGCTCTGCTGGATGTTGGGTTTCTCTAAATCTAGGGCTTCTGGGCACGTCGATCCCTCTGCCTGGACGTCTATCCCGACCACTGGTTCCTGGGCCTCATCTCTGGGAACCGTGGAGACTTCTTTCCCTCATTACTTCTGCCGGGAAGCCCGTGCTACCTCTCGCTGACCAGGCGCAATCGGGCGCTCACACATTCCCTGCTCCTCAAGCCCCGACGTGGATAGAAATATCTAACGACGTCCTGCAGAGCTGCCACGGTGGCCACGGGTGAGCACGGGGAGCGGCAAAGCCTCCCTCGTCCTGCTGCCTCCGGGCCTCAGCAGGCCTGCAGCCCGCGTCGCCTACCTGCCAAAGAACCCAAGGCACTTTGGTATTTGGGGCTAGAGGGTGTACATGCGTAACAGTGACCGTGCAGCCTCTGCAGCGACAGACGACAGGAGCCTCGGAGCCAGGGCGTTGACTTCATCCATGCGTCTCAGTAACAGAAAACTAACGGAATGGATGCGAGAGCCGTGGGCATCGCCCAGAGGTCAACGACCGCGTTGGGCTAGGGAAGGGGGACACAGGGCTAACAGCGGGCTTTAGTGTGACAGTCTGACTTCATTCGAGTGATGACGCAGACAGAGGAGGAAGGCCCCACGTGTGCGTCCATGCTGAGTGTCCACGAGCACAGCCTTACACGGAAGGCGGCCGTGCTGCACGCTCGGCCGGGCCTAGGGCCCGTGGGCCCACGGCCAGGTCGTACCTGAGGCTGGCCCGTGTGGGGTGCGGCCAAGGCTGCCGTGCACTTTTACCACCAAGGGATGTCTCGGGTGACTTCTGGGCCTGTCGGCTCTGTGAGCTACGAGTTTTTAAATAAATGTAGGAAAGCAGCGGTGCTGTGGCCTAGTTGACTTCAGCCTGAGGGTTAGGGAAGCCTCTTGGGAGGCGAAGTGAGCCCGGCCTCCAGCGCAGCAGCCCGCAGGGTCACCGCTTGGGGCCGCGAACTGGGAGGCGCAGGCCGTCGCTGGCCCCCAAGGCCGCCAGGTTGCCAGCCTTCCCCTGGAAAGAGACACGAGAGTGAGCGCGTGTCTGGTCACGCGGACTCTCCCGAGGGGGCTGCCCTCCGCCCGCTGCGTCCACGAAGGCCTCCAGCTCACTTGCCGGCCGGAGGCGCTGCCGTGGGCCGCGGACTCACAGGAGGGCGGGCTCCGGGCGGCTGGGCAGGGCTGGGCGCTCCTTCAGCAACGCCACACGGGCCGCGGCAGGAACATCGGTCGTGGACGAGCTCCCGTGTCCGTCCTGGTCAGAACCTCAGGGTCCCGGAGAGACGCTGGCCCCGCGGCCAAACCAGGCCACGGCCTCGCCGCCTTCCCGCTCGGCCCGGGACGGGAGGGCTGCAGCTCCTGGGCCCCCGGTGGGCAGAACGGACACCGGACACCGCAGGGGCAGTGGGGGCGGGGCGGGGGCTGCGGACCGAGGGCGCGGCCTTGTGGGACAGAGGGACCCCCAGGGAGTCCTGCGGGTGCGTGCAAGCTCGCGGCCCACTGCAGCCCACAGCCCCAGCTGCGGAGGGCGCACAGGGGAGTTCCGGAGCAGGTCCCATGGGGAGGGGGTAGGAAAGGGGAGCGGGGGGGGGGGGGAGGGAGGGCAGCAGGGGCGGGAGGCGGCCCAGGGAGTCCTGTGCTGCCACATGAAAGCTCGTGGCCCACAGCCTCTGCTGGCAGAGGGCACAGAGGGGAGTTCTGGAGCTGGTCCCACGGGGGTGGGGGCTGCAGGGGGAAGCAGGGGTGAGGAGGAGGGTTGGCAGGGACGGGCCGTGGCCCAGGGAGTCCTGTGGCTCCATGAAAGCTCGCGGCCCATAGCCACAGCTGGCGGAGGACACCGAGGGAAGTTTCAGAGCCGTCCCACTGGAGGGGGGGGAGGCTGCAGGAGGAAGCAGGGGTGGGGGGGGGCGGCAGGACGGGCCATGGCCCAGGGAGTACTGCGGCCACATGAAAGCTCACGGCCCAGTGCGGCCCACAGCCCCAGCTGCGGAGGGTGCACAAGGGAGTTCTGGAGCCAGTCCCACGGGGGTGGGGGCTGCAGGGGGAAGCAGGGGTGAGGAGGGGGGGTGGCAGGGACGGGCCGCGGCCCAGGGAGTCCTGCGGCCACATGAAAGCTCGCGGCCTAGTGCGGCCCACAGCCCCAGCTGGCAGAGCGCGCCAAGGGGAGTTCCAAGGCCGGTCCCACGGGGGCCAGAGGCGGGACGTGGGTGGGACGTGGAGGGAGACCCACAGGGGTTACTCGCTGAGGTGCAGACAAGCCACAGCTGGGGGGGGGGAGGAGGGCGGCCACGGGGTGGGGGGGATGGGCATGGGGGGCGGTGGGGGGCCTGGAGCGGCTGCCCTGGTGGTCAGGGGTGGTGGCCGCCATGGCCGCCCCAGGCCGGGAGTCTGGGCCCCGGTCTCCAGCAGCAAGGTGCCCGGCCAGCCGCAGTCCAGGCGGGCGAGGTCACCGGGGAGAGGCCGCTCAGCCCACGAAGTCAGGTTCCCAGATGATCTTAAATGTGGAAGCAGCACGAAATCAAGGGGAAACAGCTTTGAAAACGCTCAAGGTGCAGCCTGTAACCGTCTTAGCCATCTTTTATGAAACCGGTTAAGAGAATATTCTTCCTTCGAGAACTATGAAGTCATTGTTGTCGGCTTGGGCGAACGAATGCAAACGCACGCTCAACACATTTGGTGTCTAGAAAAATTTCTCGATGAAAATGAAAGTTTTGTCATCTTCCACTGATCAAAGACAATTTCACCATCGCTAAGAGGGTTTAGGTGATCAACCACAATTTCCACAATTTTTTTTCCTCTTCAAGTAAAAACCTCAGATCAGTTCACATGTGAGATTTTCTTTTTTTTTTTCCTCTTCCTTTTCTTTCTTTTCTTTTCTTCTTCTTCTTCTTTTTTTTTTTTAATTCTGAGCACAATTAAAGGTGAGTTAAGGCTCTGGTGGAAATCTAAAGAGCATCGGCAAATCTGAGCACTGCTCAGCTTTTGAATTGCTTTTCTACTTCTCAGTTCTTTTAAATGGTTTTCTATGGCAGGGACATTTTTCTTAATTAGTCACAGCTAATTAGTGTTCTGGCATAGACAAGTAATCAGAAATGTCAGAGCTGCAAGGCTACATCTCCCTAATCCTTTGATAATAATTTAGCCTCCTGGGAGGGCCCCAAGCTGCGGTAAGTAGTGACTGACAATAAGGCAAAATTAGGTGGGCAGCAGACCATTAGGATAGAAAAATAAAAAGCACTACCCCATCCTGCTGAGCACCATCAGGCAACTGACTGCACTGCCAGATGAGGTGCCTGTTTAAGCCTGTGTTGTTAATTAGCTGATTCTAACAGACCTGCCACATATGTCCAGGTGCCTCATGCAAAGATGTGTATTTCTGGGAATGTGCCAAATGACAATTGTGTTTCACGATCACATTTCAAGAATAGAAGTAAGAAGTCCACATATTTCTTGGGAGATTCTTTTGAATTATCAAAGAAATCAGATCAACACGCTACACTACATTTTCTTGCTGAGCTTCTTTTAGGCAATTAGGCACGCGCATCTCAAGTTTCTCAGGTCTTAATTCACCAACAGCTTAGATTCAAATGAAGGCCTTTGGCTGCTCCAAGCTGCGTCTGGACTTGCCAAAGCTATTTTGGCACCTACTGTACATCAAAAGTAGATCCCTTTATAAATTCTTATACTTACAAATAATAACATTAAAATAAGGATTATTAACAAAAACAAACCAGACAGCTGTACTCCAGAGGAGAGGTTGTTAAAAAGAAACAAACTTTGGGGGCGGGGGGTGTAGCTACGGGCAAGCTCTGTAGGGCCTCTACTAAGGTAGAAAAGGCAACCGCACAACAGGCTTGGCTGTGACTATCTTGAGAGAGGCCAAACGGCTCCGGTAGGAGTCCAAATACTGTAGGTAAGACAGCCCAGAAATACAATCAAGAAAACCAAAACCACCTGGGGGACAGTGCGTCACGGCAGCTAAATAACACGGTGCTGGAAGTTACACACACGACCCACAGATCAAAGTTTTCATCTGCATCAAGTACAGTGAGGTGCCGGGCGCCCAACATGGGCAGGTTCTAGAGCCTCCAGTAGGTCGCCGAGCGTACATCATCCGTCCCTTTCTATTGATGAAACGGGAAAATAATGACTGTTGTTGACATTTAACCTTGAGTGTTGGCAGGAAAATCGTGGCGGGGCCTAATCGTCCAAGAGTCCATGTCTGGTATTTCAATTCTTTTTATAGAGAGACAACGTCAAAGCGAAAATCCTCTGTATGGGAATCTAGACGAATGTATGTGGCTCATGCAACAACTTCCTGGTCATTTGAAAGTAAAAGATTATTAAAAAAGGGGAAAACTGCTGTGTGTGAGTTGACACCCACATGCAAGAGACATTATATAATATCGCGGAATTGTGAGAAATGCAAGAGGACAAAGGGGTCTCCACTCGCAGCGGGCGGCGGCCTGCATCCGCAGGAGAGGCCGATTACACACGAGGAAATTCCTCCGGAGGGAAGGCCTGAACCCGGAGACGGGGCTCTACGCACCCACCGGCGAGGGCCCGGGAAGAAGGCGGAATGGGGCAGCCGCTCTCTGCCACTTACTCTTGTGAAATCAACGGGATAATAAACCGAATTTTTAAATAAGGTCAAGGACAGTAGCGTTGACTTTAACTGGGGATGGATAAATGCCTGCGTCGCGAGGCTCGGGCCCTGGCGCAAAGCCCGGTGCTCCAGAATCTGAGGTCTCCGCCCGTCCGTGCCCGTACCCGGGAGGCCAGTCGGCTGGCGCACGCACGGAAAGGGAGTTTTATTTGGAGACATATTCTCTCGTGACGGGCTCAGGTTTTTGTTTCTTTGTGTGTTACCGTATCTTACAATGGCTACTGGACTCATTTATATAGTTTAGGTCCATTTTAGTTAAAATGTTTAATTTAGAGTTTCTTTCCTCAACAGAATTCTTTTCCAGGGAGGTCCTGAGAAATGAATCCTTTGTAAAACACTATTTAGGTGAATATAACTGATTAACTATCATTTAAAGAATTACTTTTAAGTTTACAAGGCATCACAACGTTTTAAAAAAAATCTCGTTGAAACTCTTCAACAATTACATATATAATCAGCTTATAACACAAGAGAACGTTTAATCTGCATGATTTACCAGTTAAACACCACACCCCGGCGTGCCCTCAGCAACACGAGAGCTGAAATGAAATGGCTTCAAAGGGCCTGGGGCAGGGCAGGTGATGCTGATGCCCATCAGCACGGAGGCCCGCAGGCAGGTGGGTTCGGCGTGCGCGCTCGGCCAGAGGCGCAGCTTGGCCGGCCCCTGATACTCGTGGGCACTAGGGAACGACCGAGGGGCCACGGCTGCAGCCGGGAGCCACCTCCCCCTGGACCCGGAGCTCCAAGCTCTGGAGCCCTACCCAGCCTGTCCCCCTCCCTCTTTGCCAAACTGCCAGAGCGGGACTGGACAAGTGGTAGGTGGTTTTGATTACCCCCAAGCGGGTAAGAGGGAGCCCGGCCTGTGGTGCGAGAGCCTGCGGACCCGCAGAAAGACCCCTTGGGGAACCCTCTGGCTACAGGACAGCTTCCTTGGGGTTTCTCTTACCTAGATAAGACCTATTTTTTCCAAACTGAAAAATGTGAATTTAACATGTAGACTTTAAACTTAACATGTGTAACACTGACCACTCACTCGAGAGGATAGGTGGTCTCTGTCTAGAATGTTCTGGTCGATCAGACTCGGCACGTTACGGAGTAGACGAGTTCCAACTGACTTTCTGAATTTGGGGCTCGGCGCCCTGGTGGCAGATACACAGAGTGTCGTACAGCACAGCCATACTTTCGTATAGGGTCTCCTTGCTACTTTATCTACTGCACTTTGTACTGCTTCTTGGGGGGACACCCTGCTTTCACCGCCACGACAACCTTGCGACTGGCCACCCTGGGGTGCGAGGCTCTGCATCCAACCAGCCCGCTGATTTTTGTCGTCACTCACAGCTAAGATTAAAACTCATTTAATTTCATTGGTTTAAAATCTGGAAGCTATTTCAGAAACCAGCTGAAATCCTAGACCAGTTTTTTCAGTTTATATGTGATGACTCTGCTGCATTTTGAGCAGGCGACAAAGCTTCTCGGAATCCACCCTGACAGTCGGCGGTGGAGCCGAGGCTGGGACTCAGGGTCGTGGACTCCTGGCCCGGCCCTCTTCCCCCAGGACTGCTTTACCACTTCAGATTTGGTAAGTTGAAAGCATCATAGAGGCAGCACAGACTTTGAACCTGGAGGGGCACAATTTCAAAGTCTGATTCAATAAGTCGCTTGTCTTCCTCAAGTGGGAGATTTCTTAACCCTGAAAATAAGGACAAATGGGGACGATGGCATCTGGCTGAGCAGGCTGGGAACGAGTGAAGTGCCCAGCCACCTCCTGGTACAAGCAGGCGCCCTGGGACAGCTGGGGCTGGGATTACTCCTGCGATAATTTGAGAGAATTAGGGATATACCTTAAAACAAACTCCGTTCCTTTTAGGAACAACATGAATCTGCCATCGTTTATTTAGACTTAAAAAAAAATAATTTCTGTTATGCAAACAATGTTTTAGAAATTTTACCAATTACGGAATGGAGAATATCTTGGTTATTTGTCTTGGTTATTTATCTTGTTTGTTTTTTTTTTAACATGCAATTTTTTTATTGTTTTGTAAATCTATTTGTACAATTAATACTCTCGTATTAACTTCACAAACAGTGTAAAGAATGTACTACAATGATAATATTAACTTTGTTGATCTTGTAAGAGTACTTCTGGCTTTACTGTTTCAAGACCTAATGAAAAGTCTAGGATTATCTTCTTTAGGACCTTGAAGAGAATACATATTTTAATCATCCTTCTCTTTAAGACTTTGAAGATAAGGAGCAAAAACACTGTTGCCCATGGAGGCCAGGACAGTAATAATTGCAGCGTGAGACGTTCAGGAGACTGGGTCGTGGCCCGTGGCTGCACGGGCTGTGTATGGACGACCGCAGGAGGTGTCCCCAAACAATGCACACAAATCTAGGGCGATGGTCATTATGCGTCCGTAGGCACTGCTACAGCTATTCCAATGGAACCTCAAGTATTTCAGTACACGTATCAGGGACACTTAAGACGCTCAAATGACCAAAAGTTTTTGAGGACAGAAACACCACAAGTAACTACTAATATCAGGGAAAGTTTCATAAAGTTTTTAGTAGTTTTTCTCATGAGTGGAGCGTCATGCAGAAAAGGATTTAGTAAGACACTCAAGTGTTGGAGTATTGGTACTGGAGGCAGGACGACTACGTGCCTTCAGAGTAACTTTTATGTAAAAACGTTGCAATTTGCGGCATTTCCAAAACTAAGCGAAATCTCGACCGGGTTAAAAGCATATCCTTCTCGAGGAAGGCTGCTCTCACACAGCAGGACCAGAACCTCGATCCCCTTTACCCTTATCTGGGTTGGTCAAACCCTGGAGCGTGGACTCACTGTAGGGTGCTCGCATGTACCCGCTGTGTGCTGCGCACATTTTCCTCTGCGGCTGAAGGCAGGAGTCTCTGTTTCCTTCCTTTCCTTCTATTTACTTCTTACTTTAATTGGAATAGCAAAAGTTTGTCGTGAGGCCTGAATAAAATTGTTCTCTTCCATCTTTTTCTCTGTAATAGACTAAGGTT
Source organism: Vulpes lagopus (assembly GCF_018345385.1). Lineage (NCBI taxonomy): Eukaryota > Metazoa > Chordata > Mammalia > Carnivora > Canidae > Vulpes > Vulpes lagopus. The sequence goes on from NC_054836.1 coordinate 59,999,862, forward strand.
GCCAACAGTATTTATAGGGTCATTATTTTCAACTGTTTCTTGACACCTAACAATATTATTTTAAGCTCCAGCCAAGAGGATTTCCAATAATTATATAATGTCTCTCGGTAATGATCTGTTGCTTAAGATACACATTCTGCTTTACCTTTCAACACATACTTGATAACCTCTCATTTACTAACTATAATTGAGGCAAATTCAGTCTTGGCTAATTAGGGGCTCTTAGTAGCCCCTCATACATGTTATTCTTGATGGCATATCAATAGAATTAGGGTCTACTTTTTAATTTTTAATTATAGTAATAAAAATGTGCAATTTAAAAATATTAGAATGTTTAAGGACATTATAACTATTTTACAAATAACAAGTCCAGTGTCCTACTGGGGATATGCAAAACAACAAAACCTTCACAACCAAACCAGAATTGCTTGTCAAGCTTTCCTTTCAAAAGCTAACTTGCAGCCATGTCAGATGCTCAGGCATCAAAGAAAAGTGTACCTCACCAGGACAGTTGAACTAGGCATCATTTTGCATGTGTGTGTGTGTGTTAAGCAAGCTCTTTGCCCAAGGTGGGGCTTGAACTCGACCCTGAGATCAAGGGTTACATGCTCTACCTACCAACTGAGCCGGCCAGGTGCCCCTCAACTAGACACGACTCTAATGTCGGCCCCCTTGCATCCACTTCAGTTAGCTCCACTCGTTATTGTGGTCACACAAAAAGTCTTCGAAAAAAGTTTGGTGAAGGGGCTGGAGTTGAAGTAGGTAATATCTTTATAGAGAAAGAAATTCTACTTCTGCTATGAACTGCTGGCAAGCTTTGTAGTAAACAGGTCACCAGGATGAAAAATTGAAGACGTTCACACACACACACACACACACACACCCCTACCTACAGTGGCCTCTTTCCAGATGCGTCTACCTGTTTGCACCATAGAACACGCGCTTTAGCTATACCAAGAGCAAACATAAAGGGAACAACATCAACCCAATTTCCTATCCCGTTCAACATTTTTGAAAATTACCACATAAAAAAAAAAAAAAAAGTAAAAAGAGAATTTGGAAGTAAAACATATGCTTGTAAAGTCAGAGCAATACCAAATGGAAGCAGAAGTTGCTAATATGGTTTCAGTATTTTGTAAAAGAGCCAGCTGGATAGATGATAATTTTTATACCCCTGCAGGGCATCAAAGCTTTTAGGAAATCATTCTTTTCACACATATTAACACTTAGCTTATTAAAACAGATGATACTTTTATTGTAAAACAGCCTGGGTAGAGGCTAGAAGTGTAAAATATGAAAGGGAAGACTCATTTTGACCACCCAACCTGACAAACAGCGAACACTGACACAACAGACCATGGTGGAGATGATGACGTAGCAAGACCTTCTGTACCTGCCACAGCTGAAGTGTCACCACGAAGCCCGTGAATTGCTGTTATGAAAACATTTGCAGTAACTTGCATAATTAAATGAAACTGCCAGAAAAGCATTTCTAAAATGCAGGGGAGATGTAACATAAATAAATACAGTTCAAAGCAGATATTCCATTTCAGAATCAGCATTGTGAATAATGTGAAGTTACAACCCAGCAAAGTGCCACTTCCTTTGACTTGACTGTTAAATAATTACAAATGAGTGACAACATTGTGATTGAAATGGATTGCTCTCTTAGTTTCCTTTCCAGACACTAGACAAGTGAAACTTCATGATCACGCTCTCTAAGACCACAACCTCCCCATTTCTAGGAGTTGCCAAGGGTAAATGAAGACTTCTGTCCTGACACAACTGCGGGGTCATATTGTGAGTGGGCATCAGGGCTGTAAATCAAGATAAAAACGTTCAGTAACTGGGGAGTGGCAGATATTTGGCTTCAGTGCAGTTTATGTCTTTGTTTAACTAGGGAGCATTATTTGGACTTGAAAAACTTTTATAGGAGGAGCCAAATCCATTACCGCTTGATTCTGTTTATGGAAATGCTGCTGTACACAGTGATAAACTGGCTATCATCCTGCTTGTTAAAATTAACCTCAGAAGGTTTTTGAGACTCTCATTCTAACAGTGACAGTTTTCATGTACAAAAGAAGCCAATTAAGGCTTCTGTCAACAGTCAGAGAAATAAAATTATCAACTATATCAGCTGCACAGAAGAAAAAGTACCGGGAGAGGAGCCTGCTTTGCAAACACAGCAGTCAAAGGTGGTTTTTCCTGCACATATTTCTAGGATGCCAGGAGGCCTTGCAAGGGCAGTTACTTACATCAAACAGCTTTTCTATATACATTTCTTCATTGACCTTCTCTCGAAGGATATCCTGGTTTTGCCGAACAAACATGATATAGGTATCTGCCAAATCCATTCCTGGTTTCTGTTGAGGGAGCAGAGCGTGGGGAATAAAAGATCAGGTCTCAGTGGTGAAAGTATTATTTAATCACAACCTTAGAAAACAATTCACTCTATCATTTCAAGGCTTACGTTAGTAAAATATGCTCAATACCAAAATTGACAATGCACACCTTCAGTAAATTCCCTAATTAAAATAAATAAAAGTTTATTACTGACGTCCGTAACTCGAGGTCACAGTCACTCATCATTACTAAAAGGAGTAGAGAGACATGTGGCTGCAAAGTACCAGTTATGTTTTTTCTTTAAGGGCTATCTTGAAAGGTTAATATGCCAAGCAGTAAAAATGAATGAATTTTTTTAAAAAGTCCCCAACTGCAATAATCATTTAATTGCCAATATAGTCAATTGTCACCGTCTCTGGCTCGTTATCCATATAAAAAAACAAAAATGTTACTTTTCCTTGGATTGCCCTCCTCAACTACTCTAGGTGCTCAAGGCATACAAGCTACATTTTCTTATTGAGTAAAATATTATTGGGAAGATACTGGGCAAAAATTTTAATGGATCACGAACTGAAATGTAAACCGAAATTTTGAGGATTATCCATTGCTTCTACTCATTTATATTCATCAATACTACGTCAAAGATTTATTTTATTTTAGAAATACAATAAGAATATTGATGAACCAATTTTCTAAGAAGAGTCTAAAGTGGGAATCAGGTAACTTTCCGAAGTTACCCAGCGTCTGGTGTCTTGCAATGCCAGAGGAGAGAGGCCAGTTAATACAATTATTCCTTGTTACAGAGTCTACAAGATCAGTCGCAGGAAGGGACAAACACCTGAATGGCGTCTAAAAAGTTTTTCTTCTGGACTTCTCTTTAGTTCAAGTTTCACACAGGTGGACTAGTTAATAAAAATACTCATTTGGATGATCTACACTCTATTTGTTTGATTAGAATACGGCATTAATCAGAACAGAATGGTGGAGCGAATGCTCAGATGAGTCAGCTGGTCTTGCATCATTAATGTACCTTATAACTTCTATCAACGGACTCATTTTGCTAAAGTAAATCTTGCAAAGAAATGAGGTGAAAGAGAATATGGGTCATTTAACTATTACCACTGAGGGGGAAACAGGTCATAGTTCTGAATAAGGCAGCGCCTCTCCTTAAAGAACAACAAGTTCTTATCGCTTTTTGGGGGGTGAGTGTGGGGGGAGTAAATTTTATATATGGTGATAAAACTGCCCATCTCTTCGCCAGTGTGTAGGAAATGAACATCTCATTAACAAAAATCAAATTGGTTTCCTGGTAACGGAGTGGCTTCTGGGTCCTGAGAGTCGCAGGAAGCTCTTACTGCTCTTACATTTGGGCAGAGGGAGATACATACCACGTACAGTCAAGGATCCTTTCAAACATGTCCCAATATAAACAAAATTAGTTATTAGTTATGATTTGAAACCACTGCTTAAAGGTCTTCACTGGTCTTTCCTTGAAGAGCGTCCATGTACCACGTGGTGACTATGTTTCAACATAATGGAGGTGACTTACCCAAGTCATTCCTTCACTGTTTTTCCACCTAATTCTCTCAAGCAAGGTTTGAAAGTTTAAATGAAATGACAAGGATAACCAAGAACGAAACGTAGGGTGGTTTGTTCTTTTTTTTCCTTTGGGGGGGGGGTGAGTATGTGTCGTGTATCAGTTTTTCCAGTGAAGAGGTCGGGCGATTTGTACAAAGTTTATTACTATTAATACTTGAGGACGGCTGACCCGGGAGACAAGCACTTCTCTCCACGCTTCTCAAACTCTGTCAAAGCACCGAAAATGAGAACATCCAGTGCACAGAATGAAAATGACCAGACGGCACACTTCTATGTATACTGGGTAGGGAGGCGGCTAGGCTCGGAGCTCCAGGCAGGTGCCTGGAAATAATCCTCCGTGACGTAGGCACGCACATGCTGCCGTGGGCACCGCCTGGCTGAACTGGGAGGCAGAGGGTATGCCAACCCGAGGCTTGCTCTCTCCACCATTTCTCCCCCCACTCAGCCCCAGGCTTATCTCTCCCTTTCCACAGAAGAGTAGGCTTGAGAGTTTTACGTAGTCAATCACTTGACCCATCAGCCTCATTGGAAACGAAGCTGTAGCTGGGGGGACTGGGGAATAGTGACTTTAAACACGTGGGCCGTGGGCCCGTAAACACGTGGCCGTAGACTCTAAGGTCCTTTTTCCCGTTTCTTTGATCTCCTTCAAGGTAACATTCGACATAATGAAACACCAGCCAGGAAGAGTTTATCTTCTAACATCTAAAACTAACAAACACTTTACGGTTTAAGCCCAAAAGAAAAGTAAATGCTGTTCCCGTTGGCAGACCCAAGGGAAATGATACTGAATCCATGGGTGCAGGCAGTTCTACACCTTTCTAAGGAAAGAAGAATCTCTGGTTGAGGGTGTGAAGTGAAGCTCATTTAAAAGTTTATTTCGACAAAATTAAGTGCTTGTCCTTTTCTTTTTTTGAAATTGTATTTCCTCCCCTTTTGGCAAATTAAGATCCACTTGCCTGGAAAACAAAACCCAGAATTCTTACATTTCTCATTAGCATTATTTCTTTCTTTATCTTTGAGCTGTTTACCTATTCTTGAAACTGTGACATATGGGAATTTCACACCTAGTGAATATATTTTCATGTAGCTGTGGCATGAGACTATAATCATTAAAAGAATATACACAAGTAAGAGTAACTGCAACAGTTGGTGACATTTACCAATTAGAATTCTAGTTCTTTATCCCTTCCTTTAGTGTATGAAGGGTAATTATCTCTGATAAATTGCTGAAAAAAGATGTAATTTTCCTTTTAAACAGTTTCTACTTACAGTACAAATGTGTTTGGATAGAAGACATTATCACTGGTTCAGTGCTCCTTTGTGCAAAGACTCTGTTTTATGGCAGTAAAATTTACATACTTTGGAAGTCACTGCATCTAATTCTATTATTACATGTTATGCATTTAACTTCATCATTATACGGTATCTTATTAGGAAATGAGGTTTTGTTAAAAAGTAAAAACTGAACACGCTGTTTTTGTGTGTGTGTGTGTGTGTGTGTGTGTGTGTGTGTTTTTTGGTGTGTAAACGAATGGGATGCTCGAGGCTGCCAGGCGGAGACAAGGAATTCCTACACATGCTGGTACAGGAGGGCGTCCACTACCCTTCCAAAGGAGACGTCTGCTAAACTTCAAAAACTGTGGTTTTGGAGGAGTTTTTAATCAAGAATGTTGTGTTCTGCAGAGCTATGTTTAGAAATCTCTTCTATACTGGTAATCGCAGTTTTCTTAACAAAATTGAGGAAAGAACATTTAAAATCCACATAGCAAGCACGCTGCGCATTAAATACCACTGAGAGCCAATGCTTTTTTTCATCCCCCCATTTAAATCTCTGAGATCCTTGGTTCACTGGGCACTAACTTCTCCATCTTATTAGGGCAGTGCTCTCTAACGCAAAACAGGAATTCTGGAATTCTAATTTGATTCCAAAAAAGAACAAAATGTGACTAACAAAGTCCTAATAAAAGGACACAAATACCTAAAAAATTCCCCTATGATCATAAAGGAATCAATAAATGTGGAAGGACCTGAAGTATGGTAAAGAGAGTGCCTCTTGACTTCGGCTGCGTAAGTAATTGAAAACCAGTGAGCCAATAAGTTTAAGTAAGGGTGTAGGCTCCAGCAAGTTTTTTTTCAAGCATTAATCACTGGTTAACCTAGTGAGATGAAAATGCTGTTTAGAAAGAGAGAGAAAAAATTCCTTGCTAATTATACGCTGCAAATGCTCTTACTTCCTGCTGCTACACCTAATCCCACAGGTGCACGTCTTCAGTCCCCTATTCACGGGGAGGTGTGTGCAATGCTGAAGTCATTTTCCACAGCAACGGATTTAGATGCAGAAGAAGCCGCTTAACCTTCCACGGGAGGTTAACAACACACTATGCAAACACTGTCATGGTGTCTAGTTAACAAGGAGACAAATTTTGAAATAAACTATTCCAGTCTCAAAGATGAAGCAGAAGCTACAGTATAATTGACTTAATTTGAAAGTATACTTCTCAGAACCTACAAAAGCTTGCCTTGAAGAAACAATCAAGAGTGGAACTTTGATATCCTGATTTCCGATAATTTGCACATATGGATCTTCTGAGATTTCAAACAATCACAAGTCTCCTCAGTTTGAAATTGTAATAGGAGGAATTTTTATTATCTCAGCTCCAGCGTTTCAGATTCAGAAGTAGTCTGTAATTGATCACCAGGGACCGTAGGACACAATTCTACAAACATATGACTTATCCAGGTATTATTAACGATACTATAGATCTTTCTTTCACTGTGTAATATACTCTTTATTACTTTGGCATCCATGCAGCAATTTCTTTAATTTTACATCTGAGCAAAAATGTTCTTAAAGTTAAGCTTTTCAAAAGCATTTAGAGTAGGCTAAATAAATTCTAGATCCTCGAAAACTTAAATAGGTTTGAGCATACCCATGATGATTTTGTTGTAAAAATATATCTTTTACCAATTCCGTACAAGTAGAATGATTATATTGTATTCACATAGAAAAGCAAAAGGAAACAAATGGAAGTAAAGCCTTCAAACTAGATTTGCCCCGTCTTAGGTATTACATAAGCCAGGGAAGAGGAATAATTCATAAAAGTGGGCGGAGGGGGGGAGAAATGTGAACAAAAACATCACAAGGATATACATTTTTCAAGATTTTCTAATAATAGTGTATCTGACTTTTTTGAAACAATGAAAAAAAAATCTCAGTGTTCTTTAAACAAACAAACAAAAACCCCATAAAACCCTCCACACTATGATTTCAAGCAGTGAAGTGGCCAGAATTACCTTTCTCTTAAATTCAGCAGTATTCAAAACTCCATTAACACTGCTATACATTTTGACTCCAAATTGGAAGGCAGAAAATTCAGGTTTAAAGACAATGTCACCCACACCCCCTGGAAAACATCCATTAGACTTGGGACACGCCTGTTTCCCGTATGCACACCTCCTTCAATCCCACATTTCTAAGGGAGAGACTTCCATTCCTCCTCTTGCTCTGGATAAGGATCTCCATCTCGGGTCTGCTCCCTATGAACATAATTAGTAGAGAGCAGGTTCCTACCCTAATGCTACGAGAGTATATCATACCAGAATCTGCTGTGATTAATACTGAGACCTCACGGAGTCATATTGTTTTCACTCTTGAACTCACATGGATGCTTCACAGGATTTCTTCTACACAGGGATATGTTGTTACTCACAGGTGTAAGCATTTGTACGTACAAATATTTTGTCGTACAGTCGTGGAAAAAGGTTATTTTAAATATGAAAAGGGATACTGAATAATGGTTTAAAACCTTAGCCTGAAATACTCCAGGAAAAGAGGCAGGTGGACTTTGAACTGAGATTTATGGGCTCAAGGTTAATCCCATCATGTCTTGCCCATTTGACACTATGAGCTTCCGGTATTTCTCTTGCTATTTCTGTAATAAGGATCACTAACACCTGAGAGTTCCGAGGGACAGGTGCTGATACAGGACTACCGAGCAAGGAAAGTGCTAATAGGTGAAGCACATAATTCCTTTACACTCTCATTTTCATAAGTAATGATTATGATGTGAAGATTTTTTTTTAAGACTATTTATTCATGAGTGACAGAGAGAGAGAGAGGCAGAGACCCAGGCAGAGGGAGAAGCAGGCTCCATGCAGGGAGCCCGACGTGGGACTCGATCCGGGGTCTCCGGGATCAGGCCCGGGGCTGAAGGCGGCGCCAAACCACTGAGCCCCCCGGGCTGCCCAAGGTGAAGGTTTTTGATCCCGCAGTTTATAAACATGTTCGCTCACCTCTCCCTGGTCTGTCTACAGGTGTTATGATGTCAACCCTACAAACTACACGGAGGACCTGAAGACGTGAAATTAAAATGCTGTGGGTATTATTTAATTTAGCTTTTAAAAGTGAGACTGACTGGGACCGATTTATTCAGTCCCAATCTGGAACATTTCAGATTTTGGCCTCAAGGGGCCTTGAGGATGTTGGGATGTCAGAAGTCCAGCGGTGGTCCAGGGATTTCCTTCGTAAGGGAAGAGCCAGCCCGACAAAACAGACAACAGAGAAAACAAAAGAAGAGGAGAGAAGCAAAATGCTCATCTGGGCAGGGCGGCGGGCAAGCTCCGTGCCCCTACAGCCCTGCAGCGGGGACTTAATCCGGTCCTGCTGTGCAGCCCTCCCCCAGGGCACTATGTCCCTGCGGCCAGTGCTCCATTCTCTGGGTTCTTCCCGGCTCTTACCCTGACGTAAAGCACTGAGTATTCAAGTGGCCTCATCTAAGAAATAAATAGTATCTTGACGCAAAGGAAGGAGGGAAAATACTGTAAAACTGACCGACTACATCTTTATTTTTAATTTTAAAGAAAACCTTTATTCAACTGTTAACCATCACCAATGGGCACTAATGAACTTTTTTTTAAAGTAATTGCTACACCCGATGCGAGGCTTAAGCTCACAACCCCAAGATCAAGAGTCACAAGCTCTACCGACATAGCCAGGTGCCCCTGACTGTACCTTCAAAAGTCACCTGTGACACGGGGCACCTGGTGGCACAGGCGGTCAGACCGTCAGCTCTTGGTTTCGGCCGGGGTCTGATCTCCGGCGGTGGAGCGCCCTGGGCGTGCAGTCCGTTGGGCGTCTCTCCCTCTTCCTCTGCCCATCCCCACTGCAGGCTCTCTCTCCCCGGATAGTATTCCCCCTGTCTTATTCATCTATTGAAGGACATTTTGGTTGCTTCCAAGTTTTGGTGATCACGGATAAGGTGGGTAGGGACATCTGTGTGCAGTTTTGGTGTGGATGTTCACTTTCAAAGCGGCTGGATAAATACCTAGAAATGCAGTGGGTGGGCTGCATGGTTAGACTAGCTTTGTAAGAAACTGCCGGTCTCGTAAAGTAGTTGTACCATATATTATATTTACACCAGCAATGAATGAGGGTCCCTGTTGCTCTGCATCCTTGTTAACATCTTGCTATTGTCAATTTTTTTTAAAAATTTAAATTTCAGCCACACTAATGGGTGTGTAGGGGTGCCTCACTGCATTTCCCTAACAACAAATGATGTTGGGCATCTTTTCTGAGGTTTATTTGATATCCTTATGTCTTGGCTATAGTGTCTACTCTGGTCTTTTGCCATTTTTCAAATTGGGTTGTTTTGTTATGTTGAGTATTAAGAGCTCTTTGTACATTTTATTTTTTTTAATTTATTTTTTATTGGTGTTCAATTTGCCAACATATAGAACAACACCCAGTGCTCATCCTGCCAAGTTGCCCCCCTCAGTGCTCTTTGTACATTTTAGATACAAGTTTGTTACCAAATATGTGTCTCTGGCTTGTCTTTTCATTCTCTTAACAGTGCAGAGTAGTTCATTATTAAGTCCAATTTACATTGTTTTTCTCTCATGGATGTTTTCGGTGTTGTTGCACCTAAAACCTCATCATCAAATCCAAGACCACCTATATTTTCTTTTATGCTTTCTTCTGGAAGTTTGATAGTTTGCATTTTGCTGGTAGGTTTTTGATCAGTCTTGAGTTACCTTTTTGACAGATGAACCAGTGTTCTCCTTTCTCATGAGTTTCTCCTTAAAAGACTGCTTTAGAGAGGCGTATTTGTTGGAGTTTTAGCATAAAAAACAGTAAGAGTTAATAGCAACTTACAGCTTTTGAGGTTAATATTCACCGGCATCAGTAATTGAGGTGTAATGTCCAGATCCGAGGGAGGAACTCCTCCCTTACTAATCTCCCAGGGCCAGACTATGATTTAGCATCCTCTGCTGGAGCAGGGGGGCAGCTTGATTTAATACTGACACTGGCATGCGAATCCCTCGAGGGAGCGACAAGTTACTGGCTCGATACAGAGCTTGGGTCCAGTTGTTGTGGCTGCTTTAACGTACGTCTGTTTCTCTACCTCTTTCATCCTAGACACTGACTGGCTTGCGGGCAGTCAATGTATATTTTTATCATGTAAGCCCAGAGCCTAGCACTTGGTGTTAAATAAATAGTGAGTTCAGTGAAGACACTGAAGACGTCTACTAGAGACAATAACAATTCCTCCGACGATATATCCCTTTGACCAGCCACCACATCCTTTGGGAAGAGGAGGCATGACTAATTATCATCAACTATTTGAAGGGCTATCATGCAGAAGAGGGTTTAGAATCAAGGAAGAATTCACAGAGATGCAGATCTTCAGCTCATTAGACATAAGCCTGCAATCACCAAAAAAAATCACGGAGCCTGAATGAATCTCTGTGAGGCATATGAAGGGAAGGCAGTTTCTGCAATGAGGCGGAGGATGAATGAACCGCTTTCTCTATCTTTCAACTCTCAAGTTCTGTAAGGTCTAACAGATCTAGCACAGGGTCAAATTAAGAACCTCGAAAGCCGTGGGGCGCCTGGGCGGCACAGTCGGCTAAGCATCCACCTCGTGGTTTTGGCTCAGGTCATGAGGCTGAGCCCTGGGTGGGGCTCTTCCGCTCAGTGTGGAGTCTGCTTGAGATTCTCCTCCCCTCTCCTCCGCCCCTTCCACTCGTTCTCTATCTCTCTAAAAAATAGAATAAGTCTTAAAAAAAAAAAAAAAAACTTCAAAAGTCCTAAGAATAGAAATAATGATGGTATCCCATTCCATTTTTAATTCAAAATAAAAACAAAGCTGTATTCTAAGCATGTTAAGAATTTCAAGGAACTTCACGTATTCCTACGATTACTTGTCTTGTCTTAAGATAGGGAATATAAACTCTCCTTAATTTTTCCTTTCTCTCTGTTGTGCTGTTCTTTTGCAAGACCCTACACATGTGATTATTTCTGCTTATTGCCCAGTGCTGATTTTCTAATTCTTAGGTACAAGACAAAGAGGACACCAAGAATTCTTTGGGAATCATTTGTGAAATAAAAAAGCCTTGTTCCAAAGAAACTCTATGCAGAGCTGGGAAAATCCATAGCCTTTTCCTTAAAAAATATCCGTTTAGGGATCCCTGGGTGGCGCAGCGGTTTGGCGCCTGCCTTTGGCCCAGGGCGCGATCCTGGAGACCCAGGATCGAATCCCACGTCAGGCTCCCGGTGCATGGAGCCTGCTTCTCCCTCTGCCTGTGTCTCTGCCTCTCTCTCGCTCTCTGTGTGACTATCATAAATAAATAAAAATTAAAAAAAAAATATCCGTTTATACTCTTAACTACAGGAAGCAAACTGATGGTTACCAGAGGGGAAGTGGGTGGGTGGGTGCGGGGGGACAGGGGAAGTAGGGTTTGGGGATTAAAGAGTACACTTACCATTATGGAAAAAAAGATTTAAAATATTCATTTATAATAATTATGGCAGCAATAAATCTGGGGGTTATTCGGTCCACAGTAAAAATAAGAGCCATTTAAGAAGATGTGAATGGACATTTCTCCAAAGACATACAAATGGCCAACAGATACATGAAAAGATGCTCAACATCACTTGGCATCAGGGAAGTAACCACAGGGAGATCCCACCTCACACCTGTCAGAATGGCTAAAATGAGTAAGTCAGGAAACAACAGATGTGGGTGAGGATGGGGAGAAAGGGGAACCCTCTTGCACTGCTGGTGGGAATGCAGGCTGGTGGAGCCACTGCGGAGAACAGTATGGAGGGTCCTCAAGAAGTTGAAATAGAGCTACCCTATGACCCAGCAATTTCACTACGGGGTATTTTTCCCAAAGATACAAATGTACTGATCCAAAGGGGTATCTGCACCCCAATGTTTATAGCAGCAATGTCCACAATAGGCAAACTATGGAATGAGCTCGGATGTGCATCCACAGATGATGGATAAAGATGTGGTCTACACAGACAATGGAATACTATCCAGCCATAAAAAGAGTTTTCTTGCCATTTGCAATGACGTGGATGGAACTAGAGGATATTATGCTGAGCGAAATAGGTCAATCAGAGAAAGACTATCACATGATCTGACTCATATGTGGAATTTAAGAAACAAAACAGAGGATCATAGGGGAAGAGAGGAAAACATAAAGCAAGATAAAGTCAGAGAGGAGACAAGCCATAAGGGACTCTTAACCATAGGAAACAAAACTGAGGGCCGTGGAGGGGCATGTGATGAGCACTGGGTGTTACACAGGCTGATGAGTCACTGACCTCTACCTCTGAAACCAATACTACATTATATGTTAACTGAATTTAAATAACATTAAAAAAAATAAGAGCCATCTACAACTGGTATACAGGGCTTGCCAGTCCCTAAACCACTAACGTTCATAATGACAAGCTAGGTGTGATGCTACCCAAGCACAATCTCAAGCAAAGATAAGATGACTTATATTCCAATTTATTTATTTATTTATTTATTTATTTATTTATTTATTATCTATTTATATTCTGTTTTTATTATTTACTTATATTCCATTTTATATATGTATATATGTATGTATTTATTTATAGATTTTATTTATTTATTCATGAGAGACAGATGGAGAGGCAGAGACCCAGGCAGCGGGAGAAGCAGGCTCCACACAGGGACCTTGACGTGGGACTCGATCCCAGGACGCCGGGGCCACGCCCTGGGCCGAAAGTGGTGCTAAACTACTGAGCCACCCAGGTTGCCCAACTTATATTCCATTTAGTTTCAATTTGTAAGTTTTATTTACATTGTGCTCAAATTCTTTGCAAAGCGATACATATGCCAAGATATATGATTAAACAGAACATAATAGGCCTTGATCATACATATGTCATAATAGGATGAAGGCAAAACATAATTGCTTAGGATTATCAATTTAAAATATGTTAACTGTAACATATTTTATAATTGTAATGTAAGTTACAAATGTAACTTGTTGATTATATTTGTCCTGTGAATTTTCTAATGGTAGCTCATGGTATCTTAATCTTTGAACAGATTTACAGGTTACAAATTATTTTCCAAGAATTCTGCAAAACGCCAAGTGTTTAAAATAAGTGAATATTGATTCATACTACATTTTTATTCAGAAAACTAGTTATTTGGGGCACCTTGGGTGGCTCAGTGGTTTAGCGTCTGCCTTCGGCCCAGGCCGTGACCCCGGGGTCTTGGGATCGAGTCCCGCCATCGGGCTCCCTGCATGGAGCCTGCTTCTCCCTCTGCCTGAGTCTCTACCTCTCTTTGTGTGTGTCTCTCATGGATAAATAAATAAATAAAATCTTAAAAAAAAAAAGAGAGAAAACTAGTTCTTTAACTGGTTCATCTCTATTGTTACTGTAACTCCTATGAGAAACCTGGCACAGCTTTCATATAAAGCAAAGAGACAGTAAGCATTTTTCTGTAAATGGTCTGAGGCATTTTGTACCCCGTCCTGGAGTATTAGAACCACCCTCTGCGACCGAGCTGACGTGTTCTCATAGTGACTTGATCTCCACGAGAGTTCCTGAGTTAAAGCGGAGAAAGGACACTGAAATCACCATGTCAAGCCTTGTTATGAGAGTTAGCACTTGCTGAAGGAAAATAAACTGCTCCCTGAGGGAATGGCACTCACTGCTTTAAAGATCTGAAATAAATCTGTGGTAAACCGTAATTATTTAAGATAGAGTTACACACACACACACACACACACACACACACACACAGTTTTTAAAAGCAAATAAAAAATACTTACTGGAACATCAACGTATTTTGCAGCTGCTTTCACCTTAAGTGGAAAAGAGATAATTATGAGAATTATTTTCTTAGCTGCTAGATAAGCACTATGACAGCAGTCAAAAGACAGCAGAGGAGAACTCATTCAAATACTTACAGTGAATGACAGGATGGATGAAAAGAAAGTGCCTTCATCGTATCTCGACAGCTTGGATAACACCCCTTCCAACACTGAAACAAACTGTAATCATTTATAGTGAGTATTTAGAATATTACAAATTCATAACAGGGGGAATAATTTCTGGACCAACTTCCCCCACAGCACAAAAATCCACAATGAATAAAGTGACAGCGGAGGGCTGACTTGTAAGGTTCACTCTTTCATGTGAAGATGAGCCCTACGGCCCTTTTCCACTGCTGGAAATAATACACACACACACAAAATTTTTTTTAAGATAAAAAAATAATATGTAATAGCAGCCTTTTCACAGAACACATGAGGTACTTTAAACCATTAATAAAGAAGTTGAAGTTCCCGAGGCTAAACTCAGTATTGATGTTTAGAAGCAAGGATGGTCAAGCTTCCTCAAGTTCCTTTCTCTCATAGTTGGCCATTCCCTGACTTTCTCTATCTATCATCTATCTATCATCTATCTATCACCTATCTATCTATCTATCTATCTATCTATCTATCTATCTATCTATCACCTATCACCTATCTATCATCTATCTATCTATCTATCTATCTATCTATCTATCTATCTATCTATCTATCACCTATCACCTATCTATCATCTATCTATCTATCTATCTATCTATCTATCTATCTATCTATCATCTATCTATCTATCATCTATTTATTTCTATCTATTGAAGAAGTTGAATAAAAGTGACCAGGTAACAGGAGGAATGTGTGACATTCGATGCTCCTGTGACACTGCAGGGAAGCCCGACAGTAGGTGCCGGGCCTTTACCGAGAGGCTCTAACTAGACACACAGGGATCAAATCTGCTCTCAGAAGCTTACGAAGCAGTTGGAGAGAAAACAGACGAACGTGCTGCAGGCTACAAGGGAAAGAGCCCGAGACCGAGGTTCTAGATCCTGATTCCAACACTGACCACCATGGGGGCTCGGGCCAGCACGACGCCCACCGGGCCCTCCACGGTTACCACTGTGCGTGCGCCCACGCCCCGTGAGTGTTACGGATTTGAGATTCATCTCACGAGTGCTTTACGTTTCTACAAGTTCATTTCTCTGTGAGGTCACAGTTAAGACGTGTACACATCCTACGACCAAGGGTGTGGGGAGTTAGAGGTCATCCAGTGGAAATACTAAGACAGGAGGAGGACTCAGTAGGAATCTACCGCCACACACCTTTCCTCTTTAGAACCAAAATAACACGCGCTATTGACAAATTATAAACTCCCAAAGGGGGACTCCTGACAAGGTTTTTCAAATACGAAAAGGGAAATTAACGAAGGCCGGTCTTTGTTCACATAGCAGCTTCTTCAACAAAGTGATAACAGTGCTAGGGACGCGGCTTATTGGTCTCCGGTGGCCGCGAGCTCACCCAGAGCGCACGGGAGCCCGCGTCTCTCTGTGGCTGGTCAATTACCGCAAAGTAGCGTCTGCGCGAGGAGCACGGGCTCCCCAGGGCCCCGCCCGCGCCACATGATGTAAGGAACGGAAACAGGGCTGCGGCCGGAGCCACGCCTTCGGGGAGGGACAGTCCTGCACGGCTGTCAGGTATCCTAAGGGACACAAACAGCAAAACCCGCAAAATCACCCATCGCTCACAACCAGAGGTCAATGAACAAGAACGTTCCTGCTATCATCTTTTTTTTTTTTCCTCAGTAAAAATACCTAAGTCCCTTTTGGGCTAGAAGCATCTTTATCTTTTTCCCCTTTAAGGCTGATTTTTATTTCTCCGTGGAGTTTCCAGTTATGGGACATCTGCCTAAGAGTGGCAGCCACGCATGGAATCATCCCTTACGGTTGGCATCTTATAATCGGGTTGATCGCTTGGCTCCATCGGCTTCCTCGGAATTCCTGACCCAAGCGACCCCCCCCCCCCGCTGGGGTCGCTGGCCACCCCCTCCTGCCCGCACCTCCGAGACAGCTGGGCCTGCACGGTCCGGTGTTGCCCCACGGTCCTCCCCTCGCCATCTGTCCCTCTTCCAGGCACCCTGCGCCACCCACGGCACCCAGGGTTCCCTCCGCCTCCCCGTTACTAGCCCAGAGGCTGCTGGACTGGGTGACATAAAAGCCGACGTCTTTTCCTCAGAGCTCTGGAGGCCGGGAGTCCAGCGACGAGACGACGGTGCATTTGTGTCTGGTGGGAGCCCACTTCCTGGTTCAGAGATGACGGCTTTTGGCTGCATTTCCACACGGCAGAAGGAGCTGGGGAGCCCCCAGGATGCCCCTTAGAAGCGAAGGCCGCTAACCCCATTTATAATAGCTAGCTACAGTAGGCTCTTTTAGTTAAAATTACTTATAATTAAGTAAAATTAACATTTCAGTTCCTCGGTTGCACTGGGCCCGTACCAGTGGCCGTGGGCACGCGTGGCTGCAAGGCCGTGCACTGGAGGGGGCTGGTGAGTATTTTTAGACCGCAGAAAGCTCTGCTGAACAGCACTGATCTCTACAACACTGTTTCCTTACTTGAGTCAAATATACTATTTTTCCGATTAACAGATGTATTTGACATAAAAAAAGAGTCCGTTTTCTCCTTCGCCAGGAGAGAACGCAGAGGGCACACAGCCCTCCCCGCGCTGGCACAAATCCCGCCCTGGTCCCTTTGCCTCGCTGCCTGTTTAAGGCTCTACCAGCTGCGCGCTATCGGGCAATCTAAGGGCTTCCGTGAGGCCCCGACTCACAAAAGACGACCCGCACGGGGGCAGCGTGACGATGGGGTCGGGCCGCCCGGTTAAACTTCCCCGGCTGACTCACAGGCAAGGGCGGTCCCGTGTCACCTCCACCCCCCGCCGCGGGCCAGACTGTGCAGTGCTGCAAGCCCCTGCTCCTCCTCTGGGGCTCCGCTCCCCGGGGTTCGCCTTTCCCCCGCCTGCCGGACGCGTCTCCGTTAGCCTCTTCCCTTTCCACTTTGGGCGAAGCGGGAGGCATTCTCGTGGTGGGAGAAGTAACGAGAACAGGAACGTGCTGGAGGGGTGAGGCTGTTCTAACTGCATCTTGGTGGCTATTTCCCATCTCAACACCTGCTACCAAAGAATTTGCAAAATACAAACAAAACAAAACAAAAGAACCCCTGAAATCCCAAAGAATCTACCTGCCTCCAAATTCCAGCCTGACCCCACCATCCAGAGCGGCTCTGCCAACATTTCGGAGTCTATCCTGTCCTTTCCCAATGTGATGCAAAGACGGGTCATACTTTACATTTCTAAAATGTTAAGCTTTTTTTTCCCCCCCTTACTAGTATATTAGGAAACCTTTCCTTTATCATGAATAGTCTCTGAAACCATGGTTTCTTAATATAGATGCCCCGTCATTTACTTTACCGTTCCCTTCATGTTAGAGATTGAAGTTGCTTCCAAATTTCCATTAGAAGTAACTGCAACCCTATCAATGTATATATTGATGCACCTTGTGCATCTCTCTGAGCAGGAAAAAACCCACAAAATAGTTCTTAGGTAAGAGGGTATTCATGTGCTCCATACAGTTCCAAGCTCTCTCTCTCTAGAGAGGCCGTAACAGTTTACACTCCTGCAGACGGGAGACGGGAGTGTCCCACCTCACCTTTTCCAAAACCAAGTGTCGGTTTAAAAATACCTACACTAACTTGCTAGAAAAAGTGGCATATTCATTGTAGTTTTTCTTCATTCCTCAAATTGTGAATGAGGTTTAACGTTTTCATGCTTATTGGGCACCTGTTTTTTTCTTTTCTAAACAGCATGTCCCTCGTTTATTAAATTGGGGGTGTTTTTTCCTTTGCTTTCCGTACGTTCTTCCAATGGTTTCATGAAGCCTGACGGGGGTTCTTTGACCAAGTCTTGCGGGAGCACGGGCTCTCTCCCCTCCCATGGGCGTCCCCCCGACCGCGTCCACCCGGACCCCTCTCTGTCTTGCGTTCCAGTCTCCGTCTCTTCCCCGGCAGCCCTGGATCTCCAGTGTCGCTCATGGCAGTCTGTGACCTCAGTGGGACGGCAAATCATCTAAGGCATTCAATGGGATATTCATTTATGCTTCGTCCCTTAGACAATTAGAGGCCGTAGGGTTTGTCACAGATACGTGCGGCATCAAGCTGGAAGTCGCAGGGGCCTGCTGGGAGTGGAGAACCTCAGACCGCAGCCTGCCCACCTCCTCCGTCCACCTGCGACCAGCTCTAGAGCCTCGCCAACGGCATCCCGACAAACAGGCTACGCTCAACGACTGGTGACTGCTTGAATCGGCCAAACAGACAAGTAGAAAGAGGACGTAAATGTAAAATAATAAAGTCTTGCTGGAAGACAGAGTTATTTTTAAAAGCCAACAGCTGCAAGAAAAGCCGAGATGACTTGTAAACAAACAAAACAAATCAAAAGTTGTTGACAAAGAGTGTTCATGTTTTGTCCGGAACTCTTCTTAGAATCTCAACTTTTCTCGCAGCTATTTTTAAAACTACTATTTCTCCATTAGGTATTTAGAAACATAAGACAGATTTTTCCCCAAACATGCTCCGCAAAATGATTTTCGAATCTGACTTAAGGTGAATAAATAATACGTTACCTTTGAGACTAGCAGCGAAATGATTTCTTTTACGGTGTTGTCAATCAAATCATCTATTTTTGAATGGTATTGTTGCTGCATGTTAAAAGACAAAGATGCATTAGTTGATGTGGACACAAAACTTTTGTTCTAAGTCATAAATGCTTTAAAGCTCCCAGTTATGACAGATCGGATTTACTTAAAATGATCATTTTGAACATTAGAAGAACAAAACCTTGAAAACGATCCACCCAATCAACACTTTTTACATTGTGGTTTGAAAATTTTCCCATGTGCGCTGTTGAGTTAAGCAGCTAATGGGGTTATTATATAGATGAATTGGGTTCTTATTCTTATTCAGGCAGAGGAATGTGAAGGATACTTTTTGTCTTCTCCTCTATAATTAAGGTGGCCGCGTATTTTTCTAAAGGGTTGGTTTAGCTGGAGAAGCAAAAAGACTAGAAAAAGATTTAATTAATACAGCATTTCATGTCTGACAACTCTCATTCATAAGTTATTTTAAATGTGCTCTAGAAATAAAATGAGCTCCCAATTGTTCACTCTAAAAGGACCGTTTTGTCAGCGCACGGAGCAGCAGTTTATACAATTCTTACAATATGCTCAAGCAAGGGCAAAATTAAAATTTCATCAACAAAGGTGAATAGATGGTAACAAATTAATAGGCCATAAAAGGTATAATGAAGCAGCACTCACTCCCCATAGTTTTATCACTGCTTCCTCATGAAAAAGACGCCTTTAAGTAAATATAAAAAAGGTGTATTTAAAATAAACCTGAAAGCCTCCTTTTTTGCTTTCTTTAGAGAATACTGGAGAGTTGCATTCTTAAATTAGCAGGAGCTTTGGCTTCTGCGGTGTGTGGAGGCACATTCATTTAAACAGTAATTCTTGCTTTAGAAGCATTTATCTGACAGCCGATTGTCCCCAATAGCCACTTCACAGAAAATGTGACTTGTAAAGACTAACCCTATCTTGATGGTTCAAGGCTTCTTGGAACAGCTAACATAATGCACAGAGTAAAAGTACTCAGGTCAGTATAAACATTAGACCAACTTAACAGCTGCTGGATGAATGGTTTCCTAGGATGTAAGTTTTTGAAGGCTATTTTTTCTTCTGAAAACATGTCTCAAAGTTTTCATACACAACAAAACACCAACTTAGGTCTGCTCTGGACTACACGGGCGTGATCCCCCCACAGGCTCTGACAGTTACAAGTGGCCATCTACCTGCATAAAGAAAAAGGGAAGCATAATTCTGGAGCACGTCAATTTTCTTTTCTGCACGTATACGTGCGTGTTGATCTGTGGTCTAAAATTAATCACACACATGTGAATATGGAACTTTCCAGGCATGTGTTTCTCCTGGAGGGAAGAACTGTGTGTCTGTCTTCCTGATTCTCAAACCCGTGCTCTCCAGAAGCAACAGAAACACAGAGGGTGGATTTCTAGCACAGTAGTGTGGACCCCTTGGCTTTTTTAGAACATCCTGGAGAGAAGGAAGAGGGGCGGAAAATAAAGAAAAACAAAGGAGAAGAGAAACAGCCTGAAGACCCTGGCTGCCCGTTGAGATAGCTGGGAAGGCCCACAGACAGGGCACCAGCAGGTCCCCAGCGCCAGCAGGAGCTTATGCCAACGAGCTGTGCCTGGCTCTCCCTCCCTGCTACTCTCTCTTAACATCCTTCTCTCTCCAAATTTGTGTCTGTGCAGCAGGTGGAAGTGAGATACCAGACGAGGCTCCTCTTTGGGGGAGAACTGGAAAGGGATACAGGCGTCGGGCTTCTCACTTCCCTCTCCTGGAAAGTGCTATCGGCCATATGGGGACCCAGGTGCCCAGACCTCTGAGGGCTTCCATGTTCTTAAATATATACTTGATATGTTCCGTGTGTGTTTATATTTCATTTCTTAAAAGATTTATTGCTAAGTTATTCTCTATACCCAACATGGGGCTCACACTTACAAACCCTGGAACGAGAGTCACGGGATCTGCTGATGGAGCCAGCCGAGCACCCCTGCCATAGAGTCATCTTTTGACTCAAAAGCAATCAAATGTCATCAAAAGGCTACTGGACATAAAACTGTAGAGCTTCTACATGTTAAACTTTTAGACTGGATCAATTTGGACACATCTTACGAGGTGAGCCACTCAAGGGGTTCCTCACACCCTTTTTTATCAAGAGGCAGGTAAAGGTATGGACCCCAGGAGCCATCAAATTCTCCTATAATATTCACCTTCAGACTATTTTCTTTGACACCTGATCCAGCCAAAAGCAGTGAGAGGAGAGAGGGAGGGAGGGAGCCGGGAGGGGAGTGGGGAAGGGGGAGGAGACAGAGAGAGAAACACAAAAAATTAAAAAGGAAGAAAGTAGAGTAAATGTACTGCCCAAGGGGCAAACCCAAACAATGTAAGGTTTGTTAGGTTTTTATGATGTGACATTTTGCTATTGTAAACTTATCTGATTAGCTCGGGCTTTCACTAATATTAAAATTGCTGAGAACTTCCAGAATCTCCTCTCGCTACACAGTTGTCAGAGGTGGTCTGGAGGCCCTGGGGAGGGGAGTGGGCAGGTGGCCTCAGAATCCATATTTTACATACACATTCTGCAAGGAGAATAATTCACATACGCCACACAGAGGTGACAGAAGGTTAGGCGGGAAGAGTTGTTCATCAGGGGGTCCAGACAGCGCCCAAAGACAGCCCAGATACGCCAAAGGAGGGCACCGAGAGGAGGAGGATCTGCCTGCACAGACATCTATGCTACCTAACCTGAAACTGGTAGATATTTTACTGGGATTGATAGACTGAATTTTTGATAAAAATCCGCAAAGTTTTTGTCTGCAACAATAAAAACCTATACAATTTCTATCAGAATATTCCAAGCCGGATCGATAATCCTACATCCCAGGGCTTTGGCAAATTACAGCCCCTTTCTTAAACTCATTCTCCTTACATCTGCCCTCAAAAGCAACCGGTCTGTGCTTCTCCAGCAGATGACTCTGAGTCTAAATCAAGATTAACCTGTAAGGAATTCTCACTCCACGGAGCCCAGGGAATTGGGAGATCAGACGCGGGTCTGAAAGCCTGGCCCCCGTCCTCAGGTACCTGTCCTCTCTCTTTTCATCTGACTGCTGCTAATGTAAACACACCGGAAATGAAGACTAATCAAATGCCAGCACAACCCAGCATTCTTAGAAGATTTGGGTCTTTCTCTTGGGAAGAACTTTAACGGAATTGAATTGTTAGGTCTGGAGGTGGAAACATTTTGCTGTCGTTGAGAATCCTACACAAGGAGCCTCCATTACTGTGCTTTCACCCTTAATGGATGGGCTCCTATCAGATGCAGGGGCGCTGAGGGCCGAGAATTACCTCAGACCCATGCAGTCGGTGGAGAACAATGATATCTAAACACTGGGGGCTCTGTGGTCTCAACATCTGTCCCCGAGGAACTGGCCCGAGACTGCTGACTCATTACACACAGCTGTCACAGGAGCAGATCATTGGCTCACTAATGACTCCATTAGACACCATTCTGGGCTGCGGTTGAGCACGTCTGCATCACCACGTGCCACGTGAGGAAACAGCCGTAACATAGGAGCAGGGAAGGGGCCGCCTCGTGGAAAAGGAGCTGGGAAAGTTTTGTCTCGGCAATGCCATTTATGACAAATTTCCTGGGACTCTGGAGAGGTCTCTCAGTACAACTCAGGCAACTATCCCTACTAGGTTCATCCAGGTAAGCAGGTATCTTACAAGGTTCCCAATTGTGTGATAATCTAGTTTTTAATTTGTTGCTTACTGCAGAATGAGGTCCACTGGCTCACCTCTGCATGTAATGTATTTGCTAATTTGCAACAATTCCAAAACTTACCTCAAGCACAGAGAGGGAAACCCTGTGCAATCATGTGGGTATATGTATTGGTGATTAAAAAGCAAAGCATAAAATCCTCCTTTTGCACTGAAATTCTTATTTACCACTTTTCATAATTGCTAATGGGTTTGACACCTGCACATTTTGAATTGTATTAATTGTGTGAAAGTTGTGGGGAACTAATTGTCTCTGGTGAGAAGGTACAGATGCAAATATAATGAACAGTAGCAGATTACTTTTCAAAACCATCTACTTGTTAATATTAAGGATCATTTGACAATGCAACAGTGCTTTGGCATTTCTGTGTGTGCCTGTTTTTCTTTTTAGGTACTAGAGAGAGTCGTTTCTTACAGGGGAGGATTTTTTTATTATTATTTTTTTACTTATTTTATTATTTTTTTCAGGAGAGGATTTTTAAAGTAGTGACGACCAATCAGTCTGTTCATTCAAAAAATATTTACTCAGTGCCTGTTATGTGTCAGGTACTGCCATGCATGTTAAAATAAAAGCAAATGGGTAAATTCCAGTATCAGTGGGAAGAGGCAAGATGTTCCTATAAACCTGATGAGAAATGGATGGACGTGTGAAGACTTAAGACAATATTTCTGAGTAGACCATCAAAGGCTCACATCTGTAGTAAAAACATGAAAAAGTAGAGATGAGCCACTGATATCCAAGCCAGCTGCTTCCTCATTCAGATAATTAGAGGTAATAAGTCACGTTGCAGGCGTTCAGAGAGTAATTACTGAACATTCTATAACACATATTGGTTACTTAATGTATCTGTTAGGTTGTATGTGCTATGGTATTAGAAATACATCTTTTCCCCTCGAAATTGCTCAAAGAACGAAATATGTGCATGTGCATAAATTATGGCCAAATAGCCAGTGTCTGTACCTGGGTTAAATAAGTATGAAATTTGTAAATAGTGGACCTTGTCATCCCCTTTCAGAGCTACCTAAGCCCTTCTGCTTGGATGAGAATTGTTAGCTTAGTAGAGTCACCCTGACTTGTATTCCTAGGTGGCAACCGTAAGACCTGTAAGATTTAGCATATCCACAGAGCATAAAAACCCCTTTGGCTTATCACAAATACATATAGAACAGATATATAAATATAAATGTAAATATATATACACATATATACATATATGATATACATGATTATATATGTATATATATGAGATCACATATCATATATATATATATATATATGAGCGACTCCGTTTTGTATGCATGTGACTTTTCATACCATGTTCCTCTGAAGTTCTGGGTAGTAATTCAAGACAACCTTGTGTGGGGAAGAGGAAGGGCTCCTGACCCAGGCCTGCCTCTGGTTCTGGTTACTGCCCAGGCCGTGAGCGGGAGGCAAGATGCTGCTGGGCACGTACCTACCTTACTGAAATCCACAACTGGGCTCTTCTGCATGAAGTGACCTTAGCAGCGGCCTCCCGGTCCTCAAATTCGGAGGTGCCCTGATATATGTCATCCAGAACTCCAATTTTTTTCTAGTATTAGTCAAAGTATATACTATAGATATATGCACCTTGAAATAGTAATAATCACTCTGCTTCTGAATTTTGAATGTTGTTTAAAAAGGAGGGTGAATTCATTTATTTTTAAATAATCTTATCCTTAAACAATCTAAGAGAAGTGTCGGTTCTGCAGTGTAAGAGGGAAGAAACATTTCCCTTGACATTATTTAAGGTGTAAGTATTTATTGGTGTTTTAATGTCTGTGTATTGCTATGTTATAATAAGCTGTCAGTGTTCTACACATACACAGAGAACATAAACCTGAAAATGGAATTAATTGCATTAATTGGAAAAGGTGAAAATAAAAAATGTACATTTATAAAAATAATAATTTAAGTGAAAATGTGCTTTTACAAACAAAAAAAATAAATAAAAGAGAGCGACTTACCCATTGACTACCAAACTGGATCATGCCATGGAGGAAAAAAAAAAAAAAAGACAATGAAGGAGAACATAAGGGAAGAGTAAAAAAATGATGAGAAAGTAATTACAATGAGAAAAGCGGCAACACAATGTCAACTTCAACAGATAATCTAAGAAAAATAGATCCATTTTCACACAAACGTCACTTTCAACAAAAAGAAATCATGGGATAACATGAGGTGTGTTTCGGAATATACAACCAAACAAAACATGAATCAAAATGAAAAAATGGGATATTTATTTAAAAAAAAAGAAGTCTAATTTTTAAAGCACATTTCTACTTTATTTTTAAAACACGGAAACTTTTGTATGAATAAAATATTTCATATGCTATTTTCTGTGCCTTGTTTTTTGAATGCAAACTCTGGATACTCTAGATTTGTTTAATAAACAAAGCGGGGAGCTTTCTAGCTTCCTTATTTGCTTGTGGAAAGCAAGGTTTATGTAAATACACAACACCTAAGCTGTTAAAAGCTTCAACTGCCACTTGTAAAACTTTGGGCAGTGTTCATAGAAAGGAGAAGAAAGTGACATGAGCCGGGGATGAAGTCCGCTACTATAGTGAAGAAAAGACCAAGCGCTTCTATTGAAGAACTTGGCCTTTCAATCTAACCCAGTGAGAGCCTTCTGGAAACAGCTGGGGCACCTTGTGCTGCACGTCCCTGTGGGACACTCGGTTCACTTACCTCTTGTCCTCCATCCAGGGCACAAAGTTTGGTGCTTTGCTTTTTGGCGTCAACGAGTACATTAAACATTGTGCACACAGAAGCCGGAATGCGCAAGTCAGTTGTTTTGCTTGCCTTTTGCAGCTTGATTTCAAATGCGGTTCTTGTTCTATTCATTGAAACATGAATTCAGAGTAAGAAATTCTGAAATATGTCTCACCTGCTTAGTCAAAGTGAAATCAACACTACAAGATGCTAATTTAAAACATGCAAATAAGGAGCGCGGCCTCAGTTTGGGAGCCAGGGGGTGGGCTGCTCTTCTTTATCAGGTGTCTCATGAAAGACTGGGGAGGCGTTTTGTACGAAACAGCGTCTGCAGTCATGCAGACAGCATCTCTGCCCAAAGGAAGCCATTTGTTACAGCTAGTGTAAGACGTTTTATGGAAAAATCTCTTGGTTTTACTTAACTGCCTGAATTAATTTCCAAGTATAAAAGCCACTTGCATCTCTGCATTAAAGCAGAATAAATCCTCTGTGTGAGGCTTACCAATAAACAAACAAACAAACAAACAAACAAGTCTGGAAAACTCTAAAGCATCATAATTAATGTACAGCAGAGAATGTCTACTTCTTCTGTGCCACTTTAGGTTTTCTTTCAAATATCTAAAGTTGTAGATGGGTGTTTGAAAGAAACTGTGCAACAGGCAATTTGGAATTGTTTTTTGCTAAAGTATCCAAAGATCACCCACAGATTTGAAACATTAGAACCACATATGACAAGTGTGACTTTTTAAAAAAAAACATCATATAATCTAATTCCTGGCCTTGCCTTAGGAAGCCATTAAACATTATTCTAAATGCTGTATTTTCCTTAACTTTGGAGAATTCAGGATTATTCAATTGCTCCTACCGGTGTTTATTCCCATATGCTGCCCCCATTGTTCTTGTAAAGGGGCAATGGGAAAAACGATGCTTGGTTAATTAGAGATACAAAGCCGATTTTGCGAGAACTATTCAAAGAAATGAAAGCACAGTTGGGGGAATTCTAAGCCTCATCACTTATTTCTGGTTAAGTTTTGAAGAATGTAACTGGATGCTTGGAACTCATCCGACGTGGATAGAGAACACTGGAAAACAGAACAAGTGACGGCCCTGATCCCAATCTGGGTTTGCAGTGCCACTTCACAGCACGCAGACACAGTGCATAACGTATAAAGTACTTAACAGGCCTTTTCCATATGTCTTGGCAGTTACTGCCTCGGGATTTAAAGCGCAGTATTCCCAGAGAGACAACAACCAGCACAACAGAAACGATCACTATACGGGACGAGGGCAGTGTTAGGAGGCGTGGAAAACAGTTTCGGGCCAATTTTATCAGTTACACGAGGCCCCAGAATTTAGGTCTACGCCTAAATCCACATCACCTTTCTTGTGACAATTATATAGCAGATACTTGGTGACAAGTGCTACTCTGGGCGCCGGCGTACTAAGCAGCAACTTGAAAACACAGGTCTACCTTTTGACACAGGCCTCTATCATATCACTGGCCATTAGTTTGAGTCTTTGCTCTAAGTGGTGGGCAAATTCCTGTTCTGGCCAGTGTAGATCAAAGACAAACATTTGCAGTGCATCGAGTTTCCAAAAAAGGTCTTCTGATGTTGCCGAGCCATTGCTGGAAGAAAAAGGAAACATGAAGAGCGTCATGAACTTCCACCGTGACGGCCAACACATTGTCTTTTCCCTTTCCGTACCGTTTGCCATTAGTGAAAAAATAACACATAAAATCTCTAACAGTCGATATTTTCTTTATTCGACCTTCTAAATCTCTTTTCATGTCTTCTTAATAAATAAGGCAACCCCCCCAAAATAGAGATGAATATAGTAGGAAGGTGTCATAAACAGGGCCTGAATGCACAAGGATATTTTACTGAGGAAAAGGAGCCCAAGGGTACAAGGAAGAACAAGCATTTTAAGTGTTTTCTTTCTTTCTTTCTTTCTTTTTTTTTTTTTTTACCAATGTGTAGGATACAAATACAGAAATATTTCCTCCTAGAAATTCAGAAGAGTACGTTTTATGAAAGAAAGTCTGTATGACAGCCGCGGCAGCTTTACCCTCCCACTCGCGCACACGTGGTGCTGTGCTCATCCTGGTGGCTTCTGTCGTCTACAGACAGGAGTGTACGGGGGGGGGGGGGCTCACATTTCTCAGCGACAGGAGAAGGGGACCAGGTACTACAAGTGAAATAACAAGCTGAGTAGGGGAGCAAGCCTCACAGCTGGTTTGAAATGCTTCGTGACTTTTCTAGCTCCTAATGGAGCCTCCGGGTACGGGGTAGAGTCTAACAGAGAAAGGACATCCAGGGTGCTCTGGGCTGGGAGCCAAATCACGTATCTCGGGTCATCCCATCTCTGGAACTCGGGGCCTGGATGCGCTATGCGTTCACGGCTGTGCCAAGATTACTCCGGGGGACCGGAGTTTCACGCCACCCATGAAGGCGGCTGGTAGCACGGTACCTAGGGCACGTGGGCAGGGGATAACACTACTGCTTTCCATCATGCAAGGATCTGGCCTAATAGGGAAACAGATGATTTGAAAGTAAAATACTCCTATGTTAGAAGACCCTGAAACTTAATAGTAGAAGAGAACAAAAGGAGAAAAAGGTGCCGTGTGATTCACCTCTCCTCAGCTTTCCCGTCCGTGGTGGACAGACACTGAGCTGAAAATTGTCCTTTTAGTGTTTGAAACAAAAATAGAGAAATGAAATAATGTATCGTAAGAGCACAGTGGAAAACTTGTATAAAGATAAAATTCTTTTAAATCCCCACTTTGTTTAGCTAAATATATCTTAATTAGTTGGCTTTAAAAAAAAAATCACCTCCTTCTTCGGCTAATTAAAAGCTATTTCCCTCCCCACCTGCAGCTCAGCATCTTTCCTGCGTCGCCAACCTTCTTTGTGTTCCGTCTCCCCTTCTGCCAGTGATTCCTCGTGGTCTCCTTGCCTAGCCTAGACGTGCTTGGAGTTAAGTCCTCAAAGGACCGATGCGGCAGAGCCCTGAACGCCACCCACAGCTCTTTACCCCAATACCTCTTCACCTTAAAAATCAGAGCCCCCAACGTACCATGAAACAAAGGAACCAGACAACATCATGTAGACATTGCTGTGAAAAATGTTAGAAAAAACACTGCATTTATTTTTCCCTGTTACCATATATTTAATAAAAATAAGAGGAAAAAAAAAAAAAGACAAGGCAAAGCCTCTATTACATACCCACAGTGCTCATGTGGTAAATCAGAGGATCTATATTTTAAGAGTAATTGAACCTAATTGGTTAAAGAAGCAAATCTAATAAGTTTTCACTTTGGAGAAACGTAGGTAGGTACTGGAAACGTGTGTGTTTTCTTAACAGTGTAACAAAACAACACAACCATCATCAAAACAAAATCTGAAATACTGAAGGTGGAATTCTACTGAAAACAGACTTTCTCATAACATATGACAATTAAATCTTTATAGAGACTATGGATATATGTTTCTTTTGTTCTTTGATGCTATGGTAAGACTCTGGAACAATGAATGTGCTTAATTGGGAATATAATTAAGGTAACAAGTGTCTGTTATGATTAAATAGATAAAAAAAACGTTAAGTAGGTTTTCTCTTGAGCTGGAATACATAACTTGCAATTTACTCAGAACTTTTTCATTTTAAAATTATTTTTAATCAGTGACCCATTCTGAAAGTATTATGAACAGATTAAAGAACTCAAACATGAATAATGGACTCAGATAATTTCCTAAAAATGCCAGTAGGAAGCACATCTTATTGGCATCTACTTTTGGAGCTAAAAAACCCAAAAAACCCAAACAAAACACAGAGAAGGAAGACATTGAGGAGCTTTATAATTAGTGCTTTAAAATGAAAAGTGAAAAAAAACCGAGAGCACCAGGCTGGCTCAGTTAGGGAGCATGGGACCGTTGACCTGGGGTTATGGGTTCAAGCCCTGCCCTGGGGGTAGAGATTATTTAAAAATAATAAAAATAAAATCTTTAACCAAAAAAAAAAAAAACCCACCCAGAACCCCCAAAATTAGTGACTGCATCGTAACATTACAAGTAATTGTGAGCACCCCGATGAAGAGCCTAATGTTGATAATCCTGGCACGTAAAGATGACAGTGATTTCCTTGTAAAACATATTTTTTATTTCCTCAGAATGATGAAAGTATGAGCACTTTATTTACAAAGCCACGATCTGTCATGATTCCTGTCCTGAAATGCAGATCATTTTAAAAAGGGACTCCCAATAAATGAGATTCACGTTCCACATATATCTCAAAGCTAAAAAAATAATAATGACCGAAAAAGAAGTCTAAAGTTCACCAGGCAATGCCCATAATAGTGCTCGTGGTTAAAATCCAGGGTGTTGAACAGGTGAGGGGTGAGGAAGAAAAGGAGTTAAATTACAAAACAGTATTAAGAAGCACAAAAAACACATAAACTTAGATTCACTGTACTTGCTAGATAGTTGCCAAGCACGCAGACACGAGTCCGTACGCTGTAACCGCCCAAAGCGTCTGCCCGAAAGAGAAAGATCCCTGCGTGACCTAGTAACTGTCACGGGCCAGTGGTGACGTTTCACTTGGAGAAATGCCGCTAAGCTATTCTGCAAGTTATTCTTCCCCGTTTCGGTCTTCTGTCTCTTCTTGAGGGTGTGCACCTTGACGGGGGGCGGCCTCAGCCGTGGCGGGGGGCCGGGCGGGGGGGGGGGCTCTGCACATGCTCCCGAGGCCGAGCACACGGGTAGGGGAATGACAGCGCTGGGCAGACAAGCCCGGTTCAGAGCCTGCCTCTGCCGCTTACTTACTGGGGGACCTCGGAGCCTTTAACTTCTTTGTGACTCAGTTTCCTTAACTGTAAAATGGGCACAGGGACATGTACCTCCCTGGGTTACTGCGCGGCTGAACTGAGATAACGGGTTTGACACTGTACCTGGAACGTACTACTAAATGCTCAATGAGTGGGAGCTATTTTACTTCTTCTAGTTATTTTATTCTTTCTAGCTGACTTCATATGAGATCTTGGCCACGCGTGGACTAGTACTGAGTTCATCTGATTGCTCGGAGGTTCATACTTTTGAAAACTATACCGTTTTGAATAATGATGACTGATGGCAGTAAAAGTGAAAACCATAATGTAGTTTTTATTGAGAGCTCAGAGTGTGCCAGGCACTCTTCATCATCCTTTTCTTCTTTTTTATCCGCACAAAAATGTCTTTAAATTATGTGTCATAACCATTTTGGCACTGGGGAAACTGAGGCTAAGAAAGACCTAATGATTACTAAAGTAGGACCTAAATTCGAATTTCAAAGCCTGTGCCCTCTTCGTTGTAGTGACTCTCAGTTACCGCACATCTGCGGTAGGTGGGCTTATCACAACATGGAGCTAATAAATACTGTTTTTATGTTATAAGGATTATTTAAAAATAACAAAGTGCATCAACTGATACATGAAAGCACAAATGAAGAACTTGCTGGTGTTAGGAAATAAAGGACAATCGCTTCTCTGCAACCTGAAATATTATTTCTTTACAAGTGTGACTAAGATAAAATAAAAAAAACCATTATATTCTTGAAACTATTCTTCTGATGGTTTTCTACACGTAGAAGAGGAACTATGTGGGCAGTGGCAAAGCCGCTACGGTGCCTAGATATACTCTTGCCACACTGATCGCCTGCCCTGTGGTAGGTCCTTCAGGCGAAAGTCTACAACCTGACTCACAGAATGACCTCCGACCTACAGGTCACATAGGAACTACATCACACCAGTGAGTGTTGTTTTTTTTTTCCCCCCCAATCTGTATCATTTATTAATTTGCTCAGCTTAGCCCAATAGCTTAAAAAACTCAAATGAAACCAAAACATAGTATTCCTCGACCAGTGATGATAAGTGCCATGCAATCTGAACACAGGTGCACAGAACACAGCCCAGGCCATGCACTAGCTAACACACCACCAGGAAATAAGTGAGGGATACACACGTGGACTCATATAAAGGAGCCATCCACGAAGGAGTAGAAAAGCTAGGAATCTGTGGAAGAGTAAGAGGCAGACTTGGAACTTTTGGAAGAGCTACATTGGGAAGACTGTTGGCGATATTCCTGTAAAGAAACAAACAACGTGGGAAGGGACCACCATAAGCAATAACTACAGATGGGCCATGTGTAAAGTCATAAGGTCAGGACTGAAGAGACAGATGTTCCATGGACACTTGGCAAGATACCTACTTGACAGGCTGCCATGTCTCTTGCTCAAACCCTCTGTGAATTGACTGGGCGATGGAGGACTCCATGAGATCGACGTAGCGGACAACCGAGGGCACAAAGATTTCTTGCAAATGTTTGTGAAATTTTCCATTACATAAAAGTGCTGAAACAGTCAAGCAGAAACAGCGTTTGTCAGAGGGATCATATCAGGCATTTGGGGAAAATAGGGGTGAAAACACGTTTCCTGAAAGAGTCAGCGCAGAAGAATGGGTAAAATACAGATGGTAACGGATCTTGCTCCTCATATGGAATATATCGTGAAAGCTAGTCAAGAAGCATAATCAACCTCCTAGACACGGCTGTCAAATGCAAACAGGTTATATCTCTGCAAAATCCTCCCGGCGGGGGGGACGCGTTTACTTTCCAAGCAATTTAGCACGTGAGGCGTATGACCACTTGCTAGAGATTCAAGGGAGCCGCTGGGTAACATGACGGTCTTGACACGCGTCCGTGAGAAGGGAGTTGCGATCCCCGTGCTACACGCACCTCACAGAAGAGCTACACGCATTCGATTCTAAGAGCTAAGCGCGATTACTTCTAAGAGATACGCTTATTTAATTCACCAGCAGGATGACTGCGGCCTTGGAAATGACTATTCTGATTCATGAACTTTTCAGTTATCTGTGGGTTTTCTTGTAAGTCATCCAGTTTTCTACATGCATTTTTCAGGTGTCCCTTTGTGTTTAATGCGTTATATACTATGGAACATCCTGCCTGAAACAGTTGTGGAAGTCGTAGAATTTGTGCCGTCAGGATAGGGCTGTTAGGTAGATCGGTAATAGGAGAGGTGCACCTCCCTGCACTAGAAGGTAGACGCTTTCCACGCACTGCACGTAATTTCCCTAGAAGACAGGTCAGTGCTATTTACAGACTGCTCGTCCCACCCACCCACTCCTCTGCTGAATCTGCCTGTTGAAATCTTATGGTGATGTGATGGTGGGGCCCTTGAGGGGGTGATCGGGTCACGGGGGCAGAGTCCTCGTGAGCAGGATTAGTGCTCTTGTAGAAGAGAGACCCCCGGACTCTTCCGCCATGTGAAGGTGTAGCAAGAAGGCGGCCATCTGTGAAGCAAACTTTCACCAGCTACAGAACCTGTGGGTACCTTGACCTTGGACTTCTCGGCCTCTAGAACTGTGAGAAATAACTTTGTTGTTTATAAGCTACCCGGTCTCTGGTGTCCTGTTAATACAGCCTGAATAGACGGAGACAGTCAGCGTGTGTCTAAGTTGCCCTATGAAAGAGAATCTGTAGGAAAATACTAATGCTCAGTAATACTCAATAAATAATGTGTGATTTTTTAGATGATGGTACATACTTGTTTCTCAAGTGAACATATCTTTATTTTTTTTAAGATTTTATTTATTATTCATGAGAGACACAGAGGCAGAGACACAGGCAGAGGGAGAAGCAGGCTCCCCGCGAGGACCCGATGTGAGACTCGATCCCGGGACCCCGGGGTCATGGCCTGGGCCAAAGGCAGACGCTCAACCACTGAGCTCCATCAAGTGAGCATATCTTAAACCCAGTAGTGATTTTTTTTTTTTTTGACTTTCAAAGTGAAAACATGTTCATTAAAACATATCCCATCATGGCTGGGGAAGGTATTTCTGAAGAGATGATATTTTTATTGAGCCTCAGTGACAGGGGAGCCATTCATGGAAGATTTGGAGGAAAGGTCTCCAGGTGTAGGGAGCAGCCAGCATGAGAGGGAACAGGCAAGGAATAAGCTGGGGTACTTCCAGAGGATGCCAAAGCCAGTGTGGCAGGAGCAGCGTGAGGGAGGGGAAAGAATAGTTCAAGATTATGTCTAGACAGTAGGACGCGGTGAGAAGTATGGGTTTTACTGGGTACAAGGGAAGCATGATTATTTTTGTTATTATTAAGCAGAGGAGTGACATGATCTAATACCCCTGGCTGCTGGGTGGAAAATGGAGCAGGTGACCGAGGGTGGAAGCACAGAAGGCGGCTCACGCTCGGTGCCTGACTGCCGCAGACCACGTGAAGGATGACGATGATGATGATGGCGGCCTGGACTACAGTGGCAGAGGTGGAAGGTGAAGAAAGGTCTCTCAGCAATCCCATTTGCTTTTATGGATCCCAATAGCTGTACATGCTTATACACGAAATTTGGTAACTAATAATTTTAAAGTAATGCCTTATAAAGTACTCAGCTGAATGCACCATTTTCCCCACAGAATCTTCTCCAGAGCAAAAATACCCTGAATGTTAAACAGTGTTTTAAAATTTAGGCAAAGTATGTGACGTTTACAACAGTGGCATGAACACTGTTTTAACTGATTCTGGAATTTGTCAGACGCTGGAAAACTAGAGACACATAAAAGTGGGGTGGGAAGCAATTCTAAATACAGAGGAAAGTACAACACTTTTTTTTTTCTATTTCTAGTTAATATGGCCTAGTACTTTTCTGTGGTTAAATAATTTTTTCTGGCTTATCTATATGCTAAAAGATTTCTTATTAAGGTGGGAACGGTAATCATATTTAAAGATAAATGTCCTATTTAGGAGATTAATGTTATCTTAATGATGTTTTCATTAGCACACGGAAAGGAGCTTTATTTATTCCTGGAGATTCAATCACAGAGCTAGAAGGTACTATATAGATCAGTTCCTTTTGCCAAATGTCACCTAAATAAGGATGTTGAACTTAAGGATGAAATATTCTCACTCAAACCACCTAAATTATTGTGGCAAGCAAATTAAAAAATATGCCCATATCTGAATTTATTGGTTTTCCACTTAGGAACTCCCTTTCTCTTCCTTCTCCTCCTCACCAGCATTTTTGGAGTGTCAAGCACAGCCGCTAATGGTTGAGAAATCATCACAAAAACTCTGTGAGAGAACCACTATTATGTTTTTCAATCTTACCAATATGGAAGCTGGAGGCACAGAGAATCTAGGGACATGTGGGGAAGTCATCCAGTCATTAGACAATAAAACAACAGAACAACAGACAATAATTAATAACAACAGACACTCCCTCTTAACCTCCCAAGATTATATTTCCATCACCCCTAAATTTACATTACCGTCAATTACCATTAATCTATCCATCCATTCATACAGTCAGCCAACCTACCAGCAGCATGTCACCGTCTTTTAAGACCTAGAAATGTTGGAGATCATTTGAGGTAGAAAAAAAATCTTGTAAATGACACGTGCATTACTCCACATCTTAGACGAATTATATATTTTCAGAATTAGAATTTTGAAAAACTCATCTACACCATGAAAAGTCAAGAGATTGAGGAAAACTATTACATTTGAATGAGCTGACAGATGAATTAACACTGTGAACATATTTCATGTGCTCATAATACACATAAAGAACTGGGCAACTTTCCCTTTTTATACAGCTAGACCGTAGCTTAACCCTTAATTTATATGGCCTACTAATAAAAAAATGGAAAGACCCACAGGCTCTACATCTCGGTAGGTGCCGTTAAGTGCTGTCATTATGTCTAACTAGTCCAAGACACGCTCACCTAGGAAATTATTACATCTGCAAATGAGTACCCTACCTCATCATTCAAATGCTTTGTTATACATTTAGAGATTAGGTATGTTGGCTATTAAGTCCTACTTAGTTGGTTAAAATGAAGAAGCACATAGGAGAATCAACACTCAATGTTGTTATTAGATGTTATAATGATCCTACGATTAAGTCCCAGTTGACTCAAATGTATTTCTAGCAAGACCTCTCTTTTCTGATGCACTTGATAAACACTGAATTCGTTAACGTGTCAAATAAGGCTGCTTCTCTTGTATTCCCACCATGGGAGTCACAATAGAGACTGGCCACCAGATGACTCTATCTGTACCTGGTGACTGTACCAAGGCTTGGCCTTTACTTTCTACATCCAATTAGCAATCAAGACCTGTGTATTTTTCTTTCTTGACTTAAATTTTAGGTAGTTAACATACAGTGCAGTATTGGTTTCTGGAGTAGAATGTGTTGATCATCACTTAAGTAAACACCCAGTGTCCATCATAACGAGAACCCTCTTTAATGCCCATCACCCAGCATACTCTGTATCCTTCATACCCTTAACACATCCCTTCCTCTCTTCATCACCACTGCTGTTGCCCTACTTCTAACTTTCTCATCTCTTGCCTTGATTAGTACGATCATCTCTTTCTTTGTCTTCAGCGTCCTAATTTTCCCTTCATCAACCCACCTTCTTCAAATCTCAAAGCAGGGGGCTGCCAACATACAAAACTGTAATATCCTACCCTAAAGATTATAATCTTTTAGTGGATCATCACAACAAATTATAAAAGCCTTTGCATGGTAGGCCCAGAGCCTGCTCATGTTTCAGTGAGTGTTTTTCTTTTTTTTAAAAATCGGATTATAGACCCATTTTCCAAAGTTTTAGAAAATTGGCAACTGGTAGTATTATTTCTTCGGACATTAGACTCAGGAAAGGGGAAGGAGAGAGGGAAGGAAAGAAAGAGAGAAGAGGAGAAATAAGGAAAAAATGCAGAGGGGGCAGGAAAGAGAAGAGAAAGCTTGGTGTCGACAGGTAAGACTACAGAAACACACACGACACTCCACATGTGTATGGAAATGTACCCTCTTTTGCTCAGTTGCCCATATGCCAGTTTGCATTCCACTCCTATCAGACACTGTCAAAAGCCCTCTTAACATGTAACCCCAGGCATCAGAACGAGCGCTTCTATCTTCCCCATCTGGCTTAGTGAGGAGAGGCTGTGGTTCGGGGCTTGCCACCTGTCCAAATCAGCCTCTCCAAGGCACCCATTCTAACAGCTCGTTGCAAGAGCCAAGTTCTCAGTGCGGCCGTATCCAAGAATGCTTCTGACATTATATCTGACGTGTGCAAGCAGAAAGGACTGCTCAGGAGGAGTCTGGAGTAGTGGTTACAAGAATGTGAGTGGAGGACCAGCATCCACTTTGATAAATAATCTTTTTTCCCCCAAAGATTCCACATTTCCAAACATCACCTTGTCAGAAAATAATGAAACCTCAATGACATCCAGTCCAACGGTACAATTAGAAATGGCAAAAAGAAAGCAAAAGTCTTAAATAAAAGGTAAACTAGGGATGCCCAATTATTTTGAGCATCCCAATAATTAATAAATTAGTGTTGATTATTTACATACCAAAAAGAGTCTTGTATTCACAAAAGAACTTGTCATATGCTTTTAATAGTAAGATTTCGACTGAGAATTTCAACTATGATCCAATTAATGACAATTACTGAGATAATAGTCACTGGATAAATGAAGAATAAGCAGATAAAAGAGTTCCTGTATTCTTCTAGGGTAAAAATATGCTGTTGACTCCTGAGTCCGTATGATCCAATATTATACTGTGCCACCCCATTCCAATTAGTCAGCATTAGTGGATTATTAGGAAGGGTGACTTCCCCACTGAAATTCTAAATAGGCATTTCAGAAGGAAACCAGGAACACATGATTAACAAAACAAACAACACCGGCCACAATAAAAACCAGGACTTTGCCAGGAAACAACAATTATTCGAGGGACTACAGACTGCAGACGCCCTGCACAATGAAAGCCCACTGGACTAAGATAGAAAATTAGGAGGCCACTCTCCGCGTTAACAAGTGCGCATAATGAGGATTCCCGTCACTGAAAACATGAACATGGGCTTCAGGAGGAACGTCAGGAGGATTGCAGCCTAGAACAGACTTACGTAAAAGGAAGAAAATACACACAACCAAACAAAAAGATCCCCTGAGATCTCGGAGTAGCACCCAGCCAAGAGTCTGGCACATTATATAGGCACTCAATCCATGTATGTTTGAGTGAATAAACACTGAATCCATAGCAAAATAAATACTGAATAAACACCATCAAACATCCAGCGCCTAAAGGAAACCCTGAGAGTGCACTTTTCAAGCTTAAGTAGAATAGGAAACTCATTGGGTTCTATTTTCCTTTTAATTAGAATCTCAATAGGTAAACTTATACAGTCTGGTAGTATTTAATTTGTACATTTTCCTTGCGTAACCACCTCCTAAAACCACATGCAACTCTTCCTTTCCCCTTGGTGCACTTGTTAAAAATAATCTACCTACGTATGTACCTAAGGGGTGAGAGCCCTGGTGTTATGACGTCTCCTACATTGTAGACAACAACTCCAGATCCAACAGACCTAAGCTTCAAACCACAACTAAAGACGCCACCGCACGGTACGCATCACGGAGTTACGTTTTCAGTAACTACTGCATCACAGTGAGTGTGTGCACATGCTCCACTAGACGGTATGCCTTTCAGGGGCCAGAACGGTTTTAGATAACGTGTTTCTGCGAGGTGATGGGATTTGTAAATTTTAGGCATTCAGGGCCTGTTTCTTGCAGAATTAATTCAGGGAAAAACAAAAGAAACACTAACCAAGGCTGAGGGTAGAGACAGACAAAGACGACTCACAGCCCCGCAGTTCTCAAGCTTCCCCATCTCTTATGAGATTAATATTAAAGCCAAACAGAAAAGTCTGTCATTTTATTCCAGCTATGGACAGCCTTCTGGCCGGGATTACGTCCCCCACTGCTTGCTCTGGGTGATGAAAACACCCGAGCACGGCTGTACCGTGATCAGACGTAGGGTTCCCGATGCTCACGGCCTTCGGGACTTACAGAGGTTTCTGCATATCTACTGTGAAAGACACACAGGCCTTTTAGAGCCATTTCAGAGGTTATTTTCTTGAAGGCATTAAGTCCTACAAAAATATAGAAAGCAGGGCAGCCTGGGTGGCTCAGCGGTTTAGCACCACCTTCAGCTCAGGGCGTGACCCCGGGGGTCCCGGGATCGAGTCCCACACCGGGCTCCCTGCATGGAGCCTGCTTCTCCCTCTGCCTGGGTCTCTGTCTCTGTGTGTGTGTCTCTCATGAATAAATAAACAAAATCTTTAAAAAAAATTTAAAAAATAGGAAAAGCTGACTAGGAATTTAAAGTGTCAACATACAGTAAAGAATCTAGAGCAACACTGTAGAACTCAAAAAAACAAAACAAAACAAAAGCTAGTGACTTCCTGCGTTTTTATTTGCTATCCAGTCTAGCAAAACACATTCTGACATATAATTTCGAATTCAGTGAGCCCTGGAGATTGGAGTTAAATGCGCTGTCGCATTTTGGTGGTCGTCCCCGCATGTGTCAGAGCGCCTGCCTGTAAAACGAGGCCGAGCACGGCCCTGCTCGAGCCCCGAAGTCGCATCCGCCCGGCGTCGCTCCTGGCAGACGTATGGACAGATGTATCTATAAACACCGATTCGTGGATTCCAGACGCACAGCTCATTTAAGCGCTTGCGGAAGGATAACACGCAGGTGTCAACCCTCCACATTTCAAAGCTTGAAGATTAACCTCATATACAATATGGTGACCTAACAGTTCTTCATTTGAAAGAAATCTGAAAAATAATCTCTGATACAGCCCAAGTGTGAGAATAACCCAGCGGGATTTCCACTTCTTCATTTCTTAATGAGTTTTTTGATAATGAGAGGTGACTTTGCCAGTCACTCTGGGCTCTATTATGGCTAATTTGACTCCACTTCACTCTCCTTGTTAATTATTAACACTAGCCTTTTTATCCTCATGAGACCACATTCCAATTTTTCTTTTTTCGATTTTTATGAGCCCATCTTTATGAAGGTGAAAGTCTTGGAGAATAGGTTTTCACTTAGTGCAGAGCCCGAACATTTATTATTGGCCTAGGCAGAGACGCTGTGACACTGATTATACAAGCACGGGTGTTCTTCGGGATGGCTTTAATGTGCTAGCAATGTGAAAAGGCTGTTAATTAAAGAAGAAGCACCGTGGTATTTTTCACTTGGGAATCAGTTCCCAAAAGAATGGTCATTTGCCACTTGCTAACATATCCACAGATTAAAAGGTGACTAGCTCCAAGGGTTTGCCTTTCAGTAGTGCTGAAAGACATGATCTGTGCCATTTGCAGATGGCTTTCATCTGTCAGGAGCGGTCACTGGCCGTATCCATTATCGCCAGGACCGTGGCGGAGGCAGCATGCAGGGGTGGGATCTATTTGTACCAGCCTGACGGGCGCACAGCATCACTTAACTATCATGCTAATTGCTTCATTATGAAAACATTTATTTTGCCTCAATTTTAACACACCTCTCTCTCAAGACTGTTTCCTTAGATACCGTTTAAAGCGATTACCCATTTAATCATCTCTTTAGTTGGGGGGGTGACCGGGGTGGACGGAGGTAGGCTGGAGGGACGAGCAGGAGCTCAGTGTCTGTCTTCTGGGCAGAAATGCAGGCGCCCGAGTTTGTTTTCATAATCAGTTCTGCTCTGGGAATCAGTGGGTGAGTCTGTGAGGGGCAGGAGATTGGGGACAGTTGCTAAAATTAGGGTGCAGCTGGTACTCTTCCCTGGAGGAAAAACCACAGTTCATCTCCAAGGGTTCTTACGGCTAAGACTCTCCCTAATCACACCCAACTTTAAGGAGAGACGCCTGCCCCCGACAGAATTTTCTTCTCCTTAATACAGGAACTGGATTTGTGTCTTGGACCTTGCCCCCAGCTCATGGGTCGAGTCTCTGGCCTTCTCACCATGGACATTTTGTCACATGTGTGATAGGACAATATATGCCATTGTCTGGTTCCTTCTATACCCTTTGGCCCTCTCCACCCCCCGCCCCCCAACGATGCCAGGACCTTATGAGAA
This sequence comes from Vulpes lagopus, assembly GCF_018345385.1. Classification (NCBI taxonomy): domain Eukaryota; kingdom Metazoa; phylum Chordata; class Mammalia; order Carnivora; family Canidae; genus Vulpes; species Vulpes lagopus. The sequence goes on from NC_054836.1 coordinate 60,040,102, forward strand.
TCTTCTAAGGTAAAAATAAAACTTCAAGGAATCTCCTATTTTCCTTTAAAGGATTCTGTTATTTTGCAAATGTCTCCGGAACCTGCTTTTGTCCGTGCAGACCCAGACTGTGCCGGAGACCAAGCGAGGAGGCCCCTGGCCAGCTCTGTCTGTGATGCCCATCAGCAAGCTCCTTCCCCGGGCACACTGCCTCTTGGGATTGAGTTTCCTCCGCTGGAAAATGAAGAGCTCGTCTACAATCCTGTCCACTTTTCAAAACAAATAAACACCTATTTTAAAATATCAAAGCATAAAGATTTTAGTAAAAGAAAGGTAGTAAGCAAGCAGTGGGGACATCTGAATGAGCCCTCAAAAAACAAAACCCCAAACAACCCGGCTACCAAGTTTTCAAGGCACAAATAAAGCGAAAATTCTGACCAATACCTCCAAGTACTTGGAGATGTGTTAGAAATTTTTATTTTGGAAGAGCAAACATAAACATGCGATATTATTGTAGATCACAACCACTTAAAATCTATGCTATATAATTAGTTGTGCACCGTATGTTGAGGTAACAGCAAATACTGTCATTTAGCAAATTACTTCCCCTTCCAAGACTGGACATTTCAGAGCAGTCTGTTTCTACTACTCTTGGCTAAAGTTGTAATTAATTAGAATTTGGGGTATAATGTTAATTGGGTCGATGTGGTAAAAGCTGTCAGGCCACGGCAGTGATGTAAGTCTCTTTCTTTTAAGGTGGGATTAAAAGGACAGAAGTTTTATGTCTTCCTAAAGCTTTCCAAAAGCTAATATGGGAACAGTGATAGGTTGACATTTAACATTTGGATTGAAATTCACTAAGTCACCATCTGAATATTTCAGGAATTTAGTAAAACAAGGACATAATTCTTAACAATATTCTTCGTTATGATCAAGAATGATATTAAAAGCAAAAAAGGAGTATGTTTTACCAATTATTAAGACACTCAGTGGTCTTGGCTCTGGGTAGTAACTTGTGAGTTTGAGATGAAAGTCAATACATTCTATTTCAATTCCCCAGACTCTACTCTACTCCCAATACCAAAAGGCAATTATGGCACTGGGGAACTTTTCTATTTACCTCACTACATGGAGGAGCTGTTTTTCTCCGAAATAATTGATGTTTTCTCAAATCCGTTAATCACTGCAAAATCAAAGCCAAGATCTGGATTTACCCCCAAACTGACAATGCTCAAAAGAGATCAGTAATAGATGCTTCCTTGTTTTAACTGAAAACCACGAAACTGTACTCTATGCATTTACCAGTAGCCAATGTTATAGAAATAGTTTAAAACAGGAGAGGGAGTACGCAACTCTTTTGAGTTAAGTATCCGCAAGTCTGGCTAAAAATTAAATTTCTTCTGTTCTCGTTTTTGTGGGTTTTTTCTCCCACAATCCCACAGAAAGTGGTTCATTGCTTTTAGAACAAAGTAAGTTAATTTTAGAACTTTCGTAGGTGAAGAAAACCTGTTAGAACTTGAAGACCTTTCTAAGGCACCATCGTGTCAGCTGCTGGGCATAGGCACCTCTGCACAGAAAACCTCCCGCGCACAGGGAAGGGAGCTGGAGCTGTGCAGCTGGCCGCGGCTGATGGCCTAGACGCGGGCCTCGTACCCCTGGCCTGCCTCTTGTCCAGCACCTGCTCCCGGCCGCCCCGCGCCCCTATGTGTCTAGGCAGCGGGCAGGAGGCCAGCGACTCCCGGAGCCTGCAGCCAGATGGGTGCCTCGGGCCTGGTGCTCTCCAAGGAGAGCCGGGCCCGTGCCCAGCGCCGCCTTCCCACCCGAGGGGGAAGGCCTGGCACAGACCAAGTGGGTGCTCCCGGCAACTACAGATGACCGGGGCAGGACAACAAAGCCGCCAGCTCGCGGCAGCCCCAGCAATGATCCTCCAGGGCTAACCTGGCCGAGGAGAAGAGGGAACCCTCCCTGCGATGGCCCCCCAGAGACGGGCCCTTCACCTTAGTGTTCTTGTTGATATAACGCTCATTAAAATTTGCACCTGTAATGTAAGAACTCTTCTTAAAAATAAATATTAAAGGGTGCTAACTCATTGGAGTTGCAGTAGAGGCCACCCCCCCCAAATTTCTAAGAGGTCTACACTTGTTTTCTCCATAAATAAATTGATATGTTGAATAAGTTGGATGATTCATTATCTTTACTGTTTATGAACATTAATAAATGCCACTCCCAAACAAATCTAAATATGGTCAAATCTGGAGTTTTTCATACAAATGGAGAAAGCAATGCTAGAGATACGCCTGTGCTTATTTACTTTCAGTTAGGGACTTGATGCATAATATATGTATTTATTTTTAGCACAGGTTTATTGTCTTAAAATAATATTAAATCTGAGTTAAAATTTCTTAGCAGAAGATGAATGATGCTAAAAGACTGGGAAGAGAAGAAGGTCATTTGAAGTCTTCTAGCTGGCAGGAGAAAAGCAAAGTAGGACTTAAAAGCTGGCTGGGGATTGTCTGTAGATGGATGATTCACATACAGATAATTCAGTGTGAGGTTAGCAACTTCTGAGAGTAGACGCTGGTGAAATATCAAGCAGGAAATGTAGCTTAGTACTTTGGCTTTCTAATAGGATCTTCTGGAGATGAAACTGGATAAGAGATGAAATTGGTTGAAAGAATCAAGACTGAAATTTTCATACCCTAACATCTATAATACTTATTTTGTATCCACCCTATGCGAGCTCCGATTCATCCTTGCCACCAGTGACGCTGTAGGGACCAGCATTTCCCTCCTTTATAGGTGAAGAACCTAAAGTCTGCAGAGGGTTAAGCTCTTGTCAAAGGTCAAGCTGCAAGTGGTGGAGACAGATGTGAGTCTGTCTGGTATCCAAGTCCATGTTATCAATTACTAAAAATGATGTCCCTCTTACTATAACAGAGGCTCTTAACCTGCTATCCTAAATCTGATGTCCATAGGGAGGTCTAATACTAAACAAAATTTCATATTAATGTGGATTTTTTCCCCCTCAGTAAAACAGTACTAGTTTTTATCAGAGACTCAAGGGGATGAACAACCAAAGAAAGGTAAGAAATAATGGAGTTGAGCAACAAACAAAACCAAAAAAAAAAAAAAAAAAAAGGAATCTTAAAAAAAACCAAGACAAATGTAAAAATATGGATTTAAGTTTATGCTTAAAAGTACACAGTAGTAGTGCTCTTGCAGGAGAACAGCAAACAGCTCTGGAGCGCTAAAATGCAGCAAGTTTGAAATGTATCACAGGGTGACTATGTTCCCTGGTGAGTTAGAGCAGCAGGAGCTGCAGAAAGACGGGGCACAGGAAGGGCACCTCTCCGGGGGGTCTGAGTTACTCAGGTCACACTGTGTTCTTCACAGCACCGCACCCCAGAGCAATACTGAAAAATGGAGTGAGGTCTGGGCAGGGGAAGGTGATAAGACGGTAATGGGCACAGAAACCCTATCACGTGAAGAAGAACTGAGTGACTTCGTAGCAACGGCTTGGAGAAGAAAACACACCATATAAAAGACTGTTACATCCATCATGTAGAACAAGTCAGAACCAGAGCGCAGGAAGAGGCAGAGATTAAACTGGTTTGTAAAGGGAAGAACTGTGTAGAACAGGTAACTGGTAACTCTGGTCTCTGCAAGTGGTAAAGCAAAGCGGTCAGCAGTAACCAAAGTTGGGTTTAAGGGAAACGTTTGAAGAGTCATCATAGGAAAAGCTAGGAACCTACGTTAAGAAATGTCCTTCTAAAGTCCTGATATAAAACTCGGTTTGTTGGCGCTGCTGGAAGACCATGCACCAGAAAATTTGTGAACATTACTATTGCGTTGAAAAGAAATGTCTCAATAGAGGACCTTTACATTCTCTTAAATTTCTTAATACAGAGCGAGAGCAACCCATACCACGTGGCATATTACACCATCATCCAGGGAAGTGAATCCCTCTTAGACAAACAATATTATCAGAATGCGTATTAGTAGAAACCGTAACACAACATGAATTTCTAGAATAATGACACATTTCTGAGGGGTCTTTCAGAAACACAGGTATTCTCAAGTGCTTTAGAAATGCTAACCTTTGAAGATTCCTGATTCACAAGGTGCAATGAGAAAGATGCCTGTGTTACCAGTTCTTGATAAACGCAGGAGGGTAGAAATAAGAGGAACCTCAGAGGCCAGTGGAGCCATGTGGGCATGTTCCTGGTTTCCCCCAGAACCAGGCCTGAAAGAGTCAGGGAGACTGAGCAAACACTAATGAACTCTGGCAATCTTGCTGGTGAGTGAGAGAGCTCTATAAATACACATTCACACACACATTCTCTCCATCCTCCCCCCAACCCCCCGGCCCCACTACACATACTGAAGAAAACCCATGTGCTTACTGTCATTTCGGAGGAAATTATTGAGCAGTTGGAAAAGAGGAAAACTATCCCAGGAGTCTTGTGGTTGGGCCTCCAGTGCAGTATCCATATCCACTGTGAATAAAGCCCAAAATTTCTCTGCATGCTCTGCCAATAAATCAGGCCACCAAGCAAATGCCTATGAAAGGATAAAAATAATGTAAAATTAGATGACTTCTTAGAAATACACACAAATATTGTGCCACTTGAAAACATGTCACGGAAAGTGAAATTGTAGTAGAATGTTGTACAATAGGGTATCACATTTTAGAATATTTCTTACAGACAAAAGAGAAATTAGAAATACATAAAACATCATAGTCATTATGCTTAAATAATGAGATACACAAATTTTATTTTATATATTTTTCAAATGTTCTAAAGTAAACGTGTATTTTTAAAATAAAGCAGTAAAAGTCATTTTGCATTTTTTTAAAGATTTTATTTATTTATTCATGAGAGACACACAGAAAGAGGCAGAGACACAGACAGAGAGAGAAGCAGGCTCCATGCAGGGAGCCCAACGCGGGACTCGATCCCGGGACTCCAGGATCACGCCCTGGCTGGGCTGAAGGCGGCGCTAAACCTCTGAGCCACCCAGGGATCCCATCATTTTGCATTTTTATTCTATTTTAGATTTTTTATTTTATTCAATGCCACATTTGCTTATCTAAGATTTGCGTATAAAATTTCTTCTCACGTTCGAAAAATATTGCTTTTTATTTGTAGTACTTTAAAAAATAAATCTAGTGTCTCAAATACACTTTCATAGAGAGATTTCTTGACCCTCTCCTGTAAATTAGATAGGTACTCTGGTAGGTAGGTAGTGTGATTTAGTCTTACATAGTCTCTCTGATGCTTAGCATATTAATTTCCCAAGTCTTGGCATTACATATATGACCATATATGTGAATATTTTAATTTCTGCCTCTTAGACTGTAAACACAACAAAGAACAAGTCTGTATATGTTCTGTTTATTACTTTATACTCAGCAAGACATTTTCTAATGCCTTTTAGGTAATGGCAATAATCACCTTAAAAAAATCTTTAGATGAGTGAAAATAATATTTACTTTTTTAGATAGTTCTTGAAAACAATGTGGTCTGATGATGGATCACAGCACCAATACCATCTGCCCATGGAATCTAGCAGCAGGCCTGATTTCCCATGGTCCCTGCCAGCCAGCAGGCCCATAAACCCTACTAACCAGCCCACCAAGAATCTCTTGCTGGGCTGACTGGTAAAGGGTTTTCCCTGAGAAAGCCAGTCTGTAAAGACTACAAGAGATGACTGCTTCTTCAAATGTGCAGACACCAACAAAGTCTAAGGACCCTAAGAATCTAAGAAATAAGATAACCAACAAAAGAACAAAATAAAGCTCTAGTGGTGTGCCTGGGTGGCTTAGCCAGTTATGTGTCTGATTAGGGCTTGGGTCATGATCTCAAGGTCCTGGGATCAAGTCTCATGTGGGGCTCCACACTCAGCATGGATCTGCTTCTTCTTCTTCCTCTGCTGCTCTCCCTGCTTGTGCTCTCCCTCTCTCAAATAAATAAATAAAATCTTAAAAAAAAAAAAAAAAGCTCAAGTGACCAACCCTGAAGAAATAGAGATCTATAAAGTCCCTGAAAGAATACAAAAATATTGTCTCAAAGAAGCTCAATGAACTACAAAAGAACGCAGATGGACAACTAAATAAAATCAGTTAAACAGTATTTTAAAAAATGAGAAGTTCAAAAATGAGAAGTTCTGGGACAGAAACCATGAAAATAACTGAACAAATATTCTAGAACTGAAGAACAATGACTGAAAAATTGAATGAAGAGCTTCAACAGAATTGATCAAGAAGAAAGAATCAATGAACTCAAAGACAAGTAATTTGAAGTTATCTGGTCAGAGAAACAACAATAAAAGAATGAAGAAGAGTAAAGAAAGCTTTCAGGACTTGTGGAACATCTTTAAATAAACCAAGATAGACATTATGGGAGTCCCAGAGAGCGAAGACAAAGGGAAAGGGGAAGAAAGCTTATTTAAAAAAATAGTGGTTGAAACCCTCCCAAACCTGGATAGGATTGAGATAAACAAAAATGAAAACACAACATACCAACATTTATGGGTTGCAGTAAAAGCAGCACTAAGAAGGAAATTTATAGCAATAAACATTCATATTAAAAAAGAAAAAAGATCTCACAACAACCTCCTGTTACACCTCAAGAAACTAGAAAAAGAAGGACAGACTAAGTTTGAAGTTAGGAGAAGAAAGAACATAATAAAGATTAGAGCTTAAATAAATGAAATGGAGAATACAAAACAATAGAAGCGATCAATGAAACTAAGAGTTAAGTTTCTTAACAAATACTATCAACAAAACTTTTGACTGATAAAAAGACAGAAAATTTGAATAAATCATAAATGAAATGACATTACAACCAATACCACAGGAATAAAAAAGATCATAAGAAACCATTATCCAGGATTTTCTTGAACATGACCTAAAAAACACAGGCAACAAAAGCAAAAATACATAAAAAGGGCTACATCAAACGAAAAAGCTTCTGCATGGCAAAGAAAATCCATCAACAAAATGAAAAGGCAACTTATGGAATGGGAGAAAATATTTGCAAGAAGTTGAACTAATAAAGGATTAATATCCACAGTGTATAAAGAACTCCTACAACTCAACAGCATGAGAACCCCAAATCATCTGATTAAAAGTCGGGCAAAGACCTGAATGGATATTTCTCTGAAGAAGCCCTACAAATGGCCAACAGCTATATGGAAAGGTCCTCAACATCATTAATCACAATTTGATTTTCAAATATAAATCAAAACCACAATGAGCTATCGTCTCACACCTATTAGGGTGGCTAATATATATATATATATATATATATATATATATATATATATATATATAGTAAGTTTTATTGAAGTTGTAGGGAAAAGAGAAGTTCTTGTATACTGTTGGTGAGAATGCAAGTTGCTACAGCCACTATAGTGAACAGTATGGAGGTTTCTCAAAAAAAAAAAAAAAAAAAAAAAAGGAATGTTCCAACAATCCCACATCTGAGTATACGCCTGGAGGAACTGAAATCAGAATCTCAGAGATATCTGCATTGCCATGGTCACTGCACCATTATTTACAATAGCTAAGACATGGAATCAACCTAAATGTCCATCAACAGATGAATGAATGGATCAAGAAAATATAATGTCTATAAACAATGGAATATTTTTCAGCCTTAAAAAGGAAGGAAATGCCATTTTCAACAGCATGGTTAGGTCTAGAGGATGTCATGCTGAGTGAAATACTCCAGACACAGAAGGACAAACACTATATGACCTCACTTAAAAGAGGAATCTGGAATAGTCAAATCCCTAGGAGCAGAGAGTAGAATGGTGGTTTCAGAGGGGAGAACGGCTGGGGGAGCGTGAAACAGGGAGGAATTAGTGAAACGGTGCAAAGACTTGGTTATACCGGACGACAAGTCTAGCGCCCACAGCTAACGGTGCTGCCTTACACACTCAGCATTTTGCTTAGAGGCTGTATCTCGTGTTAAGTGCTCTTACCACATTCACACCAAGTAATGTGGATTTCTCTGGGTATAGCGTCTGTTTTGTTTTCAATTTGCATTTCTATAATTATGAGTTCAAACATTTTTTCATAGGTGTAAGGGCTCTCTTTATACTGTTTTTAGTGAATTGTTTTTTTGGGTCTTTCCCCCCCTTAAAAAAATTTTTTTTTTATTAAGTCAACTCTATACCTAACATGGGGCTTGAACTCATGATCCCAAGATCAAGAGCACATACTCCACCGACTGAGTCATTCAGGTACCCACTTTTTCCTTTTTAAATTTACTGTTTGCTACTTACTTTTTAACCAAATAACTACAAAACATCCTACTTCTGTGATACAGAAATTTTTATTATGCTTCCAATTAGAATTAATCACTTAAGAAGGGACTTGCCATACTATGGCTGGAGAAGTCAACATTTACTTTCAAGAACTTTCTAGGAACATATCAGATACACAGTTGTGAAATTTCATTTAATTCCTTCTTTTTTTTAAAAAAGATTTTATTTATGCACAAGAGACAAGAGAGAGAGAGAGAGAGAGAGAGAGGAAGAGGGAGAAGCAGGCTCCCTGGGACTGGATTCCCAGGACACCGGGGTCACGCCCTGGGTCAAAGACAGACCCTCGACCACTGAGCCACCCAAGCATCCCTAGTTCCTTGCTTGCAATTTATTTTCACAGTAAGAGTATAAAGTGTGATGAAGGTTCTACATTTTGATGATATATGTTCAGAGAGAACATAGTAACACACAAAGGGTTGCAGAAGGGGAGGTGGGCGGGGGGATGGGGTGACTGCGTGACACGCACTGAGGGGGGCACTTGATGGGATGAGCACTGGGTGTTAGACTGTATGTTGGCAAACTGAATTTAAATACAATATTTAGATTAAAAAGAAGTAGCTTTGGGATGGCAAGATGTTACCATCAACTCATTCTATTTAGCAGATGTGTGTGTCTGTGTCTCAAACTGTATCCCTGATGAATGTAAGCCAGTCTGCGATGAACGTTTCCTGTTTCCTCAAGATGACTAGGGAAAGCATTAAGCCGTCACAAAAGCAAGGCTGTTACCTCGAGAACACGGGGTGGACTCTACACCTATCCCCTCATCCTTTCTGCCAGTCTGCTGGGTGGTGGTCACCTCAACCTGGACTCTTAGTGAGAGGAAAGCGTGAATAGCGGCCTCCCTCGAGGGCCACTTCCTGAGGGACGGTGGAGGCTCCACAGCACCAGGGTCTCCACCGGGGAGAAGAAAACCCCACTCAGAAACACATCCATCCGCAGGGCACCAATCAAGCCGTGATTATCTGGGTTAAAGTGATCCCGACTCTAATGCTAAGCCACTAATTAGTGTAAACGAAATGGCAGAGGCAGAAGGCAGTGTTTAATTTGATTAAGAGGGAAATACAAAACAAAACTGGATTATCATCCTTCAGCCACACCATTCCTATCAAAGTCCTGACAATAAGGGAAAATCTCACACGGTGGAAACAATGTACGTGGCAAGGTGACAATACCCTGGACGCTGAGTCTGTTTCCTGAGTGTCACTGGAAACAGTGCAGGTAAGAACGGATCCTGAAACTGGAAGTGAGTCCTGAGCTCCTGCACCTGCTGGGGAGCCCTGATGCTGTGGGCGAACCAGTTCCCTGGGCGGATTTCCATTTCCTCATCTGCAAACCGGCAACAATAATACTTGTCCTGACTCCCCCCAGGTTGCTGTGAAGATTCAGTGAATCGGGAAATCTCTTGCTCTACAAAAGTCAAAATCTGGTCACTATCGGCAATTACAGAGATGAACTGAAATGCAGGCACATCTTATGTGAGCTTAAATGTTTTTTGTGCCAACTATTGTCCTAAAGGCTTTTTATATGTTATTTTAACCTTCAGACAACATTTCCAGAAAGGTAGATAGAGTAATTACCCTTATTTTCTATTGTAGCAAACTCAGAGCCATTAAACGACTTGCCCAAAGTCATACAGTTGGTCGGTGACAGAACAGTAATTTGAATCCAGGTCAGCTGGAGCACAGAAATCAAGCTCCCTCACATGCAGATTCTTAATTAACTATATGCAGCCCGTACCCTGCGTATGCATCTGTACGTCCATCCTGTTTTGTAGATCAGACCACCGTTAATGTCCTGGGTTTTTTTCTTGCCAGAGTATCTATTCCTATCTTATTTCTTTATATCTTTCTTGATTCTTGGAGGTCAGAGGCTTTTGATTACTTTTAGCCTCAAAATATAGTTAAAATTCGTAATTTACAACAAAAAAGAGGATGGCTGCATAAATGAGCAAAAACAGTGAATCTGATTTTGGAATGCAGTATATGCTCATTTTTTCCCCCCAAGAAAAGATCAGTTTGCGATCTTGTATTTTTTTTTCAATCCTGTATTTTGTAGATGATCCTGAAAGCTCTGGAAATAGTCTAGTATCTAGGATACCTCCCAGCCCCAACATACACATGCATGTAACACGGAGAGGCCAGATTCTAGAAATATGTAAGCTCTTTTGAGGAGCTAAGAGAATGGACTAGAGGGTGACACCTAAATCACTTTCAAACTAACCATAAGGTTTTTACTACTCTCTCGATTCAACAAAATCTCTCCCTAGTTGGGATCATACATGAATATAAATATTGAAATAGCCAAATGTGATGATAAACTGAAAATACTTCAAGGCGTATTTCAGGGTAAAATAATAGTCTTCTTATTATATATTATCATATACACAGTATTAAAAATTACTAAATAATCAACGAAAATTTTTCGTAGGATATTTATGCCCATAGAAGTTCATCTGAGAGTCACGGCTGCGAATGGGGAATTCTGTGGCTATGACTTTGCATCTAAAAGCCATACGCTGGTCATCTTCTTCCAATATGAGGGATATTTGTTTGATCAGAGGCTAATCTAATCCTAAACCTAAAACCACCTTAAAAAATGTTGGTTTATTTCACCGGCTACCCACATACAAATACTATGTACTTAATACAAGCCTATTGTCGTGATTACTGTAATTTAGTTAGTAGTAAGCAATAAACAGATCTTGTTCATGAACCAATAAGCAGACTTTAAGATGCACCGTAGGTGTGCATGCTAGTGAGAAGAGGAAGGTCACAAAGAAGCAAAACAAACGGGGAAAAAGGAATCAAATGCCCTTTCTCTTCTTGTTAGAATCCACCCAGAAACACTCTGGTTCAGACACTGGCGTTCATGTGAGCAAACGTGCAGCTATGTGAGTCCACACTGAACTCCCTTCCTCGTCCTGCCTCGGTCGCTGGAGGAGTGTGGGACACATGCGGCTGTGGTGCAAGCTGAATCAGCCATGTGTGGTGTCCTGAGAGCTGTCTATGCAGCAAATACCAAATTATCGCAAAACACCCTTTTTGCTTACAGGGTCACCGACACAGTGGACGATATTACACTTAGACTGCTTTAGGGACCTTAAATCAGGCCTCTGGTGTGATAACCTCCAACAAACTAGCAACCTAAACTGCGCTCGTGTTGATCACGTTTCTTCCCGGGGCCCCTCTCCTGATCCTTTCACGCTGCATCCCCTTGGGCGGCGTGCTAGGCACACAGACAGCAAGGAAAGGAAAAGGACGTCTCCAGGCTTGCACTGTCACCATCCCCTCTGCATTTACATCTCTGCTGCCTGGTGTGAACCCTGGCAGCGGAACCAGGGGAGGACAACCAGCCCACCCCTGTATTTACTGAGAAATAGCAACGTGGTTCCCTGCAAGGTGCCCAGGGTGGAGTCCCGTCACTGACCTCCTGCCATGTGTGCTAAGTTGCTCAACGTTTGCAGGTTAGTTTTTCTACGGGTCAGATGGTGTACGTGGGGATGGTGTGCTGGCGAGAGCCTGGGCTTCCTCATGAGCATCGGGACCTCCTGGCGTCATCACAGCGAGTGGCCCTGAGATGCACAGCTGACGGACTGGTTTGCCTAAATTTCTGGCCAGGCACAGTCTAGTCACTGGAATATGGAGACGGCTTTCAAGATTTTCTGGAAAGGATCCTAAGCTATCTTTTTAAAGAGAAAACAAACTCAGAAAAAAGCCTGAGAGAAGAGGTGGAGAGGCCACTGGAGGGAAGGGAGGACTAGCTTATAAGCCAGTCGCTGTCAAAAATGTGAAGGACGTGAAAACTGCTTGACTGGAAAATTGCTGAAAGACAGAAACAACCTCTTAGCCCTGGATGTGAACTACCACTGGGAGAGAGCAGGTGAAGGTAAAGGAAGCCTGCACAAGAGCCAAAGGGAGCGCTCTGCGAGGCAGACGCGGTGACCTCCTCGACGGAGCTGAGCCAGGCGCTCCCTCGTGGAGTCAAGAGACTCCAGCTTGAACATCCAGCAGAAGAAAGATCAGTGCAGAGTTCAGTCTACCAATTCACTCTGGAAATGACTTTAGAATCAGACCAATTCACTCCCCAGGACTGTTGAGAGGAAAAGTTGGATCTTCTGGTTAAAAAAAGACAAAGGCAAGACACGTGGCTGGCTCAGCCAGTAGAGCGTGTGACTCTTGATCTGGGGATTGTGAACTCGAGCCCCATGTTGGGTGTAGAGATTACTTAAAATAAAAATCTTAAAAAAAAAAAGAAGAAAAAAAAAGGCAAAAGAATAAAGGGATGAAACCAAATTATCAAAATCCTTTCAGATGGCCTTAATTACGCAAGCAATTATTAATAAGACATATTTACCAAAACACTACAACTCTAAGCCCATTCAGAGAAACAGTGTTTAATTGCAAGGAGGAGAACTAGATTGGCTTTAAAATGAAATAGTGGGATGGGATGCCTGGGTGGCTCAGCGGTTGAGCATCGCACCTGCCTTCGGCCCGGGGTGTAACCCCGGGGTCCTGGGATCGAGTCCCACATCGGGGTCCCTGTAGGGAGCCTGCTTCTCCCTCTGCCTGTGTCTCTGCCTCTCTCTCTCTCTGGGTCTCTTATGAATAAATAAAAATAAATAAATAAATAAAATGAAATAGTGGTTTCTATCTTACTATCACTAAAAGAGTTATCCCATGCTAGAAAAATAGTGGGAACAGTTTTACTCACCTCTCTTCCCTGATGGGTTCCAAGAATTTGGAAGCATTGGGAGATGGAAAATGCCACAGTGTTTGTTACAAAGCATTTTAAAAAGAGGTCATCATAATAGTTCTATATTTCAGCATAAAGAGATATTTATGAGTTATGATTATCTCTGTTCAATAAAGCCAACCCTATTTTTGTGGATTAGAAAATATTATTTACATTTTAATCGGGTTTGGCTACATTAACAAGCATATAGTGATTGCATGAAGTACACGACATTAATAATTGCATTTAAAAGACAGGAAAGTAATTATTTTTCTTATGAGGGCAGGAAAATTAAATATTATTTCTGTGAAATGCATGGGAATGTTAGATGTACCTGCTTAGGTGAAATATACTGCAACTGAATATCCAATCAGAAGTATTTTTTTAATTCAAAAAGGTCTAATACTCTGATGATAATGCCTTTTAACAAAAGACAAAGACCACGCACATATATATTTTATCATATAATCATTTTCACTGTAACATAGCAGTAGTACCAGCCTAGAAAAGATCCTCTTGGGGATTCATTTCGAATCATTGAAGCAGCTGTTTCTTCAGTTTAAAATACAATATCCATAACAAGTTCACACATGACAGATGCAAGGTAAAAACTAGATTCCATAGTGTGAGCTAAAAGCAGATGTTTTGAATGATCATATTTATAACCAGATACAATACATCTTGGTTACCTAGAGTAAGGCTTCATGAATACTCTTTTTTAAGAATTTGCTTAAAGTGTACTTCCTATAGTTTCTTATAATTTTGAAAACTTGGCTTCATTACATACGAATATTGTATAAATTCTTAAGTAAGCTTTAGAAAAAATTCTCGCCCATTTCATGTGCTTCTTCAGGAATAAAAGTACTGTTAGAGTGCTGAAATTTGTTATATTTATTTAATTCCATATATTTTTCCCACCCAATTCAAAGTCATAAAACTTTTTTTTTTTAAACTTTTATTTTTAAAAATAAGCTTATGACTATTAGAAAGAGTGGCACTTTTAAGTCTTAGAATAAGCAGTTGGCTGTGGAATTTTACTCCATAGAGTGAACGTTAATATATAATTAAAACTTTCGAAAACCATAAACAATGCAGGCTTAGTGAAACTTTAAAGTCTGATGGTAAGAATAAAAGATTAGTTATCAGCCATATGGTTATGAAGTCTTCTATCTGATTTTGTTAGAGTTTATCACTATTTTTCCTTTTGCAGGCTGATTCATTTACATTTCTAAAGTAAAGCAATCACGGCAGCGGGGAGAAGCAAGCAATCTGCCATCATGGGATTCCAGCTTCCCTTACTACTTGCACAATTTTAAAGGCAGAGCCCATAAGCTGTCCCGTGTTCCTCACAGAGTGACTGTCGTCAGGAGCAGATAATACACTATATACTAAACAACCCCTTTGTAACATAGAGGAATTGTTATCCAGGAAATGCACTTAAATGTTCTCAGTTTTTTACACGTTAAACGGGCAGACGTGTATCAAAGTCTACGGGCAGGCACGTCCCCAGTGCTGTTCTCACCACGGCAAAGCATTATATGTGACTTTATATGACAGTGAAAGCAAGTCATCACCTCTGCATGATGCTCTTCATTCTGCTGCAAGACTTCTATGCAGAGCTCTGCTAGATGAAGAACCTCTTCCAGCTTTCTAGCAGGAGTTGCCTGGTTCATGGTCTCTATGTTAGAAAGAGATCATAATAATGTTACCTTGAAAATCAAAAGCCAAACATATTTCCATGTATAATGAGGAGACCAGGGTGTGGAAATAGAATAGAAAGCACATTTTTGAGAAACAAGACATACAAAAAAATACAAACAAATACATTCTTAAAGAAAAAAAAAAAAAAACAGTTCACCACATTGCAGAAAACATTTCACCCGCAAAGCAATCACAGGGAACTGCAAGTGTTGTGCCATTTAATATATAAGAACTAACAGGTGCATCAGCACATTAGATGCTCAACTTCTGCAACAAACAAGTTATAATTCTCCTCAAGGTCAGAAACACAAAGAGAGCAGATACCACAGTCTTTTCCTTCTCTCGGTATTGTATTATCAATACAATACCATTCTGACCAGATGAGTCATTCTCGACATTAGCAAAACCATGCTTTTTTTTTTTTTTTGTTATTTAAATCCCCTGCCTGAAATGTCTATATAGTTTATGTTGATCTTACATTCAAGACGTATAAAGTCACCTAAAACACTCTGACAACCTTCAATTAATCCATTTCCTCCCCTCGTTCCCCGTCCACTATTATGTCACCCTCTCCCCTCCTCTAACTGGAGAGGGGTGGAGGGGTGTTCTGAAAGCTGAAGGTTCTTTCAGCATCAAGGCAAACCGGTATAAAGGAGGCCAAGCCACAGTGAGCAACAACAGAGAAGGAAGAGCAGTCGATTTCAGGATCGACAACACACTGGCAGAAATTAGAGGTGCCCTGTCCTGTGTAATGAAATGGTTTCAAAACTGAATGTGAAGAACAGAGCTTCCAGTAAGGACGCTGAAGATAAATACTGTCTTACGTTTGTGGACTCTCTTCGTCCCAGTAAGGAGGTTGTAAGGAAGGGAGACAAAATTTTCAGAAAAAAGAGCTTTTTCTGTGGAACCTCAGGAGTTTTGTTTTTTGGCAATGGATCTTTTCCTTCAACTTCTTCCTAAAACTTCAGCCTTAAATTTGGAGGATACTCTCTTCCATCTGCTCATTGCCAAGGGACGTACAATGATGCACTGAAACCCTACTTACGGCGGGTGCATGTTCATTAAACATTTATTATAAGCTTACTACAAGTCCCCGTGTGATAAACATCCCCCAACCCTGCACTCCTCCTCCTAAACGTCCCTGCAGGATGGAAAGCCATGCTTGTCTGTGACGGGGATCACGAGCAGAAAATCAGTCTGCCAAACAGCACGTAATTGAGTGTGCCTACGGATGTTTCTAGCTGTGAGAAACAGGAGGAGGTATAAGCCAAGTCCCTGATCTTAAACAACTCATACTCCAAAAATCACTACTAAAAGGATCCTTAGACATCAACTATTCCATCTTCCGTCTGTTTCATGATCACTTCAACATCCTCAAAAGAGGGTGAGGTCAAGGAGGCTCATGACTCTGCAAGACAGTCTACTTACTCCATTTGGGGGCAGCTCTAGCTACTAGAGTCTGGTGAGAAAGACAAGAGCCTTAAGAAAAGTTTGGAAACAACACAGAGCAAACAGCGGTTATGCAGGAGAGGTGAGAACTGCTGAGAGCGAGTGGACTGGGGACAGGAATCAGCAGGAAGGTGAGCAGGACCTGAAGCAGGTCCTAAAGGAAGAACAGACGACCTGGGAAAGTAGATGGGAAAGTAAATGTCTATGTGACAGAGATGTGGTGATTTCAGAGGAAAGTGATGACGATGATGATCACAAATGCCACTATTTATTGAGAGCCAGTTGCGTGTGAGGCATAGCACCAGGCACTTTCCATGCATCATCACGCTAATTTCCCCCAACAGCTTTGGGTTGTTTGCTTATTTGATCATATAACTGATAGATAAGGAAACAAACCCAGAGATGAAATGCAACAGCTCGCAAGTGGAGATGCTGAGACTTCTCACTTGAGAAGGTGAGACCTGAACTTAATTAACATGGGCTCCTGCCATCTCTGCCTCCCCCTTGCCTGGCTGATGCACAATGTGCTGGTGAGCTGTGGGTGGTGAGCCTGAGCTCATATTATGGCAGAGTTAAGTGAAATAATAAGCATCCTGGATAACTGTCCTATGTGTAATTCAGAGCAAGGATTTCTTTGCAAGGCTTCAGATTAACTTAATTTTAGGAAAATGCATTTGTGGTTGTATAGAAAAAGGAAGGATTGCTGAAGTTGTGCAACCTGGATCCCAAGGGTCAGGTCTAGTAAGATGGAGAACAATGGGAAGATGGGAGTGAGAACAGAAGAGGAAGGTGCAGGAACGCTCTGAAGAAAGAAGCCCTTCTGAGTAACTAGAAATTACAGGCCATAGAGAAGAATGGTCCTGAGATTTGGAGACTGTGTGGCTTAGGGAATGAGGGTGCAGGTTGATGAAACCAGGGAATGGGTTTTCAATGGGACATTCCATATATTTTAGGACTAATTGCCATATATGCATAAATTAATTTTTCTAAACTAAACTTAGGGTATTCTATGTTTCCTATAAATGTGTTAGGCTTTCTCTACGTTGGATTATATTGTTTAAACATAGCTCTATGCTTATATCATGTGTTTTTCATAACGAAATAGAGAGGCAACAAAATTTGTTTTATCACAAAAGAACTTATTCTTCCTACCTATTTAGTACATTAATTACTGAATCTTTACAACGATTCTGCAAGTTAGATAATTATGGCCCCCATTTCCAGAGTTAAAAAAGAAGGTGTCCAAGGTCATACAGGACACTAGCTGGGATAGGATTAAAGCCTTCCCTCTAACGTCAGGTAAGCAACAATAATGCAAAGACTTGAATTCTTTTTCATTTTTCAATTCTCTGAATAACACACACACATACAAACAGTAAACTGACTGTATAAATGCAATAGAAACTTCTGAAATGGCTGGAAGTTTGAAGAGTCTATAAAGTCACCATATCCTCAGTCACAAGTATGCAATAATGGAAAATAATCACAGAAACAACCTGAAAAGTTATTCTGTTTACGTTGTAAAATCAGCTTTTACATTTGACACTATCTTGAGGAAAGACTCTGAAAGTACCCTGTGTTCTACTGAAACTTAAAAACAGCCTTAAACATTGTATTCTTTTCTAGACTAAATTTACTGAGAGGAACAGAACTTTGTACTTGAACATAATGGCCACTCTAATACTTTAAATAAACAGCATTTTTTTTTTTTTTATCAAGTACACCGTGTACGCCATCTCTGGCTGCCACTCATTTGACTACAGCCAAGAAGTTTAATGCATTCTGTAGTCCGAACTCTATTAGATAACAAGGTTACCAACGGCTCCATTAAAAATCTGAACACTGAATATTTGAGAATTCCTTCTCAAAATGTTCACTTTCACTGTTTGTAACATTTTCACAGTATTACAGATGCCTCTATTCTTCAAGCTTCACACCAAGTTGCTGATTGTTGTAATACATTTAAAATAAGTATGCCCAAAGTAGCAAGGTTTCTTGATGACTTTCAACGCATTGGGTACAATCTTTCTTCATTTTGGAACACCTTTACTTTTTTACGATAACACTTCCTGGCTGCTCAAAGCAATTCCTTTTAATTAGGCCTCTATGCATATAAGAAGAGGTCTTGCTGGAGAAAAGATCAGGAGATGGGGACACGGCTTGGCTGTTTCGCTTTGGTAGGTTTTAATTCTGCTCCCCCATTGCATACTCCCAGCACATTCCCTCCAGCTGCCTCCTTTCCAGCCATTTCCCGTCAAAATCCCTAGTGGTGGACACACAGTGATACTCAGAGTGAAGGTTGTAAGGGGACCAGGGGAAAAAGACCAAATCATTTCAGTCCTTTTTTTCCCCCATATGGGATATGGAGAAATTAGTAAGGTATTTGACCTGAAGTCTTACAAACTCTATTTGCAACTAAGCAAGAAAGGATTCGAGATGGTGGATTGAAGGATGATGACATAAAGCCATCGTAACGCTTCTCTCCCCTGCATTTGGGTCATGGTGACCAGCTAGAGTGCATCAAAAAGTAATTCCTGTGTATGCACTAAGATTTCTTGGTTCAACAGCCCGATTCTGTGACCCCGAATTTGATTCAACAAATGTTTATTGTCTAGAAGTTACTGTCCTAACAACTAAGGGGATACAATGACAGACAAGGTGATATTTTTGCCTCCAAGAATTTCTGTATCTTTATCCCTAACCAGATTATAAGGTAGAGAGTAGCTACGTACCACCCGTTTTTGGTCAATATGAGGAAATTCCGCCATAAAGCTCTGTCTCGTAGAGAAGGAATTAAATGCACTCAACATGCAAGAACAGTATTATTATCTTGAAAGAAATGGGATCAAAGATATGTCGATAGGAAGGCTTTAAATTGCTTATGGACAACATAGGGAGATCTTCAGAAAGAAAGGCTTCTTTTAATGGGCATGTGTTTGAGGTCAGGAACTTTAGATGAGAGAAAGTTAGCAGCAGTCTAACATTTAAGGCTCCCACCTTCCTTCTCTTCCTGTCAGAAGGAAAATTAAAAAAAACAAACCCACATTCACTCTGGTGTTGCTTCTCCCTTCCTCTAAAGAACATCAGTCGGATGGACGAGGAGAAAGCCCTGATACTCAGTACGGAATTGAGGTAAGAAATCTCTAAGACTCAAGGAGAAACTATAGGGATGATTGTGGATCCTTAAGGGGGCAAAAGAGGAAAGAGGGGAGGAAATGCAAACACGAGGACTGCGTACTGCGTAGGGAAAAGAGACAAAGGACCACAGCTTGGAAGGGGCGGAGAGATCAGTAACATGGACGCAATCACCCGGATACACTGTGAGCCCCAAGCAGTGAGACTTCGTCTTGACAGGTTCAAAAGATCAGGAAAGTTGGGCCAGCGGTACCAGCTCTGATTCCTTCTACCTGGAACTTGAAAGGTCATCCAGTGGCAAGGACGATCAGCATCCTCTCCATGGACTGCTGGATGGAAAAACTTCTCTACCCTCAGAGCTGGCTGAGCAATGGTAGGATGGATCCCTCCATTTTCCTGTGCTGTCCTCCTTCCCCAGGTAGACAGTGATCGCTTCCTCCTCCTTTCTCGCCTTCACACACACACACTGCTGTGGGCGCGTAAACGATGTGTTCCAATCAGATCAGAAAAGGTCCCATCGAGCTACTGCTCCATGTTCCATGTCTTCTTCCATTCATCAAACCCTTTAGACCAGTTGAACTGGTTCAGGGGATTTTCTACTGGTCCCTGATTCTGTCCCAATTTTATCCTTAATTCTTACTGGTGTCAATGTTCTCCCCTTTTGCATGATCCAGACGGATGACTCAACTGGGAAGTCTAAACTTTTATTGAGGTTTTCTGACCCATCCTCTGGCTCTAGCCCTGGGGACGTGTGGTGACAACAGCGCCAGACCCTAGCACCACCCGGCTCCTGGGAGTCCCAGTCCTGGCCAGATCTCAATTCTCACGGGACTTCTCACCCTGAGAGGGAAAGGAGGGTAGGAGAGCAAATGCTTTCTTTCCTATTAAGCAACACCACCCCTCCCCCTCTCCAAACCTGCCTGCCACTTTCAGAACTTGTGACCAGCTGATTCTGTGATTAGCTGATTTTGGGGGGGTCTCTCTTGACTAGAGGAAATGGGACACACCTTGCTAACAAGACTGCCTCAGAATCTAGGGGAGAAGTAGTTTCTAAAACTAAAGTCTATTTCCCTAATTCTTCAGGGCCAACCTGACTCCAACTTGCCCATTGCCTGACTCCCCAAGACCTGATGTCATCAATTAATGCAAGAGACTGATGTAACATTGACTCCTTCCCAGTTTGTCTGACTGCGACCCGGACGCTGGCACAGTTCTATGAGAGCTGGAATACACATCCCTTTAATCAACGAGTGGAATACCTTTCTTGCAGGCCTTGGTTCTCAACGCCAGCATACACCAGAACCTCCTGGAGAGCTTGTTAAAGCAGAGACTGCCTGGGAGCACTCTCAGAGTTTCGGATTCAGTAGGTCTTGTTTGGGACCCAAGAATTCGCATTTCTAACAAGTTCCCAGGAGATGCCAATGATGCTGGTCTGGCGAATGAGCTTGGAGAACTAGTAGTGTTCATGAAAAACTTTTAAATACAAAGGTGACCTGTTGAAACTTCAGATTATCCCCTCCTTTACCTGCAATCAAGCTACATCATTGCACAAACTTCATTTTAGGAAAAAAAGGTGACTTTTTCTGTAGAATCTGAACACGTTTTCCCTTTCTGTAATGTTATTCCAGATAGGGTGCTGTGCATGTTTGAACAAATCTGTGTGAATGAAAATATTCAGGATGTTATGGCTTCCCTACAGTTGTTTAAAATCTGTGAGAATACTAATAACACAGATGTTTGAAAACAGGTCTGTGGCCTGCTAATTCCTAGAATCCCTTTGGGACCAACTCATTTAATGACCCTGCCATTTAAAAACAACAGTTCCAGTTGATACCTCTTTGGCATTAACCATGCTAATGACACGGTACTTTGGAATAATTGTCCTGTGGTGACAGTCACACTAACTACCTGGATTATCTTTCCCATCAATAAATTCATTCTTGAGCAAATGGTCAACTGTGAAAGAAAGGAGAACCGGCCGCCGGAGTCTAGGCCAATAGTAGCCAGACTGGACCCAAATCGAACAATCTGCAGGAGCCAAGACCAGGTGGAGACCCAGGAGTAATGGGGCATAAAAAACCAGATATGTATGTGAGGTAAATGTCAGTGATGCTTCGTGAGACTTTCTTCAGGAGGAATATGGAGACATAGTCTCTTCTTAAGATCTTAAAATAAGGGATGATGGTGATGGAACTAGAGACACACCGATAGGCTTTACCATGTAGTCTAACGTTTGTCACAGGCTTTTATAGTTCTGTGATTATGAGGGTGGAGAAACACAGACACCTTGGCTAGAGTCTCATTAAAGTCGTCCTTTTAAAAAAAAAAAAAAAAAAAAAAAAAAGTCGTCCTTTTAACTATTGAGACCCTGGCTCTCAAGTGTGTGAAGCAGGAAGATCCAAGACCTCGTAGGAAAACAAATCATCAGAGTGCTGCTGGTTGCAAGGCCTACGAAGGCTTGAGGAGGAGAAAACTTTCTACAATGGCTATCTAGCTAGCTCTGGTTGGCTCTGGCTGGAAAAAACCGCAGGAGTCTAATGACCGCGTAGACATTTTCCACTGGTATTTCTGGTTTTCCTAAAGGCTGGTCTTTACCCCCCATATGTATCCGTAGGTCCTACCCGTCGTATCTCTCCGTCCTGTACGCATCTCCCACTGATGAATATTCAGCAGCGGACACTGATAAACAGTCTCCTGGTATTACTGTTCTTTATATATACACTGTACATTTCCTCTCAGCATAGTTCAGATTCAGAAATTGGAAAGTGTCAGAACAATCTCAGTTACAGCCACTGCCAGGCCAATACTCCATTCAATACTCCATATAATGAAGCGTCTTAGATTTCATGCCTAGGTTTTCGTGTCTTCTAATTCCATCTACTGAGAACAGCCTTTCCATGGTCAGTTGTTATATTCCTGCCCCGGAGAAGTACCCTCACACCTCCACACGCCCACTCTCCCCCTGCCCCTTAAACTCTTTTTCATTCTCAAGGGGAGAGTCTGCCGTGGGCCACGGGAGTCAGGCAGGATCCCATGCGATAGCGGAGGGGAAGATGTTAAGAAATGGGCAACAGGAGGGGGAGGCAAGCATAGGAGAAGAACGAACGCGTAGGAAGGATATGCTTTGAACAGAAGTGTGACCTGGGTGCTGAGAAAGGAGTCGGGGATCTTGTCGCCAAACGTATCTGTTTCCTTTGACACAGAAGCAAGACGGCTTAGGGCAGCCAACTAAAGCATGAGGGGCAACCTGTGACGCTTAGGTTTGCGGACTGTCTCCTAGATGGACAAGGGTAAAGACCCGGTGTCGAGGGGCGTCGGGCTTAGTGAGATCTTGAATATTTCTACAGTTTTAACATCCGGGGCTTGCCAGCCACTATACAAAACTCCTCAGGGACTTGACAGGTTTAGTCTTCTGAAATTAAAAAAAAAAATCTGGCATTACAAACCCTGATGAAACCTTTTAATTTAGTGCTGGAAGCTAAAGGGGCACTGAGTTTTGACCTGTAGGTAATAAACTGATTTCTAAAACTATTCATCTGTCCTGGCTCTGAGTACTTACAAAGTGTTGAGAAATAAAGAGGTCAAATCTGTCAGTTTGCATTACTCTGGTTTTGTCCAATTGGAAAAGACTTTTTGATACATCTAACCTACTCAGATTAACAAGGTGCCGCGGGAGCCGCACGGCAACATGTCACTTGGTTTACCTGTTGACACATGTTAGTAGATACACGAAAAGGTCACCAATCATTTGGTTTCAAACTTTGGAGTTGGAGGAGGATAAATTCTACCAAATTGCTTACGGAAGAAAGAAAACGTGCTATGTCAAGACTGCACTTATCTGTGCATCGCACTCCACGTTAAAGAAAAAAAAAAGAAAGATAAACCACGCATGCAACAAATACATGACACGTTGTCAAGTGAGCTGAGTAAACTGACATCCTTTTTGAGACCTTTTAGGGAACAGGTGTCGAGCGCTTGTAATGAGGTTTCCATGCATCTTCAGAGGAAGGAGACAAGATTGTCGCAAGAGCTGTTCAGAGTGTTACAGACCGCGGCTGAGGGAGTGATTCCCGGGAAGGGGCACGCCAAAGGAGACAGCACATAAATGCTTGGTTTTCTCAGGAGGTGCTTATGTTCGCGCTAAGAATTCCTACAGAAGGCAAATATTCATTGAAGGGGAGCTTTTGGGAGGATGCAATTTCCTCCAGATCCTGGGGAATCTGGGACATATTCAATTAAGTACCCCTCATGCACTGTTTTGTGCGGTTACCTTATATTATGAATCTTTCTTCTCTTGCAACTGTGAATCAATATGATTCATGGAGCTTTCGTGGCATCCCTTCAGAGTAGGTTAAGTATTTTTCTTCCCCCCAAGCATAGACGGTTAGCTGACAATTCTAGCTAGAAAATGAAGTGACTAAAATGGAACACGCTAGGTTTTTTAAGAAAGTCAAAGCAATTTTGTTTCAACTCCAATAGGTAGCAGATACGCTTAGGAAACCATCAAGGGAGTGAAAAGGTAAAACGTCAGCTGGGGACCCTCACACAGAGAACAGCAGCTCCGCGGAGGCGGGTGGGGGCCTCGCTGCCCCGTGTCCTGCCCTCCCTGGAGCCCGGCCTCTGCCGCAGGGCTGCCGTCCGCCCCGCCCGCTTCCCAGGCCCGTCCCTTCCTCAGGAGCGACTTACTTTTAGGGGGAGAGCACATGGCCACGCGACCATGGGGGGGTGGCGAGGGGCAGGGGGCCGCCCCTCTTCAGGCCGCCAGCAGCTTTTTTTGTGTGTGTTTTTGACTGTTGATATTTACAGCGATGGGACAAAAGCAACAGCAGGGAAGACTGCCGTCCCCTCGGCACAGACCAAGGCCAGGGTGCTAAACCATCATACCCACTGCGGGGATCTTTACCTCTACGCGCACACAAGGAAACAGTTTTACATTCAAAAGTTGAAAGAAAGAAAAGAAAGAAAAGAAGGAAGGAAGGAAGGAAGGAAGGAAGGGAAAAAGAAAGAAAGAAAGAGAAAGAAAGAAAGAAAGACAGAAGAAAGAAGAAAGAAAGAAAGAAAGACAGAAGAAAGAAGAAAGAGAAAGAAAGAAAGAAAGAAAGAAAGAAAGAAAGAAAGAAGAAAGAAAAGAAAGGAAGGAAGAGAAAGAAAGAAAGAAGAAAAGAAAAGAAAAGAAAAGAAAAAAGAAAAAAGAAAAGAAGGAAAAAAGAAAGACTGACTTTATTCAATCTCTGCCCTGGAGTACCCATTTTTAAAATTTCTGTGACAAAATGAGAAGTTTGCGTAAAGCACGCCTGCACACCGTAGTGTGACGTTTATCTAAAGGAGAAGTGTGTGATTGTTTGAAGGTGGAACTGTAATTTTCAGAGAGCCGGTTTTAGGTGAAAAGACTACTGATGGACAAAGTATGCTTATTCAGACTTGGGGATATTTGGCCCATGTTTTTTGAAACAATGAATTAAATTTGTCACTTAAGCAGTATTTGTTGCCAATTATGAAATGAAAGCTTTCAAGGAAAGGTAGAATTTTAAGAAACTTGCATGTGTCATGAACTTGACAGCTTCCCAAGACCGCGAGACAGGTCGTATGAACAAGAGTGACTTTTTGGTATATTTGTTGACACTGAGATCTTCACTCAGGGCACTGACATTTTCTGAATTAGTCCCGTGTGTCACAAAATCATGCTTGGTGAGAGATCTACTCAAAGTCCACGATGAACCAATTGGACTTAACAGGACGAACAGGTTCACTGACATGCTTTCAGATTCTGTAAGGAATGATCACTTTTCAAGCTTTGGTATCATCTCATAGTGCAAAACCCACAATTATGTTAAAAAGTCTGTTGAAAGACTCCTCCCTTTTCCAACTACCTACAAGTACCAGGCCAGATTTTTAAAAAATCTGTATCAACCGAGATAACACATTGCAATGGACTCGGTGCAAGCAGCACCTCCGAGAGGCCAGCTGTCTTCTATTAAGGCGGCCGTTAGGGTCGCCTGGGGGGCCCAGCGGTTTAGCGCCTGCCTTGGGCTCAGGCCGTGACCCCGGGATCTGGGATCGAGTCCCGCATCGGGCTCCCGGCGAGGAGCCTGCTTCTCCCTCTGCCTGGGTCTCTGCCTCTCTCTCAGTCTGTGTCTCTCATGATGAATAAACAAATCTTAAAAAAAAAAAAAAAAAAAAAAAGACGACGATGGCCATTAAAGAGGGGAGGGCAAAAATTTTTTTCCCCCAAAACCTATTTATGTTGACAGATGATGGGTTTACTCTTATTGTTTGTAAACATTAATATTTTGTAAATTTCTCAGTTTTGCTTCTAGTATGGTAAATCCGGTAGCAGCAACCTGTCGAAACACAAGCTCCTCGGGATTGGGGTTTTATTAGAGTGTACTAGTTTGTGGGACTAAACATTCGAGATCCATGGTTGTTCAGAGAAGGTACTGATTTCAGCAGGTTGACTTCACATCTGGCAACCTTGCTGGACTCTTGGACCTAAAAGGTCCTAAGCGGATCCTGTTGGATTTTCTAGGGAGAGGATCATTTCATCCGCAATGATGGTTTTACCACCTTTTTCTGTTCTTTGGATTTACTTTTTTCCTCCCTTTAATGTTGTCCAAGCCTCTCAAGTTTCTTCTTTATGTAAATACTTGAAGAAGGTTTTTTCTATATGGGCTTTATAAAGTTAAGGAATTCTAGGATGCTAACAGTATAATTTTTAATGTTTGTGATGAACTGTTTCCCCAACCTTTTTTTTTTTTTTTTACATCTCTTGAGATATAAGTTTTGCCTTTAGTTTGTTAGTTTCCTGATGTCGAACCCCTCTTATATTCCTGGAATATTATTTTCCCAACACACTGTTGGATTTTGTGAGCTAACACTTAGGGACTAAGTGTTTAAATTTGTCACTTAAGCAGTATTTGTTGCCAATTATGAAATGAAAGCTTTCAAGGAAAGGTAGAATTTTAAGAAACTTGCATGTGTCATGAACTTGACAGCTTCCCAAGACCGCGAGACAGGCCGTATGAACAAGAGTGACTTTTTGGTATATTTGTTGACACTGAGATCTTCACTCAGGGCACCGACATTTTCATAGATGCTCACAAGGAAATGGGCCTATAATAATGTTCTTTGTTCTACTTTTATAACATTTGGGAATTAAGATTATATTTGCTTCATGAAATGAACTGGACAGCTTTCACTCATTTTCCATTTCAATGAACTTATTCTGGATAAGATTTGTTCCTTAAAAATTTGGTAGAACTCATCTCCAAAACCAACCAGACTTACAGATTTGGGAGTGGAAGGGTTCTGACAACTCTTTCAATTTCTTTAAAATTGGCCCGAGTTTCATTTCTTGTGTCGATCATATCAACACAGTTTTTCAGGAAAGTATCAAGTTCATCTAGATTTTCAATTTTTGTCTTTGTTCATACTACTCTTGCATTATTTTCTATATCTTGTGTCTCTTATTTTTCTTTCATATTGTATTTACCTGAATTTTTTTCTTAGTCCGACGGAAGTCTAACCCTATGGTTTCTACTCTCTACATCACTTAGCTTTCCTTTTACGTTGTCAACATCTTTTGCCTTTCCTGCTGCCCTCACTCTGATCTCCCAGATGACTAATAAGGCTGTATTCATCCTTTATCCAAGGTTTCTTACCACCATATTATTTTCATACCCAGTATTTCCATTTGGTTTTGCATGACTTCTTGTTCCCGCATCATATTGCTAGAATCTTCCTATATGTCCTTGAGTGTATTTTGCATAATTTAAATTTCTGCTCCTAATATTAAGTTCTAGATGATACATATAATTTGTCTTTCGTAAGGGGCTGTCCTCCTCGGGAGTCTAATTATTTTTGACTCGAAAGCTCACGGCCATTCGGAGAAACTCAGATGAGATGGAGACAGGTGCTTGCCTGGGTCCCTTGAGGACAGAGAAACGTCAGCTTTGGAGCAGAAAATCCCAGAATTCAGGACCCATACTGGTAATTCCCCTTTGCTTCTGATCTATTAGGCAACTAAGGAAAGGGATTCACTGTTAAGCTGTTAGATTCAAAGCTGCGGCACTTGACCAAAAGTCTGCTTAGGTTGTAGTTCACCAGGCTAGAGGTTGGGATGCAGAGGAGTGAAGGCATGACTGCCCGAGAGTGGCTCAGCCCATCCCAGCTTTCATCGCATGGCAGCACAGGTGGGCCCAACTTGGTAATGCCACAGACACCAGCCACCTGGCCTACAGGTACCAATTCCAAAGGCAAAAGGAAAGGCACTGATTGTCTCAAGGTGATGCCCTGTGCACGCTCCCTCTGCGCAGCTGTACTCCTGCTGGTATGACTCCCCACCAGACACACTGGGAGACTGGATGCCAAACTTCCTTGGGCAGACAAGTGCAGTGAGAGTGAGTAAATGTTGCTCTCTGAAGGGCAGATGGGAGACAGTGGAGAGGTCAGGGTAGGGCAGCTTTATTTGGGGAGACACCAGGGTTATAGATGGGAAAGAAATATGTAGAAGGAAAACAGGAGAAAGAAGAGAGATAATATGGAGTAGATTCCACCCAGAAAGAGGAAGGTGCAACTGAAATCAGTATCACACATGGAGGAGTCAGCCTGGAAAAGGAAGATACTTCATCCCTCGATGCTGGGCAACAGGAGACATGGGGAGGTGGGGATGCCAATAAGTTTGTAGGCACAGAGGCTACAGAGCTGAGGCTTAAGGGACTTCCAAGGCCGAAAGGAAGGGACTGCCCTTGAATACCATAAACTTATTTAAGATTAAGATCTTAAGAACTCAAAGCTCCTCTGACAGCCTGGTTTGGAAGGAGAACATCAATCAAGATTGAAGCCACTCGAATATGGGATTAGCTCTGACCATCCTGACTGAGCCTGTCCTTACCTGTTGTAACTCACGATTCAAAAGTAGAGAAGAAAAAGGTGGACGACTCATGACAAAGACTGTGAGTCAAGGAAAGGTGCCACCCGGTAGGTCGCAGAACACCCGGGGGGAGGCGTGGCCAACCATCCAGGGCTGGCAACATTAACGCGAACGTAGGGTATGAAAAGCCCGAACCCAGGGGAGCAGGGAGGTGCTGCCAGCAGTTGTTTTTAATTGAGTGAGACGCTAATGCTTCCTCACAATTAAGCCCAGATAAGTCAGGAAGGATGTTAACGAAATGCAGACGCAGAACCATTTTAAGAGCAGAGGGTGCTAAGCACCCTTCAATGTCTCCATGGTTTGTCTGGAGTTGACAGACCTTCGTCCTTGGGTCACCAAAGCTGGGTGGTGGGTGCGGTGGGCCCGAGAGCATTGCAAGCGCTACCATCACGCTACCCTGGCACAGGGCGCTCCTGTGTCCTCACTTGGCTCTTCACGTCGTTGGTTAGTTACCCGAGTGTGCAGAGAGCTAGTGTGCAAGTGCACGACGCCCCTTCCTGTCTGCTGCGGGCACGCACCCTGCTCTAGAGCCCCGTCGCAGGGCAGCCAACGTCTCCACTGGCCTCTTCTGGTCAATAATCCTTGCAACTCCTGCTTATTAGGTCCCCGAAACATCTCTTGATTCATAGGAATTAATCTGTCAACATGGTCATGGGCCAACTAACTGGTGCGAACACAGATCATACAGTGTGGGGCTGCTATCCTGTGTGGCTGGCGAGGCGGTGGGGAGAGCAGCTGAAGCAAACACACACACACCACAAATCCGCATTCCTTCCAGATCAGATGTGGAAACGGCCAAACTCGTATCGCTGACACAGCGCTTAAGACACAGGATGGTCCTGGTCCTTCCGGGTGTGTACGCTACACTGAGTGAGGCTCCGGGTGTCGCGGGGAAGTGGTGGTAAAGACACTGAACTCCGTATACTGACGAGAACATGCCGAAAAAGATAGTTTAACATTTCATTTGCCTAATAGGTGATGGAATAAAGGTAATTCTCGGCTATCAGGAAAAACTTATCTTCTTAGGTGATTTAAAGCATCCCTCGAGCCTCTGAAAAACAGCCCGTCTTCCTTTGTATATAGTACAAAAATTCTAATTTCATCCCTATTCAGATGATGTAGCTCAAGCAAGTTTTATTCTACCTACACATACTGTTTTACAGACTACAAGTTCTTTATAGATTTATGATTCTCACAAATATTTTAAAGATGACAATAAGTCATTCCCTCCTGCAGCCAGAAATTGCATTTATCAATTTGTCTCTAAGTCATCAGGCGACTCA
This sequence comes from Vulpes lagopus, assembly GCF_018345385.1. Lineage (NCBI taxonomy): Eukaryota > Metazoa > Chordata > Mammalia > Carnivora > Canidae > Vulpes > Vulpes lagopus. Next base: position 60,069,643 of record NC_054836.1, read on the forward strand.
GAAGCAGAAACGGTCACAGAGGTTTTAGTTTCATGCCAAAGTCCCACTGTTCAAGCCACGCTGCCCAAAAAGCCTACAAAGAAATCCTTTAATGCTTCAACTTTGTAGTTTTTAAGCGGAGAATTCTATTGTTTCTGATATACGACGTACTTCCCGCACAGTGCTGTCAATTCCTATGGGAATGCAGCATTTCAGGTTTATTATTTAGATATTAGTAGCCTGGAATTCATTGTAACATATAATCAAAAATTTTTTTTAAATCAAATGTATGAAAAAAACAACTTTTACGAGAGAAAAGAGTTACTCTGGGAATATTAGTAAGAAACTATTCGCTGACAAAGTATTTTCCTGCGCCGCGTAGTTCTCATCGACCCATTTCCACAGTCGCAGGGACTGCAGCTCGGCTCTTGCCCGTCGGCCCCCGACAGCAGCGTGCACCCCACGGCCCATGGCCTCCCCCGCAAGGGCCGCGAAGCGCCGCTTCTCTCAGGGAAGGCGAGCGGCACGGCCCCCCGGGGAAAGCATCTCTCCCCGTTCAACGGAGACTCGGAGAATGAGAGCACCTGGGGGTTAGGGCCGGGCACCTGGCAACCAAAGGGCGTGTGTGTGTCAACCGCACACCGGGCCTGCTCACGGCCACCTCCTGGCCCAGGGCACCACCGTGGCAGGTCTGCGCCGTGCTCGGGAGCAGGACTGTCCTTAGATGGGTCACTGCGGTTCTCGTCCCTAAGAAGTTTCCTTGAATTAAGGCACCGATTCTCCTTTACTGAGAGCTACTTTGCATCAACGAGGTACACAATTAAAAAAAAAACCAGAAAGACAACTAGGAAAGTGAGGTTCGGCCCTTCCTTGAACCCTAGGTTGTAGATACCGCACAAAGGATCTTACTGTTACGTGAACAGTCGTGATGAGATTCAATCAAGTAGGAAAACTAGTTGATGTTGCAGCCACGTAAATCTGAAACATTTCTTAAAATTTTAAGGAAAAAAAAATGCTTTCTGGAAGTCTTAAGTTCTCAAAACGAACGACCTGTTCTCATGGAACAAATGCAAATAATTCCCGAGAAGGAAAGGCGGTGTTTAGAGAGCAGGCGTTTGTTTTCACGTATTGCAAAGTCCGTAAAATCCCTTTATTCTGCAAATCTGTGCTGCAGATGGAGAACGTGAAGAATTCCCAAGGATGGAAGAGAACTGGGAGTCCAACGAGCATCCTGCTGAATTACAGACTCAACCAAACAGGCTAGATGGCCAACCGTCCTGTGTGACCTGCGGCTCCCGGGACCGAGGGGCGCCCCTTCCCCACCTCACCCCCACCCACAATAAGAGCATCAAATTCTGGTTCAATTTTTCCAACCTTGTTACTGTGAAGCAGTTAGTTTTTGCTTTTATATTGTTAATCATTCAGTGATTGATTTGAACGACCTTCCGCAAGCCAGTCTGCCCGTTTACAGATGTTCTCTCTGCTATAAATAGCCTCATCAACCCTCTGCCAGAAACTCATTCATTTATTCAATAAATAGTAATTGAGTACCCACTATGTGCCGGGCACATTTTCCAGCCCCGGAGACAGAGCAGGTTCCTGAAACACGAGAGCCCTGCCCCTGTGGAGCGGGCGGTCTAGGGCGACGTAGGGTGACCGACCTGCGTGTGTCAGATCCTAAGTGCCAGGGAAACATCGGGTCGGGCAGGGAGGGAGGGAGGCGCTGGGGGGTGGCGGGGGGCGGGGGACGGGGGGCTTACAGATCTCAGTCACTCCCAACACCGGGACGTGGGGGGTGGTGAGCACAGGGAGACTCCGCCGGCAGACGGGTCCTGGACGTGGGGCTACGCCGCGTGCCAGTGCAGTAAGTCACGCAGCAGACCTCAACGGCTGTAGGAGACAGCGACGTGAGATGCCTCAGTGGTTCTGTCGGCTGAGCACGCCCTGACACAGTACTACGTGGATGTGTCAGGTTAAAGGAACTGCTATTAAAATCGACTTCGCCCCTTTCATTTTACCTCTTTAACGGGACGACTAGAGAATTTTAAGTGGCGTCTACGGTTCTCTTCGGGACTCTATGGCCATACTGTTCCCGACTTCCTTTCCCAGGTTTTAACCGGGTGCAGAGTTAACCACGCGAGCTGCCACGACAAGCGACAAGCGAGGGAGGCCGAGCCAGGGGCGGCTGGCGACAGCTCGCAGGAGGCTGCTGCGCTCCCACCCCCCGCCCGGCCGCGCCTGGAGCCCTCCCTGCTCCGGGCTCCCGGAAGGGCAGTAGCAGGAAGGCGTGAAGGGTGAACGGGTGCGTGCACGGTGCTTATGACTCTTAGTACTCGTAGCGAGTGTCCGCTCTCGGGGAATAAAGATCTGTACTTTTGGCAAAAGCGACCCTGGGGCTCGAGCGATGGTGCGGTGGCGGCTGCGAATCAGCCTGGCGGCAGGAACACGGGGGACGCGGGTGCAAGTCCCACGTCTGCCGAATTGGTAACGGCAGCACACCGCTGCAGGCTACCGTCACCTGCTCGGAGGAGCCAACGGAGCAGAGTCCTCGGAGGGGACGGGGTCATCGGGTGACGGCATCCTGACGCCCCTGGGCACGGGGGGCTCTTCCCAGCTGGCAGGAGCCCCCCGAGGGAGCGGCCGCCTCCCATACACCCAACGGCCACCCTCGTTTTCAGTCACTTTTAAAAGCACCTCCAAGGACATTCACGAGGACCCTGTCCACCCGCTACGAGATGCGGCCCAAGAAACGAACGTTTCTTCAAACGTTTCTTCTGTTAGTTGAGAAGATTCTTCACCTGAGGCTACCCCTCCCTTCATCCACGTCAATCACTAGACTACACTGGTTTTCCACTTTCCTATTTAATTCCATTTTTTAAAATTCAGAAACATGTTTGTTTTTAAGATTTTCCAAAGGACGCATTGATTTCAGAGAGAGAGAGAGAGAGAGAGAGAGAGAGAAAGAGGGGTGAGTGACGGGAAGCGATGGCGGTGGGGGCAGGCGGCAGAGTTAAGCAGACTCCACTCCGAGGGGGAGCCCGAGCGGGGCTCCGTCCTACGACCCTACAATCACGACCCCAGAACTAGACACCTGACCGACCACCCAGGCGCCCCGTAAAGATTCGTAAGTAATCTCTACATGGACGTGGGCTCGAACCCACAGCCCCCAAGTGGACAGTTGCGCTCCACTGGCTGAGCCCGCCCGGCGCCCCCGCGGGCCTTGAAGCTCATGGAGCGCTGGTCCTGGAGTCTCAGCCTGAGCAGAGGAGCAGACAATGGTCCACACGCACAGAGGGGGCTGCTGCCTGGAAGTGAGGGGCCGCGGGACAGCACAGTCCCCTCCAGTCCCCTGTTGATGGGGCTGCCCCAGGGCACCTCTGCCCCCCACCCCAGGACACCCACCTCGGCCCCACGGGCTGACTCCTTTCTCCAGGTCACTAGGAAAGGCCCTAGCGACCCTGGGCCTACTCAGGCCAACGACCCTGGGCTGACTGTGGGCCAACGACATACAAACTACTTCACGACACTGACATTGTGAGGGAGACAATGCCGCGAGGGATCTTGGACAAGTCCACCCCGAGAGGCTGCCCAAGAGGGCCGGGGCCCCCAAGGTGCACTTCTGGGGTCAGTGTAGCTGTGTTCCTCGCGCCGGGGACAGGCTTGGGGCCAGTCATTCTCCACCGTCAAATGCTCCAATAGAAGGGGTAGTTCAGAAGCGAGAAAGACAGCCCTTAAGTCAAAGACGTCAGGTAAAAGCCACCCAAACGTGTTGCAACGCTGCGTGCGGGTTCGAAAGAGACGGCAAACTAGGGCGAGGACGCGTCACTGCTCTCCTGTCCCACGGTCGTCAGAGGGAGCTCACCAGCTCACCTCCCTGTGGGCGCGGTGCTGGGACCCAACAGGGAACGCCTTCCACCAGGGTCCTGCCCGCAAGGGTTTGCTAAGGACGACGCAGGCAGGACGGACACGTAGCGGCACATGCAGTTAAGTTAATCACAACTGTGACCAGCGGCGTAAGGAGACCGGAACAGCACCTTTATCAAACCCAGAGACCCAGAGAAGAACGCTTTCCCCGCGGCGGCCTGAGGCTGGGATCTCAGAACCCCTGCGCCTTCCTCCCGTTAGCAACTTGCAGAGTTAAGAGCTGCTTACTTCTCATTTAGTGGCATTTAGGCTTTTCACCCATTATTTTCAGGAGTGATAAAGGAAAGACGGTCCTCCTTCCTTGCGGTAAGAGCCCTCCAAATATCGGCAGTGGCTTCCAACTGAGATGGTGTCCACGCTTCAAACATAATGTGTAACGTTCCTACAGTCTCGGGGCTTTTTCACTTTGAATTTATATAAAAAATATTGCCAAACTTTTCCAGAGGTAAATGGCCCGCATTTTCCCTACGAAGCACGAGCCATAGTCCCAACAGAATCCAAGTGTTCTCAGTATCTTAATCAAAGTGATCTAATAGGAGCCCTGGAAAGTAGGCAGCTATTCATCAGCGCCAAACATCATGCCGCCACGACAGAAATAACAGCGCGTGCATGCACAAACGGTCATTACCTGCGTCCTTTTCTGCTGGGCCTAAAACATAAGAAAAGACAATTTAGGAGAAAAGCAGACCCTCCCTGTGCTGCTGCACCCAGGCTGGCAGTCAATCAAGCGAAAGAAAAGGGGCTCACTTCCTTTTTCTAAGTTAAATTAGATTTTGTTCCTGGGGTGGTCCTGAGCATAAACGAAAAAGTGCTGTATTTTTTAAGATACACAAAAGGGAGTTGGAAGAAAAGGAGATAGTGAAATGCATAGAGGTTTTCTCATGTAAAGAGCGTGCATTTTTTTGTTTTGTTTTGTTTTTCTTTGAAAATGGAGATGTCTCAGTAGTTTGACCTAATTAGATTTCTAGGATCCATTTTCTAGAATATTCTCACAGTCAGCTAGAAGAGACCAATGACCCCAGGTGGGAAAAAGGTGGGAGAAACCCTTGCTCATTGTCCAGTTAGTCCTATAATAGGATCTTCTCTGACACGGACTTATTTCTGTGTGTGATCCAGAACAGCCGTGCCTTTCGACCACCAGTGTTAACATGTCCAGCTAATTCATAAAAGCTACCTGTGGCTGCGACACATAATTTTATTCGTCCATGTTAAAATGGACTCTGAGGAGAAAATAAACAGTCTGCAGATCCCTTCAGTATCCTTGGATAAGACAGTGGTCAAAAATATTAACTAGAATAGAGACTTAAGAACAAAAGGCTTCTCCTAGGTTTTTTTGGATAGAGTTTAAACATTCGGATAAAATAATATTGTGTTTATTCAAGTTGTGCACAAACTTTTTCCCTTTGTCGGATTTGATGGGTTTTAAAATGCCTGTTTTTGTACGGATTCTTTCAACCCATGTTCACGACACATAATATCCCGAAGCACAAAAATTGTTTGAATGAGTATTCAAGATGTGAAAACCAATCTGTTTATCTTCCACTTTCCCCAAATGATCTAATGTTCACTGCTTTTGCCTTAACACAACGTGATATCATAATTAATGATGTTAAACTGGTAACTAAGGAGGTTTCATGTTGTTACTCTCGTGATATAATATTGGTTGCTATAGTGATGGGATGGCTTTTTTGTTAATCACTCAGGAGGTTGGTTATTGCATGCTTGTTAGAAAGCTTGATCAGATTTGGAGAGAAAAAAAGGATATAACAGCCAATTATAATCAGTCTTTCTCACTGTCCCATTTTTGATAAAACTATCTTTATATCAGTAATTAATAAATTTATGATTAAGTACAATTTTATATTAAGAGTTACGAAAATTTTTCTAATAGAGGATTTGCTTTTTAGATGTATTTAACGTTGCAAACTTTTTTTCCTAAGTAAGCACAGCACGTACCACACAAGACAGTTTCATAATCAAAGCAAAAAATCTGAGCCCCTTTCTTTCATTTTTATTTATATTAAAGGGTTGTTGAATAAAGTGATTTTGTCACAGATTTCAATCTTGTTATTTCTAAGCATCTTAAATTTCAGTCTTCTTAAGGAATGAAACCTGAAGGAAGAGGAAAAAATGTGCAGTCCTCTCCAGAGCTCTAATCTTTCAAGTGCATTAATATGCCGCCAGCAATGAAAAGTTGCAGGAATCCTATCAGTTTATCTGGGCCCTCGCCATAATCCAGTTTCCTCCTTCTCTGAGAGACACCGTTGCACAGAAAATAAAATGATGTGACACTGTACCGTTAACCGATCAGGAAAGACGACACTGCCCAGAGTTTAAACGCTAGACATACTTACGGTAATGTCAAAAAATACAACCCATGAAAACACCTTTTGGTCCCTTGAAAACTCAAAATAAGAACAAAGGGCAACTTAAGCACGAATCCCGGGTCTTTCATTCAAGCGGAGTCCCAGGAGGCATATTAAAGCAATGAATAGGAAAAAGCTCTTCAGTTCACCAGCTGAGATTTTAATGAGACATTTCCCTTTGCCACGGTACAGGTTTGTTCAGGGAAGGAAAGAACTCCGCACAGAAAATTCAGTTAATAGGCATTGTTGGCTCTCACCGCCACTTGGGCGAGCGCTCGCCGCACTGACCTTCTGTTCTGGCATATTCTGTGAGTCTGGTGTAATTGATCAAGGCAGCCTTCTCCAGACACTTCCTGACCACTTTTTTCACCTCTTCCGCTGGTATGGGAGTGGCAATATCTTTCATTAAAACCTAAAGCGGGAGAGAGAAAGCGGCTGCATAAAATAGACACCACAATCAAATGACACAAATTGTCGGAGATCTATTACTAGGAAGGGGGCCTAGGTGGCACCGGGGGAAAGTAATGAGTCGGCACTTCACAGCGCGGGACGTGATCCTCCCGTCTGGGCTCCTCCTGTTGAAGCCTCATCTATGCCCATCAAAACCTCCGGAGGCCGGACCACCATTCACCCTGACGACTGTCACTTCTCCTCCGGGGGCCGCGACACTATTAGAACAGCTGTTTCGGATCGGGATTAGAGTCCTTGGGACGAGTAATAGTTTGTCTCGCAATTCCTAATTTAAAAGCTTTTAAATCTTTGGAGTGAGGTATATGAAAACAGTAACAGGATTCTGTGAAGAGTAAGCACTGTTTTTGAGCTCTCTGAAAATCAACATCTCCAATTCTGACACTTAAACTTTAATTACTGGGATCGGGGGTGGGGGGGAATCTTTCAGCAAAGTTAAGGGAGTATCAAATGTTAAAATACACAGAAACTTTCTGAAATTAAAAAAAGAACAGATTATTTCTGTTGAGTTCCTAAATATATTTTTGGATTTTTTTTCTCTAGAAGTATTACTGTTAGCAAAGGGAAAACACAATTTATATCCAGAATGCAAAACATAATGTATTTAAGCACTTTTGTAATGACTCACTGATAATTTTCTTTAAAACTTTCTCAATGATAAAACTGGTTACTCCGTTAACCTTTATCTTTCCATATATTTAATGCAGCTTTTCTGGCTTTACTTACATTGAAATTACAAAATCAAAGGTAAAATGTGAATATAGAGAAGACAAGAACAGTACGTATGCTTACTGTTCTATTAGTCTTTTACCTTAAAGATTCATCAAAAGAATATGAAAACGTCTCTTTCATGCTCTATTACCTCATTCTCTTTTGATTGGCCTCAGCATGAAGGACTTGATAATCTCTGATTTACTCGACCGTTTAAGCATTGGTGATCCTTCACAACATATTTAGTTTTGTTAGGCAAACTTTCCTTTTCAAAACAGCAAATTTTATCACTTAAAAATTTCCTTCTCATCAAATTCAATCATTCTTCATAGATTAAAAATCTTTAACACATTTACATACATTTGGCACTTTAATTAGAACTGCACATTAGATTCTTTATAGGCAAAAAAAATCTTTTCTGCTCATAGTTGAAAAAAAACAAGCATTAACATACTGCTATTTTTTGTTTCCAAATGTGCTATTATTTTTAACGTGACTATCACTAAAATTTAAATTTAAAATTAATTTTGTCCCATATGCAGAACCATGAACTTTATTTTGTTGAAAGAGAGAGAGAGAGAAAGAGAGAGAGAGAGAGAGAGAACGCGCGTGTGCACATGCACACACATAAGCAGGGGTGTGGGTGGGAGGGTAAGGGTGGGGGCGGAGAGAATCCCAAGCCAGGCTCCACACCCCAGCGTGCAGCCCACATGCAGGGCTCCATCCCACAACCCTGAGATCGTGACCTGAGCTGAAATCAAGGGTCAGACGCTTAACTGACTGAGTCACCCGGGTGCCCAACAGACTTTGAAATAACAGTCAGAGCTGTCAAAATTAGAATGCATGTCTACGACAGAGGAGGGTCCAGGGTTGAAATCAGGGGACAGTTCATATGACCCAGGAGCCGAATATGTAATTTGGAGTGGGGGGAATTGTATCGTCTTTCCTGGCAAAGTACAGATGAAAGGCTGGCGAGTACAAACAGGGAGAGCCAGCTTGCTTCGCGTACCCTCTCCACTTCTTCCAAAGCATAGGAAGTATGAAGAAGTCACATGCAGATTTTAGTTTTCTAAGATGTCAATAAGTACACGGATGTGGAAACGAAGAAGTGGCCCTACCATGTCTCCCTCAACTGAGCAAGAGACAGGAGAGGCTATAACTGGAAAAAAGGTCCCTGTTCCCCCCACCCCCTGCCCCCTGCCAGAGCCCGAGGGCGTCTGTGCCATTACTGTCCCCCTGGAAACCAGCAGAGAGGCTGCACGCAGACCCAGCATGGGAGGCCACCCCAAAAGCAGAGCTCTCTGTAAAGGTTTTAGCTTTTTTCTGATACCTTAATGAGCTGGATAAAACGAGTACTTTGGAAAGCCTGCGTTACATGCAGCTTTATTATAAAAATTCTAATAAAACAGGCAACTTCCAACATAATATTTCTGTCCCATGGTGCACCGGAATCCAGGATAAGACAGGGACAGACAGACGCAACCAATGTATACAGACATCAGGTCTACCCTCATCTTCCAAGTCCCTACATCACTGGAAAAATGCCTTCCCTTTTTACTTCTAATAGAAGTGCTAATGAACAACGTAACATATCTAGAATTCTTTGGCAGAAAAGTGGACAAGACCAAGTGCTGTGAAGTCAATAAATCAGGGCCAGAATAATCAAATCACCAGCTATTAACGATCCTTCGAAATTATTTTTGATGCCGGTAAGAACAGGAATTGTCCACATTACTTAACTGTTAGGAGCAAACACCATATGAATAGTTTTATAAATAAATGAAAAGGACCCTTCCCATTCCAACCTAGTCTGCATAGAAACAGGAGTGGAGAATGTACTTTCGTCAATGAATTATTTTAGCATGGGTAGGAAATTCTTGTCTGCTATTTACTTTTTGAGGGAAAATGAATTTCTACAACTCATGAATTCATTTAAAGTAACACAAGTTGAAATGAATTCTGAGATTGATTTAGAATGAAGGGAATGATACGTTTGTGCATGTTCAACGATAAACCCTCACAGGTATGAGAATTGGGACTGGTGGAAGCACAAGTTGGGGCGGGAGCAAGGGAGCGGAAGGAAAGACCACTGAGAAGTCTGAGAAACACGATTACACTCAACTGGGGGGAAAAAAATCCTATTTCATGAGGGAAAGGAGGAGGTGGGGAAACGGGTCCTACCAACATGCCATCCACTCAGCACAGGATGGCAGGGGTAGGCCTCAGGACAGCCGCCAGGAGGAAGCAGCAGGACGTAGGAGGGGTCGAGATGCAGGAAGGGCAGGTGAGAAGTGATGAAATGGGACCGACGGCCTCGAGAGCATACTTGCCGTGAGGGATGGGCCTGTCTGACTGGTCCAGCATCTAAAATACTCAGCCACCAAGAGTGCGCGCGTAGTACTGATAAAGGAGTGTTCAAACGTACCCTTTCAAGTAACGAAAGCGTAGCTTTTAGAGCACCTTCAGGTCGTCCAAAGGGAAAACAGTATCTTCAAAAACAAAAGGAGGAACAAGAAAGTCAAACATTTAATATCCAAGACCACCGAATTATTCCCTTTTGTAGTACTTGGCATTATTGAAAAATGGTGAAAAGTGGTTAAAATAGCATCAACCCATCTGGGAAAATTTTAACAGCAGAAGTTTACCTTGTTCCACATGTTCTTTTCTTTTTTTAAAGATTTATATTATTATCATGAGAGACCCAGAGAGAGAGGAAGAGACCCAGGCAGAAGGAGAAGCAGGCTCCCTGCGGGGACCCGATGCGGGACCCCGGGTTCACACCCTGGGCCCAAGGCAGCTGCTAGACCACTGAGCCACCCGGGCACCCCTAGTTCCATGCTTGCAATTTCTTTTCACAGTAAGAGTATAAACTGTGATAAAAAGGGTCCACATTTTGGTGACATACGTTCAGAAAGAACCTCCAGGGCTCCCAGGCAGAGGGAGCAGCACGGAGCCCCTGAAGCTCCCCGAGGCCTGCTGCTCGGGGCCGCTCTGCAGCTGATCCCCTTCGAGGACAACACGCGATCCGCTCACTGCCTCCTGACACCTGCCCGTCTCTGCGAGCGGGAACGCCCCAACCGAAGCCTGCACTGGGCCACAGCACTGGGCCCTGTCCGGCTCCTGGCCAACCCTCCACCCCCAGGGCGGGTCACCACTGCTCTGAAAGTGGGGTCTGGCCGGGCGAGGGAGCGGGCTCCATGGGACTTGGTGGCACACGGTGGGGACAGACTTGCTGCTCCCTCCCTGGGTCCCTTGCAGGCCACGGTCCACTTGAGGAGCAGGGCAGGGCCACCCCAGCCTGCCGGAGCCCTGGCTCCCTGAGATCGACCACCACCCCCACCTCAAGATCAAGTTCCCCCCAGGCTGCCACTGGGCTCCGGATCAGGAATCCTCAAGCCAGGAACCTAAAGTCCGTATGTTTACATGTCCCTTGTCATCATGACTCAGGGACTTGGCGGACACGTCTTGTAAGACGTACCTCACAGTAAAATTATTTTTTTTACAAGGCGATTTGCACAGGTTTCCCTAAGAACACATGTATCTTAAATTCATTGTTTATAGCAGCAACTTTTAAAGATGGATTAAGGATGAATTTCTCACCCAAACAGTTGCTAAATTTAAATCAGGATTGGGGTTTAGTTTCAGAAAACTTTTACTAGTGTCAGGTAAACGCAAAAAAGTCATAAATCTAGCCAAATTTTTCTTCAGAACACTATTTTCCCGTTAACAATTTCCTTCAACTCTTACCTCGATGCCTTGTCTTACTCCTCTCTGCTGCCACGCACAGAAGCAACGATTTATTTTTGATAGTTTTTTTTTCCCCTGCGCAGTGCTGCTCATCAGAGTAGGAGCAAACTAGCCAAGTAGCTGTCCTCATTTTGTATACATCTTAATCCACGTTTAAATAAAACACAAATTGGGCTCTTACAGTCCCCTCCCCCGCTTAAATCTTTTCAGTGTATTTGCATAATCCACCCATTGTCTTTCCTATTGTTTATTTCCATTAACCGGTGGGTGACATGTTTTATGAATGGAATGTTACTGATCCCCAGATTACACTTAGCATTTCAGGGCTCCGAGGTCCCACTGGGTCTGTTCTGAATTAGCATTAGCTGCCCACGATGTGTAAATAATTCAACACATTTACAGGGTACAAGTAATCCTGAATCAATAAAGTACAGAAAATAACTACACAGAAGCTTAATTAATCTTTACAAAACGAGTTTTAAAAGAAAGGAAGAGTTTTGTACTGGCTTCCAAGATAAATATTTTGTTTGTTTTTTTAACCACTTTGACAGCTCTGTAATAACAAAGCAAAGTGGAAAATGCCCAATCATCAAATAAAATTCAACAAAGTTTAGAATCTAATCTGAATAAATTGAAATCATCCTGATTCCCACCTTAGTAAATTTAAATTGATCACACAGGTAGATTGAGCCCAGCCTAGACATGTCCTACAATGAAACTGGTTTCTTTCCTTTTAAAATACAGTATTTCTTTTTATCAAAGTTAGATATGCACATAGTCTGAAAGGCAAGTTCTTCCAGAGGCTTCTTTTGAAAAGCAGTCCTTTTTATGCCCTTTCCACCCCACTCCCCAAGCAATTTCTCCAGGAAAAAAAAGAAAAGTTTTTAACTTTTAGCTGTTTCTTTATTTAAACATTATATTCCTAACCTACATTCTAATATTTCTAATTCTTGATTTTTCAGTTTTAAATATTATTCTACTAACTTCCCACTAGGGAGTACTGAGTTTTTAACAGATTTAGAGATGTAAATGACAAATGACTGCACATATCTAAAATATCTAATTCGGTAAGTTTAGACATATGTATACACCTGTAAAACCATCACCACAACCAATTTAATATACATATTCATGGGATCCCTGGGTGGTGCAGCGGTTTGGCACCTGCCTTTGGCCCAGGGCGCGATCCTGGAGACCTGGGATCAGATCCCACATTGGGCTCCCGGTGCATGGAGCCTGCTTCTGTCTCTGCCTATGTCTCTGCGCCGCCCCCCCCCCTCTGTGTGACTATCATAAATAAAAAAATAAAAAAAAATTTATAAAAAAAATAATACACATATTCACAACCACCAAATGTTTCCTTCCCCGCTGCCCTTGGGCCCAGGCAACCACTGATTTACTTTATCTTTGGATTTGTTTGTATTTTCTATGATTTTATGTAAGAGGAATCTTATAGTACATACTTTTTTGCTTCTGATTTCTCTCACTATATTTTGACGCTCATTCATACCATCGACTGTTCATTCCATTTTATCACTCAGAAGTATCTCAATACACTGTTTATCTATTACTTGTTGATGGCCACCTGGTTTGTTTTCATACTCTGGCTATTATCAATAATGCTGGTACAGACATTCACATAGAAGTCTTTGTGTGGACATGTGCTTTCGCTTATCTTGGGCTGGGTCATACGTTAAGTGTTTGAATTTTTTAAAATTTGCAAACTATCTTACAGAGTAGGTTGTTATCTGTTTATACTCCTCTCAAGAGTATATGCAGAGTTGGGAGGTAGTGATTTTGGAATTTTAGTTAGACTAATAACAGCAGTACTACATTGTGTTTTAATATCTATATCCCTATTGAATAAAGATACTGAGCATCTTTTCATCTGCCTTTTCACCATGTCTTTGGTGAAATATTAGAAACAATTTTTTGCTGGGTTATTTCATTTCTTACTAAGTTTTAAGAGTTATTTATATATTCTGGATACAAGTTTTTTGTGGGATACGTATTGTCCAAATATCTTCTTCCACTCTGAGATCTCTTTATTCCTTTAACAGTGTCTTTGGAAGATCAAAAGTTCTTAATGTTTTTGAAGTTCAATGTAACATTGTTCCATTTACAAATCATGATTTTGGGGTTTTAAAGAATCTTTACTTAGTCTAAGGACAAAGAGATTTTCTGTTTCCTAGGTCTACTCATTTTGAAATAACTTATTAATCAGGTATGAGGTATGGGTCCAGGCTAATATTTTGCATTTGGCTATGTAACTAGGTCTAGCACCATTTATTGAAAAGAGGATACTTTGAAAATTATCTTTGTATATCTTTGAAAATCACAATTGCCAAATATGTGTGAGTTGATTTCTGAACTGTCTGTACTACACAACCTTGGTTACTGATTTTTGAGCAGATATCCCTGCCTTGCTTTTGATCTTAGGTGAAAAAAATTCAAACTTTTCACTGTTAAGTATGAAGCTGTAGGTTTTCCATAGATGCCCTTAACAGGCTGAATATATGACATTTGGTAAGAATTCTTTTAATATTCTTATTTACTAATTCTCATTTCCATTTCTGGCTGTTTCCATCCTCTTCATTGGTCATATCTGACGATTTTTTGGTATGCCTAGAAATTTTTGACTAGATGCTAGACATTATTATTTTACATTATGGTGGCTCAATATTTTTGTATTCCTTTATTCTTGATCTTTGTTCTGGAATGAGGTTAAATTACCTAAACACAGTTTATTAGAATACTGGCTTTAGTCCTCATTAGGAGAGATTTAAAAAAGCTAATTTTTTTCTATTACTGAGGCACAAATTCTCTTGAGTATTCTACTCTCCGTCCATGACTTAGAATCTTTCCACTTTGGGTGGTAAAAACTGATACTCACCTTAGCTCTGTGTTAGCTCTGAGGATTATCTCCTACAATACTACCACAGAGTTAAAGGATTATTTGTCCGACTTTATTTTCCTTACATACACGCTCAGATCAATACTTAGTTGACTCCAGGGGAAACCTCAGCAAATACCTGTAGGTCTCTCCTATGTTTTCTTAGAATTCTGACCTGCAAACTCTGGCTGCCTTGCCCTCTCTAGATTCTTCCTCTGTCTCCTCAAATCAGGGTGTCCACTGGGATTTTCCTCCCTGGCCCACAGCCCAGAAGCACTCTACTGGTGGCAAGCAGAAACAATGAAAGGCCTTATTCATCTGTTTTTCATCTCTCAAGAACCACTTTTATTCATTGTTTTATGTTTAACGTGTTGAAAAGCTTTTTCCACATATTTTATCCTTAGAAAATTTTGTTTCAGATGGGAGAGTATGTTACTCCCCTTTAGACATATGTAGCTTTTTTCTTTTTCTTTTGATTACTTTCAGCCACCCTGAACGTAATTTCTGTCCTTCCTATCTTTCTAACATGGTTATGCCATTTTGGGGGACTAAATTCAGTATTCATATTATGTAAATGCCCTAGATAACAGAGACATTGTATTTACTACGACTTATGTGCCATTATTTTGTTTATAAAACTTGTCTTTGTTTTTAATATCCTCTTTTTATATACTTAATCTAATGTGACTCCAAACTCCAATATAACTAATATAATCTAATTAATAGAACTCCAAACTCAATTCCAGGTTGGTAAATCCTCTCTCAATATATTAAAACATCTTAGTATTTTGTCAATTTAATTTACTTAAAGAATTTTTCTGACCTGCTCTCATCAGAACTGGTTGCTTTCTAAGCTCAATCAATCATCACTTTCTATTAACTATCACTATGAAGATCCCCTCCTCTTTAATGCTGATTTTCTGTTCAGGGATCTTAACTATCCCTCTTTCTTTATCTTGAATTTCATTCTTCAGAAATATTTCTGTTTTTTAACGATTAGGTTCTAGTGAGCTAACTAAAACCAGGGAGAAAAATATCAAGATATTGATCTTTCATTCTGTAAATGTGTCTTAGTATCAATGGCTAATTTTCTTTGAGCAAGGAACTGTGCCAGGCAACATGGCCCTTGTTCCCACTAAATGCAAATAAAATAACTAATGACTTAAGACATGGGTATTAAAACTATGCGATAAGCGAATAGTGAAGAGTACAGATGATAAATGCTAAAAGGCTTCAGGTTTTCCAGTCTTTGTTGGAATGACAAAACAGCTCTACTATGAAGACAGGACAGAAGAAGCTCCTTACTTGGTGACTGAAAGAGAGAGAGGACTAGTCACCAGAGCTGAGGGAAGAGGCTACTCACGGATGAGATGCACAAGCGAGAGATGCATCCCACCAACTGAAGGGGCAAGGGACCTACCTTAATGCATGATGGAAACTGAATGGCAGGCTTAGAAGCAGACCACAGGCCAAGGAATAATACGGATCTTACCTCACAGGCAATGGAGGAGGAGTAGCCGCAGAAAGACATAATAAACATCTGTAGGGGACCAGAGTGTTGGGTGAAGAAAGAAAATACTTAATATTAATGAACAGATTATATACCTGAAATGGCTTATCTGATTTTCTAAAAGAGAAGAGAGTCTTTCTTTTATCTCCTCAAATCTTTCTTTTTCCTCCATTGAAACAGTTCCAATTCCATCAGGCCTGGGGGGAAAAAAACAGAATCAGTAATTTGTACTGACAGAATGGTTACTTTCATATATTTTATATCTTTATATCTCTTTATTTTAATATATAATTATATAGATAGATGCAGCTTTGTATTTCCCTGAAGAATAATTAATGAAAATGCATACTGGTCCATGGTACACATATTACTTGCATCTATAGTGGAAATTTATTTAAAGGGGATATTTATAGCCATTTGCTTCATATTTTGACCTGGAATGAATGGAATGGAATGACTCTGTTTTAGACAGCCTTCAAGGTAAAGGATTACAATAAATATTTTCCAGATCTACTGAAAACAATGGCTAGTCCTTGAGAATGGTAGTGAAAAGTGTTTTATGTGGTACCAAACATTTGAAAAACTGAATAAATGAAAATATTATAAAAGCATATTGAATGCAAACTTAAATGTTTTAACTACTTTTCTCCCAAATAAAAATTAAGCTACTGTGGAATTGGATAGTTCATTTTAATTATAAAAAACAGAAATTTTGCATACATGTAGTGGTTTACTGCATTATTTTTTTGTTTAAATGTGGGGGTGTACAAATCAAAATAAATATTTAAATAAAAACATATAGAGAAGACAGATCAGCTGTTTCCAGATTCTGTGCCTAGAGAAATACTCCTATGGAATCAAGGCAAGTTCACGTCAGGATTTTTAGAAGTAGTTATATAGAATGAACAGAAATCTTCTTTTACTAACATCAGGATTAAAAGTATGAAATATTTCTAATAATGGATTTAGAGTTCATTCTGTATCAGTTGAAGTATCTGGTTGCATAACAGTCATCAAAAATTTTGAACATATGAATTGTAACTTTGTTAACACAAAGAGAAAGATCTATTAATCTCATATTCAAAAGTATCTATTTCAATGAAATGAATCTTTTGCACTTGCTAATTAACACCAATGATTTCTTCCTCTATTGGCTTACTTTTCTAAAGATTATATTTTTGTTCCCAAAGATTTATGTAGTTACAATTTGAATTTTTGATACTTATGTGTAAAATAGGTAGACATGATTATGAAAAATAAAGAAAAAAGAATGCTTTATAACTTTCCCAAGAAGATTTTTATTTAGTAATCCCATTCTTGTTTTACATATATAACATGTAAATGTGTGCATGTATCTTTGATGCTTGCAACTAGTCAATTAGGATAAAAATGATTAATTTTAAAGTTATACTTGAATCATAATGACATGAAGACCTTTTATTCATATCAAAGCATCATTTAAGTCTGAAATTTTGTCATTATAGAGTAAATAATTTGTTATTTAAGAAACTCATATGCTGCTGGAATTTATGCTTTGAAAATCTTAACAATTATACCTCTTTGCTAAATAGGGAAACATCAATTATTTTATTTCGTAGTCAGAATAATACATTCCATCAGAATATATTTTTAATGTGAACTGCAGAAAAAATAACGGCAAACGGTGGTCTTTAAAATATTTTTAGGAAGGAGAAAAGAAAGTCTGATCTATAAATTACAAAACAATGAACTGTGAGCTAACCCCAATGTTTTACAATAATTTATTATATTACAATAATTTATAATATAATGGAGTTCTTCACATATTACTTCAGAGTTACATCCCACTGAGCAAATGATAGCACAAAACCCAGACTATAACTTAAGAATAATAATGATCACAGAGGTTCAAGGGGAGAGCTCTGTATAAGTCATTAACTTGAGAATCAGCATGATCAGATGCAAACTGCATAGATAGTGCAAAAACTCATAGCACAAAGTTGTGGGTAGGTGTTTCACTATATACCCTACGCAAACTTGATGTAAAGAGCAAAGATCTAGGGACACCTGGGTGGCTCAGCGGTTGAGCGTCTGCCTTGGGCTCAGGGGTGACCCCAGGGTCCTGGGATTGAGTCCCACATCGGGGTCCTGCAGGGAGCCTGCTTCTCCCTCTGCCTGTGTCTCTGCCTCTCTCTATCTGTCTCTCATGAATAAATAGTCTTTAAAATAAAAAAAAGCAAAGATCTTATATTTATTATTCTGGTGCCTGGTATGGTTTCTTTGACTTCACTCTCTGACAGACACCACATGGTTATATTAGAGTGAATTTTACTGTTTGCTTCAACTGTCAAAGGAGATTGTGATTCACAGGGATGCTGCAAGCCATCCTGTCACATTAAACTTCACCGGGACACCTCGCCTACTCAACACAATGGGATCAGGGGTTCGGGTGATGAAGAGTGAGAAGGGTAAGTCAGAAGAATATCACTTGTGACAACTTTCAGTAAGATACAGACTGTTATACACGGTGAAAGGCTGTCGTTTTTGTGAGTCTGTTATTAAATTAACTATACATCTGACAAATTAAATACAATAGGTAGTATTTTGGACCTGCCTTTATTTACACACCTTTTAGGTACATAGACTAGACAATGTACTGAAAATTAGGTATACAAAGTAGGTGTTTATACCTAAGTGATTGGGAATAAATGACAGCTTTGCTATAGTCATGCATAAAGGCAACAGCTCCTTCTGAAAGTATTCTTCCTGGAGTGCCTGGGTGGCTCAGGTCATGATCCCGGGGTCCTGGGATTGAGCCCCCGTCAGGCTCCCTCCTCAGCAGGGAGTCTGCTTCTCCCTCTCCCTCCGTCCCTACTCCTGCTTGTGTTCTCTCTCAAATAAAAACCTTTTAAAAAATATTAAAATTATTCTTCCCAATAAACGCAAATACCTCCGGTGCCAACAATATCTTCCTCTCACAGCCATTATCAAATTAAACATAACAATTATCAGTAACAGAATTCTAAATATGCTCCTGGTACTGTGCTGTTTTATATGCATAACATAGGATGCTCACAGCAGTCCGTTCTCCAGTCTCCGAGAGGGGAAGCTGCTGACTTCCCCAAGGTCACACAGCTAGTACGTACAGGGACCTGGACTTGAACCTAGGTCTCTCACATTCCAAATCCTGGGCTCTTGGTGCCCATGTCTTATTCTCTTTCCTCTATGTTTTCACCAAAAATAATGAAGAGGAAAAAAAATCTCTATTAAAAAATGTGAACTGGATCTGAAAAGCAATGTGGAATATTTTAAATACACTTACTTACATCAGACATTTTCTATGTTACTTACATAAGGCAGGGAGCATAAAAATCAATAAAATTTAAGTATCTGACACTGAATCAGTAACTCTATTAAAAAAAAAACAAAACTCAACAAAGTCAGTCCTAAAATTTGTCCTTGTAGAAAGTGGCTTGAAGAGAAACTTAAACCAGTTGTATTTTCTGCACATTCATCTAGGGGACCCCAGGGTAATACAGATTTAAAATAATAGCTCTATAAACACAGCTTATAAATTAATTTCCGCCAGGTGAGCCTTCAAAACATATCTCAAGTGTGTCGACAGCCTCCTTTGTCTTCCTTTTCTCATCTTTTCGATGTCAGGGTGTTGGCAACACTCTATGGTGAGCCTTTTTCAAGCATGAGTCATGACTTACAATGCTAATAATGCTCAATGTAAAAGCCAAAACTCTTATAATGACCTGTAAACCTTACAGGATCCTCCCTCCCCACGCTCACTCTGACTCCCGTACCTCACTCCAGCCACACTGGCCTCCTAGCTGGTCCTCACACAGGACACACGCACATGCTGCTCCCACTGCCTGCGAGGGGCTTCGCCTGGGCACACAGGCTTGCTCACTGCCTTCTCATCGCTGCCCACACGACTCCGGGTCAATGAGGCCTGCTCTAGGTTGGCCACCTGATGTAAATGTGTAGCCTCCCATTCCCACAGGTCTCTTGTCCTTTAACCAGCTTTACTGCTGGTCACTGTACATAATGCCATCGCCCTACACATGACGTGTTTATTGTCTGCCTCCCTGTACGGTAGCCCTGGTACCCAGAACAGAAGCCGGCAGCCTGATGCTAAATGCTAAATGGCAAATAAATGTTAAAGATGTGAATAAGAGATACACAGAATACAAAAATTTCAGCTATAGCAGATAATAAAAATTCATGAACGAGTAACATAATTATTGATAATTATTAGTATTAATAGGGTATAAATTAATTGGAATGTCTTACATCATGTAACAGTAGGTAAAACAGGAAATTTTTGAAAAAAGCGAATAGCATAGGAATTATAGTTAAGCACTCTGGATAAATAGATAGCTCAGAAAAGTTGGCTGTATTTACACTTAGCAGAAAATTTTTAGTATTTACCTGCCATTTTAATTATTAATGAAATAAATCATTTGCCTTAAACCTCAAGAATGGAATTTTCCTCCAAGATAATAAAAGGTAAAATAAATAATGCCTCTTTGATACTGATAAAAAGCCAATGGTCATTGAAAATTCTAAAGTAAGAGGCCAATTTTCTGATTTTAATGTCAATTGAAACTTAATTATAGGACTCAAATATAAATAGTAAAACTGTTCCAATGAGAAAAAAGAAACTGTTGCATGAATTCTCATATATTGAGATTTAAATTTTTCATTTTTTTTCCTGGGGCCTTTAGTTATTGAAGTCACATGATTTTAGTAAGAATAGATTCCATGAAAGTTGAAGATATAAACAAATTACTAAATATAGTTCAATGGTAGATGTATTTCCTTTAATTATAGATGCAAATTATGACACAGAACTTCCCCCTGGCATTACACAATAAACAAAGGAATGCCAAATGTAGTTGGGTCTTTGTTAGTTATACTTTGAAAGATTCTTAAAAAAAAAAGAATTCATACACAATGGAACTTACGCTACTGATGCTTAACAGCCTCCTCTTACGTCTGCCTTAGGCCCCGTCCTACTTTCAGAGAGAGCATCACACGCAGGTGCGTGCAGGTGCCCACACACAGGCTACCTTTTTTGAAAGGCAGATTCATCCAGAAATAGTTCCTATACGAACAAATCAACTTTACTAACTTCCGACATGAACTAAGAGATCTCACAAGGCATTTTATAACTCGTGCTAGTCATCAATCTGGCACATTAGGCATTTTATTTATCTATTTATTTTTAAGATTTTATTTATTTATTCATGAGAAACAGAGAGAGAGAGAGGCAGAGGCACAGGCAGAGGGAGAAGCAGGCTCCATGCAGGGAGCCCCACGTGGGTCTCGGTCCCGGGAGCCGGGGTCACGCCCTGTGTGGGCTGAAGGCGGCGCTAAACCGCTGAGCCACCGGGCTGCCCCACAGTAGGCATTTTAAAACAGAATCCATTCTGTATCCTGGACATCCTGTCATCACTATCAATTTTTTCTGTAAAAAGTACAATATCAGCTCTAAATTGAGCAGAGTGGTTTTGAAAGACAACTCAGGAACATGAGTATTATCTTCTCCATCTTCTCCTATCTCTGATGGCTTTTGGGAGTAGTTCTGATAAGAAATTAGTTTCTACAAAGGGAAGAATCACTACATTGTATTTCAGGAAAGCTCTAAGAGGAAAAGAGTATGAAACCGGGTTGCAGAGTCAGGCATTTGAGCAGAAGAGCAAATATCGATGAGGAATCTGCTTAAATATTTAAGTACAGACTAACTTATAGTTCACACATTTTATGGCCCTTTTTTCCAGTATAACATTTCAGAGACCCATAACGACCAATAAGAACAGACTTAAATATCCATTTCACCTGGCTACCAACAGGTTTTAAAAAACAATGGTCCTGAGACCTACTCTAGCAAAAAGGGTTAGAGAGCCCAAGGATTTTTTTTTTTTGGAACCCTACAAATCATGAGACCTTGCTGGAGGTCGATAATGTAAGCAAGGCCTATTAAGGAGTTTGAGGAGTCTGACAGTAAAGAAATCTGCTTAACATCACTTTTTGAAATCGATCATGGGATCTCTCCACAATGCCCACTTACAAACACCATCAAGTGCTGACGAGCCATCTGTTTTATTATTTAATGAAGATTGTAACCCAGTCTATGGTTATTTTCTCAATCATTTTATCCGCCAGAGCAGCCTGTAGATACTTGAGGGATAAATGTGTCCTTGGTTTTATAATTTCTAGGAGACTGCGCAGGAAGCTTACGGGTTGACTAACACACCGGGAGCTCACGCTGCATAGAGAAGTCTGGTAAATTGATGAAGACAGATTGCCTTCACCACCCCCACCGGCCCCCCTCCCCGCTCACCAAGTAGGTTCGTCTGTCCTGGCAGTTTGGAGGCTTGCGGTACAAGATATTTTGAAAGCAATGACAGGGCGGATGACCAAGCTCGGGTGCTTTTAAGTTTCTCAGAGGCTTCTTTTCCTATGAGGAATGTGGGATATCTTAGCTTCCTCTGGACAAAGCGAGAAGGAGAGAGACACCTAGAGAGTAGCAGTTCTGAATTGTCAATTCTGCCGGCAGCACAGCAGGTAAAAGTCACTTTGCACTTCGTGTATTTCCCACCAATATCCATTTGTGAACAGAATAAGAAGGAGAGGAAGACACAGCACGAGAATGAGAAATGATGGGAAGAGGAGGGAGAAAACAATAGTCTCCTATTTCTCTTCCCTAACCTAGAACGCTTCTTACTGTTTTAAACAACGTGGCATCTCATTTGGATTCGTATGTATGGTCACATAATCAGTGTCCTTTCATTCTCCCTGAAATCTTACTAATCCAGAAGAAATTAGTTTGATCCTATGTTTACTGAGATAGAGGAAACATTTTTCTATGAGAAAATATTCTGCAAATGAAATGTAAAAATCTTGTTTTCTTTCCAAGCACGTCTCTCCCCTAATCCTTTCCTTATTTGAGTTTTTTACTGTAGTCTATTTTCTTTGGACATTATTTAAAAAAAGATACTTATTTAAAAAAAAAAAGCAGTAATTGGGCTCCATGAAGATATGAGATCAGTGACTCTTATCTTTTGTGTGAAGTTAGTGATGGACAGACAGGTCATGGAGAGTTATTAAGGTGTTGGACAACTGGCCTCTCCCAGAATCAAGCTAAATTCATTACTGCACATAACTCTAGAATTGAAGAAAAATAAAATATTGAGGTGATTTTTTATTAAAAAGAGTATTAAGATTGGTAGTATTCTCTGATAGGTCATCTTTGCCCCATACCCAATATGATTTTAAAAAAATAATTTTTTGTTAAAGGCCGAAACATACATAATTTAGGAGAGCAATTCAGAAAAACACAAAGACAAAAATTAAAATTTCTTTAAATGCCCCAATCATAAATAATAGGTTATACCCTTTTGTAAATAAAATTCCAGTTTTCATTCTATAAAATCTAATTATACATTGCAATTCTGATTTAGTTCGACTCTCTTATTTTTTATTCTTTTAACGAAGCATAAACATCTCCTCACATTATTTAAATATCCCAACATGTACTTTTTAATGGAAGCATAATACTTCATTTTATGGATGTACCATAATTTATTAAACCACTATTCCATTAGAATTTAGATTTTTCCTCTATTTTTTTCTTACCATAGAGTATACAGTATGTCCTTACATTCTTACATATATATAATCTTACGGTACAATTTGTTTAACCCATCTCTTATGGTTTCCTTGGGGTAAATTCCTAAACATATATTGTTAGTTTAAGTGGTGCTGTGGACTGAACTGTGTCCACTCTGAATGAAAATTTGTATGTTGAAGTCCTATCCCCCAGTGTTACTATACTTGAAGATGGTACTTTTAAGGGATGATTAAGGTTAAGAGAGGTCAGTCATAGGGTGGGGCAGTAATGTGACAGGGTGGTGGCCTTGTAAGAAGAGGGAGAAATTTCTGAGGACACGGGGAGAAGGCAGTCATCTGTAAGCCAGGAAGACAGTCTTCCCCAGAACCTGGCTGTGCTGACACCCTGATCTCCGACTTCCACTCTCCAGAACTGTGGGAAAATAAATTTTTATTGTTTAAGCCACCCAGGTGATGGAATTTTGTTATGGCAGCCCAAGCTAAGACAAATGCAATGATATTTTCAACATTCGATAGATATGACAAAATTGCTTTTTAAGAAAGTACTTACTTATCAGTTTGCACTGTGACCCATGTGCATAAAATGATTAATTTCCCTGTAACCTCATCAAATGCATTTTTATCACTTGTTATAATCATTTTCAATTTTATACATAAAAGGGGTATTTCATTGTCTTAATCTATTAATTTCTGTGTGGTAAAATGATACAATTCTTCTGGTTTACACAGGGTCCTTCCATGGGTCATAAAAATCATTGCATTTGATTCATTAAGAATAATGTTTAATTGTGAACTCAACTTACTAAGTGCCCCCAACATTTCACCCATAAATTTGTAAACAGATGGTCCCATGTCATTCATTTCCTTACTTAAGAAATATTTATTGAGTACCTGCCTAGGTCATGAGGATAATATAAGCACAACAGAAATGTCTCCTGCCCTAATGGAATTTATAATAGGGAAAGGTATAAAAAAGATAAATCAGACCGTAACATACAATTAAATTGAAGAAGGGCAAAAGCACAAAGCTTTGAAGTCATATAGATTTTTGGGGAAGGAGTCAGTTTGGGAATGATATTTAGGTTAAGATGTGATAGACGAGAAGCAGTTAATTAGCTGGAACCCGAGGCAGAGGTCATAGAAAAGGCTCCAACAGGTTCTCCAGAGAGATGTTCAAATATTTTTTTTCAAAATACAAATTTTATCATGTGACTTCTTCTCCTCATATAGTGGACTGACTTGATACTCCAAAAATCCCTTTCCACTACCAAACACCTCAACACTATGTTAGCTATACCAAGCAGTTAAATGTTGTATTGCACTTAGAAGAAAGTTAAAAAATAATTTTTCCCCAAGGCCAGGAAAAAGAAAATGATACAGAAACTGAAACCAAAATAGGGGTAATTGTGAACACCAGGGCTGCCTTGGGGGAAAATGTGGGTACCAAGGGGGCTTCACCACTATGTTTAAGAGAATGCACCACTGGGTCAGTGACCCACAGACTGCAGAACCTGAGATTCCTGCAAAAATTGAGGCCATGAATGGGCTGTACTATCAGTTAAGGGGTGGTCCAGAAAGAATCAATATTCTTGTAAGGAGGAGCCAATGAGGAAATCTGTTTCTACAACATTTACAGAGTGAGTGAAAGAGGCTTTCCTGAGAATATGCACCATATGTCTGGCCTCATTAAACTGAGTACTACCTACAGAATTAAGAAATCCCAAGGATAAGGAAATACAGTAGCTCTAGTCATACATCTCAACCACCAAATAAAAGCAAATCCTCTTTAGAAAAAAGTATTCTCAACCCAGGCCTTTTAGAATTCCCATAAATGTCAAAATGTATGCTTACTTAAAAAAAAAAAAAAAAAAGCTAGCCGAATAAGAAAACAGTGACCACAGTGACCATGGCAAAAATGTCAGTGGAAACAAGACACAAACACCTAGAAAATTAACTTATTGAAATTGATCAGAATATAAAATAACTATAAAATCCCTAAGGAAAAAAAGAGGAAGGGATAAAAACCAAGAATTAGATCAGAGATACTCAGAAATAATCAAATGGGTTTTAAAAAGAAGTGAATAGTATTTCCAGAACTAAAACATTTAGTAATTGAAGTTAACAGTATGTGGGTTGAAAAGTAGATGTTATAGCTAATGAGAGAATTAAGTAGAGTAAGGGTTGGGAACTATAGCCCACCACCTGTTTTTATGAATAAAATTTTATTAGAACACAAACCATATTCATTTACATATTGCTCATGGCTCTTTTTGCACTAAAACACAGAGTTGAACAATTGTGGAGGAGACCATATGGCCCGCAAAGCCCAAAAGATTTAGTTATGTTTACTATCTGGCCCTTTATAGAAAAAAACTTTGCCAAGTTCTGAACCAGAGGAAGAGAACTAAAAAAAACAAAAACAAAAACAAAAACAAAACACACACACACACACAAAAAAAAAAACAAAAAACAAACCATAGAAGGCAGCTGGAGAAATAAGCAGACAAAATATGTACTACAGATGTTAACAGATACAGAAAATAAAACGCCTCCTATATGGAGCTTTGGAATTTTAGAAAAGAGTGAGATTCAAGAAGCAGTATTTAAAGAGATAACAATATCCAGGATGGTGGCAAATAGGGATCTTCACTTCCAAATCTGAGTGAATTCAAAGAAATCCACTTTACTCAGTATCAGGGCACATGGATCAGAAATCCACAGGAATCCCAAACAGAATCCTTGACAAGGAATCCACGTGTAGATATGTTATGGTGAACCCACAAAACACGAAAGAACAAAATAACCTTCACACTATCCAGAGAGCAAAGACACATCCCCCTCAAAAGACAGGCAATTAGCTTGCCGACAGCCTTCTCATCGGTCACAAAGGAGCCACAAGAAAGTGAAGTATTGTCTTCAAAGTTCTCAGAGAAAGTCATTGTCAATCCAGAACTATACACCTAGCAAAATTTTCTTTAAAAAAATGTGGATGAAACAAGCACAATTCCAAATAAAGATCCACTACCTATAGGTGCTCCGTTATAGGACATCCCAAAGAATATACTTTAGGAAAAAGGAAAATAATTTCTAACCTAAGCTAGTATTGAGTATAAAACAGAAAACAGTATAAAACAGAAAATAAACAAAAAAGTATACACCTAAAATACCAGGCAAAATAAGCACCTGAGCAAGGAAGGGCGTGACTGCAGTGAAATGTTCCAAGGTCTCTCCATTTCTCAGAAGGAGGGGAAATTTGTGGATTAGCATAATACTTTAAAATTTTAGCAATATGCAGAGTAAAATCTTAATGTTGGAAAATGTAAACTATTGAGGGGAAAAAAATAGAAGAACCTGGACGAAACAAGAAGGCAAGAAAAGAAACAAAAAGCTTACAAACATGAGTCAAAAAAGAAATGCCAAAATAAAATGGTAGAAATCGATTTACTTACATCAACACACATGTTAATTGTAAATGGACTAAATTGGAGTAAACCCCAGAAATCATCATAATGGAGAATTAAATCAGAATCTTGTTTGCTATTTGTAACATAACACAAAAACTCAAGAATACAAAAAGGCTGAAAGTACGAATAAACGTATCAAATACCCCCCCCCCAAACAAGGTTACATTAACAACCACCTAAATAAACTAGAATGCAAAAATACGTCGTTATGAAAGGGGTCATCAAATAATAGTAATTTTCATTTACCAGGAAGATTTAGCAGTTTTAAACTTGAATCTATCTAATAAGCTGCCTCAAAATATGCAATACAAAAATTAGCATGAAAGACTGAGGAACTGCCACAGATCAGAAGAGGCGGGGCAATGGAATGCAACATGGATGGCATCTTGAGTTGGACCTTGAAACAGGAAAAAAGGACATTAATTTAAAAACTGGACTGGTGGGATCCCTGGGTGGCGCAGCGGTTTGGTGCCTGCCTTTGGCCCAGGGTGCGATCCTGGAGACCTGGGATCGAATCCCACGTCGGGCTCCCGGTGCATGGAGCCTGCTTCTCCCTCTGCCTGTGTCTCTGCCTCTCTCTCACTGTGTTCCTATCATAAATAAATAAAAAAAAATTAAAAAAAAAAAAGAAAAACTGGACTGGTGAGGTCCAAATAAGAACGGGCGGTGAGGTCACAGAAACGTGCCAATGTCGGGTTCTTAGTTGCGACCAAAGTACCCTGCTGATAGAGGACGGTGATGTCAGGGGAAACAAATACAGAAAGTCCCTGTAATGTCCTCGCAATTTTCCTGTAAACCTAAAATCATTCTAAAAAAGTTGATTAAAAAAAATTAAGCAAAAGGAGAAGCAGCAGTACAGTTTAAGAAAGCAGGTAAGTTACACCTTTGAAAAGACCTTCGGGCAAGAGGAACTGAAGGGAAAGAAGAGAAGGTCAAACAAACGGTGCAGAACACGCAGAAAGAGCACGTGGTGCAAAAAGCGCCACGAGAGCCCCCGAACTTACCACCAGGGCCCCGGGGGCGTCGGCAACTGACCAAGCTCACTCAAGAGGTCAGGGGAAAGCCCGGGGGCCCTTGAACTACAGGCGGCCCCACTCGGGAGGGGAACAACCTTCCCGCACGGACGCCTCAAAGCCCCGATGGTTTTAAAGGTGACTTATTGGTAAATGTCAAAAAGTAGATCTATGTGTCGTCTGACAGAGCGCGAGCTGGAGGGCGCCCGGCCCAGTCCAGAGGCCCTCGCCTGGGTGGCGCGTCCCAACGAGCAGTCTGAGAGGCAGCGGGAAGGGGTGCGGGGGCGCCCAGAGCCGTCTGCCCGGTGCAGCCGCGACACGCACTGCTCTGAGACCTCGGCACCTGGCGGAGCACGCGGAATCCACCGGGGGCCGCGAGCCCTCCCGCACCCAACTCTAGGGGCTGAGGCTCTCCAGGCCCCTTCCTAAGAGAAGCTACACCCCCAGCAGGGGTCGGGGCGGGGCGGGGGCACCTCCTGCCTGTTCTGAACCTGGCGGCGTCCTGACGCACAGTGAGGGAACCCTTGGTGTCGGCTCCTCCTCGACGATTTGTCCTGGGGGCTCTTCACGTAGTAGCCCCGAAAGTCTAGGATCCGTGCGCTGTGACTGCAGGACGCGGGGGCCAAACAGAAGCCACGGACAGGCCACCTGGGTCACTGTTCCCGGGTGACCTTACCTTGGACGGCCGCGTTCCTCGCTCCTGCTTTGGGCCACGTCTTGGCCATGGTCCCGTCAGAGCCGCTGGGTGTTCCGGCGGCGTGACGCACAACACGATGGCACGGTCATTCGTAGCGAACAGCTGGGAAACTGAGGCTCAGCAGGACCAACTGCTCAAAGTGGAACAGCTCATGGACGGGGAGCCCGGGGGAAGGCACGCGGGGACTGCGGCCTCAGCGCGTCGGCACCTCGGGTTTCGCGCGTCTGCTCCGGAAGGCCACGCTCGGCGGAGGGACGTCGTCGCTGGGCAAGCCTGACGGCAGTTCTCTAGTTTCCGACAGTCCCCGAGGGAGCCGCAGAGGACAGTTCAAGGGCACGGGTGCGTCTACCTGTGACAGGACGAGCCGGTCCCGCCGCCGCTGCCTTGTGGGAGGACAAGCCTCGCTCACGGCGTCTGAGCTGCCGGCTCCCGGGGCCTAGAAACGAGGCTCCAGCTTCCTGCTCTTTTCTCTCAGTCGTGCGTCAGGGACCAGAATGAAGACGCCGCAGGGGAAACAAAGGACGCGGGAACGTCACCGGGTCCCGTCACCGGTCCCGGCAGCCCCTACCTGGGAGGCTGCTCAGAAACGCACCCTGGTCTGTAACTGAGAGACCGAAGTGCTAAGGGCGGACACCGTCTGAGGAGGAGACCTCGCGGGCGGGGCACGAGGGCGGCCCTGGCTCTGCCGGAGTCGGAGTCGGGAGGCACGTCCCAGCCCCAGCCCGACCCTGCCCCGGGAAGGCCGCAGCCCGCGGGAGAGCCTGGGGGACGTGCGCACATCTCAGGGAGAACCGAGACGGAAGAGCCCTTCTGCGTCGCCGCGGTCGCCCCCGACCGTCCTCCTGACCAGCCAAACCCCAAAGCCTAAGCAGCACGTGAGCCCCGAGCCTGCCGCAGGGCGCGCTCGGCCGGGCCCTGTCTCCCTGGCTCCGGCCCTCGAGGCCGGGCCTCCGCCGCTGCGTCATCCCGCGGGGCGCGTGTGTCCTGGACGCAGGCCTCCCCGGTCCTTCCTGCTCCTGGTCGGCCCGGTCTCAGGGCCGGCCAGGCCTTCGCTGCCTAACCCTGTTCCCTTATTCCTGCCGGCCCCGGGTCAATGCGGGGGAACCGCCTCCGGAACCTTCCACACGCGGCGGCAGGGCTGTCCTCCACGCAGCCCGACCCGGCTGCCCGAGGACGTAGCTCAGCTAACGAGCGCGGCGGCGCCCAGACCAGGCTCCGGACGGGCAGAGAACGGTCCCGGGAGCCCGGTCACCGCGCCCGACGCGGGAGGGCCCGACCGCACACGCGCCGCGACAGCTGCACCGGGCCGGGCTCTAAGGGGCGGTGGCGCGGCCTCGTTCCCGCCCTGCGCTCCCCGCACGGTCCACGGCCCGGGGCTGGGGGCACGGGGAGGCCGGCAGAGGAGGGCAAGCACCCGCTGCCTCGCGGCGCCCGGGGGCCAGGTCAGGCGCTGCCCCGCACGGCTCCCTGCGCGGGTCTCATGAGGCCTCAGGGGCCACCTCTGGCCTCCTTTGATTCTTTCGCTGTGACGCGGCAGTTCTGACCGACACCTGTGAGTCTGGGGGAGGACACAGGGAACGCCGCACCCTGCAGTGTGTCTTTGCTGACGTCTACCTTCAGCGGAGGTTCGAATTTCCCTAGAACCTTCATTTCTCCCTTTTTCTTTCCCCTTAAGCTCCATGTGACCCAAATGCTGAATCTCGGACTGACTCCAGCTGCTTTTACGCCACCCAGAGGCACCTGAAAATGGGCACATTCCAGCCTGCAAAACTGATTTCACGTGCACTGTTGAGCATAAAACACACACGAACATACAAACACACCTTAAATCACACTTTACAGTGTACATTATAAAGAAAACAATAGTTTTACAGAATAAAAGTAACTATGGCAACCTACAGGTTCAAATCAGGCTGCCTCCAAGGCAGCGGTTTCCAGGTGCCTCAGTAACTTTCCATTAAAATGTGTCTCAAATACACGTTTTGGGAAAGTGTTACTGGGATCTACTTCACGTTTTCTCTATTTAATTATCCCTTTCGGTGTTAAGGACGAAAACCACCTGATCATACAAAATTCTTTGAGGATGTCTGTTTCGCTGCGATCTTATCGTCTCGCGCGTCGGAGTCCTAACCCTGGGAGACAGTCTTTTGACACCAACTGGTCGGGAGGGAGTCAGACAGAAAGGACCAGGGGATCCCTGGGTGGTGCAGCGGTTTGGCGCCTGCCTTTGGCCCAGGGCGCGGTCCTGGAGACCCGGGATCGAATCCCACGTCGGGCTCCCGGTGCATGGAGCCTGCTTCTCCCTCTGCCTGTGTCTCTGGCTCTGTCTCTCCTTCTATCTCTCAAGAATAAATAAATAAAATCTTTAAAAAAAAAAAAAAAGAAAAGAAAAAAAGACAGAAAGGACCAGGAGCCAAGAAACTGGGCTCTTGCAACAGCGGCTCAGGTGGGCTGTCCGTGAGCCACCACGACGGTGCCGCCTCCTGACTGTCCACCCCACCCCCAACAGTGACGTTTGCGGACTCTGCAGATGGTTTAGTTTGGGGTCCTGAGAAGCAGGACTTCGATCTGCAGCTTCTCCTCGTTCCCAAGTAAGGCTGAGCTCCGTAGCGAGGTACAAGCCTGAAGAGAAGCTGAGACTAGGCCGGGCTTTACGTCACTGTGGGAAGAGAGGCAGCAACGATGATGGTGTCAGTCCAACAAATACCTACTGTGTGCCCACAACATGCAATGGGGTACATCCCCCTGCAGCGCTAACGGGTGAGGAGAACTGGCTATTGCCTTCAAAATACCTCAGGAGACAAGCAGGGCTGCGTGTTGGACTCGGCACTCGGTTTGCATGATCACGTTCATAAGGGAACTCCAGGTAGCAGGTGCGTAGTGTCGGCATTAGCAGAGGGCTCCTTCGAGGAGTTTTATGACCTCCGACTACCACAAACTTGCAAACAGACATTAGGCGGAGAATTGCGAGTTGCCTGGGGTAAAGGTTACGCAGGGACGGATACTCGGAGACAAGTCTGGGTAGGGGGGAAAGAACCACATTGGGAGAGCTCTAATCTGTAGTTCTGGAGGCGACTGCTGGGAGAGAGCGCGGCGGGGGAGAAATGGATCAAGATAATTAAGCAGGAAGAAGGCGGCTGGAGTTCGGAGGGTGCCCCGGCAACGACCGAGGCCACCCCGAGAGGTGCTGCAAAGGCGGAAGGCGGCAGCAGCAACGCACGGGGCCGAGGAGGTGGAGGGAAGACGCATGAAGACGACCAGGCCAGGAATGAAGTGATGTTAACACTGGTGCAGTCATTCGTTCATTCTTGGAATGTTTGCTGAACACTTACTTTGTGCCACGGGTGTTACTTTTTCCCAGGCACCCTAACAGCCAAAAAAGGGACAGGAGCTGCTTTAGTGAGATGATGGACTTAAATTTTTTTGAAAACATTTGTTTATTTTGGAAGAGGTTGGAGGGGCGGAGGGAGAGGAGAGATTCCCAAGTAGAACCCGTGCAAGCCCGACACAGGGCTTGATCCCACGACCCTGAGATCATGACCTGGGCCGAAGTGGAGAACTGGATGCTGAACCCACTGAGCGGCCCGGGTGCCCCAAGATGTGGACTGAATTTTATACCCAGAGAGTTCAAAGTGCCGGGACATTCAGGCTGTCAACTGTCGACAGGGTCAGTCTAGGAGAGCGACTGGTTTGGAATCATCTGTATAGAGGCAGCTCACTGGGGCTGCGGAAAGGGGCAAGACCACCGAAGTACGACTTTTCTGTAAAGTAGAAACGTTCTCAGGGCAGAGCAAGTTCAGGAACAGATGTGAGGAAAGGACACTACTGCCCTCGGGCGTCTGGAGGAACAAAAATTGTCAGCAAAGAGATGGTCGAGAATAACCGAGAGGGCGCCGAGGTGAGATGGTGCTGCCTCGGGAGGCACGCGGCGGCTCCGCAGGCACGAGGTCCGGAGCGCCAGCTCTCCGATGGGAGTGAGGGAAGCTGCCCACGGGCCACGGAGGAGGCTGTCGCTGCGTCTACGTCAGGAAGCCGGGGATGGACGGAGACGGGTGTTCGGTGCGGAAGAGAGAGCAATGCCAGGTGGCTTCAGGGCGTGAGTGTATACGTGATCGTTGTTCATGAGACCCAGAGAGAGGCGGAGACCCAGGCCGAGGGAGCAGCAGGCTCCCCACGGGGACCCGACGCGGGACTCGATCCTGGGACCCGGGGTCACGGCCTGGGCCCAAGGCGGCCGCCGCGCCGTGGAGCCCCCGGATAACAGTATTTTAGACAATGCCGGTTGCCCCGCAGCTCCTGAGGGTCCACGTGCCAGGCACTGTCCCGAGTCCCTGGTGCACGTTCACGCACTGGGTCTGACACACGCTACGCTGCATGGGTCTCGCAGGCGGGGGGCTCCGACACGACGGCATCAGGAGGCTAGAGCCTCGCCTGCCACCGCCGAGGCGTGTTTCCCGGAACCCGGGCAGCCGGACCTCACAGCCCTCAAGCGCCCTGTGACGCCGTGAGGCTGGCAAAAGCTTACGCAGGCTCGTCGGAAGAAAGGAAATATGAAAGGAGCGGGAGGGCATAATGGTGGGAACAGCCCAAAGGGGGTGGGAGAAAGGGCGCCTGCCTAGTGGGCGGAACCCCAGTAAAGGGTCCCTGGGAAGAGAGGGGCTGAGACGTGGAGAGATTTTGAGCTTCGAGGAACACGGGTGTGGGAACCCGCCTCGGGGGATATTTTTACCCCGTGGGCTCCGAACCAAAAGGGGGCCCTTCTTCCTAGAGTACAGGTGAGGGAGAGGGCTGAGAGGCGACTCCACAGAAACCTCCTCATCTCTGTTGCTTTATCAGTGGAAGCTTCCGCTGCGGTCGAAAAGCAAGAACCCGCAGGTGGACCCGGGCCTATCAACGAGCCTCACCCAGACGTGCGTGTGCACAACAACGGGCTACAGAGGACACTTCAGCTGTGCAGACCCTAGAACTCGGTGGTACCTAAGAACCAGAAGGCAACTTCTGATCTCATAGACATTCTCTTCCTTTCTCTTTCAAGTGGCTTTAACGGCAAAAAGAAACATAAAGTGCAGCCCACCTAAATCAACAAGCATATTGATGTACATTTTCCTTTGTGGGTTTTTTTTCCCGCCTCTTGCGAGAAGTGTCTGCTATTTAAAATCTGTTACTAGGTGATCGTGGCCAAGCACATTTTTCTCTCTTCCCCAGTCAACCCTACACATTTCACTGTGTGTTTGCAAGTAAAAATACCTGTTGCCGTGCACGTGAGAGGCGCAGAATGCAAAGCTGTAATGGAGCAGGGTCGGGTCAATGACAGCACCATTTTCTGAATGTTCCATCAGCTCCGTAAGGTAGCAGAGATGTCTGTGACAGCCTCTCACACCGTAACGGGCGCAGTACTCATCCAACACAAAGACTTGGCCAGGGCTGAACCAACCCTGCAAAAGAGAAAAAATATATATTTTTTCCCTTTCTGTACTAGGATTGATTTGCTTTTCTGTAGGCACTCTTTTTTTTTTTTTTAAGATTTTATTTATTCATGAGAGACACAGATACAGAGAGACAGAGAGGCAGAGACCCAGGCAGAGGAAGAAGCAGGCTCCCTGCAGGGAACCTGATGCAGGACTCGATCCCGGGCCCTGAGCCACTTGGGCGTCCTCTTTGATATTAGAAGCAGCTGCATCCAAGTGTCTTTTGACAATTCTTTGTTATTATTAGTGGCATGTTTACGTTATTTCCATAAAGCTAACGTCCAATTCGGACCTGACCTGGGGCCCTGGTGACCTAGTGCCATGCTCCCTTCACTGCCACGGCGCGGGCAACCCGCTTTCCTCCACGGTCATTCAAAATTAGCCAATTTTACTCAGAGTATCTAAACTGTCCGTCACAAACAGTCACGTTCTGAAAAACTTCAATCCCCGTGTGCATCACTTAAGAAGACGATGGTTAAAGGGGGCACGTCAGTGAAATCGCCTCGTTGCCAGACGCGTTTTATAAAGTGAACTAAGAAAATACCAGCTGCGCCTAGAGGTGGCCAATGCCCGCGGCGCGAGGAGGGTAGCGCCTTCAAAATGCGAACTGTACTTCACATCCCAGCTTTGGGCTGGTTTCGACACACAGAATGCTGCAGTTCAGCTACGTGATCCCCCCCCCTTTTTTTTTTTTTAAGGAATTCAAATGATCTCTGGAAGGTTCAATGAAACCGAAGATTTCCTGTGTCATACGGTTTCTCCACTGTCTCCTTCCCCCAGCACTAGGCTGTGCTCCAGGAACAAAAGAGAGAAACGGAAGAGATCAACGTTTGCTGAGAATGTAAACCATAAAACGTCGCACAGGTGTTAGTGAATCTCATCTCAGAGGTGTGTGTGGTTTTGTCTTGTTTTGACCTTCATTAAAGCCTTTATTTTCATTCAGCCTTCTCCGGAGGGACTGACGGACCACGATTCCGCGTCCGCTGGAGTCTACTCTCCTGTCTATTGAGTGGCACAGCAGTGGTCTTCAAGTGTATAATTTTCAAATTGGGAAGCAATCGATCGGAATCCTTCATCCCTAACTCCCCACTACAGTTATTAAAGGAGTCAGGAATAAAATGCCGCTTCATAACAAGTGTTTCTCACTTTAAGAAAATCTTTCATTCTAACCTATAGCACACCGGAGAGAGAGAGACTTGTACTCACCAAGCAAGAGTAGGAGTCATTGAGCCTGTGATCTAAAGTCTGCCTCTGGAGTATTCTAAAAAGGAAGGCGTGGTCAAGCTTGCAAGGATTGGCAGAAATAAACTCATCCATACCATGTTTCTGAAAACGGTCTGCATCTGTAAATTCAGGAAAGCGTGTTATAATACATTTACTTCTCTGGCTTAACGATGGGCAAATACAGATTTTGGGACACAAAATGCAAAAATGCTTCCTGATAAACAGATGACTTTGCGTTACAAAAAATACACTGCCAAGAATTCAGCATATTAATATAAATTGCTATTTTTTTGGACCCCAATGAAAAATGACCTGGAAAAATCTGCAAATCATTTGAAAGGTAGAAATCCCATTTTCCCTCTAAGCAAATTCTAATATCCATCAGTGAAATAATCTTATTTTCTAATTTTAAGAAAAGCAGATGCATTTTAAGTATGTATTTATAGAAGGAACTGACTGGAAAAGAACTCAGATCTACTCATAAAAAACAGCAAGGATAGCTAGAAGCTTGCTTTCCAAATGGCAAACTGGGGCAGAAATGAACACACAGGCTTCTGTTGGACCACTTCCAGTCTTTTTTTTTTTTTAGTCTTTAATGGGACCAACCTTAATGTAGAAATGGCAATGAATGCTCTCAAGCTTCAAGCTTAAGAGACATAAAAAAGGGAGCATCATGTTTGTGCAAATATGCAGACAAAGCATAACGTCCCAAATGGCACTTCAATCAAAGGTCCAAATTTATTGTTCTTTACAGATTGCATCTTTCAACGCCTGTCGACCCTGCGGGTTTATCAAAAGGCAAGCTTTTACGATTGCTTTCATTAATGGTATGTTTTGTCAAAGTCTTCAATGTGAGTTAGTTACTCAGCATAGAGAGAAAAAGCCGTATACCACCCAAAAGGAGTGCTGGGGTGTTACGACATTAGCTCTGCTAGAAGCGCAGCGCGCATCGGGCAAGCAATCAGTTATCAGGATGAAAGCGGACTCTCCTGACAATGGTAGAGCTCAGGCCCCATTGTTCTTTAAAATTCACAGATAGATCTCGCTCTGGTCATTACAAGAAGTGGCGCCCTAAATGTAAGCTAAATGTAGTTTTTAAAACCTATATGGGTACAATCCTAAAATTGCAAAGGAAAAGAGACAAAAGTTTATTGATTAAACGCAATTATAGAGTCAGGCTCATAATAAAACTCAATATCGATCTGTGGACATGATGCTAACATAATCAGTCACATTTAGATATTTAGCCCAGATCATATTGATCCTATGTCAAGTTCAACTTTCAGCCATATTTGCGGATGGAAGAACTATGTAATTCAAGCTGAAGGGTCTTCAGAATCACATTTAAGAAAAAAAAAGATCTCACACCAGTGACAGATATCAAAAGGTGAATGTAGCAAGTAAGCAAGGAGTGGGCATCCACTGAGGATGTGAGGTCTGGGGTTAGGATCTACGGAGAAATTGGCGTACGTATGTATATTCCTTTACATTTACTAATTATTTGACTGATTAAGTGCATTACATGAGATGAATTAGTATTAACTGGATGAACACTAAATGTTATTAAACTGCTTTTCCTGAACTGAGAAATGAGACAATTCAACTTGTCTGGTATTTTTATTCTTATGTCTGATAGTCTTTCAAAAGAAAGTCTTTCAAAGTTACATTTATGATAGTGTGAAATAATCTCACGAGTACACAGAATACTGAAAAACTCAAGGCACATATGGTATAAAGCTGTTATTCTGTATCCTAAATAATCTCAGAATCTTCATTTCAGTAAAAAAGCTTTTAGTAACACCTTTAGGAAATCACTACTTTTATAAAACACTGCTAAATTTTACTCATTATTTCTTTCACCAGGGAAGGTAGTAACAAGAAGCCAAAAATAACACCCATTAACGGCTTATCTGTTGAGAATAGGATATATAAGAAATTTCACAGAAAATCCAGAATTCTTTTATTCTACAAAATACATTATATACATAAATATTACAGTGTATTCTACATAGTTCTTTTTTTTTACTTCTACTTTTTATAAAGGTTTACAGAAGCAAAATTTTTATTTTAAAGCAATGGATACATAGTCTTTAAGTAAAATCTACATGTTCCTGAAAAAAATGAATCTATGGTTCGTTTCTATAATTAAATCATATATTAAAAAATGAATTTACTTTATGAAGTGTTTTCTTCATGAAATATAACTCTAAACTACATATTTGCTATGTGTCAAGCCCTTCAGTATCACACACACAAATGAAAAAATTACTTTGCCAATGATTTCCTTTAGTGTAAAAATATTCATAATAGCAATTTAAGTCACAAAAACAGACTCTATATTGACAGTGATAAAATAAGTAGGCAAACAAAATTCTACTAAAAAAATAACCCTACAATCTCTCTGGGGCTATAACTTTATGAAAGTGAAATATATTTTTAGGGATTATCCCATCTTCAAAACACAGGCTGTAAGGACTAAGCATCTCTCTTTTTATGTCTGTCTGATAAGCAGAATCTAAAATATTTTAGGCAAATATACTTTACCATGCACCATTGATTCATTAATTTCCATGAATTTATGAAGACATACATTTTGAAAAAGCAATGGATTTGATCTCCTTGTGTGAGAAAGCTTTCACCTTAAGATCCTCTCGTGAACTAATAATGTAAAATAGGAAAACATCTATTGTTAAAATATTACCTAGTTTCTTATTTCTGTAAAATGCTATTTTCATATAGTTTTCTCTTGGCATAATACATCTACATCTACTCTTAGAAAATAAAGTGATACCATCTGGATCAAATGAATTGTCCTTTCAATTACATAGCCAAATGCAAGGCTTGGAGAGTTGCTTTAAAGCTGAGTTATACTCGATTATCTTCAATTAATGTTTATTAAAACACAAAATTACGGTGACTAGTTTTAAAAGAAAAATTATTCATGGCACTAATCAAATGTTCAGTGATAATGACAAATCTTAGTTCAGTTTGTTTTCCAAAATGATTTAAGAAAATTACCAGAAGAAACCAACAAGATATGAGCTTGAACAATGAACTGCAAAACTGTCATAAATTGTGATGATTAACCTATGGACTAACTACAGATGTGGGACATGGTAATTGAGGATACTGGTGGAGAGTTTCTATGGTAACAGTTGGATATATGCTCCGGCGTCTTTAGGTGGTACTGTCACCAGGTGTGGTAAAAGTGGATGGAATAAGACCCAAATTGAGAAAGATTATTATTTGCTATAGATTTATGGAATTATGGAGGCTTATTCAAATGGAACCTGAAAATTTAAATTTTTCATTAGGGTAACAGCTGTTGGAAGTCAAGAGGAAAGAATAAGTAGGCTGACGGTACCAATTTAAACAGTTACCTCGGGCTGGAAAACAGCTAGCCTACAAAACAACGTGAGGACTATTAGCAGGCCGGTAGGACCCCCGTGGCGTGTGGGAGGGGGGCTTTTGGTGGGAGCACAGTCGGCCCCTGGGTGCTCAAGAATCCAAGCCCCAAGGACAGGCATCTAAGTCACAGTGCCGAATGTGAGATGGGCAAAAATTTAACTGAAATGTTTGTTCTTCCTTTGCAACTAATTCTAAGGATGCTGCCTTTTTTTTTTTTTCCTGCTCCTTGTATTGAGAAAAATTAGGAATAAAATACAGAAGAGGAAAAGGGAGTGGGGAAGAGGCAAATGGGACACAGCGGGAGAGGAGGTGGCCATTCACTTAGCATTCTGAGACCACCCAGATGTCCGGGCCTGGGACTCAAGAACCAAAAAGGACTGTGAAGAAGGTGCTGCTGCCTAAGAGCTCACCTGCTCCTCTGCAAAATCCTGAACTAAGCAACATATGAACCTTCTGAAATACAGTAACTTGGTTTAAAATTATCCTGTGGTTAAGAGTCTGCCCATTGCTGCATTTACCCATACCCACATCTCATTTTATTTTCCTTTTAGCTCAAACTCTCATTAAGCTTGAAAATTCACAATAAGTTAAACATGGTGCAGAGAGGACCTCTTGTCTTTTGATAGCACCCATGTAGCCAGTAACAGGAAGTTTCAAAATTTTAGATTATCTTGGTTGGCATTTTTTGTTTTATGTACATATGTTTTATGCTGAACACCAAAGAGAAATGTCAATACTTGCATTAATTAGGAGTTTGTTCACACCTCTATTATTGACCCAAATAATTTCTTAGCTTGTTTTTTTTAAATTGACTAAAAACGGATGTATGAATTTACACATCTTGCTTTATGGTGGCAAATAACAAATAAGTATTTTCACATGATGACAATTTTAATCAACACATATATAGAATCATAAGCAAAGTAAACCAACATTCAACATGTATTTGAAATAATATATTTGATGTATAGTAAAATATACCTGTGAAGTGTGAAGTGTAATTACTAGATCAATCAAGAAAATAAGCTAAAAAATTTAAATGTAAGTTTATATACTGATTGAAGAATTTTTTTTTAAAAATTTGACTTTAAAAGAAGGTAACTTCTCTGGTTCATTTTTGACTTTTTTTTTTTTACTTTTAGAAGTCAACTAGTACTCTGTTGTATTATGTTACATACATATTGTATTACATTATATACATAAGAGAGAAAAATGAAAAACAGGTGCTTTGCATAGTAAAGGATAGTTTAACCGAAGAATGTCTGGCAAAAGGCAATGCACAGTTTGGCAGAAAATTTGTATAGTGAGCAGACCCCTACCCTACCCATTCTGTTTACCATTTGCTTAGAATTTCTAAATATCCTGAAAGTGTAAGAAAGAAGGAAGTTGAGTAGATTCATGTATCAGAAAAATCTATAAATACATATTATTTATATCCTAAAACAGATAATAAGGTTGTCTTCAGATAAGGTAGACTTTATAAATTGTTTTGTTCTATCTCTAAACAATTAATGTGTTTAGTTTTTAAGAGTTTTATAACATAGATAATTCATAAACCAGAGGAAGTGGATTAGTAACTAGTCCCTTTACTTAAACTCACCTACTGTGAATAGTTAGGTATAATTTTAGCGATATTTATAAAATTTTAACATAGTTAAAATATCGCATAACAATTTAGCATTTTTCCACTTAACATTACTATTTTTTTTTCTTTTTTTGCATATCAACTTTATAGCCCTTACATTTATGCCCACATGAATGGTAGATATTAGGTTGTTTCTACTTTTCTGTTGTGGCAAAAATAGGCTTTTGTTTCATAAATGGTAAAGTTAACCTAAATATTCTGGGACTGCCTAGAAAGGAGAAGGCTGGCATTGTAAACAAGATCATGAAATTTCTTAAAAAATCATATAATTTTTTAGTACAATGAAGCAAAAAAAAAAAAATCACGAAAATACTTACCCTTACCAGCTATAGGTCAGCAAGGAATGAAAAAGCATATTAAATGGATTAGGAGCATATTGATTTCTGTAGCTATCAACAGAAATTTCATATTATTTCCTTACTTTCTACTAATGACTCTAAAAGTTGTTCTTCCTAGAGATGATCAAAAGAGAAGAAAAAGAAATGCTGTGGAGGTCCCAGAAGGCAGGACAATACGCCAAGGGCTAACTGCTCTCTGGAGAAGTCCAATGGCTTCTCTGAGAGAGGTCAAGATCAGTATTCTCATTCAATGAGGCAGAAACACATTTTTCTTCCTTCTTCCTCACCTTCCTTTTTAAAGAAACATAAAATAGCAGTCTGCTGTGATAGAAAACTTTACAAAAGCCTGGAATACAAGAAAGCTGTCGTTAACCTAACAAGTTTGGATTTTTTACAAGTGAATCGAAGGGCAGGAAAACCCCATTCCACTTAGCCTACTGGACACGACACCGCTCTGACAACAGGCTGACGTCTGATAGCAGAACGGTTTTGTGAGAGAGGTTACATGGCTCTTTGAATCAGCTCATTAGTAGATCTTATATCTGTTAATTCTGAATCGTGTAGTTACAGCCTTAATGTCCTGGGCCAGTGGTTCCTGACCACTTGCCAGCACACAAGACAGATGGTATCCAAGACCTCAGTGCACCCCTTGGGTGTTTCCTGCCCTTAGGATATTAAAAAATACTGACACACAAATCAATGAGGAAATCTTATCCTAAAAATAATTTTCAAGGTACTATAACTCAGTGGTTGTCAAATGAGGGTGTTTCTAGCTCATCTTTTACTCTGGCCCCCCGAACATTTGGCACTGTCTGGAGATATTTTTGGGTATCAGACTGGGAGGAGGGGGTGGTCTGCTACTGGCATCTAGCAGTGGAAGCCAGGGATGAAGCTAAGCATCCTACTAAACCACAGGACAGCCCTCCTGCCAACCCTTGAAACTAAGCATTATCTGGCCCAAAATGTTACTAGCGCCCAGGTTGAAAAATCTCGCTCTAACTTAAAAAAACAATCATTCTGTTTCTTGTCAGGATGCAGTCCCTGAGAAGAGATTTACTTCCTACGTGACATGACAAAAAATTCTGGAAAGAAAAAAAAACCACAACCCCCCCCACCCCCCCAAAAAAACCCAACAAAAAAACATTAAAAAAAAATAGTTCTCAAAACATGGAGTATCAGGCAACCCAGGAGAGTGATTCCTGAGAGATGGGAAACAAAAGAGGTGAGTTGAGGCTCAAGTTAATGCAGGAGAAACTTTCAAGGCTGTGGCACAGGCCTGAGAAGCCCCAGAGCACCCGTGTGCTCGCCCCGTGGGGAAGATGGACGGACAGTTCAGGGAGGTCGGAATGGCTGGAGCCAGCCTGCAAGAAGGCGGTTTGCTCCCGCTGCCTCTTTCTATATTCGGGGGGACACTGACCACCCCCACGTGTGAGGACACTGCCTGCGGTCAGGGAAGAACTCGGCGTAAAGGACGAGAGGGAGCAGTGCCCACACGCACACAGAGCCTGCAATACTGCTTGTTCTCAACAGCCAGTAGGAAGTCTCAAAGCTCATGGGTCGTCAGTCTCTAAGAAGAATCCTGGTCCAGAAACGAGGAAAATTAACCCAAGACTAGACGCCGTTTAGTCCCATCTAACAAAACTTAAGAGTAATATTTGAAAAGATTGAACTGTTTCCGAGTAACTTACCTGTGTCTGAGAATAGAGCTCAAGAACAATTTCATGAAGAAAACTACATCAAGGCACATTATAGGCTGGTTGCTCAACACCAGTGTTAAAGAGAAAATCTTTAATGCAGAAGGAAAAAAGACACATTATATACCGAGGAACAGACAAAAATGAGCATATTTCTCAATATTAAAAGAAAAAGGTGTTAGAGCAGGAGGCAAAATCCTTAAAGCACCAGAAGAAATTTTTTTTTTTCAAAATGAAGGTAAATTATTTTTCCATGTATAAGAAAGCCAAAAGAATTAATCACCACCAGACTTGCACATAAATCAAAAGAAATCCTTCAAGAAGTGAAATATTTTTACAAGACAATGAAGAATTGAAGAATGCTAGAACTGATAACTACTTGGGTAAGTTTATAACAAATATTTTCTCATACTATTTTAATTTCTCTAGAAGATCATTGAATGTGAAAGCAATGATGATAAGAGCAAGACGCTGTGGGGTCTATAACAGGGATAGAAGTAAAATGTAGGACCAGAGTAGTCCAGAGCCCAGAAGGGAGAGATGGAAGTAAACTATTTTAAGATTCATATACGATGCATGTGGAGCTCTACTATCACATGAAGATGGACTGTGGTAGTGGAAAGATGGACATTTAAACCCTGAAACACAAAGGCCCTGGACTTGAGCTCATGTTCCATCTTCAATTATTTGGTTTAATGTGCTATTAAGATGCCTGGAAATGATAGTGAAAAGGGACTAGTTATTTGATGTATGAACAGAAGAACAAAATAATGCATGTCAAGACATTATCCCCCTGGAGAGGAGGCTTAAGAGTAGAACCTTTTCACTGAGAAGCCAAAAACTGAATTTAAAGTCATAGAAGAACTGACTTATGACACAGGAGACCAGAGAAGCTTTGCAAAGGAGTGCAGCAAGTTACAGCTGGTTTAATGATTATTAAAGCTGGGTTTGAAAATGTTTCTATAATTATTCCATCATTTGTTATTAATCACTTGTAGATTCAAATGAAAAAATAACTTTTTAATGATTTAAATTAGCATACAAAGGGTGACATGAATACTAAGGTATCTAGATAAAGTTGGCTTGATGACTTACTCTTTTTTACCAATCTACAACAGGAAACAGCCCTATTATCCTTTAGAACGCTTAAGAACCACCCTAGGAAGT
Organism: Vulpes lagopus; assembly: GCF_018345385.1. NCBI lineage: Eukaryota > Metazoa > Chordata > Mammalia > Carnivora > Canidae > Vulpes > Vulpes lagopus. Next base: position 60,112,982 of record NC_054836.1, read on the forward strand.
GATGGTCCACCATTCTGGTGTCCCAGAGTCCTATCAAAGACTATTTGACTTCACAATACTTTCCCTATTTTTATAGCACACGTAAGTTAAAATAATAAGTTTAGAAAAATCTTATTGAAGTTTTGGAGAATTTTCTTATGTGTTCTTGAGATTCACAGATACACCCCAGTGCTTGGCAAATTCAAGACTAAAACCCCAGGCAACATCTACTCCAGATCCGTGTGAAAAATTAGAGAGCTGATTCTATGGCTACTAATACAAATGATTTTTATTCAATTAGGAATTCGTTAATAATATAAACTATGATACTGAATAAGTGTGTCTCATTTTTATATCTTATTAAGGTTATTAATTGATAATCAAATTATTTTTCAACAAAACTTACAAAGCTGAGCATCTGTATGGAGAGTTCCTCCTTTAGGATTCAGTTTCTGGGTTTGAATCGCAGGAATGGGTTTGTATGACTGGCCTGTGGCCCTATACATGGCCTGAACCCATAATATCCTATCCTGTTCATCATCACTGGCAAATATCACAGTGTCTCCCTCTTTAACTGCATTAAAGAACATCTGACCACCCTGGAGGCCTGTGGAGGAAGAGAGAAAAGTCATTAAAAACTTGCATCATTGGCAGACTTCAAGCTCAGTCACTGACCAGTGACATGGAAGACAATCAGTCTGACATTAGTGACTCAATGCTATCAATAAGAGAAACTTTAAATTTTCCTATCACTTTAAAAATTAAAAACAGCTTAAGGAAACGACCAGTTCATGACACAGTAGTAACATCCTGCAAGCCATACAAACCTAGTCCATAGAAATACACAGCGCCGTGTGCAAGCTCACGCCAGAGAAGACCGTCTGATCTTGTGGTACACTTCTTATTAACCAGCAGGAGAAACATATGGGATTTTAGCGGAAAAGAAATACAGGCAGGGCAAAAACGATACTTGTGTATGGTGTTTTAACCTCTGCAAAATTTTTTCACAAAGAAGGCATTTTGTATTTTTCTGTGACCAGTTACTGTGATCTCTGTATTTATTAAATCTCTGTATTTTTTAATATTGCTTCATTAATTTTCCTAATCTCCACATATTCATTACTTCATTCCCTTGCCAATGTTAGATAACCACTGTCTAGCATATACCTGGGATTAATATGGAGGTATGGAGAGAATTATAAGAATGTGAGATTGGGGAAAAAATGGGTCAAATATGTAAAATTTCATTTGCCTCTTCTTTCCCTATTTCTATCTCTTGTACCTTTTTGCTTTCCTGTCAAGAAGTTATAGAAGCATTGCTGATATTTCTCACATGATTTTTCCACTACAGTAACTTTTACATACTGCATCCTTGTCCAAAAGATACCAGAAATGAGGAGTTATGGCTAAAGCCAAGTAGCCCTCAGAAAGATACACTCATGAAGTCTTGTCCAGGTACGTAAGTGAAACATGCTCCCTATTCATTCAATGGGGTTTGAAACACAGAACAGGATATTTATGAGGATTTCATCAATACATGAAAGGCAGAGAAAGTGATGTAATTTGGAATTACCTGGGTGGGGATCTGTATAATCCACAGTGTATCCTTCAAGTTGCATTAGTTCTTGAGGTTCAGACTTTTTTTCTCTGTAGCTACACATAGCAAATGTGTACTGGCTAACCTGCACAAGAAAAGGTTTGCAGATTGCTTGCGTTACATTTAACTTTTATTAGAAGACTCTGTCAAAATTTAAAAATCACATGATTTGCTTATAGATTGTTAAATGTTGGCATTTTTCAAAACCTAGCTCAGAGGTTAAAGCACCTTTCACCTGACAGCTTGCAGTCAGGCCTTCCATGCCTCTGGCCCAGCGTTTCCCAAACCAACCTTCTGTTGGTCAACATTCTATGAGATATTAATAGAAGTACCATAAAAAAAGCGCTTTCCTTAAAAATGTTTGAGAATCACAGGTATATAAACAGGCTGCTTCTGCGTGTTTTCTCACGGCCTTTAATAGGCTAACTTACTTTGTGAATCTTTAAGACACAACTGGAGCATTCTCAAACTTACATGACCATGGAACTGTATTTTATTTTTTGAGAGAGAGAAAGAGAACGGGTGTGAGCACGGCGGGGGGAGGGGGAGAGAGCGAGCAAGCGAGCGAGCATCTTAAGCAGGCTCCGTGCTCAGTGCAGAGCCCTGTGGGACCCAGGATGTTTAACAAAAACCCCTGGGACCCCTGGACAAGCAGAGCAGGACTGACTCCATTGTGTGCTGTACCGGCCACCTCCTGTATGACCCCCACATGACCTGCTTATGGCTTAGGTGCTGCCCCACCCTAGTCAAGCCCGGGGCACACCCTTACCAGAAATCGGCTCATAAAAATGTAATCCCGCCTTGTGCCCGCCAGAACCGCGCGCCAGTCCTGACCAGTGATAGGCCAGTTCGAATGGCCACTATAGGGTGAAGCGTCATTCAACCGGCCGCCTGCGTGTGGACCCGCATGACTGTGCAACTTCCTGCCTATCCCACGGGCCACCGGCCCCTATAAAGCTGCTGCCTCTGAGTCTCGGGGCCCAAGTCCCTGCTCCGCCGTGTCGGTGCACTGGGACCCAGGCTCCAGCTTGGGAGCAAACCCTCGCCCACGTGCCTCCCCGACGCCCAGGTGCCTCCCACGTGCACGTGCCTCCCCGACGCCCAGGTGCCTCCCCCGTGCACGTGCCTCCCGACGCCCACGTGCCTCCCCGACGCCCAGGTGCCTCCCCACCCCCAGGTGCCTCCCCACCCCCACGTGCCTCCCCGACGCCCACGTGCCCCCCAGTGGTGGTTGGAGCGCCGGGCTTTCGGGTTCAGCTCGGGGTGACCTTAGGGGGAGGCCGCCGTGCGCCAGGCTCCGCGCTCCGGGGAGTCCTCTTGGTCCGCTCACGCCCTGCCCCTCCTCCCCGCTCCGTTGCTCGCTCTCAGATCTTTAAAAAAGGAGAAAGCTACGATGGAACAAGGCAGGATCAGGGTCGCATCACGTTCAGTATATGGTAGTGCTTCTGTCTATGCTTGAAATACTTTGTATCTTCAGGGAAACCCTCCATTCGGTCTCCTCATGGAATTAGAGGGCTCGGGACGACCTCGTGGCCGTCCGTGAGAGACCGCGCCTCTTCGGAGGGGACGCGCCGTTCGCCCCGCGGCCAGGCCCAGGCGGCTTTGCTGCAGTTCCTCGGCTCGACCTCCCGTCCCGTCCCCGCACGCCGCACCCCGCGCTGAGCGTCCCGCGCACCCTCCGAGCAGGTCGCCTGCAGCGTCCTGGGTTCCGTCCGGGGTTCCGTCCGGGGTTCCGTCCCGGCCCGCGGGCGCCTCACGCGGCCCCCACGCCAGCTCCGCGGGGAGAGCGCACGGAGTTCGAGTCCCGGGGCCACGGCTCAGCCCGCGAGGGGCCCCGCCCGACACTGGGGGCTCCGACCCCGCCGCTCCTGCCCACGACGCCGCGTTCCTCTTCCTCCCCGCGGTCTGCCCGGCCGCGTCCCTGAGTCCCCTGCCCAGCGGCCCGACGCCCTCCCGTGCCCTTCCTTTGGGCCCCCAGGTCCGGCCGCGGAGGAACGGGGGGCGCCTGTGCCCACGGCCGCCGCAGGGGTGTGAGCCCGCGTCCGCACACCCCACGGCCCTGCGAGCGAGGCCCCCGCCGCCCCAGAGTCCGGCCCACTGACGGGGTCCGGGCGGCCGCCCGCGGGTCACGCGGGGGTGGGGGTGGGGGGAGGGGGGAGGGGCGAGCCGGACGCGCGAAGCCACCCCCACCCCCACCCGCGGGCCTGGGCGCTACCCGGAGCCCGGATCTGCCCTGGAGCCTGCTGATCCTTGACCCATTTTGGGGGAACTCCCTGCCACCTGGGTTAGGATTCTCCTAACGCTGAGCGTTTCCTCCTATTTTTATCAGCCACTTGCGATTTCTTTTTCTGTGGGTTTATTCATCAAACAAGTCGGCTCGGTTCCTAACGTGTCAGTCATCCAAATCCTTTTTCCTAAACCGGTTTTGCCAAAGACTTACTTCCTTTTCCGAGCACTTGCAAAGAGTATCCTTGCATTTTGCTACTGTTCTCTTTTAATTTTTTCCTCTTTATTATTTCTCCCTTCCTTTTGTTTGAAGGGGGAGTTAACTTTATTCTTTCACGAATATTTTAACTCACCTACGACCTTACTCATTTTCAGGTGTTACACAGGGCAGACAAACCCAAACGCACGTGTATTCAGGTTTACTCTAAGTTTGCCTTTGCTTCATCTCACAAATTATAGAGAGCATTTTCGTAATATTTCGGTTCTAAATATTTCTCACATTGGTTAGTTCTTTTCTACACACGAGCTATTTGCCAGTGCGCTTTTAAATTTGGGTCTGCGGTTGCACGTTTCTTACCGAGTTTTAAAGTAATTCCACTGTGACTCGAATGATTCAAATCTTGGTATGGAGACCTGCCCTGCCGCCTAGCACGAGGCCAATTGTTAAAAGAAAGCTTAAAAAGAATTCATCTTCTATGGTTGCTGTTCAGCGATTATGTCCCTTATATCAGGTTTGCTAATTTGATATTAGTAAAATATTCCACCTGGTTTTCTAATATTTCTGAGGTGTCAGTTACCGAGAGGTATGTTAAAATTTCCTACCACGTTTTCTCTCTGGAATTCTTCATACTATTCTCTTGAAGGCTGCTTTATATTTTCTGAAGATACATCATCTGACACATACACTGTTATACCTTCTATGTCTGTTCCATGTCGCTGGTAAATCATTTATATCTGTGTAAGTTGTTTTTAATCCCGAAAAGGTGTTTTTTTTTTTTTTTTGGTTAGTATGTGCCTGAAAATGTTTTCATCTTTTTATTCTCATTAACACTGTGTTCTATTTTAAATTTTTATTAACAATATACAGTTGGATTTTTAAATCTCCAAGAATCTAACCTTTTAATAGGCAAGTTATATTTGTTATTTTTGGTGATATATTTGCAATCATTTCTATTGTTGTACTGTGCTCATTAACACACTTATTTTCCCTCTTATTCTCTGTCTCTATTAAACATTAACAAAATCTCCCCTTTTTTCCAATAGTGCGGAAACTATATGTTCTGTTTTTATTTTTAGTGATTGCTCTCTCAAATCCTGTTGTGTTTTTAACTCATCTGTCCTGAATACCGGGACCTTTGAGTGCTCTAGTATCGTCACCTCCCATCTTATAAATCAGGGCTCGTTTTCGTTAGTTCTACCTCGTTTGAGTAATGATTGGTGTGTTAACATTTAGTAAAAGGAAGTATCAAAATATGTTTTCTCATACAGTCAATATTTATAGCAGCCCTTGTCTTTACCGATTTTTGGCCACTACTGTTTCTTGAATCACACTCCATCATTGAGTTCAATTTCCTTCTTTAGTAAAAGCTTTTTGAGTCAGTGTTTATTTTAAAATCGGTCTTTAATTCTCCCTTATGAATGACTGTTTAGTATGTATGGTATCAGTATACTGGTATATTAGTATGTATTCAGTATATATGGCATTTCAGGCTAGTCGTCATTCAGCACTTTGAGGACATCATGCCACTGCCAGAAGCTTATATATCCATGTTACCAAGTTTGATGAAAGTCCACGTGCGGTCCCCTTGTAGTTAATTTGCCTTTTCTTTCGGGTTTCTTTTAAATGTTCTCTTTATCTTTGTTATCCTGTTTTAATCTTTAATTTTAAAAAATTTTAAGTAAACTACCCCTGATGTCAGGCTTGAAATCACAACACAAGGTCAAGAATCCTGTGCTCTATCAACTAAGCTACTCAGGTGCCCCTGTTATCCTTAGTTTTACTGCGAAATTTTGGGGAGTTTTAATGTTATCCTGATTGATAGTTGTAGTATTTCTTGTATCTTAGAATTCATGACTTTTATCAATTTTAGAATCTTGTTCATTATCTTTCCAAATGTTGACTCTACCTCATTTTCCCTTTATTCTTTCTTCAAATTCTGTCAGAAATGGGCAGCCCAGGTGGCTCAGCGGTTTAGCTCCGCCTTCAGCCCAGGGCCTGACCTGGGGACCAGGGATCAAGTCCCATGTCAGGCTCCCTGCATGGAGCCTGCTTCTCCCTCTGCCTGTGTCTCTGCCTCTCTCTCTGTGTCTGTCAGGAATAAATAAATTAAATCTTAGAAACAAAACAAAACAAAACAAAACAAAATTCTGTCAGAAGTATCTTGGACTTTATATTCTCTCCTATTTTAAGCTCTTATGTTTTTTCATTTCTCTATGCTGAGTACTAATTTCTTAAGATTATAATGGTCTATCATTAATTACATCACTAATTTTCTCTTTAGATGTGTCTAACCCACTCTAACCTGTCCAATAAGGGTGTAAATTCAATGACTGTTTTAATTTTTTACTAGTAGCTCTACATAGCCCCATTCCAAACCCTCTTGTTCATTTTTCATAGTGTTATGTTCTCTCTTTTGTTCTTATACTTTTGAACCAGTTTATAAATTTCATCACCATAAATGCAATTATTTCATAGTTTACATATATGACAATTATTACTGAAATTCTTGGTTATGGAAATAATTGGTTTATTGTTTTCTAATTTTTAATCATGAGCTCATATCCAGCACCATTTCATCTGTAGATGTTTTACAAAACCTATGTAAAAGGTTCATCTCTCCAAAAACAATTTTTTTTAAAAATGTCAGATGCCTCAGATATATCACCAATCCAGAAGTACTTTTTGTGTTAATCTCTTAACTTGGGCATTTCCTTTATATTTGTATGAAATAAATTAGAACTTCAACATTCTCTGAGTACATTCTAATAGTCACAAACTCTCAGGAGTCATTTTTACTCCATATCCAGAGCCTAAGGTCAAATATTAATTTACTAGCTGGGGGGAACCTTGTTTTCTAGTCCACATTTCACAAGATCTAGCTCTTCTTAGTTCTTTTTTCTTTCAAGTTCTTCATGAGATGATCTCTTACCCAAATTCCCACTTTGAGAATGCCTCAGGGTATGTTTTCTTTCTCTAGGTGGACAATACAATCCCTACATACCAACATCAACACCTCTTGTCCCCGCATACTCCACTCCAGCCCCAACAGGCGACAACGTCCACTCACAAGCCTCCCTAGCGAGTCCCTGAGGTTTTCCTGCTTGCAGTTCAGCTCTGCAGTTAAGATGTGCACTGGAACTTGCCCAGCATTTCTAGGTGTTTTCCACAAAAGAATTCTTAGCATTGTCTTTAGGACTAGCCAAGACCACCAATTCAAATCCTTTGGCTAATCCTTTAATTTTAATTTTCCTTTTATTGTGGAGATTCTGAATAACACGTCTAACTTTCATATATATGAGAAAATCTTTTCATTTTCACATTTCGCTACATTCCAGGAAAAAAAATCTATGACGTGGTTAGTACAGGAAACCAAAATACGTTCAGATTTGTCTTGTAATTAAACTATAATTATTAGACTTCAGGGACTAAGTAATGCTTTTGTCACCAATTATTGACAAAATAGAAAATATACTGAGCCAATAATTCCTAAGTTTCCTGTTCCATTCTTTCATTTGGAAGAATCTTAAAAATCTTGGCTGAATGAAAGTCTCCTTACTCGTCACCACACGAATAATCTGGAATCTGCTGGGAGAGAGATGACTAGCACAGAAAGGTCTGCCTTCCCTGCATGGCTTGGAAAAATCTCCCGCAAATATTAGTTGGAATTTATAGCTACCATGGCGTTTGGTACTCCAGACAGGCTCTCTGACAAGACTCACCTACTTTTATTCATTTCTCCACCTGAACTCCCAAGCAGGAATATATCACCTTCACCTTTAAAATCGCATGATTCATATTTCCTAATCTGGTAAACCCTACTCCTCTTTCCAGGACCCTTACACATTGTCCCCTTTACGCATTTCTAACTACATTTACTAGTATGCTGTCTCTTTGCTTTTGACTCACTGGCTCTCACAGTATCTGGCATATAGTCCCCGCCTTTTATTTTCTCCATGAAATTAAATTTATCTCAATTCAATAAAATATTCAGTCACATTTGGAAATCTACCTGATAGTACAGATCACATACTTTCCCAGTTTAAAAATAATACCAACAGTCTAGCACTCCCAGGTTTGCCAACTTGTACTCTTTAATGAATCTTCCTCCACTTACAAATAGTATTTGATTTTTTAAAATGTCAAACACTCCAACTAAAATGTTCAGGAAACAATAAACATGAGACTAAATTCATTCCCTTATCCAACTGGCCATTTTAAGCATCCAGAATGTGATGGACCCATGGAGGACCCAGGCCTTACTCTTTCAGGTATAGTGGTAGCTATGATGTGATTACAGTCATAAGAAACCCATTAAAATGCTGAGATACTTTAAGAAAAAAAAAACAAAACGAAATAATGAATCAAAAAATAACTGGGAAGCAAGTAATTAGGGAGTCATTATATTAAAAAAAAATTCCAACTTTTGCAAAAACATGATTCACATAAATGAGATCTTGCTATATATTTTGTGTTTTTACTTTGAGAAAAAGGTAAAGCCAAGACATTAGAAAGTATTATAAATTGAAAACTGATAGGAAAAAATGATAAGCAGTTTTGGAATTATAATGGAACTTAATGAACTAATTTCATTTTTACATATACTTAAGACACACATTATGTAGTGGTATAGACAGTATTGGATTCCACAACGTTACAGGTTTACTGTCTGATGGTACTGTCTTAACATTCTACAAGGGTTTTATTTAATTGGTAAAAATTAATGAATACAATATTGTTACGTGTGGTGAGGATCTTAAGAGAATACCCTTAAGGGGTATTCTGGGAAACTGGAAACGAGGATATATAAAGGACTCAAGTCTCATGAAATCACAGAGAGTTAAACTTACAGCTAAGCTTCAATGGAAAGAAAACAAGATTATTCTCTAGAACATACTGATACTGAGGGATCAGGGTTCGGGGCCCTTGAGGTCATGATCTCAACTCCAGAACTCACAGAGGAGGAAACGGACTTTCCCAAGGTCACCCAGGAGGAAATGATCACGTACGTCTAGGAACAGAAGTCTCCTCAAACCTAGTTAGGTGTTCCTTTTACTATGCCACATTATTCTATGATTCACATTCTGAAACTTACACTGCTTTCCCAAATAAGCCAATTACCTCTCACTTTCTGGCAAAGTTATTAAATAAGATGGCTATAAGATATACAGTCATCTGCAAGAATCTATAATCAAAGACTACTAAGACTATTTTGGAAGAGAAAGAAAAGTGAATTGAACAGCAAGTAATTCGAGGCATTATCCCTTTATTTCTCTCAGACACATATCCAATAGGTCATTTATAGTAATTTTTATAGTAATAGTTTTATTACTGTGTGTTTATAGTAAATTCATACTCAATGTTTTGGTCTAAAGTCGTATACTAAAGTTTGGTATACTAAAAGTTCATAAAGTTATACTAAAGTTTAGTATAAAGTCAAACTAAATGTTTTAATAACTGTTGATTATATCTTCAATTAATATTAAATTATAATCCTTTGATGTGTTTACTACCCCTCTTCAATTTTCCTTGGTCTGAGTATCGTCATGCTACTTTCCCTCCATACTCTTGCTGTTTGTGGCGTATCTCTTAAAATCACCAGACATACGGATTTGTTTAATCCCATTCTGAGAATCCGACTCCTAATACATCCATTTAATACATACGTAGTGAGAAAATAGGTATTGCTGTCTTTTGTTTTAGGTTTACTCAAGTTTTCTCAACATCTCATTTTTATCCTATACTAGGTACTTAAGACTTTTCAAGGAGAGAGCTAACCCCATATTTTCTCCAATGGAAAAAAATCATTTTTTACTGTTTCTTATATAACTTGAGAAGTATAGCCTGTTTTTAACACTCCATTAACTTTGACAAAACATGGAAATTAGGTTTCACGTTTTGTTGTAATTACTTCATGGGGCACCTGGGTGGTTCAGTCAGTTGAGTATCTGACTGTTGATCTTGGCTCAGGTCATGACCTCAGGGTCCTGAGATGGGGCCTGTGCTCATGAGATGAGCTCTGTGCTCAGCGGGGTGTCTGCTTGGGATTCTCCTTCTCTCTGCCCCCTCCCCTCTCGCCCTCTAAAATAAATCTTTAAAGAAAGAATTACTTCATATGTCTATAACTTGTTCGGGAATAATTTTTTATGTTTACGTTTGACTCAAGATATTTTAGAACAGCAACAGCTTTAGCTCAATTTTATCATTACTCTTTAATTCTTTTATATTTTAAGTTTCATATTTCTGAGAAACTATATTCATTCATCTCAAATACCAGGAGAGCTCCCCTTTAAATATTTTCAGGAAGGTGACCTACAGATCTTAGATGTATACTAAATTCTCAAGTCACACAATTTCCCATCAATTCTCTGTAGATCTAGCCCTACTGACTTCTGTAGTAGAGTGCTAAGATGTAGGAGGTAACACACATTTTTTTATAAGACTTTGAGAGTGAGAACGAGCAAAAGCAAGAGAGTGAGCACAAGAGGAGGGAGGGTCAGAGGAGAGGGAGAAGCAGGCTCCCCCCCCCCAGCAGGGGGTCGGGGGAGGCTCCATCCCAGGACCCCAGGATCAAGACCTGAGCCCAAGGAGGACACGGAACCCCCTGAGCCGCTGCCCCAACACACTTATTTTTAATCGAAAAAAATATTTTAGAAGAAATGTTTGAAGATTCTTCCCACTGAATTTCCTGAAATGTGGAAGTCGGCTTATCTGCTAATTTTTTCTAAATATCAGAAAATGTTCCCTTTTATTGTTTTTTACTTTCACTCTTGCTTTTATTACTACTTCTATCTGTGTTCTCTTCTCTCTCCACTTAGATAAGCAGATTTTTTTGTCTTATTGGGCATTTTCTTTCTTTCCTTCATATTTCACTGTGGGTAGGGTTTTCAGACTTTCAGAGCTTCTCTTGTCTTCTGCTACTGACTTCATCCCGTGTAGTGCTGCTCCCGTACGTCACCGCCTAAAATGTGGACCTCAGTTTGGGTTTGGTTTTACCGCCTTATTTGTCAGCTCTCTCAGCCGACTCTCATTTTCACCAACCATGTTCAGCAGAGTCCACCTTTGTTATAAAAGAAGCAAGATGGGCATTAATGAGCTAATCCCTTCGTGGGTCTCCATTACTCCCCCTCCCCCAGCCCCACCACCTCTCCTCTTGTCTATCCTCGAACCAGCACTGATCTTTCAAGGTCTGACTCTGCTGAACGACAGAAAATCCTCGTTGATCCCCCTTCATCTCCCACTAGAGCACTGACAGGATTTACCTCTTCAGTCTCGAGCTGGAGAGGAAGTAGAAATGAACAGCTCTCCTAACCTTGTATTTTCTAGCAGTTACTGATGGAGTGAGGCTTGGACAGGAGTTCTCCCCGAGCACTGGGACGGGTTTTGTACGGCTGGAGGCAAAACCAAGCATTTGACTATTAGATGGTTTTTACATTTTTTGCTTTTGGCAAAATTCTAGAAGGAACTAGTTAGAAGATGACAGAATTTCAAAAACATTTTTTTTTAATGCTATTTCACTACATGTTTGGGGCATCTAACTTAGGAGCCTATAAAAACCACACACACGACCACACCTCGGTTGAGAAAGTAGCAGTGCTGTGACAAGACGGTTTCCACCCAGCTACCGAGGGGAGCCAGGCTTATCCATGCTCACCTGTCTCCGTAATGCTATAAACAAGGAATCAATCTGAAACTCTTTCTCATTTTAGAAAAATACTCATTTACAGAAAAACTGGGAAGGGAAGCTACAGCCAGTTCATGAAGAGAGGCATTTGCCAATAAAACTTACTTTTTACGTTTAATAATTGTTTTTAAAATTTTGTCACATATTTATATGCTTTTATCAGTTGTCTCCTACTCATAACTGCAAATGTACGTTGAAGCCTTTTGTTTCTAGGAGTCTGTTTTTTCCTTTTCGCCGTCATTTTTATTCAAGCAAGGTCGTTTAACTAACCTGGTTTGCTCAAACAGAGGGAGAAGGGGAAATAAATCTGGGTGTTGAGCATAAAAAGACATAATGACGAAGCCACTTTTAGGTAAAGGGGCTGTCTTTCCTATGTGACTTTTTATGTTACATAAAAAGGTACCTCTGTCCTCTGCCTAAGTTTGTTTATTGATCTATGTGGCGTCCACAGAAATTTGCCGCCCCCCTGTTCTGGAAGCTACGAGTTTAAAATCAAGGTTGGTTCCTTCTGGGGGCTGTGAGGAGGATCCATCCCTGGTGTCTCCCATCAGACCCCGTGGTGCTACCATTTTTGGGCATGTCTTGGCTGGTGGAAGCATCGTCTCCGTCTTGGTCTTTATCTCCACGTGGTGTTCTCCCTGTGTGCACGACTGCTCCCAAACACCTTCTTCTTTAGAAGGATACAGTCCTACTGAATCAGGTGCCCATGCTCTCCTAGTATGACCTCATTCTAGGTAGAACAGAACTCCCAACTAAGGTCATATCCTTAGGTATTGGCAGTTAGGACTTCATAAGATTTTTTTTTTTAATTCCAACTTTATGTACTTCTTTTTAGTTGCAGAGAAACATGATAGAGTACTCAAAGAGGATTCTGAATCATGATCTTATTTCCTAAGAATAAAATCCCATTTGGAGAAGAGCCAGGGAAATAAGAACTCAAGGACAAAAAGCTAATAAAATACAATTTCCAATGGTTACAGGTAGCTGCATTTAGATCCTATTTAGTGGCATTTAGATCCGTGCTTACAATTGATTGATTAATGGTTTTATTTTAGGACCTGCATCCATGGGCAACTACTTAAATTTACAATGGAAAGTTTACAATGACCTGGGGCACCTGGATGGCTTGGTTAAGCATCTGGCTCTTGATTTTGGCTCAGGTCATGATCTCAGAGTCGTGAGATCGAGCCCTGCGTTGAGCTCTGTGCTGGGCATGGAGCCTGCTTAAGATTCTCTGTCTCCTTCTGCCTGCCTGCCCCTAGCTCCCACCCCTTGCTCTCTCTCTCAAAAACAAAAACAAAAACCCACCACCAACAAAGTTTACAATGACCTGTTAGTTGTACAAACTTATTTTAAGGGATGTATTAGCAAAACAGTTTTAAGACTAATCTGACTATAATCTGGTCTTTTATAAAGATATAGTTGGTCCTTTGATATCTTTGAGAGATCTGGGAGCTGGTCTTTCATTGTTCACTAGTCAGAATAGTGAATAACTGACTTTAGTTTCATGTATATTTATGATTTTCATTATCTTCCCTTGTTTATGGGTATTTTCCCACATTCATTCATTCAACAAATATTGAGGACCTACAATGAATATTTCTAGGTCCTGAGCATTACAACAATGTCCCCAGCATCAGAGTCAGAAAAAAAAATTAGAAAAATAATATCAATCTCACACAGAAGGAGAAGTCTCCACAAATAAGGACGTATCTAAAGCAACTTTCAGTGTGAATTGTTTTTGAAGAAAGAGAAAACAGAGTAAAAGAGAATGGTATTGAAGGGGGCATATTTTTGATAATTGGGCCAGAAAATGGCTCTCTGCAGATAATCATATTAAGGTGTTTAAAATGGAAGGGAAGGGGGATAAGCAGGTTTAACGGGAGTCCCCCGTTGCAAAGCGCAAGTCCCACTTTGATTCCCCCTCAATTACTCTTTCCAACTCAGCTCTGACATGACCTCGGGACACCACTTGCACTCTTGCGCACCTCAGTCTGATTTTCCATCAGAGACAACAATAACATGCCCTACGGGGCTGATGTAGAGTACCTGGCACCGGCCTGCCGAGCGTGCTGGTCTCCCAACAAACCAAACCCAGCTGCTGTCAGGGAACCATCCTCCTCTCTTCCCTTGTGACTTCCGAGAACCGTTCCACTGGGGGCTGGAGATGTGCTCTGTTGCTGCACAGTGAAGGCACCTGGCTGATTCAGGGCCTGCGCTGATCCTGGCCCTACGCTCCTCTGCTGTGGATGACCCGAGGGCTTTCCTGTCTCGGCCTCTGTGTCCCAGCCTCACTTGGTTCTCTCTTTCTCTCCCCTACGTTGTTTCTTTTCCACTAAGAATACAGATTCATTGAATGAATATGTAAATGAACAAGAACCTGAGAAAGTGGAGATGCCTCTAAATATAGTTTTAGATATTATCTCTTTTATTCTAATGGACATTATCTTGATTATATACTTCAATATACGTTTTTAAAATAATTAGTTTAAAAAAAGATTCATCTCTAAATATCTCTACATTAATTATGTTCATGTGGTCATGCACTAAAGAACCCAGACATGATCTGTGTAACCCACCTAAAATGCTAAAAATTTGCTTGCCATGTAAGGTCTAATCTTCAAAATTACCTGTCAAAAGGCTTGTTTTTTTTTTCTTTTTTTTTTTTTTTTAATATGGAATGTAAAATGCTTAACATCAGTGTTGCTTCTGTATGTAACTGGGAATACAAGTCTGGCTACTGTTTTATGCTTTATTTTTAAGTACTATATTTCTAGCTAGCTTTAAATAATGCCTTAACATGATACATAAAATTTTAAGTACCAAATTCAATATTTTTAGAAATTTTAGAAATAAAAACAAAACAAAACAAAAAACCCTTTAACTTCAAAGGAATAACCTACTTTCTAAAGCTATGGTGATTTATTTTATTCTATTTAATTATTTTTTTATATATTTATTCATGAGAGACAGACAGAGAGAGAGAGAGAGAGAGAGAGAGAGACAGAGAGAGGCATAGGGAGATGCAGGCTCGTGCGGGGAGCCTGCCATGGGACTCGATCCCAGGACCCCGGGGTCACGCCCTGGGCCAAAGGCATCGCTAAACCACTGAGCCACCTGGGCTGCCCAGCCATGGTGACTTAAATGACAATGTATTAAACATTTGCTTTATTTTGTACTTCTTTTAATGTTTTATTTAATCTTTTAAAACCTCAAAAGTCCCTCCACAGACCCAGAATGAGTCGTACCTGGGCTGAGGGTTTTAATGAAGAGTACAGATGGAAGAGTAACAAAACACCAGCCACTAACAAAGCTATCACTGAGAATTAGGAAACCTGACCCAGGAGACAACTGAAAAAAGTACAGCTTGGCTTTTTAATACATTGGCTCCAGAAGCAACTAACCATGAATACCACCCTTTAACTCACTGGCTCCTAGTTCTAGTTCCATAAAAGTACTGTATTTTACACTTCTTTGGATTTCTTGAGTCTTCCCAAGAGCTTTCACTTTACCCACGTCTCTTGCGAGGTCATGTTCAATCACACTCCTGAGCCAAACTCCACAATGAACCTGCAGCGTACATTCTAGTGAACGCTCCTGAATGGTGCTAACACCTTGTGGCTGCCGGTTTGCTAGCCAGTGTCCAACAAGTTAAGGGTAATGCGAGGAGCTGCACTCCACAACAGGGGTATCAGTTGGCGTGAATGGTTAAACCATGTTGCTGGCAGAGAAGCTATGGGACCAGCTCCCTGGGCCCCCAAGGTAAGGTTCTGCAGCCTCCACACTGTCCCATCACCACATGACAGGGAATTAGACAGAAACAGGTGGTCTGACCTAGTATTTGTTTTCACTTATAAGCTTCCATGTCTATTACGGAACAAAGCTTATATAATATACTACATTGCAATTGAAAATCCTTTCAGTGGAAAGATAGAGCAATGATAAACATTCAGTATACTTTACCCAATCCACTCTTAACTCCATCGAGAATGGATTTATTGAGAAATGGGGGATAAAACAGACTTTAATCTGAGGACAGCATTAAATTGGGTTTTGGCATCACTACCTTTGACGGGGCACCTTCCTTTAAGTTGCTGAGGTCCCATGAGGTACCTGCATCTGGTCTGGGAACCCGCCCATTTCATTTTCAATTGCCAACCTGTTCAACACCTGTCTGTGTCCACACGTGTAAGTGCTAACTATGAGTTTTCAGAGACCACAGCGTTCAGGTTTGCATGTTGTATTCCTACTGCAGAGATCATGTTAACAGCTGGCAGCTTAGCAACTGCCACCATCTAATTTCAGTAAAGATTAAGGCTTAAAAAATCCTTAGCTGGAAACGCTCTTGGTAGAGGCCAAAGGTGCCGCTAGAGTTATTTTTTTAAAAAAATCCCACAGCTTAATTTAATCAAGGAAAAGGACTATATCTTCAAGATCATGATGGATTTGAGGGGAATATATATTTATTGTCTTGACCAAATGGCCTAAAAACGATTTAGCCATTGGTGTAGAAACTGAAGAGGGGAAAGGCAGTCTTTTAAAAACAATGCTCAGAGTGATAACACACATATATTTAACAAATAGTTTCTACTCACAGTAGATTATAAGAAAGACAAGGTCCTTATTTTCATGGGACATATATTCTAGAAGGGGTAAAGAATTAATAGGAAAATACATAAATAAAAAAGATCATTTTGATTAGAAATAAATACTCTGAAAAATATAAAACAAGGTGCTGGGACAGAGATACTTTAGATTGGGTGGACAGAAAAGGCCCATTTAAGACGACATTTGACTGGATACTTAAATGGGTTGGCAGAATGAGCCAGCCATGGGGAAGCGAAAGCAAGAGAATGTTCAGAATTTCTATAGACGGGCTGCCGAGTAGCCCAACAACCATTAGACGAGCAAATAGCACAGGACTCATCGCAAAGGCCTGTTTGCATAGAAATCATATCGTAAAAAATAAACCCGTATTATATATTTGGGGTGCATTTGGAGAGGGAGGGCAGTGGCTGAGACACTGAACTCCAATTCTTGGCACTGTAATTAATCCAGGGTGAACACGGCAAGCCGGAGCGCTGCTCGGTGTGAGAGGACACACCAGACAGGAAGCCGTGGGCGTGGGTCTGCAGGGCCTGCTCCAGGTCGCCGGTGGGGTAATTGTAAGCCTAATGGGAAGTCACTGGACGACTTCAGCAGCAAATGGCAAAACCTGGGTTATGCCTCAAATACATGATTTTGGCAATGCAAACAGTAGGTTCCAGGGAGAATGGCAGGATGACACCATAGGAGTTGGTGTGAAGCTGAGGGTAGTTCCAGCTAGGACAGCGGCACATGAACTGCAGAGGACGGATGTAAGCAGGACACTGTTCGGGCTACAGGTCAAACAGGACACATAGGTGTTGTCGTGTGTGCACAAACAGAAGACAATATTATGTTCCATATAGAGGTTTGAGCAGGAACCCAAAGTAAAGGGCAGATAATATTCACTCACTTAAATACCTACTGAGTCTTTGCTAAGTGGCAGGCGCACTCTGTATGTAGCACGGACAGAGATGTGTGTGCATGTAAATACATACATACGCGTCAGCGCACAGCTTGCAAAAACTGAGACTTGAAAAACAGTTTTCTAAAAAAACCCCTGAGCCCACAATATTTAATTCTGACTTCACAATACTGGGCAATTCTCATTCATAGGTCCTTTGCGCTTTTTTATAGGAATGAGCTATACAGTAAGAGGAATCAGACATTTCCCTGGAATCTAAACAGGATGACAACAACAGGAATTGTAAGGGAATACCGGGTAAATACAAAAGAGGCATTTTTGCATCAGGATCACTGCCTGATCCTTACGAGAGCCTCCTTATTAAATCCACCCCACGTTCACTTCATCTTGTGTTTTGTGATTTTAGCTCCTAAGACACAGGTAAACCGTCATGTGATAGCTCACATTTTAGAACTATTTTGAAAAATAAATGCATTGGTGGTTCACGTTCAGGGATAAACTGTATAAAATAATATGACCGTTTTTTCTCCACTATGGAAAGCTCAATGATCACAAAGCAAGAGTCATCTTTAAAAAAATAAAAAACTAAAAAAATTCTTGTTCACTAACATTTTGCTTCAAATAAGCCCTACAACCAATAGGACTTTCGATTTTCTTTCATATGGCAACTGTGCATCTTGAAAGAAAATAATGTATGCTACTTGACACATGAGGACTGTTTATTATAAAAAAATGACAAATGAAAAAGCAGGCCAAAGTTCTGGTAGCTAAGCACTCCTGAGTCACCTAAAGCTTCGTGATCCTCCATGGTATAGAGACCCACGCCCTTTGGCCCAGTTATCCCTTTTCTGGAAGAACACTGCCACACACACACAAAGCTTGATAACAAACCGTGTATATTGATTGTACCACTGCTGGTCTTTTCAGAGAGAGGGAGAGAGAGAGGCAGCAGGGGAGGAGGAATCGTGAGCAGGCTGTGTACTCACCGCGGAGCCCAACGTGGGGCTCCGTGTCCCAAACCTGAGGTCGCCATCAGGAGCCAGATGCTTCACCGACTGAGCCACCCAGGTGCCCCAGCATCGCTTATTGACTAAAGAAAAGGAAAAACTTAAATGTCCAACAACGAGGGGCATTTATTACATCAGTTAATCCATAGTATAGGACTCAGTCAAAAGAATAAAGTGGATTTTTACGTGCTGACGTGGCACCTCATCTGTAATATTTTTAACGGGGCTCAAAACAATCTACAGCATACACACGGGATGATCCTGTTAAGAAGCGAAGGGTGTGTGCGCACATGCGTGAGCACAAACACGCTGAGAGAAGTGGAGAAGGCCATCCTACCGGCGATGGTTCCCTGGCAACGGTCGTTTGGGAAGGAGAACGGAATAAGATGGCAATGCTTGTGCGGAAGGCAGGGCTGTTGTTGATGACGGCTCTTCATTTTCTCCATAAATAATTCTGTATGATTTGATTTTATCCTACATTGAATGTGCCCTGGGTTTGTAAACTTTAAATAAATTGAAAACATAAAGCAGGCAGCCCTAGTGGCTCAGTGGTTTAGCGCCGCCCTCAGCCCAGGGTGTGATCCTGGAGCCCCAGGATCGAGTCCCACATCAGGCTCCCAGCATGGAGCCTGCTTCTCTCTCTCTCTAATAAAAAAAAAAAAAATTAAAACATACAGCTAGAGAGCCACTGTCCATGACTTTCTTGGTCTGACAGTGTCTCTCTGCGCTGCACGTTGCTCTGGGCCGACACAGCCGCTGTCCTAAGCCTCCACCCTGACCACACAGCCCCACGCATCACCGGTATCTCACATACGGGACAGCAGCCCGCGGCGGGGGCTCTGCACGCTCCCTGAGCATCTCTGAGGGCGACAGGCTGGGGCAGCCACTGCTTTCACGTCTAAGGCGGATTCCTGGTGGCGTCTCCCAGGGAGCGCTCTCGGAAGTCTGCAGCAGCTCCGCGTCACTCAGTGACACGGCCGACTGTTCGCATCCTGTGCCAACTCAGCTCATGGGTAATTAACATGACGTCTTGATAGCCTGCTGTTGTTTGCAGCAACTTCGAGTCATGATTCTGACACGTCGACAACAAGCAGTGAACACTTTGATACGGGGCCAAAACAACATCGATGTCTACTTCGGTTTCCAGTGATGTCACCCAGTAAGTGGCCCTCGTGCGCGTGAGACGCTCTGTGCTCTCACTTACTGGCCATTTGTCGTCAGATTCTTTGGTGCCTCCTGAAATTAATGATCCACGGTGATTATTCCTACATCCCTGTATCTGTTTGTCTTCAGATCAACTGTGTTTGTGTGCCTCGATTTAGTCACGGCATTACGACAGAGAAAATAAAAGCCTGCTTACTTTGCAGATTAAATTTGGGTTTGAATGCTTGACTCCACCATATACCGATAATAATCCCTTTGTACGTCGACTGCGTCTGTACAACAGGGATCGTATTTATTACCTATCCTTCAAACACACCTTATTCTGAGGATTAAATAAGATAATGTGTTAAAAGTGCTTCACACAAATGGCTGCTACTACTGCTTAGTAAATATTAGAAAAGATACAGCAATAACTGTAGCAGGGAATTGCTTCAGAAATATCTAACTTTATTGCAGAATATGCAATATGTGGAAGCATTTGAATAGGCACTAGAAACTACAGAATTACGAAATAATCCAGTTTGATTAAATCAGAGAATTTCAAAGCTATTAAATGGTTGCACTATAACAAACAAAAATATATTAGTGCTATAAGCACTCTACAACCATGATATCCTCCAAATCTAATACTAAAATGCTGAATAAGCACAAGAAAAATGAATAAGAAACACTGGAGTTTAATTTTGATAAGATTTCCAACATATTCTTCAAAATCAATTGTTCTTTCAATTTGGCTTAAACTAACATTTACCATCTTCATTAAAAAAAAAAAAAGGCAGCCTCTTACAAAATGTAAAAATCTATTCAATATGGTAACTACACTGACTTCAGAATCTGAATGGGGACCAAACTAATCTTATTTACGATCGTACTTAGAAGCTAAATAAGCACCCCACGTTAATCAATATTTCCCCATTCTGGACTCTGCTTTAAATGTTTATATGAAGGTCTTTTCACCTCAGCAGCTATTCGAGTGTTCACTTCGAACAATGACTTTGCAGCTGGCCAAACCAGACTCTCAATCAATTTTTATGAGTACAAATTCTTGAGCTGATGGCTACATCTCCAGCTATATCACTCACATAATACCCACTCACAAGTGGTGATGAGATTCACATTATCGCCAGAGCACCATTCTGCCGACGGCAGCAGCAGACACAGCAGGGGGACAGTGGCCTCCCTAGAAAAATGACTCCTTCACCTTTCAATAATGCAGCCCGCAGGTATGAACCTACAAGCTGCGTGCCAACAGAATGAGAGTGCTCTTTAAAAATACTAATAAAAACCACCCAGTTCCTCCCAACGGGTCACTCGCACTGAATCTCCATACACATCCATCTTGATTTTGAAGTGTGTGCATTCAATTTGTCTTCCCATTACATTTGGAATTGAAAGGAAGATTTAATTGTATTTAAAACTTCAGAAAGTTGCCAGAGTACTGGCATGTTTACCTCACTAGGTCTGGCCGTGGAATTCTCTGTACTAGTGCATGTGTATTACATATATTTGTGCAAAATTATAATGCTTAAATGTGACTTTAGATGGCAAGATGGTATCTCAGGTAGAGTAAATCTGAATTCATTATAGTCTGGTGGTGATTTTTTCTGCATTTCCATTATGGAACATATGAGCTAACCTTTAAATTTTACCTATGGGTTTAAATTAAAAATGTGCCCTTTAAAATGTTACACTTAGGGCGCCTGGATGGTGCAGTCAGGTAAGCATCTGACTCTTGGTTTCAGCTCAGGTCATGGTCTCAGGGTCCTGTGGCGGAGCCTTGAGTTGCAGTCCATGCTCAGCAGAGAGTCCGCCTGAGATTCTCTTCCTATGCCCCATCCCCAGCTCCTACATGCTCTCTCTCTCTCAACTAAATAAAAACCTTAAAAAAAATTAAAATGTTAAACTTACTTTTGTTACCAAGAGAACACTCTAGCTTCCCAGAGACATGGTTAATGTTCCTCAAAGATATCTCAATTAATGATCTCAAAGTATCCTTTCATTCCTAAAGTCTTTTATAGAGTGATCATCAACACATACGAGTTTGTCCTATAACTTTTGATTCCTGTAATCACACGCTAGAAAATAAGGCAAGGAGCAGAGGATTACCTCAAACCTCGCCTGGCCAAAAGCTTGAGGTGATCACCTGATCTCTCCAGACAGCTCCAATGGAGTCCATTTTCATATACACAATGAACATAGTTGAACTCTTTTAACCTGTCATTTAACCAGGTCTCTAGACTAACGAACACTCTCCGATTCATTCTTTAAAACATAATGAACACGATCCAGCAACTGCACTCTGGTATTTACCCAAAGGAGCTGAAGACTTATGTCTCCATAAAAACTTGCCCAGGAGTGATTATAGCGACTTTATACATAATTGCCAAAACTCAGAAGCAGCCAAGATGTCCTTCCATGGGTGAACGAACGAACAGACTGTGATTCACCCAGACAATGGAATATTATTCGGTGCTAAGAAGAAATGAGCTATGGAGCTAAGAAAAGACACAGAGAAAACTTACAAGCATATTATTAAGTGAAAGAAACCAGTCTGAAAAGGCTACGTGCTGTAAGATTACGACCCTGGAAAAGGTGAAACTATGGAGTTGGTAAAAACCACCATGAGGTTTTTGCCATGAGGGAGAATAGGCAGGAAACAGGATCTTTAGGGCAGTGAAAATACTCTGCAGGACACCTCAACGGTGGACATATGCCACCAAACATTTGTTGGCGCACACACAACACACAGCACCAAGAGTGAACCTTAACATTAACAGCACTTGCTGGATGACTGTCATGTTCAATGTCGGCTCACATACCAAGTGACGCTGATGATGGGGAGACTGTGGCATGTGTGGGGGCAGGGGGCATAAGGAAAAATGTCTGTACCTTCCTCTCAATTTTGTTGTGAACCTAAAACTGCTCTAAAAAAATAAAAGTCTGAGGCAGCCCTGGTGGCTCAGCGGTTTAGTGCCGCCTTCAGCCCAGGGCCTGATCCTGGAGACCTGGGATCGAGTCCTGCGTTGGGCTCCCTGCATGGGGCCTGCTTTTTCCTCTGCCTGTGTCTCTGCCTCTCTCTCCCTTTCTCTCAGGAATAAATAAAATACTTAAAAAAAATAAAAGTCTGTATAAAAAACCCTAAAAATAAAAAAAATGTAATGACTAATATGTAAGACGCCCTGCTTGTGAAGAGTCAGCTAGTCAGTTTTGTGCCAATAACATCAGCTATTAAAAATATGGAATCAAGAAAAAATCTGCAGAGTAATGCACAAAGTGTGACTGTGAAAAAGCTACTGTTTCAGTGAAAAATCAGTTGAGTGGTTTAAAAAGATCTGATAAAGACTAGTCGCTAATACAAAGTTGTGACGTTATAGATGAGTGAGACATCTGTAGGATATAGAGGAGACATAAATAGGAATAAAATCAAATGCCCAGAAAGATCTGCGTTAAAACTGCTTAGTAAATGAATGCATTTAAGTTCTTGTGCCAATGTAAAAAAATTAAACCTGGAAGCTAAAGGAGAGGTCTCGTGGGTTTGGTTTCTGGAGGACAGACCACAACCCAGAACTTCAAACAGGAGACCCGCACTCAAAGCAAATGCCTGGGCTTTCTATCAAGATTGTCGATGTGGGTGTGCACATGTAGGTGTATCTTTGGTTAAATTAGCTGACCAAATACTGGCTTTCATCACATGAAGCTACATTTTAACCAGACAGGCTGGCTGTGTGCTATGCAAGTAAAGCTTCTGACCGAATTTTCACACTTTTCATGAAGTTACCATGCGATGGTGGCACATCCAACAGTGGACAGAGAGCCTTACTGACAGGTTTCCCGCCTCATCGTTCACGTCATTCTAATGCCACGTAAGTCTGCTCAACGCATGTGTAGGAACTGATAAGATTTTAGAGACTGTTTTATGTTGAGAGCACCAAGGATGATTTTCTTTTCATATATACCCATTGGGAATAAAATGGCTTGGACTCATCATAGAATGAACGACTACTACTCAGAAGGTCACTCTTCAATGCACGTTTAACTTGATGAGTATATTCTATGAGCAACCGTCCCCCATGATTAAAAACAACGAACAAAACAGAGTCCACCAGAATGTCTGTCCCAGTAATCGGTCTATATGCAGAACCCTACTGCAATCAAATCCACCAGTCCAGGTAATTTAAATATGTAATTATGTGCATAGGTCGTAAAAATTGCTTATCTGTAAAACACGGGAGCTTCTAAGTATTATGCTTTATCTATAAAATACCAGAATGTTGCAGCTTTTCACAAGGTATGGTCCTGTCATCCTAGAGAACTTTAAGATCGTTTCAGGGAATCTGCAGGGTCAAAACTATTTTTGTAATAATATTCAGGCATCATCTGCCTTTTTCACAGTTATTCTCTCATGTGTGTACAGTGGAATTTTCCAGAGGCTAAATTTCATCTGATATTGCAACAGATTGAATGCAGAAGTTGATATGAAAATACAGCTGCATTCTGTTAAGCTAGACATTAAAGAGATGTGAAAAAGTGTAAAATAATGCCGCTCATTTCCCTAAATTGTTTGGTTCAGAAAACAGTTATAAACAGTTGTTTTACACAAAAATGTCGCTTGTGTTAGCATGTAAAAAACCTAGTACTTTTATTTTAAAATGAAATATTCAAAGGTCTTAAGTTTTAGTTTCTAACACAGTGAGTATCAATCAGTAGATCTAACCTACGAGACAGAAGTTTGAGAACTGCTGTGTTGGATGGATTCTGTAACAGGAAAATAATTTACTGACCTGAACGAGAACGAAGTACCGTTTTTTCCATCTTTTCCAAACCTTCTGTCCCAGGGCATACAGATATCTGGTTAGAAAAACAAGCAAAGAATATTTTAGATGAATAACGGTGCGGCTCTGTGTAATCGTGTTTCTTCCGTGTTTCTATTCCTGAGAACAGCCTGCTAAAGGCAACGTTGAGTTCATCTAAACGCCGAGACAGCACGTCGCTTCTGTGGTACAGGATGACTGAGCTTATTCTAGGTTCTTGAAAGGGAACTGACTTATGTGGCTCATCGATTTGTTAGTTCTTATGACAAACTGAGCGAAGTTGGAGCCAGAAAGGATAATCAAAGAACCAGTGGGAATTGTATTCTTATGCACACGTCTTCGGAGAGACCAAGGCGACAACTGGGGACAGGGCGCCCAGTGTCCTGGCTCTCTGATGATCGGGGCTGGGGAGTGGGGCCCACGGAGGAGGCGGCGGCTACAGAGCCAAGAGTCACTGTCCCGCTAGCTGACCCCGAGTGAGGCCCACACCCATCCCCATTCCCGTTTCTTCGACTATCAACTGGAGGACTTGGTTTGCTGATTTCTGCGGTGTCTCCCAGTCTCACGATTTGCTGGTTGAGCTGATTTATGCAAGTATCTTGCTGCAAATTTTCCTAACCACGGCATTCAGACCCTAACGTGGGTGAGGAGGCCGTGGCATAATTCAACAGAGTTATACAACCTGGGCTTTGGTTTAACTTTGCGTTGCTATGGGTAACATGAGGTGAAATGAATAGTCAATCATTTGAGAATAGGACTTGGGTTCTCACTGAATATATAGATACATATATCAAGGAAGAAAAACATGATGCTAAAAATTAATCAAATGAAGCATATCATGGAGAGCTATTTTAAAATTTGACCATGGAACCTTAAACACACCTTCTACGACAGTGGGAAACACGGTTAGAAGTTTGAAATGTGACAACTGCAGGCCTAATTTTTAAATTCAAGATTTTTCAATATTTTATCACAGTCCTTTATTTCTGATGTGAAGGTTTATCACTGTAAGGGCTATGCAAACTAAATTTATTTGCAATTCTGAGTAATAAAAAAGTACTACGGTTAATCATTTATTTGGGGGCTTAAAAGTCTTGAGACTCTCGTTTTTATTTATTTTATTTTAACATTTATTTATTTAGAGAGAGTCCGTGATCAGGGGAGAGGCAGGGGAGAGGCAGAGGAGAGGCAGAGGAGCAGACTCCCTGCTGAGCGCAGAGCTCCCGTGGGGCTCTGTCCCACGACCCCGAGATCATGACTTGAGCCCAAACCAAGAGTCAGAAGCTCAAACGACGCAGTCGCCCAGGCACCCCCAGAGGCTTTCATGATTTTTAAAACCAAAATCTTGGCATGACTTTTTCGTTTCTGTCTTACTTAAATAATTCTCTTTTGCAAAGCAAAGCAGACCTTCTCGCCCCATTTTTAAGAAGAAATGCAGGGTGTTGGCTGAGGCATGTTGAAATGGATGGGCACTCTTTTTAAATTCTTTTTAATACCTCTTCCCCATCTGTCCAACCTCCAGCCCGCCCGGCTCTGGCAGCCAGTCTCTGTATCTATGAGCTTGGTGTCCTGGGTTCTGGATTTTGAGAATCAAGAAAACAAACATGCAATTACTCAAAGTGGAAATAAAAACTAGGCTTTTGCATGGGAAATCATCATCTGCACTGCCCAAATCAATTACGTAGTTTCTTCCAGACACATCCGCTAGCTGCGTAACTTCTGCTGGGCTTGCACAACACCCCTGACACCACGCTCCTGGGCATAACTCGAATTCATTTAGCATCCACGGCTACTGTTCTCAGCTGTTCACTAGCTCCTCCTGAGGTCCCTCCAACGCCCTTTGCCTCACCTGCGCTCTAGCCTCAAATTTCTCTTCTACGGTTTTGGTGACAGTGTTTCACTGCTCTCTTGCTGCCTCTCCTGTGTCATTTCCCTCTCCTGAAAGGCACACACCCAAACTCCTCTCACAGGGTTAACAGCAATGACCTCAGGAGCTGGGTACTGTGGACACGACAGATGCAAGATGTACACCAAACAGCTGCCTCGGAGCCACAGAAGACATCTGGAGTCACCTTTGCCCGTGACCACGGCCCCCTTCTCCGCTCCTTCAAGTGTCTCGCTCAGCACACTGCTGGGTCATATGCAAGTGAAGGTGAACGGTGACATGCAAACCATCAACACCCCAAGCAAGTGTCGGCAAGTCTTCCTGGGAGCAACGGTCTTACACGAGGAATACTACACCCGCTGCAACATCATTCAAAATCATGCACCAACAAACTGGGAATGACGATGTAGGAATTCTCCGACAACAGCAGAGCTGTGGGTGGACACACAGACGTGTACACTGGACTTTGGGAGGTGTCATAAGAAACTGGATGAAAGACATTTGAGACTGGAACCAAGGAAGGCATTTGAATGTTGGCCATGAGGTATTTTGGGGTGTTGCACTACGAGAAGGAATTTAATCAGCCATATATGGAAGTCACAACTGAACAAGCACGTCTAGAAAGTTGCTAGGCATGAATTGTACTATGAAAAAAAAAAAGACAATTCAAAAAAGATTAACTGCATAAAGGAAATGTTATAAATGCTATGTAGCAAAAATGATAGTTTCTGCTCTTCAGTTTCCACATTAGCCAGACAAAAATGTTATGAAATAAAATGGACACAAATACATCAGAAAAGATAACTATAGTGAATAAGAACACATTGAATTCAACTTCAACAAATCTCAAAGGTTTTTCCACTCTAGCAATGATTAGTACCTAGTATCACTGTCTAGCTGCTTTTTTACTGGTATAAAATTAGATTCCAGGCGTGAGAGAAATTTAAAATTAAGAGTGAAGAACAAGATGTTCATCAATATTGTTTAAAATAAAACCCCCAAAACCGTTAAAGAATCAAATGGTAAAAAAAAAAAAAAAAAAAAAGAATCAAATGGTAAGGAATGGGTAAATGGCCATAAAAGTGATGCCAAGAAGGGAGGATATGGAAAAATTATTATAAAGCTAACTTAAAAAAAAGCAGTCACATGAGCTTATAGTATATGCATAGCAAGAACATCCAGTAAGATGCACCAAAATGTTAAGCCTGCAGTGAATACCATGCTGGAGATTAAAGATGAATCTCACATATATACATGTATTTTTAATAATCTCTATGCCCGACGTAGAGCTCGAAATCAGGACCTCAAGATCAAGAGTTGCATGCTCTACTGAACCAGCCAGGTGCTCCTTCATACTGGTCTTTATGTCTTTACTTTTCCACTGAATTTCTTCGCTGAGTATACCTTCCTTTTTTTTTTTTTTTTTTTTTTAAGTAAGGTTTATTAGTAGAGTTTACATGAAGGAAGAATCATCCGCTTCAGGTGTGTGACCTGGTGAGTGTTGGCACAGGGAGGTAACCACCACCACAGTGGACTGACAGCCCGTCTGCAACCCTGCAACGTTCCCATTGGGCCCCTTTATGATTCACCTCCTCCTCACATCCCCTAGCTCTGCAAGCGCTGTTCTTGTTCTGATTTCTGACTTTATGTGGTTTTCCACAATGCCATATAGATGGAAAAAGACAGTATGGAGCACATTGTATTTGCTTCTTTCAGTTAATAAAAGGCTTCTGAGATTCACCCTGTCGTCTGTATCAGGAGTTCATTCCTTCTCACTGATGAATATTATATTTCATTGTATGAAGTTACTTCAACATGTTTATCCATTTGCCAGTTGGTGGGTATTTGGATTGTTTTCACTTTTCTAGCAAATCATAAACAAAATTACTATAAACATGCATGTACAGGTGTTTGCGTGGGCCTGCGTTTTCATTCCTCTCGGGTAAATATCTAGGAGTGGGATCACTGAATTATATGTCAAGTGTGTGCGTAACTTTACATGAAATTTCCAAACTGGTTTTCCAAAGTGGCTGTACAATTTTACACTACCACTAGCAATGTATGAGAGCACGGCTTATTTTCATTATCAGAAAGAAATTACCATTATGAGAAATTTGGGGACCATAATCATTATAGAGCCATAAGTCCTATCTCTGATATAACAAAGTCAAGTACTGTGACAAACATCCTTATCTTTGGTCTACAGCTATGCGAGTACAGTGGAACTCCTACAAGCTTTAACGGTTAAATGGTTTACGAGTTCTCAAGGCTATTCCCAAGTTTGTGGTTCAGTGGTCTTAGCTTTAGGAGGACTGAATTGTGGGGAGAGTAAGCAAAAAGCTGAAATCTTTTGAATAGTTGGTCATCATCACATAGTCCATTTATCAGAAACTTCTATAAACATCAAAAGGTATTCTCTCGTCACCTTTTTTTTTAAAAAATATTCAGTGCTAGGTTACAAATTCTCTTTTATGGATAAAAACCCAGTAATGTTGTTTTTATTTCAGAAAAATATACTAAAGTTACATTTAGCATATTATGCTCTACTAGGCAGTAAGATTCAGTTCATTACACTTACATAGTGATACTGAGTATTCTTATCATTAAATGAGTTACTTTATATAGACTATATCCATTAACTATTTTTTTTTTTTTTTTTTTTTTTTTTTTTTTTTTTTAAAAGAATTTTATTTTATTTTATTTTTTTTTTAAATTTTTATTTATTTATGATAGTCACAGAGAGAGAGAGAGAGAGGCAGAGACACAGGCAGAGGGAGAAGCAGGCTCCATGCACCGGGAGCCCGACGTGGGATTCGATCCCGGGTCTCCAGGATCGCGCCCTGGGCCAAAGGCAGGCGCCAAACCGCTGCGCCACCCAGGGATCCCCATTAACTATTTTTTAAAGAATTTGTATATATATACATCACCTTGATTTCAAATAGTTATAAAATATAATTTGATCTTTCTTTAATGATTTAGAAAGGACCCTATAGCATCTCAGGGTCATTATTATGAACATCAATTATAACTGTACAATTCTGTAAAGGAGAACGTATGGTCGACAGGGCTAAATCTAGCAATGATATTAATTAAACAGATCTTTGAAAGCTATTTACCTGTCATCCATTTCTGTTTCATGAGGATAGTTTAGAGTTTTAAAAATCTATTATTAATATTATCCTTTCTGAATTCTAAACAAATTGGTTTTTTATTGCTTTATAGAATCTGATTCTACAATAAAGATGTAGAGAATATCTTCCAGGCAGTATATTCGTCATTCTGGACAGAGACTACCTTGGTTCATGTCCTATAGGTCTGTCGGGGAGTCAGCTCAGCAGTTATAATCTCCCTGAATATTTTGTAACCTGCTGAGTCATAATTAGCTTCTTCTGAATCTTGTATAATTAACTAAAATTAAAAAAAATTTCAAGGGTATGTAAATCAGACCTGCCAAATACCAGTCAAACTGGGAACACAGAGTTAACTGGGCTCTACGTGACAATTTATGATGTTATCCAGTAAAATAAATATTTATCATACAGCGTGAGAGCAACATTCTCTAATGGGCACTGCTAGGCTTTTTTCACCTTATTTTGAAGAGGTTTTAAAGAGGAAAGCCAGGTTTTTTTTCTTTTTTTTTCCATAGGGTTTTCAACATTATTCATTTTCATCAACCTATCGAATTTGGTTTTAAACGAAGCATTTTTTATACTTATCCTTGTTAAATTATTTCAGCTAAGTAGCAAGTGGATGGAAAATGAAGGAACACATATCAGCCCTTTTCACAGTCCTACTACATTCTCCAGGTCTCTATTAGAGTATAGCTGTGGGGGAAAAAATTCCTCATCTAAATTAAATTTGATCCAAGAATTATTTGAATGGGAGTAAGAGAGATATTCTTTTGTACATACATATTTGAAAAGAACATATTTCCAATTCTAATTCGTACTAAAGATGTAACATTTTTTCCACTGAACCATTTCCAGTGCAGCACAATACTCTTGTAACTGGAGTATTTTGGATTACTTTAAAGTAACTGCTCAGATACTACTTAATAGTGTTTGCTTTCATCAATACATCCAACTTAAAGTATTAAGAAGCTGTTCCCTTTGAACAAAAAATTGCCTGCTTAACTTTAAAATCTTCTCTTCTTACATGGGATTAGGTGACAAAGAAATTAGCAGCACTGACACAAAGCTTGGATTTAACACATAAGACTTAAAGCCTTGAAGCATTTGGTTTTATAAATCAGTATAAACACAGCAATAATCTTAAAGAAGTAATCCCTCTTCTAGGTCTGCTTCTGATGGAGAGTGCGAGTAGTTCCAAAGAGACACAGCGACCATTGCTAGAAAACAAGGCACAAAACTGTGTACCAATGTTTCATTCGCCTAGGACCATTTTTTTTGGTATTGCCAAGTATTCTTAGGTCATCCTCTATCCTCAAATATAGGCTATGGGACACTGAACTTTAAGATTTTTGACTGCACATTTAAAATAGGATGTGGGTGCTGTTAGGAAAAACGTCTCGTGAAGAGAAGGAAAGAGAAAATTAAAGAACTTTGATAAGGCCCACCACCAAGGCAAACAGGGCATTATTTTTCATCTTCTCTACCCATAGCTGCCTACAGTCACGAGAGACTGTCAACACCACAAACGGCACAATCTTTATGATATCACTATGGTCCCTACAAGAGTTATGTGTTAATAAGCCAAGTTGCTTCTGAAAGTTTTCATTTTGTAGACAAAAGCAGAACCTAAAAAAAAAAAAAAAAAAAAAGCAGAGCCTTTATGAAATCCATCAGGATGCTTTGTGACAACAGGAATAAACACTTTTGTTTGATCTGTGTTGCTCATTAACAAGATGTATTATTACCAATAAAATGGTCTCAAGAACAGAGTAAGAAAAAATGGGAGTTTGGTAAAAATGAGCTTCAAGCAAACAAAAATCGGTAACATTACTATGCCCCTCTGAACGTTTTTTATTTTTTTTTTATTATTATTTTTTTTAATTTTTATTTATTTATGATAGTCACAGAGAGAGAGAGAGAGAGAGGCAGAGACATAGGCAGAGGGAGAAGCAGGCTCCATGCACCGGGAGCCTGATGTGGGATTCGATCCCAGGTCTCCAGGATCGCGCCCTGGGCCAAAGGCAAGCGCCAAACCACTGCGCCACCCAGGGATCCCTGAACGTTTTTTAAAAGGAGATTCACGTATATCCTTCTGTGATTTGTCTTCCTTTAAGCCAAAATCCCTCCAAAATTATTATTAATAATAAATTAAACCACTTTTCTGTAAATGGTGTATATTTTCTGCTAACACATATGGGCACAGAGTTAATGAAATCTCAAGAACTCATTTTCCAATTAGTTTTTAAAATCGAGATTTAACTCCACTTGCTGGCACGGTCCGTCTGAGCTCCAGCACGCCCTGCAGTATTCTAGTAAACAAACAGCTAACACGCCGTGTGCCGTATTTAAGATGGGAAATGGGAACGTGAAATCACTAGTTACAGCTGCGCAACCACCTTAAAAGCACTTTATAGACCCTTTCTACCTTGAAGATTGTTCAGAGAACGCTTCAACGTGCAAAAAAACCCTCCGTACTAAATACCGCAGTTAAGTTTCAATTGGGCTGGTGGCCCACGCTTCTAATGGAAAGGAGAGTGTGGCCGTGCGTCTGCACCGGGTCCACGCTGTGGGAGTTCACGGTTCCACTTTATGATGAAAAATCATCACTAAAGAATATTTGAAAAACCTACTGTGCACAGAACATGGGGACCCTTCAGCGCCTGCATAAAGGGCTATTCTGCGGGGTCGCCGGAGTCTAGCTTTCAACTCAAAGCAATGGAACCATCAACCTACATGTCGAACGATAAAGTCTTCCTTGCCCAGGGCTTCGTTTCTCAAGGAAAATACAGAAAGGGGGAAAATCAATATAGAGAGGCGCTCAGTCCTGGAAAGGGCCTTCTCGAGAGAAACCTCAGTCAAGGCTGAAAGAGCAATTAGTGCAGGCTGCGAACTGGGCCACTGATAGGGCTCGGGGAACGGCAGAAGTAATCATCCACTTGTGAAAATGATTTTCGGTTCATTCTCGAACACCTTCCACCACCCGCCATCCCACTGAACTGACAACAACGCGGCGGCTGGGAGAGCCCAGGGGGCCGCTCGCCCCCCGCCCTCCCCGCCCTTCACGACCCGCAGCCGAGGCCCTGGCCTGGGCCGAAGGGCAGACGGAACCGCCTTGGAGACCACAGCGCCGCCCGACTCCTGCCCGGGCCCGCGGCTCCCCGAATTACGTGGGGGCGGGCGGTGGGGAAGCGGGGACGGCCCGCGGGGTGTCGGCGGACAGAGCCCCGCGATCTGAGGGCCCACGGTGAGGAGCCCCCCCGGATCTAAGGCCCACGGTGAGGAGCCCCCCCGATCTGAGGCCCACGGTGAGGAGCCCCCCCGATCTGAGGCCCACGGTGAGGAGCCCCCCCGATCTGAGGCCCACGGTGAGGAGCCCCCCCGATCTGAGGCCCACGGTGAGGAGCCCCCCCGATCTGAGGCCCACGGTGAGGAGCCCCCCCCGATCTGAGGCCCACGGTGAGGAGCCCCCCCCGATCTGAGGCCCACGGTGAGGAGCCCCCCCGATCTGAGGCCCACGGTGAGGAGCCCCCCCCGATCTGAGGCCCACGGTGAGGAGCCCCCCGCGATCTGAGGCCCACGGTGAGGAGCCCCCCCCGATCTGAGGCCCACGGTGAGGAGCCCCCCCCGATCTGAGGCCCACGGTGAGGAGCCCCCCGCGATCTGAGGCCCACGGTGAGGAGCCCCCCCGATCTGAGGCCCACGGTGAGGAGCCCCCCCCGATCTGAGGCCCACGGTGAGGAGCCCCCCCGCGATCTGAGGCCCACGGTGAGGAGCCCCCCCCGATCTGAGGCCCACGGTGAGGAGCCCCCCCCGATCTGAGGCCCACGGTGAGGAGCCCCCCGCGATCTGAGGCCCACGGTGAGGAGCCCCCCCGATCTGAGGCCCACGGTGAGGAGCCCCCCCGATCTGAGGCCACGGTGAGGAGCCCCCGCGATCTGAGGCCCACGGTGAGGAGCCCCCGCGATCTGAGGCCCACGGTGAGGAGCCCCCCCGATCTGAGGCCCACGGTGAGGAGCCCCCCCCGATCTGAGGCCCACGGTGAGGAGCCCCCGCGATCTGAGGCCCACGGTGAGGAGCCCCCGCGATCTGAGGCCCACGGTGAGGAGCCCCCGCGATCTGAGGCCCACGGTGAGGAGCCCCCCCGATCTGAGGCCCACGGTGAGGAGCCCCCCCCGATCTGAGGCCCACGGTGAGGAGCCCCCCCCGATCTGAGGCCCACGGTGAGGAGCCCCCCCCGATCTGAGGCCCACGGTGAGGAGCCCCCGCGATCTGAGGCCCACGGTGAGGAGCCCCCCCGATCTGAGGCCCACGGTGAGGAGCCCCCCCGATCTGAGGCCCACGGTGAGGAGCCCCCCGCGATCTGAGGCCCACGGTGAGGAGCCCCCCCGATCTGAGGCCCACGGTGAGGAGCCCCCCCGATCTGAGGCCCACGGTGAGGAGCCCCCCCGATCTGAGGCCCACGGTGAGGAGCCCCCCCGATCTGAGGCCCACGGTGAGGAGCCCCCCCGATCTGAGGCCCACGGTGAGGAGCCCCCCGCGATCTGACGGGCTTGCCGGGGAGAACCCCAAGACTCCTGCTGTGGAACGGGCGGGGCGGCCGTGGGCGCTGCGGAGACTTCCCACGGCAACCTGAGGTGAATGGGGGCTTCTTCACCCGTTTCCCGAACAGGTTCACAGGGCTGGGGCCCTCAGAGGTGCCTCCCGGGAGTCCCCCAGGCGCCTCCTCGGAGCGGACGGCCTGAGGCGCGGGCGCCCTGTTCCGCACGCTGGCGTCGGCGGGGCCGCTGGCCGGGCGGCGGTGATGGGACGGCTGGAGGGGTCGGTGCCGCAGGGGTCGGTGCGAGCAGGCTGCTCACATGGCCACGGGCCGCTCCCCAGGACACGGAAGCCAGGGCGCGGCGCTGCGAGGGGACCCTCTGCGGAGGCCGACGCCACCCAGGCCGCCGTGCGGGCCGTCGGGCCGTCGGGGCCGCCCCGTAACCTCCCGCGGACTCCTGGAGGACAGGCGGGTCGCTGCTCTGCTGCGGGCCTTGGCGAGAGCGCGCCCAGGCGGTGCCCGGGTCACGGCCCCTGGACGCCGCGCTCACAGCGTCCCGCACGGCCGCCCGCCGGTCCTCACCGACGCCCACCCGCAGGCGGATCTCCCGGCCCGGGCCGGTCTGCCGGTCCGTCCCAGCGACTAACGCTCTGCCGCCCGCGCAGCCGTCCCCACTTTGTCCCGAGGGGGCACAGCAGCCGGGGCAGGCGGCTCCAAGCGGGCTGCCCCGCACAGACCCAGGCCCGCGCCTCCACCCCGCGAGGTGGGCACAGGCCGCTCTGGCGTCAGGCCGGGGGGAGGCCAGCTCCGGGGCACGGGCACCAGGGTGCGAGCACTCACGCCGAGCGCACGGCACGTGGCTGGGCCCTTACAACTCGCCTCCTTTCACGAGGTGCAGGGCGCTCGTGCACAATGAACAGGAGCCTCAGCGCGGGGTGTGCGTGCCCGGAACCGAGTCTTCCTGGCTCCGCAGCGCCCTCCCAACCGCCCGACGTTCGCCCGCAGAGCCAGTGAGCACTTTGATGCCCGCGTCACGCGAGTCAGCAGAGACCCGCAGGCCCCCGCCTTCCGTCGGGAGAGCGACGAGCCTTCTCCGGACTCGGCGTGTCGTCAAGACGGACCTGGCACGGGCGCCGCCTACAACGCTTTGCGCGCTCTAAGCGCAAGTCACCGAGCAGGTAATCTGAGGTCCCGAGTTTCCCAGCACGCCTGGGGCTGCGGGCTGCGGGCTGCGGGCAGGCATCCGCAGTAGAAGGACAGTCCGGCGGCGAGCTCGCGGGAGAGACCCTGGGCCGCGGGAGGCGAGGAGGGGCGTGCGGGGCCGGGGACACACGAGGCCTCAGGACGGCCGCGTCTTGCTCACAGACCGGGGCGCAGGGACGGCCTCCAGCGCTCGGGCTCAGCCGGGCGGCCGCCCGGTGCCACCGCTGAGCGCCTGCATTCCGCTCCGAATCGTGATGGAAACACCCTCACGTCCAACATCATCCTACTAGACTCTCTAGATGTTTCGCTGGGGGAAAACCAAGCTTCTGTAACACCTGGATCACGGGCTCCGGGGGTCACCTCTGCGTTCCGGGGGAGCTCTCGTTCTGGGAGGTCGCCCTCTGGTCTTCGGGAACGAGGACACTTCTGGAGGACTCCGTTCACGCGACAAACTGCCCGCCTTTAAAGTAACTCATCCTCACGCGAGTCCTCACCAGGGCGTCTGAATCCCTCCTGCCGTCCGGCCGTTCCACCGACTCGCTTCCCTCCCAGCCTTGCTCTGCCAACACTGGGTCACCTGGGCTTCAGATCTACGCCTCGTGGCCCATCTCCTCTGCGGCTCCAGACGTGGGGGCTCCGACGCGGCGCCTCGACCCGACCCGACCGTCGGGATAAGCTGCCTAACACACAGGCAGGGACCCAGCTTTGCTCTCGTTCCGGCTCACCTTTCTCGGATCCTCTGCTCTTGAACTCCGGACACGAGAGCTGGGCCTAGATCTGGGTGGGGGCTCACGTCTGTAAACTCTGCCCGTTCTGAGGCCCACGGACACTTTCCTCGGCTCTGACCCCACGTACTGCTTCGTACACGCCCCCTGTTCCCCGTGCTCTGTCCTAGCCCAGCAGTCCCGCACTTCCTACAACCTCACTTGTTTCTCACAATTTAAACTAGTCTAGCTCTCGAGTCTCACGTCTCCATTTCTCCCCACCCCCCAGCTTGACCATCACCTTTCTCGGGGAACCCCTCCTCGGCACCCCTGGTGGGGTCACATGCCGTTATTACACACATTAGGCAGGATGTGGACACTTCCATCGCCCTGCCGCGGCCTATAGCGCGCCATACCGGACCATACGTCCTTGCAAGGGCCAGGGCCGCGTCGGCCACGACTCACCACTCCAACCCAGCACCGTGCCTTTTACAGCAGATGCTCCACAGACGTTTGGGAATGACTACATGGCCGTTTCTAGGTCTGTCATTAGCAACTATTATAAGAACAGAAAGGAAGTAAATCTGCAGCAAAAATTTCTGTGTCAAGGTAAGAGAAAAAGCCTTGGGTAGACCGAGGATATTCCATGAAGTTGATATTTTTATACTTTTATTGAATCACGAGTATTCAAATAGTTTCAACAGAATGTTATTTTGGTATTTACCTTAATGCGGAAGATCAAAACCTAAGAGAAGCGTTGGCCGCTATAAAAGCAAACACAGGATTTCGGGAGTCCAGTCTGGCCACTACCCCATTATCCACAAAAGGGACTCCTGCACTTTCTCTCTTTAAAGTTCCAACCCGGGGCTTGACCTCCCAGCCCTGAGGTGAGGAGTCGCTTGCTCCACGCCCCCGCGGCGGCCAGGTGCCCGGGAGTTGCCTGCACTTCAGGTGACACAGTGTGAACCAGGGCCCCAGAACCATGGGGCCTTTTAGTCAAAACGCTACGTGCTACGTCAAGCGATCTCAAAGATCCCCCAGATTCTAACTCGACTAATAATCTTTACAAAAAGTTTGCTGACGTGTGGACGTCGCGGGCGTCTCTGAGGAGGCCCAGTACTTTTTCACGGATTTTTCTCTTTTCTTTGTCTCCATCCTAGGTGTTCCTATTGGACGCGGTGTCCGAACTGCAGCTGCAGACCATGCTGGCTGGGACGGCCGTCTGTGCCAGGATGCCACCACGGACCGCACAGGAGATGCTGAGGGCACCGGCTCCTGCGCTCACCCACCCCGCCAGTTAAGGCCAGGAGGCACCACGGTCACGGACGTCCCTGCATGTGGAAGCGAGTATCAGGGGGAGCAATATATGCTCCTTCAAACAGATGAAACAGTGAACACAGTTAGAGACGGAGGCAGGGAAGGAGAGGGAGAGCAGAGGACACAAACAAGTGGTATTTTTACGTCCCCTCAACTACTTGGTGCCTGGGAGGACTTCCCCACTTGTCTCACACACAGAACAGTAGTATCTGCCCTGAGTGTGACCAACAGCGTCCCTACAGAAACGGAGTGAGGGACGTGGAGGGGCCTCTGCAGCTGAAAGGCGCGAGGTCAATCCAGGGACCGTCGTCACCATTCCAGCAGTAGGAGCAGGACACCCTGAAAAATATCCCCATCCAACTGCATTCTTTGAAGGACTTTCTGGAAAGCATGGGGGAGTGACAATAAATTTTCCAGCTTTGACCATTAAAGACAACTTTCCAAGAGTGGGACAAAAATGTGTCTTTCTAAAATCAAGTGTAACTAGGATATTTCACAAGTTACAACAAAACTAGTTCTCATTCATCAGGCAAAAGTCAATTTTCTGTAGCGTACATATCTGTTCCAGCTACTGAATTTCTTAGGTTCTTGAGAAATTCCTATTTACCAAAAAATAAAAAAAATTCTAGAATACTATGGAAGAATGCACCCTGATATACAGTTTCTTTCTCACCTATGTCTATTTATTTGGGGGAGAATAACACAATAAAGGAAAGTGAATATAGTCTAATTAACCCCAGCCTCGTTGTACATGGCACCTTCATTGGGCTATGCTTGTAAAATGTTTCCCGTTATTTCATTTTAAAGCTTAAAAATTCCATTTATTTATTTGCCTATTAGACTATATTCACAGTACTTCTGCCTATGAATGCAGGATACAAAGAGAAATGAAATCAAGATAGTTAATACAAAAAAAAAAAAAAGCAAAAAACCTTTGACATTTACAAAAGAAATTTGAAATTTCAAGTTTCAGGTATTTTTGGTTAAAAATGACCTTAGTGGCATCTATGATCATTTACCTACTACTAAGCATTAAAGTTTTTCTACATTAATTTGATAAGAAGTCTTGACGAGTTCGATATGTCCAAAGTGAACTACCACTTCACCTTCTCCTAACCTTTCTTCTTACGTTTTTTAAAAAAGAAAATGTCGTGAAGGTTACTGAATACTCCTTAAATAGTGCCACCTTTATCACCAAGTTCTCAAAGGACAGAAATGTTCTGTTTTCAGGGAATGCTTGCTCCATCTACTGGAGAGACACAGGACTACTTCCGTCAAACAAAACTACGACACCTCCAAAGATACTTTCCTTTAAAACAAAATCTGGTCCTTCTCTTTCCTGCACTTTAAGGCATGTGTCAGCACAGGAAATCAAGGTTCCCCCCAAAGTCAATGTATGTTATTTCAAACACATTCAAATATACGTTAGTTCAAATAACTCAACATTCCCTTCTTAATGGAATCGTTCGAGAGTTGTACATTCGTAGGCAGAAGCGTATGGGAGATAGAAAAACACAGATGGGGCAAAGGAGATAAACAACCATTTTTCTCTTTATGAAAAAATAGACCAGCATCTACTTTTAAGACAAATGGAAGCAGAGGCCCCCTGCCATGAATCCACACAGCTAGGGACAAAGATCAGAATTCTGCTCCACAAATTCGTACAGTATCAAGACTGCTTCACAGAAAAGAACTGATAAAGCCATTCCAAAGGGATCTCTGAATTCTGAATTTTTTTCCTTTTTTTGAGAGGCAGAGAAAGAGTGAGGGCGGGGGCAGAGGCAGAGGGAGAGGGAGTCTCAAGCAGGCTGCATGCTCCTGCAGAGACCCAAGCAGGGCTCCGTCTCATGACCCTGAGGATCATGACCTGAGCTGAAG
The DNA here is from genome assembly GCF_018345385.1 of Vulpes lagopus. Taxonomy (NCBI): domain Eukaryota; kingdom Metazoa; phylum Chordata; class Mammalia; order Carnivora; family Canidae; genus Vulpes; species Vulpes lagopus. Next base: position 60,151,831 of record NC_054836.1, read on the forward strand.
TCTAAGAGTCGGATGCTTATGCGTCCGAGCCACCCAGGCGCCCTACTCCCTGCATTTTTCTTAATAATAAAAACCCCAGTAATAAAACATGGTGCAAAAAAGATGAGTACATAGAAGAAGCTGACCTCTACCTTTTCCCCTCCAATTCTTTTTATGCTGGCGCCACCTGGACAGCAGAAGAACTGTAAAGAAATGTGAGATTTGTTCATTTTCAACTAAGAAGGCATAGTTTTTTCTTAAGGAAAATAAAATGAGGGGCTTGAAGGTCTAATTACGTCCTGGGGCTGGGGTTTGACTGAGTCGCTGGCACACATATATCTGCTTTTCAATGGGATGAGTCAATCAACAGAAACTTATCAATTACAACGTAACTATAATTGAGGAGAATCCAAATAATTTTCAGCATCTCAGAGTGCTCTTTCTACCTGCCTCTGCTCTACAATTAGAAGAAAACAGACAAGGGGGCCTGGTGGCTCAGTCAGTTAAGCATCTGCTCTCAGCTCAGGCCTTGGTCTCTGGGTCCCCAGATCAAGCCCTGCATCTGGCTTCCTGATCAGCAGAGTCTGCTCCTCCCCACCACCCGTTGTCTCTCAAATAGATAAATAAAATCTTTTTTTTTTTTTTTTTAAAAGAAGGAAACAGACAACAAACTTACTTCAAAGACTGTACAGTTATCTTGGAAATAGTGTCCTTTGGTGATAAATGGATTTACTCTTCTATTTATCCATGAGAGACACACAGAGAGGGAGGCAGAGACCCAGGCAGAGGGAGAAGGTAGCTCCCTGCAGGGAGCCCAATGCGAGACTCGATCCCAGGACCCTGGGGTCACAACCTGAGCCCAAGGCAGACGCTCACCCACTGAGCCACCAGGCGCCCCCGTCACACAGTTTATAAACACCTTCTGATACATCCATTGACTATTAACACCCTCTGACTCTGCCATCCGATTCATTTACCATTATCATTAATAGCGGAGGAACGGCCCCCAGATGTGATGTCCACGGAGCAATCCTGTTCCTGGAAGACTGTCCGCAGGGAGCGCGCAGTCGTCTCCTCAGGTGGCTGAGATCAAGGCCACTCCGAGTGCTGGCGACGGCGCCCTGTCCTGCCAGGAGGCCAGGCCCCACGTGCGGCTCTTAAGATACAGCTCTCCCCTGGGACAAAGACTAAGAGCAAGGCCCCTCAACGGGGCCACCGAGTCAGGTCAGCCTTGGAGGAGAGCACGGCGACTGGGCAGCAGCAGGGGACGGCAACACAGCGGCTCCTCCTAGTCTTTGGGCTGCAACATCCCTCCCTTGGCACGAACACTCACAGAAGGTCTACACTAGCTCCACCCAACAGAGAGATAAGAAAGGTCTGCACGGAGGGAACGGGAGTGAGGGGCACACAATGCACTACTGCGGCCTGGTAGGGACCAAGGATGGGAGAGATCTCCCCAGGAGGGAAAATGCACAGGCTCCGTGCTCCCTCCCAGGCACCTGCGACTCCAGGAGCTCCTCCCTCCCAGGACCCCAGCTCTCCAGGAGGTCCTCCCTCCTAAAACATTAAAGGGCTGGAGCTGTTAAGGGCAGCAGTGTTCCCTTCGGGTAGTTTCCATAAACTATGAGGAACACTGGAACAAAACTACTCATGAAAAAGAGAACTAGTACACTCCCTATACTAAGTTACACTTAGTAAGAAATCTGAAATTCATCTCAGTGGAGTCTTTTTATCTAATTGTAAATAGATAAATAAATAAAAATAGAAAGGTCATTTAATCTATTTTTATTTTTTTACTTTTCTTATTTTTTAGATTCTTTTTATTTTTTTTTTTAACATTAGAGAGAGAGAGAGAGCTAGAGAGAAAGCCGGGAACACGAGCGAGGGGAGGGGCAGAGGGAGCAGACTCCCCGTGGAGCATGGCACCTGAGGCGAGTCTCGACCCCAGGACCCTGGGATCCTGACCTGAGCTGAACCCACTGAGCCCCCCAAACGCCCCTATATCGTTTTAAAAGTAAGCTCAAGGCCCAATGTGGGGCTCGATCTCCTGATCTTGAGATTAAGAGTTGTGGACTCCATGGACTGAGCCAGCCGGGTGCCTCTGATGATTGGTCTCTTAATTGCCTCTCAAGAGAATCTAATGGCCCAATCAATAATAGATCTTTAAATGTAAACATGCTTATAAAACGTAAAGAAATACTGCCAGCAGCATGATGTTGAAATCCAGGCCGTGTCTGGATGTCATCACAGGGAGTTAGATTTGAGAAATTCCATCAGTTGGCTGATTGATCTATATAAACAAGTGGCAGTTCATACTTTCACTTAGATTACATTTTTGGGGAGGGATAGGGGGATGAAAGTGACTAATCAACTAACCATTCTGACTCCCATGGACCCAGCTATATAATCACAGACCGAAACCAGCTTTTTTTTTTGCAGACCCATTTACTTACTGTGTAAAGGATCCTTTCCTAAAAAGAATTTTAACAATATTTCAGGCACATCGGATAGGTTAGTTTTTAACCTAATAATTTCTGAACCGTTAGAAATTCAAAAACACATCAAAACCCATGTATCCTAATTCAGAGGTTCTCAAATGTCAGCAAGCAATGGAATCTTAGAGATCTTGTGGAAATACAGATTGCTGGGCCCGGAGAATCTGCACTTGTAACAGGGTCACAGGGATGCTGGCGCTCAAGGCCCAGAGACCAAGCGTCAACCACTTACGAAGCTGTACCTGCTCTAAAACTTCACAAAACCCGAAGCCACACCTTTATATTTTAAAATATCTTCTTACCTGAAAGTATATAATTGGTTATGATTTCCTTAGATTACTCTGAACAATTCTTCTAAGTGGCATAAATCAAAGTAAGTTTTCTTCTAAAATTTGCTCACAGTGCCCCCAAGTGGAAGAAAACATCACTAACAAGAAAGGAGGACGGAGCGATCGTCCCTGGGATGCAGCTCATATCCGCTCGCCTTCGCATTTGCCAGGGAGCCCAACCCGTGGTGTTTGGGCGCCAGACCCTCCAGACAGGTTAGCTGAAGAGACACCTGCCCACGGTAAGACCTACCGCCCTTGCCCTCAGCGTTTTACTTACCCAGCATTACTATTGGGCCACGTCATCCCCATATCTCTCTTAGCCTTTAATTTTATGTTGATGCAAAATAGCTACAAATCCTATTTAGAGAAAAGTAGAATATAAAGAACAAGAAAACCGACTTTATTCTATGCTCTCTATTCTCACCATCACACAGTTCCTCAGAATTGTGGTAAAAATGTAGGACTCAGGGAAAAAATACTGAATACTTAAATGACTGAATATAACGCAACAGCTACTAGCGGCTACAAGGGCCGTGGCAGCGCCTGCCTCCCAGGGCATCCCGCAGGAAGTCTTCGGAGGAAATAAACTGTTCTTCCTGGCTGTAATCATACACTCCATGGACACTCATACAGTACACTGTGTAGTTCACTTAGAAACATTCCAGCTTGTATGTATTACATAACATCCGTGTATCTCCCTTTCACCTACTACACACACACACACACACACACACACCCATCTATTCTTTGTTTTTTATCATTCTCTTAATTTCAGAAAAGAATCTTCTATTCATTCACTCATTCATTCATTCACTCATTCATTCAGAGAGAGCACAAGCAGGGGGAGCCGCAGAGGAGCGGGAGAAGCAGGCTCTGTACTGAGCAGGGCGCTGAAAGCTGGGCTCCATCCCAGGACTCTCGGGGTCACGACCTGAGCCAGAGGCAGCTGCTTCATGGGCTGAGCCTCCCAGGCGCCCCAAGAATCTTCTATCTTAAATATACACACAGGGTCTACAAATCTTGTCACAATTCAAACCAACAAACTCATTCAACATAACAAAAGAACAGAAATTCAAAGGGCAGAGAGAGGTTTTGGTGGCACCACACAGTGACCCTTGCAAAGGCTATAAGGCACCTACTGAATACATTTACCTCTCGGAATTTTCCTTAACTTCCTTCAGCACACATGAAATATGTATCTCATACAAAACACCCAGAAAAGCCTCATGTTATTTCATGCCAATTAACAAACTGCCAACACGTCATGCTAATAAAAAAAGCAATTGACCTAAGTAGAAGGGCTAATTAAGTGGAGTAAGATAATTAAACGATTCTCAATATGTAATCAAAAATTATGGCTGGAAGTGTTTCACAATGTTGTCTTTTTGTTTTCAAGTATCTGCCTATCGGCAAAATTCTAATCAGTGTATCCATATGCATAAAAGACAGATCCAGTGCAGATGTTAATTTGTTGCATGATAGAAATCAGGTGTTCAATTACAAATAATGGGGTGTATGAGAGACCGTCCAAGATTTCCATTTAGCTGAACACATGCATCTCAACGGGCAAATGATTGCAAAGCATTCTTATTGGAATTAGCTGCTAACGTGCTCCCAAGGCACACCACATGCAACTCCTTTATTATCCTCATTATATAATATTCACATCTTCAGCCCCGTGTATTACCCAATTTGCCACTGTTTAGGACTTTGAGTATTTGGTGCTCTAAATTCCATTTATTGAACTCTTTAAAAGGGATGATTTTGATTTTTATCTAAGCTCTAGAGCATTTAACATGAGGACTTTTGTTACTAAATCTTACATTTAAACAATCTAAACCATTGGCTTTTGGTAAATTCCTTGAACTAGGAATATTCTAAGCTTTTAACACGTAAGGCCCACTTCCACAAAGCCTTGCTAGGAGAGGATGTAGATGCAGAAGGGATCAAGTATATCTGCTTGGCTAAAAGATGGTATGCAGATTTGCTTTTTATATTTATGACCAAGGCACAGACTTAAAATGTACTTCTGAATTAAGATATTCATCACGCCAAGTCTGTGGATGGATACAATTCTGAGAGGATGAGTAAATATTAGACAAATGTTACAGTATGTCCTAAATCAAGATCCTAATATTTAGGATTTTCCAATTACTTATTCAGTAACCAATAAGGCCAAGCCTCTAAAACCTTAATATCAGATAACCACAACAGAGATCACAGAAAAGATCATTCGATTAAATGGCAGAGTAATAATAGTCCTTCATGAAGGAGGACTTCATTAAGACAACATATGAAGAAGGTTTAAAAAAATATTTTTAACATTCCTTTCATTCTCTTACCTCAGTGAAATCAATGAGAAAATATGTAACAACTTAAGGTTCCTTACTCATTGAAAAATAAATACTATTTCTGAATATGTGGCAACCAGCAAAGCCTTAAAAACTATTCAAAGGTAAGAATAGAGAGAGAGAATTTCCATAAACCAAGAGATGCAAAATGGTGACCTTATGGGACAAATCGGGACTACAGATGTACTTTGAAAGCACAGCATTAAAAATATACAGTTTGAATTGCTTTCATGTTCTCTCGATTCCCATAATCCTGACTATTCCACTCTTCATGACCTTATTCTTAATGACTTCATGCATTTATACTTGATTTGCCCGGCCTTTGGCAGCATTTGACTTTTGTGAACTTGTAACCACTTGAGAAGAGTACTGTGTGTTACTAGGCAGTGTTGTCTAGTGCTTCAGGGAACAAGCCCTGAAATCACACAAATGGGTTTAAGCCATGGTCATTTACTAGTTACAAGAGTTTAATCAAACTCCTTAACTTCCTTTGCCTCACTAATCTCTCTGTAAATTGACAGAATAGTGACATTAACATCATAAATGATATGTAAATACATCGTATGAACTGTATCATCTATGTATCACATATATTATCACAAAAAGTTGTAATAACTAAGTAAGATTACCTGTAAAGTGACTTTCAATATATGTGAAGCAATTACTCTGCTCTACTTTGATGTGTCAGGTATAGGAAATCACAGCTTCCTCTTCTTGCTAATTAGTATAACAGATGTGTACTCGGACAGGGTTAAGGCCCCACCAGGTAATGGATACATGCGCTATCTAATCTGCCGCTTGCTGCTGTCAAGGACTCCTTCCAGTGTGCTCACATGGCTTGTGCAGACAGGGGACAGGTTACTTACATTGACCTAATGAACAGCACCACTGCATCGCTGATGAAGACACATGTATTTGAAACTCTGACAGGAATTCCCCGGCAGACAGACCTTGTTTTAAAGGATAATGGTAAGATGGCAGCTTATGGGATGTAATATTGAGTCTAATGTCATCAAAACTGACTCATGTTTTTTTGGAGCCTTTTACAACTTTTCAAAGAATTTCACTGTAGGTCTTATTCTTGGTTTTTCAATCATACTTGAGGATGAAGGGATAAGGAGACCTTGGAAGAAACCCTAGACTACCTCTCACTATGGGAGAAAGGGAGAAAATCTGTAGCAGGGCAAGGCACCCTCAGAGAAATCATGTTTGTAATTGGGTTTCTCAACAATTTTCTCACAATATAATCTCCACAGAAAAAGGCAGAAGATATAATATTAGACATTAAAATATTTTCCAAAACTAAAGAAAACTTGTAGAATGAATTATGAAGCAATGTCTCATCAAAAAGAGAATGTCAATAAGGAAAGAAATTTATTCTGTAAGACAGTGTTTTCTGGCAGAAGAATCCATATATATGGAAACAGGCAACGGAGGTTATCCAGTCTAAGGAAGACAAATAGAGGAGGAGAAGAAGAAAAAAGGAGCACTGACTGGCTCAGAAATCTATGGAATTCCACACAGCACACTAATATACACATAATGGAAGTCTCAAAAGAAATGCTAGAATCAATATTTGAAAATATAATGACCGAAAACTTCCCAAATTTGATGAGAAATGAGTTTTTTCGTTTTTTTAAAAAAATATTTGAGAGAGAAGAGAGAGCAGTGGTGGTGGTGGGGCGGGGCGGGGCAGAGGGAGAGGCAGACTCCCCGCCCAGCAGGAGCCAGATGGGGCTGGATTCCAGGACCACGGATCGACCCCTGAGCCACCCGGGTGCCCTGAGAAATACTAGTTTTTACATCAAAGAAGTTCAATAAACTCCAAGTAGAAGAACATCGTTCTAACGATGATGTTAGATATACATCATTTTTGAAGCAGACTACAGTTGTTAAACTCGTTCAGTATGTATGTGTGAATGCTATGAATTATCAACAATTTAAAGATAATGAATTTGGTGATCTGTGTTCATTGCCAATGTAGAGAATATTTAAATTTAAAATAACTTTAATATAACCTGTGTTCTGTAAATGTAAGAATGGTTTAATATCACCAATGTAAATCACCATACTGATGGCTAAAGGATAAGAAAATATATTACTAATTTGACATGAGAAAGCATTTGCATTTAATAAAGTTTAACCATTTTTGGTTTGAGAATTTAGAGAAGCTGCATACCAAGAACATAAAGCAAATATGTCTAATAAATAAAAGAAATTTTAGATATTGTGATGGTTACTTTTATGGGCCAACTTGACCGAGCTAAAGGGTTCCCAAATACTTGGTCAAATGTTATTTTGGGGGTTCCTGTGGGGATGCTTTTTGGATGAAATTAACATTTAAATTGGCAGACCAAGTGGACTGCTCTCTCCAAAGTGTGTGGGCCTCATCTTGGTTGAAGGCCTGAAGAGAACCAAAGGCTGAACCTCCTCCCTCCAGTACGAGAGAATTCTCCTGACAGTCTTTGAACTAAGACATCAACTCCTGCCTGACGGCCTTCACGTTGAGACATCGCTCTTCTGGGTTCTACAGTAACTCTGAGCCTTCATTCAGATATAAGCTCTCTAGATTTTGGAATTGCCAGACTCCATAATCACATGAGCCAATTCTGTATGATGCACCTAATAAAAACACACACGTTTGTGTAGCCCATTGGTTCTGTTTTTCTGGACAACCCTAACACAGATTTAGTTCCAAGGCTGGGAAAAGGCAGGTTTGCCTGCCGTTACTTCTAAGTAATAGAGCACTAGAGGCTCTCGCCCATAGTAGAAGAGAAAAGACACTAAATCAAGAGGAAAAAAACCTATTATTTGCAGATGATAGAATAAGAGAATTGATCAAGTTAGCTGACTATAAACAATACCTTCTGTACCACAAAAGCAAAGGTAGAGGTGGACTCCCCACGAGGTGGGAAAACTGGCTTGTTGAGAAAAAGCTGGAAGCCTTTCTAATACCATATTCCAAAGAAAGCTCCCTACAGGATAAAGGTGTAAAAGATAAATCTATAAACTTCAAAGAAGAAAATGAAAGAGATCATTTCTGTGATTTAGAGATGGAGGACACTTTTAAAACAACTCCCAAAACACAAATGCATGGGAGGAAAATTGATGGATTTGACCAGTAAGCATTTTGTTCAAGAAGGTTATCCAGCAAATTATAGATCAAGAGGACGTCATAATAGTTAAAACCAATTAAAGATTATCTAGGACTGCTCTGCTGTCCAACAGACTAGATGAATGTGGCTATTTATTTAAAGTAGGCTCCACATGAGGCTTGAACTCACGATCCTGAGATCAAAACCGAAAGTGAAATCAAGAGACGGACACCTGACTGAGCCGAGGTGCCCCGTTTTTAAACTTAAATACAAATTAAGTAGAATAAAAATGTTGGTTCCTCAGTCATGCTAGCCCACATTTCAAGTGCTCAAAAGTTACATGTAGTCCCCACACTGTGATAAATCCTGAAACAAAATCATGAAAAAATATCAATACCCTGGGACACTGAAAGAAACTGAGGAATTCAAGTTAGCATCATAGCAGTTCAACCTAATGGGCAGTCCAGGTACATATTTCCATCACTGAAGTTCTCTCCGACAGAGTTGATACACAGAAAGAACGTTTGCAAGACAATGAAAAAATTTTAAAACAAAAAAGGGCCTCGGCAGGGAAGAAAGAACACATGAATCACAAAAGCAGCCGCCTCACTAGTGGAAAATGCAGAGGACTAGATACTCAAACGCATCAAACATAATAAAACACTTGACAGGATGAACACTGGGTTTAATGCTATATGTTGGCAAATCAAACTGCAATGAAAAAATATACAAAAAAAAAAACTAAAAACATAATAAAACATTATTTCCCACTCATGATAAAAAGCAAACATTAGAAAGAGACATATACTAATTTTGGGTAAGGATATAGAGAAGTAGGATTGTAAATAGGAACAGATAAGCTGGGAAGCAAATCTGGAATACTTAATAAAATTAAGTATGTCTATGTCTGATCCTTGGCTACATGTGGAGAGAAATTCTTACACAGGCCTACAAGTGGACACACAGGGAGACAGTCGGGAGCATTATCATGATGGCCTGGAGACAAGTCCAGTGTTCATCCTTAGAGCACTACCTAGGTAAAATGTAATAAATACCTCTGGAATGTTATATGGCAAAAAGAAATGACCTAGAACGATATATAACATATGCAAGTCTTAACGACTGAATCTCAAATACTGCACTCCCGAATTTTCAAAGTTCACTGAATCATGACTTATTTATAAGTGGCCACGTAGTGTTAACAGACTTTATAATTCAGACATTGTAATGTAACTCTGTGTTGACATCATTATTCATTAAAGGTTTTTCCCAAACTGTGATAAATGCCAAAACAAAATATCAATACCCCAGAAATCTGAAAGGAGTTTAGGAATTCAACTTAGTGTTACAGCAATTTGAAAACCATACTAAGTTTTACAATTTCATGAACTCCATTCTTTCAAGTTCAATAATCCAATAGAAATTAAATTGTACCAAATTAAAGAAACATTAAAAATTTTATGATTGTTAACCTTTCTTAACCATAGATCATTTTCACAAAGTCTGTTGTGGGTATGCTGTTGAATTTGGAACTAAATTTATATCTCAGCTCTTACAAATATTCAAACTAATTATTTCAGAATGAATGCGGAATGACACTTTAATTAGTAATGCATCTCCTGTCAATTAAGATTCTCTTACTTGTCTCAGCAATTAAAATGGCAAGGCATATTATTAAGGTCCCATGATTCTTCATACCTTTTCCTGACAATAACTATGAGGAACATTAGAGGGAAGATCACAGCTATAATCCATTCACTGAATATCTGGTTGCAGGATAAACACTTTCTTCTTCCTGACTAGTAATTTTCATTTCATGCATATTGCCTATCAATCATTAATGCGATTTGTGCTCTGTATCACAAAGTTCAATTTTTCACTTTATATAATTTATTACAACCAACTGATTTTGTAGAAATGCAAGTTGCAGGAGTAATTTTAATTAAGAAATAATTTTTAACCCATTTATTCATGATATGACTTTAATGGTCAGAACATTAATGTGGTTGATGGTAAGCAGAAATATCAGTGCTTAAAAATGAGATTTCTAAAACTACCCTAAATCGAATGTATTAATATAATGAGAATATATGCACAAAATTGTTTACATAGCTGAGAGGATCAGAAAATACAGGACTTTCATTTTTAACTTTTAAATGCCTAAAGATTTTTATGTCCTTTTTGATGTTTCCCTTGTAACTTTTTTTTTATAATGCCTATTACTACTATAATATGAAAACATCTCAAATATACCCAGATTACATAATTCTATACCATAAAATTGAAATGTGGACCTAACACTTTCATTCTTTCGGATATACTCAGTAGGTCTAATGATCGAACTTTTGAGTGAACGATATACACCTGTAAGTGCAAATTTTGGAAACTACAAACAGATCCTATCAAAAGTCCACAACTGGGTTTCGTTTAAGGTCAAGGCAAAGACTAAACTCATGAGAAACTTGTTTTCCTTTGAATAAAAAGGTTTATTTGTGTCCAAAGCTGAAAGTAGCATGGTAAAGCACAAGAGCTTACCCACATTCCCTGCAGTATCTGCAACCTGAAACATGACCTCGCTGTTCCCTTGTAGCTACCTTATTCATTTTACACTGTTTTACCCATTGCAGGTCCAATCCTTACTTATTTTTCAAATTAAGGTCTGAAGGACATACAACATTGGTTTCAGGTGCACAACATAATTCAGTACTTGTATATGTTGCACAATGATCACAGGAAGTCTGGTAAACATCCATTACCTCACAGGCATTTTTTTTTTTTCTTGTGATTAGTATTTTTAAGATCTACTCCCTTAGCAACTTTAAAATATGCAACATAATGTTATTAACTACAGTCATCATGCTGTACGTCATATTCCCATGATGTACACAGCATGTGCATCATGCTGTACATATTCATGATGTACGTCCATCATGCTGTACGTCATATGGGAATATGACATATATATGTTCTATAACTATAATTTTGTACATTTTGACTTCCTTCACCCAATTTTTCTGCCTTGGTCATCAGAGTCTACACATCAGCCTAGAGATCTGGATGAGTCACAGAATTCTCCTGTGGCTTCTCACATTTTGTGGCACATGGTTCTTAAATATGTGCCATACTTGTTTCACTTAATAAATATTCACAAAAACACAATTTTCACAATCACTACCTACTGGGCACAGTATTTTTCAGTGAACAGATATTGTTCTCAAATAATCATATTCCTGTTCTGTCGCTGACCAGAGTGACCAATGAAAATTAAACTCCACTGACCTGAGCAACACTTCTGTGTATATTAAATATCCAGAGAGTAAAACAGTTAAAAAAAAAAACTGTTTTTAAAGACTTTCTGAATTCTGACTAAAATACATTCTGTGAACCACTCATTTATGATCTCTCTTCAACTGGGATGTCAAAGTCATGGAAGAAACAATCACCTGTTAGAACATTACATTCTTTCCACACAAGTATATTTTGCCAGCTTGTTCTCTGTTTTACAGTTCTCTTCACTTTCTAAGCCTCTGCTACTAGGCTAAAGGCTGTTCTATCTCAGTGGGGAAAGCAATGAGCTCTTTTGTATCGAATATATTTCTCCTGCTGACTAATGTTAAATATCACCATTTTTTCCTTTAAAGTAAACTCTATCCCCCCAAATGGAGCTTAAACTCATGACACTGAGAATAGGAGGTGCCATGCTCTACTGACTCAGCCTACCAGGTACCTCAAACATTATTTTCTTACAGCAAATTTTACCCATCCATTCTTCCTCCCCAAGAGTCTGGCACATGGTCATCAAAAAATGCTGTTGAATGACTCATCTGATGAAACCACACCTGTATTAAGTGCCTGGTCAAACAGTGGTGACTAACACGCTCTAGTCTACGAGGAGTTCATCATAACCAGACAGAGTGTGGACGGTTACAATTCTGTAATAGAGAATGTTCAGGGTATCTCTGAACACAGGTTCCGCATGCCTCAGTCAGCCTGAAGTGGAAACAGGAAGAGTATCAAGGAATTTTCATATTGCCTCTTCACTTAAAAGTACATAAAAACCAATCAATTGTCAATATTTAATCTCTATCCACTATGTTCTGAAGCCTATGGACAAAGTAACCAAGTGGACATGAGGATCCCTTCCCTGCCTTCAGAAGGTAATGTAGCCATACACAGAAAATGAAATGTATAAAAACGTGTATTGCTGCAACTGTTGGTAAAACTTGAAAAAGCACAGCATTATCTCGTAAAGGTAACATTGACATTCTCATCAATTCAGCAGTTTTACTCTCAGGTACACTCTCAAGAGAAATAGCATCTCTTGAGGTCTATATAAGACGCTTAGAGTAGCAGTCTCAAGGAGCCAAAATCTGGAAATCACCTAAATGCCCATTTTGGCAAAGTGCATAAATTATATATTTATAGAAGGGCATATCATACAGGAAAGGTCACACTCATGATTACATGTGTGGACAACTATAGCACTCTACAGCTTTAGGACTAATCCAATTCTGGATTAGTTTAGGACTAATTAATTTAGGACTAATACATCTGATGTATAGAAGAGAAGAAAAAAGAGAACAGGCTTTAGTAGCAAGACCAGAGTGCACAGTATGAACCTTTGCTGTGTAACACCCGAAAACTTGGTACCTTAAAACATCAATCATTTATTATTTCTCATAAGCTTATTATTCACTGATCTGATCAGAGGGCTCTACATGATGCACTCATCCATCTATGAGTCAGCTCTAAATTGGCTAGCCGGCTTTGTTCATTTTGTGGGGCTCACCCATGTCTGAGACCTTGGCCAGAACAACCGGGCTTACTCATTTCCGCTCCTCTAGTGAGCAAGACCACAGGACTCCTCATGATGAAGGCAGAGAGCAAGAGAGGAAGTGAACATGCGTGACTGCTTTTTGTGCCAAGTTTCCGGCTGTTCCAGGGGCCAAAGCAAGTCATATGGCTGAGCCCGGCGTTGGACTGAACATACAGAGCAAAAGATGCAGCTTAGGGAGTCCATTTATTGGATCCACTTACACAATTAACTTACCGTGTGTACAAAGAATGCATTTTCTATATAAGCATCTCTCTTCAAAGCAGGTCTGCTCATGACTGAAGGGTTTTACATAAGGAAGGTCCTAGGCAGACAGAAGTGAGGAAAGCCCACTCTTCTGGTACAAGACAGCCGTGGAAAGATGACCCGTTCCCTCAAAACCAGGGGTTGAGGACAAAGGTTCTTGGCAGTCAGTGCACCGTCTGCTCACGAGGAAGATTCTTACAGAGAAAACAAATGACAAGTCTTGGCAATCTGTACTAGCGCGAGAACACGTGTAACCCAGGACGAGACCTGCACTTCATTGAGTGAGGGTGGAAGAGAGCTGGGTTAGTAAAAGCATGTTGGGAATATGAACAGATGGATTTTCCTGAAGTTAGGGGTTTGCCTTGAGTACTAAAAGGAGAAAAGGTTGGAAAAGACTAAATGGGGCCAGATTGTTGAAGAATTTGAATGCTAGGCTAAAGGATGTGAATCGAACCCCATTAGCAACAGGAAGCACTAGAAATTTTTTTGTAGAAATATAAGTAGTACTCCTAAATTCCTGAACAACTGAAAAATAGGTAAATACAGGCAGATCAGTACAAAAGTTAAAGGTTTTTTTTTTTGGTGGGGGGGGGGGGTCAGGGAGGACCTGACCTCTCTGGGTTGGATCAAGGAAGGGAAAGGGATTGATTTATGGGAAATACTACAGAAAAATATGGATTAGTTACTATGAGTGAAGACAAAGTGGTTAAAGACAAACCTAAAGACCTAACTGGCAAAAAGAAGGTTACCAATCTCACAAAGATAGAAATAGTGGATATTCCAACATTCTGACTGAAAATTGGTCAATGGTTATATCCCTGTATATACTGTCAAGTTTTTAGATTTTTTCAGAAGTCCTGATATATGAAATAAGCAAAGGCACTAAAATATATATTCGTATTTTTTATAAAGGCAACACACTGATTTTTTAAATCATGAAAATAAGCATTTTCTTCTGATATGGATATTAATGTACCCTCCCTAAGAACACGAAGGATCCCAGGATGAGTGATTAGACATTTTAATACTTTTGAACTCTGCGCCCTGTTTATGTCACTAACACAGGCATTAATGTTAAAGTTGTGATGATTCTTTCTATAACCAGACCATACATGTGCCCACGGAGCTGAGACAGATCCATCTGGTATCTTCCCCATCATTGACTTAATGACTCTGAGGCATTTCAAACACCATCTTGACATGGAACAGCGGTTGGGATGTTACGTCCTGTTACCAATGCCGTTCTGCTCAACTCCAGCTATGATCATAAAGAGGATTGGGAAGTATTCCTTAGGACTGGATGTCCTATGTGGAAAGACCTAGATACACCAGTAGGGAAGTTGGGACTACGTTTAAGATGTTTCTTCTCATCACGTCTGTATTTTCTGGTGCTGTTCTACCCCCATCACTACTTTCCACGAACACGTATATTCTTCCCTTGGGATGTGTCATTACCACCCCACTGCCTGTCCCAAACCTACTTTGCTCTTTGTCAGGGTTTCTCAAATGAGGCCAGCTTTGCCGCCATATATGTTGACCAAGTCCTTCTGGCTACTGTCCTTCACTACTGCCCAGCTTCATCCTGTTTTCTAGTTCACGTAACCTTCATGGCTCCTAATTTCCTCCTGCTTCGTACCCACCCTACGCTCTGACCCCTCTGTAATCTTCACGCAAGCTGGCAGCAGGCAGAGGTCTTTTGCTCCCATGGCCCTCCACTCCCTTCCCTCCGATGTATCCATGACGCTTCCTGTCTCTGATGAGCAAGGCACTGGTTCCTTTTCCTCTTTGTTGTTCTTTGTCAGTTGGTGGGGAGAATATTTTCATGAAGTTTGTTTTTTTTTGGGGGGGCAATATAAATAGGGTAAAAGTGTTCATAAAACACAACTGACAGAATCAGTTCTGAAATAAATATGACTTTCAAATTAGGACTTACTGTAGGAGAAAAAAAGCAAAAGACTTATTGATTCCACAAAGACAGTATAAACAAAACTCAAATCTAGGTTTTTTTTTTTTTGCCATTAATAAGTATTGGTTATATATCATTCTTGTATATGGACACTGTCCTACGGTTCCAGCACATATCACAGAAATAGTCTACATATCAAATGTCGACAGGTAATAGATATTAAAAATGTACTTTCTCCATCATAACTAGGCAAAAAGCTATTAAAGGAAGCCTTGCTGTAGAGAATAAGGACTTTTAATTTCACATATTTTGGACAAGAATACATTTTTTTCCTAAGCCTTTAGATTTCTAGTCCTATAGAAGTTTTTGGACTAATAAAACCTACTGTAATTCCTCTGGAAAAATATTTTGAAACATATTCCAACAAACTTAACAGTAGAGTACCAATCAGATAATGCCATAACTTGAAGTTTATATCCAATCAATCCAATACTTCTCTTGAATATAAAAGAGCTGTGAACATAAATTCTGCATTTGCTCTTTTTTTGGAAAAGAAAACATTTGTTCTAGTATTTATTCAGCTTCTACTAATCAGTAGGCAGTTTCTAAAGAAAAAGCACACACGAGAAAACCAAAACTAGGTTTAAAAATAGCAGTAAGACAATGAAAATTTCCCTCTGGAAATTAGATCTGGTTTGGGTGGGGGGGGTGGCCAACAGCAAGTCACCCAAATGAAGTTAACATTCTAGGGTAAAACAAACAATAGCCAGTAAATATAGTATCACATAATGGTAAGAGCTTAAAGAATGAAGCCAGTTAGGAGGGGCAGAAATGCACTGTTGTGCTTTGGGTGGTGAGGATGGCCTGCGCACAGCAGCACACCTGACCATAGAGGGACAAGCATGGGGCAGGGGACGGGGAGGACTGCCCCTCCCGTGTCCGCCACCCTGGAGGGCCTGCACCAGGAACCAGCTGAGAACATTCAGGCAGCATCTTCAGAAGCCCCATCTCAACGATGCCAATCTCTCCCAGTGATTATTTTCATAAAACATCAGCATATCTAATTAATTACTCAACTACATAATGTCTTGGATGCTACGGTAACTACAACACACAAGGTTTTGCATCTCTAAGTACCGACTAAACTTTTCTTAAATGAAGCACATGTAAAACCAATATAGAATGCACATTAAAACTTACTGGGTATGGGGATCCCTGGGTGGCGCAGCGGTTTGGCGCCTGCCTTTGGCCCAGGGCGCGATCCTGGAGACCCAGGATCGAATCCCACATCGGGCTCCCGGTGCATGGAGCCTGCTTCTCCCTCCGCCTGTGTCTCTGCCTCTCTCTCTCTCTCTGTGACTATCATAAATAAATAAAAATTAAAAAAAAAAAAAAAAACCTTACTGGGTATGTAAAAATTATTGAGATCAACAACTTATTAAAAAGTGGACCCGTTTTTATATGGAAACTAGAAAAACCAGGCAGACTGCTTAGAGCTATAGAGGATCAATACTTGTCTAATGAGTTAAGCAACAAATGTAAAATTAGCCACTGCCCTAAACAGACAAGGCACCACTAGTTATTTAAAATAACATGCTTTGAAAGCATTTGCTATTTTATATTTTTAAAGATTTTTATTTATTTATTCATGCACACACATGAGAGAGAGAGAAAGAGAGAGGCAGAGACGCAGGCAGAGGGAGAAGCAGGCTCCATGTGGGGAGCCTGACGTGGGGCTCGAGCCCGGGGTCTCCAGGATCAGGCCCTGGGCCGAAGGCTGCCCTAAACGGCTGAGCCCCCCAGGGCTTTTGCTATTTAAAAAAAAAAAAATAAATGCTTTAAAAAAGCATTTGCTATTTTAAAAAGAAGTTAGAACTTTTCCCTTTATTTTAGCCCCAGTGCAGTCATATCTTATTCTTCTTGCTTGCTATGAAATAGTCTCCAGGTGTTCTTTTTTAGAACTTGAACTTATCTGAGCGCTCTAATACCTTCCGCTTTTCTCCCCTTGGACATAGAGAAGGCAAAATAAAGTCAGCAGCGAAAAACACACACATGAACTACCACCACCACCACCTACATCCGTAAGAGCTGTCAAATAAAAACACATTAAAGCCTAACAATTATATCAGAGGGTCCTAGCAGGGGACATATTTTTGTAACTCTGATGGAATTGGAATTTGGGCACCAACCCCATGTGTCTTTGAGCATTTTCTTCCAAGTAAAATCTAACAATGTGTTTAAAACTAAAAGGATTTATTATAGCTCATGGGACTATAATTATTTAAAATAATGTTTATTCTAATAACAATGGCTACTAATTTGATTGAGCACCCAGTGTGTAACAGGCACTGAGTTACATGATTTTCGTCTCTTGCTCGGGACAATCCAACTTCACAGTTGAGAAAAGTGATGCTATGATAAGTCACGTAAAAACTACGGAGCTCAAGGCTGGACCCAGGTCTAACTCCAAAGCCTGTGACCTTAACAACTCCGTACCCTGCCTCCTGTCCTGAAAGAGAATGATGTGGCTTGAAAATCGTTTATCTGTTTCTATCCTGCCCCAGGAATTGTAACTATTTCTATCCTGCTTTCTTTAGGACGTCTACATTTAGGTTTAAAATAAAATTGAAAGAAATCTCAGAGCTGGAAGAAAACAGTTTTTAGTGAGCTCAGTCATGCTTTTTTGAAGATGAAGAAACTAAGGAGGCGTGTGACTGCAGATGCAGGGCGACCACAGGCACAGTGGCTAGAGCCTAGGTCAGCAGTCTTCAGGGGGGCTGGAGAAGGAGCAAAACAGAAAGGTGTTGGAGGTGGGGGATGAGTTGGAAACAGTGCCTTATTTTTTTTTTAATGAATTGTTCATGAGGTCTCTAAATACAGCTAATTAAATCACAGCACAATGGGCTTGCTTAAATTCCTGAAAAGACTTTTTTAGAATCACATGGAGGGCTGTGGCTCAGAAAGTTTCATTTTCTCTTTTTAGGACCACCTTTAACCTTTAGAACATACTTTGGGACAAGGCAGGAAGAAAGGGAGGGGAGGAACGTAGAGCCCAGCAAATTTCCCAGAAGCTCAACTTTACTATCAACTTATTTCACAGCCCTAGGAGGCTTGGATAAAGGAGTTCTACTGTGTGTTCATCAAAACTACCTGAGACCCGAGGTCCGGAACCTTCTATAGCAACATTCCAACAAAATGAGCACTTAAAGATAACATTTACCAGATTGGTAATAAGATTTAATCCAGAAGTTTCTCTGCCATCCGTCTCCTGACAGGCACCTCTGGGTAGTACTCTTCCGTGCATAAAGGTTGCAGGATGGGTGGGAGATACTCCAGTAGTGAGCAGACTGGTCTATTATATCCCACAGACACTTCAACGACTGCAGGACCGACCTCCTGCAGCCTCGTCAACATCAAGTGCCGGGCCACCTTCAATCCTTGATTGGAACAAGTCGTACCTGACACACATGTCTCTAATACATTATATATATAGAGAAAGGAATGGATTTTTGAGGGGGGAAAACATGGGGGAGAGGGACGTAAAATACACATGGAGGCTCTTTTACTAATTGTTCTATTGCCACGACCTGTTCATACAGAGAATAACCTGCACAAAACACAATAAAGGTCCAAAGACTGAGGTGTCCCCTTCGACAAGGCTGAGGACTTCCGTCTCTGGTACTCAGAGTTTGGGCTGCAGTCCCTGTTCCCGGATGGATCACTGGGTGTGGATACAGGCCATGCTTTTAACCAGATTTAAATAGCAGAATGGCCAGCTGGCCCCGGTGGAAGTTTGGTTTGTCACTCAACTACCAACATGGCTCCACATGTGAAGGCCCAGCCGGGGCTGCACTCCTCAGTATGGTCTCACAGCCCCAAGGCCTGAGCTGCACGTCCTACCCAGTCCTACTTTCTCCAGGGTCTTATAACCGCTGAGACATATCATCACCGTGGGTTAGCCACCTTCTCCTGGAAGCATCTTATGCACACTGAGGTACTACTTCTGCAAATACAAAAAATCCATGGCAAACACCAGACTCAGCGGTGAAAAGCTGGGAAGCTTTCCCTTTAAGACCATGAATAAAACAAGGATGTCTGCTCTCACCACTTTGATTCAGCGCAATACCGACGTCCCAGCCACAACAGTCAGGTAAGAAATGAAAGGCATCCAAATCGGTACGGAAGAAGTAAAACGGTGACTATCTGCAGACGATGTGATACGACATAGAGAAAACCCAAAGACTATCAGAACCGATAGGTGAATTCAGCAAAGTCGCAAGACACAAAATAGACAGACCTGAGCCGAAATCAGGAGTCAGGCACACAACTGGCTGAGCCACCCAGGCACCCCACGCACCTGCTCCTGACTGCCATGAGCAGAACACAAGGAGTTTTCAAATGAATTTCACATAAAGGCAGCCTGATGTCTCAGTCTTCATATTTCCTTTTCTTCTCCTCTTGAGAAGATGCAGACATATTCCCAAACGTCTCACCTTCCCAGGCGTCCTCCCTTCGACCCCCCTGTTCACCCTAGGCCCTGCACGTCCTCCCTACACTGCTGCGCATGCCATGGAACGCGGGGAGCATTCCTGGCGGGGCCAAGGAGGACACGATTTGATAAGTCCTGCATTTCCGGGGGCTCAAGGGGCCAAATTGCTGATCGTCAGACGTCCCATTTAGCAACGGATGAAACCAGGCCAGGCCAGGCGAGGTGACTTACCCACGTCAGCAGCAGAGCGAGACCACACACACCAGCGTCCTGGCTCTGAAACCACTGCTAGTCCTACACGACTGCGACTGCACTGTCCTCCACTTGTACCGCCACCCAGCGACGTCTGTCAGGGGAATCAACTACAAACAAGTATCTTTAAGTAAAGCCCAAGTTTTTCCTGACCTCCCACAAGGCTCGTTTAACAAGCCCAAGTGTTTTGCTGTATAAACTCAGGGTTAATATTTTAAAATTTCTGGATACATGCAAAGCAATAAGAAGTACTACTTTGCCAGTACATAGCACAGAATTTTATGGGAAGGCATCAACTGAGATGGAACTGTCCAGTTATGATTCTGTATGTTAACTGTTCATAAAATTATATAGTACTCCTAAATAGTTTTCACTATGATTTTGTTAGATTGCCCCAAATTAATTAGGATAACCTATGACTACGGTCTGTGGTTTCTGGAAGAGAATTTTAAAAGACCTCATATTCTGCTTTTAATTATCTTGCCTGCTGTGCTTTTAAGATGCTCGGACAGGACACAGAAGGAGAATGAAAAGCAAAAGAACATAGTCATTTGATGCAGGAAAAAGAAGAAAATAAGGTTAAAATGTTTCACCCTGGAGAAAAATCCTGGGAGTAAGAGGGTGTTGAACAGAAAGCCACGTTTAATCTTACAGTTCAAGGCAAACAAATTTATCACAGAAGAAATCAGAGAAGTTTTGCAAAGGGAATAGAAGTTAAAACATCTAGTTTAGCGATCATTAAAGCCATGTTTCTACCATTATTACATAATTAGTCACTAGTAAATTGAGATGAGAAATAAAGTTCTTAATGATTTAAATTAGCAACTGAAAGGGACATGAAAATAAGGCATTTGGAAAAACAAAGTTGCCTTTATGGCCTATGTTTTTCAATTATTCTACAGCAGTTACACTGGTGTTTACCAGGTACCAGAGGCCGACTTCTCTTCTGTAAGCTGTATTTGGAAAAAGAACCATTAATTAAGAATCTAACCAATACTTTGTCAGAAGTTTTGGCAAAGCAGTAAGAAGCGGGATTTCTATGAAATTAGATTGAATATGAAATTAGCCTGAGTAAGGTAAATTCATACCAGGAAGTCAAAAAGACCTATCGGTTCAAATGTCAAAACACGGCTCTTTTAGATAAGGACAGGTAGGAAAATCATCCTAAAAGGTCAACTTAAATGGAGAATCAATTTTTTTTTTCTCGAGGGTAAAAAACAGACCTGTCCCTTCTGTGAGGCCTGGGCCCTCTAAGGAAAGGCTACCTTGACCAAAGGAAGATTTCCCTCCCTTTGATAACAGAACTATCCCCTAAACTAACAGAAGATCATAAACCTGTAAGTCACAAACAAGACCATTTTATCAGAGTGCAGTCATTTCACGTTATGAGCAAATGCCCTGTGTGACAGCCTGACACCCAGCCCCCGGGCGCACGGCGGTCGGCTCCACGGAAAGCACGGGACAGCAACGCGGCCAGCTGGGAGTCTACACCGCTCTTCCTGCCTGAACTACTGCCCCTCCCGGCAGCAAGAAACAGGCCTAGCGCTTTGTAAACATTAATGATATAAATTAAGCTGAGGCTTTTATAAATGACAATTACAAATTATTTCAGTATATCTGATCAATAAATGCTTAAGTAGCCAAGCATGACTCTGCAGAAAAGAAACGGGAGATTTATGGGACAGTGATTTGGCTAACACTTTACCTTACCAGTTCTTAATTGTGACAAAACCCTTATACAGTCATATATTCATGAAGTTTTTGTTCGTTTTTTTCCTACAAAATAATCACTTGCAGGCAGACCTTGGAGAGATTCTGGTCATCTGTTTCTACATATTTGTGACAATTTAATTTTCTTCTTTCTCCTTTCCCCTTGTAGAATTGTTAGAAGAGTCATTTGTTTTATTTAGTTCTACTTGCCTTTCTTTTGACTGAAAAAAATAACATTTGAATTAGGAAAATGTTATTTGATAAAAACAGGAAGAGTATTCTGAGAAATAAGTTAATACTGTTACTCAGCCACTAGGCTATGCTAAAGGACAGTCCATTTGTTCAAGAATACTTCTGTCTTCCAGCTACCCAAAAAAAGCAGGAAAATAAATTTAAAAACTGGATATGAATTATTTAACCATTCAAAATCTAGCTGGTAATTCCTTTAACAGATGTACAGAAGTTTATATAATTAGTTTATAGGACATATTCCAAAAGAATAAATGAGCCCTTTTTTAAAAAAAACAAATCTATGTACGTGGTAACATCCAGTTTGGTTTTAAAAGAATGAAATCATCTTTTTGTTTATTTTATCCAAACTATATGTATTTTCATTTACACGTAGTCAGTCCTTTTTTTTTTTTTAAGATTTTATTTATTTATTCATGAGAGACACACAGAAGCAGGCAGAGGGAGAAGCAGGCTCCCCGTGGGGAGCCCCATGCAGGACTCAATCCCAGGACCCCAGGATCACACCCTGAGCCAAAGGCAGATGCTCAACCGCTGAGCCACCAGGGCATTCCGAGTCAATCCTATTCCAAAAAACGATAATTTGCAGTCGTGGACTGATTAGTTATCAGAAACATGAGCTTTAGCTCAGATATATTTTTCTGCTTTAAAAAAAGGTTATTTAAAAAGGCAACAGTTGAGGGGTGCCTGGGTAATTCAGTGGGTCAAGCATCTGCCTTTGGCTCAAGTCATGATCCTGGGGTCCTGGGATCGAGCCCCCACATTGGGCTACTTGCTCAGCAGGGAGCCTGCTTCTCCCTCTCCCCTGCTTGTGCGCTCTCGGCTCTCGCTCTCTCTCAAACAGATAAAATCTTTAAAAAAATAAAAAAGCAACAGTCGAGAGCCAAACACACTCATTTTAGGTGTTTTTCACCTTACATACTCTATTCTCTAACTTGTGTTTAGAACCCTTCGCATTTCAACTTAGGAATGCAACTTACTGTCATTTTTTCCTTAAAGCTCTAAGGAGCACACTCCTATTTTCATCATCATTATTATATTAATACCTATCCTTGACCACATACCATTGGGGGTACTGGGATTCAAACAGGTCTAAGAAACTCACAATGCAATTGGGGGCAATAAAAATAAACACTGATTAAATGTATTTATTTAGGGCCCACACAGGTGCCATAAATGTGATGAATATTGATCTACTTACATATTATGATAGTTCACATAAGAGATGCCCCCAGTATTAGAACATCCAAAAGGTTTTTATAACTAAAGACCCAGAGGATTTCAAAGTCTAGTTCTCAAAAGTGCTTTGAAGATAAAAAGCCATAACCCTCCCAATTTATCATTTAATCCAATTGACAAGTTCATCTGTAAGAGAGGTTTGCCGTATTTTAAAGACAAATTAATCTTTTTTTGACTTGGCTTGTCTCTTTTTCAATTATTCATTACTCATCTGTTAATTATTCATTGTAGGATGAATTATTGACAGAACACAATCCAGCCCCGAAGCAAAGTGCGATTAATCTACTACTCACATCCTATTATCGTGTTGGCATCTGATAGAGTACTTGGAAGAAAAAGGTTAGTGAACTTTCTCTTCTTAAATGTAATTAAGTTCAGTAAAACCCATTTATGAAACACTGCCGAAAAAAGATGAATACAGTTATGATGTAGGTCAAATCGTGTTTGCCCATATACACAGGGGTGGTATTTAAAATACCTGTTTCCAAGCGCACTGAGGAACCCAAACAGGTGCTTGTGGTAAAGCACCTGTACTGCTCACAGGGAGAAAATGCCATTACAGCAATGTCGAGAACCTTTAACTGGTTGATCGTCATTATGATTATGTCCAATACCGACATTAGTTTTTACAGAATTGCTATTATGAAATATGACATTCTTAATTATGCTGCATAACATAGCAACTAGCAGAAGAGCATCACAGATATTTTCAGTTCTAGAGTTCCTTCCTTTTACATATGATAAACTGCAGAGATACCTGTATGCCTAGAATTAGCTGTTGGTATTCAGGAATGGCAGATGACAAGTCACGTGGCTGGATTAAAGCATTCCTGATCTGAATCCAAGGTGAGTTCCTGGGCTTACTATATTAAGTTGAAAGACTATGATCTATTCTCTTTAGTGATCCCCTTCACCAGGAGTCTTGGACAGAAGTCAACTCCAGACCCATCCTGGGGTTTCTGACTTAGACAAGGGCTCAGAAAGAGGCTATAAGCCAGTTATCCTTCAGTACAAAGGAATGATTAAAAAAAAAAAAGAAGAACCACCAACCAAAAAAAACAAGTCTTACAGGGGGGTTGTATTATTCCGCCTGCCCTGGCGCATTCTAAAAGGAAGGAGCTGCCAAAGATGAGAATAGAGCTTTCTTTCTACGGAAATGAAAGGCTATAAAACTTGCCATGTGCCCAACCTCACATTTAATCTTGGTTTTGGGGACACTCTGAAGGCTCCAGGAGTGTTCACCATGGTGGCCATTTGTAAATTAAAGACTATGTTGGAAATTATGTAGGCTCCAATTCCTTATGGTACCATTCATCAAAAGAGGCTGATACAAAGAGTAGAGAAATAACTGCAGTGCCTGGAACACCTGTTCCTTTACATCTAACTCCGGGCTCTACTAGTCTTTAAGCACGTTAAGGTAGCATTCCAACCCTCTAGTCAAAGCTCTCGAGGCTGAGCTCAACTTGTCCTCGTTGGCTAAAAGTCCTTCCAGAACTCTTGCCCAGATATATACGATGTCACGTGATCGGGATGCCCTCTGTCCTCACTGCCCCCCTGAATTCATAGTTCAGATTTTATCTCAAAAGTCAGGTTTTCATGACTAACTGCAGCAAAAATCAGGTGTTCCTTCCACCGGTTCCCATTTCTCTCTTACAGCCTTTATCACTATTTTAGATACTTGTATACCGGCCTGAATCCCTGACTAGCCACTTCCTTTAGGTCTGAGATGGTATCTCACTGAGGTCTGTTCTGGGAGGAACGAGTTAGTGCTCAATACATGCCTACTAGATAAATCAACGGTGAGCAGATAGATGGATCAATGAGAAGAACTCTAAATATTAAATCCCAGGAACTCCGTCTGCATCATGAGCGGAGTCATGGTTAACCTTTAGTTTGCATTACTACGTAGAAGATGCCATAGTGGGAGCTATCAAATTATGGTGTCCCTTCAAAGAGCCCATCCTGAGCTGTTTTTCCCATCAGCAAGACTGGTTCTGACACTGTGTACACTGCCCATCCAACCAAGGAAGTGATGTAGTCCTTGGTCCCATGTTGGTCATCTAAAGGATACTTATCCTATGGACTCATCAGTTAGCTCTGCCACAGTGTTGGTAATTTGAGTCCAAAGCCAGCAGATGGCATCTGTCTGTTCAGGAACACATATTCTTAGACTCTTAGGTTGGCTGCTAATCTCAGAGGGAGCCACCTTAGCCACTGCTTCTCCCTATAGTGAAAAAAGGTCACGTTCTTTCTTAATAACTAACAACTCTGTGCTGGGATTTGGCTTTGTGAGTCCCACAGTGCTAACCTGAGAAGGACTCGGGCTTCTAAAAAACTCATTTTATTGTATTCAAGAGTTCAGACCTGTTACCTCGCCAACCACAAGGGAAAGGGAGCCCTGGCGGAGATGAAGGTTGACCCCGGCCCACGGCAGTCCCCAGGAGACAGGCCCTGTGCTCTGGCTCACCCACCAGCGTCGGTTCCCCCACACTCCTCCCTGACAAAACTTTCACAGCCTCCTGGGTTATATCTGAATGACATTTCAGCTTTAACGTATTTTATGTAAGTTTATTTCTGGAGACCTGAATGCTACGCTTGTTTCAAACATCGTTATAACATCCTAGAAGTCGTCTCCATCTATCATGACTCTTCATCAATAGAAGTGATGTGGAATACCACTGCAATCAATTACCAACCGTATGTTAGCATGGAAGCAGCTATTTTAACTAAATATCTGTGTATTTAGATATAAAGATGTCTAGGAGTTTAAAAAATTAAGTAATCCCATAAATGTCATTTTTGGGGGTGAACATTCCATGATATACTGGCTCTCTTAGTAAACTGACAAAAGTGATACAGTGAAATTGAATTCAGAAATTCAGGAGAAAAGTATCTTCAAGTACACACTCACCCACTATGTTTCATATGTGGTGGTTTATCCATTCGCACTGCTAATTTGATTTTTAAGTCAGAGTCCTGGCTATTTTTTGGAACTATCATTCGGTGCAAGTCAGCTGACTTGGAGCTATTAGAAGTTGGGTATAATATCACCTGTAAAAGACAAAAAAGGAAAACATTTAAGTGCACAATACGGTGTCTAAGGGTTGGAATGGAAATCTTTTCTATGTTTTCCTGTTAAAAAGAAGGTATCATGCCCAAATGTGTCTAAACCATTTGACTCCCACCACAACAGATGGGTTTTCAATACAGACTCATTTATCTTTTTGACAAATATGTGTTTTCGTATTATCACATAGCGAGTTTTCTTCCTGTGTCACTTCATAATGAGGTAATAGCACAAAGGCTACAGTTGAATTGACAGTTGAGAAATACTTGTTAAACACCTATTATTTCAAGACTATTCTAAGCTTCTCAGAACAAAAGTTCAGAAAGAACTATCTTTTGAAATTACAGATAGCTTGTTTAAAAAAGTAAAACTAATTATTTTAGGCAGCAAAAATACAACTCATGTTTTAATATTTTCATTGTTAAAGGAAATAAACTCAATTAGAGATGGAAAAAAACTGATACCATAGCACACTTTTTGTTTTAGATCAATACCAAAAAAGGATTTCTCCCTGATGACATGTTTTTAAAACTATAAAGATGATATAATGACTGAAATGAAGCAATTATTTTTAAGAAAACGTCCAAATTACCAAGTGATTATTGCATAACTCTACAGCTTCACGAAGCCAACACAGAAGAACAGCTTACTCTTCAGATATTACATGCCTTATCCAACCAGACCTCATCTTATTGCATTTCACCTGATTGTTCTTCACAGATGCTGTGTCTTACAAATTGCAAGACTGTGGCAACCCTGCGTTGAGTAGGCCTATTGGTGCCCTTCCGCCAACAGCATCTGCTCACCTCTCGTCTGTCACATTTTGATAATTCTCATAATGTCTCCAACTTTTACATTATTATTATATTTGTTATGGGGATCTGTGATCAGTGAAGAACTGCAATGTTACTACTGTAACTGTTTTGGGGCATCATGAACCATGCTCACATAAGACAGCAAACTTAATCAATAAATGTGTGTTTTTCAACTGTTCTACCAATTGGTTATTATGCTGTATCTCTACAGTCTTCTTGGGCCTCCCTGGTCCCTGAGAAGCAGTAACACTGAAATTAAGATAATAACGCCAAAATAGCCTCTAAGTGTTCAAGTGACAGGAGGAGTCACACGTCTTTCACTTTAAATCAAAAACTAGCAATCACTAAACTTAGCGAGGAAGGCTTGTCAAAAGCCAAGATAGGCTGAAGGCTCAGTCTCTTGGGCCAAGTTGTCATTACAAAGGAAAAACTCTTGAAGGAAATTAAAAGTGGACTCCAGTACTTGCACAAGTGATAAAAAGCCACACAGCTTATTGCTAACATAGAGAAGGTTTTAGTGGTTGGGATAGAAGATCAAATCAGCCACAACATCCCCTTAAGCCTCACCCAGAGAAACCCTAACTCTCTTCAATTCTATGAAGGCAAAGAGAGGTGAGGAAGCTGCAGAAGGAAAGTCTGAAGCTAGAAGAGGTTGGTTCCTGAGGTTTAAGGAAAGACGCTGTCTCCATAACACAGAAGTGCAAGGTGACACAGTCTGTGCTGATGTAGAAGCCACAGCAAGTTACCCAAGATCTAGCTAATAAAGGTGGCTATGCTAAACAACCGATTTTCAACGTACATGCAACAGTCCTATACTGGAAGATGTCATCCTAGACTCCCATAGCCAGAGAGGAGAAGTCAGTTCCTGGCTACGTAGCATTGAAGGGACAGGATGACTCTTGTTATGAGTAAAATAGCTGGTGACTTTAAATTAAAGCTAAAGCTCCTTTACTTACCATTCCAAAAATCCTAGGGTCCTTAAGAATGACACTAAATCTGTTTGAGCTCTGTAAATGGAATGACGTTGGTAATTGTAAACAGCACATCTGTTTACAACATGGTTTACTGGCTATTTTAAGTCCACTGGAGAGACCTACTGCTAAGAAAAAAAAAGATTCCTTTCAGAGTATTACTGCGAAGGACAGAGCACCTGGTCACCCAAGAACCCTGACGGAGATGGACAATGAGATTGTTATTTCCATGCTTGCTGACAAAACAGCCGTCCTGCAGCCCATGGATCAAAGAGTGATTTTCACGTTGAAATCTTATGTAGGAAACATATTTTGTAAGGCTAAAGCTGCCATAGATAATGATTACTCTGGTGGAGCTAGGCAAGGTAAATGCAAACCTTCTGGAAAGGATTCACCATTTTAGATGCCATTAAGAAGAGGTCAAAATATCAATAGCATCAGGAGTTTGGAAGAAGCTCATTCCAATCCTTCTGGATGACCTTGGGAGGTTTGAAGACGTCAGAGGAAGAAGTAACTACAGATGTGGTGGAAACAGCAAGAGGACCAGAAGTGGAACCCGAAGATGTGACTGAACGACTATTCCTTGAGCTACAACACTACTGAAATTAGGCCAGTTAACTACCCTGCCATGGCGTGTGAGTGTTCAAGCGAAAGGCAGAGCGCTGTAAGAAATGGCTGCCGTCTCATGATAACACCGAAACCGGTGAGGTGGTGCTTCTCCAGGACGGTAAAGGAATTGGTTTCTTGAGCTGAAGTCTACTCCTGTTGAAGATGCTCCGAAGATTGTTGAATTGACCACAAAGGATTTAGAATACTCCACAGACCTAGTTGGCAAAGTAGTGGCAGGGTTTGAGAGGATTGACTCGAATTCTGAAGGAGGCTCTACTGTGTGCAAAATGCTATTAACAGCATTGCGTGCTAGAGAAATCACTTGTGAAAGGAGTCATCAATCAGTAATGGCACACGTCACGTGGTCTTATCAAGTTACCATGGCCGCCCTAACCTTCAGGAACCACCACCCTGATCCGTCAGCGACCGTCAACATCAAGGCAGGATCCTCCACCAGCGGAAAGATTACAACCTCCTGACGGCTCAGGTGATGGTTAGCATTTTTAGTAATACTTATTTTTTGATTAAGGTATGTACTTTTTAAAGACAGTATCATTGCACATATAATACAATACAGTATAAACATAACTTTTACGTACACGGGGAAAGCAGAAAACTCCTGACTCACTTTGTAAGGATATCTGTCTTACTGCAGACCTCTGGAACTAAACTCACACTATCTCCAAGGTATGCCTGTAGGTAATATGATGTATTTTCCCCTCTTTCGTCAGTCATAACATTTAGGTAGACACAGCCTATATCCAAGCCTTGATATTTTAATTTTTTTTAATTTTTAATTTTTTTTCGAGCCCTGATATTTTTAAATGAGAGGACTATACTCTGAAGGATAAAGATAGTAAATGCAGTATATATTTTAAGCCACTCTTATTTTATACCAAGGTGAAAAGTAAACAACCCTGAAATCTCCATGTAAATGGGAGAATTCTAAACATGCTCAGGTATGCTAAAACGTTCTCAGAAACAAAACATGGCAACTGAATTTGGCATGATCCACCAAAAAAAAAAAAAAAAAGTCTTCATTTCCATGTATAAGTGAACTATTCACAGAGAAATTTTTAAGCAAAGCTCTTTTTCTCTCTAGGAAAGACAACAGTCATAAAAGCTTCTCAAACTATTCTCAACTTCCAAGTTGTTAAATGCAACTGCTATTTTGAGACTTCTCTCTAGCCTATCCTAAAAGCCACAGCAGAGTTGAATCCAGCGTATATATACACTTAAGCATATAAAGGCACATCCAGTAACAGATAAAATGGCATTTGTGGTATTTTAAAAAATGATATTATAGAATTAGTCCTGATGGCTAAAATACCCAATGGAATATTTTACAGATTCTTTCTTAAATGACAGTTAAAAAAAAAAGTGATAATTTCTGGCTCGGACCAGTAGACAAAACAATGTTATCAACTTAGAAGAAGATCCCAAAAAGGAAACAAAGACCAAGACAGCTGCATATTCACTCTCTGAAGGATAGCTGGCATTTCCCTAGAGATTCTGGAAAGCTTTTTCTCTTTCTCCCCACCACACCCTTTTTTCCCAAAATTTATTTTGGCATGAGGCACCTACAGACTTTATTCTTTTTTTTTTTTTTTACTTTATTCGTTTTTAATTCTTCCTTCTATGTTTACAGGATGAGAATATTTAAATGAAAACTTTTGACAATTTTCTCTTTCTCTAAATGCGGATGACATGTTACTAAATTAGGTCCTGAAATAACTAATTACATCTGATCCACGAATTAAAGATCATGTCCCACTGATTACCATCATTTCTGCCTCATTTTGGTTTCCTAATGGGTACTTGTAAGCGAAGTCAGGGGAAGGGTTTATCGCTTATCTCTGTTCAATGAAACATTTGGGGGCTCATGATGTGGGGATACTCAAAGGTCAAGATATGGAGGGCTCAGATCCCTCAGGGAGTTCATAGTTTCCTTTTTTTTTTTTTTTTTTTTTTAAGATTTTATTCATTCATTTATGAGAGACCCAGAGAGAAAGGCAGACACACAGGCAGAGGGAGAAGCAGGCTCCATGCAGGGAGCCTGATGTGGGACTCGATCCCAGG
Source organism: Vulpes lagopus (assembly GCF_018345385.1). NCBI lineage: Eukaryota > Metazoa > Chordata > Mammalia > Carnivora > Canidae > Vulpes > Vulpes lagopus. The sequence continues at coordinate 60,182,546 of NC_054836.1, forward strand.
ACCCCGGGGTCATGACCCGAGCAGAAGGCAGCGGCTCAACTGCTGAGCCACTGAGGCATCCCCATAGTTTCTTATCAGAGCTAAGAGCTTAGATAATAACTGATGACATCTTTTCCTCCTACTGCCCTTCTACCCCTAAGGTGTGCAAGTTTTCTCATTTTGTCAGTCTCTGGGTTTACACACTATCATTTCTTTGGTGGTTCTGTACTATTATATGTGAAGCTAATTCCCTGGCTTACGTTTCCTCCTTTTGAAAGACCTGGAATTGTCTGTTTCTCGGGACAAACACTGACACATTTAACAAACGGAGGTCGGTACATATGAAATCCATTGTTTCTAAAAGACTATACTGGTGGATAAAGCCTGAACTTAGTCTTATCAGTGACTGTGAAACAGTTTCCAGGTCCCCAAACTGCACAAGCATGAAGTGGTCATAGTTCTCTTCGTGATGGTAGCACAGGTGGTAACAGACAAGCAGCAACTCCCAATGTGTGGAGCCCAAAGGGCCAGGAGGAATAAAGGACAAAGAAGTTCTTTCTCAGACGCGTAACAAGGGTCTAATCAAGAGATCCTGGTTTCAGTGCTGTCAGGGGACAATTATTGCTACGTATTTTCCACTTTACCACCCCCCCCCTCCAAATGGGGCACTTGCTTATAGCTCTCCTGCATCTGTTCCACTGCTGGGGGTGGACTTGTGCTAGAGCACGGTGGGGAGCAAGGGGAGATGGAGTCGCAGGTAGTTCACGTGAACTTTGGTTCACAGGTCACCAGGCGGCCAAGAGCCAAGTCTGGGCCTGATGCAGATGCTGGACTCTGGCCTGCAGGAGACTTTGGGTTGATTCCCTTGAGTTGAAGTGAATGTTCTAATGTAGAAGGAAGGGTAACACAACTATTCTCATTTTTGGCTACAGGGGCGACCTACAGCCAGTCATCTGTTCACTAGGACGCATGCTTTCACCCGCACAGAACTGTCGCTAGAAGCAGCGAGTCAGCCAGAGACTATCTTCTAGCTCCTCTTGCAGCTAAGTAAGTACATGAAAATTCTGGCTACTGGAATATGAAGACAGTGGTGTCACTTTGGGGAAAAATGATGAAGATAAATGTAGGCCCCCTTCATCCCTTTTAATTTAATCTACTAGCCAAGTGCAGAGAATTCCAAACTCTAGAAACGAGAAGAAATCAACCCCACCTCACAGTGAACTGTTAGGCAGGTACTGTTTTGAACTAGTGAAATGTTTGTCATAGTACTTAACAGCAGTCCATTAACAGAGTCTGGCTTCCTGGGTCTTCTTTCACAGGTAAGTGCTTAAAAATTTTAAGATAAACAGTTGAATCTCAATAGGACTTAGCATAACAAAATATTTAATCAGTATAAAAATTAATTGGGGGTTCTGTGATATTCCAGGTTAACATCTAAATTAAAACATAGCTCTGGGGATGCCTGGGTGGCTCAGAGGTTGAGCGTCTGCCTTTGGTTCAGGGCATGACCCCAGGGTCCCGGGATCGAGTCCCACATCAGGCTCCCTGTGAGGAGCCTGCTTCTCCCTCTGCCTGTATCTCTGCCTCTCTCTGTGTCTCTCATGAATAAATAAATAAAATCTTAAAAAAAAAAAAAACCATAGCTCTGGACAAAATAGTTAGCTTCTATTACTCAGCAAGTAGTCTGTTCTTTGCTATTCATTTCTCTGAACCTTTGGATACACATTTCTGCTTCTAGTTTATTTTTGTCACCAACATTTTAAATGTCTTGTCACTTAGCATGACACAGTTTATGATTCCTTATCTTAAATATAAAACCAATGTATCTTCTTCATAATAAAATGTCAACATTACTTGCCATCTTTGCTGAGGTGTAATGAAAAACACAAATTTTTTTAGGCTTTGTTTAAAATTCTGTCAAATTTAATATACAGAAAAAAACCCCTTAAGAATGAAGTATAAATATACGTACATACATAATGTTTAGAGTATTATAAGGTTCATGGGATCTTTATATTTATACAAGCTGACACTTCCACATCGTTCGCCTCCCATTAAGGTATATTGAAGCCAAACCGTGTGTGTTTGTGTACATTTTGCATTAGTTGAACCTTGTGACCTATCCATTTAAGGTCTTCTAAACTTCTACACCATTTCAACAAAGGTCTGAGAAATGTAAAAACTTAGAGGAGAAAAAAAATCTAGAATGAGAGGAAGCTGGATAGACCCTAGGGCTAGATAAACAATTCATTACCCTTTTCTATAAATATCTGTTAGCCTAGAGGAAGAAAAAAGAGTATGTGACTATAATAATTGCATTTTAATATTAAATTAAAACTGAGATACACAGTTGATAGAATTCTAGCTCAAAGATGGATGCAACCAGCAATTCTGGAAGCAATCAGGACAGACTGTGTAGGGAAATCACTTCCATTTGGGAGTCTAGGAGCACCCAAGAATTACAAGGCAAAAAAAGACATGGAAAGGAAACAGAGACAAAGACCTGAGGCTTCTGGAACTAAGCCACCCTAAGGGCGGCACTCTAGAAAAAGGCTCGCAATCCTGTGCTAATACTCCCACTACTGCCTTTGGTTCTCAAGCCCTTCCCCAAGCTTAGTTGGTCAGCTCTTTCTTGGTTCCCTGACCCATCCCCGGTCAGCTCCCACGGCTGGCCTTCCAAAGGACTTCATCAATACAAATGCTCATTAGATCTTCCACCGTGTCAATTCTCTATCTCGGTAAGAGGTAAGGAGAACACCAACAGAAACATGAAAAGGTGCCCAACATCACGAGTCGTCGAGCAAATGCAAATCAAGACCACAATGAGATGTCACCTCACACCTGTCAGAGGGGCTTAGGCTCAAGAAAGACACAAAGTAAGTCTTGGTGAGGATGTGGAGAAGGGAAAGCTGATGCACTGTGAACCTAAACTGGTGCAACCACTGTGGAAAAGAGGCCTGGAGGCTCCTCAAAAAAGAAAAAAACAGAATTATCATATGATCTAGTAATTCTGCTACTGGGCATTTACCCAAAGAAACAAAATACTGGGACGCCTGGGTGGCTCCGCAGTTGAGCGCCTGCCTCCAGCTCAGGGCGTGACCCCGGGGGTCCCGGGATCGAGTCCTGCATCGGACTTCCCTGCAGGGAGCCCGCTTCTTCTTCCTCTGCCTGTGTCTCTGCCTCTCTCTCTGGGCCTCTCATGAATAAATAAAATCTTAAAAAAAAAAAAAAAAGAAAAATACTAATTCAGGAAGATAGACATACCCCTGCATTTCTTGCTGCATTATTTGTGATAGCCCATATATGAAGGGTACCCCAGGCCACCCCACCTCTGTCCATCAACAGATGAAGATGTGGTGTATAAACAGAATAGAATGTTACTCAGTCATAAAAAAGAAGGAGATCTCGCCATTTAAAACAACGTGAGTGGACCTAAAACCATTTATCTTAAGTGAAATAAATCAGAGAAAGATAAATGCCAAATGACTTCACTTATATGTAGAACTGAAAAAACAAGGTAACAGAAAAAACCCAAACTCTAAAAATCAGAGAACTGCTAGTTGCCACGGGGTGGTGGACAGGCATCTGGGCAGAGTAAGGGAAGGGGGTTAAGAGGTACAAACTCCCAGTTATAGAATATGTGACAGAGAGAAAATGTAGAGCAAAAAGAATATAGTCAAAAATACTTTTTTTTTTTAAAAGAAGGCAAAACACTAACTTTTGAGGACTAGGAAGAGAATTGTATACCTGAGACCAGAGGCCAAGGAGGCAGAAAGAGCAGAATGCGATACGCTGTATTCAAGGTGGACAGTGTTTCGGGGAGTAGGAAGTGGCCACCAGTGCCAAGGGGCCAAGGGGACGTTAAGCACAGTAACAGTGGAAGGGGAACTGCTTGGTTCACCAGGGATCTCAGCACGGTACGTGCGGCCAGACTAGGATGGCTCCAAGCACAACAACCTATCCGAGGACTGCAGGCACCTCGCTGCCGTCTTCAGGGATCGAGGCAGGCAGGCTGGAGGAGCGCTGTTTGCCTAGGCTGGGGGATCACGGCGGGGAGGCGGGCAGGGGACAGGACGCTGCGCTGCCCGATGAGGCCAGCAGGGAGGCCGGGCGTCGCTGTGAACAGGTGCGCTGAGCTGAGGCGGCTCCGGGCCACCCCGCGGCGCGGCGTCCGGCCTCCGACGAAGACAAACTGCCCTTAGGAGCACATCGTGGAAGCAGAGGAAGCCCGTACAAGTGCTAATAGCTGGAATCACGCTCCCATCTGTGCCTGGAAATCCCTCCTGCCGACCATCGACAACCGGTGTCCTTGAGCCCCGGAGCCCTTTGCGGACGCGGGCGACGGAGCACGTCGGGTCAGCAGCTACGAGAGGCCTTGACTCCCCGGGTTCAGCCCGCACGCTTCTATCTTTGTCCTTCAAATGACGGGGTTTTGTACTCCCGCTAGGATCACAGCGAGAACCCTTCACGTAGAAGGCCCTTCCTGGAGCTACGGGGAGACCAGCTGAACTTACGTCGTCGCAGCGAATCTGGAGGTGCCCAGCTGGTGGCGAGCAGCGTCCCCCCCAGCACCGAGCCTCTGCATTCTCAGTGTGCGGGAAGGAGGAGTCAGGGGCTGCCTCCTAGGCACCATCTTCCGGGGTTCCAGGACACCGGAGGTTGCTCCGTCTACAGCAGCTCCCCTCGTTTCAGTATCACGGCTTCCTGCCCCCCTTAGCTGAAACAAAGAACACCTGCGCCTCTCACCGGCACAAAGCTCTTTTGTGCGCGGAGAGATTAGCCCTAAGTCTTCTGTCAACCTTATTGCCGTACACTAAATCCAGTTCCCTTTATTTTCAGAGTTGGAAAGAATCCTGGAATTTACAATATGGAACTGATCAAAGTCCCAACCCCTTACCAAATGTGTACTTGGCCTGACGCAGAACCACCCAACTCCTTTCTTCCGTGTAGAACTTTTAAAAGAAGGTCCTTTTCAAATAAAACAGCACAAGAAAAAGTATTACTTTGATTCGGTACTTTTTCCTGACGTTGTTACAAGATAGAGATGAACAACCTTGTTGTCTGCACGCTGGGGGCTGGGGAGAGGGCATGGGCAAGAAAAGCCAAGGTGTATGGATTTTTCCTGAATCTTCTCTGAAATCTCTGCTTGATAATGAACCACTCTACGAAGGGACTCGTCAAATGCTTTCAGCAGACCACACTCCCCGAAGGCAGAAGCTACGTCATCGGGGGCTTCCACATTAATCTGAGCCCCCATCTTCACCACGAGTCCCCCTTCCTAGCCTGCAGGACACACCTACCAAGTACTCGCTGGTTGGCTGACTAGACATATAGATGCTCAGGGAAATTAGAAATAAAAATGCAAACCTAAAATTGATACTTGGCTGGGGTCAAAGGAGAAAAAGGTCTGTCAAACCAGGTAACAGAGAATGACAGCAGTAATTCTGAAGGCCAGGATGCCAGTCCTTAACACTTTATAAAACTCTCCTCTTTCCATTCCTGGACCACGATAAGTAGAAGCAGCTTCCCCAAGATGCCTCCATGTCATCTCCAGAAACAGTGAGTAGGTTACCTTGTGTGGCAAAGTAGCAGGTGGAATTCAGATCACAAATTAGCAACCTGAGACTAGGAAGATGATGGCAGGTCACCCCGGGGGGAAGACAGCTAGCAGAGTTCCCAGGGGAGAGGAAAGCCGGAGAGCCCGTGTCCGAGCCGCAAGACTCAGAAACACTCAACTGGCCAGTGAGGTCTTTAAACGTGGAAAGGAGCCGCGAGCCAAAGAATACAGTCTCTAGAAGCTGAAAAGGTGAAAACAAATTGCCCTCTCCCTTAGATCCTCCGGAAAGGACCTCCAGTCTGCCAACATGCCGACTTTAGCTCACGGAGGTTCATTTTGGATTTCCAACCTCCAGGGCTGTACGATGACAAATTTGTCTTGTTTTTGGCAATTTGTGAAAGTCACAGCAGGGAACGAATACAGACAATAAAGGCAGAGATTTGATCATAAAAACACTAAATGTGGACATCTAATTAAAAAAAAAAGAACACTAAATTTACCTTTCAAATTGCTTCTGCCCAGTGTGTGATGGAAAGATTCTTTATGTACAGACTTCTATCAGTAGCTTTGATTATTTTAACGAGAGGTTTTTGTGTGTGATTACTTCTCTCACATTCCTGAAGCATTCTGCTTATATGAAATCTTTTGAAATCTTTTCTTTTTCTTTCCTTTATTTTTTAAAAAATTTTTGTTAAAGTTTTGACTTCTCCTATCCTGTATTTTTTTTTTTGAATGATTAATAATTAGACTGGTTACTTTGGTTACTAGAATGAAGACCATCATGCAACTGTTTCTAACAAATTTAAAGCTTCATATACTCAAACAATCAAGAATTATCTCCTGTATTACAATGTCTTTCTTGAAGATTTTGAAAGACACAGTCAAGGCTGTCACTATATACTTTATGGCTCAATTAAAGATATTGGCCTTTATTCATCTTCATACATCATTTTTATTGCTTGTAAGATATCGATTTCATACTTCTCCTTGGATGGAGCAATATATTCCATCAGAGCTACATTTGCGTTTTTTAAGACTTATCTGGACAGAAAAGCATCATTATTATTCTTCATCTATTCCCCTTGACCATAAATTATGAATAGCAGTAACCTTTATATTTCTTACCAATACAGTTTCTATTAGAGGACACTGCATGAGTAGCTTTATCACGGTTTCTTTTTACTAGTCTGGTTATAATAATGCCTGGCATTTATAAAGAACCTTTCAACCGAATGCCTCAAAGTGCTTTGTGGAATTTAAATTAATTCTCACAATCACCCTTAAAAGATACGCATTACTCTTGTTATGTAAATAATTTGACACTGAAGTTAAATGAATAATACCTAAGGACAATTACTTCAGGATAACAACAGACACCTTCAATGTTACATCCCCCTCCTCAATCTGACAAATTATTCCCTTAATTATTTCACAAACATGATAGTAACTGACGTGGCTTTGTTCTTGCTGGGTTACTAAATGCTGTGAGAGCATGTATGCATTTATCTATTAAGTACTGTATGAATTTTTAGAGCCAAGTCAGTTTTATTTCTGTTAGTCCAGAACATACCACAGTAGGATGGGAAGAGAAAGTTACAGACTACGTCTAAACCTGGGTGACTGGAGCTGCATCCTTAAATATAGTTGATATACATTCAATATAGGGTAAGATAGAGGGTGGTAGGGAATGAAAGGGCAGAGAACGAGAAGTTAGAGACTTGTCCATCTGTCCTAATGGCTACAAAGCCAATACCAGAATCAATGTCTTCTGGAAGCAGGGTTTAAACTTCTCAGTTTCTGGTGCTCAACAACTAATCTGAATATTTTACCTTTTACCTAAAGAATTTGTTTTTGACTCGAACACTACAGATAATAGCTAGCAGGGAATAGAAGTACTTAGCTTTTTCAGTACCAGTGCTAAAGACCATGAAGACGAATGTTCTTAAGTGTCTCTGAATAGCTCCAAGATGCCCAAGAACCTCTTTTCTTAAGGCAGCAACTGTAAGAGGAGGTTAGGCATGGACTCGAGGATGTTCTAACCTGCTTCTTCCATGTATTATAAGACATGGGCTGAACATACTAGAACCTCACTCCTGAAGGGTCTAAGCCAGACATTATTCTGCAATTGTTTCAGTTTATCACTTGGTTAGGAAGCTCAGGCTTTCAAAGTATGAGTAACTCTACTACAGTAGGAGAAATGAAACTGAATTAGGCAAAGTTTAAGAGACTCATTTGTTCATTCATCTTCCTAGCATTAATTGGACAGATATTGTAGGTCAGAAACTATTAGATGTTGGTGACATCATAGTATGTCCTATGCCTTATCTTCAATAGGAAACGGAAATATACTATTGTAAGTTTTTTACACTATACGTAGTCTCATAATACTACTTGAAGTTAGGCTGTGACGAGTTAAAGACCTAGAATAAGTTACTAAGTCAACTAAGAAAAAAATGGAATCATAAAAACATTCAATTATTCTAAAGAAGAGAAAAAAGGGAATAAAAATCATGAGAGACAGAGAACAAATAAGCTAAATGACAGATTTAAACTTAATAATGATTAAAAGATTTCCAGATTGAATAAAAAATAGGGACCCAATTATACATTGTTTAAATAAATATATTTTAAAAGTAAAGAAATAGATTAAAGGATGGAAAAAGACATAATATGCTAATACTTGTTTAAAAAAATCAGATGCCTAAGATAAAGTAGATTTTAAAGCACAGTATATTAAAAGGGATAAGAAAGGTCATTTCATAATGACGAAGCAGTCAATTAATTGAAGGGATATGGAGATGATTAATATGTATGCACCTAGCAAGAGATCTTCAAGATACAAGAAGCAAAAAAAAAGGAGGGGGGGGGAGGACACCTGGGTGGCTCAGCAGTTGAGCATCTGCCTTTGGCTCAGGTCATGACCCTGGGTCCCGAGATCGAGTCCCACATCAGGCTCCCTGCATGGAGCCTGCTTCTCTCTCTGCTTGTGTCTCTGCCTCTCTCTGTGTGTCTCTCGTGAAATAAATAAAATACTTAAAATAAGAAAGGCAGAAAATGATAGAACAAACCCAAAATTATACTCAGAAATTAATACGAATTTCTCAAAAATTGCTAAAAACAAGTAGATAGAAAACTAATAAGAATATGGCAGATCTGAATAATAATTTGAACTATTTGACTTTTCTGAAACACCCTATTAAACAGTGGAGGAATACACAGTCTTTATAAATGCATGTGGAACATTCACCAGATGGAGCATATTGTGAGTGATAAACTAAGCTTCAGTAAATTTTAAAAGGATCAAAGTTCTTTAAGTATATTCTCTAATCATAACAGACTTCAAATAGAAATCACTAACAGAACTCTAAAATAACATGGAAACTAAATAAAACATGCTTAATAACCTACAGCCAAAGGGAAAAATAATCAAAATAAAACTTAGTATTTTCAAAATGATAAAAATGAAAAAAAAAAAGATAAAAATTTGTGGGATGCCACTAATGCAATAATTAGGGGATGAGTATTTATAGCACCAAATACCTAGTTTAGAAAAAACAGATTTTTCTCAAACCAATGCCTTCTGCTTTTAAGAAACAGAAAAAGTATTACAAATTAAACCCAAGATACAAAAGAAATAAAAAATATCACAGCCCAAATAAAAATTAGCAAGAAGACTTGATCAACTTGATGAAGGTATCTACCAAAAAACCCTACAGCTAATATTGTACTTAATGTTGAAGAAAGACTAGATGCTTTCCCCAAAAGATTGGGAATAAGACAAGGATGTCCACGTTCACTACTTCTATTCAACACTGTATTGGAGGTTCTAGTAAGTACAATAAGGCAACCAAAAGAAATAAAAACCATCTAGATTAGAAAGAAAAAACAGTATTTTAGATAACAATATTATATATGGAAAAACAATCTACAAAATGCTACTGCAACTAATGAGTTTAGCAATGCTGCAAGACAGAAGATCAATATAGAAAAGTCATCTGTCAATATACTAGCAATGTCTAATTTAAAAATTAAAGCAAAATGACACCATCTACAAAAGTGTCAAAAATATGAAATACTCAAGGACAGATCAGACAAAAAAAATGCAACATCTTGTTGTGAGGAATGAAGTAAGACCTAAAGAAAGGGAGGGATATACTATATTTGTTTATGGGTCAAAACCCACACTATTGATCAATTCTCAAAGTGACTTAAAGATTCAATGAAATCACAGTCAAAATAACACTGAGTGTTTTTTATAGAAAGCTACAAACTGATATTAAAATTCATAGGATAAAGTAAAGTCAAAAGAACTGGAAAATAAAAAACAAAATTGGAGAACCACCAGTACCTGATATGACAGACTTAGGATAAAGCTCATCAGAGCAGTGCACTGTTGACATTAAGAGAGCAGATCAATGGAAGACTAGAGAATCCGGAAATAGACCCACAGATCCATATACGATTGATCTGCAACAAAATTGCTAAGGAAATTCAGTGAAGAAAGTCTTTTCAATAAATAGCACTAGGACACCCAGATATTCATCTATCAAAAATGTGGACTTTGATCTATACATTGCTCTAGATATAAAACAATTAACTGGAAGTGGGTTAAAGATCTAAATGTAAAAATATAAAAATATAAAACTTCTAGAAGAAAACAGAAGAGAATTCTGACCTTGGGCTGGGCAAAGATTTCTTAGAGCACCAAAGGCATCAGCCATAAAAACAAATTTACAAATTGGATTTCATCAGAATTAAAAACTCTTGCTCTCTGAAAACACTCTTTAACAGAATGAAAAGACAAACCACAGAACTAAGAGAATATTTATAAATCATATCTTTGATGAAGGAGATGTAAACATTTTATTATGGTCTCTCTAGACTCAAGCAAAACAAACAACTCAATTAAAAGTTGGGGATTCACTGGGGTAGTTGGGTGGCTCAGTTGAACGTCCAACTCTTGATTTCAGCTCAGGTCATGATCTCAGGGTTGTGAAATCGAGCCCTGGGTCAGGCTCTGTGCTGGGTGTGGAGCCTGCTTAAAATTCTCTCTTCCTCTCCCTCTGCCCCTGCCTCGAGTTCATGCATGCATGCTATAAAAAGAAGAAAAATGTTGGGGATTCATCAAAGATGACGTCTGCAAAAAGTTGTTCAGCATGATTACATTAGTTGTTAGAATTAAAATCATAATGAAGTAACACCACACCTACTAGAAATAAGAGATACATATTAGGTACATATCTGTGTCCTCTGGGAGGGAGGCAGACCTCTATCCTCACGGGGAAATGGAAACGTCAACCTCTGCTAATACCATCACCCACATGGACCCACCGAGGATGCCTATTTACAACCTGTTCACCCTCTTGAATGTGAGCAAGTAAGAAAACAGTGAGGAAGCCAGCCAACTCCTGAGGTAAAGTCTGAGCCAGAGCCACTAACAACAGAAGTAATCGGAGGCTCCCATCCTTCGAAGGCAGACTCCATGTCTTCTCTAACTCTTCACAGCATGTGACCAATGAGCCAGACATAATTACTGCAGCTAGAAAAGTATTTAGAGAGAATCTGTGCCACACATGAATTATCTGTGGCCCTGCACCTGTCTGTGGTCCTGCCTCTGGTCACTGGGATGGTTCTTAGGACAGGACAGCAGAGTCCTGTGAGGAACAGCAACAGGAACAGCGTAAGGAAGGAAGGAGATCTTTTCTATGATTTTTAGTTTCAGGAAAGCTACACTACTTGCTAAAATTACCAAAATCAAAGTCCACAGTAGAGAGTAGTTGAATTAGGCATAAGAAATGCAAATGAGTCTCCATCCCACCTTGCAGTAGAGGACGTTAATTCGCTGGCCATATTCGCAGCCATCCAGTGCTGGCTGGCAATTTCAACAAAACTGGATATTAAGTTCTGCTTTCAAAGCGAAGAAAAATACCTATTATAATTTTGCTAGCAGCTTCTCTAGTGCTGATTCATATGTAGGTGAATCAAATTAATATCATTCTGGAAACTTCTTTTTAATCCTCAAATATAAACTTTGACTGTTTGAATGAAGGAAAAGGTCCTAAAGTCATTTTTATTAACTGTATACTTATTTCTGAAAAATCCAGATTCTTACTCAAAACATCTGTAGTCTACTTCTAATTTATTACTTTGTATGTTGAAACCAGAAGTTCTATGATGACTGTGTATAAACCAGGCAATTGGAGAAATGTTCAAGCTCGATGTGTTCTAACCAGTTACATAGGCGATGTCCAATTAGATATGCTAAGTTTGGCTAAAATAATTAAGGTACCTTCTGAAAGTTTTAACATTAATGAAGAACTTACAGAGCATTCAGCTCTACCAAAACTGCACAAATGAGAAAAATAGAAAAGGATATACTCCAGAAGAACTAGAGAAGCAAGAAAGAGAAAAGAAGACTGACCAGTTTAATTAGAGTTCCTGGCAGTATTTCTCTAAGATGACAGACCTTTCAACACACCCCCCTATCACTCCTCTCACCAAGTTTCAAGACCAAAAATCATGCATATTCTGCTCATCAGATAAATTTCCTTTGGATGCTTCATAAAGCAAACTGAAGAAACAACTCAATGAAAAAGGCAAATATAAAAGCTAATTTTTACTTGCTACACTATTACAAGCTGCTTGAGAGATAATAGTTCCTTTTAATGGAGTAATCCATTCAGCAATTCTAATTTATCTTAATATTTAAAATGTATCTGAAATTAACCACCAGCTGCTGTTTCCACATAGTATTTGTATTTGTGAAATAGGCATGATGACTGGCGCTGTGAATTATGAAGTACGAACATCTCAAGAAATGTTAAATAGAAGTACTGATACTCAAATAGAAAGAAATAAGTGAGAGAAATACACAAAATGAAAATCTTAATCTCAAGAATATTAGTACTTCAAAATGTGGATCTAAGAGGGAAGCAAACTGTTAAGTCTTTTGCTATGTTGAAATATTATGTAATCGAATTGGAAGAAAGGTGATCTGGCTCCAGCGCATGGTAAAGGAAAACAGGTTCTCTGACTTGTAGGAGACTCCATCCTCAGAGAGGCAGAAGAACCAGCAGCCCTCTGTGGACACTCACGATGTGGGTCCCAGGGCCATCGACTCCAAGTGTATGAACAGACAGCAGGCTCTTTTCCTAACAATGGTTAGAGTGTCTTTACAGAAATGCTTCTAAAACTTAAAAAGTCACATGGGTAGAAACTTTAGATATTTATTTTGGGGGCATCTGGATGGCTCCATTGGTTAAGCATCTGGCTCTCAGTTTAGGCTCATGGCATGATCTCAGTGTCCTGGGATTGAGCCCCGGGTCGGGGTCCACGGGGAGTTGCCTTGAGGATCCTCTCTCTCTCTCTGCCCATGTTCTCTCTTTCTCAAAATAAATGAAAAAATAAAAATAAAAATTCATTTTGCACTTAAGAATACCATTCAGCAAGTTTAAAAGTTACTAAGTGCAAGAATTCCTTCTGATGGACTCGATGGAAACTGCTGTCTGCAGATAAATGTTGTGTGACGTATGTAGATTTTTTACATGGTTAGGTGAAGCAAGCTTTGCTTTTAAAGTTGTTAGGACAAAATCATCTTGAAAATTTTTTTTTTATTTGGGCATGCTGACACATAATGTTGCATTGGTTTTAGGTGTACAAACATAGTGATTTGACAAGCTGACACCTTATGCTGCGCTCACCATAAGCACAGCTACCATCTGTCACCATTCAGCACTATTACGATGTCATTGATGAACTGTAGGCTTTCGGGGCTGGACTGGTCAACTATCTGCCTGCGAGGACAAGCCCGTAATATGGAAAATTTCCTGTTCTGCCTCCAGGTATTCCCAAGGCCCCTGGTGGAGGGCTGGCCACTCATTCAGATGAAAAATCTCCATATGCCACCTGCATTTCCATAAATAGGTATTTGCACCTGCCACCTACAAACAAAATCTGCCACCAAGCACTTGCCAAAGAACATAACTTTCAACTGCCCAATGCCTACATTTGAACCGCCATTTTACAAAACTATATGCTATACAGATTGTTTTCTTACCCCTGACTTACTAGTTCTCAACCTTGGCTGTTCAGTGGTACTATTTGTGCCAGTGCTTCTCAACCTTATACACACATACTATCTCCTGAGAGGTCTGGACTCACCTCAAACCGACCGAAACAAAAGTATGAGCTCACAGCTTGAGTCTCTTCCTGCACTCTCTCCCTAAAGGGGTTCTGATGTGCACAAGAGGTGAGGAGCACTGTCACATATAAAAGCATAGCCAGAAGTACTGTTATAGGATGCAAATCATGGCCTAAAGTGATATGAAATGTATTCATGACCTATGCATAAAATGACATTAGCTTAAATAAAAGCTGGTTCCCACTTTAAGCCATGAAATTCAACTGGCCCACACTCAGATGGTAATTTGTAAAAGACGGCCACACTTCTTCACCTCATCAGGTGTACTATTTAATGATGTAGAACACAGGTGTTGCTGTCAGAACACCTGGTTCCAATACGGACTCCCACACTTGTTGAGTGCTCTTAATCAGATTCTTACTTTTCTGTCTCAACATGCAGTGTTACTACCATTCTCAAAAAGGATTCAATGGGGCGAAGGCCCTGATTTCTTTCCCTTGCATTTAAGCTTCACCTATGTTACTGCATGAATTAATAATTTATTTCTTTTTAGCACTGAATAGAATTTTGCAGATGTACAGTTTGCTTATCCATTCCTCTGCTCAAGGACACCTTACTGCTTCCAGTTTTTTTAGTGATTATGAAGAAAGCTGTTATAAACATTCCCATACAGATATTTATTTACCAATAAACGCTTGGGTAAATACCTAAGAAGGCAACTGCTGGGTGATATGGCATGCCTGTTTCACTTAAAAAATAAAAGAAAAAACAACCTGGCAGGTTGTATTCCCAAAGTGGCTATACTGTTTTTGTACTTCTACCAGCAAAGATTAAGGTTCTGTTGTTTTGTATCCTTGTCAACATTTGTTATTGTCAGCATTCTTGTACTTTAGCCATTTTACCAGCTATGCAGTTGTGGTTATCTCCCTTGTGGTATAAATCTATTTCAACAACCATGTGGCTCATCTTTAAATTCACTGATATGCAAAATTTTAATTAGAAAACTTCACTCTAAAACTAAGATATCCAGATATCTATTCATAAAATTTTAGATTGTAAATTTCAGATCATGTAACAGATCATGTTTCCTTCAAATTAAAAAAACAAAAAAACCCAAAAAACTCTTCCTGTAAGGCGCCTGCATGGCTCAGTCAGTTAGACGTCAGCCCCTTCGACTCGGGTCATGATCCTGACGTCCTGGGATTGAGCCCTGTGTTGGCCTCCCTTGCTTGTGCTCTCTGTTGCTATCTTGTATCTCTCTCTCAAATAAACAACATCTTTTAAAAAAACCTATTCCTGCTTCTCAGTATAAAAGCAGATAAATATATAGCAAAACATTAGTAATAGTTCTATGACCCAGAGACAATCACCAATTCTCCTGTGTGTGTACGTGCATGGGCTCACATCCAAAGGCCCAAAGTCTAAAGCAGGACTGAATCAGGTATGTGTGAGGAATAGAAGAAAGCCGAATGTGAAGGAAGGATGATACAGTATGCAAGGGGGCTGTCATAAGAGATGAAATTAGAGAAAGAGGTCAGCTCCTGGGGAGCAGGTGGCTTCGATGTTGGTGTGCGTGGAAACTACCAGGAGGCCCCGTTACACAGGCTGCAGCACACCACCTTCAGAGAGTTCCTGGTCCAGGAAGCTAGTGGCCTGAGAATCTGCATTTCTAACAACCTGCTGATTTTGCTGACCCAGGGTCCCACCCTGAAAACTGTTCCTGGGCCTGCCACACTATGATGAGGAATCTTATTTTTATTCCAAATAAATGAGAAGACACTGGAAGATTTTTAAAGGGCAGAATGAGGTGATTTGTTTTGAATTTTAAATAGAACATAATAGCTGAAGTGTGAAAGCTAGATCGGAGGGGGCAAGAAGATAAATGGGAAAGTAGTAAGGAATCTATTACCAGCAAGGAAGAGTGCTGTCTGAATTAGGGTAGAGGGGATATGAACATGTGGGTATACTCATAATAAATTTAGGGAAAGCTCACAGAACTTGCAAACAGAAGAGTATTATATTAAGGTGAAGGAAGGAGCAACAAAGGATATGCCAAGGTCACTGGCTTGAAAACTGCCTCTATGCAAGATTCAACGGGGGTGCTAATCATGAGTTGTATTTTAGAAATATTTGGTTTGAGACAACTGTTAAATGCAACTAGAAATACCAAGTATGCAGGCTGGATATATAAACTGAAGCTCCAAGTAAGAAAATCTTAAAAATTGGAAGTCAATAACATATATATGATAATTATAATCATGGAACCTACTCAGATCATTAGTATAGTTCAATGGATCTCTAAGTAGGTGATTCCGCACACCTCCCAGGGGACAGTTAGCAGTGTTTAGAGACACTGCTGAGCATCCTGACGTAAGGCTGGGTGAACTACTGGCATCTCACTGGAGGTAGGGATGCTGCTAAACAGAAAGTGTATAGAGAAGTTTCTGACTACAAAGCATTTTCCTGCTCAAAATACCAAGAGTGTGGGGTTCAGAAACTGGTACAGAAACAACAGTGGTCTTGTATGAAGGGACTGAGGAACACTAGGCCCTTCTCAGACATACAACTGACTGGAAAACACACCAATCGCATACTCAATTTAGAAACTGCTTAAACATATATATGTTTAAAAATGAATTAAAATTCAGCAGAGAAGTGAATTAAAAATATCTAAAGAATTACACTATAGCATTAGACTTAAAATGGCTGCTATTAGTGAAAAATAGTTATAATAAGGACATAGGGTAAAATTAATGTAATAGTTTAAATGAAAAATCCTGATTCATAAATCCGTAAGACCATCTGTAGTTTCCAGGGCTCTTGTGTGAGATCATGACACCTGTACACGTTTGTTCAATGAGTAAGTGCGCAGACACGCAAGCACATGAATGAATGGTAGGGCTTAGCTCTAGGTTTTAACAAATACATGTTAACAAGGAAACAGAAGACAAAAACCGGAATGTGGGAATGCTGATCCTCAATTTCTGGAGTGTGGGGACAGACTCATAAAATCCCTGGAAATGGAAAAACTCTAAAGGAGACAGAAGAGGAGAAAGATTGGAAATGGATAAAAATCCCAACTTTGAGGGAAAAAACTCCAATATACCCAACGATCCAAGTATCCTTGAACATCTAGCATCACACAAGCTGTCAATCATCATCACCAGAGATTTTCAGGTGAGATTTCTGCAGGTTTTAATCTCTGGCAAACACCTATGAAGTCAGCCTTCAGGCCTGTGTAAGAGAGACCATGTTACAGAAGAGGACCCTACAGCCCCCCGACCAGAGCACGTCTACTTCATAGATGAGACTGCAGAAAATCTTTCACATAGAGAGGTGCTAAGATCACAAATCTACCCGAATCTTAATGCTTTTAACTCCCAGAAGAAGCTGAGTATAGTAAAGAGATACTGGAATTAGAGAATAAGTATATTCTAGGTACAAAGTGCAGGAAAAAAAACTCAATGTTACAAGATGCGTGAAAAAGACCTTCTCATAGGGAAAGTGGGAGAGAAGCAGATTTAGATATTCTGTTATCCATCTAATCACAAAGGACTTAAACTGAGGACTTCAAATATCATGATGCCGCTTTTAACTCACGGACAGAAATGTTTAAGTGAGACTGATCTCTCACCAGGAAGGACACACAAGTTGGTGTCTACCATTCACATGGGCCCCTGACTGTGATCCTGTAAACGACCTTTACATACCCAAAGCCCATCACAATGCTTTCCGTGTTATTCACAATTACATCTAATAAATCGGAGCTGTAATCTGGGCTCGCGGAAGATGACAAATTATTTTACAGATCACAAATCAATTATTTTATGTAGTTTATAAACAGAAAGTTTACACACTACATACTGGGCCACATTAACTGTGAACTGAAAGAAGTAAAAATCACGTGACCTCAAACACACAGCACAGACCAGGACTCACCTTTCCCAGTTCTTTATCTTCAAGGGCCAGGACCCCAGTGCTTTCTGTGAAGAGTTTTACTTTGACCACAGGCCGAGGATGAGTGGTGGTGAAATCACCTTGAGTTCCCCATCTGTAATGAAGTAACAAAGATTTTCTTTAAAATGCAGCATTTTTTTTTTTTTTTTTTAACAGACAGGTGTATCTCCTTAGGCTCATGAAGCAACACAGAATCTTTGGTGGCTCAATGAGATTTTCTTTTTTTTTTTTTTTTTATTTATTTATGATAGTCACAGAGAGAGAGAGAGAGAGAGGCAGAGGGAGAAGCAGGCTCCATGCACCGGGAGCCCGATGTGGGATTCGATCCCGGGTCTCCAGGATCGCGCCCTGGGCCAAAGACAGGCGCTAAACCGCTGCGCCACCCAGGGATCCCCTCAATGAGATTTTCAACTTCGCTTTTGTTTCTGACAGATGGCACAGTCAAGAGGAGAAACAACAATAAGTTTTACAGCTTGTAATAATTCCAAGGCTGTTCTAGAAATGAGCACGTTAGAGTATAAAAGACTGTGCAGTGAGAATTTAGGTTAAGGTAAAGCATTCTATATGTAGCCACTGAAACCTATTATTTATTCAAATACAAAATATAACTCCATTTTACAGATGCCTAGAGGGAAATCGTTAAAATTTTGTTTATAGGAGATAGTTTTGCAGAAAACTTTTTTTTTTTTTTTTTTTTGGATGCTAAACACTTTCCCATCACTTCTTGGAAAGTCTTTACTAGATGTTTTATATTTTAAAAAGTGGAGGTAATTATCTCAAGTCTATTACTTTATATGATTTTTTTAAAGCTTCTGTCAAAAGGAAAGAAATAATCATTATAAAAATATGAACGTTTTGCAGTTAATTTCCCAATACACTCTCCTAGGAATGCAGTAAGTCTGTCGACATCTGGCTTTTCAAATCATTATAACAAAATAACATTTTTCTTGGCTTATCTCTTAATTAGTAGCATCTCAGCTTTACCACACACCAATTCATCCCAGCATATTTACAAACTCAACTGGTGCACACCTGATATTAAAGAATCTTATCAATATTTCTCATAACTCTGAGATCACAGGCATGAGATGCAGCACAGCAGGAAGGAAATGCCTTTGAGAAAAACACATGAAAGTGAGATTTAACAAAATAGGAATTCCTGCTACAAATAACTCGCCATATAAAAATACTGATTTTCTTAAATTGTTTTAAAAAAAACCCAAACTTACCCTTTGGAAGGGATTATCTAAACTTTGTCTTATAAACCATATTCAGAAAGCTTGGAAAATGAAAAAAAAAATGGAGAAAGTCTAATATAAACTGAGTAACTGTGAGGTCTTCCTCTCCTACCACAGCAGTGGTAACACCATAGTGTGTGTATAGTAAAGCAGAGGCCATTTCAATGACCAAAGAAACTAGTATCCGGATGCAATCTGTTCCCCTGAAATTAAAATCATACACCAGAGGGAAAAGAGATATTCAATTAGGATGGAAAAGCAGCTTAATTTTTATTTTAGACTTGCAGAAAGTGGTTAGCAAATAATTTTTGCCATTTCCTAGAATTAAGATTGCTGAGATAAAGTAGAGCCAAAATAAGACTAACAATGAAATGGATTCAGAACCAAAATAAGGGAGAAAAATTCTCAACTTAATGTGTGGGATCTTCAGCCTTGAATGGTCAAGGCTGTCCAGATGACAACTCCGGAGCAGATTCCCATGACATATCATCTTTATTTGGTGTCATAGGATTAAACTTGGAAAACTAATCTTTTGAGACATTTTCTTACAACTAAAATCAAAGATCTCAGGGCAGCCCAGGTGGCTCAGTGGTTTAACACCGCCTTTGGCCCAGGGCGTGGTCCTAGAGACCCGAGATCGAGTCCCACGTCGTCGGGCTCCCTCCATGGAGCCTGCTTCTCCCTCTGCCTGTGTCTCTGCCTCTCTCTGTCTCTCATGAATAAATAAAATATTAGAAAAATCAAATCAAATCAAAGATCTATAGTAGCTATGTACACAGCCAAATAGGCTCACGTAGAATTCGCTTATCTTTTAAATTAATTCTCTTTGTAAAAATTCATTTGGGTTTTTCTTCCCCCCTATAATGTCAAAAATCCCTCCAAAGCCCTTATACTGTTTTCTACGATTGTTCGTAATTCCCCATCTACAACAATACATGGTTCTCCAAAGAGAAAAATACTGATGACCACATTAGCTGTCACTGGGGACTTGGCGAGTTTCATCCTCCACCCCCATCTCCCCGCCACTTTACAAGAAGGGAAATGTGTGCTCGCCGCAGCAGCACATACACTAATACAGACAAGATTAGCGTGGCCCCTGAGCACGGATGGTGTGTGAAGGCAGAGGAACTGCTGTCTGAATGAGACAAACGGCAGTGCACTTGAGAAGAACTGTGCTTGCTCACTCGTGAGGCGGTGAACTCCTAGAAAACTGCCTTCGACCCCTCCGATCCTCATGAACACACATCTTCAACAACTCTTCTTGGATGGTTCAGGGCAGGCTATTCCAATATATGCCATTTTGGTACATTATCTTGGATTAAAGTTACTTAAGATAAGGCAGGTGCAACAAGGTACTCTCACCCTTCCTTTGTGCCCCTGAAAAGCAGGAAATCCGTCTCCCACAGGAAAGACCCTCCCCGGCCACCCATACTGGAAGGTAGGAAACATCCTTATTACCAGAAATAGGGACAAATCTTGTCACTGCTTTACTTACTAATAACCCCAAGGTCCAAACTTCTTTGTCGATTCTTCACAAATGTATAGTTTGTCTAAGAAATATAAAAGCTGTCTGCTTTGGTCATTTCTTTGACACTCATATTTCATATAAATTTAAATTTGTTTTTCTCCTGTTAATCTGTCTTATGTCAATTATAAGAGCAACCAAAGACACTGGAAGAAAGGAATAGTTTTCCACGCTTGTATCTCCAGTCTTCATTCACTAGCCATCTCTCATTGACTCATTAGAAACACTTTATTATGTAAATTATACATTAAGTGCCTAAAAATAAGATGCTCAATTAAAGAATAAAAATCAGCATTCCCACTACTGAGGTTAAGATGGAGAATATGCCAGCACATCAGAAGAGTCATCTCTGTGACCTGCCCTGGTAATGTCTTCCTCTCATCCCAAGACTGCACTACCACCAGGGTGCTAGGATCCTGGGTTCCATATTAATAATGGTCTTAAATTCATTTTTTTAAGTGGATTTTTTTTTTTTGCATTTTACCTCTACAGACAACCACTGCTCTAGGTGTCTTAGAGTTGGTCTTTAATAGGGAAAGGAAATGCTCTTCTTAGTTCATTAAATATCCACAAATAAATGAAAATCTGAGTTTTATACATGTGTCAGATATGTGATACATATCATGGTATATCATGGTATATCAGTTATGTCCTAGATTTCCTATCACAGATGGAGGTATATTTTAAGGACGGTCTTAGATATATCATAGATATCCTATATATCATAGGAATATACATCAAATCATAGACACAGCTCACCTATCTGTAATCCAGAATTGAATGCTCTACTAAACTTTTTTCCTATACTTACTGAGATGATCAGTAATTGCAGTGGTTTATACTGATCCATTTTCTTGCTTTTCAGAGATAAGCCTAATATCCTTCCTAAAAAAACAAACAAACAAAAAAAACCCCACAGACTTAGGCTGCTGTAGTTTGCACTCTGTATCAATATTCCTGATTGAGACTGGCCTGCAGATTTACTTGTGTGTGTGTATGGATTTACATTCCTGTATTGTCCTATTTTTGTTATGTAGCCTTATTGAATGAGTTCAACAGTGCCACATTTTTATTATCTGGAAGAGTTTTTTAAAAATGAGAATGATCTGTTCTTGGAATTTATCCATTAAGCTGTTTGGGCCCAGTGTTTCTTCATGGGAAGATTGCTACTGATTCTATTTCTTCACTGGTTATAGTTATAAAACTACTCTGGTTTTCTTTTTTTTTTTTTTCAATAAATTTATTTTTTATTGGTGTTCAATTTACCAACATATAGAATAACACCCAGTGCTCATCCCATCACGTGCCCCCCTCAGTGCCCGTCACCCATTCACCCCCACCCCCCGCCCTACTCTGGTTTTCAATGTGAACCGATTTTGGTATAATACTAGAAAAATACTAATTTCATCTAAGTTTTTCAAAAGTATTTGCACAAAGTCACAAAATACCTCTTATCTTTTACGTCTATGGCATCTGTGGTTATATATCTCTTTCACTCCTAATATTGGTTTAACATGTCTAACTTTGATATAGGCCTTTTATTCTTTTCAAGTTACTGTTGCTCGACGTTGATGATCTTCTCCATTGCATGCTTGTTTTCTACTTCATTAAACTCTTTGTTACTTCATCCTAATTCAACCGTGTTAATTCTGCTGTTGTTCTACATTTTTAACTTGAATTCATGGCTCATTAATTTCAAGCCTTTTGTTGTAAGCATTCAAGCTCAGCATTGTAAGCGTTTCAGGCTATAGATTTCCCTAAGACCACTTTGAGTACAGTGTCCCACAAATTTATATAATTTTTCTCATTGTTTAGATGTTTACAGGTGTGTTTTTAGAATTTATAAATGAAGTTTTACTTTTTCCAAATAAGTTCTATACTTACTACATTAGGTTAGATAACAGAACTTGCAGGATACTAATCTCCTGAAATAAGGGAAACTACCTTTCATATATTCCAAAATATGTTGCCCTCTATGTGTTTATGTGTGTGTTTAGCTCTTGCATGAATATGTGGAAATAAAAAGTATTCTTAGTTGTTGTATACGTGGCCATTAGATTGAGCTTGTTAACTGTGCTACTGAAGTCTATTTTATCAGTACTGATGTTTTGGTATCCTTTACACAGCAAGGTCGAAGTATTAGAATCCCCCATCAAGATAGGGATTTTGACAATTTCCTTTCATATTTTTGTCAACTTTTGGTATCCTATTTGGTGATACCAAAATGCTTAACAGCAACCATGGCCTTTGAGTATGAACCATTTATCTTTTATAATCTGAAGTCCATGATTACTTTTCTACCATTAGACTTGTGTAAAAGTAGACAACACTAGGCTAGGAACGGTAATAACATAGAAAACATGCTTAGAGAAGTCACACAAGAAACCTAATCAACATATTACAGAGTATATCCAGTAATTTATAAGAAAACGGAGAGCTAGAGGAAGTTTGTAGGAAGCTGTTAGTCATTTAGAACTCGGAAAGCAACCCAGATTATCTGTTCCTAAAGCCTAAGGCGAGGAAGGCAGGATACAGGAGTATCACAGGCCTTGGTAGGCAATCCACAGGAATCTGTCTGCCTACCAAGGCCTAGGTCCTCCTGAGCCAAGGGCGAGGAGTGCTAACGGGCAGCTCCTGCGAAAGGAGAGACTTGAATAAACAACATGCTTGCAGGCAGGGAGAAGCAGGGGCACAAGGGGACCAGCAGATCTGAACTACAACAGCCAGGGGACTAAACCTTCATGATATTTGGTAAAAATGTACAATTTTAAAGGGGTGAATTAATGTAAATACAGTGGTTCTTAATAATCCTCATAAACCCCAACATTCCAGAATACAAATAAATTGGCACCCCCATGATAATTTCTCTTATAAAAACTAAAAGCTATATACAGTTAGAAAATGCTTGTGAATTCTTCAATAAATGAGTTAAAGACACAAGTCTTCCCTCCCACCCCACTCCCCAAAAAGGCAGAAAAGGAGGGAAGAAGGTAATAGGTATTTTCAATATTCACCAAGATACTTCCTTGTTTTCTACTTAACTGGCATGTTTAAACACTTTCAGGAATTAATACCAGTTATTATCTTCCTACAATTTTCTCTGTATTATGTGATAGAAGAATATATTACCCTTGCTGTCAATTTGCTTTGACTCAAAATACATTGCCTTTTTCTACTTCTATTAATGTATTATTTATGAGGATTCAGACTTCGAATGGAAACCTTCAAAAGAATAAAATCCCTACAAAGCACCTTTACGAGGACAGCAGGACTTCCTGGCTCTGAAAACACAAAGTGGCTCACATACTGACTGAAATAACGGGCATTAATTATGTATTTGCTATTAAATCAAGTATACTGGAAATTCGTACCATGAGTCAAAATACATGCACGTGTCCATTCACCCAGTAAGGCTATTTTCTAGGAATCTCCCCTAATAAAATAGTCGTAAACACTGAAAAGACTACAGGTGGGAACGTGCTCACTGCAGCATCATATACGGCAGAAGTAAGAAACCAGTATCCAACACGAGGGGAAGATCATGTCAATTATGTGGCACACAGTGGAGTGTTTTTCTGGTACTGAAAGCGAGGCCAAGAAGCTGATACAAGGCCAGGTGGGATGTATTGCGGGGTGCGGCGGGGACACCAAACAGTCTGGGCCTCATATTCTTTCAAAAACCTGAATACGTCGTATGTGCCAGATTATGTCCTAGAATCAGCAGCCAAAGTCTCTGTTTTCATGGAACTTATATTCTAATAGATGATAGACAGCAAGTAACTTGATTATGCACCATGACATACTCCTCTGAAGCCTGCCCTCTGTTCCTGACATGCCTCTCAGAGTGTCTACGGAAGTAGATTTAAAATGTGACCTAAAGGGATTTTCAGAACTTACTAGCATATTTGTTTCCAATTATGTTGAAAATCTTTAACAGTGCAATAGTTATCAAAATCATCCAAATTCCTTGATTCAAAATTATTATTATAAACATATAATGCACACATGATGACAGAAACGAAAACTTAAAAATAGGCTCAACCTACACTCCCTACCTATGGCTGGCCCTGAAGAACAGGGTATATGTAACTTCACAATTATGTTCTCTCTCTATCCTTTTATCCATCCGGCTGTGTGACTGGCATTGGGAAAGCTCAGGCATTAAAAAAATAATAATAAAAAATCAAGTTCATAGATCCTGTTGTAGATGAGCTCAGACTGGTTGAAGAGAGAGACCTATACACTCATAATTATAAATAATAAATCCAATCACACAAAATTGAACAGGGTTATGAACTGCACTTTTAAAAATTACTTCTGAGACTGAGCATTTTCTCTTTGTTAGTCATCTGAATTTCTTTTATGACTTGCTTTATTATTGTTGCCCATTTATCTATTACATTAGGCTATCCAGTAGGCTTCCTTTTGATTAAAAAAAAACCTCACTATAAGATAAAGACATTTACTGTTTCTGATACCATGTATGGCAAATATTGTTGCAGCTGGTTATTTTCTATTTAACTCTTTTCATGGCTTTTAAAAAAATGTATAGTTCTAAAATATTAGATAGCCAAGTTCTAGCAATTTGATTTATAGTTTGATTGTGACACCTGCTTAAAGAGTCTTTACTTAACTAAAGATTATATAAATACTAATCTTTAGTTCTTCAACATATTTCTATGGTTCAAACCTTCAAGTTGTCTAAGACTTAATAGTGATGCTGGATGGCCTTCTCCCTTAATTTTTCATCTATCCTGATCTCATTTGGTTTAGAAGTCAAAAATATTTACAGTATTATCACAAAAACTGGGGTTTGATGATGAACTTTGTCCTAAAGATTGATGTCCTGAGCTGTGGTAAAATGTTTGAATTCTTGTGGTTTTATGAGATGTTAGGATACCAGTTAGAACAAGAAGGAAACAAACATTTCCAACTTTATTTCTATTCAGTAAAAGGGAGTTCTCTCCATTTAGTAAATCTATTCTAATATATATATATATATGGTAAAATATATATATATATATTTTTGGTAAAGTCCTTTTTCCTTCTACTATGTAGTTTCTACACATTCTGTGTTAAAGCCATTTCGTAGGATTTTATATTTTGGAATTCTAAGGAATCTGTGTCCTTAATACTGTCTGACAATGGCTGGCATACACTACAGTTATAAACTCTTTCTACAAATTATAGTTTTGCCTCATTTCCAATCCAGTGATTGCTTTTAAGTGATGTTTTCCTCACCAAATTACAATTCTATTACAAAAACCGAGTTATTAAAATAATCAACAATGATTTCTAATTCCAAATACCTCACTTGTTTTTTAACGGAAAACATGAAATAAACATCTAACTAGAGGGGCGCCTGCATGGCCCAGGGGGTTAAGCATCCAACTCTTGGTTTCAGTGCAGGAATCTCAGGGTCGTGAGACTGAGCTGCTTGTCCAGCTCTGTGCTCAGCGGGAAGTCTGCTTGGCGTTCTCTCTCTCTTCCTCTGCCCCTCCTGCTTGTGCTCTTTATTTTTGTCTCCCAAATAAATAAATCTTTTTAAGAAAACATCTAAATACAGGGTTAAAACAAATAAAATTCTTCAAATAACTGCAGTATGAAAAACAATCTAACCACAGATTATCATTTTTAAAGCAGGCATTTTAAGATTAAATGATGTGACATTTATCTAAGAATTTTTGCCTCCTTAAAGTTTAGGCTCATAACTTAAACATTCAAACATCATATATTTGAAGTAGCACTGATTTAGTTATTTACTTAAGAAGTAGAAAATCTTCCCACGTCTACTGCAATCAATCTCACATAGGTCTGAGGTCTCCTCCTGCTGTCCCGCAGGAGATTTGCCCCCAAAACTAATTTGGATTCATCTAATTCATCATAAACTGTCAGGACTGCTTTGAGATAGTTTTAATTACTCCTATTTGGTGACAGGGTAGATGGCCACTCCTCACCAGCTCCTTAAGGGGGACCAAGAGGGAATAGAAATGCCGCACAATGGAGTGCAGTGGGTTGGTCAGAAAAGCCTGATGCTTGTATCCTCAGGAGCGTCACCACCATCACCCGAGCTGTGGCCCTGCTCATGCAGCTACAGGCAGGTGTGCTTTGGTTCCATCAAGAAAGCTGTGTCTGGGGCGCCTCGGGGGCTCAGGACCTGACCCCGGGGTCCTGGGATCAAGTCCCATGTCAGGTTCCCTGCAGGGAGCCTGCTTCTCCCTCTGCCTGTGTCTCTGCCTTTCTCTGTGTGTCTCTCATGAATAAATAAAATGTTTAGAAAAAAAAAAAAAGAAAGAAAGCTGTAACCCTTGCTTGTATCTGTTGGTTTCTGCCATTGTCCTGCTCACAACTGTCAGAAATACACTGAAACTACTCTGAAACCGGCATGTATGTAAAACAGGTACCTTCAAAGGACTCGCAAAATACACAAAGTAAATGCAAGACTCCATTAGTATAAATACACGGGGCTATCTCTTTTTAATGGAATAATTTAAAATTGAGAATTTTTAAAGAATGACTAAGAGTCTATTATATAAGTAAAAGTTAAATACAACACTGAAAGCCTTCTAAAATATTAAATGCTGAACAAATTCTTTTAAATACAGCCATTCCTGATGAATATGGAAAATGAAGACAGTTTTATGGAAAGCTCCAAGCAGAAGACACTTTTAGAAGAGCAGATTTTGATATTTAAAAACTTTGACATTTCTGCATCATTTCCCAGGGCCCACTATATCAGGTTTAGCAATTACTGGTGGACTTAAGCCAAAGAATAAGGATAGAATGGTGAAGATTTGACTGCGTTTCTGCGGAAGTGTGGACGGCTGGTGGCATCATTTACCGTGGTCAAAACTACAAGAGGCGAAGGGACTTATTTGAAAACTCAAGTGTCCGATTCCAACAAGCTGCTGGAAATTCATCTGGACTTTAGCAACAAGGCTGCAAATAAAGATTCCGATTTGAGAGTCACTAACAGGTGACAGGAGGAACTACAGGAATGCGTGTCCCTATGACGGGTGTCCCTTAAGAACTGGAGATGGGAGGAGTTCGTATCTCACAAATCCAGGCCTGCATATGTATCTCTAGCCAGATGGGCATGCGTGCACCCAAACATAGGCTTTTTGTCATTAAATACACAGGATATTCACATTGCTCACTTGTGCTCTATTACATAACATGCCATAGTGATCTTCTTTACTTACCAGTACATGGACTGCACACAGTTTTAAGTCTCTAAAGCAACCCCTCCTTGTAGGGCTCTTCTTATGGACCCTAAGGCTGTTTCCGATTTTAACTATTGTAAAAGTGCTGCAAAGACATCACCTTGATCTCAGGGCCATGAGCTCAACCCTGCATCTGGCTCTGCACTGGGCGTGGAGCCTGTGAGGGATAATTGCCCTCCCCTGTCTCTCTCTGCCCTGGCCCCTCTCAACTGCCACCCTCAAATCATGCATGATCTCTCTTAAAAAGAAAAAAGAAACCACCAAGGACAGAATTCTAAGACAGCCCAAGATTTTAAACTATTCTTGGGGTTCCTGGGTGGCTGAGTCGGTGAAGCGTCTGCCTTCAGCTCAAGTCATGATCCCGGGGTCCTGGGATGGGGCCCCAGGTTGGGCTCACTGCTCAGCGGGGAGTCTGCTTCTCCCTCTCCCTGCCACTCCAACCTCTGTCAAATAAATAGGTAAAATCTTTAAAAAAAATTAAAGTACTCTTAAATATAAAAGAATATACTATTTTAAAAGTTGATTCATAAGACGAATGCCTATGGAAATAAAATGCAGCACAAACAGCCCGGTTCTACTAAAAGTCCAAATTCTAAAATAATTCATTTAAAAAAAAATAAAATAATTCATTTTAATATAAAATCCAAGTATGTTAGGATTTGAGAAGTTTATTGTAAACAAACATCCTTAACTTTCAATTTTAATAATCTGTAGGACAAACTTCCCTTAAAAATACACTGAATATATCATTAAACAAATATCCTATACATTTAATGAAATTTTAAGTTAGGTGATCAATAGTGTTTATAAAAAATGCTTTACTTATTGCTATTACTGTTGTTGACATTCTTTAAACATCTTTGAAATTTCAATTTGGGGGATCCCTGGGTGGCGCAGCGGTTTGGCGCCTGCCTTTGGCCCAGGGCCCGATCCTGGAGACCCAGGATCGAGTCCCACGTCGGGCTCCCGGTGCATGGAGCCTGCTTCTCCTTCTGCCTGTGTCTCTGCGCCTCTCTCTCTCTCTCTCTGTGTGTGTGACTATCGTAAATAAATAAAAATAAAATTGTAAATGAAATTTCAATTTGGTATCGAATTTGAACCGCACAAGAGGTTAGGAATATATCCAGGGCAGTATCGCTATGCCAAAGAATGAAATCACGACGCGGCCTTCTAGGCCACGAAGCTGACGTTTACCTGACAAAGGACACTGTTATTTAAGACAAAGTATTCTGTTCTTTCAACAAAAGGAATCGATCTGTACAGCGGCACCACGACCACCCCCAGGACATCAGCTACCCCGATGTATCACTGCTCTCAACAGTCTCCTGCAGAGGAGTGTGTGCGGCGAGGAGGGACACAGTCAGATGGATTAAGAAAAATAAAAATAAGAAGGAAAAGAAAATTGCGACCCAGTCCCAGAGCGGCTGCCCCCAGCAGAGTACAGAGGCAAAACAGGGCAGACGCCGGAGCCAGAGCTGGACTCAACGGCCGCTCCCGACAGGCACGGCCCGGGCCGTGGCCCCCGCCCTCACTTCATCCTACCCGCCTCACCAACCGTCGAGGCCTGAGGCAGGATGCAGGCGATGAGCCTGGTGCCTGCCCCAGCGGCCCGCACCTGTCCCGCGGGAAGCACACGGGATGAGGGTGCCCGCGCCGTGCCAGGGCCTCTGGCTCCACCGCCCAGCAGAGCGACACGTCCCGGAGAAGAACGGGTAGTCTGCAACAGGGAAGTCTAATCAGCTTCACAAAAAGGCAACACTGGAATCCAGACAGCATAAGAAACTACAGAGAGAGAGAGGCTTCCGTTACTAGAAAACATGACAAAAAAAGAGGAAAGAGAGAGAGAGGGAGAGAGAGGGCAAAAGGAAGAGGAGAGAGGGTGGTAAGGAGACGGGGAGAGAGATGGAGGAAAGGAGGGAGGTTTAGTAAGGGGCCAACCTTATAACCTCAGTGTTACCCTAAATCCTAAGAGTTTTGCATATTACCTGCCATCTTCCTTTACAAAATAATTCAGTCTAAAACGCTGACACGAAGCAAATTTTAACAGGACTAGAAAGTATCCTTTATAGTTAAACGAAGTTTGATCACTTGACTTCTGGGATGATCTTTCAAAACTGGTCCATTAAAACTTTTTTTTTTTTTAGATTTTTATTTATTTATTCATGAGAGACCCAGAGAGAGAGAGGCAGAGACACAGGCAGAGGGAGAAGCAGGCTCCATGCAGGGAGCGACGTGGGACTTGATCCCAGGACCTGGGGTCACACCCTGGGCCGAAGGCAGACTCTCCATTGCTGAGCCCCCTGGAGCCCCAAAACTTTTGATTATGATGGAAAGACAATACAAAGTTATCTTGTCAACACGGCAGAAGGAGAAATCCTGAGATGACATTTTTCACTTGAAGGCACAAGGACACCTGGGGATGGCTTGCGGTGGGCACTGGTCACTTTCACAACACAAGAGAGATCCCGGGGGCCCCACCTCCACTGTCCCTTCCCGGGTCTTGGACATTTCCACTTCCCTGCAAGGAGACAGCTCCCATGTCGCTGCTTTCAGGATCACTAAAGCCTCAAGAATAACAGGATACAATTATCCTTCAAGGTCTGTATTTCATTTGTGAAGTATTCATGCCATTAAACCTCCATATCCAGAGTAATCATATTACACTTATACCATTTTCTTCTGGGAAAGTCTAGCAGGCATGTTAGCACAAAATCGGGTTTCAGAAAAAATAGAAGATATAATCCCTCCCAAGCATTTTCCTTTCTCTCATTCATGGCGGGGTGGTTCAAAGATCTTAGCTCGAAGCATCGAATTTTAAAGAGAACTATTTGTCATATCTTGCATTACCATTTTACTTGGTCAAGGCAGCACAGAAAATGTAACTTTTTATAAGATGGAAACTGAGATTTTAAAGAACTTAGAGAAACACAAACCTGATGGAAGCTCCATTAATGTAGCTCTAGAGCATGAAGTAATACAACGCATCTCTACAGAGAGGTTCAAATCCTAAAATGCACTGGTGCAGAAAGGAGCAGAACTACACTGCATAAACCAATAATCAATCACCTCCACACACGTATCACTGTATGTTCATCCTGGGGTTATACCCTCAACTTTGAAGTAAAAGAACATTAGTGTGGTTTGTTTCTGTTTTGGTTTGTTTTTTTGATACAAAGTAAAATGTGATTGTGTTTTATGAACTGGAAAAAAAAAGCCTTTCAACTGTGAAAATAATGCATTCTCCTTCCAAGATAAAATGTCCTACAGAAATTTAAAATATAGGATTTCAAGCTATTGTGACGAATCAGTAGAGCATGGTGCTGCTAGTAAATCGGAACATCCATGTTACTAGTATTGATTTTTACCAGATACATCCCAATAGTCAATCTCTAATTTGACAGAACTTTAAGGCAGGTTCATGCTCTCGGGGGCCAGATGTACGGGTGCGAAAATGCTTTCCTCTACATTTTCTGTATGAACACCTTGGACTCGCGAGGTGCTATGATGTCAGTCATCGCTTCCTACTGGCTGGCGCCTGAAAGCAAGTGCTCCCCAGTCCCCGCCCGGGGAAAGGCCTCGGGGTCCGTATGGCTGTACATGGGGGCTTTAAAGAGAGAAAGCCCGCCTGAATTATCTACCCGGGTTACTCCGTGTCTCCCAGGAACGGTCCTCCGGGGGCGCTCTCTGCACATAAAACGTTGTTTCATAAAACTTTTCAACTGCACAGGAGGAGCTTAGGAGGAACGAAGTATCTGAATTACACAAATACCTGAGATCTCCCAAGGGCACAATTCCTGGGGGGTTGAGAAGATGGCAAAACGCACGCTGTGCTCAAGAAGGGCAGGATGCAGGGGGCAGAGGCAGGCGGACACCAGGGCATGCAGCGCACGGGGCCGAGCAGGGAGCCGCGGGGACAGCACCCGGGGACGCGGGGACCATGAGCTACGCAGTCGCTGCCCCAGGATCCTATGATGCTCAGCCCCATGTTATTGGGGAAAAGAAATCCCCGCTTGCCGGTTTCTGATGGTCAGCAACGGGCCTTTGGGACGACCCTAGAACAGAAACGTAACACAGACATGCCTTTGACAGCTAAGGACATTCACACCGATATTTTAGGAACTGACTCCGGTGCTCATGAGTTAATACGGGAATGCAGCCTGCTGGGGTTCCACAGGCCCGGAAACTGCTGCGTCGGTTTGGGTTCCTCCAACACCAACCTAGCAGGCAACTGAAGGGACCTTTACATGACGACACTCTCTAGCTCCTGTCCTCACGTGTGCAACCTCTGGCCCTGACCTATCATAAGCACCTGGCACATGCCCGTCATGGGGCTGCAGGTGGAGCACAGGCAGATGAGGGAACAGGCTGCAGCCCCAGGCCAGGGCCCATAGGGAAGGGACAGGCAGGCATGTCGCACACACCATCTGTCACTGAGGAAGGCGGCAGCGTCCTGCCTCAAGAGGGCAGACTCTCCGCATCACTTTTCCACCTTCAGGATTGGTCTCAGCAGCTACCGAGGTTACCCACAGCTGTGGAAGCAGCGCATCCTTCACTGCGGCCCCGTGGCCCTGGATCTACCCGCACACACCGCAGTTCTGACTGTGCAGGAGCACTGAGGACGCCCGGGTCTCCATCCTGGCTCTCCGCTCAGCAGCTGCTCTAATTACATATGCTGGTTAGTATTTTTTAAGGATCCGTTTTCTTATGTAGAACACAGGAATAGTAATGAGGCCCACCTGACATTAAGGATTCGGAAGAATGAGCGACATCCATAAGGAATTACCCGGATGCCTGGAAAACTAGGAGGCCTACACACAAGTGCTTACTCTCCATGCACGTGCGCACCCCGTCCTCCTGATGTCAGGATGGAGTTCCCAGTGACCAATTCCCGATCACCTTCCCATACCAGCTCCCCGAAGGGAAAGAAGTCCTGTGAGTGATCGTATATTCTCTTTTCCATGGGAAGCAGCAGCAAACATCGAGTACGACAGGACAGAGGTCCTCAAACACTCCCGGTTCTAGGCACACGGTGATTCAGCTTCTGCTGACGCTGACTGCTGGGAAGGCCATCGCTGCCCAACCCGCTGCAGCAAACAGGGCAAACACATGTTTTGGCTTTACGGATGCTTTATCAGCGGATATAAAGCACTGCTACTTTGCATAGTCATGGTGCCCTAATCTTAAGGTAAGACGCTGCATTTTGGAGAATACTGCGCCAAATATATTTGGAATTCCTAAATATAAAATCCCCAGAGGTTCTCTTTGGAAGAAACTCTGAAACCAAAGAACTGACGATCCATCCTTACAGCATTTTATAGGTTGTATGCAGCTGGCACTTATCTTGGCTACTCTGAGAACCTCATACTGGAGGAGGGGCTTCAGTATGTTTGCAGAAAGTCCAGTCTTGAGAAGAATTTAAGAATTCAAGACTCCACCTGGCAGCTCTCTCCTCCCCCGTTTAGTCTGGTAGCCAGAGGAAGACACTTGAGCTTTCTCATTTGTTTTTCCTTCACTTACTCTGTCCTTGGGCTATGAGGGTCATCAACAGTCTTACTTTTAAAAGGTGGAGATTAAACAAACAAAAAAAGCAAAGAATGGCTCTGTAGATGAGGTGACTGGAAGGACCAGAGAGTCAAGAAACACGCCCGGCTATAGTGCAGCCACCTGCCTGTTCTTCCTGAGTAGGACGGATCCCTCGCTGTCCCACGTGCCCCACCCTTGTCTGGCAACAACGCACCTTTCTCAAGGGCCACTTGCTCAGAAAGACTTCCTTACCCGTCCCCACCTGCTCCACAGGACACTCTCCCAAATCAGGTAGATTGTGACCTATTTGCATAGGATTATACTCATTTCTTTCAAAGCAGTCACCCAGTTTGTAATGATGTATGCTCCTAGGTGCTTAGCTATTAATGCCTGTCTCCCCTGCTTCCGACGACAAGTGCCATTCGCCATAGCTATGTCTGATCTTAGGCATCATCTCCACCCCAGCACCTGCGTAGCACTTAGCAGAGCTTGAAATCATTAAATAAATGACAGCATAAGCTTTATTCTAACCAGTCCTCAAAGGACCGTGCGGAGAGCCACAGTGTTTGGATGACCAAGCTCCCAAGTAAATCCTGCTGTGTTCACTGTAGGAGGTGAACCAGGTCGGATCAGGAACGTTGTTCCTTGAATCATGGCCCCATGGGGCAACTGCACAAGTGCCACATGCAAACTTCTACACCAGACTGTCAGCCACACAAACATATACAGAATTTGTCATATTTACGGATGAACAATTTCTATGGGTAATGCAGCCAACTCAAGGGGGAGGGGGTTACTGTTAAAAAGATGGTCACCTGAGTCTGAAAGCCACTTCTATATTTTAAGATATGACATCGCCTCTGGCTAATATCCTGTGACTTTAGCATGTTTATAGTGGCTAAGACTCTAAAGCAAACGGGTGTCTTCATACCAGAACTGTCACAGCTGATCAACACGCGCATCTATTTTAAGTGTGCTTACTTGGGACCACTATTCGTTTCTTAGCCAATCAGTCTCAGCCAACAGTGACAAAGTAGAACTTTCTTTAGGCAAATATTTGTTAATGGGTAACAGGTGTGTTTTTATTCATTAAACATCTATTTTGAGCACTTAAGTTTTCTGTTAAGCTTTGTAGTGACTGAATAAAAGTATTTTGTGTTTTTTTTTCCAGTTGTTTGGATACATTTTTTTTTTAATCGTACCACTATTGCACCTGTGCCCAGCTTATATGGAGAATCATCGCAGAAAACCCCACCAGAACTGAATTCTCCATGACTACTTCAGGAGCAGCCACAATTTTCTCTATGAGGTATCTCTGGTCTTTTCATCCACCAAAGTCTTCTCTAACATGAAAAATGAAATAATGAGGCAAAAACTATTTGTACACATTGTAAAACTCAATGCTAACTCCAGACGAGAAAGGTAGTTTACTCCCAATTTCCCTTTGAACACCCCACCAGTATTTTGTTGACCAAACAGGTCTGAGATGCTTCCACCTTGAGGAGAATCACAACATTTACCTGTGGATTTGTGTTTCAGGCTTGTTCTTGTTTTTTACAGATTTGTTTATTTGAGAGGGTGAGTGAGCAGGAGCAGGGGTAGGGAGCAGCAGAGGGAGAAGGAGCAGCAGACCCCCCCCCCCCCCCAGCAGCGTTCCTGACGTGGGGCTCGATCCCAGGACCCGGAGATTATGACCTGAGCCCAAGGCAGGTGCGTAACCACTGAGCCACCCGCCGAGGCAACCTGTATTCCTGTTTAATCAGATGAGATACATTCATCATGTTTTTCAATGGAAGCATACAGAACTTGTGACAAAGCCAGAGCTGGCATCTTGATATATATATATATATATATAAATACATTTATTTATTTATTTTAAATGAGAATAATACGATTTTAGAAGACCAACCATCATCTGGGTCTTCTGACCTCCAAAATCATGTGTTCACAAAACAGTTTAATTGCCCAGTTAGATATTTAATTATTTTGGGATTACAACTTCCCTTTCCTTAACCACCTGTATGTATATATGTTTTGCTGTCACTTGTTAATACTTACATATGCAAAATAAGTAAGCAACATGGGTGGGACATTTTTAAGTGAAAACAAGCACAGTTGTCGATTTGGTTAAATAAAAATATCCTACCTTTGTTACAAAGATACGACGACTTTAAGGAATGCTAAAATTCCAGCTTAACTAAGGAGCGTTTGCCCCTAGAAACCGCATGGGATCCACAGAGGAGATTTCAGTCTGTCACCGTACAAATGTCCTGACGTACATGATGGGATGTCAGGGTTAGATTATGTGCAATTTGTGAAGGAAGCCGTGGGACACAGACAGTGCTCTGTGCAGTGTCACTCAGCAGGTTGTATCTACGCACGTGGTGGTGGAAATCAGGATGACAACTGGCCCCAGTTAAGTCCAGACTCACATTTGACTTTCTTACGCGTGAACACCAGACGACCAGTCAGTGTGTATCTAGTTGTATACGTACATCCAGTTTTTGTTGATCGGTATTTTCCCCTATAGACTAATCAACCTGATGCTTAAGGAATAGATCCAAGAGAATCCTGTCATCAGTTGTTAAGGGTCAAATGCTCCGACAGAGAGAGGTCAGCCTCAGAGCCACTGAGGACGCAACGTGAACCGGACCCGGTGTCTGCCTCCCAGGAAACCACAGGACTGAGCGGCAGCAAATAGCAGAAGCTGCAACACACAGAGTTTGGGGGACAGAGTCCACACGAGGTTAAGGAACCTGCTGGGAGAGTGAGTGCCGGGGCGCAAGAAGGCCGCGGAGGGGAGCACCACACACCCCACTCCAGGGGCGCAGCAGGCGGCCTCGGACCAGGACAGACGGCATTTCTCTCCACGAATGCTTCCCCCTCCTGCCGAGGGAGGTGCTGAGGGAAACTGCTGCCATAAAGACGCAGCATCACACTCCTGCTTGAAAAGACCGTGGCCCGCCGAATGCAGGAGGCAGGTGCAGAGGTAAGTGCAAGTCGAGTAAACACGGCCCCTCACAGAGACGGCATCATGAAGGCGGAGGGAAGTCACCACCGAATGTCGCCGGGATTGACATCATGTCACTGTTTTAGAGACTGGGCTACGGGGGAGGCAAGAAGGGAGACAGGGAGACCAAGGAGAGCCTCGCAAAGTAAAGTCGGCAGTGGCTAGACCAACTTTACTTTGCGAGGCTCTCCTTGACCAGGGGATGCGGGAAGGAAAATCATGCTGGGCGACGAGGAGACACACGTGACAGGATTTAGACACGGGGACTGCAAAGAGGAAGGAATGCTCAGCACCCAGACATCTGGCTGGGGCCCCTGTGCAGACGGAGGCATCCCACTCCTGGGATGGGACCCGGGCCAAGGCTAAGGGTCACAAAGAAGTGTCTCTATTTGAATGTGTTGAATTTTCAGAGATCCCTGAGTGAAGGCAACCACACAGATGCGCCGCCCCATGTCAACGTGGAGGATCAAAAAGGAGACCCTGTCCAGCGGACAATGACTTCCAGGAACAGCTTTCTGAATCCGAAAGCCATTTTCCTTTGTGTTCTATCCCAAGGGTTGGCCCACCGCAGAGGTTTCTTTCAGGAGGAGCAGCGCCACATACATTATGAATCGCTCACATTTTAAAGTAATACAGAATACATCGTATCTGCCTCCTATCTAACAAAGGAGACTGATTACATCCTACGGTGAGGTTCTTGCTCACCCACGCCAGATGGATGACTATTTCTAGATCAGATTAACGATCCTCCCGGTAACCTATCTTGGTTTACAGGAGAAGTGCGGTGAAACGGGACAGTCGTGATCCCTTTCTAAGAATGCGGGGTTTGCGTGTTACATCTTCGCGCTGGTTCTAAGACAAGAACAGTTATAAAATAGATGCACACTTTTTGTCCAAGCTGCCACACACAACAGTATGGCAAGAAAACAAAGCAAACCACAGAAAGTAGCTAAGTAAAGGAATTAGCCTCTTTGCGAACAGAAAGAGCAGCCCCGTGGAGTCAAAGCAACAAAGCCAAGCACAGCTTGGTGTAAACAAGCTTCCTCTTTTTAAAGATCCCACCAGCTGAGGGAGAACAGCAAAGGTCACTGGCGAGGTTGGGGACCTTCTCTGGAAAACGAAGCCGTGAAACATTCACAGATATGCCCAAGAAAATATTAACGATAATTTTCATGTAATCAGCAATCTGTCTGATTATGGGAGAAACAGGTCCATCTGTCAGTAAGTCTCATCACAAAAGTGACTAATTGCATTAAGTCCACAAACCTGTTCTGAGCCTCCGGAAGAATTCTGAAGTTTTAATGAGTTGCCACAGAAATCGAGTCCTCCGGTCTAAGCCATTTACAATTCTAGTCCCACAAAAGTAGGACGTGTGCTTAAGCAGGGAGCTCACATAAACGCTGAAATCCCCCTGGACGTAACGGTGACATGAAGCTGTCTGGAGGTGAACTTAAAACACATCCATCTGTCTTGGTCCTCCTGACCTCGGGCTAATTTACTTAGGAACTAACAAGTCTCTCTCCTGGGAGTTCGCTCTGCGGCCTGCACCTGGGGAGCACAGGAGAACGAAGAGACCCAAGGCGCTGGTCCCCAGGCAGGAGGAGTACCTGGATGCAAATGTCCTGAATTTTTGTAGGGAGTCTACAGGAAAAGTTGTTTAATGCTGATGTAAATGTTGACCTTCAGCTACTGATTATATTTTAACAAAAACACAAGATGCCACTTTAGGAACACAGTTTTTAAATGTGGAAGAGGATAGGTTAAGTTGTTCCATCCCTAAAATTGTATTTGTAATACATGCATTCATGTTCCTCCTAGACATTTACCATATTTAAATGTGAAGTAACACAGGGTATGAAAATAAGAAAAATGCAGAAGACTTTGTCTCTACCATTCTGGCAGAGATATGTAAAATTTGTGTTTTTTTCACATGCAAATATTAAAATTTTTGAAGGTTCTTATGAGAATTTGCCAAACTCAATATGATCCAAATGTTGCCATCTGCCAGCAAAGCTATATTGTGGCAAAAAGATGAAAATTAAACATAAGAACACAGTCACAATTTCAAAACCTTGCTCCAGGTAAAATTTTGCTATTTTATAAAAGCCAAAAGATATCAAATCTTTGCCAAACAAATCCATCTTGCATTTTATATAATAAGGAAATCTGAGCCAAGATAACAAAAGTGTTACTTGTCTAAAAATTGACTAATGCTTCACTTTTTTTTCTTTTGCCAAATTACCATCACTGTGGTTTCTTTGGTGGTTGTGTATCAATGAAGTCTTTTCTGAGAACAAAAGAATTTAAAAAGGCTTTTCTCCCAAACTTTCATTTTTTAAAAAAATTTATTTATTTATTCATGAGAGGCAGAGAGAGAGAGAGAGAGAGAGAGAGAGAGAGAAAGGCAGAGACCCAGGCAGAGGGAGAAACAGGCTCCACTCAGGGAGCCCGACGTGGGACTCGATCTCGGGTCTCCAGGATCACGCCCTGGGCTGAAGGTGGCGCTAAACCGCTGAGCCAGCCGGGCTGCCCCATCTCCCAAACTTTCAAAACTCTAAATAATGTTAATGTTATTATCTTTGCAGCAATATTTCTAGAGCCTATAGTTTTAATTTGGAAGACACTCAAGTGTGAAAAAAAATAATAATAATAAATCCCACCAAAATCCCCCTACCTAAATTTATAGAAGACTTATTCTTACCTCAAAAGAAAAGAAAACACACTGTCCTATCTTCCAGGTAACAGGGTTCTTATACTTAGAGGGTTCTTCAGGTTTTATAGAATAGGAACAACTACTATGAATAATACATCTCATTCTGCCAAAGTTATCAGATAATTGACAATACTTTAGACATATTCAAGGTGTCCTCTTTCTTCTAAAGAGGAAATTAAAAATTATGATTTAAAAAAATTACATAAATTCAAACATAATTTATTGAAAAACTAGTAATGAAAAAACTTAAAATAGGAAAGTCACTGTTATGATACACTAATAAGAGTGCCTTGGTAGGTGAAGAAAATGTCACTTCTTTGGTTGGAGCAGAAGTTTCCTAAACTAATTTGTTTAGTTTGCTAGACAGGATAAGAGAGAGAAGACTCAAAATCAGACAAAAGAGACCTTACAACCAATGCCACATAAATAAAATCACGTAAGAGACTGTTATGAACAATTAACGCCAATAAAGTGAACAACCTAGAAGACATGGATAGATTCTTAGAAACATATAAGACTGATGAAGGAGGGATCCCTGGGTGGCGC
This sequence comes from Vulpes lagopus, assembly GCF_018345385.1. Classification (NCBI taxonomy): domain Eukaryota; kingdom Metazoa; phylum Chordata; class Mammalia; order Carnivora; family Canidae; genus Vulpes; species Vulpes lagopus. The sequence goes on from NC_054836.1 coordinate 60,221,957, forward strand.
AGCGGTTTAGCGCCTGCCTTTGGCCCGGGGCGCGATCCTGGAGACCCGGGATCGAATCCCACGTCGGGCTCCCGGTGCATGGAGCCTGCTTCTCCCTCTGCCTATGTCTCTGCCTCTCTCTCTCTCTCTCTCTGTGACTATCATAAATAAATAAATTTAAAAAAAAAATTAAAAAAAAAAAAGACTGATGAAGGAATAAAAAGAAAATCTTATCATACCTATAACTAGCACGGAGATTGAATGAGTTACCAAAACCTGTCAACAAAGAGAAGCCCGAGATCAAATGGCTTCACTGGTAAATTACACAGTGTTTAGAAAGAATTAAGTACTTCTTAACACTTCTCAAACTCTTCCAAAAAACTGAAGAGAACACTTTGCTTTTATTTTCTAATTTCTGAGAGACAGCGAGGGCATGCCAATGGGAGGAGGGGAGGGGGGCAGATGGAGGAGAGAGAATATCTCAAGCAGACTCCCCACTCAGTGCAGGGCTCCAACTCATGACCCTGAGATCATGACCTGAAAGGAAATCCAGAGTCAGACGCTGACCCAAATGAGCCCCCCAGGCGGCCCTGAAGAGAACACTTTCAAACTCATGTTAAAAGGCCAGCGTTATCCAGATACCAAAGCTAGACAAAGACAAAGACAAATTACAGGCCAATATCCTTGGCATACATAGATTAAAAAATCTTCTACAAAATACCAGCAAAACAAAATCAATAGGCAATTAAAAAGATCATATACCATGACTAAGTGAATTTACTCCTGGCATGCAAAAATGGTTCAACATATGAAAATCACCACAGTAATAGAATGAAGAATAAAAATCACATGATCATCACAATAAAGCATTGACAAATTTCAACACCCTTCATGATAAAAGTCTCTGAAAAAATTAGGTATAAAAGGTATTTAACTCAATAAAATATTGGCCATATATGACAAGCCCCTTGCACACATCATACTCAATGGTGAAAAGCAGAAAGCTTTTCGTCTAAGATCAGAAACTAGACAAGAATGCCCACTCTTAGCATTTTATTAAGTTTAGTAATGGAAGTCCTAGCCAGAGAAATTATGAAAAGAAAAAAAAATAATTTCAAAAGCATACAAGTTCGAGTAGAAGTAAAATTATCTGTTTGCAGCTATTATTTGTATATAGAAAACACTAAACATTCCATAAAAAACTGTCAAAACTGCAAAACAAATTCAGTAAGTTTGCAGATAACAAAATCAAAATACAAAATTTAAATACCTTCTTATACATTAACAGTGACATATCCACAGAGGAAATTAGAAAAAAAATAGCATCAAGAAGAATATTAATTTAGGATAAACTTAACCAGAGTGGTAAAGAAAAGTATACGAAATTGATGAAAGAATTTAAGAAGAATTTAAGAATAAATAAATGGAAAGAAACCCCATGTTTATGGATTGGAAAATTTATTATTGTTCAACTGTTCATAATACCCAAAACAATCTACAAACTCAATGTAATCCCTATCAAAATTACAGCCATTACAAAAATTTAGAAAATCCTACAAATCAAATGGAATCACTAGAGATTTTGAATAGTCAAAATAATTTTGAGAAAGAAACTTAAGTATCACACTTCCTGATTTCTTTTTTTTTTTTCTTCCTGATTTCAAAATACATTACAAAGCTATAGTAATTAAAACAAAATGATACTGGCATAAAGGCAGACATACAGACCAACGACATAGAACAGGACAACCTCACATACCCACGTATCCACGGTCCACTGATCTTTAACCAGAGTGCCAAGAATACGTAATGGCACTCTGGGGAAAAGGGTAGTCTCTTCAACAAACAGTGCTGGGAAAACAGGATAGCCACATGCAAAAGAATGAAACTGGAACACTGTCACAAAAATCAACTTAAAATGAATTAATGATTTATATGTCAGATCCGAATCTGTAAATTTTATAGAAAAAAACATAAGGTAAAGTTTCACGACATTGGTCTAGGTAATGATTTCTTGGATAGGATGCTAAAAGCACAAGCCACAAAGCAATGATAGCAAAGTGGGACTACATCAAAAAGTTTCTGCACAGTATGGAAAACAATCAACAGAGTGAAAAGGCAACCTATGAAATGAGAGAAAATATTTGCAAACCTTATTATCTGATATTAATAATTTTGGTTAATATCCAAAGCATAAAGAGCATATAACTAAAGAGCAAAAAAGAAAAAAAAAAACTAACTAGAAAATGGGTAAAGTTCATACAGACATATCTCCGAACAAGTTCTACAAATGGCCAAAGGTACATGAAAAGATGCTCCACATCTGTAATCATTAGGGAAATGTAAGTCAAAACCACAATGACAGAGTCCTTACACCTGTTAGATGGCTATCAATCTAAAAACCAAAGATAACAAGCGCTGGCCAGGACACGGAGAAAGTAAAGCCCCCGTAACAGTGTTGGTGGAAATGCAAAATGGTGCATTCAGTATGGAAAACCAGTATGGAGGTTCACCAAAAAATTAAATAAATAGTACTACTACACGATCCAGTGCAATCCTACTTCTGGGTATATACCTACGAGAACTGAAATCAAGATCTCAAAGAGATATTAGTACTCGCATGCTCACTGCGGCACCGTTTACCATCCTTAAGATATGGAACAACCCAAAGGCATCATCGATGGATGGATGGATGGATGGATGGATGGATGGATGGAAGAAGGTGTGTAAAATCACTCCACCTCAAAAAAGAATGAAATCTGGCCACATGTGACCACAAGGATGAACCCTGAGGGCCTTATACTAGGTATAAGTAGCTAGTCACGAAAGGACAAACGGAGCAGAATGGTGGTTGCCCGGGGCTGGGGGAAGGGGGAGCCGAGGAGGTGCTGCTCCAGGGGTAAACCGTTTCTGGGGCGCCTGGTGGCTCGTTGGTTGGACGTTTGACTCTTGGTTTCAGTTCAGGTCATGATCTTAGGTTCACGAGACGGAGCACCATGTTGGGCCCTGCGCTCGGCCATGGGGTCTGCTCTCTCCCTTTGCCTCACTGCCTACCCCCTTGCCCCCTGCGTGCATGCACGCACATTCTCTCTCTCATATAAATCTTTAAAAAAAAAAGTTATAGGTTTCAGTTATAGGAGATGAATAAATTCTACAGATCTAGTGATACTGTACTGTGCACTTAAAAATTTATTAAGACAGGAGATCCTGTCTTCATTTGTGTTCTTAATTTGTGTCTTACCACGACAAATAAGTTTTACCTGCAAAGGATGTCAGTCCTCATCTAACTATAACTACTGCAACTCTATTTCATACACTTACCAAATTGAAAAAAACATCTATATAATAATGTATATGCATAAATGTACACGCTATAGATATTACCCCAAAATGAGTTTTTCTGTCTATGAGGATATAAGGAGTCATTAGAATGAATATAAAAATTTAAAACATTATAATACATTGTATTAATATTTCACTATGCTTAAGTAAAAAAGTACTTTAATAAAGGAAAACTGTGCTGAGATCAGTCTGCCTGCAAAACCTTCACCCAGCCCAACCGGTCTTGGAACAGTACTCAGACTTCTCGGACAGAGAAAAGCCAACGAAGCACCCTGCTCTCACTTGCAGAGGGAAGGTGCAGCATGGCATTTCTGACCGCCCGTTAGCTTGCATCTCCAGGTCACCAAGGCCACTGAAACACTCTACACAAACCACCTCTTGCCTTCCCTTCCCACCACTGAGGGCCCACCAAGGATTCCAAGGTATTTTTACAAACTGTTTCAGATCTCCCTCTATCTTACACAATCCTGGTAATATAGGGTCGCGTTGGATTTAAAATTACTCTTTCTTTTGCTGAGCCACACATCAACTGTAGTGGGAGTCCCCAGCTGTGTTTCAATCCCGCAGCTCCAGTTCAAGTCACAGTTGAGTGCCCTGCACATAACATATTAACACGGTGCCAACGTGGAGGACATGGCTGCAAAGTTACTGTCAACAATCGCAGAACGCTCTGGTGCACAGTGCTAGTGATCCTCTGACAGCTGCATTTTACCAGAGCAGATATAAATCTTCAATGACATCAACTGAGAAACAAAACCAATGCTGATAGTAAATATATGACAACCAAAGAATGCTGTCCCTTCATAACTGACACCAGGCCATTATTCATGTTGAAAACTGCTTACATTTGATTGAAACTCTCAAATCTTAAAAAAAAGATGGTGATAGGGTTCTCATCAAATAAATATTGCATGACAATAAAAACACCCCAGCCAAAAATCTTAGGCAGGACTCTGGAGTCAAAAGCACATTTCACTTCGTAAAATAAATTTCTTTCCTGTTGTCAAGAGTACTCAATTCTTCATCGTGTGCGAGCCCTCTCCTGCTAATTCTCCACAGACGGATGCTAAGAGATCATGCACACATTGAAAAGAAAAACATTAACAAACTCAGTGACAAGCATATAAAACAAGGGCTAAAAGAAACAAAAACAGCACATGAAGAGAGGTAAAAGCAGAAGAACGTGGTTGAGGTTTGCACACACATCTCAAATTCACAATATAACCCTCGATACAAGCCTATCACCCCCATTTCACCAATAAGGACACACACTGAAAGAGCCCAACTAGCCTGGATAACATGGTGAATCTGTGGCGAAGCTGGGATTTGTGTTCCACTCTGACTCATTCTTTTCTTTAAAACCATGTTCTGATAGATGCCCACCAAAATCACTCTGAAATGATCATTTAAAATGTCACAATCTGAATTCTTTAAAAACTCTACCTCCATAACTCTTTCCTCCAATATAGGTCTATTTCTAATGATTATAAATTCTGGTCATTTCTGAAAATATGCACTTATTTACCACTTCACATTAAATGCTTTTCGATTAGGTTTCCCAAGATGTCTTTTCTACCTCTTGATATCACCATCATTCTTCTTCTTCTTCTTTTTTTTATGATAGTCACACAGAGAGAGGGGGGTGGGCAGAGACATAGGCAGAGGGAGAAGCAGGCTCCATGGACCGGGAGCCCGACGTGGGATTCGATCCTGGGTCTCCAGGATCGCGCCCTGGGCCAAAGGCAGGTGCCAAACCGCTGCGCCACCCAGGGATCCCTTGGTATCACCATCATTCTTCTTCCTTCATGCACTGTTCCCAGGATCCTGGCAAATCCTTTGCCCGAGGTACCCTGGCTCTCTCCTCGTGTTTTCCAAATTGTCATCGTTGCACACGTGCCTCAGGACGACGGGTCCTATCACCCCCTGGGCACTGCTCTACTCAGGTGAGGATCTGCAGCCGCCACAATGGAGGTGGGCCCCAGGACCTCTCCCGGACTGCCAAACTGAATTCTTGATAGGATGAGCGAGGCTAAGAATAAGGGCATTCTTTTGACCACATGAGTTAAGTAGTTTGCATCTGAAGCACAGCAACAGTAACGTCTTCTGACCTCAGGACTTACTCTGACTTGAAAACTCCATCATACTTGAAAGCTTGTATACACTCTTCACACATTTTTCAGTTCGCATCTAGAAATTTTAAATTTAAATGCAAAGGACCATTGACATTTAACATAAAACTGTGATGTCATTCTTAAGGGGACTCAACGGAATCTATCTGGCAAAATAATCCTGACACCATCTGTTTTAAAAACAGCTGTATAATTATTCTATAATAGAAACGTGAGGGGGGCCTATATGGCTCAGTCAGTTAGGTGCCCAGCTCTTGATGTGGGCTCAGGTCATGGTTGCAGGGTCATGAGGTCCAGCTCTATGTTGGGCCTTTGTGCTCAGCAGCAAGTTGGCTTGAGGACTCTCTCCTCTCCCCTACTCATACTCTAAAATAAATAAATCTTAAAAAAAAAAAAAAAAAAGAAATTTGACATCCTTTCATTTTACTTGGAGATTCTACTTTGATTCCATTCCCCCCCCCCCGTTGGTTTTATACTACTGTAGATACTTTAATACCTGAATATGTTTTATTGAGGACCCTATCATAACTACCTGTACCAAATTTATATATAATCTTTTTTCTTTTGTAATGCTCTGTAAATATATGTTACTATGTATAATGTTGTATCTATAAAGATACTTATCTATGTAAGATACCCATCTATGTAAACACACACAGATTTATCTCCTTCAGGAATATACCTCAATATAGAAGTCACATAGGACCAGCCTACAGCTAATATCACACTCAACAGTGAAAAACACAAAGCTTTTCGTCCAAGATCAGGAACAAGGGAAAAGTGCCCACTCTTGCTACATTAACATAATATAGGGAGGTCCTGGCCAGCAATGAGGCAGGCACCCAGGCAGAAGGAAGGAAGGAAGGAAGGAAGGAAGGAAGGAAGGAAGGAAGGAAGGAAGGAAGGAAGGAAACAAAAAGGGGCAGAGAGAAAGAGGCATGAAAACAAGAAAGGAAGGAGTAAACCTGGCTCTGTAGAAAAGATTTTACATATAGAAAACCCTAAAGACTCCACCCAAAAAACCCTGTTGAAAGTAATGCATGAATTCAGTAAAGATGCACAATATAAAAATCAACACAAAAATCATTTGCTTCTATATGGTAACAGTGAACTATCCATAAAAGGTATTATAAAATAATCTCACTTACAATAGCAACAAAAAGAATAAAATACAGAAGAATAAATTTAACTGAAAAGGTGAATGATGTGAACACTGAAAACTCTAAGATGTTAATGAAAAGAATTGCAGAAAATACAAACTGAAAGACAGCCTATGTTCATGAATCCGAAGATTATTGTTAAAATATCTATTCTAGGGACATCCAGGTGGCTCAGTGGTTGAATGTCTGCTTTCGACCCAGGGTGTGACCCCAGGGTCCTGGGATCAAGTCCCGGACCCATAGGGAGCCTGCTTCCCTCTGCCAGTGTCTCTGCCTCTTTCTCTGTGTTTCTCATGAAAAAATAAATAAAATCTTTTAAAAATATATCTATTCTATCTTTGGGGTAAATCCCCAGCAGTGCAATTGCTGGGTCATAGGGCAGGTCTATTTTTAACTCTTTGAGGAACCTCCACACAGTTTTCCAGAGTGGCCGCACCAGGTAACATTCCCACCCACAGTGTAAGAGGGTCCCCCTTTCTCCACATCCTCTCCAACAGGTGTGGTCTCCTGCCTTGTTCATTTTCCCCATTCTCACTACAGATGCAATGAAACGCCGGGACACCTGCACCCAGATGTTTCTAGCAGCAATGTCCACAATAGCCACACTGTGGAAGGAGCCTCGGTGTCCATCGAAAGATGATGGATAGAGAAGCTGTGGTCTCTGTATACAATGGAATATTCCTCAGCCATTAGAAACGACAAATACCCACCATTTGCTTCGACGTGGATGGACCTGGAGGGTATTATGCTGAGTGAAATAAATCAGTCAGAGAAGGACAAACATTATATGGTCTCATTCATTTGGGGGATATAAAAAATAGTGAAAGGGAATAAAGGAGAAAGGAGAAAAAAATGAGTGGGAAATATCAGAAAGGGAGACAGACCATGAGAAACTCCTAACTCTGGGAAATGAACTAGGGGTGGTGGAAAGGGAGGAGGGCAGGGGGTGGGGGTGACTAGGTGATGGGCACTGAGGGGGGCACTTGACGGGATGAGCACTGGGTGTTATTCTATATGTTGGCAAATTGAACACCAATAAAAAATAAATTTATATATATATATTCTACCCAAAGTGATCTAACAGAGCAATATAATACCTCCCTATGAAATTCTCATGGCAGTTTTCAAAGAAATTGAAAAAAATTTCCTAAAATTAGTTTGGAACCACAAAAACCCTTGAACAGCTAAAGCCATCTTGAGAAAGGAGAACTAAACTGAAGGCATTATGTTTACTGATTTTAAACAATATTACCAAGCTGTAGTGATCAAAGCAATATGGTACTGCCATGAAAAAAGACATACAGACCTAGGGAACAGAAAAGAGAGCCCAGAAATAAACCACACATGTGCGTTTGACTGATTTTCAACAAAGGCACCAAGAATCTACAATGGGGAAAGGATGAGTTCTCTTTAATAATAAATGGTTCTGGGAAAACTTTTACATATCCATATGTAAAAGAATAAAACTGGATCCTTACACAAAAAACACTCAAAAGATTAAAGACTTAAACATAATTCCTGAGACCATAAAAGAAACACAGAGGAAAAGCATCCTGTGTTGGCAAGGATTTTTTGGATTACACCAAAATCAAAAGCAATGAAAGCAAAAATCAAACTGAAAAGCTTTTGCACAGCAAAGAAAATAATCAACAAACTGAAAAGGCAACTTCTGGAATATCTGCAAAGCATACATCTGATTAAATTTTACTATCTAAAATATGTAGGGAATTCCTATAATAGCGAAAATTAAATAACCCTACTAAAAATGGGTAAAGGAGCTGAACAGACATGGTTTTCAAAGAAAATATACAAATGGCCAATAAGTATATGAAGGGATGCTCAACATCACTCATCATCAGGGAAATGCAAATCAAAACAATGAGATATTACCTCACGCCTGTTAGGATGGCCATCATCAGAAAGTCAAAAGAGAAGTATTGGTGAGGATGTGGAAAACATTTGTACTTTGGTGAAAGCATAAATTGGTACAACCCCTATGGAAAACAGTGTGGAGGGATCCCTGGGTGGCGCAGCGGTTTGGCGCCTGCCTTTGGCCCAGGGCGCGATCCTGGAGACCCGGGATCGAATCCCACGTCGGGCTCCTGGTGCATGGAGCCTGCTTCTCCCTCTGCCTATGTCTCTGCCTCTCTCTCTCTCTGTGTATGACTATCATAGATAAATAAAAATTAAAAAAAAAAACAGTGCGGAGATTCCTCAAAAAAATTAAAAGTAGAACTACCATATAATCCATCAATTGCACTTGTGGGTATGTATCTAAAGGAAATAAAATCACCATCTTGAAGAGATACCTGCATTCCTACGTTCACTACAGCATCATTCACGGTAGTGAAAATATGGAACAACCTAAGCATTCACCAACAGAAGAATGGCTAAAGAAAATGTGGTATAGACATACGACGGAGCATCATGCAGCTTTAAAACAGAAGGAAGTCCTGTCATTTGCAACAACAAATGTATGAACCTGGAAGGTATCGTGTCAAGTGAAATAAGCCCTACACGGAAAGACAAATATTGCACGGTCTCACGTGTATATGGAAAAGTCAAATGCATACTAATAGCACAAGAATGGAGGTTAAAGAAGCTGGAGAGTGGAAGAAACGAGGAGATACGAATCCAAGGGTACAATGTGCTATTTATGATTAAGTTCTCAAAAACTAATTATAATATGGTAACAGTCCTATAGTTTATAATATTATATCCTGAAATTTGCTAAGACAGTAAGTCTTAGTAGACCTCAAGTATCTCATCACAGATACACAACAGATAACTATGGGATGGGACAGATCTGTTAATTAGTCTCATCGTGACAATCATTTCACAACACATACCAAAATATCATGTTTTACACCTTAAATATATAGTTATTTGTCAAAAACCAAATCAAAAACTAAAGAAATAAAATTCCTTCTGAGTTTGGTTATTATCACAGCATTCAAAAGATCCAAGATAAAAAGGACAAGTGATTCTTACTAGTAAATAAGAAAAATTAAGTTTTTTTATATGCATCTCTTAATGAAATAGTGCTTTTTTTCCCCAATTAATGTATCACCTTTTAAGTCACCTTTTAAGGTGACTACTACTTAATTCTAGATTGAGGGCAGCCCAGGTGGCTCAGTGGTTTAGCACCGCCTTCAGCCCAGGGCGTCATCCTGGAGTCCTGGGATCGAGCCCCACGTTGGGCTCCCTGCATGGTGCCTGCTTCTCCCTCTGCCTGTGTCTCTGCCTCACGCTCTCTCTCTCTCTCTGTGTGTGTCTATCATGAATAAATAAATAAAAATCTTTAAAAAAAAATTCTAGATTGAGTTCAGCATAAATCTCAATTGATCAATTGCCAGGTTTCTGTTTTCCTATTATAGGGATACAGAAATAAAGTAGACATTATTATAGCAATTTCCATCAACTTGCTTTATTTTCTATTTAAATGTCACCAAATAAAATGACGAGCAAAAATTATTTTTGAATCGTTTAGCAATTCAAAATAAATCCTTCATCTCTGTCAAAAGCAAGGAGCTGTAAGCCATGTAATTTTTTTTTAATTTTTTTTTTATTTTTATTTATTTGTTATAGTCACAGAGAGAGAGAGAGAGAGAGGCAGAGACACAGGCAGAGGGAGAAGCAGGCTCCACGCACCGGGAGCCCCACGTGGGATTCGATCCCGGGTCTCCAGGATGGCGCCCTGGGCCAAAGGCAGGCGCCAAACCGCTGCGCCACCCAGGGATCCCTAAGCCATGTAATTTACAGATGATTTATGACATCATTTGTCTAGCACTTTCTCAAAACTAACACATCTCGGATTTTCCTTTGGGATGGTGACCTGGAGGCATCTGCACTCTAGGACCAGATCAAGGCGAGACAAGTTGGCTGAGAGAGGTGCCTTTCCCTGGCCAACTCAGAGTCTGTGAAAAGGGAGCAGAGAAAGCACTTGCATGGGGGGCTCTTTTCTAGAAGGAAGAGCCTTAGGAATGAGTACTTACGAACTAAGGAGTCATACAGTGATTCTATTAAAATGATACTTGTCCCTCTACATCCCTGGAGAAATGGTCTTGTTTTCCCAGAAGGTCCCCCAGCTCAAAAAAGCCCAGGTAGCAAGAGTGGGAAGTGATTCTGAGTTCTAGTCGCCAGACAGCACACACAAGCAGAAGTGGCTACTTAGAGTAGGTTTTTCCAAGGAATTTTTAGAAAAATGGAAGCTTGGCATGCAGAAACAAGGACGGGCTATTCTGCTGACTACACTCAGCGCCGGCCCTGGTGTCATTCTGCGAAACCTCCTGGGATCCCGTATTTCTCACCTTCTAAAGGGCACCCTCTGCAGATTGCTGAGCACTCGGTCCACATCACTGCAGCTGGAGCCAGACAGAAACCAGGAGGTGCCCTCGACAGCCTCTGGCTTCAAGGAGCCTCTTCCTTATTTCCTTATTTGAATCATCCGCTTCGAAAATTCAACGCAAGTGGGAAGAGGCTGCGTGGGTGATGTTAGGAAGCCAGCAGCTCAGGCAAAGAGGAAGAGGGCAGCCTCAGGATGCATCATTCCAGGAGGGCTACCGTGATGTCACAAGTTCCCGGCAGCACGGGGAAGGGCGCCGGGGAACAGTCAGGTGGACACAGGCCATACAGAGGCGTCTGGTAACTGGCGGACTTACAGAGAGCGCCTCCACAGAAAACCTCGTGCCCCTTCACTTTTTTCCCTTCTCCCTCCCTCAACCCTACTCACTAGTGGTAGAAAAAGCGTATGGACAGACAGGAGAAGAGGAGGCAAAAGACCAGACAACACCACCTTTCCCCTCCTACAGGTGTCTGGATGGGCTGGAAGAAAAGGAACAAGCTTGGAAGAGGTTTAAGTGTTGATTTAGAACTATCTGAAAGTTGTGATACCTGAACATGTGACTTAATACCTAACAATGACCAGAGCAGCTACGATTTTTGCCAAGACGTCTTCAAAGACACGGAAGGCGAATCCTGGAGTATGTCTGAGAGTAATACAGGGATAAAAACTAAGTTGTTTGCTACTCACATTCTGCCAAATTTAGCCCATTCAACACATTGGTTACCATAAATTAAACGGAATAATAATGAAAACTACAAAAAGTTGCTCTGGAAAAAAGTCGCAGATCATAAAGGGAAGTGGATTTACAAACTGTAAAATCACAGAGATGTTGATCATCATAATTATACCAACTTTCTCCCAGGCCCTCTGTCATTTTCCATTTTAGCTCACAAGGGCTCTTTTGTCAGCATCTGGAACCTTCATCTATCATCTTTTCCCTTTAACTCAGGTGTCTCTAATTACAAGGATCCCCAAATTAGCTTCCTTTACTCCCAAATAAATTCTCAATGAATGTAATTTCTGTGTTTGGCTAATGTTTGTCTCTTTTGGCTTCATTTTATTCTGCACCAGTAGTATCAGCTTAGAGAAATGTTACTTCTGCTGAATTCATTCGTATAAGGTAAAGCAATCTCATCTTTTTAAAGATGGAAATGAAAAAACGAAAACTAAAACTTACCCCGTCCAAGTCTTTACCTTTAGGTTCATTAAAAACAGGCACACTTTTTGCTAGATTTAAAAATGTAGCATATTTGCTCTCTGGTCTGCAAGAGTGGCAGGCTAGTGAAGTGTGCTTCAAACCCAACCCAGACATTACTAAATTAAAATGACAACTAATATGCTTTTACAGAAAGCACGGTTAGCTTTAGTTATATATGCAGTTCGTGTTTAGCCTCTCAAACACGTGTCCCAGCACACCTGGTCACTCTGATAAGCCTTTCATTTGCAGCTGTGCTTTTTTTTTTCTATCGTTTGACAGATTATTATGATTCTGATCCAGAATTCCGAGTTTCCAGAAACAGGTACTAGAGCCTGTATTTCCCTCATTTTTATGAGGTTGAAGAATGTTCTGTCCTCCTATCTGGACATGTTATCTCTCTAATGATGCAACTCATCAGTTCTTATTGCTCCTTACCTTTCTACCTTATTACTGTCAGAGGGCAGGAAGTAGATACCAATCAACCCTAAATATCTTTAATAAAAGAGCAGTATGGCAAAAACAAAAAAACCCTCCCAAAGCAGCGCTACTTCCCTCTTTATCTTTTTTGTTATTGTGTTAAGAACATAGAGCATGCGACCTACCCTCTTGAACATTCAAGTAGACAGCACAGTATTGTTCACTGCAAGCCTAATACTGCACAGCAGGTCTCCACAACTATTCATCCTGCATAATTGAAACGTTAGACGCCTTGAAGAGCAACTCCCCATTTCCCCATCCTCCCACTTCCTGATTTGTTTCCAACAACCTATTTCTTTGCTTTCATCTCCGTGGTACCAAGATCTATCCTTGCCCTCCATGGGATATTATTAATGCTTGTGAGTTAATTAATGCTGTGAGGCGCTCACAGGATGGTCATTATCTGCAGGCACAATGTTATCAGGAGATCTGTGATGACTACATGACCGTCATTCTTCTCATGTTCCCTTTTCTTTCAGGTGGTACCATTAAAGGTATGGGATAAAAATCAAGTAATGAAATGTCTGGAAATGGTAAAAAAGCTGTACAAGTCTAGTGACGATGTTTCTGTGCCTCTATTCATACAGAACAAAACCTTCCCTGGCTCACTGAGACACTAAGAGACAATGACTTACAAATCCATCAGTAGTTTCCAACATAACCAGAGTACATACAGTTCACCTACATGCCCTTCCCTCCATTACAAAATAAAAACTTTAAAAGATTAACTCACTACTACTCTTTATAAATCAGACTTGTCTCTAAACACACTTTTCTGGATCTCAGATTCTATATTCTGAGTTATGCACCAACCTCACATGCTGTTTCCACCTAATTGCTGGCAGGAAATAGGAACTACAGGAATGAAATAGGCAGTGGCTAGAAATCTTGATTAAGTTTATTGGAAATATGGGCTAAATGAGGCACTTTAATTAGTACCAGACAGAAGGACGAATTGATCTTCAATACCACACAAACTGTTGAAGCTATAAAATTTAGAAAACGTGTCTGAGGCATGAGTCACTATAATGATGGAGGAGATGAATCTCTTTCCTGTTGTGCAAGAGGAGTTCAAGATAAAAGTAACCACTGCTGAAAGGCTGCAGTTGTTCAGCATTCGGAAGACACGTTTTTAAGGTAATCTACCCCTGGGAAACAATAATAAATATAAATCATTTAATTCATTTTACAGTTAACTCTGTCCATAAGGAAAGAGAAAAGGTATTTAGCTGAATTTCTTTGTGGTAAGAACAAAAAGAATACTGAAGGATTATGGTAATATTTTCTAACTTGTAAGTATTTTAATTCATTTCAATTGTCCACTTAGATGTTGCCTATTATCAGAACCTTTTTGTGAATCCATCATAAATTAGATGAGAAACATCTTCTGAAAATTTATTTGTGAAAAGTTAGTTACTGATATAAAAGTTAATTCATTTGATAGACCAAATATTTAAGTATCAAATAAATTTTGTAGAAATTATGCTAAATGAAAAAAGCCAGATACAAAAGACCACATCGTGCATGATTTCATTTATATGAAACATCCAGGAAAAAAATAAAACAATAGCACTAGAAAGTAGATGAGTGGCTTCCTGGAACTGGCAGTTGGAACACTGTAAACAGGCATGAGGGACTTTTGGAAGTGATGGGTCTTAAAACTGAATTGACAGCAGCACAAGTTGATAGCTGTACAAGTGCATAAATTTGCTAAAAACCATCTACTTGACAATGGAAGAATTTTATGCTGTATAAATTATACCTCAATAAAGCTTTTTAAATAGATTCTGTAAAAATAACATGGTATTCAGATTCCTAGGGCATTTGCACTCCCTCAAGATTTCATCGACTATCACTGTCCTCGTGTTCATGCCCCCTCTAACCTACAAATTCATATGTTGAGGCCACTAATCCTCGGTGTGATGGTGCTTGGAGTTAGGGAGCTTGAATGAGGTCATGGAGGTGGGGAGGTGGTGGCCTGTCCCTCCACTATGTGTGGGCACAGTGAAAACTTAGCCATGTGTAAACCAGGAAGAGGGCCCTCACCAAGAATCTGACTCTGCTGATGCCCTGATCTCAAACTTAGAGCTCCAGAACTATGAAAAATAAATGTTTGCTGTTTGAACCATCCAATCTATGGTATTTTTATTGTAGCAGCCCAAACTGAAAAGTGTGGTGCTGCTATAACAAATATCTAAACATGTAGAGGCAGGTTTGGGGTTGGATTAATTTTGAGGTGCATGCCAGAAAGAGCCAGTATCACAATGAAGGGACTCTAAAGTAGATTCTGGTGAAGAATCAAAGAAAAGAGAGCTATAGAGGAAGCTTCCATCTTCTCAGAGACTACATAATAATTATGAACAGAATGTTTGTAAAAATACAGATGGTAAAGACTATTTTGATGTGTTCTCAGTGGAAATGAGCAACATGTTATTGGAAACTGTAAGAAAGATGATATTTGTTATCAGTGGCACAGAACCTGGCTGAATTATTTTCATGTTCTAGTGTTTTTTAAAATGTAGGACTTCCATTCAATGAAACTGGGGACTGACCTGAGGAAATGTCCTAGCAAAGTGTTGAAGGAGCAGCTTGGTTGCTCCCAACCACTTACAGTAAAATGCAATGAGAAAATGAATTAAAAACAATTGTTATGCAAAAGTTACCACATCATAAATTACCAAGTCTCAGCCTGTTCATATCACAAAAAATGAAAAAGCATTTCATTAGCACTCCTAAAGGTGCGGCTGACCAACCATTTAATCAGGTAGTAAGTGCAGCTATCCAACCATCCCAGCAGGAACCCTACTGCTTTGAACCAAAGGAGATGGAAAGAAATGAAGGAAGGCTTCATTTCCTCAATTCCTACAAAATTAGACCAGAGATTCAGCTGTGAACACATTCTTGCCTTCAAGACAAGGGTGGAATGACTACAAAGGTGATTCAGAGATCATTATGGCTGCCAACCCCAGCACAGGACTCTAGTGCAACAAGCCTGTGGGGGTTTGGGGGAGTATGGCAGGGGCACATAGGACTATCTCCACCTCCGTTTCAAAGGCTTAGACTTCTGCCTAGCAGAGCCTTGTGGATGGGGCCACTGCTTGGTTTCAACATGCCAGATGGAAGCCACCAGGAGTACAGGGTTAAGTACCCATCCAGCAGAACCACACAGATGTGGTCACTGCCTTAGTGGGTCCAAAAGACAAAGCATGGTACCAAAGAAGAGTATTCTTGAGACTTAATGACTAAAGGAATTTATCTTGCTAGGTTTTAGATTTACTTGGAAATTAATGAAACAATAAAAAAAATCAATCAATAGAACAAAACTTGTTTTTTTTTTAAAATCAGGAAATTTTTTTAGCTAGATGGACTAAGAAAAAGACAAAAGATTCAAATGACTAGAATTCACTGAATTCATTTTAGAAAAGAGGGAGTATTTTATGGAAATGAAACACTATAAATGAACACTATAAACAACTGCAATATCAATAAATTAGGTAATTTGAATGAAATGGACAAATTACACCAAATACCAAAACTGACAAGAAGAGATAATATGAATAGATCTACAAGAAATAAAGATATTCAATCAGTAATGGAGAATTACCCACAAAGAAAAGCCCAGCCCTAGATGGCTTTACCGGTAAATTCTACCAAACATTTAAGGAATTCTTTTTTTTTTTTTTTTTTTTATTTATGATAGTCACAGAGAGAGAGAGAGGCAGAGACACAGGCGGAGGGAGAAGCAGGCTCCATGCACCGGGAGCCTGATGTGGGATTCGATCCCGGTTCTCCAGGATCGCGCCCTGGGCCAAAGGCAGGCGCCAAACTGCTGCGCCACCCAGGGATCCCACATTTAAGGAATTCATACCAATTCTTCATACTTCCCCCACCCCACTAAAAAAAAAAAAAAAATGAAGGGAAGACTACTTCCAAACTCATACTATGAGGCCAATATAAAACCAGGTCACCAAAAAAGATATTATAGACCACTATTTCTTAAAGAGATGCCAAAGTCCTTAAGAAAATACTGGAGAACTGAATGTAGTAACAAATAGGAATCATACATCCTGACTAGGTGCAAATCATGACAGCAATGCAAGGTTGGTTTGACACCTAAAAATTAGGTAATGTATCACGTCAACAGGATAAAAAGTAAAACCTGTATGTTCATCTCCACAGATAAAGAGAAAGCATTTAACAAAATTCAACATCTTTTCATGACAAAAACACTTTAAAGAAGCTACAAATAGAAAGGAACTTTCTCAGTTTGGTAACAGGCATCTCCAAAAAATATGCAGAGCTAGCATTTTACTTAACCATGGAAGATGTGCGCTTTCCTCCTAAAATCAGGGGGAATGTAAGGATGCCTACTCCTGCCACATCTACCCACCACTGCAGTGGAGGAACCAGTCAGGGCAATTAGGCAAAAAAATGAAATAAAAGGCATCCAGATCGGGCAAAAAGAAATACAATTATCACTTCTTGCAAGTGACATGATCTTATATAAACAGACATCTAAAAATCCAATAAAAAAACACCCATCAGAATAAACAAGTTCAACAAGGGTGTAGCACATAAAGCCAATAGTTAAAGAGTCATCTTTATGTACTTAATCCAAAATAACTCAGGAAACCGATTTCATTTCTAATAGCATCAAAAATAATAAAATGCTAGGAATAAATTTAACCACAGAAGTGCAAAACTTACACTTTGAAAACTACAGACTATTAAAAGAAACAAAGGTCCAAAAACCAGAGAGACACTCTATGTTCATGCATAGGAAGACCTGACATTGTTCATTAAGATGGCAGTACTCCCCACATTGACCAGATTCAACACAATCTCTACCAAAATCCCAGCTGGAAATATTTGCAAAGTCTTTGTAGAAATGGAAAAAAAATTATCCTAAAGGTCACATGGAAATTCAGAATAGCCAAAATAATCTTGAAAAAGAACATAGCCAGAGAGAGGGGCAAGATGGCGGAGGAGCAGGGTCTCCAGGTCACCTGTCCTCAGCAAATTACCTAGAAAACCATCCAATCATCCTGAAAACCTACGAATTCGGCCTCAGATTTAAAGAGAGACCAGCTGGAACGCTCCAGTGAGAAGAGTTCGCGCTTCTATCAAGGTAGGGAGACGGGGAAAAAGAAATAAAGGAACAAAAGGCCTCCAAGGGGGAGGGCCCCGCGAGGAGCCGGGCTGAGGCCGGGGCGAGTGTCCCCAGGACAGGAGAGCCCCGTCCCGGAGGAGCAGGAGCTGCACCGACCTTCCCCGCGGAAAGGGGCTCCCCGGGAATTGGAGCAGGATCCCCAGAAAGGCGGGGACGCCCTCGGGCTCCCTGGGACAGTAACAGAGGAACTGCGCCCCGGGAATGCGCCGAGCTCCCTAAGGGCTGCAGCGCTCGGCGGGACCGGAGCAGCTCGGAGGGGCTCGGGCGGCGGCTCCGCGGAGGGGGCTGCGGGGCTCCGGGAACAGCTCAGCGGCGGCGGCTCGGGCGGAGGAAGAAGCTCCGCGGAGGGGGCGGCGCGGCTCCGGGAACAGCTGGAGGGGCTCGGGCGGCGGCTCCGCGGAGGGGGCTGCGGGGCTCCGGGAACAGCTCAGCGGCGGCGGCTCGCGCAGAGGAAGAAGCTCCGCGCGGAGGGGGCTGCGCGGCTCCGGGAACAGCTCGGAGGGGCTCGGGCGGCGGCTCCGCGGAGGGGGCTGCGGGGCTCCGGGAACAGCTCAGCGGCGGCGGCTCGCGCAGAGGAAGAAGCTCCGCGCGGAGGGGGCTGCGCGGCTCCGGGAACAGCTCGGAGGGGCTCGGGCGGCGGCTCCGCGGAGGGGGCTGCGCGGCTCCGGGAACAGCTCAGCGGCGGCGGCTCGCGCAGAGGAAGAAGCTCCGCGCGGAGGGGGCTGCGCGGCTCCGGGAACAGCTCGGAGAGGCTCGGGCGGCGGCTCCGCGGAGGGGGCTGCACCGCCGGGAGCGCGAATCCAACAGCGCAGGCCCCGGAGCACAGGGCGCCGGGACACAGCCCAGGATCCGGCCTCCCCCGGGACAGGCAGAGGCCGGGAGGGCCCAGGACAGCAAGGACGCTCCTGCCTGGAACTGAGCAGATCAGCGGCCCCGCCCCGGAGCCCCCAGGCCCTGCAGAAGGAGAGCCCCGGAGCTACTGCGGGGGCTGGATCCAGGGTCCCAGAGCTGCCCCCGCCACTGGGGCTTCCTCCCGGGGCCTCACGGGGTCAACAACCCCCACCGAGCCCTGCACCAGGCAGGGGCAGAGCAGCTCCCCCAAGTGCCAACACCTGAGAATCAGCACAGCAGGCCCCTCCCCCAGAAGACCAGCGAGACGGACCAGTTCCAAGGGAAGTCAAGGGACTTAAACTACACAGAATCGGAAGATACTCCCCCGTGGTTTTTTTTGTTTTTTGTTTTTTTGTTTTTGTTTTTGTTTTTTTTTGTTTTTTTTTGTTTTGTTTTGTTTTGTGCTTTTTTTCTCTCTCTTTCTTCTTGATTTCTGATTGCTTCCCCCACCCCCCCCTTTTTTCTTTTTTCTCCTTTCTTTCTTTTTCTTTCTTTTTCTTCTCTTTTTCCCCTATTTTTTTCTTCTTTCTCTTTTTTCTTTTTCTCTTTTCTTTCCTTCTCTCTCTTTTTCTCCTTTTCCCAATACAACTTGTTTTTGGCCACTCTGCACTGAGCAAAATGACTAGAAGGAAAACCCCTCAAAAAAAAGAATCAGAAACAGCCCACTCTCCCACAGAGTTACAAAATATGGATTACAATTCAATGTCAGAAAGCCAATTCAGAAGCACTATTTTACAGCTACTGGTGGCTCTAGAAAAAACCATAAAGGACTCAAGAGACTTCATGACTGCAGAATTTAGATCTAATCAGGCAGAAATTAAAAATCAATTAAATGAGATGCAATCCAAGCTAGAAGTCCTAACGACGAGGCTTGACGAGGTGGAAGAACGAGTGAGTGACATAGAAGACAAGTTGATGGCAAAGAGGGAAACTGAGGAAAAAAGAGACAGGCAATTAAAAGACCATGAGGATAGATTAAGGGAAATAAATGATAGTCTGAGGAAGAAAAACCTACGTTTAATTGGGGTTCCCGAGGGCGCGGAAAGGGACAGAGGGCCAGAATATGTATTTGAACAAATCCTAGCTGAAAACTTTCCGAATCTGGGAAGGGAAACAAGCATTCAGATCCAGGAAATAGAGAGATCCCCCCCTAAAATCAACAAAAACCGTTCAACACCTCGACATTTAATAGTGAAGCTTGCAAATTCCAAAGATAAGGAGAAGATCCTTAAAGCAGCAAGAGAAAAAAAGTCCCTGACTTTTATGGGGAGGAATATTAGGGTAACAGCAGACCTCTCCACAGAGACCTGGCAGGCCAGAAAGGGCTGGCAGGATATATTCAGGGTCCTAAATGAAAAGAACATGCAACCAAGAATACTTTACCCTGCAAGGCTTTCATTCAAAATGGAAGGAGAGATAAAGAGCTTCCAAGACAGGCAGGAACTGAAAGAATATGTAACCTCCAAACCAGCTCTGCAAGAAATTTTAAGGGGGACTCTTAAAATTCCCCTTTAAGAAGAAGTTCAGTGGAACAATCCACAAAAACAAGGACTGAATAGATATGATGACACTAAACTCATATCTATCAATAGTAACTCTGAATGTGAACGGGCTTAATGACCCCATCAAAAGGCGCAGGGTTTCAGACTGGATAAAAAAGCAGGACCCATCTATTTGCTGTCTACAAGAGACTCATTTTAGACAGAAGGACACCTACAACCTGAAAATAAAAGGTTGGAGAACCATTTACCATTCAAATGGTCCTCAAAAGAAAGCAGGGGTTGCCATCCTTATATCAGATAAATTAAAATTTACCCCGAAGACTATAGTGAGAGATGAAGAGGGACACTATCTCATACTCAAAGGATCTATCCAACAAGAGGACTTAACACTCCTCAATATATATGCCCCGAATGTGGGAGCTGCCAAATATTTAAACCAATTAATAACCAAACTCAAGAAATACCTTGATAATAATACACTTATACTTGGTGACTTCAATCTAGCTCTTTCTACCCTGGATAGGTCTTCTAAGCACAATATCTCCAAAGAAACGAGAGCTTTAAATGATACACTGGACCAGATGGATTTCACAGATATCTACAGAACTTTACATCCAAACTCAACTGAATACACATTCTTCTCAAGTGCACATGGAACTTTCTCCAGAATAGACCACATACTGGGTCACAAATCGGGTCTGAACCGATACCAAAAGATCGGGATAGTCCCCTGTATATTCTCAGACCATAATGCCTTGAAATTAGAACTTAATCACAACAAGAAATATGGAAGGACCACAAACACGTGGAGGTTAAGGACCATCCTGCTAAAAGATGAAAAGGTCAACCAGGAAATTAAGGAAGAATTAAAAAGATTCATGGAAACTAATGAAAATGAAGATACAACCGTTCAAAATCTTTGGGATGC
Source organism: Vulpes lagopus (assembly GCF_018345385.1). NCBI lineage: Eukaryota > Metazoa > Chordata > Mammalia > Carnivora > Canidae > Vulpes > Vulpes lagopus. Next base: position 60,243,078 of record NC_054836.1, read on the forward strand.
AGCAAAAGCAGTCCTGAGGGGGAAATACATCGCAATACAAGCATACATTCAAAAACTGGAAAGATCTCAAATTCAAAAGCTCACCTTACACATAAAGGAACTAGAGAAAAAGCAACAAATAGACCCCACCCCCAGCAGAAGAAGAGAGTTAATTAAAATTCGAGCAGAACTCAATGATATCGAGACCAAAAGAACTGTGGAACAGATCAACAGAACCAGGAGTTGGTTCTTTGAAAGAATTAATAAGATAGATAAACCATTAGCCAACCTTATTAAAAAGAAGAGAGAGAAGACTCAAATTAATAAAATCATGAATGAGAAAGGGGACATCACTACCAACACCAAGGAAATACAAACGATTTTAAAAACATATTATGAACAGCTGTACGGCAATAAATTAGGCAATCTAGAAGAAATGGACGCATTCCTGGAAAGCCACAAACTACCAAAACTGGAGCAGGAAGAAATAGAAAACCTGAACAGGCCAATAACCAGGGAGGAAATTGAAGCAGTCATCAAAAACCTCCCAAGACACAAGAGTCCAGGGCCAGATGGCTTCCCAGGGGAATTCTATCAAACGTTTAAAGAAGAAATCATACCTATTCTACTAAAGCTGTTTGGAAAGATAGAAAGAGATGGAGTACTTCCAAATTCGTTCTATGAGGCCAGCATCACCTTAATTCCGAAACCAGACAAAGACCCCACCAAAAAGGAGAATTACAGACCAATATCCCTGATGAACATGGATGCAAAAATTCTCAACAAGATACTAGCCAATAGGATCCAACAACACATTAAGAAAATTATTCACCATGACCAAGTAGGATTTATCCCTGGGACACAAGGCTGGTTCAACACTCGTAAAACCATCAATGTGATTCATCATATCAGCAAGAGAAAAACCAAGAACCATATGATACTCTCATTAGATGCAGAGAAAGCATTTGACAAAATACAGCATCCATTCCTGATCAAAACCCTTCAGAGTGTTGGGATAGAGGGAACTTTCCTCGACATCTTAAAAGCCATCTACGAAAAGCCCACAGCAAATATCATTCTCAATGGGGAAGCACTGGGAGCCTTTCCCCTAAGATCAGGAACAAGACAGGGATGTCCACTCTCACCACTGCTGTTCAACATCGTTCTGGAAGTCCTCGCCTCAGCAATCAGACAACAAAAAGACATTAAAGGCATTCAAATTGGCAAAGAAGAAGTCAAACTCTCCCTCTTCGCCGATGACATGATACTCTACATAGAAAACCCAAAAGCCTCCACCCCCAGATTGCTAGGACTCATACAGCAATTTGGTAGCGTGGCAGGATACAAAATCAATGCCCAGAAATCAATGGCATTTCTATACACTAACAATGAGACTGAAGAAAGAGAAATTAAGGAGTCAATCCCATTTACAATTGCACCCAAAAGCATAAGATACCTAGGAATAAACCTAACCAAAGAGGTAAAAGATCTATACCCTAAAAACTATAGAACACTTCTGAAAGAAATTGAGGAAGACACAAAGAGATGGAAAAATATTCCATGCTCATGGATTGGCAGAATTAATATTGTAAAAATGTCAATGTTACCCAGGGCAATTTATACGTTTAATGCAATCCCTATCAAAATACCATGGACTTTCTTCAGAGAGTTAGAACAAATTATTTTTAGATTTGTGTGGAATCAGAAAAGACCCCGAATAGCCAGGGGAATTTTAAAAAAGAAAACCTTAGCTGGGGGCATCACAATGCCAGATTTCAGGTTGTATTACAAAGCTGTGGTCATCAAGACAGTGTGGTACTGGCACAAAAACAGACACATAGATCAATGGAACAGAATAGAGAACCCAGAAGTGGACCCTGAAATGTACGGCCATCTAATATTCGATAAAGGAGGAAAGACTATCCATTGGAAGAAAGACAGTCTCTTCAATAAATGGTGCTGGGAAAATTGGACATCCACATGCAGAAGAATGAAACTGGACCACTCTCTTTCACCATACACAAAGATAAACTCAAAATGGATGAGAGATCTAAATGTGAGACAAGATTCCATCAAAATCCTAGAGGAGAACACAGGCAACACCCTTTTTGAACTTGGCCACAGTAACTTCTTGCAAGATACATCCACGAAGGCAAAAGAAACAAAAGCAAAAATGAACTATTGGGACTTCATCAAGATAAGAAGCTTTTGCACAGCAAAGGATACAGTCAACAAAACTAAAAGACAACCTACAGAATGGGAGAAGATATTTGCAAATGACATATCAGATAAAGGGCTAGTTTCCAAAATCTATAAAGAACTTATTAAACTCAACACCAAAGAAACAAACAATCCAATCATGAAATGGGCAAAAGACATGAAGAGAAATCTCACAGAGGAAGACATGGACATGGCCAACATGCACATGAGAAAATGCTCTGCATCACTTGCCATCAGGGAAATACAAATCAAAACCACAATGAGATACCACCTCACACCAGTGAGAATGGGGAAAATTAACAAGGCAGGAAACAACAAATGTTGGAGAGGATGCGGAGAAAAGGGAACCCTCTTACACTGTTGGTGGGAATGTGAACTGGTGCAGCCCCTCTGGAAAACTGTGTGGAGGTTCCTCAAAGAGTTAAAAATAGACCTGCCCTACGACCCAGCAATTGCACTGTTGGGGATTTACCCCAAAGATTCAGATGCAATGAAACGTCGGGACACCTGCACCCCGATGTTTCTATCAGCAATGGCCACAATAGCCAAACTGTGGAAGGAGCCTCGGTGTCCATCGAAGGATGAATGGATAAAGAAGATGTGGTTTATGTATACAATGGAATATTACTCAGCAATTAGAAACGACAAATACCCACCATTTGCTTCAACGTGGATGGAACTGGAGGGTATTATGCTGAGTGAAATAAGTCAATCGGAGAAGGACAAACAGTGTATGTTCTCATTCATTTGGGGAATATGAATAATAGTGAAAGGGAATATAAAGGAAGGGAAAAGAAATGTTGGGAAATATCAGGAAGGGAGACAGAACATAAAGACTCCTAACTCGGGGAAACGAACTAGGGGTGGTGGAAGGGGAGGAGGGCGGGTGTTGGAGGGGAATGGGTGACGGGCACTGAGGTGGACACTTGACGGGATGAGCACTGGGTGTTTTTCTGTATGTTGGTAAATTAAACACCAATAAAAGTTAAAAAAAAAAAAAAAATAAAATAAAATAAAATAAAAGCCCAAAAAAAAAAAAAAAAAAAAAAGAACATAGCCAGAAAACATATACTCGTGGTTTTAAAATGTCATACGAGGCCAACACAGAAACAGAAACCCACTGCATACAAGGCAACGGCAATCAAAATAACGTGGTGCTAGCATAAGGATGTGAATGCCCTACAATTCAGATCCAGAAACAAACCCATCTATCCATGGTAAGTTCATTTCCAAAAGGCTGCCAAGAACATTTAATGGGAAAGCAATAGTTTCTTCAACTGAAGAACTAAACAACTGAACTATTACATGCAAAAAAAGGAAACTGAACCCTTACATTCAACCACAAATAAAAATCAACGTAAAAGTAGATTAATGAGGGGTGCCTGGCTGGCTCAGTAGGATAAGCAGCTGACTCTTGGTTTCCACTCAGGTTGTGATCTCAGGGTCATGAGATTGCACCCCACACGGGGCTCTTGGCTCAGTGCAGAGTCTGCTTGAGATGCTCTCTCCGTCTTCCTCTGCCCTCCCCACATGTGCACACATGCGTGCACTTTCTCAAAATAAATAAACTTTTAGGATGGATTAATGACCTAAATTAAAGATATAAAACTATGAACATCTTAGGAGAAAACATGGGGCTAAATTTTTGTGACCTTGGACTGGGCACTAGATTCTTCACCTCAGTACCAAGAGTATAAGCAACAACAACAAAGTAGATAAATTGAATAATATCAAAAGACAATATTAAGAAAATAAAAAGATAATCCACACAATGGGGGAAGATATTTGTAAGTCATATATAAGAATATAACACCTAGGATATATAAATAGCTCTTACAACTTAAAGGACAACTCAATAAAAAAGGAGAAGACTTTATTTAAGTCTTTTTTTTTAAAGAAGATCTACAAATAGCTGCTATAGCAGATGAAAATATGTCCAACATCATTAGTCAGGAGGGAAGCGTAAATCAGATCACAATGAGATACTATTTCTTCTCTACTAGAATGACTGCATAGGGCAAATACTAAGCATTGGTGTGAATGTGAAGAGACTGAAATTCGTATACGTTGTTGATAGGAAAATAACATGGTGTAATGATTTTATTGCAGTTTGGTGGATGCTCAAAAATCTAAACATGCAATTATTGTTGCAGGTGACCCAGCAATTCCACCTATATATATATATATATATAGGCACATATATGTGTAAAACAACTGAAAACAGGGACTCCCACAGATATTTGTACGTTAGTTGCAGCATTCTTCACAGTAGCCACAAGGTGGACACAATGCACGTGTCCTCAATCTAAATGAAAGGATAAAGAAAACGCAGCATAGACGTACACTGGACTAAGATTTGGCCACGAGAAGGAAAGACATTCTGATACATGCCAGAGATGGAGGAGCCAGGAAACACCAGGTTAGGGGAAAAGCCAGTCACAAAAGAGCACATATGACATGATTCTATTTACCTGAAATGCCCAGCAGACAACTCCAGAGAGACAGACATCCAGTAGTTGGTCAGGACAGGTGCTCTGAGGCTGACAGGTAAGGGGTACAGTTGTTTCTTATTGGGGAGATGAATAGGCTCTGAAATTGCTGTTGCACAACTCTGTGAACATACTACTGCAGACTAACGGAACTGACCCTTAGAACAAAAACCCAAACCTCTCTCTGGACTCCATACACCCCACCAAAAATATCCCCCAACGATTTCCTTCTGCCTCACAGCCTCCTCCTAGATTTAAAGACTCTCTTGACAGGGCTGTTTGTTTTCATTATTTTCCCTTCCTTGTCACACCGTAACTCAGCTCTGTGTGCCTGAAGGAGTGAAGCCCACACCCTTCAATATTTACTGTGACTAAGCCATAAAAATAAGTGCAAGCAACTGAGTCAATTCTGACAGCCTAGACGGTGTGAGAAGATCAAGGAGGACAAGATATCTGTCCCTTTCTCAAGAGGGAAATATAAATGAATAGATAATAAACACATTAGTCTGAAGATTAGAATGAGCCAGAAAGATTCTGCTCCATATTGGGTCACCTCAAAGAGGCTCTCAGCAAGTGAGGCTTAAGATTTTTTTAAAAATAGGCTCCAAGCCCAGTGTGCAGACCAGTGCACCTTGGACTCTGAGACCCAGCCCTGTGCTGGAATCAAGAGTCAGGTGCTTAACTGACTGAGCCATCCACGTGCCCCAAGTCAAGATTTTTTAAATTTAAAGTCCAGTTAGTTAACCTACAGTGTACTATTAGTTTCAAGGTAGAGTTTAGTGACTCATCACTTACATATAACACCCAGTGCTCATCCCATCACCCAGTTACCCCAACCCCACCCCCCACTTCCCCTCCTGCAACCCTGTTTGTTCCCTATAGTTAAGAATCTTTATGGTTTCTCTGTTTTTATCTTATTTTAGATTTCCTTCCTTTCCCGTGTTCATCCGTTTTCTTATATTCCACATGAGTGAAATCATATCGTATTTGTTTTTCACTGCCTTATTTTGCTTAGCAAAATACACTCTAGTTCCACCCATATTACTGCAAATAGCAATATTTCATTCTTTTTGATGGCTGAGTAATATTCCATTGTCCACACACACACACACACACACACCTATTTTTAACTTCTTGAGGAAAGTCCACACTGTTTTCCAGAGTGGCTACACCCGTATGCATTCCCACCCACAGTGTAAGAGGGATCCCCTTTTTCTGCATCCTCCCCAGCATGTGCTGTTCCCTCATTTTAGCCATTCTGACCAGTGAGGGGTGGCATCTCCTTGTGGTTTTGATTTGTATTTCCCTGATGAGTGACGGTGAGCATTTTTTCATGCGTCTGTTGGCCATGTGCAGGTCTTCTTTGGAGAAATGTCTAATACCAAGAGTCCAACCACACAAAGATACACTGGAAGGTGGGAAAAGCAAGAGGAATGGCATGAAGTCCAGCAACTGACCAGGGAAAGGGCGAGGCTAGATGAGGTCCCAGGGATAAGGAGAGGCTGGTGAGGGGCAGGCCTGTAGGGCTTTGTGTAAGGCAGGGAGAAAGGTTTCAATGTGCTGCTTCTCCATCTCCTAATACTCTGTGCACATCTGTCCTGTAACACTACTGTGTCCCCACCTCAAACTAGTGCCAGCCCTAAGGAAAAGGAAAGTTTCTATTCAGCTCTATCTAACCAGCGCCTAGCCAGGATCTGAAGGGACGTTTCCTGAATGAACAGGCCACATTATCATGTTGTGACAAGACAAAAATCCTAACTCTTGAGGAACGGGAAAGAAAAAAAAAAAAAAAAAAAAAAACCTTTTCTAAAGGCAGTGTGGAAAAATGCAAATCAGGAAACTTGTCACTCAAATTCCTCAGACGAGCCTGGTTATTTCTACCAGACACAGTGATGTTTCCCAAGTTTCCATCAGTTACAAAGAACATCTTCCAAACTTAATTAAACTCATCCCAGAATTTGAAACCTAAAACTGCCAGAAAAGAACAGCTTTAGCTTCTCTGATTACTGGTTCCCTAACTCAAGTCTATTCCCTACATGTTGTAAGACACTGTGTGAGACGGTACCCACCCCCACGTCTTCGGTGTTTTATGGTCGTGGGCAACACAAGGAAGCGGAAAAACTACCAGGTTACAATTCTAGAGGACGAAATTGGATCAAGCATCACCTTTAAATAACCCAGGATAACCATGCTTTCCTTTCCAATGATTTACATTTACCTGCTTCATTATTCGCTTCTCGTCTGCAGGTTAGATTTTCTGTTTGCATGACACAGGGCTCCGCAACGGCTCTAAGACAGCACCCTTATCTAGAAAGACGCACCATGATTCTAACGTGGTTCAGACAGAGCTAACAGGTAACTGTCTCGGAGCATACGACCAAACAATGCTTCAGATAAATAAACACATTTCTTTGGAAGGGGAAAACATTTTTTTCAAGTGGCTTACTGTGGCCTTGAGGCTTCGGCCTGGTCCGTCTGCAGTTTTTCTCCTCCTTCCACTTCCATCGTACAGTAGACAATTCGATTGGGAGCAACGGACTTCAAACCTTGCACTTCCATTATGACAATCTAAAGATACAAAAAGAATTGAGATGATGCATCAGATTGGCCGTCTTTAACCATCTAGAAACATAGTGACACTGACTACAATTAGAATCACTAATGGGGTGCTCGTTTCGGCAGCACATATACTAAAATTGGAACGATACAGAGAAGATTAGCATGGCCCCTGCGCAAGGATGACATGCAAATTCGTGAAGCGTTCCATATTTAAAAAAGAAAAAAAAAGAATCACTAATGGGTAAAATTATCTGGTGACACCGATGATATCTTATCTTCCGTAGATCTACCTGCATTCACGTAGGCAGAGGAAATAGCACTTTGAGGAAGTATAGTATTGAAGGAATATCTCCTGCCAGCTTATGAAAGTAAGGCTGAAATCTCTAAATGTAAGCCCTACTGAATCGAGGTGTAAATGCAGATCCTTAAAGGTCAAGCAGAAGTAAAGTAGATTCACCCATGAAAATGGGGTGAATGTGCTAAAAGCAGTGCAGGTTGGTTTCACATTAAATGAAACACTATTTATGAATGGTGCACATCATCATCACAACTCGTGGTCAACAGTATGTGACATCATCAGAATTTTCTGCAGTTACTTACTTTAGATGACAATATTTATAAAACAATATTATAGAAAATGTGTATCTTATTATGAAATATGGAAAATAGGATTTGCCAATGAATATCTTACCACTAACTTGGCAAGGAAAAAAAAATGACATTTCCATCCACTAAAGGTACATGCTAACTCAGTGTAGTGCACCAAGAATGGGTAGAAAGACTGATATGGTTTCTATATCTATAAACTCCTGGAAAAATGGTAAACAAATATTTTTCAAGTGGGCTTTTCACATTCATATAAATAGCTATTGATTTTAAAATACTGTAACCTAATATTTTCACTGGGTGTACACATAAACAAGTTTTATTAAGTACTTTTTGTAATTTTTTTCCCAATCAAAACTTGCATCTTCATTCCTAAGTTCTTGAAACTCATGAAATATATTCAATGGCATTTTTATAACACGCTCATTCACGTCTTCACTGATCTCATGGTATACTTGCACAAACAAGGCTAACAGCATTCATGCTATGCAGCTACCAAAACAGCCATTAGAAATATCATCATATCATTATGTATTGATCACGTAATACATTATCAGAGTCACTACACTTTTCACTAAGTCGTGATATGAATCTTGAGGCCAAAGGTCTCAGAGAAGCCATCTCAAAACCACTCTGCCTTCCACTCTTCAGCACAACAGAAGGGCTATGCTCGTAAATACAAACGGCTATTTTTTCTTAAAAATGAGAAACTAATCACCAAAAAAAGAAATGCCAACCCCAGAACCATTTTCCTGCCTGAAGCAAGATTTCTGTCATTTTATTGCACTGAGATGCATACCAGGGTATGAGTTAAGAAAAGGACCTAACAGAAAAGAGAGTAAGAACAAATGGAGAACAGTAACACCTCTCCTCGCTGCTCTAATACACTCAAGGAAGTTAGAGAAAAGCACTTGGTTTTGTGGAGGGTAAGTAAAAGGAGATATATAGTCTTAATAAATCAACTTGTAAATAAATAAATAAATAAATAAATAAACAAACTTGTTAGTCATTTTGAAACTCATTAAATCCTTATACAAATAAAATGAAGCAAAAGCTGAGGCAAATGAAATACATCAACCATATCAATGAAAAATGGATTCCACATGGACTTATTTAGCAACATGACCCAAATTTTTCTTTTTAAAAATTTTATTTATTTATTCATGAGAGACACAGAGAGAGAGAGAGAGAGGCAGAGACCCAGGCAGAGGGAGAAGCAGGCTCCCTGCAGGGAGCCCGACGTGGGACTTGATCCCGGGACCCTGAGGTCACGACCTGAGCCAAAAGCAGATGCTCAACCACTGAGCCACCCAGGCGTCTGACCCAAATGACTTCTTAATAAAATCTTTTAAGGTCACTTGAAACATACGAAGCAACAGAACTGTGTACACATAATAAATGTAGAGATCTTTTGATTCCTATTTGGGAACATGTTACTTGCACTGCATCTCTTCCTATCGTGTGCTCAACAGTCAAAGTGCAAGGGAGAAGAAGGGAAGCATCTGCTTACCACTATTCCTGTCACCTCCACCACAAGCTACTGTAAACAGGACCTCCTGAAACACACAACTTGTGAAACAGTTTTCTGTTCCAAAAAACAATACTCCCATCTGTGCTGGGAATGTTTTATTCTGCAGAACTGCCACTTTCAAAGGAAGTTAACTTCTGTTCTGAATCCATACATATAAATAAAACAACAAAATTCTACAGATCTGATTTCCAAAAGGAATTTTTAAAAAATGCAGCTAGTCTCAATCATTAATGACAAAGACAGCCCAGAATTCCATGGACCATCAGCTGACCTAATTTAGGCAATGGCTTCGACCAATTCCCCCACAAAACTTGATTATGGAACCATGGAAAATAAAACCAGTCTGAATTCCATCTTGTCTTCCCCAATCTCTCTGTGACGGATATAATAAAGACAAAATATACAGAGTTATTATAGAAGCAGAAAGAAGGGAGGCGTGTACAAAATACAAATCTTGGTAGCATACTTCTGCACGCAGCATCATCCTGAGTTACACAGCGCTCGGCCACCTGCAGGTTTGAGAAAACGAAGCTAGGCGGTATTTGGAGACCTCGTACTGCCAGACAAAGAAGTTGTCTGCCAGCCTAATGCCAATGAAAACTGAAAATCAACTGCACTCGTGCCAGTGACACTACTTCTCCTACAACATGCACACTCAGCTTCATAGATTAACAGCCGTCGTCCTCCTCTCTTGAATACTTAATGTACCGTTGGATGGCTTACGGTTCTGTGGGTTAGCTTCCGTCTTGCCTTACTATTCCCTCTGAAGGCTTCCTGAATAGAGAGACCTAAAAGTAATTGCTGCCTTTTTCTTTTTTGTAACTGCTGCTTTTTGGATATCAAAGTTCCCAGTTCAATCAATATTTATCAAGTCAACTATGCCAGGCAGTGTTTTAGGCTCTTGTGATACCTCAGTAAACAAGACGAGACCTTAACTTCCTGTAGCTTACATGTTAATAGAATGCACCAGGTAGTGAACAATAAACATAACAACTGAATTATGTGTTAAGTGGTAAAGAGCTGTGGCAAAAATTCAGCCAGACAAGAGAACAAACGGTACAGAGAGAGGAGAGAGCAGTCCGTGGCAGTCATAAAGAGGTGATAAAGCTCAGCAGTTTTTCAGATCTGCACGTACTCCTTAGACATCACTTCTTAAGAAACTTTACCCATTGGATGCAGTCTAAGCCTGGCTGATGAAACGTGAGACCCTAAAACTGGATTAACTGCTTGCCTTCAGAACTTTCTGAGGTTGAGGAGCAAGCCTCGGATAACTGGCCAGGGGTAATTACTGGGTTTAACGGGGTGGAGATCGGAGGCCCTGGGGATGGCGGGGCCCTAGTCTATCCTCCCCCGTGTCCACAGGTGAACACTGTGTAGGCTGCACCAGGTATGACTTCATTTTGCTGTTGGACACACACTCCTATTCATAATCCTGGGGTACATCGTGGAAAACATCTCTGAGATGCTGTGCAAGGAAAATATCTGCCTTATATAGACAGGGCAACAGAGGACCATCAAAACAGGGTTATAAACAGGCAGCTCCTCAGGCCATGCAAAATGGAGGTTTAATTCCTATTCTCCCCTTAACATGATTTTATTGTTAACTGAGCAGCCCTGTTTAATATACTGGCAATAAAGTATGGAATAATTCACAGTTTTACAAGCATGATTTTATTTTCAAAAGGGAAGGGAGTTCATAAAAGCCAGCTATTTACAACTTTTGTTTAAGAATTTTTAAATACAGAAAAGAGAAGGTGTTCTGAATGATTTCCAGTTCTGCATGATAGGTTTACACATGATAAAAAAATAATCTGCATTACAAATTACACTATAATCAAGTAACTGATTATATTTTGTACAAAGCCTTAAGAGGAAAAGAAAAGCAATGTGGCACTTTATATCTTGGTGAGTAGGAAAACAGACAGGAAAGAGAAGACAATTGTACAGGTAAGATACTGTGTAGTTTCCCATTAAATATCTCCTTAAGGTATTGAAGAGATTGAGGAGAAACCCAGTAATGGTAAAATCAGTAGGAAACCCCAGAAAAGAGTCTTGAGTCAGATGAAAACCTATTTCCAACTCTCAAAGTAAATTTAATCTATTAAACTACAAAGAAATCATTAGCCTGGCAGTTAAGAAAGAGAAGGCAGCTGGCTTATCCTTAGGTCTGAATTTATCTTTGAGTTGAGTAAGCTCAGGAAAGAAGCAAAGCACACATTTGCTTTTTCTGCCACAAACTAATAAGCAAGCTAAGAGTAACAAGTATCAACAAAGAAATTTAAGATGGTACCTCCTGAGACTCCATGTACTTTCCTCGGTCCACCTACAAATTTAAATAGCAGTAGTGGGCTCCAGCAAAGGAAGATTTAACAATGCAAGGAAGGAATTGCAAGCTTTAGGTTTTGAGAGTGCTGTAAATTTAAGCTTGATGTGGCAAGTATGTGTTGTGCTGTGTATAAAGGCATAACCACATACAGGGATCAGCCCAAACACAAACATTAGCAACGAGAAAACAGTGCCATGGAAAACCTCAACGGGGGCTGTGGTAAGAGTCTGCATCAACATCTGCTTCCCAGTGAATGACCTGCATACGAAGGATAAAACTCTGCCGTCTTCGGGATCACAATTCTAAACGCATGACATTGGTTCCTGTTCTTCATAGTAGGTACTGTAGCTATCAGGAGACTGAACATCCTGGAAAGGAAGAACTGTCCTATCATCTATCTGCACCCAATATCGTGTTGCAAAGCTAGCCGGTGTGATTCGATTCTAGAAAAACACCATAGGTGAGGCAGATTGAAAACAAAGCAAACCAAAAGCCTGAAAGCAATTCCCAAATCACAGAGCATTCAATTATGTGTCTAACTCCTGGCTCCACCCGATGTGCTCTGGTGCTTACTTTATCCATGAACTTACATCAGCCCAGTGGGCATAAAGACAACTTGTCTCAAAACTTATTTTTTAATCCTAGAACTGCTATTATGTTTAAAGCACAATTTGCATTGATTTGCATTCACAACCTGATTGTCTAGCAAATGAAGAATAATATGACTCCTTCAAAATAGATCACACTGCTTTTAAATTCAAAACGTTACCACGAAGGTCAGCACAGCTTACTTTGCAGTCCCATTTATGCTGTCAGAGGCGTGGGGTGAAGTCACTTACCTCTAAGGTGAATGACAGCACCACGTCCGACTTCGACAGCTGAATCTCATTCTCATCGCCTATGTCCAAAAATGCAGAATTCTGTGAACGCTTTAACTTCTGTAATTTAAATTCTGGACCACCTTTTGAAACTGGAAGACTTTCCAAGTTGGCCATTAGCAGATTCACCGAAGACCGCAACTCTTCTATATACATACTCTCCATTTCTTTTGCTATAAACTTGGGGAAGTTTCTTTCCTTGAAAACAAATTTTAAAATAACAATGTTACAAAAGTCATATTTCAATTCTATCATAGAAGGTTATACAATGTGTAAGTCTGCTGTCTTAGAAATTGTGATGCTCAATATAAATGTGTCTACCCAATACTTGAGTCTCCAAGCTTTAAAGTCATCAGGCTTTGGTAATTTTGATTATTTCTAAGAGTACCTTATATCTTTTTCAAAATAATTATGGTACAAATTGAGTAACATTTTCACATTAACTTTATTTTTGATAATGTACTTGTTAAGGAAAAACTGAAAACCTACATGGAAGAAAATTCGGGGTCTAGATACATCTTAATTAGCCACTGTTAACTTTGAAATGCTTGGGGTAAACTGGTCGGTAAGAAAAATGTTCAGCATACACTGTGGTACCTCTTAGGAAACAAACATTTTATTCATCTTTCTTACCTCAGATATGTATTGTTAAGAGAATATCCCTTTTTATAAGCATTCAAATTAAAAACCACATAATAGCCATATAATGATATTTCTAAAATTTATTTTCACATCACACAAATATGACCAGACCCCTTATGACTATAAAATCAGTTTTCTAGTAAAGATTTAGAAAACTTTAAATTTAATACAAAAGGCCAATTTATGAATAAAGTTGCACATAAAGAATAACTAGAAATTTAGATGACTAATTTCCTTTTTGCGTTAAGTGAGCACTGCCATTTGATCCTTAGATCTCTGCAATCAGATGTCAGCTTCTTTCACTCAATGAAAAGGACATTCCAAATACTTGTATTTTAAAAGATCGGCATATATGGCCAAACTGCCCTTCGAGAAGAGGACACCCATTTATATTCCTACAAACAGCAAAAGGAGGCTTCCTCTCGCTATTGGCTCCTTCTTAATCTTTGACAACCTGGCCTCAGCTCTTCCCTTAAAAACAGGTGACAGCTCTACGAAGTACGACGTGACATGGCGACAACCGTACAAGGCTGGCTGGGAATGCGAGCAGCCACCTTTCCGCCGGTGGCGGTGGCGTACTGCTCTAGAAAGCTCTGTGCCTTTCCAGCTCCCTGGACGTCATCCGAAGCGTAGCCTGAGGGATCCCCATCCTGGGACCAGAACCCATCCGTGCTGCTCTCGTCAGCCTGCACCCAGCCTGACTCGCTTGCACCATTTGCCCAGGGGATGGAGAGCAACATCTGGCACCGCTTCGCAGATCACTCCCAGAGCCTCAGGCCACCTGTTTTTCCTCTTCACCCAAACATAACTGTCATCTATTTCTTTTAACATAATTTGCATATAATCAATATTAAAATTGCATATTTATTGTCACACAGTAATTAAGTAACCACATTCATATTTTTTTAGCATTTTATTATTTATTCATAAGAGACACAGAGAGAGGCAGAGACACAGGCAGAGGGAGAAGCAGGCTCCCTGCAGGGAGCCCAATGCAGGACTCGATCCCAGGACCCCGGGGTCATGCCCTGGGCATACTTAACTTTCTTAAGGAAGATTCTTAAGTATCCTTTTAACATTCTTGTATAGTTTGAAGCAACATTCTAGAAGAGTGAGGAAATATATTCAACTATTCAGTTACAGAATACCTCAACTATGAGGGAATGTTCTGGAATGGTTTCTCAGTACAGAGAAAAGAAGGGAAAAAAAACAAGCAGAATAAGCCGTAAAAAGATTTTTAGGGATCCCTGGGGGGCTCAGCGGTTGAGCACCTGCCTTTGGCTCAGGGCGTGATCCCAGGGTCCCGGGATCAAGTCCTGCATCAGCTCCCTGCACGGAGCCTATTTCTCCCTCTGCCTGTGTCTCTCTCTCTGTCTCTCTCTCTGTGTGCTTCTCTCATGATTAAATAAATAAAATCTTAAAAAAAAAAAAAAGATTTTTCTATGTATGCACTGACTTTAAAAGCTGTTATGAGAAGTATCCAAAACTCAGAAATAAGGCAAAAAGGTGAAGGCCGGGTCCTTTCTATGCCCTACAGGGGCAAAGGGCATCCAAAGGTCATCTGAGGAAATACACTTAGTAACTTACTATTTATTGGTTTAAGGTCCAAGACGGTGAGCTTATGCATTACCTTACAGAATTTTGTCTGGAAGAGATTCATGTGTGCCTGAGTTTAAAACCTTGTTGGAAATTGACCACTTTTATTTTTATTTTATTTTTTATTCTTTAAAAGATTTTATTTATTCATTCATGAGAGACAGAGAGAGAGAGAGCGAGGCAGAGACACAGGCAGAGGGAGAAGCAGGCTCCATGCAGGAGCCCAACGTGGGACACGATCCCGGGTCTCCAGGATCAGGCCCTGGGCTGAAGGCGGTGCTAAACCGCTGAGCCCTCTGGGCTGCCCAAGAAATTGACCACTTTTAGATCTCATCCATGAATCTTATTTTAACTTTGCCTAAAAACATCACTTTTGATATATACTCCTTGCATTAGTTTTAACATGTAACTGGTTTGCTCATTCATTATGCACTGAATGAAATTACTGTGTGTTCATTTCGTATTTGCAGGATTCATAATTTTCCCTTTTAAAAAATTTTACTTTAGCAAAGCAAAAGAAAATCATGTTTGAAACTCTGGATGGCCAATTTTCTTTTTCTCAAATTTTTAAGGTGTCATCTTATGGAAAACTTAGCATTAGCAAAAACCCAATTTTTATTTAGCTTTTAGTTAAAAACAGATCATTCACTATCATTTTTCAAGGAGGAGACAGTCACCAAAATTGACTGTCTTATCAACATTTTCCAACTTTTCAAGAAATACACTCTCCTTGATTTTTTTTTCTCTTTGGGGGAAAAGAGAGATAACTCTGTTTTAAAGCTCTGAGGTTTATTAATAGTATTTTATCAACTTTATTTAGCCGGCTTATGTCGTTTCTCTCTTGGAAACAAAAATCAACTGTACTTCAGGCAACCATACATGTTGAATTTAATCTTTTAAATTAGAACAGAATCAGAAGTGGGTTATTCTCTAGTTTAACTGTGAGTCTTTCTTATACACCAGGGTTTAAATGTTCTAATTTACTCGCTCATTAGAGGCCCTAAGACATCATACACATGAAAATGTTTGCTCTACAAAAAAATTCTCAGTATTCAAATCTAGTCCCTTTTTAAGTGCTCCTAATATTCCAGTAGATGAAGCCTGGGCCAGATTGGTAGGTGGAGGATGGGGACAGCTGTCAGATTCTAGAAATACTTTGAAGGCAGATGCAAATGGATCTCCTAATAAATTTATCATGAGGCACGAGAAAAAGAAGGAGTCAGAGATGATTCAAGTTTCTTCTGGTGTAACGTTCAAGACAGTGCCGCCAGGAACTGGCCTACCCTGAGCACTTACCTGGCCGTGCTGAGCACCCTCCCCTTCTCCTACACTCCCGGTTCACCTTGCCTTTATTCTCCCAATAGCAAATGATCTCCTCCATAACTCAGTTACACGAACACTTACTGCTTATCGTGGGGCTCTTCAAATGCAAGCTGCACCAGGGCATGGCAGGAGTATGTTTGTCAGGCTTTAGCCCAAGACAACTACACGTTTGTCTGGATGAATCCCAGGTGCCTACCACGTTACGTTGCCTGATTATTTTAGGAGGCCTTCAATAAGCACTTACCTCATGAATTTATGGATAGAAAAATTCAGGCTTCAGAAAGTTAAATAAACTTGCCTAATGCTCTATATCTAGGAAACAGCAGTCATGGATTTGCCTACAGGTTTTTCCGGCCCAGTCCACATTTTTCCTGCTACTTTCTAATAATTATGGCATGGCAAAAGCATTAAAGCCAGTATTTCTATCCTTTGAAATAGATTTCTGCCCTGGGGTTTTGTTGTTGTTATATCGTGCTGTGAAGTATGGTAGGAGGGGTTACCGATCACCAATGATTGTTAATGGACCATACTTCTGGATTTATCAGACTGAAGGCTCTGGAGTCAAAGACCAGGGTTTGAGGCCAGCCTCCACGATATTATTAGTTCCGTAATCTTCAAGTCAGTAATCTTCCCTAAATCTCAGTCTCCTCATCTATACAATGAACTCATTGTTCTCATCTCCACTTCTGGGTTCGTAAGATCATTGTAGAAATACAATGCAACAAGGTCAGTAAATTCCAATTAGCTTTATGAATATTTTATGACGGTGGCTTACAATTGGTGAAATTGAATCAGAAAGCAATTAAACATTAACTAAAGGCATCTTATTTTTGGTGGCTTTTTCTCCTTCCAATTCCATTGGCTTCACTGCTCTCTCTACACTTTTTCAAACGTATCAATGTCTGTAATGAAACCAGTGGGTGCTATCTCTGTGGGTGCTCACTGACCCTCTCCCTTTAAGCCCCGAGGTTATAAACCCACATTCTCCTCCCAAGCATAAACATGAGACACACAAGGCTCTCCCTCCTGTTTCATACCCCTCTAGAAATTGATCTACACTTCATTCTAAAGCATCACATCTCTAGCCAGGCCCCTAGAGAAGCAAATCCAACTCATGACCATATGCACAGGCTCAGTGTACCCATATCTACATACACCGAGGCAATCTACAAATGTGGATCACAGGTCCAGAGTCCTGCCCTGCAGAGTCTGGAACACCCCAGTTTCAGGTCTTCAAGAAAAGCTAATGGCTTTCCAGCCAGTTTTCCATTTCAGCTAAAGGTTTTGGGGGTTTTTCTCTCTAAAGCTTCCAAATAGCCTTCACCTTCTTGATTTCCATCCTATGAACTCAACATTTGAGTCTTCAAAATGATGTATTACCTCTCCAGATATCCCGAGGATAGTAACGAGACATGTTGCCCTTTTAACCACTGTCCTTTGTATGAATCACCTCTTTAGCCCCTATTTACAGCATCCTATGTTTTCAAACATCTGGAGACTCCCTGTAGTCTGTCTCTGGCTTGGTTCTTACAACTTACTGTCACTTCTGCTACCCAAATTGTCTTAATTTTCTCAACTTCCCTGTTTATCTCCAACTTCTCAACAATTTCCCTACTTTTTAATAGACTTTTAGATAACACAGAATTAGCATTCTTAAAACTTACACATTATTCATAAATGCACTTTTCTTTGCAAAAACAAAAACATTTCACTTGTTAAAATCAGCATGGGATGTATCTTCTTCTCAAGTGCTGGAAAAGTCCACTATCTTGATTTGGGAGGTGGTTAACACGGATCATGTACACATTCACTCACTGAGCTGTAAACTAAATATTTGTAGGTTTTACTGAGCACATTATACCTAAATCTTAAAGAAATGAAGAAAACTCAATAGGGAGGATTCTTTGAAAAGATGGAGGATGCTAAAGGAAGAGTTTATCTCCAAATATTCAAAGTTTTGATTAGCAGAAGGGAAAAAAGGAAAAACAAAACACCGTATTACAGATCTATTAGGAAAAACTAAGTTTTCTTTTACTATTAATAAATTAATACATCAATTTACTAAAGAATGATGCTGATAATGAAGTTTCTTATCCTCTAAGAAATCTTAAGTATTAAAAAGAAATTAATGGTTTTTGTTTGAACTTACTCCTGTTACATAGAAACACAGCAACTGCATGAATAAAATCATATTGAACACACTACCTGTGAGACTCTTTTACTACAAACTTCAAGTTAGATTTTTCACCCATTCAGATATTAGTTGACTCCACAACATGCCAAGCACCATGTTCAATATCTTGGACTCTGATTTTGCACGGACAATGTTTCACTTCCCTGATTAGGTTACATTAAGCACAGTATTAAAATTCTTCTAAATCTGGCCTTTTGCGAAATTTAGGCATTGCTTTCATAATAATCTACTAAGTTACTGAATTTAAACATGTCCTGTGTATCAGGAAGGATATGTAAAACAGGTAATATGCTCCATTTACATACTATGCACTCAGATATTTGGGCCTAATAAGTATGCACACAGAGAAGATGATAAACTGATACCATCTATACAGAACTTTTTCAGCTCACAGAAATAGGAGTAAAAAGAAAAGAGATACAGTTTGTCAAAGTTAATAATTTACCTTTGCCATTTTCTCTGCCAATTGCAAACGACCATCAAGTTCCCTTCTGATCTGGGCTGCTTGTTCATCTGCATTATCCAGCTTTAAGAGAGAAATAACACATATGTGATTACTTAATGACAGTGACCTACAGATTAAAGCAAAGACTTAAGGACTCAATTTTTGTTTTTAATAAATTCTCTCAGCTACCTATTGAGAACACAGAATGGCATTTAATTAGATTGGCAGTCCAGTTAAATTTCTTAGGCACTTTTCATTTTGGTTTTGTTCACAAAAGAAGTTATTAAATTGCTAAGGTTAATTGCTCAGTTTACCCAAAATCTAATTATGATAATTTCTTGTCCAACCTGTCCACAACAACTCTAAACCAGGAAGTCCTTGTTTCGTTGAAATTACATTAAATTGTCCTTAAGCTTATTCAGCCCATCCTTCTGTCTTTGTGAAGGTCAGTCCTAAGTAGTTCTAGAGATAAATATCTTGTTTTGTGCTTTCAAATTTCCAGAGTGGTGAGATACTGAGTCATGCTTTACTTCTTTGTCCTTTCAAAAAATAATCCCTTCAAAAAAAAATATTCCCTTCATTTTTATAACAAGTTGGTGCTAAACTGTGAAGCTACCATTTGATTGACAGATAAGAACTTCCAACCATTTAAATCTTCATATTCTCCTCATTCCAGTATCAATAGACTCACAAAGAAAAGAAACTCTTCCACTCTCTTACAGATTGGCACCACATTAGAATTCCATTCTCCTGTGCTAAATTTGACTGAAAGCAAGAAAAATGTGAATCATCAATTTTAAAGTTATTTACATGGAAAATGACTTTCACTTATCCAGTGAAATAATCCTTTTCTTATACAGTTTCTTTAAACTTTTCCTCATGATTCCCTTTTTCCCTAATTATCCACAATCCATTTCCTGTATTAGTTCATTATAAAATGTGCTAATTCGAGGCAGTCCTATGAGCCAGTGAGAGGCACTGGGTGAGCTACAGACACTCCTCTCGACTTTAATTGCTTCTCCTTTCCTACTTCCATCATTTAGAAACCTGGAACACACCATACAACTTCAGGTCCACCTGAAGCCTGGATTAGTATTGAATACAACATTGAACACACAGGAGAATAAGGATTGACTTTTCTATTTGCTGAAGAACTACAAACTGACCAGATTACATTCCTTAAAGCAGCTTTAAAAAAAAAATGCCTGAAAAAGATGAGTAGGGTCAACGCAGGTCAACAGGATGGTGTGGTCAGGACGCATATAAAGAGTCAAGAAAAGGGGAAGATGTTCCAGTAAGAGAGCACCAAGAGTTTGGAGGTGAGGTTAATAGTTGTGAAAATGATGGATACTGGGGGGCAGGGGAAGGTTCATGGGAAGTGGGGCTGGAAAGAGGCTAGCTACTTCATAAATACTCTTCACAGCCATGTTGGAGAGTCTGGAGTCGGTTCCTCAACCACAGGGATTCCTGGAAAATTTTTAAATGGGATTTTAGAAAGAACACTATGTCTCCAGCACAAACAACAGCTTAGAGGGACATAGGAAGTCTGATATTACTCATTAAAGAAACAGATCTGCTGTTATCTTCCTAGAAAAATGTTTCCAGGTAGATTTAAGAAATTAAATTCATTTCAAAACAAGTTTAAAAATAGTAAAGATTTTTTTAAAAAAAGATTTGAGGGTGAGCTAGTAGCATGCATGAGCGAGGGGGTGGGGAGAGGGCTCCATCCTGGGACCCTGGGTTCAAGACCTGAGCCCAAGGCAGATGTTTAACCAACTAAGCTATCCAGCTGCCTCCAGCCAAAATTTTCTTAAACTAAATTGCTGGTAAATAATTTTCTATGTCATCTATAGAACAAATGCAATTTCATTAATAGGATGCAAAGTCAAAGAAACAAAGTTTCTCTTCATTGTGCCCAAAGTCAAATGATTTACACTAAAAACTAACAAAATGGTTAAAAAATGTGTAGCGTGTCTGCTCTAGGAAACTGAAATCAAGGTCCTAAAAGCAAAAATTATGTGTAAGAGCTTGTAACTACATTATTTCAAATGGAATATGGAATATGTTCTCATATTTGCTTAAATTCTGATAAATATCTTTCCACAGAAAAATTAAAATGGTTACTTGCAAGTAAAGAGTTCTAATTTCACCAAGGAATAATATTTAACATCTTCAAATAAAAGGTCATAGTTCTTCAAACTTCACAAAATACTATTTAACATCTTCAGATATTTCTATCTTTGTATTAACAGCTCTTAATTTTGAGTGAAATTATTTGACTTACTCCTGGGTTTTGCAAGTATTTTCTTTATAAGAGACAGTTTTCTACTACTTCTAAAAAATATTAATACCCTAACTGCATTTGTCTGAAAAAATGTAGGCAGAGAAAAACAGAGCATCGCTCTACCACATGACCTTTTAATAGCCTTCTCTTAAAATTGTCAGAGATTAAAAGCTTACTAATTTTGGTGACTACTGGTGTCATTCTGTGAAACCAGAACTGCATACTTCCAAACACATTACAAAAAAAAGGAAGAGCTAATATAGTAAAGACAACGAATTTCTTTTATCTTTCTGTCATGTAACACTAGATAGAATTGAAAGAAGTAAATCAGTTAACTTTTTTTACATGTAAAAATATTAATGTTTCATTTATTTTAGGGGGATTTATTTATTATTTTAGAGAGACTATGTGTGTACATAAATAAGCAGTAGAGGAAGAAGAAGAGGGAGAGAGAATCTCTATCGGATTCCACTGAGCACATAGCTGGACACAGGGCTCAATGTCAGGACCCTGAGCATCACCACCTGAGCCAAAACCAAGAGTAGACACTTAATCCATGATACCACCCAGGCACCCCTTATTTTCCTGAGCATTTATTACTTTTTTTTTAATTAACTGAAAGCTTAAGATGATTTCATTTCCTTAAAAGGTGATGTGTCAATGGCAATTAGTTTCACGTGCAGTTATAAGGAATCGTGCCCGTTATACACTGCTAGTCTCCTCCAATGGCAGCATCTTACAAAAGCTGTCCTATTAGATCACAACCAGGATACAGACTTGGATATAATTAGCCATCTTATCCAGATTTTCTCGGTTTTATGCTTACTCATTGGTATTAACCTATCATTTATCTAAATTCATATATTCACCACTATCGTCAAAGAGGTGAGCGTGAGCATACGTGAGTGAGGGGAGGGACAGAGGGAGAGAGTCATCAGGCACACTCCCCACTGAGCACGAAGCCCAACGACGCGGGACCTTGAGGTCATGACCCATGCCTAAACCAAGAGTGGGACACCCAACCAACTGAGCCACCCAGGTGCCCCCAACAGTGCAGTTTCAATACTCTATATTGCTCTTTTATAACCACATCCACCTCCCTTCAGCCAATCCTCAGTTGGTTAGTTTTATTAATAATGTACTGCTTTTCACGATGTTTAAAAATAAATTCTAATAAGGCAAATGGATTTTCTTCTAATTTCCATTGTGAAACTGGAGATGTGCACCCATGGGAGGTTAACGTTTGTAAATATTGGATGGGGGCCTCGAACTTTTAATCCACATGTTACCACAGGGGTGATTTCTTCAAAGTACATGGCCACAAACAGCATCTACTCATTGACAATGCATCTATAGCTCCAACCCTTCACAAAATGTTGAGTTACATTTCCAACTGCTTATCACTGTTTTAATTTCCATGAAAATTAACAAGCCCCAAAATGCAATCCTGACTTCTAGCTCCCCAATCATTCCTTCCATGAATAATGCCATGTCCTATAAATAGCATATCTATTCAACCCAGCTGCCCAAAACCAAAACCTAGGTGTCATCTTGAAACTTTCTTATCCCTCACAGCCCATATCCAACCAATCCACAGTCATGTGAAGCCTAGATCACATTATTTAAGTTGAATAGAATTCAGGTACTCTGATGTCTCAGGCAGGGCTCTACTTTTTTTGTGGTGGAGGGTTTTCCTGACCACTTCAAGCATACCTCTTTCCATAAGAACAGCTGTACATAAGATTATGGTGAAAATAATGCTTTTTCTTTTCTGAACTCTCCAGAAAACTTGCGTTTTTACACCAGTTTCTCCACCTCCCTTGGAAGGAAGGAAGGAAGAAAGGAAGGAAGGAAGGAAGGAAGAAAAAAGAAAAGAAAAGAAGAAAAGCTTATACAGATGGTTTATAGATGTGAGACATCAGATTTTATTTTATTATTTTTTTTTTAATTTTTATTTATTTATGATAGTCACAGAGAGAGAGAGAGGCAGAGACACAGGCAGAGGGAGAAGCAGGCTCCATGCACTGGGAGCCTGATGTGGGATTCGATCCCGGGTCTCCAGGATCGCGCCCTGGGCCAAAGGCAAGCGCCAAACCACTGCGCCACCCAGGGATCCCGAGACATCAGATTTTAAAATGCTGGGTAACACATCTGTCTCCAGTACTTGATTTGGGTTATAAGATAAAGAAAATGGGATAAGTGGACTCTAGAGTTCATGGCAGGGTCCGGACACAAGCATCACTCTATGAGGACAACTTCATTTTTAATTTCATTTTCTTTTAATTCTTGATTTCAACACTTTGTGACAATATATTACTTACCTCACAGATGTCCTTTCCTGGATTAGAATATTTTCCAGGTCTTATAAAGAGAGTCATTCAACCCTGACCATAACAGATGCCCAAATGTATCTTTATTCTCTGCAATGCCCCTAGTACCTATTACATAGAGAGTTTTTAATTATCAATGGAAAATTATCAATATCAATTACCACTTCAAAATAAATTACTGCTTCAATTATCAAGGTATTTTTCTGAACTGGCAAATATTTAGTACAGAAAATGTACTTTTATTTTCCTTCTGTTCATTACAAAAAAAGTATTGTTTCCGTATTCAGAATCCTCTGTCACAGAATACTTTTCAGGTCTTTTTAAAAAGAATCAATCAATGGCCAGGACCATAACAGGTGCCCAAAGGTATCTTTATTCTCTGCAATTCCTCTAGTACCTATTACGCAAAGGATTTTCAATTATCAATTGAAAATTATAAATTTAAATTACCACTTCAAAATTGATTACCATATTCAAAAATCAATGGCCACTTCAATGATGAAAGTATTTCACTGTCTTGACAAATATTTAATACAGTAACATACTTTTATTTTCCTCCTGTTCTTTACACAAGGATTATATGGTTTCCACATTTAAAATTCTCTAGGCTAGGGAATTCTTAACCTGGACCTTTGGGAGTCTGAATCACTCAAGTTGTGAGCAACATTTTGTAGAGTTACGCATTTTTTCCTTTGAGGAATGGTTTGAATTTCATAGCTCAAAGGAGTGCCAACTCCGTAACTCGAAAGAGGTAAAGAACCTGCTATAGGGAAACTTTCAAGAAGCCTCTATTTCTTCTAGAAGAGGCTATGGGTCTCTTAAAACATAAACCATGGAAGGAGGTCACCTCAGACCTGCACATCATCAAGTTTACCCCTTACAGAGATTCATTAAATCTTTGTAAAGGGACACTTAGGCTCTTAACAGTGTTGGCAATGGTCCACAGTTACTCTATTTATTCTTTCTTACACCTACCACACAGCAATCACTGTGAAGGCTCTTCAGTAGCTACAAAAGTAGGGACATTCCAGGAGTTCATACTGTATATCAAAAATAGTGAAAACAGTACACAAAACAGGATATAATTGCCACAAGAAAGCTACTGATCAAGTGCTGTAAGAACTTAGCGATAGGGATCCCTGGGTGGTGCAGCAGTTTGGCGCCTGCCTTTGGCCCAGGGCGCGATCCTGGAGACCCGGGATCGAATCCCACGTCAGGCTCCCTGCATGGAGCCTGCTTCTCCCTCTGCCTGTATCTCTGCCTCTCTCTCTCTCTCTCTATCATGAATAAATAAATAAAATCTTTAAAAAAAAAAAAAAAGAACTTAGCGATAGAAGACATGTGTTTCCTGGCTGGTTGGCAACAGGATGGATTTGCAAAAATGGAAATACTAAAAAAAAAAAAAAAAAAATGGACTTAGAGTAGAGAAAATGCTGACCTGATGCAGCAGTCTACTGGTCTTCACTGGCAAATCTCCAACGCTAGACTTTCCTTGACACATTCCTCTCATTTCATTGGAAACAAACTCCATGAGGCCACAGGGATCAACAAATTTCCCTCTGTAAGACCCAAAGCCTGTGTAGACCCCAACCTTCTCACAGCTATGAAAATTTTAAACAGCATAAAAATAACTTTACTAAGTTTCACCCAACACCTCCATTTAACTTGTGATATCATTCTTCCAATGCTTTAAAAACTACAAATATCAAATACTTGAATTCATTAAATTTGCTCATATCTTAAAAAAAAAAGATCATTTATAAAAAGCATTTTTCACAGCACTGTTTAGCATCATTACCCTCTCTCATTAATCTATTCTCTAGAACCAGGATAACTGTATTAACATTGTCAAATCACTAAAAAAAGGAATTAATAGCTGTTTTTCCATAATGACGCCTTCATATGTGCTGACCCTACTCAATTATGTCCTCCTTTCTCCCACTGAAGAAATTAGTTTTTTCTCTGATATCACACTCCAATTATGGCATACCTCTTTTCAAACACATTATATCCTGCTATTTTCTTGTAATATTCATCTTTATTCTTTAGTATGAAAAATGAAAATAGACTAGGATTTGTTATATAAACTTGGTGTTTTCCCTGAGATTAATTGATATGCTGGTCCACTGTATTTATATTATCTATAAATCTAGTTATTTACAGATAATATATCATGAGAAGTAACTGGCACAAACCTAACACTGACTGCAAAAGAACACTCCAACCAACCCAATATCATATAGCTTTCTAGTGGCCCAGTGTTGGACCAAATATATATGGATTTTGCAAGAGAACGTAAAACCACTGATCAAAAGCTTTAAGTGTTACATTTACTTCATCAGTAAGTTGTGTTAATTCTCTACTTTATTACTCGAACCACACTTTATCATAAAAATAGAGCCTAACTCTACCCTACTAGCTCTGATGATCTCTGCTCTGTTTTCTGTGCTGCCTCCCCACTCCACATGCCTAAACACACACACACACACACACACACACACACACACACACCCTTGGCTATTCTGGACATCAGAATATCTCCAGCTATTTCTCAAAACAGTGTCATAAGTCCATACATACCACTAGTCTTCCTCTTGAGTTCCAGCTCTCCAACTGAAGGCAAGGCCTTTCCTTTCAGGTACCCACAATGCCCTCAAGCTAAAAGTGAACCTGTTCTTTATCATCCTCTCTTCAGCAAGGCTCCCTACTTCTACATATCATTCCTACTACCCTAGATCAGGCTACAATCTCAGAGAAGGGAGGGAGGAAAAGAAAAAGAAAGGAGATGAGGGATTAAATTAGCATGTGAATACGAATAAAAGGAATGATACCTGAGCACTTTAGCCTAGTATTCAGGCCCTCCCAAATTTTATTCCATTGTCTTGGATAATTCCATATTCATACAAATTAGTTTTGTTTAATGTTTACAAAGATGTTACATTTTCCCAGTCATGCATTTTGCTTGTGTTTCTTTTGCCTAGAACATTCTTAACTTACCTTTATTGTCTCGATCAATCTCAATCTGAAATTATCTACCCAATCCTTTAATAATAAAGCAGGTACTATCTGATGATCTTTTATAGTTTCCTTTTATTGCTAAACTTCAGATTATTTATGACCTCTACTTCAAATTGCAGTATATGTTCTTTGTCAGTTCACCCTACCCCACTGAAGAAGAGTAAAACAAATCCACCTCCAATAGTGGAATTCACATAACTGGTCTCAGTTTTAATCTAAATCTAAAGAATTAAAAAGTCCTTTGACCCTAACAACCCCTCCAAGCTGACGCATCTTCTGTGAGTCAATCTCCCTCAGAAAAACGAAATCCGATCCCTCCCTTTTTTTTTCTTGATCAAGAAAATGAGCCAACAACACTGTAACAAACTTTTTGTAGTTTCGTGCAACAACAGGCATAAGAAAATGAAGTTATTCCCATACCCTCAAGGGAAACACACTGCATATATGATGTTCAGGTAACATTACATCTGCTAGAGGCAGAGTATTTAAAGAATTCCCTTATTATATACTCCAGATTATATATTAAAAAAACCTGACTCAGAAATTGCAGTTTGGCCACAATCCTTGTAGAACAATTCTAACAGTATTTTTTTTATTTTAAATATTTTATTTATTTATTCATGAGATACACAGAGAGAGGAAGAGACACAGAGGGAGAAGCAGGCTCCCTGCGGGAGCCTGATGTGGGACTCGATTCCAGGACCCCGGAGTCACACCCTGAGCCAAAGGCAGATGCTCAACCGCTGAGCTACCCAGGCGTTAAAAATGCATTTTCCAGAAGGAAGAAGGAACATACTTATCTCAATATAATAAACCAGCCCACAGCTAACATCACTCTCAGTGGTGAAAGGTTAAAAGCTTTCTAAGATCAGGAATAACAACACAAGAGTGCCTACGCTCAGCATCACTATTCAAGATAATACTAAAAGTCCTAGCTAGAGCAACCATGCAAGAAAAATAAAAGGTATCAGAACTACAAAGAAGTATTATGGCCTATTTATAGAGAAAATGGTTCATGTTCAGAAAATCCTGATGACGCAAACAAAAAACTTTTAGATCTAATCAATGAATTCAGTAATTATAGGATACAAAATTAGTATACAGAAACCAGTAGCATGTCTATACACTAACAATAAATTTTCTGAAAAAGAAATAATACGCCATTAACAATAGCATCAAAAACAATAAAATGTTTAGGCAAAAATTTTACTAAAAAGGTGAAAGATCACTACTCTGAAAACTACAAGGCATTGATAGATAAAAGAAATCAAGAAAACATATAAATGGAAAGGTATCCCGTGTTCATGGACTGGAAGACCCTATAAAATTACAATGGCATTTATTTTTTTCAGAAGTAGAAAAAACACGTGAAATGTATATGGAACCACAAAAGACCCAGAAAAGTCAAAGAAATCCTGATAAATAACAGAAGCAGGAGCCATCACACTTCCTGATTTCAAGCTATACTATAGAGCTATAGTATCCACAAACAGTATGGTATTATCATAACAACATACACAAAGACACATGGAACAGATGTGAGAACCCAGAAATAAACCCAACTATGTACATTCAACTACTATTTGACAAGAGAGGGCAGCCTGGGGGGCCCAGCAGTTTAGCGCCGCTGTCAGCCCAGGGCGTGACCCTGGAGACCCAGGACTGAGTCCTGCATCGGGCTCCCTGCATGGAGCCTGCTTCTCCCTCTGCCTGTGTCTCTGCCTCTCTCACTGTGTCTTTTGTGAATACATAAATAAAATCTTTAAAAATAAAAAAATAATATTTGACAAGGGAGTCAAGAACACTCAATGGAGAAGAGACAATCTCTTTAATAAATGACGCTAGAATAATTAGATATTCACGTGTAAGAGAATGAAACTAGACCTATATCTTACACCCCTCACAAAATTTAACTCAAGGTGGGTTAAAGACTTAAATATAAGACCTGAAACCATGAAAATCCTAGTAGAAAACACAGAAATAAAAGCTCCTTGACCTGGGTCTTAGTAATGATTTTTTTTGGAAAAGCAACTAAATCAAACATAAACAAGTAGAACTATATATATATCACACTAAAAAGCTTCTGCTCAGCAAAAGAAACCATCAGCAAACTGAAAAGAAAATCTATGGAATGAAGAAATATTTTCAAAATACACAACTGTTCAGAGGTTAATACGCAAAATATATAAAGAATTCATATAAACCAAAAGCAAAAAAAAAAAAAAATCCCGTATTTTAAAAATGAACAAAGGACTTGAATAGATATGAAAAGGTGCTCAACTTCACAAGTCATTAAGGAAATGCGAATTAAAACTACAAAAAAAAAAAAAACAAAACTACAAAAATATCACCTTACTCCTATACAGTGGTCATCATCAAAATGACAAGAGATAACAAATGTTGGCGTGAATGTGGAGAAAAGGAAATCTGTGTGCACTGTTGGGGGGACTATAAATTGGTGCAGTCACTATGGAAAACAGTATGGAAGATCCTCAAAAAATTAAAGATAGAACCACCATATGGTCAGCAATTCTACTTCAGGGAATATATCCAAAGGAAATGAAAACACAAATTTGAAAAGATTATCTGCACCCCCATGTTCATAATTTACAACAGCCAGGACATGGAAACAACATAAATGTCCACTGATGATGAATGGATAAAGAAATTGTGGTGCATATATACACTGGGATACTATTCACCCATAAAAAGAGGAAATCCTATCATTTGTGACAGTAAGTATGGACTTTGGAGGCATTATGCTAAGTAGAATAAGGCAAAGAAAGATAAATACTGTATGATCTCACTTATGTGTATAATCTAAAAAACATTTTTTTTCATAGTTAAAAAAAAAACAAAACTCCCAGAAAGGGATCAGACTTGTGGTTACCAAAGGCAGGCAGGGAAAAGTGAGGGAAAAATGGAGGAAGGTGGCCACAAAGTCCAAACTTCCAGGCCGAAGATAAATAAGCACCAGGGATGTAATATGCAGCCTGAGGATACGCTGATGCTGCAGAATAGATGGGAAAAGTTGTTAAAAGAGTTCTCATCACAAGGAAGTAATTGTGTTCTTTATTGCACGTACATGAGAAGATGGAGGCTCCTAAACCTATGTGGTAATCACTTTACAACCTAAGTAAATCAAACTGTCACGCTGTACGTTTTAAACTTATATAGAGATATGGGTCGATTATTTTTCAATAGAAGTGGGGGGAAAAGTGTATTTCCCAAACCACACTTTCACTTGAATCCTAAAAAGTAGGG
Organism: Vulpes lagopus; assembly: GCF_018345385.1. Lineage (NCBI taxonomy): Eukaryota > Metazoa > Chordata > Mammalia > Carnivora > Canidae > Vulpes > Vulpes lagopus. The sequence goes on from NC_054836.1 coordinate 60,272,762, forward strand.
AAAAGATGAATAAGTTAATTAGATATAAAATTATTATATGTGAACTAAACTATATTAAATAATCAATCAAAATGTTCAAAACCCAGAACCTAAGAATTTAGCCTCAAACATAAAAACCATGGGACTTCAGTGGCCTGAAGACAATGTATGCATATTCTCTAAAATGGTAGATGGCAAAATTTTTAATCATCATGAAATCTTTCCTATTTCATTTGATATTAACATTTTATCTCCTGGGAGATAAAAGTAATGAATTACAAAAGTAATGAACTAATAATACTTTCAAGCAACTACTTACTAACTATACTCACCTCAATAAAATAGCTGAGTATACATTCACATTAATAATTAAATAAGGCTGAAATTGAGAGAGTTTAGCATTAGGTTAACACAGTATCAGGAACATTAAGGAACTTTGTCAGAGCGGATGAGAACTCTTGCCTCACCGAGGCTAAGACTATATTTACACAGCACCTACTACATGTAAGGGACTGTCCTACATGTTTTTATAAATACGATGGCATTTAAGCCTCAGAGCAACCCTACAGGATAGGTCATAACTTTATCCCATTCCAGCGATGGGAAATCTGAAGCACAGATTGCTTTAAGCAATTTTCCCAGGTCAAGGTCACACAGTTAATATGGGGCTAGGCAATCTGAGTGCAGGATTCAAGTTAACTGCATCACATCATTCCCAATGTCACACACTCAGTTTCCATTCTTTTGGTCACTTACTATCTAGAAGTACCCACAACAGGAAACACATTAAACAATACTGTCAAATTAATGGCACAAAGATTAATACCCTGTACTCAAGCCATGACAATGAAGTAGAAGAATTTATTATATATAAATATAATACAAAGTAGAAATATAATAGGCCTTTGGGTACTGATAAGTAATTGTAAATTCTTCCCTTTTTTCCTCATCCCCCAATATTCAAGAAAAAAGACTGGGGGCAGGAGCAGGGAAACATTTGTGGAAGTGGAATTTCTCTTGGGTCTTGAAGGAAGAAGGGGAGTCCCAAGTGAGGAGAATACCCTGAGACAAAATTAAAATCCAAGGGAATACAGGGAGTGATTCAGTTTACATGGAATATGGGATGGGGTATGTAAGGAGCCAGGCAGGTGGGCCAGATGGAACACTAAGAGGTATGAACTTCATTCTGTTGACAGACAGGAGGCACTTTTTTTCTATTCAAAGTTGGGTCATGATGAGAACTGGATGATGCTCCAATAATATTGACCTGGCAACAAAAAATATGTAGGGATGGAAGGGGGAAGCAGTTGAGAGATGACCACCTGCCCATAGGGGAGGTACTGATGTCTTGAGCTACGGCGATGCCCATGGAAATGAAAGAGATGATGCAGTATTGTGGAGAAACAGCAGGGCAGGTAACTGGGCTGGAAGACAGAAAAGGACTGACGGTTATGAGTCAGAAGGCTGAACATAAACGGAAGGAGAACCATATGGGGGATGAGAAAAATGGCATTTTGAACCTATTGTTTCTGAGAACTTTGAGGCTCATCAGTTGGCCCTGGGCTCCACTGAGGCAGCATGGAAAGAGAGGGCTGACCTACCTGAGAAGGGTAAAAGGCGGAGCTGCTCAAAATACACAGAGTGAGGTGGTTTTTTAAATCACTGCAGTATTTTTCCAGGGATCTAACTTAGTACAACAATCATGGTAGCATCTCCTTTCTCAAAACAGGGCGGAGAACCTATCTATATTTTTCAAACACTATTGCTACTCTTGGCACCAAACCGTATACAAAGTCACAACCCTCTGATGAGGATTCAGACTGAAATGTAAGCCTTATTAATCTGGAGAGCTTTGCATCAGAATCATGGAAACACTCACAAATAGAAAATGACATCATTTTAAACAGTGAACCATCATAAAGGCCTTTCTAGAAGTTTGTAACAAATAGCCAGAATCAATCAGTGCCAGCCATTACAGAAGGAAAATCTTACTAAGATAACGATCAGCTGGCCCTGCTCTAACATGATTAGGGTAAATGGAAATTTTTTTATAGTCTAAAGCAAAGAGGATTTAGGATATTATGAACTTGATAATCAGCTCAAAGCATTAAATATCACTGGGTACTCTTTGTGAGAATGTGTCAATCCCTTCTCCTCAGCCTTTTCAAATTGCTTTTTCTAAAAGTGAATTATAAAAACAGAGAAGTTGGTGTAACCGTCTACCAAAAGAAACAGGTGATACATTTTCTGGGCCACTCATTTCTAAAAGTCAAAGGAAAAAAAAAAGAAAGTCTGATGCTATGAGCTCGGCACATGGTAAGCACCCAACAAATTTAATAAAATGATTCAAAGTATTATATAGAAGGGATTCCTTGAATGTATATTGTTCTTTGCTACTGGTTGATCCCCTAGAGATTTTCCTGTTAATTCTGTTTTCTTACCTTCCTGGTTCTACTCTTCACGGACTCCAGGACGGTCAAGAGTGCCTTGTACCGTGACAGACTCAAGGATCACCGCTCTGTCACCTTGCCCGACCTCTGAGCAGCATGTGGCATAAACACCCTCCTCTGACATGTCTCCTCTTGGCTTCCCTGATGCCACACTCTGGTTTTTCTCCTACCTCACTGGCTCTGTCCCTTTTGTGCAGCCTCTAAATCCTGGTGTCCATGGGACTCTGTCCTGGATCCTGTATCTTCCTGATCTCCAGACTCTCCTAAAATGATCTCATGGTGTCCCCAGGCTTCAAATACTAACTTTCTCTAAATGATTCCAAATCTGTATGCCCAACCCTGACGACTCATTGGAATTTCAGATTTGCATACTCCACCACCTGCCATTTCCACATGGACATTCAGTATTTTCAGCGTGTACAAAACAGAAAGCCTGATTTCTCCCCCACCCTTCTCCATCCCAAAATGTTGTTCCTTGAGGACAGGGAATGCCACATATTGAAAGCCTACAACAATAGGACTACGATGAAAGAACACCCTAATCCAGATGCCCCATCAGACCACAGTTAACAAATGCTGCATCATATATCCAGTAACAAATAGAAAGATAGCTATTAAAGCATACTGTTTTCCATAAAAAGAGAGGGAGAGGGCTAGGCCATATTACTCAAAGTTCTAGAAAATGTTGGTCTACAGACCCACATGGACTCTCAGTCTCTGCCTGAGTTCGCAGACTTCCGTCTTTGACCCTGTCCAGACAAGCGGGTGTTCCAGTGCTCTGACCCAAGACAAAGTCCCCAGGTGTGGAGGGAGCCCAGCAGGATTCTGAGGCATGGATCCAAGAGGATGTGAAGGCAGACTCCGAGGTCGAATCCAGTAGTGTAGGAACTTTACAGGCAATGGAGAAACAAGACAGGACCACGGGCGGGGCGAGGAGCAGGGCCTGGAGATCACCTGAAGGGCTAACATGCAAGTCCTGAGCCACCCGTGTTTCAGTAATGCTGGGTCATGCCCCAGGGTGGGCGAGGCAGGGTACTGGTGATGGACAGTCTATCCTGCAGGCCCCAGAGAGGAGCCCCCAGAATCCCAACCTGTTCCGGTCCCGTCAGTACGGACAGCCTACCATGCTCTCTCGTCACAGTTCCCTCCAAGCTCACCCCACGAGCGTTCAGGCCCTTAACGTTCAAGGCCTGACTCGTGTTAGCCTCGTCTCCTGCTACAGCACACACAGGACAGGTCTTCCTAGCAGACTCCAGGACATTTCACTCTCCCCGGACCTCTGTAAAATGTTATTTTCCACCCGGCTGTTAGATTTCTACCCATCTTCTAAAATTCAGGGATGTGTGCCTTCTTAGAAGCTTCACGAAAGCTCCAAATGAAAATTAGGTTTTCCGTGCTACCACGTCAGCTCTTCTTCCTGGACACGCTGCTGGATGGTTTGAGGTCACCGGGGCATTACGGGTCCTCAATGGGCCCTCAGGCCAGGGCTCCCCAACCAAACCATGTGTCTTCATCAGCATAATGTATGAGACTTTTTGAAAATAGACAATGAGCCCCATTTCCACAAATGGTTTCACTTGGTCTGAGTTGTTTTTAAAGCTTCTCAGGTCATACTAATGTGTAGCCAGAGCAGAGCGCTGAAGAAGGCTGCGCAAACTACCCAATATTACATTAAACCACTGTCATCCACATGCTTACAATACGCCGCACATACGCCTTTAGTAACACACTTCCTAACTATACTGTTACATGTTTTATAGATCTGTTCTCCTCACCACGTGCAAATACTTTCAAAGAACCAAATCTTGTCATTTTTGCATTTTCCCTGCTGACATTTTTAAATCTCATTTTAATTTTGATCGAATATTTTCATGAACAATCATGAAAAAGATACAATTACTTATTACACTTAAAAACAAGGTATCCAATATGATCCCTTTTTATGAAAAGTTGAGAACAGGTCTTGAAGTATATTTAGCAAAAATACTTCCCCATCGCCCCCACTATTACTACTACAAAGATGCCTCATCTCTGAAGATTTCTGTTCTCTTAAAGATGGAAAAGTCTGCATAATACCCCATACCACTCTATAGGGAAGATCTGGGTAAAGAAAAATCTAAAAATAAATGCAAGGAATGTCTGAAGGTAGCCTATATTTGTGATCTAGTGATATTCAGGAAGAAGCAAAGCAAAACACTTTAGGAGAACTCTTATTTAGGAGTATCCTTATGTAGTTCTCTTACATACAGGCCAAAGGTAAAAAACCAAAATAATGCATAGTCAAATGAAGCCAAACTTACTGATAAGAATGTAATTTGATTTAATGTATTAAAATTATATCCACAAAATTTCCAATTTTTAGAGAAGAAACTGATTCAGTATTACCAATCAGATATTCAAATTTCACTTAAATGAAATCAGTCATCTCACTTATACCATGACACATTCATTTAAAAAAGTGAACCTATATATAAATATTAGGGCCATTCCAAATAACTCCAGAATTTAAAAAGTCAGGTATTATAAGAATTGACTCATTAAGATCTAAAACTTCTTCTTGCTGCATCCTGAAACATAACAATTGCCACTTAATGACATTTACTTGAATATTTTCTTCAAAGTTTTTAGCTTTAAAATTATCCAGATTTGAAAAATTTGACATCCTAATTGTCATTTCTACAGCTTTATTTTCTTAGTTTGAAAATGATTTTGTTATGAAATGTAACTGCCTCCCTAGGGTGTGCCTTTTATTTCTGCCAAAGTAGAGAAGTTATATTAAATAAAAAGTATTATCAAAGCACATTCTACTCTTGTAGAGAAAGAAAGAGGACAGTAGTGAAAGGCAAATAGCAATCGCCCCTGAGCATTCACGTTTCTTCCTCTTCTATTTTCCTTGGACATCCTGATGTAGGTCTTTGAGGGAAGACTCATAGTGAGGGGGCAAGAAACACAGCCACTGCCTAGATCTGATTTCCTTAAAACTCTGAAACCCAAAGTGCTTATACTCCAAAGCTAAAATTCCTAGACAAAGGGTATCATAAACCTGAACATTCCTTTTTTCTTTTTTTTTTTTTTTTTTTACAATTTATTTGAGAGCGAGCGTGTACAGATTAAGGGGGCTTGAGGGGAGGAGAAGAAGCAGACCCCCGCCCTCACGCTGACCAGGGTGCCTGACACGGGGCTCAATCCCAGGACTGAGATCATGACCTGAGCCAAGGGTAGATGCTCAACCAAACGAGCGACCGGGGTACCCCCGTGAACACTACTTTTTAACCATTTTGTCAATTATTCCTTCTTATCCCTTAAAATTCTCAACAGTTCCGTAGTATCACTCAGAATTCTTGTACTCGTCAGAACACAAGAAATTTCGGTGGAGGGAGATTTAGACGAAGATTTTAGCTAACTTTGCTTTGACTCTTGGGCAAATACGGGTGAGGTACTTTCTTCAGTTAATGGAATGAGATTATGAAAGATTAATGAAGGTGGCCGTGGGCAGAAAAGATGAGGATACAGATAGCTGTGAAGTTCAGTTGCTAATTCTCCTAAAGTACAAATAAACAAGAGGAGGAGAGTCACTGTTGATACAGGACTACGTACCCCACCGCACACACTTGGTCATGCGGGATTGGGTTGCTCTCCAGCTTGCGACACCTCAGTCTATATCTGCTCACTATCATCTCAGACCACAGCCCCGTCCCCTCCTCATACCCCAGCACCCACAGACTTGCCACTCCCCAGTGCCATGCTGTTTTGGACACTCTACGCGTGCTCATCCCTCCTCACAGAATACTTTCTTAGCATCTTACTCTGGTGTCTTCATGACACTCTTCCAATATTGTGTTCTCTTCAACCTCAAGACCACATAGCCAGGAATTCTCTACACCCCTGTGCCATTTACAACGGTGTTTTATTATTTTCTTTCCTCTTAAAATGAATCTAGCAAATAACTAGGTCTGGTCTCTCTGTTCCTATCACTCAATATACTGTTTGGCATGAACTTTCTTATGATACATATCTGTACATGAGTATAGAGATTGAGTTCACTGACTGACTTGAAACAATGTATTAGCCTTTGTCATTATTTTTAAATAATCTTTAATAACCTATTTCTGTTCAAAGGCAACTGATTACTAGTACCACTTAAGTAGCAGTGTTTTATTAAAAAATATGTGAAAGAATTTTTATTTAACTTAGGATCATAAAGTACATACCTTTAATATCAACTACCTTTGTTTCTTTAAAGCTGTAACTATATTTACCTGAAATTCACTACACTTCCTTAAAATTATCCTGAAATTAAACTTTTCACCAACAAATTTTGTTTGTTCTTCCTTTAGTCCTGTTACTTTACTGTATCTCTAATAGTCTGATTCAAATAAATCATGGTTAACAATTTCAGATTCTTATATTGTTATGTTGCTCATTTTAGAAGGAACTCCTTCCTTTTTTACCTAATACTTAGTTCTGTAAATGTGGAGCAATACTGACACATTACTCTGAAATCAAAGAATCCAAAGTGTGACAGGTAATTTTAAGAGCACAACAGCTAATCTATGAAATATGTGGATTGTTCTTATTCCTTTTTGGGGAAGGTAACATGTAATAATTTTTCTTTCAGTTATCCCTAATTTTTATAATTTAATTGTCATAACCTCTACAGTAGTGTTTAACTTTTACGCCTTAATTTTGATAATTAATAACTTCTTGGCTCTACTAATCAAAAGTCACATAAACACTTCTGCTTCTTCAGAAGACAGCATCCTGCTTTTCCCTTCCATTGACCCTACAGTTGTGGGATGACCGTTATGACCCCATTAGGCTCCTGCCGGCAGCAGGCAGCAGTTCTGACAAGGCTCCCTTCACATTCTGGTTTTTTCTTTCTTAAGTACCAGGGACTATCTGGCTGCTGCCATCCTGCACATCCTAGCAGAACAGCTCTCTATCCTGAGCTTCTGGCCTGAAGCAAGCACACATCCTTGAGATTTCCTAGGGGACCACTTACCAGCAAAAAAACCAAGGGACCAGCTAAGAGTAAACCACCACAGAAGAGTCACAGTAAGTCTCAAAGCCTTTCCTGAGATGCCAGGAACGTGGAGTAATTTCACTGCCCTACATCTGAAGCCAGGTTCCAACAGCTCAGCTAGCTTTAGGTCGTTTCTCTGATCCCCCTACTATTCCTCTTCTTAAACTATTTCTTGCCGGTCAAGAGCAGACTATTGTATGTGTTTTCTATCACCTTTTCTTCTCAAACCTCTGTTGACAGACAATGGAAGAACAAATAAGATATATATGCCCTTGAGAAAGAAAAAGACCATCTCAGCTGTTTTCTTAACCATCCATTTTCATAACTGCATTGATTTCATAAAATGATTGTTACTCCATAGTAAAACTCTTCCTTTATGATTTTTTGTATTTTTTTCAATCAATCAAAAAATAATCCGTAAGAGCTTTTCAAATCTCAGAACCAAAAAAAAGAAAGAAAGAAAAAAAAAAAAGGAATTGCAATTTGAGCTCAGACCTGTAAAGAGATTAAAGTTGTCACTCCCATTCTTAAAATAAAGAGCTCAACAAACTGAAAATCAATGATTTTTCTTGGACTTGTGAGAGAACTAAGATTGCATGGCAAATCACTAACCCAAACCCTGGATATCAAAACCAAATTGTGGTACAACACCAGGAGCAGAAGTCAGTGGAGGCCATAAAGAGTTAGACCACTTACTTGACTGGTCATTTACTAGAAGCTGAGTGCAGAGAGTTAGAAACTCCTGGGGCTAAAATCAGAAGGTAGTTGACCCCACCGAGCTCTCATGATAGGGATCCAAGAAAGATCCCCATGTGGACTTGCAGGAAGAAGAGAAGAAAAGCCACTGTTAAATGTCCCACATTCTTCTACATAACAGAGGGGGATGGAATTGTCCCAGCTGGACAGAGAAAAGGTTATCCTCTGCAGCCTTTTGCAGCCTTCTAATCTCTTCTACTGGGAGAAACAAACCCTAAGTGAACAAGGGGAGGGGGAAGGGCTTTCAAGAAAACAGACTAGGGATGATTCAGGCATGGAAGGGAGTAAGTCACATGGTGGAGAGGGACAGAAACATCCATGCAGGCTACAGCCCCCAGACAGAGGCCACGAAAAATCTGAGACCAGCGCCTACTTGCCAACACTCTGCCACAACACCAACACAGCCCCCGTTTAACAGCAGAAGATCAGAGCTGTATGACAGCCTTACTGACGACGAATACTTGGGGAAGCCTAAAGTCAAAAGAGGAGACAAAGACAAGGACGTTAGAAGAACTTGAAGCGTCTTGTACCCACAAACATTATAGCAAACATGAAACACAGCCTAACATCCAGTCAAGATTAACGTAAATCCTCATACTAAAGGCTAACATACCTCAGTTCTTATTATCTGATATAATAGCTCTGGCTTTTAACAAAAATGACAAAACATACCAAAAGAGAAAAAGACTGGAAAGACAAAGCAAGCACCCCAATGAGATTTACTGGTGATAGAGATATTATAATTTAAAAAGAAAAAAAGAAAGAAAGAAAAAAGAGAGAGAAAAGAAAAAAGAAAACGAAAAAAATGATTTAAATAATTTATACTAATATGTTAAGGGCTCTAGTGGAAAAAGTTAAAAACATGCAAGAACAGATGGGTAACGGAAGGAAGGAGATGGGAACTCTAAGACTCCAAGTAAAATGCTAGAGATCAGAAATGAAGACAGCCTTTGACTGGCTCATCAGCAGACCTGAGGATTTTGAGGGAGAGAATCAGTGAACTTGAAGAAAGGTCAACATAAACTTCCCAATCTCAAATGCAAAGTGGAAAAAAAATAGCCTAAAAAATTAAACAGACAAAAAGAACATCCCAGAATTGTGGGACAATATCAAATGGGGATGAATGACACAAATGCTCCTGCACTACCAAAAGATGGTGAGAATGGGACAGAAGGAAAACGTGAAGTGATCATGGCCAAGAATCTTCCAAATGGAATGACAGACACCAACCCACAGATCCAGAAAGCTCAGAGAATGCCAACCAAGAGAACCATAGAGCCTATCCCAAGACACATCATATTCAAACTCAGGAAAGTGAGACAAGGAATCAGAACACTGGAGTTTCAGACTTACCAGAAGACACACAAGCAAGAGAAGTGTGAGGTGAAAGCTGCAGAGTACTGAAAGAATAAAAAGCTAACTGATAACCCCATATCCAGTGAAATTATCCTTTAAATATGAAGGAAAAACAGACTTTCTCAAACAAAAACTGAGGAACTCATCACCAGTCATCCTGCCTTGCAACAGGTGTTAAAAGAAGTTTTTCAGAAAGATAGGGAAAATGACAGCAGTCAGAAACTTGGGTCTATATAAAGAAAGTGTAAGGAGAAGGGATCAAGGGAAGATATACAAATTTTTGTTTTGTTTTCTTAATATCTAAATATTAACTGTTTAAAGAAATAATAGTAATCATATACTGGATGACAAAAACATCAGGTAATGAAGGACAGAAATATCATTGAAATAAATGACAAATGTCACAAGCAATGGAAGGGAGGAGTTGGAAATTCTCTATTATGGGGCAACTGTACTACACTTGAAGCCTGAGAGTGTTATCTGAATGTGGACTTGAGCTTTTTAAAATGTAGATTTTTAAACCCTAGAGCCACCAATAAACAACCCCTAAACAAGCTCCAAAAAAAGAAAAAACAAGTAGCACATCAAAAGAAAATCCCACAAAATGGAATCACATAAAACGCTCAATTCAAATGTGAGAAGGCAGAAATGGGTGGGGGAAGAGGACAAAGGACAAATGCAAGGAAATGACCCAACACTTAAAAAGACTGTAGAATCTCAACCAACTATATTACTCTAAATATAAATAGTCTAAACACAGCCATTAAAAGACAGAGAATGTCTGAATGGATTAAAAAGAAAACCAAGAGGCAATTTTATGTTGTCTATAAGAAACCCACTTTCAAAATAAGGAATCATGGGGCAGCCCAGGTGGCTCAGGGGTTTGGCGCCACCTTCAGTTCAGAGTGTGATCCTAGAGAGCCGGGATCGATCCCACATCGGGCCCCCGGCATGGAGCCTGCTTCTCCCTCTGCCTGTGTCTCTGCCTCTCTCTCTCTCTGTGTATTCTCATGAATAAATAAATAAATCTTCAAAAAACAAAAGAAAACAAAATAAGGAATCAGATAGGTTAACAGTAAACAAATGGAGAAAGACACCAGCTACCTAGTCAAAAGAAAGCTGGAGTAGCTGTATTTGTTTAAAACAAAGCAGACTTCAGAAAAGATAAAATTATCAGGGATAAAGAGGGATTTTATACACCGATAAAGGAATTAATTACATAAAAGACAACAGTGATGCTATTATGAGAAAAAAAACCTGACAGGTCCACAGGATGTCATGATCCTGGAACACACAGCATAAATCCGAATGCATTTATAATAACTCATTTTGGAGGTCCATCTGCTTTATCAAACTTCACCATATGGAGATACGCAGAACAAATATTTTCATTTGCTCAGTTTGGTTTTCCCAACATCTAGCAAGTCGAAAACTTGAATACTTAATAAATACCTACCATATGTGTGAATCTGAATTTCACTATGTTATGTTCATCGATTTTTAACCATACAAGTGAGCCACTGTTCCATTAAAAATACAAAGGCCAGTTGCATTAATCTTTTAAAACTGAAGATTGAGGTTTTACAGTCATCCTCCACTATTTAGTAACTGCCTGGATTATTAACCATGAAAACAAGCATGATGAATGCATGAATTGTTCACAGGGTTAAGAGGCTTTACTATTAATTGTCAATTTATTCATTTGAAGTGACTCAGATGTTAGTAATGCAAAGCAAATGATATAAAAATGCAAAAATTAAGAGATTTGTGAAAAGATTAAAAATAGACGTAAATAATGTACATTATAGGAGTGTAACACCTAATGAAAGCATGAATTTCAAAATGCCTGAATTTTGTCTATTTAAATTGTATATTAGGGCATAGTTAAATAATTTATACCACTAAAATAAACAAAATGCAAATATCAAATGAATGTATTAGACAAATCTAGGGTCCAAAAATGAAGGACGTGGAACACATTTCATTCAATTTGTCCCACATAATGATCAGCATAACGACCAAAGAGAAAAATACTTTTTTCTTTCATCATCTCTAAATTACGTAGTACAGCAACATCTTCATTTCTATCTGGCTGGATTAAAGACATTGTGAGTCTCGATTACTTCTATAAAACTCAGAAGATGAGCAGAACTTTTTTTTTTTTTAAGATTTTATTTATTCATGAGAGAGGCAGAGACCCAGGCAGAGGGAGAAGCAGGCTCCTTGCAGGGAGCTCGATGTGGGACTCGATCCCGGGACCCCGGGGGGATCACAGCCTGGGCTGAAGGCTGACGCTCAACTGCTGAGCCCCTCAGGTGCCCTGAGCATAACTTTATAGAAAAAAAAAACAAAAAACTTATTTTTCACTCAGGAATATCTCTGTATTATAAATTATGCAGCTTCTTTAGATAATGTGGGAGCCAGGATATTTAACAAAAATCCCCTACCCCTGGACAAGCAGAGCAGGACTGACTCCATTGTGTGCTGCACCCGCCACCTCCTGTATGACCCCCACATGACCTGCTTATGGCTTAGGCGCTGCCCCACCCTAGTCGGAAACCCGCTCAGTGATAGGCCAGTTCAAGTAGAACTTTAGGGTAAAATGTAACTCAATCGGCCGCCTGCGTGTGGACCCACACGACTGTGCAACTTCCTGCCTATCCCACGGGCCACCGGCCCCTATAAAGCTGCCACGTGCTGCCTCTGAGTCTCGGGGTCCGAGTCCCTGCTCCGCCGTGTCGGTGCACTGGGACCCAGGCTCGAGCTTGGGAGCAAACCCTCGTGTGCCTGCATCGGTGTCGGCTCCTGGTGGTTTCCCGGGCACAACAGAAAACAGGATTTTCATTTCGTTCCTCCGCGCAGACCCCGCGCGCCGCGCAGACACCAAGCGGGACATCCTGCCGCCGGGCACGGCCGCGCTGACGCTGACGCTGACGCTGACGCCGGCTCCGGCTCCGGCTCCGACCGCACGAGCCTCCGGACGTCTCCCTCCGCCGCCGGCCCGTTAGGACTCACGTCCCCTCAGCGGCGCAGCGCCGGTGGCCGGTGGCGGGGGCCGGGGGCCGGGACGCCCGCTCGCCGCCCGGGCCGCTTACCTGGCACGCGTTGTAGAGCAGCTGGTGCTCCAGCTTCTTGACGCCCAGGATCTGCTGGAACATCTCGTAGAGCTGCTCCTTGCTGAGGATGAGCTCGGACACCGCGCTGAGGGCGCCGCGGCCCGGCGGCCGGCACACGTCCTCCTCGCCCCGGTAGATGGCGTCGAACTTGGCTATCCACGAGCTCAGCACCGTCTCCTTGCTCAGGCCGTCGATCTCGGGCAGGCTCCGCACGCGCTTCTCGATGTTCTTCTTGAACACCTCCCGGAAGTCGCTGGCGCAGCACCCTCCGCTCTGCACCATCCTGGCCACCCTGTCGCTCTTGAGGAAGACCTGCAAGACACGCAAGCAGAGCGGGGCGGCCGCTGACGGGGCGCGCGGCCACTCGGCACACAGCGCAAGGCCCACCTCGCGCAAGGACGGAGCGTGGAGGCCGCAGCACCGGGCCGAGCCGCCCCAGGGCACGACGAGCGACGGGAGGCCGCGCCGCTCCACCAGCCGTCGCGCAACCGGGGAAGGAAGAGCTCGACGCGCGCCTGCGTGCGCGTGCCGGTATGCCCGAGCGCCTGCGTGCGCGTGCCTGTATGCCTGCGTGCGCGTGCCTGTATGCCTGCGTGCGCGTGCCTGTATGCCTGCGTGCGCGTGCCTGTATGCCCGAGCGCCTGCGTGCGCGTGCCTGTATGCCTGCGTGCGCGTGCCGGTATGCCTGCGTGCGTGTGCCGGTATGCCTGCGTGCGCGTACGTCTGTGCGCATGTGCATGTATGTGTGCGTGCACGTGCCCGCGTGCGTGGCGGGGCGGCGTGGGGGGGCGGTGCCAGCCCAGCTGAGTGCAGAGCAAAGCCCGGGTACGAGCTGCGGTTGCAGGGCGCGGGGACGCGGTCCAGGACACACGTCCCAGGACGAGCATCTGCCTGGGCCAGGTCGCTGCCTGAGGAACAGAGTGTCCTCAGCAGCAGGGCGGCGCGGGGACAAGACCAGGGCAAGCCTGCGGCAGGCAGCACGGAGCCAGGGCAGAGGGCACAGGGCAAGGAGCGCGGGTGGGCGGCGGCGGCGTGGTGTGGGTCGCAGGGAGTCCGGGCCGCCCCCGCCCCAGCCCCCTGTCCGCCGTCTCGCTCTCGCTCATCCCTCGGGCTTGCTCAGCACCTGCCACCAGGTACATCTGCGTTCCCCCGAGTCAGTACGCGCCGCAGGGCAGCCCCGGGTCTGCGTGCAGCCCACCCGGCGCCCCCCACGGAGCCCGACCTGCAGGCCAACCTGCCGGGGCCTGGCCAGAGCGGGAGCCCGGGGCTCTGCCGGGGAGCGGCCCAGGCCGTGACCCCGAGCCCCGGATGGAGCCCCGGGTGGAGCCCCAGATGGAGCCCTGGATGGAGACCTGGATCAGGCCCCGGACTGGGCCCGGGATGGAGCCCCGGATGGACACCTGGATCAGGCCCCGGATTGGGCCCGGATTGGGCCCGGGATGGAGCCCCGGATGGAGCCCCAGATGGAACCCGGGATGGAGCCCCGGATCGAGCTCCGGATGGAACCCCAGATGGAATCCCAGATGGACACCTGGATCGGGCCCCGGATTGGGCTGGGATGGAGCCCCGGATAGGGCCCGGGATGGAGCCCCGGATGGAACCCCAGATGGACACCTGGATCGGGCCCCGGATTGGGCCCGGGATGGAGCCCCGGATGGAACCCCGGATGGAGCCCCGGATGGACACCTGGATGGAGCCCCGGATCGAGTCCCGCATCGGGCTCCCCGCAGGGAGCCTCCTTCTCCCTCTGCCTGGCTCTCGGCCTCTCTCTGGGTCTCTCAGGAATACATAAAATATTTAAAAAACAAGATCTGTTGAAGAAAGTAAGGCCTCCCGTGGGCCCTGGCTGCCCTCGGGCTAAGGATGGGCTCAGGCCCCCGGCTCACAGGTCTCCCGAGGCGCCGCCGCATGCACCACAGGAACCGCCCACGGACACGCGGAGGGACGGGAGTGTGAGGTGCGGCTTTGCTCGGAGGACCCCCCCCCCCGGGGCGGCAGAGACGGGCGAGGATGGTGCCTCTCCCCGCGGCACCCGCAGGCCCAGCCACCTGCCCCACCAGCCCCCTTAGGCCCGGCGGCGGCCCTGGCGCAGCTCCGGTGCTGACCCGGTCACACAGCGGGATCCACGGACGGATCCACCGCAGGCTCGAAGCGCGACGCCCAGGGCGGCTGATTGCAGCCAACGGCGCTGCCGACGCGGACCAGGTGCCCAGGGCAGGCTCAGGTGGAAGGGGCTCGCTGGGCCGCTGGGCCTCCACGGCGGCCTGGACACCTGGCGCCACTCCCGGACCTCGCCTCCTCCTCTCCGCGTCCCCCCCCCCCCAACTCCTCCGGCGACCCCTTCCTGCCCCTCACTCTGTCTCAAGAGCAAGAGCCTCTCGCCTGGTCTTCCTGCCTCAGAAGTGTCCTGAAAGCCGCCTGACTCTCACTTCCCCAACCTCTTCCCTCCGGTGGGATCCAGCTACGATTCCTTTGTAAAAATCTGGTCATTTCAGCCCTTCCCCAGCTTACAAATTCTTCACGAACTTTCCCCCCAAATCGTCACCAAGGTCCTACTTCGGATGGCTCCAAACTACCACTGCGCCTCCTCACTCGGCATCCTCCCCTGCTCAGTCTCCGGGCTCCAGCCCCCTGGTCTGCTTCCCAAAACTTCACACAGTCCAGTCCACCTCACCATCACCCAATCCTCTCCTCCTAAGGCTGCCGATCCCCGGTCCATCAACCCTCCCGTAGGGATTCCTTCCCCAATTGCGTGAATCGGCCGATCCTGTATCGTTCAGATGCAACCCTAGCAACCTGTGATGGGTGGGGGAAGGTTTTATTGCCATTTTACTTTCTTCCTCACTAGAGAGCAAGTTCCATGAACCCAAAGATGGTTTCACCCCCCACCGAATCTGTAGTACGCACAAGCAAAGCACAGAGCAAGAGCTTAGAAAATACCCAGAGAATGTGCGAATGAGGAGGGAATGAATGGTTTGGACGGTGGTTTCCCCATCCATGCACTTGCCTAACTTCAATGAACCACTAAGGTTTACTTTCAATCAGATGCTTAACCTCAGACGTGGACCTTGTCCACATGAATGCGAAAGAGAGATCGCAGAAGGAAGCAGGAGTAACATCGCAGAGAAAAGTAAACCTGGTTTTGTGAGGAAAAGGTATATTGTTTAAAAATGTAATGCCTAAGCGACAATCTGCTGTAATTGCAGAAGTGGTAGTTTTTAAGATTTTTTCAGGTGTTACATAAGTTATGAAACTGATGATGGACTTAGTCCCAGTAGAGACAAATGATCTTAACCTTCTATCCTTTCACGGTCATTATTATTTAGTCAAAGGCAGACAAAGCGTGGTCCTAGCTTTGGGTGCACCTAGACCAGGTTTCCGCTTGACGCCCCAGGATCCTCAAAGACACTGACTGGGTCCCACCTCGGCTCCGTATTGGTGCTGAAGCAGCCGAGGGAATTCAGTTTACGACAAACTCACTGTGTCTCCCTACAGCTCTTCGCCTATTATCTCCTTTTGCCCCCAATTACCCTGTGCCTTGTTATCCTTCATGGATTAAGTGGCTTAGGCGATGGAGTGACCGGCCCACCGGCCCACGTCGGGAGAACAGAGACTGGCGGAATTCCAAAGCAGCATTACCTACCTCCTCCCTCCCTCCTCCCACTCATCACAGTTCACCCCTGGCAGCCGTCTATCCTGACGGCGCGGACCACGATCTGCGGAGTTCCCGATCAGTGACCTTTATGTGAAAATGCCACTGAACACCCAAGTAATTCAGTGTGGGAGTCAGGACACGGGCATCAAAACGCTGTAACATCCGCGCAGTCACGGCTTCCCACGTTTTAGCAAGTTATACCCTGTACGGGGGCCTCCTGAGCACCACGAATGGCCCCCCTCTCCATTCACCTGCTGGGTTTATGGACTAAAAAATCACCGAATATCTTAAAGTCGCGGTGAATAACAAAACTGAAGTGTGATGACTACAACAGAAAACTGTGTCTGCAAAAGGTGAGTCTGCCCAGCTGTCCAAGTAAGACTTCAAACGGACTTTTCCACAGAAGCACTTATTGTTCACACAGTACTTTTGATCTGATCCATGCATTGCTTCTTTGCTTCAGAAGGATCGTACAATGACAGGAAAAACATTACCTGCTTGCCAGATCACGGTGGCTATCCAAGAGATGGCTCCTGGGAAGGCTGCCAGCATGTGCTCAGCCAGGAAAACACCCACCAAGTACAGGAGTCCCACTCATAAGAGATGCCTTTCTCTCCTTAACGTCAACTGCTGATAATCCCCATAATGTACGCTGCGCCTAGACAAACGAGGCATGTTTTCTGAAACTTTTTCAGAGGGGAAGTTAGCCAGTCCTTGAAGCCTTTTAACAGCGACGAATTTAGTGCCATTCTATGTAAATTCCCCATTTTCCAGTACCAACACCGGTGTTCATCAGCTCACTGCACATGCCCAGGCCTGTCAACGAGCTTCCCCATCAGCACTGGACTGTGCCGGTGTCTTCATCCATCTGGGTCTCCCTCACGTGGCCTTTCCAGTCTTCCCTTCCACCTCTCTGGAGGACACGTTTTCTGTTCCAATAAAGGGGCACACTTGTGTAGCTCAACACTCTACAGGCTTCCTCCCCAAACCTCACCCATTCGTTCCATAAATATTTATCAGAACATGCCACACGCTGGGCAATGTGCTCAGTGTTGAGAATATACTCAGGAGCCAAAGAGACGAGTGAGTCCTTCACAGAACCTACACTGGAGGGAAGATAATTACAGGAACTGGCGGCAGCTTGGTGAATACAGTGGTAGTTTCTAGAGCCCTGAGAGTGTCACAAAGTTCTGAGCCCATCTGAGGAAAGTCAAAGAGGATTCCCTGAGGAGGTGCCTGGAGATACAAAAATGGAGAGGAATGTGTTTGGAAGTGTGGGGAGACCAAGGATCCTGGTTATCTAAGGGGAACACAGCTTATCTAAGTGGGCTTGAAAAGGCTTCTTGGGCTTCAGTGAAAGGACCAGTGGGATAAAAAGAGGCTAGAGAGGAGGGACAGGCTTCATAACCCCTGGAAGGTCCTTGGCTTTTATCTCAAGAACGTGGAACGCCTTCCAAACCTTAAAGTCAGGGAGTCATGTGATTAGAACAGCATTTTGAAAAAAAAGCTAGAAAATGTTCTACCTTTTTACATATATTAACCTTAGCACAAAGTAGGTGCTGGCAGCTATTCCAAAGGCTAAGGGAAGAAAAAAAGCAGCATGGGGGGGGGGGAGGGGGGAGAAACATGCCAGAGGTTACAGAGCCAGGCTGCACAAGAGTGAGAATCTAAGCCCAAATGGACTCATTTGAGAGCCGCCTTCTTCGCTACCATATAATCAAATTTGGGGATTTACCAATTTAGAGCTCATTAAACTGAGCAACCGATTAGAATGAAGAGAATCAGTAAGTAGAATTTTCTCCTGTTACTCTCTACCTCCTTTGTGAAGCTGCTCGCTGCTTGATGCCAGTTCTTTTTTCTGAGCCTCCAGGGAGGGGCTCCCTATATTCTCTGAAGGTATCAAACATACGTGTCCTCTCCATGGAGCATTGCTGTATTTCTCCATTGCTTAGAACATGCATTTCATTAGACCTGCACCTTTAAAGCCTCTGAGTATCATTCAATACTCAAATTTTAAAGGAATGCATGAGGTCCTTTGAGTAGTAATGGACTTTGGAAAGTTACTGAATCCAAAAGGTGGTGTTTTGACCCCTATAGGATGTAATTTTGTCTGATTCAGTGTACATTAATGTAGACCGCAAAGTAATTTTAGTAAAGCTAAATTTATTCAGTATCTTAGTAGAAATCATAGGTTCAACAGACACTTATTTGTAATACAGTGTTATTAATCGTGGGTTAATTTTTTCTTATTTTGGTCAATCATCTTTCTTGGCAAAAAATTTAAAAAAGCTGTACTTGACCTTTGTGTTTACTGATCCATGAATACCAAAGGTTTGGAAACCACTAATTTAACCAGTGCCATTCCCTTGTCAAATGTGAAAAAATGATAACTTAAAACTGATAGCAAACAATCTCTTATTTGAAAAATTTAGGTGCTACCTTTACCCTCTATCTTTAAACTAGAAAGCAGGTACTCTCAAACGACCCTTCCTTACAACTAAAGCCCTTAGAACAAATCTAAACCGTCTAACCTACTAAAACCTTCTTGCATTGTCTTGAGGTTCGACTGAGAAGAATTCATATTCAAATGAACATAAATGTGATCTGAAACTTCTTTTTAAAAAATATATGCATGCTATTCCTATCATCCATATTATAAAGTTTTTATAAAGCCTTTTTTCATATATTATGAAATAGATAATAATAGATCCTTCAGGTTTCTTTATGGGAACTTCCAACTCAGTGATATCCTTGAACTTCCCTAAGCCAACGGTGCACTTCCTTAGCCCGGTAACAACAGAGCCTGAAACTGAGAAAATTACCAAGCTCCTCACTCTAAAGACAAATATACACAGAGAAGCAAGACCATCGGGTACTAGCAGGGCTTCCAATTCTGAGACTGGGATGGTGTAGGGTTAAAAAAAAATGTTCACAGTGGAAAAGGAAGCGAGGACATAGCAAATGTGAATTTCTACGTGAATATAGTCAGTGAAAAAAGATGCAGCCCTCTCTCGACACGTGCCCTCGCCCTTATTTCAGTGTTTCCTGGTACCACAGAAAACACTAAGTTCCTAGGTTGAGTTACTTCATCCTGCCTATCTTAAGAAGATGGTTTATCCCCCCTCATGATGCTGATATGTAAAAAATTTGCATAAGCGTATAACTTGTGTAGTCTCCTAGTATATGATGTTCAATAAATCCTTTATTATATGGAACAAAGAAAATGTGCTCGGTCTTCCAGCTTTACAATATTCCAACATCAATTTTGTAATTCTGTTCACCTCACCCTCACCTCTGTGCCGTTCTCCTTTCATCAGCAGGGAAATAACATAACACACCCCAGAGGGGATCAGACCTGGGTTTCAAGGTGTGACATGAGCCCAGAAACCCTGCAACGTCCTCGGTCAGTTTCCTCGCTGGTGGAAAAGAGAGACTTTCTTAAAACTTTTTTAGTATTATATAATAAATTAAGAGTTTCATCAGGATTATGGGAAGTGTGATCTGTGGACCAATGCCCCAGTAATCTAATACTGAATTATTAGTATTCGGCCATTAGAGACAACAGAGAATTTTTAGAAATTCACAGTGATGTGATGTTGCCATGACATCCAAAACCAGGATTCTACACCAACATTTTGTTGTGAATGTGTCCATATAGAAAAATTGAAAAGGTTTGTAGTGGTTTGAAAAATAACTCATTTAACTAATCTCATTCCTTGATCAAGTGTG
Source organism: Vulpes lagopus (assembly GCF_018345385.1). Classification (NCBI taxonomy): domain Eukaryota; kingdom Metazoa; phylum Chordata; class Mammalia; order Carnivora; family Canidae; genus Vulpes; species Vulpes lagopus. Next base: position 60,292,826 of record NC_054836.1, read on the forward strand.
AAAAAATCATTAAAACGAACAACTGCCTTTGTTCTGACATATACCTCCAGCCTAGATTCTATAAATGACATTCTAGTCTAGTGTTTCTCTCACATACCCATCTACACCTCCATCAATCCAAATTATGTTACGCAATTCAGAGTAAATTAAACACAAGATTTTTATTTTACAAAAAAATCCACAATGGATTGGAAAATAAATACTAGTCCCTTTGCTGCAAATACAATATCTCAGGAAACTTCTGAGAAGATGAGTGATATACTAATGTTGACAGAGCAACTGAGAATATTTCTAAAAACCAAATCACTTTACTTCCTACAATATTATCAGGTTACCAGAGAATGAGCTACCAGCCTTTCACATTCTAGATTTGTAAAATGTGAATCATAAGGATACTAAGTTATTTACTCTTGATAACCCAGGAGCCTATGGCAGGAAATGAAGTTCCAAACTGAAAAAGAAAAAAAATTCTGGAAAGTCAGTCAATCTTCAAAATAAACCTCCTGCTGAGTCAAAGAAAAATGAACCCAAATATCACTGAACGACAACCTCTCTGACATCTAATGGCTCTCGATAAATATTTGGATAAATATTTGTTGAATCAATTTCTGTAGTTCACACCTTGTAGTTATTTGTTATTCCACCAGATGGCAACTATGCATGGAATAAGAATGTTGGTTTTTTTTTCAATCCCAGAAGTGAGTTTTCCGGATAGTGAGGAACTTCAAAGGAACAAATCCAAGAGCCCTTTCAGAACATAGACTCCTCTGGGCACCTGGGTGGCTCAGCTGGTTAAGCGTCCTACTCTTGATTTCAGCTCAGGTCATGATCTCAAGGTCATGGAACCAAGCCTTGTGTTGGGATCAAGCTCAGCGGGGCTTCTGCTTGAGGATTCACGGTCTCTGTCTCCCCTTCTCCCCCTGCCTCACCCGTTTCCTGGTGGCAACACGTTCCCTACAGCCCGCATTCTCTCTGACTTCTCTCCTCTGTAGTAACCAAGGAAATCGAAGTTCTTCCCAAGGCCATTCTTCACATTTTAAGTGGCTGTGAACACGGTGTTCAAGGGTAAACATTCCTCAGGTGACAGGCGCCCTAACCTGCCCGGCGGCTCTCAGCACCTGCCACATCTCCCACGTATGTGTGGGAGTGCAGAGCCTGCATTCTTCCCGGGTCTTCGGTTCAACTGCTCATGTTCTCAGTGAAACCTCCTCCACTTAAACCTCCAACTCTGCCTCTGACGGTTCCTGCCCTATTTTCAGTTTTGTTTTTCTGCACAGCACTTATTACCATTTACCATACTATATTTTCGCTATAACTTAATCCCACTAGAAAGCAAGCTCCACTAGGGCAATGGGAATCATATGGTTTGTCCCTGTATTTCCAGGGCAATCAATATTTGTTGTATGAATAAAATTATCAATTTGCCACGGGAGTAAGATCTCATCATGAACATGAAAAGGAGTAACTGTAGCTACAGACGCAGCAGCTGTGCTGTTGACACAGAAGATGCCACACACTTTCGGGTGGCCTGCTTACATGGACTTCCAGCTACATTTTTATGGACACTAAGTCTCCCTCTAGTATTTGTGAAGCTAGTTTTATGAACCCAAACCTAGGCATTTTTACAATTCCTTTCTGAATTTCTGATGGCCCTCTATTTGCATACGTTTTCCTCAGACCTTTACTAAATCAGTGTATTAGACACCATCCTTACCCGGTGTGGGCTGCCCAAAGCTCTTTCTGCTTTTTGTTTTTTTTTTTCTAACCTGTTCTTTTTTTTTTCCTAACCTGCTTTTTTCTGCTTTTTGTCTTTTTTTCTAACTTTGGAACTCATACATTGTCTAAAATATATGTTTTCTCACAAATCCCCTGGCAGTGTGATGGGGTGGTAGAGCAACTAGAACTGGGAAAGGAAGGGAGTAAGCATTTATATTCACAAGTCAGGCATAAATCAGAGAAGTTGGACACAGAAATATGCCTAAATGTGTCTCTCAATGTACCAACAGCAACTATTATTTGTGTAGTGCTTTAAGATGCACAGTTATCTACATTTATATGATTTCATTCTGATTACAGCTGTGTGATACCTTCTTGTTTGAACACTGACTTTCTGAGACACAGTAGAGGTCCCTAAACCTGAGTGTTCCTCACAATCACCTGGAGGACTTGTTAAAACAGGTATCTGCCCCCCACAGCACACTCCCAGATTTCCTGACTCCAAGAGCTCTGCAGCAGGGCTAGGAGTCATCCTTGAGTCTTCCTCAATTCCTTGTGACCCTAACTCTTCCACTCAGTATCTACCATGTTCCTAAAGGGGAGATAAACCGAAGAAGATGGTCAGAGGTATGGACCAGTTTTGAAATCAGTGCCACCCTGGTCATTACGAAGTGAGTTACAGGGCAGCCTGAGTGGCTCAGCGGTTGAGCGCCGCCTTCGGTCCAGGGCGTGGTCCTGGAGACCTGGGATCGAGTCCCACATCAGGCTCCCTGCATGGAGCCTGCTTCTCCCTCTGCCTGTGTCTCTGCCTCTCTGTGTCTCTCATGAATAGATGAATAAAATCTTAAAAAAAAAAATACAAACCAGCAAATGAAATCAAAGAACACCATCTTAAAGGTGGCCCACATTATATTCATCTCATCCAATCCATCTACTATTGCTTTTTATCACTATTATTTACTCATCACTCCTGGATTATTACAACAGCCTCTGGAAAACCAAAATTCTATAGGTCACTAACTTCTTTATAAAACACTATTGTTACACAGACTCTGAACTATAGAGGACTGAGGGTCGCCATAGGGGAGTTGGGTGGGGGGAGGGTTTGAATGAGTGATGGGGACTAAGGAGAGCACTTGTTGTGAGCACAGGGTGTTGTGAGCAACAAATCACTACATTCTATACCTGAAACTAATATTACACTGTATGTTAAGTGAAATGTAAATAAAAACTGAAAAAAATAGATTAGGAATCCATGATCTATCAGAGTTCTTAAGTTTTGGAGGATTATTATTTTATTGCCTGAATTACCAACAATCAACATCTTTCTTGAGGGAAAAACCCACCACCACTGTTGTTCACATCCTTCTCTCCATCAGAACGCCCCTCTTCCCAAGTGGTAGCTCCTCGTTTCTCTAGCTGAAATCTAGTCCTTCATATTCCCAGACGCCTTTGTCAATTCCTCTTCATGAAGCATCACCCTGTACAACTTGGTATTTATATTTCTACCTCACTATTTTGAAAAAATGAAAACAAGTCAATGTGAAGGAAGCAGAAGGTAAAATTGAGAATTTGATGAATGTAAAGGCTCTTTGGGACAGCCCTACGGTAAGTGGTTCTCAACCTTGTCTGCTGAAATCAACTGGGCAACTAAAAAAATTTTTGATGCCTGGGTTCCAGAGCACAGCACAGGCCTTGGATGCAGCCTGGATAGAGAATTTCAAAAGCTTTCCAAGTGATTCTGGCATGCAGCCAAGGTCGAGAAGTCCTGCTCTATGAGAAATAAAGGGAGTTAAGAGAATAAAGAATTTTTAAGTGGAAGTAAACATCTGAAGAAAATCAGTAGAGAGGGCTGAGGACCAGCAAACAATCCTGCAGAGAAGACTACAGGGCAAGAACTCAGGGGCCTGTGCAACAAATGGCTCACACTGGGTTCCAGGCTGCAGCTGGAAAACAGATGGGCTGGGAAAGAATGGTGCAGGAAACCCTGCGTGAAGTGACACCAAAAGCAAATCATGGAAATGAAAGGCCAAGAAATGTGTGGGAAATATCAGAAAGGGAGACAGAACATAAAGACTCCTCACTCTGGGAAACGAACTAGGGGTAGTGGAAGGGGAGGAGGGCGGGGGCTGGGGGTGAGTGGGTGACGGGCACTGAGGGGGGCACTTGACGGGATGAGCACTGGGTGTTATTCTGTATGTTGGCAAATTGAACACCAATAAAAAATAAATTTATTATAAAAAAATAAATAAACTGAGAAGTAGATGACCCTCTCCAAAAAAAGAAAAAAGAAAGGCCCAGTGAATTCAGAGGGGGAATTCTGAAAAAGATGCTCCTTAGTTGGGAAGTTTTAAAAAATGACAAAAGCTGATGTGTGGCAACAATGGCGTGCTGCTGAATAGGGAGATGAATATCACGGATGTAGAGAAGGTTTGAAATCCTGACTGTTCTGGTCTTCAGCAGTGAGGAAAGTCCGTGTCAGCAGCTGAAGTCATCAAGGAGTTCTGCACCTTGGAGGTCTAAGCTAGCCGCACAGTTGTGAAGACGGCTGTTATGCTTCTAGGTGGTATGTCTACGAAAAGGGGAAGTTTTTGTGGAGGGACTGTGACAAAGAGTTCTGACACCTGTGTGCACAGGGAGCCACTCATTTCAGGTTCATTACTCCCTCCTCTCCCCAAAGAATTCTTGCAGGCTAGAAAAACAAGCCTATGTCAAGATATTTGTGTTGGTAATTCTAACAACTCAGTCCTCCTTCCTCTTCATCACCCACACTAAACATTTTTTAAAATGCACTAAATACAAAGCCAGGTAAGTTCTAATGCAGAAACGGGTGCCCACAGTCAATGGTGGAGCAAGAACATGGAGTCGCCAAGGCTCCTTGTCACAGGAGCAGTATGTGAAGGCCTACTCCTTTCACATCAGTGCTTCTCTGAATTCTGCTCCTTTCCCCAACTTGTGTGCTACTTCGAAAAGCTGTAGGTTTGTAGAAGGAGAAAACACTGCGCACTAAACCTCAATACCATCAGAAACACCAGATCCCACCTAGACCCTCTGAAGTACCCACACTACGGTAAATATGACGGCTGAGCGACGTCTCTCTGCAGTACGACTGCATCACAGTAATCCTCTAGCAAGGGACAGGGACACAACCGGCCTGTCCTGTAATACAAGGGAACACAGGTAAAATCACCTATCGCATCATCTAATCAGTGCTCGGGCTCTTTAGAATCCATTTCACTTTCGCAAATATTGAACCTATTTTATCCCAGTAATAAAGAAAAAAAGTTGCATTTATCTAAGAAACATCTAAGAAACACCCCTAATTTGAGGTGTGGGGAATCAAACCACTAGAGAATGCAAAAATACACACAAAGGAGAAATGCAAGGGAAATCCATCATGACACTGGTGTTAGGGGCAAAATAGTTCATATGATGTTCCCATGCCATTATGACAAAATTTATTTACATCACTATGCATTAAGAGAAAATGGCATAGCCCACAAAGAAGGTAGAAAACTACTATAAGAAATACCACCTTACATTGGACATAGTCTTATTTCAGATCCCAGTTATTAAATTCAAAGTGGTTTATTGATCTGTTTACAACACTCAAAGGGCAAAAACTTAGGCTGTTTTGTTCTGACATAAGGAAAAGCAACACAAAGCGCTCAGCCCACTGGCTGCTACCTGCGAGGCGCTCAGCAAAGACAGTTCCCCAGCTCACGGACCCTTCAAAGGGCATCCCCTGAAACTTCTCCAATCAAAACAAGCACATGCTGGTTCAACGTCCATATTCACAAGACACTGAATTATAAAAGTGAGGAAATGTTCGTTTCATACACATGGTTAGTCAGGTTTTAGGTTGACAACAATGAACCAAGAAAAGAAAGGAGAAATCCAATGAGGCTGCGTAGAAAAGACTGACGGAGAACAGCGTTCACGTAAAGAGCAAACCACAAAATCCTCAAGGGTTGGGTCTGTCATGGAACATGCACCCAGGTCAGTCCTCTAGATGACACAAAATGGTAATGATTCTAGAACACTGCATACTGTTATGTATTAACACATATTCAGATTATGAAAAAAAATCATGAGTTACTAATTCAGATTCACTCCAAAAATATTTCAGGGCCTTGCACTGTGCTAGATCCTGGGAACGCAGTGATGAACACCGTCCCAAGGCATCATAACAGCTACATGGTGACACCCATCTCCAAAATAATTTTTAAATATTTTATTTATTTATTCATAGAGACACACAGAGAGAGAGAGAGAGAGAGAGAGGCGAGACACAGGCAGAGGGAGAAGCAGGCTCCCTGCAGGGAGCCCGACGTGGGACTCGATCCCGGGTCTCCAGGATCACACCCCGGGCTGCAGGCGGCGCTAAACTGCTGAGCCACCAGGGCTGCCCGAATCTAACATCTGACTAGTGGCAAAAGCAACTGGGTAGTACGGTGGAACCCATGGGGAAGGAATACACCGTAACTAAACCTAAGAGGATTTATCATTTAAATCTTTATACAGATTAGGAACATGGAATAATTATAAGCTATACCGGGCACTGGATTCTTTGCTGTTCACTCAAAAGAGCTAATATCTTACTTTTAAAATTGCTATCACTGCACATACGGATCACATTAAAACGTACTAAAGCTTAAAGAGAGCTGCTTGTCGAGAGCGACAGTCATAAAATTCCGTACAGCAACATTTTCATGCTAAGAACAAAGAACGCAGCACAAGGACTTCCAAAGGAGTATATTGTACTTGTCCTGGCACGTAAAAGAACTTGTTATCCAAACTCAATTGATGGTTTCTGTACAAGGAACACGCAAACACGTTAGCAGTTTTCTTACCAAGACAGGGCCCAACATCTGTACAAACACGCGGGGGAAGCCGTCCTCGGTTGTAACGTGCACCTGGACGTGCAAGGGGACCTAGACGCCCCCCGGAGCGACACTGACAAGAGGTCACACTCAGCAAAGGCAAAAAGGGAAACAAAAAAATCCTGCTAGGCCCTTTTTCTGCTTGACGAGGGATGGAGACAGTTGCCACAGTAACAGAAAGGGACACAAAAACCACACTTGGAACAGACAGACCACCTGTCAGTATTAGGACCTGAGTTGACAAACAGGTTTAATCCACCTCCTCAAGGGTCATGCTGTCGCGGTGAAGGCCCCGCACCCTCTGCTCCCGAACGAGGCTGGCTGTCGTTCTGGGGAGCGGCCCCTTTGTCCGACCCGCCCGGGGCAGGGAGGTCGGCGGCGGCCCCCTCCGCGCCAGGGGACAGGGCAGCAGACAGCTCGCTCGACATGAGAACTTGCAACGACTCCGCTCCGTCTTCCACGTCCACCTGAACGCCCAGAGCCTTGAGGATGTCGCATTTGCACATAGGACACGTCCCGTGGGCCAGGATCCAGGGGTCGATGCAGTCCTTGTGGAAAAAGTGCTTACACGTGAGAACACGAACCGTGTCGTCAGGCTTGTAGAGCTCGAAGCAAACCACGCAGCTGTCCCCGCTGGCGCCCAGCTCGGCGTCCCCGTCCTTGAGGACCCGGAGCTGCAGCCGCGCGAAGGCCTGCTCCAGGTGGGTGGTTAGCCGCTGCCGCCGCCGGCCCTGAACCCGGGCCACCCAGAGCCTCCAGATGTGGTAGAAGACGAAGTACGCCAGAGTGGCCGTCGTGACGATCGCAAAAGACACGAAATAGTGATTCATCCAGATGATGTGCCTTCTCCCCACGTCAACGAGGACCGTGACGCGAACTCCCTTCTGGATCAGGTGCAGCATCTCCACGCCCTTCAGGTTCCCGATCATCAGCACCACGACGCCCTCAAACGCCTGGTGAGACATGGGGAACACCTGGCTGCCCGTGCCCGGGAAGTTGTAGATGATCACCCCGCTGGCCCCCTTGCCCACGGCGACCCTGATCTTCTGCGTGAAGGTGCAGCCGCCCCGCGCGATGAGCGCGAGCCACGGGCCCGCCGGCGGGCCGCCGAAGCTCGTGTTGGCCTGGCACGCGCTCTGCGCCCTCCCCGCCGGCGGCGCCAGGACCCCCGCCACCCTCTTCAGGGCCGAGCTCCGCCCGAACACCCCGGCCTCCCCCAGCTCCGACAGCAGGCGCGAGCCCACGCGAAAGGAGATGTTCACGTAGGCGGTCCACACGGCCCCGGCCGCGCAGCAGTTCTGGCCGAGAAGCCAAAGGACACCAACTTCCAGGAGCCAGGAGCCGACCCGGGGCGGACTCCTCGCCCCCCGCACACGGCCCTGCCCTCCGCATCTGCTGGCCATCAGGTGAGAGGAGCGACAGGAGAGAGACCGTCCCGGGGAAAGCAGGCTCCACAGTCCTCCAGCATGTTTCTTGTAAGAAGTTCTTCAAGGTGTCCTATGAGGCCCAGATGTTTTATTAGCGAGAGAAGGAGAAACACTCAAGGTTGGGGGGAAAATTTCCAGTCTCACTAATGTAGCTCCAGATCCTGTTTACAGGGGGGTCATGTGATTATGACCTAAAGGACAACACAGCCAATTAGAGGAGAGCTTTGAACTTGCCGGAAACTTCTTGGTCTGCACGCTTCAAATACTGTCATGGGACAGGCCGATGTTGTAAGGTCAATTCAGTCCCTGAGCTACACGTTAGTAGGTATCGTATCAAACTAAAAATTAAGTATAAAATTCATATTACACATGTGCATACGAAACCTGAAAGCCTATGCAAGAAGGTCATAGGACTATCATTTTTCCGACCATAAATCAAAGGAACATTTAACAGAATGGCAAGTTTTAAACAGAAATCAGCACTATGAATAATTATGTGGTAAAAGCAGTGAACTCTGTAATACCCCTTATCTCACATTCGGTCCCGGTGCAAATTTATTTATCATGTAAACCACTGCACTATGTTCATCTAATAAATGCTTGCTCAGGTTTGTTGGTTCGGCTTGGTTTTTTTTTAATTTTTATTTATTTATGATAGTCACAGAGAGAGAGAGAGAGAAAGGCGCAGAGACACAGGCAGAGGGAGAAGCAGGCTCCATGCACCGGGAGCCTAATGTGGGATTCGATCCCGGGTCTCCAGGATCGCGCCCTGGGCCAAAGGCAGGCGCCAAACCGCTGCGCCACCCAGGGATCCCTGATTCTGATTTTTAAAAGGAGGATTCTCACTTCTAAATCCTATAAGATGACTTGAGCTTCACTTTCTCACTCTCACAGGGACTATCCTATCCGTAGGGATGACACTGGTAAAGGACGTTACTAATCTCTCTTCTCTGCAGACCTTGGCATTTGCTACTGATCTAATATTTTGAGGGAAGAAAGGAAGAGTACAAGGAAAAAACTACGTAGCAGTCTTAGTTTAACATAATGCATTTCGAACAAAAAGGCAGCTATTGATTTTAAAAAGAAAAACTTCAAGGTCCCCATTTAGAGTTAACCACCAACAGTTGTATTAAAAGGTCATAGATGCTTTGAACAAAACCTTTGCCAAAAACCAACAAACGTCCCTGATGGGTTCCCCCGCGCCCCATACCATCAGCGCTGCCTTTCCCAGCGTGAAAGGAGATGTTCATGTAAGCAGTCCACACGGCACTGGCTCTGCAATAGTTCTAAGAAGCCAAAGAAAACTGAATTTCGTAAGCCAAGAAGACCCAGCATTGTTTCCGTTTCTGTTCTTGCTACACGTCCATCAACAGCACAAAATGACTCCAGACCAAAGCAACCTGTGAACTAACCAACACGGCCAGGCCCGGGTGCCGCCACACACTTTCTCGAGGGTATTCTCAAGGTGCTTCTTATCCACTCGCTAGGAAACCAAGAATTTTGACCTTGATCATAAAGGTCTGACCTTTACACACAGGATGCTCAGAGACCGTTTTGGTTGGGTCTCACCAGGACTAAGGGAGCTAGTTCTTCTCATGAAAGGTGAATCAAAACAATCTGAGGCAGGCAAGGAGGAGAAAAGGATCCTACAGGCTCAACCAAGGTGGCACAAAAAGAAAATTTACCATGTAATAAACTTCAGCTCATCATGGTCAATTTTCTTTCCCAAAGGCCTTTAATCTGATTTTATCTCCATACAACCCATGAAGCGTGTAGTACACAGTGTATAGACTTACAAAGTGCCACCTAGGCTGGCTATCAACGGCTTAGCATTTCACCCACAAATACGTCAGTCAAAATGAAAACTCCAATCTCTGAGTCTTACCGTTACACATGGGTGTCCATCTACTTAAACAGAGGCAAAATAAGGCAAAAGACACAGTTTGTAAAGGCAACTAAACGAAATGTCAGCTCTGCTCTAGATCTTTACCAAAATGCACAGACATACACTTATCACCACTTTACAAAAACAAAAGCATTTACTAGGGTCACTTCTAGATGGGAAATTTGCTACCAGAGCCATTCAGTATGCTAGGACTTAAAGGGCTGTGGCTAACAAAAGTGATTTTTTTTTATGATGCTCTACTAAATGAGACCTATACTTATTTAAAATAGTTTTGTTACATAACCAGAGGTGCTATCATCTAAAGTTATTACTTAAAACATATTACCTACTCAGTACTTTTGGAAACCAGACTCCATATTAACCAACCATGGAAAATTAAATCAAGATCTAATTCTATAATGAAGCTTAACAACAGTATTAGATATCAAAAATAGGGAAATAAAATTGATGTCAAAAAAACTGAAATATCATGACTCTTTGGCCACAAGGTCATAATCATTTTAATTTGAATACTAATTTACCTTTAACATATACTAATAACAACCCCTTATCTGGATAAGGGCCAAAAAGTAACTGTCTAATAGAAAAACAACAAGTTCCAATAGCTGGGCAAGATATGGAGTTTTATTTTAAAAACACACAAATTTCATCCTTACTACTTAGATAAAGAAGATGAAGTTGAGCTTTCTCTCGGCATAAAGGGCTAAAAGAGAATTCATTTAATTTCAATCTTTGGAAAGACTCGGTTACATCCTCAGAAGATTCTCCGGGTTTAAGTTTTCAGAATGTCACACTTGCACATGGGGCATGTCCTATGGGCTAAGAGCCAGGGGTCAATGCATGCCTTATGGAACACATGTCTGCACGTTAAAATACGTACTACGTCTTGGGGTTTGTATATGTCAAAGCAAACAACACAACTGTCCTCATTTGGATCTAGTTCCTTATCGCCTTCCTTGAGCACTCGCAGTTGAAGCTGACCAATAGCTTTCTTCACATCTGCTTTCATCTGTCTTCGCCTCCTGGTGGAAGAATTGGGCACTCGGGGTCTCCAGGCACAGTACAAGAAAAGGTAGGCCACGGTGGCAGCCAGGAAGGTGAACAGGGACATGACATAATGGCTCAGCCACGGCATGTGCATGCGCCCCACTTCAATGATGATGGTCACGTAGACTCCTTTCTGAATCAAGTGCAGAAGTTCCATGCCTTTCAAGTTGCCTATCATCACTGCGACTATATTTTCCGTTCCCTGGTGAGACATGGGAAACACTTTGTTGCCCGTACCTGGGTAGTTATAGATGATCACCCCATTTGCTCCTTTCTCTGCTGCCACGTTGATTTTGTGTGTGAAAGTACAGCCTCCGCGTTCAATGAGGGCCAACCACGAGTGTGCCTGTTCCGGCCTGCTGAAGTTGGTCATGGGATTACAAGCATTCTGATTCCATCCTTCAGGAAGTACCACCGCACCAGACACCCTTTCCAAAGGAGAATGATTCCCGAACACTCCACTCTCTCCTAATTCCGATATAATCCGATTTCCCACCTGAAAGGTTATATTCAGGTGGGCTGTCCAAATGGATTTTCCTTTTGAGTCAGGAAGGCTAAGTAGTAGAAAGATGCTAAGCCTCAGCAGTTGAGATGAAACAGAACTAGGAGTAATTCGAAGTAGGCTCATTCCTCCATTTGCCTATTAACTGACAAACAAAAAGCAAAACATCAACTGTAAAACAAAGACGCTAACTCCGGTTGTTGGCAGGAGATAATTAAAGCACATTTATGGAGAAAGGCCTGCCTCGGTCAAAGGTATGTTGCTCCTTCCAGCATTTTTATTTTGGGTAGACTGTCTTTCTTATAATGAGACAGAATAGCAAGAGTTGTTATTACTACAATGTGATTTCAAGAAAATTATGACTCCCTAATGGGGAAATTGTGACATCAGAGGTAGTTAAGCCAATCCAGTTGTTTATATTAGGGCACTGCATACTGAAATCCTATTGGCCAGAAAGCTACTAAGCAGAGACTCGTGGTTATACCAGAATCAACTCCAAAGCAATAAAGCAGTTCTTTCCCACCTCGGTGAAAAGTGAAAAGCTGCCTAATGCTACTTTATAGTCATTATTTTTCTATCTGTTAAGTGAAGTAGAAATGTGTGGGTGGCCAGTCACCAGTCCTCATGCATGGTTCTATGCTACCCCAAATGCTAATCCATGGGCAGTGGGAACGAATCACTCCCACTCTCTTCCAACATTAAATGCTTATCCCAGATTCAACATGAGGACCATAAACAGGTATGTTGGCAATGTGCAAGGCAAATTCAACTTTTCACTATAGAGGTTACTAAGAACCTACTATGTGCTAGGCAGACACTCAGCATGGTTCGTACACTGGAGAAGAAAACACACACCTACTATGTGAAGCTTACAATCTATTGAGGCCAGATTTTAAACACACACACACAAATGTGTAGCTATAGGTTGCAATAGCATGGCTCTGAAAGTAAAAGGGTATCAGGGGAATGAATATAAAAGGAGCCAGACTTTGATTAGGGGGCCGAAGCACTGATTCTCTAAGGAAGTGTGGTGCTTAGTCTAAGACTTGAAAGATAAATCAGAATTGCCCAAGAAAAGAATAATATTTCAGGCAGAGCAAATGGCAGCTTCCAGATGCTAACACAGGAAAGAACGTAGCAAGTGAGAAGATGTGAAGCAACGTGTGTTTGACAAAAGAGAGTAGGAAAGGTGATGAGGGAGAAAGCAAACAGCAGTCAGTGTTCAGGACCAAGGATTGGGGGTAGGTCCCAGGGACGAGAGAAACGCTGGAGGGTTCCAAGCTGGGAAGGCAACTTATAATAAGCATTTTACAATGTTGACCTGTTAACGAGCACACTTTAGTGCCCTACGTGGGAAGTGGGTCAGAGGAGGAGGAGAGCAGAGCGGTGAGATGAGCCTAAGTAGACAGCGGCTTGGAACCCCTGAAAGAGCAGAGACGCAGACAAGTCCGCAAGTTACTTCAAAGGTTGAATGAACAGTCGTGGTAACTGGAAAGGTCGTAGTGGGTACAGGAAAGGATGACCACAACCGTCACCAGTTACTACATTATTGTTGCAAACCATGCCACCTTTACTGTCTTAAAGATCCTTTAATGCTGATTTGCTTCTATTTAATAAAAATTTTTTATTTAAATTCAATTTGCCAACATATAGTATAACACCCAGTGCTCATCCCAAGTGGCCCCCCTCAGTGCCCGTCACCCAGTCACCCCATGCCCCTGCCCACCTCCCCTTCCACAACCCTTTGTGTGTTTCCCAGAGTTAGGAGTCTCTCATGGTTTGTCTCCCTCTCTGATTTTTCCCACTCAGTTCCCCTCCTTTCCCCTATAATCCCTTTCACTATTTCTTATATTCTCCGTATGAGTGACACCATGTGATGATTGTTGATTTGCTTCTATTTTAAATATTCACCTGAAGTCTGTTTCAAGGCTTCAATAACTTGGCAACACTCAAACATTTATTATATGCTTTATATGGGATATACTCTATGTCCCGGGCATGCTAGAACACCCCGAGGATACAAAAAAAAAAAAAAAAAAAGGCAAGACAAAAAGGAATCAGAGGCATGTAGAGATAATTTTTTCATTTTGACAAAAACATTTAATTGTACCCCCTTGCCCATATTATTTAATATTCATTTTTAAAAATAAATTTGGAAACAAATTTGCATCATTCATACCATTTTCTTCAAGTGTCATTCAGTTCACAGCTGAACGGTTGTAAAGACATCGAAAATGCAGACTTTCCCCAGTTGCAGACCGAGTGAATTCCTGGCCTATTCCATTCACAGGGATGAAGCCTTACTAAGCCTTACTAAGAAGACTGTTTACATCATCACATTAGAGGCTGTTTGTTCAATCTGTGATTATTAACATTTGGAGGTAGGATTTTAAGAACTAATTCTGCAAGTCATGGAAGTGGTGCAGCATAAGGAGAACAGGCAATGGTATCGTAAGAGCCTCAGGCGGTGACCGACGCTAACTACACGTGTGAGCAAAGCATCCAGGATAAACTGGTCCAAACGTGACGTGTACACCCGAAAGTGACGTGACACCGCGTGTTCGTCACACTTGAAAAACACAATTGAAACAGATTTTAAAACACTGGAATTACCTTCTTCAAATGAGTTTATTAAAAAATCACAAAGTTGTGCAGATGTGCACAGCATGGTGACTATAGTAAATTAATAAAGTATACTCAAGATTTACCAAGAAAGTAGATCTCAAGGTGCCCTCGTCTCTCTCTCTCTCTCTCTCTCTCTCTCTCACACACACACACACACACACAGATGATAACCATGTGAGGGGATGGTGATCTGGCTTCGTTGCTATGATTTCAAGACAAATGCATGTATCAAAACATCACATTGTATACCTTGAATTTACACAATTTTCAATTATGCCTCAGAGTAAAGCTGGTAAAAATAATTATTTTAGTTTGCTAATTTTTAAGGGCAAAGAGTGTATATGGTAACTACATTTTGCCTTAAAACACATCTCAAAGCTCAAGGTTCTTTGTATGTTTGAAAAGACAGATTTGAAAAGTTCACTACCTCATTGTGTTTTTCTCACCATAAGGTGAAGTAGTTAAGGCAGTGACTCTAAAGACAAATTCAACCGCAATAAACGATCCTTTGCTTCCAACACAGTGGTTTCCAAACAGGGAACACCCTTCCTTTCCAAAGGGATACTTGGGCTATTTCTGGAGACATTTCTGATTGTCACAATGGGAGTGAGCTACTGGTATCTACTGAGTAGAGGCCAGGGATACCTTTAAACATCCCATATCATGCGCATGACAGACCTGTGAATTAATTAGCTGGTCCCAAAATGTCAACAGTAAGGCTAAGAAACTAATGGAACAGGCCTGGGAGGAAGAAACTACCCCAAAAGTAATTTCTCCATGATAAACAATCATATCTAAGCTCGTATCATGGAGTAAGTTTTTATAATTGACAAAAAAAAAAATCTATCAAGAACGATGCCCTCACCCATCTCCATTTCCCATCTTCCTTGGAATAGAAACAGTGGAGACCTGCACAAGAGCCTATTAGTCCGTGTAGCCTGATTACAAACTGCATCCATTTCATCAGGACCAGATCCCGAGTCTTTTCTCCTGCGTCCAGGAGAGCTGAAGAGAAAACAAGGGGGAGGGTGCATGGGCTGGGTGACTGGAGCTATTCTAACCTGCTCCTTTCACACCATGTATTCAACACGCAGACTTCTTTTTAAGAGCCAAGAATTAAAGTTTTCACTCTGCCCTCTGCAGGAGGACTGAGGGGAACTGAAACAGCTTCCTGTGGTTGGTTGATCCAGGGTTCAAAAGCCCCCACTCCTTCCATCTTGCCCTCCTGCCTCCGTACGCTGGTCTTCCCCTTACTCAGGCTCACATCACCATCCTCCCCGGGGGCGGTCACTCCACCTGGCAGCAGGCAGCGTGACGGGCCACATCCAGATGCACTGAGACTTGTGTGTGTCTACAGAGGAACAAGGTTTAACAGAAACCCACCTAACTTGCCTCGATGGCACTCTGGCTAGCGGAGCTTCACAAAGCCATGCCTAACGGAACCCCCAGGAATCAGAGCAGGATCATGATGACAAGGGTTAGGTTAACCTTAGCTATGATCTGCTGAGGAGAGCCCGACCCCCCGCAGAGCACGGGGCGAGAGGGGCTGTAGAGGGACGGTGCTCCGCCACCGAGAGCGAGGTGTAGCCCGGAACGTGCGTAGGTAAACAGAGCAGCTGCAAGGCTCTAAATTCCCGAGTTTTACTTAAACAACCATTAGCCACAACAACCGTGTAGAACACACCACACGCTGTACTGATGGGAGCCACAGCCTGCGTGACAAGGACCACAACGTGGCCCCGACGCGACGGAGGGCGTCACCCCGGCAGGAGAGAGGGGTCACACACAGATAGGAATGTGCGCGTATACATCTAGACCCAGGTTCCAACTAACGTTTCAAGAAAGGTTATAATTTTCATTAAGTTGGGGGTGTGTAAAGCAGGTGATCTCTGTCCCTCTGCTGTTGGTCAACGTCTGTTAGGAATCCTCAAACTTCCAGGAATCTCTCCTCTGATGAGCGAAACAGTCCAATATACGCATACAGCACTGCCAAGGTACTAGCTCTAAGATACTGGGAATACTGGAGAAACTTCAATACACTTCACAAGTCGTAGTATCCAGGAACCCACCAAACACACTGGATTTGCATTTAATAAGTTTGAAAACTATGTAGGTTTTCTGCGAGTAATTAAATGCATCATATTGGGAACCGGCAGGAATAGAATACGGACTCAAAGTAGTTCACGGAGAACCACCAAAAAGCAAATAATGCTGATATTTTCTGAAAGCAGTTATCTTGTAAAACTAAATCTTAGCTTAAAATTTTATGTTTGACTGTAAGCTCGAAAGTTCTCATAAACAATGGATTTTCTCAATTTCTCCCATTAGTTTATTACTACTTGCACATATTCTCAGATATATGCAATAAAACATTCTTTAACATAACAACGGACTTTCTCCTCTTAATATTTCTGAACCCAGAAAAAAGTTCTGAATATGCTACAGTGAAATACAGTAGAGTTTTAAAATAACATGAGCTTCTGAATTACCATGGAAGTCACATACTTTGTACTAGCTCAGGCCCAGATGCATGAAAACCACAAAATTTACTCAGGCTCTTCATTATCCTTTGTATTAACCAATTTAATGACTTTCAATATCATTAAAGGCTCTAGTAATTAGGTATATTAGAGAAAACAAACAGCCAAAGCAAACACATTTTAAATCACCACATCACTAACCACGGTTTCTTCACTAATGTGAGCCAGTATTACTACTCCCCTCTGTTTACCTGCAGGCCTAACGCTAAGAGTCAGAGGCAGGGAGAAAGTTTAGCTTGTGTGCGAGCTCCACAGCTCCAGGGAGCCAGCACGACACCGAGGAAGGGGAATACTCGCATTTCTCAAACCCTTTAGAGCGCTGGCTCAAAAGAGCTTGCTTGAATGAATAACACGGCCACGTTCAACCACACTTGAGTGAATACTCTGCACTGCTTTTGTTTGGCCTTCAAAATCATTCTCCCTGTGTACGGCTTTGCAATAGCATCTTATCTTATCTCTCATCATTGTTTCGCTCACCTTGGAATCATTCTGTTGCCAGAGCAACCTTTAGACAAAAAGTAATGAAGTTTACAGTGGCGTTCCTGTTTGCTGAGACGGCCTGCTCTATCCGAAGAATAACACCCAAGCATTAAGAATGGAATATAAGCCTCTCCAGCCTAGTCCTCTTCCCTTTGATCCAGCCTCATTTTCTACCATTAGCAATCATGAATTTTATGCTTCCTTAGTTCAAACAGCTGACAGTTTCCCGAACTCTTACTGCACCAGTCACTATAGGAGACCTTACGCAGGCTTTATCCCTTCTACAAAACTGCCCCTATGACAGGGACACCGATGGCAAATGACACCAATGACTTTCTTCCCTCAAGTGAAACCCCTCGCCATGTGACTTAGCAGCTCCCTCCATCAGGACGTGGGATATATTTCTACACCCCTTGAATCTGGAGGGACCAGTGACTTATGTAGGAGAACAGATTAGAGCAGAAGTACTGATGTGCCAGTTCAGAGCCTAGGAGGCCTTATGCTCTTCCCTGGTTCCTCCTCTCTTGGAACTCCACCACGCTCAAGTAAAGAAGACCAGCCTAACAGACACGAGAAGCGACTTGCAGGAGACCCTAGGTAACCTAGCTGAGCCTACCCTCGATCAACCTACAGATAGGCCAACACACGTGAGAGCTCAAGATGAGTAGGGATGTCTACGTGATCATAAAGACAGAGTCTAGCCAAGACCTGAAGACTCACCTAGTCAACCCTGGACTTCCGAGCAGTAACAGATACTGACTCTTATTTTGTAGTTTATGAAAAAAATGTCCCCAATATACAGGGTTTTGTGGGGTGGTTTATTATGTAGCAGCTGATACAGTTCTCTCCACAAAATTATCTTATCTATTAATTTCCTTGCGGGGTGAGTCTCAATCTCTCATTTTTTCAGTGTCCATCCTCTACCACTGTATCTAGCACATCATAAATTCTCAGTGAAAGCTGAATAAATTGATAGTGTCATGATCCTCCATATTCTAACCTACACTGTTCCTCATGCAATAACTGTATCTCTTTAGTTTTATCTTTATAAGGGTGATAATCTTAGAGTACAACATAGTTAGAATATGTAATAGAAAAGAGTTCACTTTTTAATTGTTCTGTAGACTTAATCCTCCAAACTGGATTTCCTATAGCCATACTTTAATACAAAGACAAACAAGCATTTAGAATATGACCAAATCTCAAAAAAAAAAAAAAAAAAAAAAAGGGCAGCCCGGGTGGCCCAGTGGTTTAGTGCCTGCCTTCGGCCCAGGGCGTGATCCTGGAGACCTGGGATCGAGTCCCACATCGGGCTCCCTGCATGGAGCCTGCTTCTCCCTCTGCCTGTGTCTCTGCCCCCCTCTCTCTCTCTCTCTCTTTCTCCATCTCTCTCTGTGTATCTCTCATGAATAGATAAATAAAATCTTTAAAAAAAAATATGACCAAATCTCTTTAAATTGTAATGGGTATAAACCAAACCCATTTCTGGGTTTGTTCAAGTCAAGGTTCACATAACTAACACAGAAAGTAGTCGACAGAGCAAGAGCACATTACTAACCAGCCTGAGAAGTACTTCGGGAGAACCTTCGCACCGTACCCTTTGCATTAGGAAGGACAGCGGAAGGAGCTGAAGGTCTTCAGGGAAACACAAGATTAAAGACAATATCTGATGGTATGCTCATCTTTCTTTGATCCAAGGACAAAAGACATCTTAATACTGACCCTTCATTTAGACTAGAGTTTTGTTTGAAAGACTGGAGAATAAGTAACATACTCAATAAAAGGGAAAAAAAATACCAAAGCAGAATCTTTTGAATAAGCACCAAAACTTGTCCTGTTCTCTTAGTAGACTAGTCTGCTCCTGGAGTTAACAAGAGCCAATGATGGGGCCCAAACGAGTCATGAAGGTTGCTTTTGGGGCTTCGCTGCTTTAGAGTGGTTCTAGACCTTGAGGTCGTCGAAGGTTTCTGTGTGTTGCCTTCCCGAGACCAGTCCCGCCGAGCACAGTTAACTGAGTACGCTCTTAGCGGCCAGAAACAGCAGGGGAGAAGTGCTCAAGGAGATTTTCCCACTTAGATCAGTTCTATCTTTCCAATTCACAGGTCACAAAACCCTTCCTCACTTATGAGGTACCTGAGTCCCTCCCGGGCGGCAGCAGACAATGAAGAGCAGGAGAGCGGAGTCATCACAGCCAACGCAGCTGCAACTGCGCGGAAGCCTCTAGCTGTGGGCCGGACCTGCCGTGACCCCCGGCCTAGCTGAGTGACGTGAGCCACACTGAGCCTCAGGTTTCCATGTGTGAGATGGGGAAGCGGCGTCAGCCTCCCGGCACCACGGCGGAGGATCGTATGGCCGCTGTCACACGTATGGGCAAACCCCCAAGCACACTGCTGGCGCAGCAGGGGCTCGCGAGATGGGCCTTTCCTCACCTTCCCAGTTCTACACAGCCAATTTCTCTCCATTTTCCACCTGATTTTTCTGTACTTTCAAAACCCATCTCAGTCTCCCCTTTGCAGTCTCCCCAGACAAAAGCACCTGCTCCTATAACACCCTGTTTTTGCACCTCTTTACAGTCAATCTTGCCATACGTCACATGCAGCCACATGCTTGTGTCTGTTCATAGTTTTGCTTGATTTAAAATGTCTTGTGAGGAGTAGTGTTAGCTTATTTTCATAAAGCCTGTTTCTTCTCCCCTTGCTGCTATACTAGCACAGGGACTAGTGCTCAGGGTCAGGTCCCTGTCAAATGTTTAACTTTCCAGGCATTTATTCTTCAAAATATGAAGACATGCCAGTAGCTTTGGCAACCTCCGCTTCGTAAAGCCACCATTAAAAAAAATACAAACAGGCGATGATTTGACAAGTCTTCCCTCGGCTAAGAATGATTTGACAGTAGTTGTCCAGAAAAGGTTTATTTAATATCACAAGATCAGGGGCCATCTGTCTTACATTTTCTCTCCAAGAGAATTAATTCCATCCACATCTCTGTATCTTAAAATGGAATAATATACAGCCATAAACTAACAACTATTTCTAATGTAGAAGTAGAGTCTACTGAATTAAAAACCCTTTAGTCAGTCTGTATATCAACATATCTGTATCTCAAGTCATCCATCAAATGGTCATTATAAGAAAACTATATCAGATCAATTTTGCACATTTTAGCACCTCAAAGCCCTAAATCAGATCAGCAGTAATGCTGAAAACACAAAGTCCTAAATGAAATCAACTTTTTCAGGAACCCAGAAGGCCTTCTACTATCCCGAGCCAAAATGCAATCAAATTCTGCAATCCCCAGAAACCCGATTAAAATTCTAGAATTCTAAGGAAGTCTCTAAACTGACACAGAACATCTGGTATCACTTTCCTACATATAACATTCACTCCTAAAGACTAGAACTCTATTACATAAATGCCTCTTACTGTCACCAACTGAATAGCTATTATGATTTTTCCATTAGAGAAAGTATTTTGGGATTCACAAAGGGGGCAAGAAAATATCTGATTATTATCCTAGCATGTATGACCCACTTCAAACAAAAGGTCCTTTTTCCCCTTTATATCCAGAAACCTCCCATAAAAACAAATAAGACAAAGTATTAAACCTTTTGTCCCACTCTCCCGCCCGATATTGTTTGCTACGCTGCAAAGGAGTCTTGTTTCACCAATTGCTTGTTACATTACTAACCCGCATCAAACTCCAGGAACAAGATTCAGGTCACCGATGACTCAAAACTCCACTTGAGATTTAAGGAAAAGATGTTATCACGGGGGGAAGCAAAGTGCTTGTGACATCCACATAAAGGACTGGTTCCATGCAAGACAGAGCCGAGCTGCGGCTGTTACGCTGTTTTCCTGAGACGGCACTAAGGTCGCCCAGGTGGCTGAGCTCCTGAGCGGCATCCCACGTGCATCGGGGGAGGGCAGCCGCTGGCAGGTGCCTGCCTGGCCGGGGACTGCGCGCCCAGACACGGACTGACGGCGCGGGGCCACGTCGCCCTGGAGGACAGCGGAGCCACGTGCAGGTGCGGCCACAGGTGTGGGCTGGGGAAGGCGGGCGGAGCCGCGTGCAGGGAAGGGCCAGGGCAGAGCAGCCAGAGGGCCACCCACGGGGCCAGGAACCTCGGCGCCAAGTGCTGCGGGAACGGCAGGACCCCAAGTGCCCGGGCCCTGCCATTGGCAGCGCCAGGGGCAGCAGGCGTGGCTCCGGGGCGCCCGGGGGAGCCTGGCCCGCTCTGAGGCTGGGGTGAACAGCGTGGGAGCGGCAACCTAGGGAGCCCCCGGAGCACCGTGGGGACCGGCTGCCCACCTGCAGCGCGTCCCAGGGATGCGGCTGGAGGGACAGAAGCCTCCAGAACGGGAGCCGGCAGCGTAAGCGCAGGGCCGCCCGCCAGAACCAGCCTGTACCCACGCTCACTACCGAGCCGGGGGAGCCACCCTCGCCGCCGCACGGGCCTCCGTCTTGGCCGCAGCAGGACCCCTCTCTCAGAAGACGGGCCCACACGGCGCCTCCTGACCCAGTCTGTTCGGGCAGCAGAGACGGGGCTCCTCTCACTAGCGTACCAGAGCACCCCAACACTCACCACTCTCACACCGGGACCAAACACCGCCCAGGACGCCCAGAGAGCCCCGCGGGAGGCTGGCCCGGAGGAAAAAGCGGCCGGCACATGGCACACGACAGCAGGGTGCGTGCGGCACACGCGGGGACCAGCAGACGCGGCCTGGGGCAGAGGGCGCGTAGCCGCAGGCACGACAGGGCGTCCTGTCCTCCTCGCCAGGCCGCTCCTCTCAAGAACACAAGCAGTAACGGACACAGAGAAACAGGCACAGAGACCCAGCAAAGTAAGACCGAGAAATGTCCCAAATGGAAGAACAGGACAAGCCTCAGCCGGAGACTAAGTGAACCAGGCGTAGTAACACGCCTGCTGGAGGATTTAAAGCAACGATCCTACTGAACTTTAGAAGGGTGAGACAGACGTAACAGAGCTGAGGCGTAACAGAGACAAAGGGCTCAAGAGATGAAATGGGAAACACACTTGAAGGAATGGACGTCAGGCCGGAAGACAGAGGAACAGATTAATGACCTACAAGACAGAGTAACAGAAAGAAATTTGGCTGAACAAAAGAGGAAAGGAATATGCAAAATGAGAATAGATTTAAGGAACTCTGATTCCATCACTAAGGTTCATCGTCTAGGAGTCCCCAGAGAAAAGGACAAAGAAAAGGGGACAGAGAATCCCTCTGAAGAAATAATAGCTACAAAGTTCCCTAACCTGGGGAAGGAAACCTATCCAGATCCAGGAGGCACAGAGAACCCCTGACAAAATTAACAAAAGCAGATCCAAAGACGTACTGTAATCAAATATCACAAAATATGCTGATACTGAAAAACACTAAAAGCAGCAATACAAAAGATGACTTGATATATAAAAAGGAAACCCCATGAGAAGGCTATCAGATTTTTCAGTAGAAAGATTCTAAGCCAGACAGGAGTGGAATGATATATTCAAAGTGCTAAATGGGAAAAAACCTGAAGCCAAGAGTACCCTATTCAGCAAGGTTATCATTCAGAACACGAGAGAGTTTTCTAGACAAAAATAGCTAAAGGAGTTCATGACCACTAAACTAGCTCTACCAGAAATATTAAAAGGGACTCTAAGTGGAAAGGGAAACCAAGTGACAGTATAAAGGTAGGAAACACAAAAGCAGTAAAAAAATGGGTATTTCCATTAAAAAAAATCAGTTAAGGATCTCATAAAATATATGACACCACACCCCTAAAACATAAAGAGATTCAAATTTAATCATAAATTTAATACAGACTGCTATATGCAAATGTTACATAATTGTTACATAAACCTAATGACAACCATAAATAAAAAATCACTAATATGCAAAGAATAAAAAGAAAGAAATCCAAATATATCAGTAAAGAGGGAAAATCTTCAACAACCACAAAACAAGTAATAAAATGGCAATAAATACACAAAAATTACCTTGAATGTAAATGGGCTAACTGCTCCAATCAAGACGACATAGGGCGATGGAATAAATAAAAACCAAGACTCATCCCTACACTGCCTACAAGACTCATTTCAGACTTGAAGACACCTGCAGATTGACAGTGAAGAGATCGAGGGGCGCCTGGGTAGCCGAGTTTGTTAACCACCTGCCTTTGGCTCAGGTTATGATCCCAGGGCCCTGGGATGGAGCCCTGCACCTGGCTCCCTGGGCAGCAGGAGTCTGCTTCTCCTTCCCCCTGCCCCTCCCCGTACTTGTGCTCACTCTCAAAGTCTTTAAAAAAAAAAAAAAGTGATGGGATAGAGAAATATTTATCACGCTAATAGATGTCAAAAGAAAGTTGGAGTAGCAATACTTATAGTAGACAAAATAGACTTTAAGACTGTAAGGAGACAAAGGAGGGCTCTACATAACAAAAGGACAATGCAGTGAGAAGATTAACCATTATAAACACTTACGCATCCAAAAGGAGAGCACCAAAATAATGTACAGTTAAGGAGAAACATAAAAGAACTAATCAATAATAATATAGTAATAGTAGGGGACTTTAACACATCAATGGACAGATCATGAAGACAGAAAATCAACCAGGAAAAATGGACTTTGAATGACTCTCTGGACCAGATGGATCTAACAGATATATTCAGAACATTCCATGCTAAACAACAGAAAACACATTTTTTTCAAGTGCACGGAACACTCTCCAGAACAGATCACATATTAAGTCACAAAACAAGCCTCAACAAATTCAAAAATCTGCAGGTCATACCAGGCATCTTTTCTGACCACAATGGCTATGAAACTGGAAGTCATTCGCAGGAAAAAATCCAGAAAGATCACAGAAAGTAAGAGTTTAATAGCTTACTACTATACAATACAGGGGGCAACCAGGAAGTAAGATAAAAAAGTACATGGAAACAATGCTTTGAAAATGAAAACGATGGCTCAAAACCTTTGGGATGCAAACATTTATTGAAAGAGATGAGAAGATGATGGAGTAGTTAGGGGACCCTAAACGTGCCCCAACCCTGAACAGGGCGAGGCCAGCATCCCATCACTTTCATCTACTAGGAGACCAATCTGAGGATTAGGAAAACAATCCGCACACCTGGAGGGAGAGGTGGCGGCAGATGGGAGGTTCAGAGACGTGACCTGGGGGGCGGGGGGGAGAATGCTGTGAGGGGAGGGAGCCCTTCTGTGGAGAGAGGTCAGGGAGAGAGGGAGCACCGTGCGGACGGCTCACCCAGTGCCTCGGCTGGGATCCCCTGGGAGCACTGGGAGAGAACGCTCCCTGCTCTCCAAGGACGACAGGCCTGCCACGCAGCAGCAGGGGCCAGAGACAGGTGCACAGGGCAGGTAACCTGGTCGCTGTGCTTCCCCTGGGACATCAGGCAACCCCACGGCACCGGGCACACAGCTGCGAGGCTCCCCTCCGGGGAGAGGGAGAGACCCACACCCGGCTGGGTGCCGCTGAGATCTGGAGCTCGGAGGAGAGCCTGGGTGGCTTGGTCCGGTAAGCGGCCCATTCTTCCTTTGCCCTCAGGTCATGGTCTCGGCGTGGTGCGATCGAGCAGGGATCAGGATCTGCACAGGGCAGGGAGCCTGCCTAGGGTTCTCCCCCTCCTGCTGCCCTCCCTCACTCCCATGCACATTCCCTCTCCAAAAAAAGAAAAAAATTAAAGAATGGAGTTTTGAATCCCAGCCACTGGCTAGAGATAAAATACAGGAGAATTGTGGCCTTGGCACTGAGTGAGCCGATGGCTGGACACTGGCAGGTTGAGGTGGGGATCTGACGAAAGCCTGCAGCACAGGAGGGGAGACTGCTTGCTTTTCTGGGAAGGCTTCCTGAATGGCAACGGCCAGGAGCTCCCCGCCCCGGGGATGAGGGGCAGAGGGACACCACCTTCCACCCCGGAGCCCACCAGCGTGGTCATATTCAAAGACAAACACAGAGCCTTCAGTGGTCCTGGGGTCGCTCACACCAACCCTTGAGCCCACCCCCATGCCCTCATCCCACCTCCCAGCAGGGGCACCTCTGCAAGGGCAGGTCTGACTGGGAGCCAGCGCAGCAGGCCTCTCCCCAAAGGTCCCACCCCGGCCCCCACATGTACCAAGTCTACTGATCCCATGGTGCTCCAAAGCATCAGCTTCAGTTCTGGCAGAAACAAGGCCCGACTTTCCTCGTTTTTTTTTAGGTTTTATATACGTTAAATTTCTTTTATCTTTTTCTTTGGAATCAGACTTAACAGTTTCTGTTCATTCGTTGGCTTGTTTCCCCTTCTCTGTTTTTTTTTTTTTTTTTTTTTTTGAATCAGGCTTTTATTTTTTCCTTCTTTTTCTTTCAATCAGGTTAATTTTTTAATTTTTTAAAAGATTTTTATTCATTCATTCATTCATTCACTCATTAATTCATTCAAGAGAAAGAACAAGCAGGCAGAACAGCAGAGGGAGAGGGAGAAACAAGCTCCTCACTCAATCCCAGGACCCTGAAATCATGACTGAACCAGACAAACAACCCACTGAGCCACCCAGGTCCCCCATCCCCTCTACCCTCGCCATTTTTTTTAAATCAGGCTCATCTTAAATCAAGGCACACCTACTTAAAAGTCCAAACCCTCCCCACTGCCAGTAAGGAGGAACTCTATAGAGGACTGACATGCAGGAAAGAGCAGCCAAAACAGCAGCAGAGTGCATCCCACGTATCTAGAAACACTTCCTGCAGAACCAGGCCCTGGACAGTGTATAATCCCTTCTTAACATGGTATAAATCTCAGAAGCAGGAAACATAAGTTTTCATAATATGCAAAATACAGAAACCTAGACAGTGACAAGCCAGAGGAACTCTCCACAAAAGCAAGATCAAGAAGAAATCAGAACCAGGGACTTTTCTCAAAAGAAATACAAGCAGTATATCTGAACAAGACTAGAACAACAAGCATAAGAATAGTAGCTGGGCTTGAAAGCAGCATGGAAGACACCAAAGAAATCCCAGCTGCAGAGATAAAAGACCTAAAATCTAGTCAAGCAAAAATTTTAAAAATGCTGTAACTGAGATGGAAAACCGATTGGATATAAATCATAGTGAGGTTGGAAGAAGTAGAGGATCAAACAGGTGATGTACAAGACAAAACTGTAGAAAATGAAGCTGAAAAAAAAACAGGGAAAGAAAACTATTAGATCACAAATACAGACTTAGGAAACTCAGCAATCCCACAAAATACAACAGTATCCCTAATGTAGGAGTCCCAGAAGAAGAAGAGCAGAGAGTAGGGAGTGGGGGGATGGAGAAAGGGTCAGAAGGTTTATTTGAACAAATTATAGCCAAGAACTTCCTTAAGCTGGGGAAGAAGACAGGCATTCAAGCCCAAGAGGCACAGAGAACTCCCCTCAAAATCAACAGAAACAGGTCAATGTGAACACATATCACAGTCAAACTTGCAAAATACAAAGAAAGAATTCTGAAAGCAGGTAGGGACAAAAGGTCTTTAACCTACAATGGTAGACTCATAAGGTTAGGACATTTCATAGGACAGACCTGTCCACAGAAACTTCTCAGGCCAGAGACAAGTGACATAACATATTCAACGTGCAAAATGAGAAAAGTATGCAGTCATTTATCCAGGAAGGCTGTCATGCAGTATAGGAGAAATTAAGAGTTTCCCAAACAAAACCTAAAAAAGTTCGAACACACTGAAACAGCTCTGCAAGAAAAATTAAAGGGGACTCTTTGAACTGGAAGGATACAAAAAGCAACAAAGACAATCTACAGGAACAGCAACTTTACAAGTAATAAATGGCACTAAATTCAAATCTGTCAAATAATCACTCTGAATGTAAATGGACTCAATGCTCCAATCAAAAGACAAAGGATATCAGAATGGATAAAAAAAAAAAAAAGAATCATCATGTGCTGTTTACAAGCAACTCATTTTAGACCCAAGACACCTCTCCAGATTGAAAGTGAGGGAACCATCCTATTATGCTAATGGACATCAAAAGAAAGCTAGAGTCACCATCCTTACATCAAACAAATTAGAGATTAAACCCAAGACTTTAATAAGAGATAAAGAAGGGAATTATATCATAATAAAACGGTCTATCCAACAAGAATATCTAACAATTGTAAACATTTGTGCCCCCAATTTGGGAGCAGCCAAATATATCAATCAATTAATAACAAACTTAATAAACTTGGTAATCATATAGTAATAGTAAGGGGACATTAATGCCCCACTCACAGCCAGGGACAGATGATCTAAGCAGAAGATCAACATCAAATACCAGCTTTGAATGACATGCTAGGCCAGATAAACAGATATATTCAGAAGGCGACTTCATCGTTAAGCAGCAGAATACACATTCTTTTTGAGTGCACACGGAACATTCTCCAGGACAGATCACATACTGGGGTCACAAAATCAGCATTCAATCTGGAGGACAAAAAGACTAAGATCATACAATACATGTTTTCCAACCACAATACTATGAAACTTGAAGTCAACCACAAGAAAAATTTGGAAAGACCACAAATACAAGGAGATTAAAGAACATCCTAATAAAGAATGAATGGGTAAACCAGGAAATTGAAGAAATTTTGAAAATACATGGAAACAAAAGAAAATGAAAGCACAACAGTCCAAAACCCTTGGGACATAGCAAAGGTGGCCTTATAGCAAAACTGGCCTTCCTCAAGAAAAGTCTCAAATAAACAACCTAACCTTAGACCTAAAGTAGCTAGAAAAATAGCAAATCAAGCCTAAAACCGGCAGAAGGGAAATAATTAAGATTAGAGCAGAAATAAATGATACAGAAATTTTAAAAATTCCAGAACAAAACTAATAGCTGGTTCTTTGGAATAAGATTGATAAAGCCCTAGCCAGACTTATCAAGAAGAATAGAGAAAGGACCCAAATAAATAAAATCACGAGTGAATAAGATGATATCACAATCAAAGCTGTAGAAATACAAACAATTATAAGAAGATTATGGGCAATTATATGCCAATAAATTAGGCAATCTGGAAGAATTCCTAGAAACATAAATTACCAAAAGTGAAACGGAAAGAAACAGAAAATTTGAACAGACCCACAACCAGCAAAGAAATTAATCAGCAATCAACAATCTCCCAACAAACAAGAGCCCAGGGCTGATGGGTCTCCATGGGAATCCTACCAAACGTTTAAAAAAGAATTAATGCCTATTCTTCTGAAGCTGTTCCAAAAAATAGAAATGGAAGGAAAACTTCCAAACTCATTCTATGAGGTCACCATTGCCTTGACTCCAAAATCAATGTCTGCACTAAAAGAATTAAAGACCAATATCCCTGATGAACATGAATGCAAAAATTATCACCAAGATTCTAGCTAATAGAATCGAACAATACATTTAAAGGTTTTTTCACCATATCAAGTGGGATTGATTCCTGGGCTGCAGGGGTGGTTCGACATCCACAAACCCATGTGATGCACCACATTAATATAAGAAAAGATAAGAACCATATGATCCTCTCAATAGATGCAGAAAAAGCATTTGTCAAAACTGTATCGTTTCTTGATAAAAACCCTCTACAATGCATGGAGGGAACATACCTCAACATCATAAAAGCTATATACAAAGGACCCACAGCTAAGATCATTCTAATAGGGAAAACAGAACTTTTCCCCTAAGGTCAGGAACACAGCAGGGATGCCCTCTCTCACCACTGTTGTTCAACAGAGTACCGGAAGTCCAAGCCTCAGCAGACAACAAAAAGAAATTAAAAGCATTCAATTCAGCAAAGAGGAAATCAAGCTTTCATTCCTCGTAAATGACATAATCCTCTTCTACGTATAAAACCTGAAAAAAAAATTGCCAGAACTAGTACATGAATTCAACAAAAGTCAAAAGGATATAAAATCAACATACAGAAGTCAGTTGCATTTCTCTACACTAATAATGAAGCAGCAGAAAGAGCAATCAAGGAACTGATCCCATTTACAATTGCACCAAAAACCATAAAATACCTAGGAATAAACCTAACCAAAGAGGTAAAAGGTCTGTATGTTGAACACTACAGAACACTATGAAAGACGACACAAAGAAATGGAAATACTTTCATGCCCATGGATTGGAGAATATTGATAGAGAAAGATAAGAAGCATCTTAACAGCAAAGGAAAAGAATCAACAAAATTAAAAGGCAATTGACAGAATAGGAGAAGATATTTGCAAATGATATATTGGATAAAGGGTTATACCCAAAATCTATACAGAACTTACCAAACTCAACACCCACAAAACAATCCAGTTAAAAAACGGACAGAAAACATAGACACTTCCAAAGAAGACACCTACATGGCTAACAGACACATTAAAGATGGTCAACATCACTCATCATCAGGGAAATACAAATCAAAACCACAATGAGATCGCACCTTACACCTGTCAGAATGACTAATATTAACAAACTCAGGACAAAACAGATTTTTGTGAGGATGCAAAGAAAGGGGAACCTTTTTTGCACTGTTGGTGGGAATGGAAACTAGTGCAGCCACTGTGGGAAAAGGCGTGGAGTTTCCTCAGAAAGTTAAAAATTGAACTACCCTATGACCTAGCAATTGCACTACTCAGTATTTATCCAAAGGATACAAAAATAGTGATTCAAATACATACTCAATGCTTATAGTAGCACTATCAACAATAAATTATGGAGAGAGCCCAAGTGTCCATTGATTTATGAATCCATGAAGAAGGTGTGTGTATACACACATACCACACACACACACACACACACACAGGAATATTACTCAGCATTCAAAAAAATCACAGCTTACCACCTGCAACAATGTGGAGGGAACTAGAGTGTATTATGCTAAACGAAATTAAGTCAGAGAAAAACAAATACCATATGATTTCACTCATGTGGAATATAAGAAAAAAAAAAACAGATGAACAAGGGAAGGGAAGAAAAATAAGATAAAAACAGAGAGGGAGGCAAACCATATAAGAGACCCTTAACTAGAGAACTGAGGGTTTGGGGATCCCTGGTTGGCTCAGTGGTTTAGTGCCTGCCTTTGGCCCAGGGCCTGGTCCTGGAGTCCCGGGATCGAGTCCCGCGTTGGGCTCCCTGTATGGAGCCTGCTTCTCCCTCTGCCTGTGTCTCTGCCTCTCTCTCATGAATAAATAAATAAAATCTTTTTTTGAAAAAAGAGAACTGAGTGTTCTGGAGGGGAGTGGGGGATGGGCTAATTGGATGATGGGCATCAAGGAGGGCACTTGTTGGGATGGGAGGGCTGTATACATATAAGTGATGAATCTCTAAATTCTACTCCTGAAACCAACACTACACTATATGTTAACTAACTTGAAATGTAAATAAAATTAGGGGGACCTAATTAGGGGCCTTTGGCTCAGGCCATGATTCCAGGGTCCTGGGATCGAGTCCCACACTGAACTCCCCGCAGGAAGCCTGCTTCTCCCTCTGCCTGTGTCTCTGCCTCTCTCTGTCTCTCATGAACTAAGAAGATCTTTAAAATATTAAATAAAATTTAAAAATCCTTTGGGATGTAGCAAAAGCAGTTCTCAAAGGGAAGTTTACAGCAATACAGGCTTATGTCACAAAGAAAAATCTCCAAAAACCTAACCTTACACCCAAAGAGATAGGAAAAAAAATAATAATAACATTTAAAACCAGCAGAAGGAAGGAAAGTTTGGAGCAGAAATAAATAACCAACCAACCAACCAACCAAGAAAACAACAGAGATCAATGAAACAAGGAGCTGGTTCTTCGGGGCAGGGTAGGGGGGTAGGGGGGTGGGAATCAACAAAACTGATGAATCTCTAACCAGACTCATCAAGAAAAAAAAAGAAGATTCAAAACCACAAATAAGGGAGGAGAAATAACACCACAGAAATACAATCATAGTATTATGAAAAACTCTATGTCAACAAATTAAACAATCTAAAAAAAAGATCAATTCCCAGAAACTTAGAAATATAACCTACCAATACTGAAAGAAGAAATAGAATATTTGAAAAGACCAAAGAAATTGAATAAGTAATCAAAAAATTCCCAACAAAAGCCCAGGACACAACAGCTCATAGGCAAATTCTACTAAGCATCTAAAGAACGACTAATACTTGTTCTTCTCAAACTACTCCAAAAAATAGAAGAGAAACTTCCAAGTTCACTCTGAGGCCAGAGTTACCAAGATACCAAAACCATATAAAAACACCATGAAAAAAGAGAACTGAAGTAGTATGTCTGATGAATTTACAGGCAGAAACCCTCAGTGAAATACTAGCAAACTTAATCCAACAATACATTAAAAAATATTCACCATGATAAAGTGGGATTTAGTCCAGGATTATAAGGGCGGCTCAATATTCATAAATCAGTGCAACATATCACATCAATAAGAGAAAGGACAAAAACTGTATCATCATTTCAACAGACACAGAAAAAGCATCTGACAAAGTACAACGTCCGTTCACAATAAAAACCCTCAGCAAGCAGGTTTAGGGGGGACAAGCACCAGCCCAGAGGTGTCTGTCATCCTCAATGGGAAAACAGCCTTTCCCTAAGGTCAGGAACAAGGCAAGCATGTAAACTCTCACTACCTTTATTTTGGGTTTTTTTGCTTTTCTTTTTGTTTTTGTTTTTGTTTTCTTAAGTAATCTTCACTCCCAGTGTGGGGCTCAAACTTACAATCTTGAGTTTGTAAGTGTCAAACTTACAATCTTTGTAACTTGCTCTAATGACTGAGCTACCCAGGTACCCCTCCCTCTCACCACTTTTACTCAACATAGGACTGGACGTCTTAGCCACAGCAATCAGACAAGAGGCAAAAGGCATCCAAACCAGCAAGGAAGAAGTCAAATTTTCACTATTTGCAGATGACGATACTATCTACAGAAAATCCAGAGGGCTCCACCAAGAAAAACACTTAAACAGATAAATTCAGTAAAGTTGCATACACAATACCAAATCAATCTACAGAAATCTGCTGCACTTCTCTACAGCAATAAGGAAGCAGCAGAAAGAGAAATTAAGGAAACAATCCCACTTAACGACTGCATGAAGATACGACGCCTAGGAATAAGCCTAACTAACGGCAAAGACCTGTGTACTGAAAACTATCAAACATTGATGAAAGAACCAGAACACAAAGAAATGGAGACATTCCAGGCTTATGAATTTGAAGAACAAGTATTGCTACAATGGGTATATCACCCAAAGCAATTTCCATATTTAATGTAATCCCTATCACATTACCAAGAGCGTTTTTTTTCCACAGAAGTAGAATAAAAAATCCTAAAATTTGTACTAAACCACAAAAGACCCTGAATAGCTGAAGCAATCTTAAGAAAAGCAAAGCTGCAGGCATCACAGTGAAGGAAATAATCAATACAACCGAAATGCAACCTATAGAATGGGAGAAGGTATTTCCAAATGACATACAGTAAAGGGTTATTATCCAAAATACATAAAGAAAGTATACAACTTAAAACTAAAAAAAAAAAGTCCAATTAAAAAATGGGCAAAAGACACGAACAGGCATTTCTCCAAAGACAATATATAGATAGCCAAGGGACATGTGAAGAGATGCTCATAGTCACTTACCAAGGAAATGCAAATTGAAACTACAATGAGAGATCACTTCACAACTTGTCAGAATGGTGAAAATCAACAACACAAGAAACAGGTGTCAGGGAGGATGTGCAGAAAAAACAATCCTTACACAGTTGGTGGGAATGCCAACCGGCACAGCCACTCTACAAAACAATATGGAGGTTCCTCAGAAACTTCAGAACAGAACTACCCCACTATCCAGCAATCACACTACTGGATATTTACCAAAGACTACAAGATCACTAATCAAAGGGGGTACAGGCACCCTGGCATTCATAGCAGCATTTTTTTTTTACACCAGCCAAGATACAGAAGCAAAACAAGTGTCCCATCAATTGATAAAGATGTGGCATGAGTACATGCACGCACACGCACAATGGGATAGTACTCAGTCATTAAAAAAAAAAAAAAAAAAAGAATGAAATCTGGTCATTTAAGAAGACACAGAGGAGAGCCCCCGGGTGGTCCAGTCTGTGAGGCATCTGCCTCTGGCTCAGGTCATGGTCCCAGGGTGCTGGGATCCAGCCCTGTGTTGGGCTCCCTGCTCAGCGGGGAACCTGTTTCTCCCCCTGCTCCTCCTGCTTCTGCACACATGCTCGCACACACTCTTCTTCTGTCAAATAAATTAAAACCTTTAATCATAAAATTTTATAAAAATAAAATGACACGGATGGAGAAATAAGTGAGAAATACCATCTGATTTCACTCATGTGGAACATAAGAAACAAATTGAGCAAAGGGGGCCAAAAAAAAAAAAAGAAACCAAGACACAGACTTAACTACATGAGAACAAACAGATGCTTAGCACAGGAGAGGTTGGGGGTAATATGAAATGGGGGGTAAAACTTCAAAAAGGAGGAAAAATGACAGTTAACCTGAAAATAATACGTGACAGTACCTTTATTTCCAACTCTATTAGGTTCACAGTTTCTATCCTCTACAACTTTTTGAATTATTTCTACTTGTTTTATTTTTAACTTAGTTTTCTGTATCTCACTTTTTCCTTTTAAATTCTTTGGTAAATTTAACACTTTCATCAATCACGGAATAAAATGAAACCAGAAGTAGAGCCTTAGGTTAAACAATTATGGAAAGAATCCCTGAAAAAACTGGGAAGACAGTCACAAAACTTGTGGGTTTTTTACATTTGTGTCTCAAAAACATGCAAGATGGGCCGAGTGTGAGACAGATTGAGAGCAAGTTAGACAAAACCTACTGCCACATACAGGAATAAAAAAGGACCCTCAAGGATATTATTACTGTAGTATCGATACCAACCGTTCCAGCTAGTATTTCAACCACCGTACTTCTATGACTTGTTGAATTATAGTGATTTATCATGTTCTTGCTGTGAGCAGTAACACAAACTTCAATCTGAGTTTTTACCGAATGTTGGTGATTATTAGCACTTTATATATTTGACTATTCACAATGCAGTTCATATTATTCAGAATCTCCACGCTATAAAGGAGAAAACTGAAACCAAGCCACAATCTCTTAAACACCATAGAATTAGTTAAGTAGATGCATCAGGATTTGACCCCAAAGTCCATCTGAATGTCTCAGAGCCCAATTACTTTTTTTAATAACTAGGTTGAGATGCATCATTGTTTCCCATAGTGGATACCGGCCAAGAGCATCTTCTTCTGATGTTGAGTTTGTCCCCCACTTTAATATTAAAAATCTTAGGGATCCCTGGGTGGTTCAGTGGTTTAGCCCCTGCCTTCGGCCCAGGGTGTGATCCTGGAGTCCCAGGATCGGGTCCCACGTCGGGCTCCCTGCATGGAGACTGCTTCTCCCTCTGCCTGTGTCTCTGCTTGCTCGCTCGTTCTCTGTGTCTCTCATGAATAAATAAATAAAATCTTTAAAAATATATGTATTAAAAATCTTAATGGACCATAGGAAACATACTGCAGGGGTGATTCCATCTGTCGTATTTGGAGCACCGCTCATTTCAACAATTGTGGACACATGTATTTTTGCTTCAACAACATCAAAAAGGTTAATCATAGGAACTTCAAATTAGTGGGGGGTTGTTTGCTTTTGAGTATTTTAAGATGCAAGATTTTAAAGAGCTAGAATTTTAGAACGCTCGTGTACTCGTCACGCAACTTCAACGAATCTTAACACCCGAGACACATTCAGTTCCTTGAACTACGTAACACAATGCCACAGACTGCAAGGCTTGCAACAGGATTTTCTTCTTCCTCATAGTTCTGGAATCTAGACGTAGAGAATCAAGGGATTGGCAGGACTGGTTCCTCCTGCAAGCTCAAAGGGAACCTGGTCCGTGCTTTCTTCCACATTCTGGGGGTTCCCCACAACCCTCAGTGCCTTGGTCCGAACGGGCCACTCCCAGGTCTGCCCTGTTTATCTTCGTGGGTGTTCTGTCTGCCGTAGCTCCTTTTTCTCCTCTTATGAGGATACAAGGACGCTATAAGTAGAGCACGCTCTACTCCTGTATGCCTCACCTTCTGCAAAATAGTGTTTCCAAACAAAATCACATTCTAAGGTTCTAAAGGATCTGAATTTGGAAGAACACCATGCACCCCAGTAGAGTGTTTGTTCCTAAGAAAAATGAATTAGAAGCCCTTTATATACCATCCAGATAAACCTTATTCTGAAATGTGATATTAATTTCAGGAAGCTTTATGTGCATCTATTTATAGAAATAGAAAAAAAATCACACTACATATAAGATTATATAAATAGAACTATACAAACTTTTTTGCAACTTTTTCGATCATTGTCTTCAAGATTTACAAATTT
This sequence comes from Vulpes lagopus, assembly GCF_018345385.1. Taxonomy (NCBI): domain Eukaryota; kingdom Metazoa; phylum Chordata; class Mammalia; order Carnivora; family Canidae; genus Vulpes; species Vulpes lagopus. The sequence continues at coordinate 60,328,350 of NC_054836.1, forward strand.
TATTGCATTCTACTGTATGGATGTCATGCTTTGTACTTATTCACTCGTTTATTGGTATTTGAGCTGTTTTCACTTCTTAATATCTCAAATAATGTCACAACGGACCTTCCTTTATGAGCTTCCTTGTGCTCAGCTTTCTCTAAAGTATATCCTGGAAGTTCAGTTTCCAGGTCAAAAGATACAGGCACTACAGAGCGCTTACGAAGATTCACAGCTTCAGCCAGAAGCATGTATATACTCATTCCCCTATATCCTTATTAAAATTTCATTTTTCCAAGTTTGTCCAACTAAAAGACAAACAGTATCTCATTTTAATCTGAATATCCTTGATTAGTAGGATGTTAATCATCTCTTGATTTTGTAGTGGGTCCAACTGCTCCAGGATATATTTGATACCCATGTCAAGTCGCTGGAGCTTATGAATGTTACTTTTCTTGAAGACAGTCTTTGCAGATAAAATTAAGGATCTTCGGGGATCCCTGGGTGGCTCAGCAGTTTCGCGCCTGCCTTTGGCCCAGGGCACGGTCCTGGAGTCCCGGGATCGAGTCCCACATCGGGCTCCCAGCATGGAGCCTGCTTCTCCCTCCTCCTGTGTCTCTGCCTCTCTCTCTTTCCCAATGTCTATCATAAATAAATAAATAAATAAATAAATAAATAAATAAATAAATAAATAAATCTTTAAAAATAAATAAATACAAATAAATAAAATTAAGGATCTTGAAATCATCTTCAAATATCAGGTGGGTCCAAATCCAAGGATAAGTGCCCTTACGGGGCACAGGAAGGTGTGGCAGGAAGGATCGAAGGTGGCCACGTTCAGATGGAGGTCGACTCTGGAATAACGGGATCCAAGGGGTCGGGAAGACAATGCCCAGACACCAGCAGCGGGAAGCAGCTTTGGAGGAGTCTCCCCTAGACCCGAGAGAATGGACCTCGCTCACATCTTGATTTCAGATGTCTAACCTCCCACACTAGGAGAATGAATATGTCATTTTGTAGCAACTGTTACAGCAGCCACACGAAAGTATTCCAGGTTATTAACCACTAAGATCTCCTATATTTTGAATTGTTATTCATATTTTAAGATTTTATTTTTTTATTCACGAGACACACAAACAGAAAGAGAGAGGCAGAGACCCAGGCAGAGAGAGAAGCAGGCTCCCTGCAGGGAGCCCGATGCGGAACTCGATCCCAGGACCCTGGGTCATGGCTTCGGCTGAAGGCGGACGCTGAACCCCGGAGCCCCCCGGGCGCCCCTGTTATTCATATTCTTTACTCATTCTGCTCAGAGACTGTCTGCCTCTCCATACAGACGTAGCGCAGTTCTACATGTATTTCAGGTATTAAGGCTACGTGCATTATAGGCTCGCTGGCTGTAATACCATCTGTTTTATAACCACCCCCCTTCCCTGCCACTTTGTCTTGTCCTGTGAAATATTTCTGCTTTTAGAAAAAAAAATTTTTTTTTCTAATCATTTATGGCTTGTGCCTTCTTTGGCTTAAAAAACCTGCCATCCTTTCTATTTTTGCCTACATTTTCCTCAAAGTTCTTGCTTTTCGCATGTGTATTTAATGTCTGGAATGTATTTGTGCAGAGTGTGAGGACAGATGCCAGTAGTTAGCTCCCATGGGAGGCCGATTATCCTGGCGATGTTTATTCATCAGTCCATCATTTCATTGAAAGTCTGTAACGCCCCTTGGGAGCCCAGCAAGCGTACATCGACGCGCAGGTTTACGCAGGACCCGTGACGGCAGCACTGACAGCGGGGGAGCAAACAGGCCCTCGCGCTTCCACCCCTGCCCCTGGCAGGGCACGTCCCCCTGCGCCACGCCTCTTCTCCTGCAAAACCTTGGCTACTCCGGATCCCCTGCTTCTCCGTGTAGTTTCAGGATCCGTATCAAGGAACAGCAGACGGCAGCAGGCCTGCTGGGGGTGACTGCACCGCCTGCCCGACGAGCTGGGGTCCGATCTCCCCAACCAGAAACGTGTTCTCTACGTTCAGTGAGATTTTCTACTATTTCTCCCCTGGAGCCGTACAGGCATTTGGCTGGATCTGTGTCTCACGAGTACTTTATGTTTGAGAATGATTTTCTTCTCCTGCCATCTTCCCGGTTAAGAAGTAAAAGACTGTTTTCTGTATGTCTGCCTAGTTTTCCTCCGGCAACCCCGAAGTCCTCTGTTCCAGCAGGTTCCCTACGGCTCCTCCTGAAATGGTCTAGGCAGGAAACAGCACCTGCAACTGGGGACAGTTTACAAGTTTAAGGACTCTTTTCTCACTTTCAGTGGCCAGGACTTCATATTGGATAGTCAGGGTGACATCCTTCCTTGTCTTACTCCTGATTTTCTTTGGAAAACTTCAAAGTCTTCGTTAACTAGGAGACTTTCTTTTTTTTATGGTATTATAATTTGAGTTTATTTTTTAACTTATTTTTTATTGGTGTTCAATTTGCCAACATACAGAATAACACCCAGTGCTCATCCCGTCAAGTGCCCCCCTCAGTGCCCGCCACCCAGTCACCCCACCCCCCGCCCTCCTCCCCTTCTACCACCCCTAGTTCGTTTCCCAGAGTTAGGAGTCTTTATGTTCTGTCTCCCTCTCTGTTATTTCCCACTCATTTTCCCTCCTTTCCCCTTTATTCCCTTTCACTATTTTTTATATTCCCCAAATGAATGAGACCATATAATACTTGTCCTTCTCCGACTGACTTACTTCACTCAGCATCATACCCTCCAGGTCCATCCACGTCGAAGCACATGGTGGGTATTTGTCGTTTCTAATGGCTGAGGAATACTTTCTGTGAATAATCTGAAATTCAAGAACTTTTTTAGTGCCCATTTTTATCCTGCCCATTTTTATCTTGAAGCCATGTTGAACTGTAATAATGCCATTTCTGTTACATTAACATAATCATGATCTCTTTTCTCAGTATGGTATTAACAGTTTTAATCCTGATTCATCCGCTGAGGGCATCACGTGCTGCAGGACACACAGAGCACTGAAATGTATTTCCTGATATTTGATCTTTGTATCCATGTAAAAACACTGCTCTTTGGTTTTCTGTTCTTATCTTTTTCCAAGATTGGTTTGTACAAAGATACTGTACAAAGAACCAAGCACTCCTTCTAATTTCCAGAACGGTTCTTAATGAGAAATTATTTTTCCTTGAAGGTGTGGTAAAAGTATTTGAGCCCAGGGTCTTGGTCGAACAGACTCATCACTTCACTATCTTCATGAACAAACAGCAGTTCATCCGGGTTTTCTATTTCTTCTTCAACTTCTCCAACAGAAATATCGCTTCATAGAAGTCTCCAGATCCATCGGCCCAACCTGTCCAAAGCAGCCAAAACCCAACTGAACTACGACCGTGCTACGGGCGCCTCCTCACTGATCTTGGTGGCCGTGCCCAAGTCTTCTACAACCAGACTTCAGTGCTGGCTTCTTTGCTGGTTTGGTTGTATGTTTACTACGTTCAAGTTTACTCTTTGAGGCTGTTGTCTACAGAATTCAACACCCGGACTCCGCGACACGGCAGTCACCTGAGGCAGTGGTACATTCCGCAAAAACCACAGCAAAGACAGAAAAGCAAAGGCTAAAGGTTTAGGGGAAAAATAGGCCTTGGCTGCAATGCTTCCCAGACGCTCTCCCACCCACGGCAGCGGCGCTGATGAGACCCGGGGCCTGCCACTCGGGCATCCACGCACAGACGTCAGGGGGCCGCCGAAGTTCCTGCCGTCCCTTGGCAGGGCAGCGGAGGCTCGCCTCCTCCGTGGCGATGACGACTCCCAGCGGTTCCCTTTAACCTGTCTATACCCGACCCTCGATGCTCGACGGCCGGGCGCTGCTTCAGGGATGTGGCGCGACCTTCTGCAGGCGAGGCCTGGGGTGGGGGGGCGCAGCGGGCGGGCCTTCCACCAAGGAGCCGACACCAATGCAAACACACGAGGGTTTATTACAAGCTCGAGCTTGGCTCCAAGTGCACCCAACACAGCGGAGCAGGGACTTGGACCCTGAGACTAAGAGGCGTAGCAGCTTTATAGGGCCAGTGGCCCATGGGATTGTAATATACACAGAAAGTTGCAGTCATGTAGGTCCACACGCAGGTGCCCGATTGAATTACATTTTACCCTATAGTATCCACTTGAGCTGGCCTATTATTTTGGTCAGAATCAGGTCCCAGTTTTGGCAGGCACAAGGCGGGGTTACATTGTTATGAGCCGATTTCCCATTAGGGTGTGCCCAGAGGCTTGACTAGGGTGGGGCAGCGCCTTAAACAATAAGCAGGTCATGTGGGGGTCATACAGGAGGTGGCGGGTGCAGCACAAAATGGAGTTAGTCCTGCTCTGCTTGTCCAGGGGTAGGGGATTTTTGTTAAATTTCCTGGCTCCCACAACGTTTGCAACACACTCACGTGAGGCAAGCCTGAAGTAGCGTGCGTCTATTTACAGCCACGCGACGCCGCGCAGAAGGTTCAGTTTCTGTGGAATGTCAACAGGCGTCTCACTACGATGGCAGGAAAGCTCAACGTGGACGCTGTAACACACATGTGTTGTGTCTGACTTTTTATCACCAACAACATTTGCCACTGAAGGGAAATTCATAATGAGCTAAAGGACAAAACAAAGATGGTCTTGTGGTGCAAGTCCTCTCTCCTTTTAACTCTTCCGTACAGTCAATGCTTCTCAACTGAGGATACGACACATTCCCAGTTTATTTTCGTATCTGGCATCACCTATCACTTTGTACCACTTTGCATTAACTTCCCAAATAGCCCGTCAAGAACCTAATTAGGAAATGTTCTCCTCTCCTCTGCCTGGTCCCACAAACAAACAAAAACGGACATATTTAGTAGCAATGCCTCAATAGTCTGGCAACTTCAAAAATGTGTAAGTTGAAGGTACAAAGACAGTTTATTTTTCTCTTTTGGAGAGCGCATGCACAAGCAGGGGGCCAGGGGCCGAGGAAGAGACAGAAACTGTCAGGCAGGGTCTACGACCAGCATGGAGCCCGACACGGGGCTCGATCTCATGACCCCAAGATCATGACCTGAGCCAAAAGGCTGAGTCGGACGCATCACAGACTGAGCCAACCAGGCATCCCAAAGGCACAAAGACATTTTTTTAAAACAACAGACCATAAGTAGTTTTTGTAGATTAAGTTTTTAAATTTTTAATTGAAAATACTAAATGGGTACGACCGCGTAAAAACTTTCTACAAAGATTGTAAAGAACATGACAAAAAGTGGCAAAAACTTTTTCTCCCAATGAGACTATAAATTGGCTTCCAGATAATACTTAGATTTTTCCATATGGAGGCTATCTTATGAATGAAAAGGTAATTAATTTTTATACCCTAAAGTTAACAATAATGAAGTAGCATTAAGATAATAAGGAATAAAAACACTCCACTACAGAAAATCTCATACAACATTCAGCAACTGAAATCTCACCATCTTCTCGCTCAAGGGCCTTGAATTCAAGACTGCACCATGCAGAGGATGATCATTTTCCTCATGCAGTAAAATTACTAGGCAGAAAGTACCGGAATACTATCTATCTGTAGTATGTGCCACATTCTTTTTCAGTGCACATTTAGGGTTTACTAAGGTAGAAACTGTGTAGCTTACGTGACCGTCATTACGCAATTCAGTCCTTGCATCTTAGTCTGACCACCAGGACCATCATGTCCACACTGCCCATCATATCCCTACGCATCTATAGATCTTCTCACGTGGAAAAGTCATGTGAGAGGATAAGGGGGACAAAGGAAGGAGAGGAGGAGGAGGAAGAGGAAGAGGGGGAGAGGAGGGAGGGTCACCTACAAGATACAGTATGGGGAGCTCAGTCCTGCAGGACAGTAGCATTCTCCAGATCCAGGAGAGTGGAAAGAGCCAACAGGACGCAGCACAACGGAAAGCAAGATGCACGTGTGATCTTCCGGCAGCTCCAGCTTCTCCCCCCTTCGCTGACGAGTCAAGTACAGATGAGGAAGTTTAGTGAAACGAGGTGCTGTGCTTTGAGGGCTTGTGTCCCCCCAGATTCCTAGGCTGAAATCCTCTGGAAGACACTTAGGTCCTGAGGGGTGAGCCCTCACAAATGAGATCAGGGCTCTTGTGAAAAAGACTCCGGGGATCCCCCTAGCCCCTTGCACCTACGGAAACACGGGAAGAAAGCACCGTGGACGAGCCCGAAGCAGCTCCTTGCCAGCCACGCACTGACTCTGCCAGAACCACGACCTCGGGGCGTCCCAGGCTCCACAACATCGAGAACCACGTTTCTGCTGTTTACGGGTTGCCCCTGCGTGTTCTGTGCTAGTCTAACAGCCTAAATGGACTACGGCCACGCTACCAGCTGGCAAGGAACCCAAGCAGGTCCCCGTGTGATCCAAGCACCACAGCACAGCGCTTAGGAGAAGAGAGGAAACACCGTGGATCAGAGAAGGGAGCCGAGAGCCAAGGACTCTACACCGTCAGGTCAGCGTGGGGAGCCAAGGACCCGACCGCACCCGCGACACGGTAGGGAGCAGAAGCAAACAAACTCATTTCTCACACAGAACCTGACCGAGAACCTACGGCCGGGGTGCGTTCGCTCTCGCTTCCACCTCCAGCCTGCTGCGTCTACAACAATCACCTGCCGCGTCCTGTCTCAACAGCACAACCTTCAGGGACGGCTCCCCGACGCCAGCCCAAGCGCACGGATTTTGAAGAGGAAAAAACAAAAAACAAAAAGAGAAGCCAACGTACAAATTCCTCTGTTCTAAGGACTCCGCCCCCTTTGCATCCGTGGGAAGAGCCAAGGTGGTGGAGCCAAGGCCTCCGAGTGTGGGAGGAGGAGGCCCAGCAGGCGCCTCAGAGGCTTGGGGTGCTGCTGAGTATACTGAGGGCTCTTCAGAGGCGGTGGGAGGAGGGGGGCCAGGCAGGGAGGAAGGCAGCGAGGGGGCCAGCGGGGGAAGGGCAGCCCGACGGAGGTGGGGCCGGTGGGCCGCGTCCTCTCGGCTCCCCAGCTCGTGCAAGCCCTCTGCTGTCTCCGTGATGCGAGGGCCCAAGGGCGGCCAAGTTCACGCCACCCCCAGCGCTGCGAGGGAAGCCAGTCTTCAACACCAAGGCTACTGGGCACAGGAGGAGGAGGAGGAGCTGGTCCCACTTGTTCTTCCCAACATGCAGGGCGCCGAGGTGAAGTCTCTGCGGCGCCCGGGCTCTGGAAGGACCCTCATCGTGCATCTATAGCGCTCACGCTCGAACACCGACCCCGGCTCCGCTAGAGGTGCGAGCAGTTTCATGAGGGAAGTACAGCACAGGGGGGTTTCCCTCCCATCCTGGCCTACGTGACATAGACGTTTTCAGAACAGAAAAAAAAAACTAGTCGAGCTAAAAACCCACCAGCATACGAAGGATAAAATATAGTCCAAGGTGACAGAAAAAAAAAATCACAAAGGTAGAAAATCATTGCTTACCGTTTTATCAAAAAATTATGTAAAGATTAAAGGCCATCAGGGAACGAAAGATTCTCTCCGTAAATATTTGTTGTGATTTAAAATGTAAAAACGTAAAAATAAAATAAATAAAATAAGTAAAAAATAAATAAAAAGTGAAAACCTGTACCTCCCATCTCAGGACAAAAAGGAGCTCTTGCCCCCGACAACTACGACCACCAAGATGCTGCCCAGACGTCAGGCTGGCACCCACACTCAGTCCCCTACCTTAGTGGATGCTCCGACGGCACGTGGTCAGCGGGGGCGGCTGGAGGGAGTCAAGGCGAATCCGAGTGTGGCCCCGAGGGCGTCCCGCCCAGCGAGCCAGTGTCAGCAGCTTGGGAGATAATAAACGCGCGCCGCCGCGAGGACACCGTGTCACCGAAGAATCGGGAGTGCGTCCCCTTCTGAACGTGATTCGGGCAGACGCGCCAACACCTGGGGACGCAGGTGGGGACGCGACACGCAGCATCAATGCTATCAAACCGCACACGCCTAAATGGACCCGGACACAGAGAGAGCGTAAGGCATGGGACAAGCGTGTGTCCCCATCGCACGAGAAACCTTCTGGATCCTCTACCTCGGCCCCTGTAAACCGTGTGCTTCAGTCCACGCACTACACGGTGGAGCACGTGTGACTCTGGCATGACGGCTGGACCGTCTTGCGACTCGCTTGAAACACACGGCGCGGACGCCCAGTCTGACGAGTCAGCGGCGGCGCCTCCGGAGGACACGCTCTTTCAAGCCATCGGCGCTTCGGGGCCCACAGGCAAGGCACCTTCGCAGTGCCCTCCGTGCCACGCGCCGTGACGGCCCAGCCTGCCCCAGCTCCTCTCGGTCAGGAGATGCCCACGGACGTCAACCTCACAGGTGCGATGTTCTCACGTCGAGGGCGCCGCCGGCCGCCCGGGTCAGCTTGGGCCTGTGCAGGAGGCGTGAGGGCCGTCGAGGAGACGCCCTAGTCCTCGGCACCGCGTGTCCGTGTCGCCCGCAGGCCCGTGCATCCCCTGCCCACCACCCGGACTCCGGGGTCCAGGGACCCCGCCGTTCTCGCCCTCCTCTTGCCAGGACTGAAGACAGATCCCCATCAGCGCTTCAGTAACTGCTTATCGGGTGAGCTACTTAATTCAAAGCCGATTACGTGGCGTCTAAGTGTTCAGCAGCACGCAAGCCTCGGGATCCTGCTCCCGGCGAGCTTCCCATTAGGCGGCAGCACGCACGGTCACACGGATTAAGTGCTGAACTGGGCAAAACACACGCAGGCATTTCTGGGAAAGCAACGTTCCAGGTAGTAAGAGCCGTGCACGTTTCGTGCCGTACTTGGCAATTAAAAACCATTAATTGGTTTAATCGTCAACGATCCCGGGAGGCAGGTGCCTCGTCACCGTTTTACAGATGAAGAAAACGCAGTGGGGAGGAGTCACGAGGATAAAAGGCGTGAAACCCGCGTCTCCACCACGGAAAGGAAGCACCGTTGTCTCTGCCTGCTTTTCCCCCTGTGCTTTCAACTCTGTTTTCCCTGTGACGCGGCCTCCGCACGTCCTGCGAGTCAGATTCCAACCATTCCGGGGACAAGAGCCTTTCGGGCTATGGGCAAAGCCTCTGAATCCCTTCCCAGGGTCGTGTTTTTAGACACAGATTCATAAGATTATGAAGGAAAGCAGTTTTGCTGAAAGAATCACAAAAATATTTTTAAAAACAAACGTGTGGGGCCGCCTGGGTGGCTCAGAGGTTGGGTGTCTGCCCTTGGCTCAGGGCATAACCCCGGGGTCCCGGGATCGAGTCCCGCCTTGGGCTCCCTGCATGGAGCCTGCTTCTCCCTCTGCCTGTGTCTCTGCCTCTATGTCTCTTGAGTAAATAGAGAAAATCTTACAAAAAAAAAAAAAAACCCCAAATGTGTGCTGTAGGGATTTACGTGCACCCGGCGACTCATCATCACGAGGTCTGGCGCGTCAGCGCAGCTCATGAGCCTGCGCGGCATGTCGAGTCCCCGCAGCCAGCTGCGTGCCACGAAGCCCCGTGTGTTCTCGAGACCGAGTCCTACTCCCGGAGCCAAGTGCGGGGCTCGGGCAACCGGAGCTGGAGTCAGGAGCAAAAGCGAAGCAAGGCCGCGCCGGGCTGGGGGACGTGGCCAGCGCTCCTCGCCCGCGGCTGCCTTCGCCAGCGGCAGATGCTACGTTCGGGCCGAGGCCAGTGGACCGGAAGGCGTGACGCTCGCCTGAGCTCACAGGGCCGAGCGCCCGGGCTCCCGCGGCTCCTGAGCCCGCGCGCTCCAGGGGCCTCCCGCCGGGACGGCTGCGCCCTCACCCCGCCCGAGGCACAGCGGGCGGCCCGCGCCTGGAGGCCGCTGCGGCACCTCGCGTGGTGGTGACAGCGACGGGGCGCACAGCGACTCTGCCCCGGGCTCCGGCGCGCGGCAGGCGCCTCGTAGCGGCCGGCAGGGCTCCAGGCCGCTGTCCCCCGCCAGGGAATGACGCTGCTTTGAAGGCAGGGGAGCCGCTGCGACGAAGCTCCCGCTGCCAGCCCGGCCCGGCCCGTCGCCGCTCGCCCACCCCACACGCGGCCGTGCCGCGGACCTGGCCTCGGCCTCGAGCGCCCGACGGTGGGGGCCGTGGCGCCGCACGCTCTGCGGGCGACGGGCGAGGACGGGCGCGGCCCCGGGACGGGGGATGCCTGCGGCCCGGGGCGACGGGACGGGACGGCCGCCTCCCACCAGCAGCCCGATGGCGCAAGGCCGGCTGGGCAGCGGGGAGCGCACCGACCTCAGGGCACCCTCGCGTGGCCCGTGCGCCACCGGCCTCGGGGAACCGGTCACCCGAGGACATCCAGGGGCCGCCCAGCGCCCGGGAGGGCCAGGGACCCGTACCGCGGAGCTGCCGTCCAACCCCCAGCCGCCAGCGCGGCCCTGAGGAGCCGAGGACTCGGGCTCGCGGGCCCATCACCCCGGAGACGACCCCTGCCACGCGGGAGCCCCAGCCCGGGACAGGCCCGTCGGTGCCGCTGGCAGGGGAGCCCGGGCCGAGGGGCTGAGGCGGCGCTGACCCGGCCCCGGGAGCCCCGAGGGACACGGCCCAGCCCGCCCCGCCCAAGGCCGTCGGGGGCAGGAGAGGAGAGCGCAGACGCAGGGTGCACCCCGCCTCGGCCGCCGCGTGGGGGTCCGGAAAACCCACCAGGTCCTTCCCAGATCAGGCGAAGAGGAGGAAAATGCTCCAGGTGACTCCCTCAGCCACCGGCCAGCAAGAAAGTCCGGAGCGTCCCTCACCCCAAACGGCGTAAACGGACGCTGTCAGGCAGGAGGCCAACCCCGCAAACACAGCGACGGGCAGCGCCGCCTCTGCCCCAAACAGCCACGGGAGCCGCGGCCGAGACCACTCTGCCACACCCCTGCAGGCGCCTACCTGAAAGTGGCCGCCTTCCGCCTCAAGGAAACGGGATGTGAAAGGAGACCACTAGCACCGAAATGACCAGCCCCATGGGACCGGCAGAGCTCGACGCAAACCCAAAACCTCGCCCCGCATTGCCCGCTACGGGATTCCACCTCCGGGTGTGCTGACCCTGCTTCAGACCCTCCCGCCCAGGCTGCCGGTCTTGGCTTACTCAGCAATCACCGACGCACTGTGAAAAACTAGGCCCTTGCCAGGGCAGTATTTCAAACCTCGAAAAATCTTGACGGGTCAAACATCCCTCGGAATAGGAAAAGTAAATCTTTCTATCCCAAAGATAAAGGATAAAGAAATTTTCATCAAAATATGTGAATGTGGACCTCTCAGCCTCTCTCCGTGGAGTTGGCAGACGCAAGAGAAAGTAACACTTGGGTTCTGTGTGTCAATTCTAAAAAAGAGTAATTAAAAGGTTCTCAGATTTGAAAAATCAAATATTATGCGACTGCTTTTCTTTGATTATGAGTAACTGAATTTTATCACTGAGGTCAACACAAGGTCGAGGGGGATAATGATCAAGGCCAGAGGCTCATCTCTAACCACCAAATATATCCCCATCGCTCCGCGGGTCTTTGGGTCTTTATCTCCAGGGCTCTCGTTCTAGGCCTGATGTCACTGTCACCCCTGCCTGGACCATCACAGTAGGTCGACCCTTGAGGTGAACCCTCTAGAAGGAAGCTCTGCACCCAGCGTGGGGCTTGAACGCACAACCCCGAGATTACGGGTCACGTGCTCTGCTGACTGAGCCGGCTGGACGCCCCTGCACTTAATTTTTAAGCACATACTTTGATTTGGGGTAAAATATACAGGAAAGCAGAAGGTAAAAGGAAGGTAAAAGGAAGGATGCAGCACTGACTGCCGGTCCCAGGAAGCTGGAACAGATCCCTAATTCCCATGGGAGAACAGGCTGAATGAAGCTCCCTGGGGTCCGACACAGTTTTAATAGGTGTATAAACATCCAAAACCGCAGCCCAGAAATTCCTCCTATTACTACAGCATCAAGCCATGCTCCTTTGTTCCTTCCATCTTGGGTGAGACGCGAGACCACACAGGACAAAGGAAGGAAGAGTCGCAAGACACGAACTACCGTCCAGAGACTCGTGCAATTACAAGGTGCTGGGTGCTGGAAGGTGGAGGCGAGTGGAAGCGCCAGGGGGAAGCGCCGCCACCCATGGTTTCTGAACCAGAGAATTCAAAGCAAACAGAACGGGTGCAGCCCCTATCTGGGGTGTGAACATGTCCTTCAATCCACCAGACCAGGAAGGGGAGGAACCACCGCACAGAAAAGGGTTAGTAGTCGTCTTGGTGTATAAAGAACACGTATAAATCAGTATATATATATTTTTTAGGATCTTTGAGAGCGTGCGCACGTGAGCGTGCATGAGATGGAGCCGGGAGGGAAAGAATCCCAAGTAGACTCCTTGCTGAGCAAGAGGCCGCGTGCAGAGGAGGAACCCGTGACCTGATGCTTAACCACCTGAGCCACCCAGGTAGGCCTATAAACCATTGTTTCAAGGGACATTCAGATGGAGACATGGGCAAAGCACATGAACAGGTAACTCACAAACAACCAGGAATGACCAGTACGGAGTGTTAAGCTTCCCTACAACTAGAAGCCAGTGACCCTAAGAGTTGGCATTTATTTTACGTTAACACCAGTGTGGGGGGAAAAAATGGCACTCTCCGAGTTTTAGTACCATAAACGTTAGTGCCTTTGCTGAGGGCGGTTTAGTGACCCGTATAAGGAGTAAACAGTAAAAAAAAAAAAAAAGAGAGTAAACAGTGCTCATTTCAGGTCAGCTGGTAATGCACATGCAGAAGTAAATGAGCATGAATGACCATGTTAGCATTTTTGCTGACATTTACTTTCCCACCTGTTATGAATCTAGCTAAAAATGGAAAAGTTTAAATGTCTAACAAGAAGGAAATTAAACAGAATTAGAGTTGTTTTTTGTTTTTTTAATCAATAGTCTATCGTGCAGCTATTCAAAGCCATGATTCTGGAGGGCATTTGCTGTTACAGAATGTTCATGACGTAGTATTTTTAAAAATTCAAATAATTTCAATTTCACATGTGCTAAAGAGAAATACTAAACTGTTAAAAGGAGTTACAGGTTGTGGAATCAAAGGTGATATTTGTTTTCCTCTTTTTAAAATATTGTATTTTCTCTAACAGTTTTAGGATAGCAAATTTCCTTCATTATTTAATTCCCTAACAATATTCTACTTAAAAGTGTTCTTTAATAAAGTAGAAATTTCCTGAGTCCCAGAATTTAAAAAAAATTTTTTTAATTACAGTATGCAACGAAAGGGTCAAAATTAGAGTTCAATGTATTTTGAGATGAAATTTTTCAATTTATATGAAATTTGAGAAACACTGAGAAAAGCTCAGTTTAGTGAAATAATTCTTATTATGTCTTTAAAAAAAAAAAGAACTTTATTTATCCATGAGACACAGAGAGAGGCGGAGACACAGGCAGAGGGAGAAGCAGGCTCCCTGCGGAGACCCTGATGCGGGACTCGATCCCAGGACCCCGGGGTCATGCCCTGAGCCGAAGGCAGAGGCTCAATCGCTGAGCCACCCAGGCGTCCCTCATTCTGTCTTATTAACAAGTAGAAAATCTGAAAAGCAAATGGTGGTGGTGATGGTGGAGAGAGACTAATGTCAATACATTTTTGGCAATTTCTTAAACACCAAACACCCCTGCAGCCCTCATCCATCTGTCAAAACCAGAAGAGAACATAAACAATTGAAATAAGAAAATCACACCTTCTCTGAAAAGCTGTGAACAAAGCCAACCCAGCGAAACAAAACAAAAGCCAGAAAAAGAAAAAACTCCAACTTTTTTTTTTTTTTGCATGCTAACAGAACTTGAATGTTTGTTATGCTGAAAAGCAACTAGTAAACATCTGCATATTCTTTTGGAAATCTGAGGAAGGACATTTACTTTCCCACCTGTTATGAATCACACTATCATTGTTTATATTTTTTTTTCATTGTTTATATTTTTAAAAGTCCACTTCATTTCTGTGAAACAAGCAGATACCCGATGGGAAGAACACGTTGGAAAGTATCACGCTGCAATAAGACCCATGTTTCCCCGTTCCCAGACTCAGCTGAAGTTGCCTCAACTAAAAAAAAAACGTGTGTGTGATGCATCTAGAGAGCCAGGAAAAAGCCAAATACTTGTAGAATTCATGCCCACTTCATGTCTTCCTCCAGATAGGAAGTTACTTACGGGGTTGTTAACACACACGCACACACATTTTTTTCCTGGAGGAAAAAATTTTCAATACAAATAAAGTACAGCAGAATCTAACAACCACTGAGCAGCCGTAACACTGTCAGGGTTCCGGGTGCGGACTTTTACTAGGTAGCTACCTGTGTTACCTACCACTTCTTTCCCTGTTCGGGTCCCTCTGTACCATGGTGGCTGCCTTCTTAGGGGGTTTAGACTTCGGGTCCACTTTTTTTCTAATTATGCTTGACTTTATGGGGACGAAGATTGGTAAAATTTCACCAAAAACAGACTTTTTATTCTTAGTACGTCACAGGCCGATATTAAAGCCAAATTTATGATATCTTAAAAAAATGCATGGGATAAAGATTACGTTGTCAAATAAAAACTGTTACCGTCACAATACACACATCATACTGAATAGTGCTAAGTACTTATTAAAACAAAGGCACATGAACGCACCCCGGACAGGGCATCACGTACCACCAGAATCCAATCCTGCCCTGATCTAGTTGAAAGAAATTACCTTTTAGGGTAGTGAATGTACCTTGAAGAGATGTTTTAAGTCAAATAACATAGAGGAAAAGTGTATTTTAAGTCCTATAATGGAGGGGGATCCCCAGGTGGCTCAGCGGTTGGGTGTTTGCCTTTGGCCCAGGCTGTAACCCTGGGGTCCTGGGATCGAGTCCCGCCATCAGGCTCCCTGCGTGGAGCCTGCTTCTCCCTCTGCCTGTGTCTCTGCCTCTCTCTGTGTCTCTCATGAATGAATGAATAAATAAAAAAAATTTTTAAAGGCCTATAATGGAGATCCCAAGTGTTAAAGTGACATAAACCAAATATCTGAAGTTAAACCCATTAAGAACACACAGGTAACTCTTAATTGTCTTTAGAAAATAGACATACAATCGAGCTGGAAAAGACGTCATAAAATCATTAAATAGCATTTATGATATTAGTTAAATGCTAAAAAAGTTAAAAAAAAAAAACTAAAAAAAAAAGCTAAAAAAAAAGCTTAAAAAGCTAAAAAAAAATCAGTAGCCTACAGACTTTGGGAGAACTTGTGTTCCTAGAGCACGAAGATATACTGTTTTATTGGTAATACACACTGATTAGGTTTCTTCGTGGCCATTTCTAACGGTAATGACAGACATCACAGCTAAAAGCTACAAGACTTAATGCATGAGAACACTGCCCACTGATAAGATGATTAACAGTCGAAAACAGTCGTATTGAGCTACCAGCAAAATATCCAACAAAGGACGTAAGAAGATAGACCACAGAACCATAGATTCTAAACCAGCAAGGACACAGAAGCTCAACCGTGCTGGGAATCCCTGAAGAAGCAAACCATGAATGAGAACAGTTACAGCAAAACAGACCCCATACTTTCAGAAACAACACTTTTAGAAAAAAGATGTCGGGGGGGGGTGGGGAGGAAAGAACAAAATACACGTTTCTACATAGAGAACCGAGCGCTACGATCCTCATTCACTTAGCCAGTATTTGCTGAACGCGTGTTTTGCTACGCGGTGGGGCACGCAGTGGCTCCTTCGGGGAAACCTATTCCAGTAATTATAACATCTAGTTCCACATGTTTTTTTTGCAAAATAGGGTGATTTGAAGTCACCGAGACTAAAAGTCCAAAATTCGGATGCTCCATCCTCAGGAATTCTGACTCAGGCTTGAGTGGAACCCAAGAATCTACCTTTCAAAAAGCTTTAGCGGAAAGAGATTTTTTTCAGCTCTGCTATTAATCAGCCGTGTAGATTCTAATTCTTATTTTAGGAATGAAATTGAGGAGTCTGTTTAAAAGGCTGATTGTACGGAATGGAAATATTTTTCGGCGTGCACCACCTGACACTGGTGTGTTCAAAGAGGCAGCCGTGAAACCGCTTTATCAGGATGAGTCTGAAAAAATCTAGATTCAAATTTAATTCAGACGCTTACCAGATACATAGCACCAGGCGAGTCACTCCACACCTGTGAGCATTAGCTTCTGCCTCTGCAACTTGGGGGTAAAATCTGAAAACTCTACCAGAGACGCTGGAAGAAACAACTCAGGTATTTACTAAGCCATAAGCCACACCACGTAAAGTCAAGACGGGCCCCCGCGCCGCACGGTCATCGCAAAACATACAAAACTATGATCCGTGAATGGAAAAGACTTGGGAGGGAAAAAAATGGAGAAGCAAATGTTTCCCCCCACATTCATCCAACAAAACGTCCCTATTCAAGAGCTCAAGCACCAACCGAGGGCAGTGACTCCCAAATGTAAATCAGGAGCGTGGTCTCCACGAGCACGTTACCAACGGTCACCGACCGTAGCACGGCGCCGGGGGCTGCGCCACGACAGGGTGGACACGGTCGCTGCGAAGACTGGGAAACCCTCGGCCGGCAGCCGGCCCGCCGCTCCGCTCCTCACCACTCTCCCCCAACCCTCCCAGCAAACCGTCATCTCATCGCTCGGCCGCCTACGGGGCGGGCGCAGTCGGGGTCCTGGTGACGCAGATCCTGAAACGCTTAGTCACCGTCCAGGGCAGAGCTCCGGGACCTGTCCCCGCCAGCCCGCCCTGCCCTGCCGCTGCACCGGGATCACCTCCGGGACGCAACACCACCCGACCCGTCTCCAGGCTCGGCCTCCCCTGCTCCTTCAAATGACCTACCCGCGTTATGTTCCAGACCGAGAGCCTCAGGTTATCCACATTTCCCCGTCCGGCACGCGGGGCAGGACGCGATCCCCACGTGCGATGCCAAGGGGACGCTCGTTACGGTCACAGCGTTTTCACCCCGCACGGCTTACGTGTGCCTTCTGTGAAAGCGTGGCCGTGTCGCGCTGGGTTCTATGTTTTACGTGTGGTTTTAGAGGAAGCGCGAGCACACGCGGACGGGGAGGATGGGGAGAGGGAGAGAGTCTTAAAGCAGGCTCCATGCCCAGCGCGGAGCTTGATCTCAGGACCTGGAGATCATGAGCTGAGCCAAACATCCAGAGTCCAACGTTTAACGGACTGAGTCGCCCCACGCTGTGTGTTTTAATATGCTTATTATTTTAGAATATACTTATTTTGGATAATTTTAGGTTCACACACAAATGGCAGACAGAGTACTGCAAGCCCCCACACATTCCCCTTACGCGGTTTCAATTCCCTAATGTGAGTGTGCCCAGGGGCCACGGTGCATCCACCCGAACCAAAAATGGGCTATTTTTAAAATGACATCTTTCGGGCAGCCCTGGCGGCGCAGGGGTCTGGCACCACCTGCAGCCTGGGGTGTGATCTTGGAGACCTGAGATCGAGCCCCACATCGGGCTCCCTGCATGGAGCCTGCTTCTCCCTCTGCCTCTTTCTCTCTCTCTGTCTCTATGAATAAATAAAATCTTAAAAAAAATAAAATAAATAAAATGACATCTTTTTACACAAATTACTTTCCTGAACCACATTTCCTTCACCCTGAACACAGGTTTCTGGCCCCTCTTACATTACGTGACACTAGCACAGGCCCTTGTATTTCATCTGGTGAGATCCAGGGCAAGAATTCACCTTGCAAGACTGACTTTAGGGGCAATAAAATACTAAAAATACTATCCTCGAGACTGGGAGGTCTCCTGCTGAAGGTACTTTGAGTCAAGATCCAGGCCGACAACGTCCCTGTTGTCACGAGACTCACGTCAATCACGCAATTGGTAATTCACGCAAAGAGATCCCCGCGTCGGCAGGTTCTGACCTTCTGCATCCACATCGCCCTTCTACGCGTCTAACGAGTTGGCACGTCCCGCTCCTGCGGGTAAAGACCTCGACCGTCGGCCCGACGCAGAGGACTGTGTTGCCCCAGCGCCTCTGAAACGCCCAGAATGAAAAGGGACGTCTGGGCAACTCGCCAAGGCCGTGGACGACCAAGTGTGAGGCGCGGGGCTCGGGGGTGATGCGAACTCCTGACGAACCACCAGGAAACCAGAGCACAGCAAGGTGCTGGCAGGAGGCTTCCTCCAGGGCGAAACAGAACTCAACGCATCCCGCATCCTGCATCCCGCGTGGAGCCGGGACCAGCCCTCGGGACAGAGTGTGGGGAACCCGAGGGCACAACTGCTGACGTCCTGGTTAAAAACGGTCACGTAGAGGCGCAGGCCCAAAGCCGGCGCCTCTCAGCTCAACCAGCCACCCCCGGGAGAGTGTCCCCGACATTTTGCTTCCCCTCAAAAGGGGACTGGTCTCCAGTTCTGGTTCTCTCTGGAAACCGGGCTGCGGAATTAAGTTTCAAACCGCAAAAGCAGCCTGACGACGCTCCCAGGAAGGCCGCGAACGCGCCGCCCTCCCGCCTACCAGGGCGTTCCTGGGGACGGGAAGGGGCAGGGACCGGCTGGAGGAGGATGGAGCCCTGGGCACCGGAGCCCCTCGACCCTACCTCGTAGTAGCTGCGCACGGCGTTGCAGAATGCCTCGTCGGCCACGATCTGGGTCTCCCCGTGGAGGAAGGCCTGGAATCGGTCTTTCAGCAGCTGCAGCTGTTGCTTGTTGAGCTGTAAGACAGAGAGGGCGTGAGCTGCAACACTGCCCGCCCCAGAAAAGCTTCGGTTCTAAGGCATCCTAATGGCCCCAAGTCCCTTTCACGCCTACAGTTAGCTTTATGGTAGAGAAGGAAAAAAAAAAGCTGAAAGCCCCACTTCATGCTGCGGCTCAACGCCCAAGTGTCTCCGGCTCTTCCTGACACTCTGGGATCCCAATGTCGCGACGCAACACAAACTTCCCGGCCTGGTCTCCGCAGAAACGGGTCAAGCCCAGAACTGCGGTGAGAAGTGGACCGTTGTGGACACGGCCCGCCGTCCCCGAGAGAGCAGGGGGCGGGCGTGCTGGTGGGTGATCCACGGCTGCCACAGCCGAGGGGGCGCAGGAGGCAGGGCGCCCAGGACGGAGCAGCCGGGAGACACGCGGCGTCCTGCTCCCCGGCACCCTCCTCCGTGCTTGTGGGGGACGACGGTCGGGGAGCCCAGAACCAAGACAGCGGCCGGGCCACCACCCCCACCTCCCAGGGCGCCGGCCGCCCAGCAGCTGGGGCCTCCCCGGCCAGGGGGCAACACGGCCCAGGTGGGCTTTCCCTGCTGGCAGGTGGGCCGCGGCCGGCTCGGGCCCCGGGTTCGTGGGTGCGACCCTCCAGCAGGAGAGACCAGCGCGTCCAACAGAGGAGGGGTGGCTGGTGCAGGGCGCAGCGGGCAGGCCGTCCGCGGGGGCAGGCCCAGCCGGGGTGCAGGGCCCCTGCCCGAGCACCAGCCAGCTCCTTCCCCCGCCTCAGAGGGTGACCTTGGGCCACACGGCTCCAGGCCCACTGGCACCGGGCAGCCCTGGCGGGGGACACACCGGCCGCCGGGCCCCGAGCTGCAGGGGCTGCAGCAAGGCCTCGCCCGACTGCCCAGGACCTCACGAGCTTTGGCCCCAGCTCCCTCTTTGGATTTAAGAAAGAGGAAATAAGCCTCAAAAACTGGAAACTTCCATCTTCCTTTACCAGATGCATCTTATCCTTTACAGCGTGCCAAGGAGCGACTTTCTGGGGGTTCTGGCCTGGAAATTTCACGGATACCAAACCCAGGAAAGGAGAGCTGAGCGGTTTTCTCAGAAGCCCCAACAACGTCGGAACAGTTCATGACGGTGCCAGAGGCGCCCACTGAGTACCAGGCCTCAACACTCCTGTGAGTGACGGGGACGGTGGTCACATCCGCAATCTAAAACGACGGCCAACACCACAGTGATACGTCAAAGTCAACTTTGTTTTATAAGTACAGAGAGGTCACGTGTCCACAAAACAGAGAGAGAGAGAAAAAATTAGGTCTAACACCCAGCAGTGGGGAGAGCTGTTAGAACCCAGAGCTCCCTGGAGTCTATTTGCATCATCAAAATAAACCACATCGTCCACCAGCAGAGGCTAGAACCAGACCCAGATGTGCTCAGAGACGCGCCAGGGAAGACCTCCGCAGCACCTCACGCCGCTGGGAAAGGTGGTCTCGTCAATGGTGCCGAAGCCACCGGGCCGCCAAGCGGAAAACAACCTGCAGCATCACACATGCTGTCACAGGAGAGGGTCTAAGTCACGTCGACTGTAAGACGATGAAGCCGTCCAGGTGCACGAAGCCTCAATTCCTCTAAATGCGGGCACGTCAGAGACCCTTGGAACCACGAACCCCAAGCCTCAGCTCATAGATTCAAACGTTAAAAATAAATTCCACGCAGCAGAAACCGCCCATGCAAGACCATCAGACAAAGACTAGCGAGGAAGAAGCACGCGCGTGACTCCCGCGGGAAAGAGCCCGGGCGCGCACACGGCTCCAGACACGGGTAAGAACCAGAGAGGAAGTGCGTCGGCGAAGGCACAGCTCAGGTGCAGAGAGGGAGCCTTCCGCCGGGCGAGCAGCCCGACTTCATTCATAACAAGCAAAATGCAGACCGAGGTCACGTGACGGAGCAAGGGTGCCGGGAGGACGGTGCAGCAGGAGGCACCAGGGGTCCCGTCCCGCCCGGACGCCGCACCTGCAGCCGGGGAATCCTGGAGTCTCGGACGGCTTGCAAGTCACAGGGCTGGAGTCTACACCGCCTACACCGCAGTCCACCCTGGCCGACCTCGGCGCCGCTCCGGGGCAGCTAGTCGTCCCCCACGCCTCGGCCCGGGGCAGGGGGCAAAGAGGAAAAAGAGAAGCCAACAGCCTCGGTTTCCACAAATAGGGGCCAACGAGCACCACGCGCACACAGCGGCAGCACTATTAGCTCCATAAGAGAACGGAGACCTTCTCTTGGGTACGATATGAAAAGATCTGTAAGATCTCTGGGGGGAAGGAAGCTAGTTGTAGAACAGTAGGTAAAAATAAGCCACCACTCCCGTTGGCAAAGGGCAAAATTAGAACATGGATGTGAATCTGCTTCCCTACGCAGATGGAGACTGGGGGAGGATGGCTGCGGGCAACGGGCAGATGGAAAGTAAGTGGAAGAGATTTTTCACCCTATCCTGCTACATTCATCTGAGATCTCAAATCCCAGGACCCTTCACCAAAATTCTAATTTAGATCTAAGAGAAGTTATGGTGGCGACGTTGCACGTGTTTTGACTCGGAACGGTCATGATCCGCTGCACGGACCTCAGATCCGATCATCCTGCCGGGAGACCGAACAACAGACCAACGGGCCTTTCCATCCCTCCACTGTGTGTGTTGTTTTTGTTTTTGTTTTTGTTTTTTTTTTGACATTTCGTTGTTGAGAGTTTCAGAAAAACTTCGACAACAGAACAGAATCAGAGTAGTGATCGCGTTCGATTTTCTGATCAAGGCATTAATCTTGACGAAATCTCGGGCAGCCCGGGGGGCTCAGCGGTTTAGCGCCGCCATCGGCCCGGGGCGTCATCCTGGGGTCCCGGGATCGAGCCCCACGTCGGGCTCCCTGCATGGAGCCTGCTTCTCCCTCTGCCTGTCTCTCTCTCTCTCTCTCTCTCTCTGTGTCTCTCTCTGAATAAATAAATAAAATCTTAAAAAAAAATAAAAATCCTCATGAAATCCCAGGGAGGGCATCTCAGGCCGCTCCACAGCTCCATCACCTCGCCGCGAAGCCTGTCCTCATCGTCTAGAATGGAAACGCATGTCCCCTGCGACTTTCGCACCGTCCTGGTCCTACTGCTAAGACAGAACACACGGACGCTCACTTCCAGGAGCCGGAGGGCAGGCGCAGGCCTGGCCACGAGCCGCAGTCCCCCGACGTCCCCAGGGGCACACGCTCCCATGTTCGTGGACCAAACACCATCGTTGGTAAGACTCAGCTCCACGTAAGTTCACAGACGCGCGCTGACAGCTGCAGCTCACGCCATGTGGACGTCGTAGGTCACGATGGCCTGACAGTGGCGTCCCTCCGGCAAGCGTGCTGCGTGGACGGGTCCCGATTCTCCCAACGGTGGGCCACGACCCACGTCCTAGGCACTACTGACCCCAACCAGAGACTAATTGACTCTTCTTGGCAGTCGCGTCAATGGACTCCCATCGTGCTCAACAGAAATTTCCAAAATACCCCGGACGTGTCCCATGAAGCCACATTCCATCCTGCTACACTTGGCCGACTGTTCCAGTTGCTCGGTATTTTTTAGGACACTGGTCCCTTCACCCAAGGGACCCAAGGGCCAAGGAACTCTCCTAGCTTCATGCACTGCCATCGCGTGGTGCCCGCGGTCTTCGCCCGGGCCGCTGCAGGGAGCCCTCAGTTCAGGATGAAGGAGAGAAACGGGAGCTGTGGCGACAGATCCGCCCAGTGTGACGCGGTTTACCACTCAACGCTCCCTGGGGCAGCTGACTTTAAGATTCATCCCGTCCCAGCTTCGCCCGCCCATCGCCTCCGCGCCCGCGTGTTTACCGGCGAACGCACACCGTTTCTCTAACACAGAGAAAATTCTAATGCGAAACTTATCCCACGGGAACGTTTAGAGAGCTTTTCATACGAAACTAAGTTGCAGAAACTAGAACATGGATATCTTTGCAAACCTCTCAATACAGCCAGGTGATCGGCCTCATAACTCCACACCTCGAACACCGACAGTGAAAGCTCGGCCAGTGAATCCTGGTGCCAGCGGTGATTTATCCGGTAACTGCCGCAGGAAAAGACAATTCCCCAAGTCAGGGATGTTTTATGTTTCTTAGGTGTTTCTTTCTTCTTTTTCTCCCATGTTCAAATTAGAGTCTAGCCTTTTTCTTCTAAGTCATGACCAACTGAAGACTCCCAGCCGTACCTCGACTACAGCAGGAGACCAGCCCCCGAGGACAGTCGGGAGCCCGGCAGCCGGCGAGCACGGCTGTGCTCTGCATCCAGAGTCCCGGCCCTCGGGCGGGCGCTGCGTGACGTCCTAGGGGATGTGAGCAACAGGGTCCATGACTGGCGGGAGACCCTGCAAGGCAGCTGACAGCCCCGACTCTGACCTCCTCCCTCTTCTAGCAGCCGGAATTTGAGGGCCGCACCTGGCAGGTGGGCCCGCGACGACGGGTGAAGACGAGTCTGACGCGCTTTTCAACGCGGAGCAGCCCCTCCACCCCTGGAGCGCCCACCCCTCAACTTCCTTCACCTGAAAACAGAAATAAGCCTGTCTGGAGAGATCATCGTAAGGGAGCTCATTAGTGTCTGGGACCAAACCACATCCGAACAGATCCAAATCCCCGAGACTCGGCGCCCGCGCTACGCCCACCCCCTGCCAGGTCACCCTACAGCTGAAGGCCAACAACGCTCGGACGTGACTCCTACGACGAGGCCCTTCTGCAGTCCACACGTGCCGCTGAGGCCCGGGGGCATGGTCCCGCCCCACATGGGGCGCCAGGCGAGGCCCCCTCGGCCACCGAGCCACCACTCGTGTCCGCCCCACAGCCTCCCACTCACGTTCCGGCCGCAGCAGAATGACCTGCCTTATAGGAGGGGCGGGGGCGCACCTGCTGCGGAACCCCCGAACCAGGAAGGCGCAGTCCTCCCATTCTAGCCATTTCCTCGCGGCCCCGTCCTTAGCACGTCCCATACAGGTCCGCCGACTCTTCCTTAGTCTGCTAGAGGTCAGTGTGACCCCCAATTTATAGTTGACTAAATAGTGCTCGCTTCGGCAGCACATATACTAAAAAAAAAAAATATAGTTGACGAAATGAAGCTCAAAGAAGTTAAGCACCTGGCCCGACCTCCCACCTGCCGGGCGTCAGGTGACCACCTAAACCAGTATCCGGATCTGAAGCCCATGCTCTTTCTAATCACCACACCACTGTTTCCCCACGTCACTCCTCCCCCCGCCCCCCCCAGTAACAGGTGTTTATCACCATCTAACAGGTCACAGATGGTTTGTGTGTTTTACTTAAGTCCCCCCACTAGAATAAAATCTGTATCTGATAAGAACATGATTTTTAGCACATAGAAAGGGCTCGATTTTTTTTTAAGTGAAGGAAAAAACGAACACCAGTTGCTATGAAACTATTCCTTACGAGTGTAGCCACATCTTCCACTGTCATGATCACCTGCCCCTATGCAAAAAAGCTGGTCTAGCATGCGATTGTAAGACCTCAAGATGACCTCAATCGACCACAATGGATCCGAAAATAGGTTCACCTGTTTCCCTGGGAAGGTTATAGGTAACGAATGGGGCAGTGATGAGGAGCACAGGCTCCGGGGGCAGACCACCTTTGTCACTTTCCAGGATCCCCCACAATTTTATAGGGTCTTCCGGTCAACATAACCTTATGATCTCTATTCCTTATCTAAACAATAAGGACAGTAGTAATACATAATAAGGCTGTTGTCAGTAAAACAGGAAGAAAGCTGCTCAACACACAGTAAATGCGTTTTAACTGCTATTGTTTTAGAAATACACGATGAAACAAAAGATATACGTGTTGGCTCTATTTCTGCAATTGTAGAAGCCAGAGACAAAAACCAATTTGAAAAAGGATGCAGATGGATAATTAACAATAGACTCGTATGCTGTCTAGTACGTGACCATGCCCGGCCACCAAGCACTCGAAATGTGGCTCGTCCAAGTTGACACATGCTCCAAGTCTAACACGCCAGATTTCAGATACGCAGCACAATAAATTAAAAAAAAAAACATACATACATACTGACAGTGTGTAATACTTAGATACTGGTTATACGTTGCAAACATTTTGCATTTATAGGGTAAATGTTTAGGATGACTTTCATCTATTTTTCAAGAGCCACTAGAAAGTTTTCAATTACTTACATGACTCACAGTTTATTTCAGTTGGACAGCAGTGGGATTGAGAAATGTGTGTGTGACGGTCCAATGTCCGCTGAAGGCAGACAGACAGGGCCAGGCTATGTCCCGCCAAACACGTGTGGCTTCACTCACAATAGGACCCCAACTTTGTAGCAAAGTTCTGTGGTATGAATGAGGAGAAGCTGAACGAGAACCCAAAGGCAATACTTAAGTCTTTGCCTAGTGTTTTTCACTGCCAGTTAGGTCACAGGACCAAGACCCCAACTTGGGCATCCTGAATCCACGGCCACGGTTTCCACCCTGCCGCTACATGCTGCTTGTCCCACTTGCATGTTCGTATTTGATTGTCCAATATTAAACTGAATGAAGACTAGCAAGTCAAGGGCGGAGGAAGTCCTAATCAATAGGATTGCTTCGTGTTTCTGAGCATGAACACAGGGTGAGGGCAAACTGGCAAATCTTGTCACTGTCCTCCAACAATCTGCATTAAGCCCTTCTTATTCATTCCGGCATCGGTTTCGCTCACTACTCAGGATGGGATGGGCCTACGAATGCCTTTAATGGTCCCAAATAATAAGCTCGTCAAGAGCAAACCAATTGTAATAATTTTTTTATCTGTCCACTGGATTGAACT
Organism: Vulpes lagopus; assembly: GCF_018345385.1. Classification (NCBI taxonomy): domain Eukaryota; kingdom Metazoa; phylum Chordata; class Mammalia; order Carnivora; family Canidae; genus Vulpes; species Vulpes lagopus. The sequence continues at coordinate 60,353,846 of NC_054836.1, forward strand.
AAGAAATCCCAGATAGCTGGTAAAACATTGTTTCTCAGTAAATCCGCGGAAGTGTTTCTGGAAGAGATTAGCACTGGATTTAGTAGACTGAATAAAGAGATCCACCCTCACCATTAGGGGCAGGCATCATCCAAGTCATTGGCAGTCCTAACAGAAAAAAATCTGATAAAAGGTTAATTCTCCTTCTTCTTGAGCTACGACATTCACCTTTTCTTGCTCTTGGACATCAGAGCTCCTGCTTCTTGGGCCTTTGGACTCAGACTGATTTATACCTGCTTTCCAGTTCTCCAGCTTGCAGAGGGAAGATGGTGGGATGTCTCAGCTTCTATTAATATGTGAGCCAATTATTGGAATAAATCTCATGGATCTGTATCTATATCCTATGGGTTCTATTTCTCTAGAGAATCCTGACAAATACAACAATTATCATAAATTACCACCTTAGAGGTCTGCAGCAGGCAATCAGGTCAGAGATGACCATGGCTGTACAAATCTTGAGACATTCTGAGATGGTTTTACTGCAACCAAAATTCACCCTCTCCTCCATCAAGATCTGAGAAACATCAGTAAGGCTTCCCAAGAAAGTCACATGGGAGATGATCTATGTCAAAAAGGCAACAGGAACCAGTCCGCACATGTCCTGCCACCTCGCGAAGTCAGATGCAGTGTCTGTCGTAAGACAAAGGTTCTAGTCCCATCTTCCTACAATCTATAGCCCGTGTCTAGGGAGGTAAGATCATCGCCCTTTTGAGACAGCAGGGCTTCCCCTTGACCACCCTTAATACACATCACACGCAGTGACAGCTAATACTAATGGACCACTTGCCACGTAGTAAGCACATCTCTAACCTCTTTACCAGGATCCTCTGAAGCCCCCATGAGGTGGGTTCCTTGTGTGAAACACGAAGCTAAGACCCGGAGAAGAAAGGGGTCCAGTTCACGTCATTCGGAGGCAGACCCAGGTACGTCTGACTAGCACGCTCGTGACCACTGGTACCTCGGGGCTTCTTCTTGGGCATGTCATGCTCTAGACCCAGCTCAAGACACAGGCCCCTCAGCACACAGCAAAGCTGTTACATGATTCGACTGGCCTGACTAGTGGGTCAAAGCTCTTCCCCCACGATCATTACCCCATCGCGCTTGTTCAACATGCCAGTTCCCTCGGCCTACAGTTCCTTTCTTCCTAAGTAACCCAGATGAAGCCTCCAAAAATCTCCTTCCTCCTCCCCCAATGGAGTCATCACATCCTCTCTCACTTGCGCACCTCCCATGTACCCTACCATTTGCAAAATAGGACTTTCTCCTTAGCAAAGCACATGCTCTTTGCACAGAAACGCCAGTCATCCAAATATCCGCACTCCCACTCAGTAGAATATTTGCTGATACGAGTTCGTCTACAGTAGAAGGGAATCTAGACTGGCAGAGGATATCACCGCACACGACCGCTTTTCTGGGCATCCCGTCCTAGCCACTGACGAAAGACGCTAGCGGTGACATACCTGAGTGAGGAGTCGGGAACAGTCCTAGGATTCCAACACAGATCACGTGCTGTTAAGTAAGTTCATGGCCACACTCCGTGAGGCCTAAGGACCAGCAAAGGATTTCTTTGCTGAGCCGGAGTGTGAGTAGTTCTGTTTTGCAGATGATATTGTTCTCAGGCAGGAAGAACTTTGTGCCTTGGTACCATCTGGTATTTCATGGCAAAGTTCCGTATGCTGAAGAAACAGTGATTTTATATTCGTCACAAAGAATTTGGACAGACTTAGCAGCAGACAACTGTGTACTTGTCTGAAACCTTAAACATGCTGACCAGCTCCAAGTCACACAGTGGCCTTTTCCAGTAGCTACCAAGTGCTCTGGGATAGCTGCTTTTGCGAGCAACTATGATCTGCATTTGCTTTCCCCAGGAATGTCTGAAGGTCTTGCTTCCTCCTAGGGATGCGTGAGAAATGGCGATGTGTACGAGGCGGAAGGAAAGGAACTTTCAGCTTGCCATCTTTGTGGACCTATGCCCGTGACACAGAGAGTGGCAGATTCTAGTGAGAGCCCATCTACCTTACTCCTTTAATCTGGTTAGAGTCCACTGGGTTGAAAGTTACGAAGCTCCGACTCAAAAGGGCCTAATAAACGACAAAGGGGTTTATCAGGACCGATCTCAAGAAGAGAGGGCTCCTGATCTGTTAATGCAGTAACTCAATGAAGTCCTCAAGGATCCAGGCCTTTTCCAACTATACAGATATATCTTTCCATGTGCTGGTCTGTCCTCAGTTTCCCTGCCTCCAAAGAAATCCATACTAACTCTATCGAAGTTCTCTCATCACAAAAACCAAAGATTGAATAAAGCGGGTTTACTCTGAAAGGGGGTAGAGTGAGAAAACGTTCCCAGAATCAGCACACCCCTCCTGTAGGATCTCTCCCTGCACATTAGCATCCAGAAGGGATTCGTGGGCCCCTTCCTAAAGAAATCCTTCAAATAAAGAAAAGAATGTCTTGACTGACCAATCAAGAGCCCCCCTGGAAGAGCACCTGGGCCTTTGGCACAGGTCATGACCTCTGGATCCTGGGACTGAGCCCTACACCTGCAGCTGGCTCAGCAGGGAGTCTCCCTCCCCACTCATATTCCTTCTCTCAAATACATTAATAAAATCTAAAAAAAAGTCATCCTGGGGATTGAAGAGGAATCCAGCCACTCCTGCACGATGGTGGTCTGATATCTGAACAAATTCAAAGGTCTGGTTAAGGAAGGACTGTAACTAGGGAAGGGCTATCACGTAGGCAGAGCAGCAGGGCCATCCCGTCCTGACGTTTCCAGGAAGAAGGCTGGAAGGAGAAAGAAGACAGACTGACGTCTCCTAACGCCTAACAGCATTTCCCTAACAAAGACAATTCTTGTCTGCACCTAAAACAGGGAGACTCAGGTTGACTACTGCAGAGATCACTTTACCCCTTGACAGAGAATTGTTTATTTCCTTCTTTAACCTAACAAAATTTTAGCCAGCAAAAAACGCTACGCCACGACGTGGTGGCGCAACACTTGTATCGGCAATTTCCTGGATTTGTGTAGATTAAACGGATAAAAATCCTCCTTCGAGATTCACATGAAAAGAAGTGAGTACCCAGGCTAGGATGGCGAAGTATCCGCTTTGGATTTTACGATTCGAACGGCGACTCTCAGTTCGCACACAGCATCTGCGGGTGAGCAGAGGCCAGCGCGTGGGACAGCTGCGCCAGGGGAGGTCAAGGGAGCCGACACGCGCATTTCCCTGCTCAGAAAAAGCAAACACGAGTTTATTCTGTCAACGACAAGGCTAGCTTTCAAGTAACTGAAAATGACAACATAAGGTATTTTGAAATACAGCCTCCTTCTAGAGGCAACGTCTGGAAGCCCACTTTTTGCCACACGGCTGCGTCCAAGCGGTACCCCACGGCCTCCTTTCCCGCCGGGGGCTTCCAGGGCAGGCTTCCCCCAATGCATCTGGGTTTCAGACAAGCCATGGATAATGATGCATATGTGTGCTAAGTGCATATCTGGGGTAGTCTTTAGGACAAGGACGTCCCATGAAATACTTGGGTTACACTTAACGCTGAATATTCCCTAGTGTTTACCTAAAAACCCAATGTAACTGGGATCCTACCTTTGCATTCCTGTCCTACCTCTGACTCACTTAGGCTTTGATAACGTCTTCCCTCTGTTCTCCGCGTTGCCTTGTGATTCTCTGCCTCTTAGGGCCTGACGATGTGTCACAGTGACAGTCACCTCCAACTCCTTTATCTTTTTAGTGTTCTCGGAAAAGGAAGCTCAAGAGGAAATTTTCACAACACAACTCAGTAGGCTGTGCAAGACAAGAACTGGACAAATAGACGAGATACCAGTAAGAGGCAAGTGTGATCACTTTCAAAAGAACGAAAAACCAGTGAGTTTCTCAAGCCTGGCTCATGATGGTCTTTGAGACCTTTTCCAGAAACGCAGATACTGAAGACCTGCCATTTTCAGAGTTCTGAATACAGTGACCTGGAAGGCTATTCAGTTAAATTCCGGAGGGTTTGGTATGCAGCTAGGTTGCAGGGTTGCAGGATCGGGTGTCCATGAGTTACGACATCCACCCAACTAAACCAAATGCAGAGAGGCAGCAGTGAATTTAGGTTTATCTACACAGCATTCTACTACTTAGCTTCAACTCCATAATTTTTAAAAAAGATTTTATTTATTCATGAGAGACAGAGAGAGAGAGAGAGAGAGGCAGAGACACAGGTAGAGGGAGAAGCAGGCTCCATGCAGGGAGCCCGACATGGGACTCGATCCTGAGACTCTAGGATCACGCCCTGAGCTGAAGGCAGATGCTCCAACACTGAGCCACCCAGGCATCCCTCAACTCCACAATTTGTATTTTTGACCAACTTAAAATGGAGAAACAGAAGCATGATAAACAGGACTAAAATCAGCTTTTAGATATTTACTCATGAGAAACAGAAGATTTGTCTTCCGGGGGATCCCTGGGTGGCTCAGCTGTTCTCTCATGAATAAATAAAATCTTAAAAAAAAAAAAAAGATTTGTCTTCCGGTCCATGTGAGTCATAGTTTAAGACATAGGAATTTCTTAAGTCTGAAGTCTTGTCTGCTCGGAAAGCACAGAATATAAAAAAGCTTATATACATAAAGGAAATTTCTCATTGGAAATAATGACACAGAGTATCAATTCCAGGGCATGGGGAATAAAACACAGAACCCCTGAGCTTCACCCCCCTATTGCACTGCGGCACAAGTCTGAGCACACATACCGTGGTAGAAATCAGAAGCATGCCCAGCAACGTCAGTGCTCCCATAACCGAACCCTAACATGGCTGAATCTTACAGAAGATGGTGAATCCATATACCAAAGCCACAAGTTAAAAAAACAAAACACAGAGTGCCAGATATATTGTAAAGAAATTAGCTCAAATAAACATGGAAAGACTTTGGCCACACAGACATACCCTTCTGAATACCACAAACACCTCAGGGACAGAGAAGAGGTCAGGCTCAGCACCATTCGCGGGTGACCAGATGTCCTATATGTCGTCTCATAATACATCTGTCTCAAGAGAAAACCTATGCTATAATGAACGCATAAAAACAAAGGGTGAACACTGAAGTGCCATGTGACTCAGGCCCCAGCATTAGCATTCTGGCCCTAACGCTGTCTATTAAGGACTGCCTTTGGCGCTCCTCCACCTGCTGCCCACCTAAAGACCCAGAGCCAAGCCAACGAAAGGAGTCCTTATTTACTCTTTGTTAATGTTTAGGACTTTTATCGGTTCCCTTTTACAGGAGAAAATTTAGATTCACAAAACAGATGTCCAAGAAAACTTAAGATAACTCAAAAGAGATTCAAGATGCTAAAAACTGAAAGATAATCTAGGATGTGAATATATAGAACAGAAAACTTAAATATTTTCTGCTAAGGCACATCTGAATTTTTTCTCCATATTGGAAGACATTCCAGTGTTAGTTTCTGTTTAATGTTTCTCAGAAAAAAAAAATTCTATGAACAAAACCTACTTCTCTTATAAAATATCTATTGACACTGCTAAATTACAATACCACCCAATTTCCTTCGTAGCAAAGAATGGCACGTTCTCATGCTTTCTGAAGTAGCTCTCTGCAGTCCTGAGTATTTTAAACTCTTGCAATGTTCCTGGATATCACTGTGAAATTCGGCTACAAGACAGAATTATGGACTTCAATGTGGAAATTAAAATACATTAACAATTTAATATATAATTTAGCACCACAGTCATTAGTATATTGCAAGGAATTACACAAAGTAGCTAAAAAAAAAAAAAAAAACCAACGACACTGGGTAGATTTTATACAATTCAAATGGCTTCAGCTGACAGTTCTGTGATTTGTCGCCTCTTCCTAGACATCATTCAAACGTCCTACCGTTGCCTGCTGAGATGCCTGGCACTCTATCACCGCCAGGTCTTGGGGGGACTGTTGCTTTGTCTGCGACCGCGGCCTTGTTAAAAGTTCCTGCAGTAGGTTAGGATTTAAGCCCACGAGCTCTTTAGGACGCGGCAGCTTAGCCTCGGCTCCCTCGGCCGCGGCCGCCCCGGGGCCCGGGGCACTCCCGTCCCCGCCGAGCAGGACTTGCCCGGCAGAGGAAGGGGCAGAAGGGCGAGCGGCCGCAGAAGGCTGTGGGCAGGCCGCGGCGGGGGTGCCCCACGGAGCGCCCCGTGGAGGTTCCGGTGGCCCAGCCTGTCAGCGGCCCTGGGGGCAGCACTGCTGGTCGCTGCGATCACCGGGCCGAGAATCAGCCGCTGAATATACATCTTAAAAGCACAATTTTGAAGTACGATCTCGATCTCGTAGGGTTTGACAAGTCAGACATGACTTTCCCTTTTTAGGGCAAAGAGACGCTGCACCCACACGAAGCACAAGTCACTCGCAGGTCGTTCCCCGCGGAAGCCAAGGCCATCGCATGGGCTCTCGATCGCGGCGCTGGGACACGAGAGCCGTAACTGCCTCGACTTTCCTTTACAAACACTGTCAGCACTTCCGGTTTCTTCACATATTCGGGACCGCGATTCAACAAATATTCATAAACCTGCCGCAGACCAACGTACTGGGACGAGGCGGGGGACTAAAGGGACACGCCTACCCTCAAAGAGTTCACTGGTACTCTGGGGAAATGCCTCATTTTCCAATATTCTATAAAATAAACGGGCACTTGGAAATACAGTTGCAATTTAAGAAAGGAATTTTGTCCCCCTGCGACGTTGGCTTGTGCGACAGGACACAGCTCGCAGCCAGGGCCGCCAACAGCGGCCGCGTTCAAGAGCCCCCACTGGGGGGACATGCAGAGGCACACGGCACTGGAGGAGGGACGCCCCGTCCCACGGCAGGGGCCTGGCCGCAGGCTTGCCGAGCTTCCCAACCAGGGCTGCGGGGCGCCAGAATCAACCTTCTCAAACTACTCTGTAGAAGCGTCAAACTACTGAGTCATATTTGAACGTTATCGACACGCTCCCTCCGTAACCCTCTTGGAGAGGTCGTCGTCACTCCGACCAGACTCGGCGCCGAGCACGCCCCCCTAGAAAAGGCAGGGCAGGCCCCTCAGCAGCTGCATCCGCCTGACCTCCAGCTCACCCACTGTCAGTGGGGCTGCCGTCCTCGTTGATAGCCAGAGTTTTATTTAGCACACTTGTAAAATATTGAGTTTTCATTGCATTTAGATTATTTTTGTATTTCATGATTTTTTCCTACTAACGCGGGAAGTGTAGCACTGGTGACCATTACTAGTGCCACTACTATTTTTTGTGTGTGAACTTGATCAACTCTCTATAAATTTATCTACTATGGCTGCTATTAGTTAACCAAAGTCTGGCTCTTGAAGGAATTTGATGAGGAAGAAATGTTTGCTCTCCAATTTGCAAAATTTGATTGAAAGGATCAAGGGCATGCATAACTTCAAACTGTTTTTTTTTCCTAATTTTTAATTTTATGAACATCTACATTTGTGTAAATCCCTACATTTCAATTAAACGGCATTTGTATCTCAGTAGTTCCTAAACATATTTTTAAATTTTTGAATATAGTCTACTTAACATTTTTACAAAAGGCAACCTTAGATGTTTTTTGGATCAAGTCTCTAAGTTCACAATAGCTCAGTCTCCTGCAGCTTGAAATAAAATTTTTTACAGATCTCTTTCCACTAAAAGGAGCAACTTTTTTTTTTCCTTTTTAATTTAGAATACCTTCAGGTAATAGTGACAAGTAAAAAGGCTGGACACTAATAGGCAGTATGAGGGATATACCACGTCCGGATTTGTGCCTCCCACTAACTCTTTCCTGTGTTCTAAAGGTCTTATTTCATCGTATGCATCATCAGGTTAAGCAAAGGCACTACACAAACCACTCTGAAGCCTTCTCATAACACATCCATGTTATACTTCATCAGAAAGTGGAAAAATTTCACAATCTTTGAAATTTTATGAGCGAGGTGACAAATGCATCATTCTGAGCTCAAGGTCATGTAAGTAAAAGCTAAAGCCAAGATCTGTCACATAAATTGCAAAATCACTTATCAGTTACATATCAACATTAGATTGCATATGGGACAAGTGAGGCAGAGGACACTGAAAGGGATTCATTGGTCAAAATTCTTAGTAATGACGATGTCAGAGAGCAGACAATTCCCAAGATTATTAAATCAAAAAGAATATTACATATTAATGTATCTGCAGCTGTTTACAGCGTCTCCTCTTTTACCTAAAATTCCAGAACAGTCATGCTTCGAAGAATACTATTTGTTCTGCAGAGAAATCCCCAAACTACTAAGGATGACATACCCTCCACGGCAGAGGAAAGCCGAGAAACAAGTAAGACGTTACACGAACAAGGCCTGTGTGTACGCTCCGCACTGACGGGAATATGCAGAGGCTTCGGCAGCAAGAGCTTATCCTGAAAACATTGCGATTTGATTAACACATCATTTTCTTCCAAAGGACCCTTCCTATAGAAGTTTGCCTGGATCCCACGTTAAATGATGCTCACAATGGTGACCGTGACCCACGCGGCTACCGCTCCGTCTGTTTCCAGCTTTTACGTGAAGCAGGAGGATCAGACCATCCCTTGGTCTTCCCGCCACGGCACACTGAGGGCACGGGGAAGTTTGTCTACAGTGGGAACTAAACGGTGATTTTTTTTCTTTTTTAAAGAAAACGGTCAATGCTTTGGTCTCACCTTTCAGATTTGTTGTTGGGACAGTTACTGGCTTCAAAAGGCGGCTGACACTGGAGCACCAGAATGAACTCGTCGGAAATTACACACACTGGATGAACACGTATTAACATGTCCTGACAAAGCTGAAAGATTAACAATGCAACTTCAGAAACGCAAGGCGAAAACAAGCCACTCGCACTGTTTACTTGGTGTTATTTGTATCCTAACACTGCGGAATGTCATCTAATTACGCATAAAGAATAATCATTTTGAAATTCTCTGTATAAAGCTCAATTTGAAATTCGTTTATAGTACAAAAGTACACCTACCACATGAAGAGATGCTACGTTTAGAGTATCTATACCCTTAACAACTGAATTTCCAAATACTTTGATGTTTTCCCATGTCATAGTCATTCATCATAAAAAAAAAAAAGAAAATGTCCTGCACTGTTTCAGTCCCTTACAGATGTTCCTATACCCTCCAGCTTGCGGCCCTCGCGCAGCATACAGGACTGCTATCTTGCAGAACTCCGGGGCTATTTTTTCTGATGAATAAATGTGAATGGTACTTCCTAAGATTCTGCTAACAGGCAGCCCTTGGTCATATGCATAATGACCATGTTAGTGTGTTCCAACACATAAGTGAGAAATCTCTAAAATATGGCCAAAAGGCAATGTTTTGAAATACTGCTCATCAGTTTGTTAACTCAAGTTGGGCATATTTTTTCGAAATGCTTCTTACTATAAATACAGAGCAACTGAGGGGATGGAAATACCTTTGGTTGAGGCTCATCTGGCCCAACTCAGACTCCTAGGTTCCTGGTCAAGATGGCTCTGTAGTAATTTATGTTGCAAATGCAGACAGTCCTAAGATTCAAGTCCTGAATATTGGCTGAAAACTGAAAAACTGAATGGTCCTCTGACATAACCTCTTGCTTGGACATTCAATCTCTAGCTGAGCTAAAAAAGCTGACTAGCAACAATTACATACGTGAAGTTACATTTTAGACCCTGAAAAAAGGAGGTGGTCATTACCCACATGATACTACTTATGCTGAGATCATTTTAAAGTCATAAAAAGCTTATCTACATCTAACTCCTGGGGGTCTTCATGAGTCTATCCACATAGTTCAAAAAAAAAAAAATTTAACATCAGAAGCATAAGATAACCATGTAAATAGAGTTATAACTTCCTAAAATAATTCTATTCTTCCTACATAAAGTTTAAAAAACTGTCATTTGACAGTAACATTCATAACCTAATATTTTCTTAAAACAGGAATCAAATCTATTAGAAGCAAAGAAAAACTTGCTTCCCTTTATGCTTTGTTAAAAACTTCTTTGTTTTTAGATCTTGGATTAAATTATATTTTTGTTATTATGAGTTCCTTTTTTGGTTGAAAACTGCCAACAAATTAGACAACCTAGAAGAAACGGATAAATTCCTAGAAACAATATTCCAAAACTGAATCATGAAAAATAGGCAATCTGAAGACAGATTACCAGTAACAAAACTGAATCAGCAATCAACAAAATACCAGGTCTGGATGGTTTCAAAAATAACTACAAACATTTAAAGAGTGAATCCTATTTTCCAAAAAGTAGTCCAAAGAACCAGAGAGGAAAAAACACTTCCAAACTCATTTTATGAGTCCAGCATTATGCTGATAACCATACAAAACATTACAAAAAAATTTCAGGCTAGTAACCCTGTCAGTGAACTGAATTCAACAATATATTAAAAGGATCATGCAAAATAACCCAGTAGGATGCATTCCAAGATGTAAGGATGGTTTAACATCTACAAAACAAGATATACCACACTCACTAAATGAATGTCAAAAGTCATAATTATCTCAATATATGTAGAGAAAGCATTTGACAATATGCATTATTCGTAAAAGCTTAAAGTGGACACAATACACCTCAACATAACAAAAGCCACCTGGCAAGCCCACAGCTATCACACGCAATGGTGAGAAACTGAGAACTTTCCCCTTAAAATCAGGAACCAAGATGCTCACTCGCACCATTTTTAATCAACACGGGACTGGAAATTGTAGCCACAGCAACTAGGCAAGAAAAAAAAAAAGACACAAATTGTATAGTAAACGGTCAACTATTTGCAGATGACATGATAGTACATACAGAAACTCTAAAGACACCAACAAAAAGAATTCATAAAGTTGCAGGATACAAAATTTATATGCAGAATCTATTTCTAAACATTAATAACTGAAGTAAACTTTTTAAAAATCCCTTTTGTAATGGCATCGATAAGAACACCAGAAATATATCCAAGGATATATTTCAGTGTATTCTGAAAACTCTAAGACACTATTGAAATAAACTGAAGATAACATAAATGGAAAGGATTACTGTGCCAAGAAATTGGAATATTGTTAAAATGTTCACCCTCCTGAAAGCAATCTACAAAGTCAATATAATCCCTATCAAAAAAACCACCAACGGCATCTTATGCAAAACTAGAAAAACTCAAAGCTTTGTATGGAACTGCAAAAGACTGCAAACAGCGAAAGGAATCCTAAAGCTGGAGGTATCATACTCCCTGATTTCAAACTATATTACAAAGCTATAGTTATCAATACAGTATGGTATTGGCAAAAACTAGACACATAAATCAATGGAACAGAACAGAGAACCCAGAAATAAATCCAAGCTCATATGGTTAATTTAACAATGACAAAGGAGGCAAGAACCCAATGGGGAAAAAAGACAATCTTCAATAAATGGCATTGAAAAACTTTAGCTATACACAAAAAGAATGAAACCGGGCCATTTCATTACACCACAGAGAAAATAAACTCAAAAGGCATTAAGAACTTACATTTAAGACCTGAAATCCTACAACTCCCAAGAAAACATAAGCAGTAACTCTTTGACACTGCTCTTAGCATTTTTTTTTTTTTTACTCTCCTCAGGCAAAGGTGACAAAAAATAAGACAGTATTAAGCTGAAAAACCTTTACACAGCAAAGGAAACCAGTAAAATGAAAGGGCAACCTGCTTAATAGGGGAAAGATACCTGCAAACAATGTATCAGGGGTTGAATCTCAAAACATATAAAAAAACGCACAAAACTCAGTAACAAAAAAAAAAAAAAAAAAAAAAAACCACTAAAAGTGAGCAAAGGACCTGTACAGACTTTTCCCGAAGGCATCCAGATGGCCCACCGACACATGAAAAGATGCTCGACATCACTCATCACCGGGGAAATGCAAATCCAAACCACCATAAGCTATCCCTTCACACCTGTCAGAACGACTAGGATCAAAAGTATGAGAAATAACAAGTGTTGACGAGGAGGTGGAGAAAAGGGAACCCTTAGCGCTACTGGTGAAATGTAAGTTGGTACAGCCACTGAGGAAGACCGTACAGAAGTGTCTCAAAACACTAAGAACAGAACGACCGGACGTTCATCCGACATACAAGGAAATACGAATGCAAGAAGCTACGATTGCCCCTAGGTTCGCCGCCGCCTTGCTTCCAGCAGCCAAGACACGGGAGCAACCTCACTGTCCTTCGGGAGACGGATAAAGAACGTGGTACCTATACACGCTACGGCATTAGTCACGAAGAGGAATGACATCCAGAGCTTTGCGTTAACGTGGACAGACCAAGGTGTGGGGCTAAGCGCGATGAATCAGGCAAAGGAAAGCAAGCGCCGTGCCTTCGCTTGCAGGTGGAGCCTCAAACCACCACCAACAGACTCAGACGCACAGAACCAGCAGGTGCGCTGGGTAGGGAGGCGAGAGGCGAAGGGAAGGCGATTAAGGGGCCAAACTTCCAGTTATACAATAACCCCAGGGACGAGACGCCCAGCACGGGAACACAGTCCATGACGCTGAGATGACTTTGGACAGTAACGGACACTAACTGCACCTACCGCGGCGACCGTCTGGGAACGCACGGAAATAGTGAGCCACTAGCCGGCACACCTGGAACCGGCGTTCCCGTGTGTCAGTTATAATTCAAAAGGAGGAAAGAAAATTGTGACATCTTATTTTCATAGTCCCTCTAGGTTCTCCCCCTTTTGGTGTTGGGCACTCAGCCTCGGCACAGCAGGAAACGGTCAGGCTACAAATAAAACTTCTCGCTGGTACTGGACTTCAATCTCTCAAATCTTTGATCACGCACACGAAGACTCTCATAAACATTTTCACACAAACCGTAATGACCACGGAGGTGAAGCAAATGCAACCTCGCACCTTATTTTTGAAGGTCTCTCCTGGACATAAAGCACAATGAAGGTATAAAGTAACTATTTTGAGACTGAAATTAAGAGCCTGACTTAGGTATAAACAACACGAATTTCAGCACCTATGCTTCTTACAAGATCCCCTACTCAAAATATACTAAATTGTGGCCACTTTTTAAACAGGCCACTTTTAAAAATGATATAAAATCAGACTTGCGGGGGACACTGGGGCAAAGGCTACTTAAATTCAAAGGACGATGTGATTTGCACATGGGTATTGACCTTCCCCTAAGCAGTCCTCAGAGCTCCTGCTAAGCCAACTTTTCAGAATTAAAAACAACGGAGTTCATTTAATTACTTCTCCCCTGAAAGCCTTTGGGATTTAGAAAAAACAAAACAAAACAAAACAAAAAATAAAACAAAAATACAGTGACAGCTGCAAACCATCAATGTTTCTTAAACCAATCTTTATCAAAGTTCAAGGGGAAAAAGGACTAGGGGGGAAAAAAGCAGTTTAAGGTGCACACATGCAAAGAGTGCATTTGTTCAGAAAGGAAAATTTCCCTTGGAACAAGCTGGCGTCCAAAGGCTTATTTCAGGAGGAGAAAAAAAGACAAAGTACTTGAAGGAAAAAGAAGAGGCCAAAGAATCCATGTAGATTCCAGAGCAGTAAACCATATTTTTATGGAGCTGAACAGGACAAAAAAAAAAAAAATTCACTTTTCTCACTAAATGGATAACCGCCGTCTTACGAGATACGACCAAAGCCATCAAGGTCATTACGGTTCTGAGTAACCTTTGTTCCACGGAAAAAGCTTATACTCTGAAGAGTAATGACACGGATGCCGATAGGCAACAGGACTACAGACACGTGACAAAGGGTGGACTGAAATCCAAGGCAAGAGAAGAAATTTTTCATAAAAATACATTTCCGATTTTTCAGAAGTACAAGGAAAAAAAGCTACCACCTCGGTACATTTCCTCACGCAAATCGCCTTGACCTAGGACAAGGCGGTGGAGAGAGCGTTCCCGAGTCCTGGGGGAGTCGGGCGGCCCCGGTTCCCGGGCTCACCAGGAACTAGGCCGATGGGGCCGAGTCTTTAAAAAAATTGGAGACAATGGATTTGATTTCTACGTAAAACTGTTCACCGGGTCCCACGATCCGCGAGGGGCTGAGGGAAAAGCCTTCTTCAAATCTCAACCATTTCAGCAGTCCCCGGCCCCGGCCCCGGCTCTCAGGACGTCCTGGAGGACGTACTTCATCGGAACGATGCTCCCCGGACACAGGGGACACGCGCGCGCCCAGGAGCGGCTGCAGCAGGCACCAAGGCGAGGGCAGGGACGCAGCGGCCAGGCGCGGTGCTCTCGGGTGGGAGCCCGGCCCCGTGCCGCCGGCGACCGGAGAGGTGCCCAGCTCGGGGCCGCCCCCAGCCCAGGTCCAACCCCGGGGCCGCCTCCCCCTCCGCCTGCGCCTCTGCCCTTCCCTGGGTCTCCCACGGATGAATGCGTAAAATCTTTAAAAAACAAAACAAAACAAACGGTGACTAACTTCTGCAGAGCTGTGCGGAGGCCGTTAGGTGGTGAGGTGACTTGTAACGGGCGACACAACGAAGGAGGAAGTCCCCGCTCGCCCCGGGAAGACGGAGGAGCCCGGCGGTTCCCAGTCCTGGACACTCGCACGGGCGAAGAGCCAGCGGCCGCGAGCGGGAGGCAGCGGAGCCCAAGCCCGGAGCCCGGGGCCGGGGCGCAGGGCGAGGTGCCGAGGGGCGGCAGGCCCCATGGCCACGGCGGGTCACGTCTGCACGCGGGTGGGAGAGGGCAGCTTTGTCACCAGCGTCGGCCACCAAACCGGCCTCCGGCGAGCAGCACCACAGACGCCCAGGTGGCCCATGTCCCCGAGGGCCGGGGCTTGTGCGCTCGCCGGCAGGGGCCGGCACATGGGGCTGCTCTACGCCGCTCCTCCCCGACGGCCACCGGGCCAGCGACCCCACGGGGGCCCCGCCACCACCGCGCCAGCCGGGGACACGCACGGCGACGCCCGAGACGTCCCAAGTCACTAAACGGACAAAGCAACATGCTCATTTTTGTGGGGTGCAGGGCCTCGCGGACCGGTGTGACCCGAGCGCACATCCCATCGCTGCACCAGGACACGTGCGAGGCCACGGTGCCCCCGGCCCAGACCGTCTCCAATCGCCTCACCCAGGCCGCCCCAGTCCTGAGATGCTCCCCGACCCGCTCCCCGCACGTCCCCCCGGAGCTCCCGCTGCGGGAGAGGGTTCAGGCGCCCTGGACGACGGCCCCGCCGGCCAGAGCCTGGAGGGCTGCAGCCCCAGGTAGGGCCCAAGTCACAAGGACGCAGACAGGGCGTCGAGCGGTGGGCCTCCCCCGAGCTGGGTATGTGCAGGCCGAGCCTGGTATCGACTTCTCCCTCTGGGCAGCCACTGATGCACACGGCCCCAGGCCCGGCGACGGAGGACTTCGTGGGGACCCACGGGACAGAAGAGGAGGAGCTCAACCCCGAGGCTACGCCGTGCGACCAGCCCAGACGGCAGCCGGCGTGATGCGGGGTGGTCATCAGAGACGTGCGGACCGGGCAGCCCGGGGGCTCAGCGGGTTAGCGCCACCTTCGGGCCAGGCCGTGACCCCGGGGTCCTCGGATCGAGTCCCACATTGGGCTCCCTCCATGGAGCCTGCTTCTCCCTCTGCCTGGGTCTCTGCCTCTCTCTCTCTCTCTCTCTGGAAAAAATAAATCTTAAAAATCTTTAAAAAAAAAAGGACACGCGCAGACCAACAACTGAGCCGTCAGTCCCTGGGAGACAGCAGAGGCCTCAGGACCGTGGGTCACGGGTCCCCAGGCGCCTCCCCCGAGGACGGTCCTCACCAACTCCGCCTCGGCCTCGGGGCTTCCTGCGGTGCCCTCTCCGTGAACACTGTCACCCCGTCCCCCCGAGAGCACGCGGTCGCGGGCGTTTCCGGAGCTCGAGCGCAGGCTAGTGAGGGACGGTGCGTCCTGCCCGGAGAACGTCACAGTCCGTCCGGGTCGCAGAGCTCAGAGCCCGGAAGCCTCCACCGCGACGCCGGCTGAGACGTTAACCCGCTTCACCACGTGAACAACCCCGAGCTGCCACTTCTGCTGCTGCGGAGTCGCAGCCCGGGCAGGTCGTGCTGCCGAGGTCCCTGGGAGCCGCTGTCCCCTGCTGCGCGCTCGACTTCGGCCTCAATGCTCCGGTGCAGGTGAGCGGCCGTTCGTGACCGGAGCCCGTCCCGTGAGGGTCGTACAGGCGGATGGACGCTACCGGCTGTCGTCTCCGGGTCCCGCTGACTCACGGACAGTGTTGTGCACCCGCGGGTCCCCGCCCGTCGCTCCCGGGCCTCGGCGCACCCAGGGTCACCGGCACGCAGCGCCCGAGGCCCACGCCGGCGGACCAGGGCCCGGAGGAGGCCCGGCCCTTCCCTCCCAGTACAGGTTTGGCTCAGGGAAGACTTGGATACCAGGATGATCCGGACAGAAGCAATGTCGCTAAGCCCCAGGACGCGGGGCCGGCAGGGCACCTGCCGGGTGCGAGGCCGGGGAGCCCAGCACGGGGGCTACCGTGAAGGCACCCGACGCGCGAGACGGCGCCCCACGGCCCCGGGAACACCCGCCGCCAGCAGCCCCAGGCCCGGCCCCCGCGTGCGAGCCTCCGCTCCAGGCCTTGGGCAGCGGGTGGGAAGGCGACATGGACACTGACCTACTCCTACGGGAGATCCGTGACGTCCGACGAACCGAAGGCTTTGGGGCGAACAGGGGCCAGGGAGGACTGTGAACCTTACGGTCCAGGTCCAGGGCGGGCTCCACGTCCAAGGGGGTGGTTTTGCGCTTCAGTCTGAGAGCGGTCCCCCTGCCTCGCCACCCGTCCTTCGCAAGGGGTCGTCACAACACAGAGGACGGATTTGTTTTTCCCAGATTGAAAACAAAGGACACAAAGCCACGTCTTCAGTTTTGCAGAAAAATGTGCTATTTTTAAAGCTCCTGCGGAGAGGTGAGGAGCATCACACCGCGGGGGATTACGCAGTAAGGGCAGCTCCCCCGGGCGCCAGTGCTGCGCCTCGTGTACTTTCCCTTTACGCCTCTGCCTGCAGGACGAGCAGGCCCACGATCTCGCAGCTCACTCACGGGAGCGCAGAAGACGCTCTACTCTAAAAGGAAGACCCGAGTGAGGAGCCACGACAGAGAACGCAGGTGGCGCGGGACGGCGACAGCTGGGTGCACCCCCGCCCCCACCCCCACCCCGGGCCGCTGCACCACCGCGGGACGGGGGCAGCCACGGACGGATGAGCAGCTACCGGCACTTTCCGCCCCAAGAGCGCGGCCCGGCCAGAGGTCGGATCACGGGTACAACAGCCCTTGTCCCGCTGCCAACATGGCCCTAAGCCCCCCCCCCCCCATCACCCTGGAAGGGCCTTGGTGACTCTCCTCCCAGAGGCCCCAGCACGCAGGCCGCCGAGGCTCAGGCTCGTGGGTGAGCCCAGGGCAGGGGAACGCGCGCCCCCCGATGAGAGGCTTCAGCGTACCCACCGGCGGGGTGGGCACCCTCCTGTTCACCCAGGAGCAGCAGGCGAGACGCAAAGTAGAGGCTCAGGGTGACGCACACAATCGCCACCTGCCCGCCGCTGAATCCCGGGTCCTCAGCTGTCCATGCACCACCTCGAAAGTTGGCTTTTCATCCTTCAAAATGGACATAGTAACGGGACACCTGGTGGCTCCGCATGGAGCGCTGGCCGTGGGCCCAGGGCATGACCCCGGGGGCCTGGGTGCGAGTCCCGCATCGAGTTCCCCCTGCCTCTCCCTCTGCCTGGGTCTCCGCCTCCCTCTGTGTCTCTCATGAATATATAAAATCTTAAAAAAAAAAAAGTCAGGGTGATCATCTGAAGTCACTAAAAGGAGAACCGAGCAGCACACGCGGTCGGAGTGTGGAGGGCGAACGTTAAAGTCCTGAACACGGGACTTCAAAGTATTTGGGGAAATACAAGCGGATCAATTTCATTCTAATGTTAAAATAACCGTCCGTCCGGAGTAGGTCAGATTCCTTCAAAAATGGCTTAAGGGATCCCTGGGTGGCGCAGCGGTTTGGCGCCTGCCTTTGGCCCAGGGCGCGATCCTGGAGACCCGGGATCGAATCCCACATCGGGCTCCCGGTGCATGGAGCCTGCTTCTCCCTCTGCCTGTGTCTCTGCCTCTCTTTCTCTCTCTCTGTGACTATCATAAATAAAAAAAAAAAAATTATAAAAAAAAAACAAAACAAAAAAAAAACAAAAATGGCTTAAAATACAAATTTGAGTAGCAGGCCCCGTCGGCAGGCCGACGTCCCCAACGCCATTTAGTGATCTCGATGCACGTTAGGGAGAACCTGTCGCGTTCTGTGTGGATTCCTGATCCCAAGACTTCAGTGAATGTTGGTGGGAATGTCACGACCTGCGTCTCGAGACAAGAGCCGCCTGGTGGGTGCAGGACCGAGGACCGTCCCGGGCAAGGGGTCGCCTCAGCCTTTGGGTGGCTTTGCCCCAGAAGGCCTGCGGTCGGCAGCTCGTGTTAAAGGCCGTTGCACAGCCTCGACAGGCACAGCTCACCTGCCGAGCAACACGCTTCTGAGCGGGGAGGTCACTGGATGTCACGGGAGAACCCAGGGCAGGACCACGATCCCAGAGGAAAATGCAGAAAAGGGTCTGTGAGATGCAGTGTGCACGTGCGAGATGGGGTCCTGAGACACGGAAACTGCGAGCAACGCAGGAACCTGCCACGCGGGTCTGCGGGGAAGCCGGGCCCCGGCGCTTGGGGCCCACACGCCCGACGGTCAGGGGCTGCACGCGAGCCCCCAGTCCCCCCCGACGCCCCAGTCCACGCGCCCGACGGTCAAGAGGGAGCAAGTACTTTCTGACGGTGCTTCAATATCAGGGAAAATAAAGCAGCCGGCACACAAAACGCCTGCTCACCCTTACCACGCGCCGCCCCCCCCCCCCGCGACAGCGCTCGGGACCCAGGCCACCTGCCTCGCGAAGCTTCCCTCGAGGCTCCCGTCTTAGAGGAGCGAGGGCGACCGCAGCCATCGGGGTCCGACCCCCGGCTCAGCTCCGCCCGCGGGCCCTGCGCCTTACAGCTCAAATGTTCTATTAACGGGCTGTAAAAAAGAAGGAAAAATACCAAATAGCCAGGAAAAAAAAATCAATGTAGTTCAGATGCTGAATTAAAGTCTTTTAAGCATTTTAGATTTTAAAAGGAAATAACTCTTCTTTGAATTCTTTAAAATCTCTTCTGAATCCCAAGCACTACCACAGCCTTACGTATTAACCTCTAGGTATAGATTATTGAAAGCAGTTTTTGAATATAAAAAAAAAATAACACTGAAATGGATTCAAGTCTCTGATAAAAATAAAAATACACACTCTGGAAACATACTAACTGACAAAAAAGCCTTCTCGAGCCAATTTCTCTCAAAGCTAAAAAGCTATTTTCTGTTCTAAAAATGGAACAATGTGTGAGCACAAGCTTATATTTAGCAGTAAGAACCAGAACCATCTCCAAGGAAAAGTTGGTTAAGACTCCCTAGTTTCTAAGGTCTGAATTTTTCTTTTCTTTTTTTTTTTTCATTTCCCTTTGTTTAATCAAAGCGTAAGGTCGTGAATTTCCCACCAGCTGCGGTTCAAGCCCGGACCACGCACGACCTTTGCTACCGAATAGGCCTCCTCCCAATCCTGCAGTGCAATTTCCCGTTCGATATCCTCCTTGATCCCAAGATTATTTAGAAGATGGTTTCATTTCTCTTAGGTTAGAATTTTTGGCCGGGAAAAAAAAAAAAAAAAAGAATTTTTGGCCGTTTCAAACTTTCAGTTTAAATGGATTTAGGAAAGCAAACAAAGACTGAGCTGTTTCTACTTTTTAATATTAATTGAACTTTCATTCGGAAGGCTCCACTATATTTAACTGTTTCATGGACGCTATTTTTTTTTTTTTTGATGCTTACATTGTTTAATGGCCTATGTATGTGTATCCATCAAAATCTTATATAATCAAGCTGTTTGAGGACGACAGACAAAAATTTGGGGAGGTTTGACCAACTGTTAAATTGCAAACACTGGGTTAAAGCCTCCAAAACAAGACTTTTAAGGTACAGAATAACCTAATTCCAGAAGTTCGGGTTCTTAATAGATTCAGTCGCTATGTGGATTGTGTCATAAAAGTTTGATGACGATTATACGTCCAGCAGGCCGCGCCTCTGTTCCAGGGGTGATGTGAAAAATATCTTCACAACAGTGCAGCCAAAGTGCCTGAAAAGTGTGAGATTTTAGCGTCTGCCCGGCAACAAATGGGGCTGCGGGCGCGTTGCAGATGCTGTCACAGGAGAGGAGGCTCCTGGGTCAGAGATGAAAGGATCGATTGTTCCCAACACAGAGGGCGGCATCAGCTCCCCCGTTCACGGCTTCTCCGTGCTCAGTCCCAGAGGCCGCGCACGCACGGGGGCTTCCTGCAAGGTGCTGCGTGCACCGTGGGCTTGTGGGGACCGAAGTATCCCCCGGTTTGGGAAATGTGCTTTTTTTTATTTTTGATTTTTTTTTAAGATTTTATTTATTTATTCATAGAGACCCAGAGAGAGAGAGAGACAGAGGCAGAGACACAGGCAGAGGGAGAAGCAGGCTCCATGCAGGGAGCCCCCCGCAGGACTCGATCCCAGGACCCCGGGGTCACGCCCTGGGTCAAAGGCGGTGCTAAACCGCTGAGCCCCCCGGGCTGCCCCCTATTTTTTTCTTTTTTAAAGAAGCTGCTTGCACAGCTCTCCACACCTCCTCCCCGACGAAGGAAAGGCGCTCTATGTCCTGCCCCGGTTAGGAGACAGTCCCTCCGTCACAGAGGGCAGGGGGCAGATTTTTAATACTGCAATTTTTTTTACCTTTAATTTAGCCTATTCCCACCTATATTTCATCACCATGAAGAATGAACTCTCTACAGAGGGTTTTCTCCCTAGTAAAGTAGGACCACACAGGGTTTCGGTTTCCTTGCCCGGCAGCCTCTTGGAATTTACCGAGCTTGGACTCGAGGTCCCTGCTGCAGCAGAACAGCTCCTGAAGGTCCTTTCCTGACCACTGTGTTAAGGCTCACGGCCTTCTTGGGAACTGTCCTTTAGACTTAATCATGAATTTTACTGATTCCGGTGTTCCTGCTGAGTGTCCCGCTCCACCTCCAAGTTCCTTATTAGGGTTCCGGCTGCATTTGCCTAAAGCACTTTTTGTCAACCACAGAGAAATCCTTCTGGTAGGTTAGAGGAGCTCAGGGTTCCTAAACCTGTAAAACAGGTTTTTCCCATCCACAAACCGGCTCCTTAGTCTCTGCTGTAGGGACCAACCACGGAACCTGGCAGGCCCAGCCCTGGGCAGAGAGCTCCACCCCCAGCACCCCGGTCAGCCGGGTGACCCTGGCACTGGCCTCCCCCGGGCCAGCCCGGGCCCGGGGAGCACACGGAGACGTCCTCCTGGTGGAGGCTGCCGCTAGCAGGCCCGACCCCCGCCAGCAGCACTCGGCGAGGAGCACCCGCAGACGCTGCACCGGCTCAAGCCCAAAGGCCAGACTCAGGGGGAAAGGGCAGGACGGCAAAGCGTGCCCAGATGGAGGCAGAAGGGGGGCAGATATCTGCCGGACAACCTGCGCCCGGACACTGGTCCACGACACGCGAGGGAGCAGGACGCCCGCTTCACACCCCATCAACGACCCCCAGGTCTTGGAGAGCGCGTGTCCTCCCACGGCCCGCTGCAGCCGAGAGCCCGCTGGCGTGCACAAGTCTTTGGGGAGGTCGGGAGTGCCGACGCGGACCGCCACATGTCGCCGTGCACCGCTGCAGCCCGCCCTGGTCCACCCCCCCCCCCCCCCCGGCCGCCCGCTGCTGGCAGCCACCGACCTACTGGAGCCTTCGGGGCGAAAGGCCGCCCGGTAACCAGTCCCCTCCCGGGCGTCCCGCTGGTCCAGGCGAGGGGTCGAGGGCCGCCAGCACCCCTGGACTGTTGTCCCCTCGCCGCGCGCCCGCTGCAGGACAGCGAGAAAGCCCCCGGAGGCTCAGGCTACCCCGTGGCATCCTCCAGGCTTCCTGTTAACATTTTTAGGAGAAAACAGGTAAACAGGCAGGCCCGACGTTTCTTCACGTCGGACACCGGAAGACGACTGGTTTGGAACCTGCCCGCGTCTACAGTCGCTCGTAAACCCTAACGTCTCGCGGTCACTAGGTCACGTTCTCCCCCGGCCCGAGTCCACCGGCTTCCTCAGCCTCCACGCTGTGTCCCGTGGGAAAGTCCGAAGCCCTGGCCCACAGGCACCAAGGGGCTCCCCCGCCCCACGCGATGGCCGCGTAGACACAGGCACTCCACGTGCACGGTTTGGGGAGAATATGGGCAATTAGAGCTCTGGGCACATCTGTCCCTCCGCCAGCGGCTCCAGAGACCCCCGCCCCCCACGCAGGGCCGTCCTCTTGGGGCCCACACGGCACCACTCGCGACTTCGCTGTGCCACCGGCTGGGGCCGTCCCCCCTGCCGGCACTCGGGCTCTCACTGCCGGGCCCCTATAAGCGATGTCCCAGGACCCGTCCTCACGCGCACTCCACCTCGGTGCCTTCGCTCTAGAGGGCAGTCCCGCGCGTGCAAGCACAGGATGTTTTAAACCAATGGAGCACCGCAGGACGTTACAGGAACACCTTAGCTATCAGGCCCACCATCCAGTGGGACTTTGAAATTATTAGCCTGACGGGCTATGAGCGGCTTGGTCAGTTAAGTCCCGATTCTTGACTCCAGCTCAGGGTCTCGGGGTGGTGAGATCGAGCCCTGTGTCGGGCTGCTTGGCGCAGAGCCTGCTTGAGCGTCCCCCCCCAAACCCCAACTCCACTCACTCTGACGTGCTATCAAAAATAATAAAATTACTAGTCTGGTAAGTGGAAAGCTTCATTTTAATTTGCATCTTTCATTTGTTGATCATTTGGGTTTGCTCTTTTCTGAACAGCCTAGGTCCTAACTCATTACCCTGTTCCTCATCACCAGGTCTCTCCACGGACTTCCCACTAGTCTCAAGGCAGGGGCCGGGGGCGCCTTTGACTCTATGGTCTCTTGTGCTAATCCTGAAGAGTTCTATTTTTTTTAATGATTTTTTATTTACTTATTCATGAGACACAGAGAGAAAGAGAGGCAGAGACACAGGCAGAGGGAGAAGCCGGCTCCCTGCAAGGAGCCCAACTCGGGACTCGATCCCAGGACCCTGGGGTCACGCCCTGAGCTGAAGGCAGATGCTCCACCGCTGAGCCACCCAGGGGCCCCTTGAAGAGTTATAGTTTAAAGTCAGTGTTTCTTGATAGTTTGTGCTTCTCATCTTGATTATGAAGTTCTCTACTACTATGGACTTTTTATGTCTTATTTTTTCCAATATAGAAGAAGTCATATTTCCTTCCCTTGTGTCAGTACCATTCAGTGAATACCCTTTCTTCATCTAACCTTTCCATAAAAAATTATTGCCATGTGTGAAATTCCTTTCTATTCAAGTATTCAAATTTTTAAATTGTTCTACTCCCCTATGTAAACTGTCCTAAGCATAATACTACATTAACTATACGGGGTACGGAATTATACTCTATTTGGAGAATGAGACAATTTCCCCTTCAGTAAATTTTCTATCCAAGCACTTATTCTCCATTAATTTATTTCTCCCTTTTTAAAAAATACCCATGTTTGGATCTGAAATGACAAGGCTTTAAAGCAGGATATTGAGTGACTTGATACTTATCGCTATTGAATCTTCCATCTTAGGATGAGTTCATTTGTCCAGATTTGATTTTATGTTAGGAGAACTTTGGTTTCTTTCACGTACGTCTTAGGCTTATCTTGAATCTGTCACCAAATACATGGTTTTGCCATTAACTTTCATTTTTACTTCTAGATGCTTAGAGGGCAGACCACGGATATTTTTGTCGTTGCCATATATCTAGCGACCTTATCAAATTCTATTCCTTACTGGACTGTTTTCTAGGTATAAAATTACACCTCTCAGTTACAGAAGTAACCTCTCCTCAACATCTTCACTATTTTGCTATTACGCTTACTAAAATCTTCAAGAAATACTATATATAGCACAACTAGATAACTTGGTTGCAACTGAAACTGTACTAGGAACCATTTTTTCTAAAATTTTACAGATTGCCTTTAAGTTCCTTCTTATGCCTATTAGTTTTCATTGGAAAGGACTTACGAAGTTCTAGCACATGCCAAGAAGTATTTGGGCGTCTACGCCAAATGTGATTACATAATGGGTGATGTGTATTGATTTTCTCTTTTATTCACTTTTTTCCTTTATAGTTTAACTGATGTTTGGTGTGTTTTTAACTTGTCAAATTTGTCTCGTCTTTATTCAATATCTATTCTTTCCTATCTATTCTCAATCCTATTCTTTTAATACAGCTCTGACTTATTTTGGACTTTCTAAAATGATAAAAATGATACTTAATCTTAATGCATGTCTTTCAAATGTTCTTATAAACATTAACAATGGACAATAAATGGCAGGAAGCCATATACAGGATCTAGCTTGGTTTACTCTTCTCATTAGTCTCCTTATCTGGCTTTGAGTTTTGTAATTATTCTGTTCATGTTTAATACAAGGACTAATACGATTTTCGTCCTTTTGTTCCTTCTTTTAGTGATTTTATGATGCAGTTTTTTACTTAAATGACTGATCAATTTCTTATTTGCCCCCCTTCCCCATTATTAATTGGACATTCTTCTACATTCTTCCATTCTATGAGTCACCTTCCTTCCCCTGTTCTCACCAGATGATAGGGCTTCATTCTTTGAAAACAAATATTACAACTAGTTCCAGTAAGAAACACTGGATTTTCCCACCGTGACCTTTTATTCCCCTGGTAATCTCAGTGTGTGTGTGTTGTTTTAATTTCTCCTCAACATTCCTACAATCTTTTTAGGACGCTTCCTTCCACTTCTCTGGCCACCATTCTCAAGTTGTCTGATATAGTTCAAGTCTTTCCTAGAAAGCCTAAAAGTAACGTGTCCTTATTTTGCACTTAAGTTACAAATTCCCCGGACAGCCATCTCCATCCATTTAGGTTTAGTTTCTAATCTTCAACACACATATATGTTAAGGGCTAAGGTGAATATCTGCTCTATCTTTTCCCATCTTGAAGTCCCTGTTTAGGTTCATTTAGCATGTGGTCAGCACCTATCCTTAAAACAGGTTATATACGGGTGATTCTCTGAATTTGTGCATCTCCTCAAGCATCTTTCATGTAAGCAGGTAAGTTATATAAGTTGGAAATAGGATTCTTGGATTATGGCCCATTTCTCTTAGTAATGTGTGGATATCCCCAGCTCTTCTCTTCCTGACTTGCAGATGAGAAAGCCAATGCCAGGCTGGTTCCCACTTCCCACTGTTTTCTAAAGTAAGTTGTGGGTTTTTTTTTTTTCCTCCCTGGAACCATCTATAGCCTAGAGAACATAATTTTACCAGAATAGGTCTAGACCATAGGACTTTCTCATCAGGTGAGCCTAGACCTTGGTGAGCCATTTCAATTTGCTGGCCCAGATCGTTCCTGTGCTCAGGTCGGGAAGACTGTTTACATAATTCTCGTCTTTCCTATTTTTCTTTTTTCACCTCACTGAATTTTGTTACTTTCAGACCTCTGGAATCTACTCTCCCATTCTCATATTTTCCCCTCGTGATTTTATCTTTTTATTATTTTTTTGTACTTCCATAATTTGAAACATTTTTCTACTTGATCTTTCAGAACATGAACTCAGGTCTAAGCAGTGACCAACCTCCCTCTTATTCATGAACTAGGTTAATTGGGAATCATGCTTAAGATTTTTTTAGGTGCTGCAAATGAATCTCCATAGGTGGTTTTGCTCTATTTTTTTTCAAGTATTTAATGCGTCTCCCCCTCCAGTAGAATACCTCACTCCAAATTTGTTTTGATTTTCCTTTTCCCGGCTGCGGGTTGTCCTACATAGATTGTTACCTTTGCCGGTTCCAGTCTGGTGGTTCTCCGGTCTGGCTGCACGTTAGATTCACTTGGGCGGTCAGGGAATTTAAAATTCTGAGGCCCTATTATATAAGGATCCCTGGAGTCTGCACTCAGGCGTCAGTACTTAGGCAAATTCCTCAGGTAAGTGTGAGAACCAGAAACTTGGTTCTAAATCACACCCCGTGCACCACGTGCACTCCCCCGCAGAGAGCAGAGGGACGCCTTTTTGTGCTCAGGTGCAAAAGCAGGGGTGACCCACTCTAGTCATTCAACTTCCTCTTGGGTTTTGAGGTCAGAGACATCCAGCACATTTTCATAGCCTGACTCCTAGAAACCTTCAAACCTCTGAAGGCCAGGCCTTATCCAGGATCTCCTGGAAGCTCTTCATCCTGTGGGACCTAACAGAACTCATTCAGCAAGGCTCACACCATTGAGAGAAAGCCTCCGTTTCCTTTCCCTGGAGCCCCATCCCTAAACCTTGCTGCCTCTTGGTCCTGGTAGCTCCGAAGAGCCAGGTAACAAGGTTCTAAGGGACACAGAACACACCCACATGTACCCTTGCCTTCAAACTTTATCCTCTTAGGAGGGATCACATGGACTTCCAACTTTTACACTCCCATGTTAGAGTCAACATCTAAATTTGGTTTTTGTTCATTTAGGCAGCAAATTAGCAACGCTGGAGAAATAGGGGTGAGAGGCCCGAGGACGCTAGGTCAGCTAATAATGAGCATGAGAATGCCAACAGCAAATTTCAAAGGGGAGGGAGGATGATTAAGCGGTCAAGAAACCAGGGGAAAGAGGACTAATCAGAATGCCTGAAGCAACGCCAAAATGATTTACAAGTAGAAAAGCAACACGTTTATAGATTAGATCTATACAACAAGGATACTTAGCGAGAAGCGGGTGAACAGGGAGTGGATATCCTTGTATGTCTTGTAGTATTTGTCAACACTGGGGAATTTTGCTTTTAAGAATTTTGATATTTATGGATTCAGCAGTGTGTGGTGCTCAGTAGTGAGATATATATACAGCACAACTTCTGTGAACAATTTTGCCTTCTAATCTTCAGATATAAACGTTTTTACTCATGTTTTGAGTCTCAGGTTTGAGACGGGATGGCAACTCGTATTTTCAGAACTCTATTCCAGGAGAAGTGAAGAGCAATAAAGCATCACCAGATCCCACTTCTCTCTATAAAAGTGGTTTTGTTTTCAGACTGATTTTGGCCACCTTCTATTCAAAAGGAATTTGAAATTTGAAATAAAAGCTCACACCGGAAAACAGATGAAAGCAGAATTATCAAGACTACTTATGACTCCACCTTCCCAGCCCAAAGCATGCTCTCTGCTGGAAACCAGGTTACGGCAGAATGAAGTGTTGATGTTTCTCACAGCCACGTTCCTGGTGCTAGAAAATGCCAGGCATTTGGCAGCCTAACCTAGCATGTAAGAAGTGAATCCCCCAGGAATACATAGAACTATTTGGAAACAATTCCTAATTCCTTCAGTCTAAATATCCTCTGGTTAAGTCATTCTATCACGTCATTCCAAAAACGGTCCAACTCAGCACCAGGAGCAGCTCACGCTCTTACCAGCTGAGTGATTTGAGACAAGATATTTACTCTCCCTGCATCTCATAAGGGTTTCACAAGGTGTCTCCCCACTCAGAACAAAAAGATAAAGGTTGAATCCCTCATTTCCTCACCATTTGACAGCAGTGTCAAGCTTCATGAACCTACACACACCCTTTCTCGGGCCATGGCAGAGGGGTCTATGGAAAGCCACAGGCCTACCAGCCATCATAAAACTTCTGGAGGGTGTGCTCTTCTCTAACTGTTAGACTCTAAGCCCAGATACATCCCGTTGCAAGGCCCAAATTCCAGGTAACTCAAGAGTCATTTGAGTTCAAAAGGAAGTTGGAAATGGGCACTTCATCAATACCATTATTTTGTGTCTCCAACAATCCATCTCTCCCACCGATACCACTCACTATCGGATCACTGCGACCACTTGCTTTCATATCCAGCTCCTCCAACAGAGCTCCCAAAAGACAAAAACCACAGTGTATTAACATTAAGGGCCTAGTGCATTTTACGGGCTTCCGACTGTATGTGTCGGGTGGGGGGGGGGGGTGGGGAGGAGAGGCAGGGAAAAGGGGGTAGATTCAAACCTGACAAGGCAACTCATTCCAGAAGCTCAGATTAGCAGAGAATCCTTGAGATATCTTCACCACTCACAAGAATTCACGGCAGGGGACGAGGCAAATCTGTGCTGAATACGTGACCTTCAACCCTCAGTAGACGCCTCTCAGGGCCCAAGGACCCTCCTAAAAAAACCCAGAAAGGTATTTGTGCACGTGTGGTCCAGAGAGAGGACACGGAGTCCCTGACCAACAGGACGCAGACCAGATGACATAAACGTCCTCGGAGGCTGAGCACACGCTCCTGGAAAACGAGGAAAGTACGAACTGACGTCAAGTAAAACTGCCCACGTTCGTCAGGCTGGGAGAACACGCGGTCGCTGGCAACAGGAAGCAGGGTCTCCCGCGGGACGGCCGCTCCTGAGAGTGCCGCGATACCCCCCCCCCCCGGGGGCCGTGTTCTTGGTCAGGAAGAAACTTAGTTCCCCAAAATCAGACAGTCCACAGCTCTGCTGTCGGGAACCCTGGTGACAGGAAGGACGCGCTTCATGTCGCCTGGAGGACGCAAGTCACTTGGCAGAGACATGGCCCGCCCGACGGCCCCGGGGCAGGGCCTCAGGCGCTCCCGGACGGCGTGTTCCTCGGCTCGCTGTGGCCCCTGAGCAGCGACGGCGACCTGTCCAGACGGTCCTGCTCGAAGGCCACTGACACCTTCCTTCACGTTTCCCCCACTCTTCACTCTCCAAAATCCCGTAAGACTCGTGTCTCCCTGTAGCGCTGAGCAGCTGAGTGGTCCGTCGGCCGTGTCGTCTCCCTCGCGGCCAAGAACAAACCTGACGGTGACAGCAGCTTGGTCAATGACGTCCTCGGCCGGCTGGGCCGGGCGACACCCCCGGGACGTCTTCGGGTAACCAGCCTCTCCGTGACCGACTTTAGATTCCAGCAAAGCTCCGTGCCTGGAGTCTGGTCTCCCTGACGTCGGGGTCTCCACTTCCGTCACTCGTGCCTGCTCGGGCCTCAGTGGGCGGCCCCAGGGCTGCAGGCCTCCGCGGTCACCCAACGACGGGCCCCGCTCCCACGGGACACGGTCCCCCACTCCCTCAGGCCCCGCCCCGGAGCCTGCGGCTCCCTGGCTGTCACCCGACGTAGACCACAGAGGAGGAAGCGGCCCCGGCTCCCCTACCTTCAACTCCTGGTCCCGGGCTTTGAGGCACTCGCAAGGCCACACGTCCTCAGAGACAGCAGAGGCGAGGAAAACGGTGTTCCCGGGCCCTCAGCTCGGCTGCACGGGCCCCGCGTGCGACACAGAAGAATGAGGGTGCAGGGGATGCCCTGACGGGAAGGACGGCGGCGCCAGGGCCAAGGGGCAGGGTGCCCGCCGCAGCATCCGGTCCACGCAGGACCCACGGCTCCACAGCCCCTTGTCCACCCTCAGAAAGGCCCTTTACTGCCCTCCTCGCCCGTCCCCTAGGGGTACGTTTCGGGGAAGGCTTAGCCTCCCACGGGCCCAGCGACGAGTGGCGAGAGCTCTCACCTGCCTGCCGCAACCACGCCGTCTTGCTTCGGCAAGTGTTCGGGGGGAAAGGCCTGTGGGGGCTGGCGGCCAAGGCACAGACAGCGTTCAGGCGCTCGCTAGACAGGCATTACCGTCTGACCGCAAAACATCTCAAATCCCCGAACCCAAAGGACACCATACAAATCCCCACTTTCAGAGAGGAAATGCTTTAACTAAAAACATCCATTAGATAAATGTGTATGCTCAATAAATGCTTCTCAAAAATTATCTGTACATTAAACCCAGAGGCCAAAAGGAAAAGATTGATGATTTGACCAAAGTTAAAACCTGCGCATGGAAACACAAAGCAAAAGATAACACACCACCCTGAAAGGCCAAACCCTGTGTGGGGAAACATCGCGATGCAGACACATAGCCGCTAGCCAGCGGAGCACGGACCTGCACACGGGATTCATAAAACATAAAACTGGCCTTAACCCTTGTTCTTAGAAAAATGAACTCTCGTTAGAGGTATTCCCCCGGGGGGAATGCTGAAGGGGCGCCGGGGTGGTGCTGCAGGTCAGGTGCGCGGCTCTTGGTTTCCGCCCGGGCCGTGAACGCAGGGCGGTGACACTGAAGCCAACAGTCAGGCTCCGCTCTCAGCAGAGTCTGCGTGAGATTCTCCCCCCTCCCGGCTTGCGCTCAGGCACGGTGCGTGCTCTCTCCCCTTCTAGAATCTTTAAAAACAAGAAAAGGTGAGGTGGAGCGCTAAAGGAAATAATACTACATTTTCGTGTAAGAATAAAGAATCCTACCAGACAGGTTTTGGGTGGTTTTGTTTTTGTTTTTCTGAGAAACACAGGTCCCTGTACCCAAGTTTGCAATGAGGCTGTCGATTAAAGCCAGAAGAACAGTCAAGAGCAGATGAGCTTTCCTTAAATGCAATTTTATTAAGTTCTTGTGTAACTTTAGAAAATGCTCCTAATCCTCCCCCACCCAGTTTAGCTTTTTAAAATAAAGGCTGTAGAAATGAACTCAAAATGCAAGAAAGACAGGACCTTCAAACATCAAGGCATATAAAGATCAAATGAGCTCTTATGAAACATCCACCTTAATCCACACGAAATTGATTTTTCTCCAAGCAGCTACGTTTAGTACTGGGTCCTTCATTCTTGGCATTATAGGTCATGAACACCATCTAGGTCTGAAATTTCTTTCAAGATCACTCTTAAAAGATACCCCAATGCATGACTAGTTCTGCCTAATTGAGCTGCTACTTGAAAATTCACTGGCACAAAAAAAATCTAAGCTTTCCATCGAACCACAGTCTCCTAAGGGCCCATCTTTGCAACTTTTCCGGGCTATCACGTCTTAGCACTGAAGGATTTAGGAATATCAACTATGAGCAAGTACAAAAGTAAACGGTAGCCCTTAAAATAAAACAAAGGGGAAAAGGTACTGATCACTTAAAATTCAGAGCTCCGTATGCGGCGTGCCCACAGTGAATGCAAAGGTGCCTCAATTCTACTAGTCGTCTACACTACTGTTCATGAGCAGTGTAGACCACATTGGCCAGGGAGGAATTAAATCTGCTGCGTGAGACTGTGCTCGTGCGATAAAGTGCGGATGACCAGTTTGTAACGTAGGAGTTTCAGACGCTGAGATTCTTTCTTTTACATCACATCTTATGTAAGAAAATGTTTTTCCACTTCAGGATAAAATATGAAGTTTTAAACTTTAAATTATACAAACGCTGGGGAAACTAGAGACGGATGAGATGAGCGTCCTTTTCAGAGACACAAACGCAAGTTCTTAAACCTTATGATTCTTGGTTCATTCTTTTGAATATTCTAGTCTTCCTTGGGTTATGTGATACTCAATGTGAACTAAATCCTGAGTATGTTCTGAATTGGGCAAAGGGTAAGACTGAAACACACAGTGAGATTTACCAGCAGAGGAATTAATAGCATCTGCCAGATTAACAACAGCTTTTCAAACAATCTGGAGAAAGATTACACAGGATGCCATTACCAAGTACATTGTGATTTGCTGACTTTACCAACATATTTTATTGCTTTTTAATTATTCTCGGCATAGCAAGACATAAAATTTTATTAAGACAGCCTACCTTGGAAGTTTTTCAATTTCAGAGTGAATTTTTAAATGTAAAAAAAAAAAAAAAGACTCAATCTAATTATAAACCACAATCTAGAATGTTCGTTCAGAATTGAAGCCCGTTAAGTTTTAGAAATTATCAAACGGGTTGATTAAACCACAAATAAATGCATCTTTATCTCAATGTTGTCATTAAATTAGAGGATTTATATGCATCTAATCATTTCTCAAAATCTCTGGTGAAAAAACTACATTCTGTATTGAGTGTTTGATTAAGGAAACTAAGTCAAGTGGCTAAGTCAGGCTGTAAACAGATCAAATCCTACATATCCCATTTGCTTTCTCATACTGAATATTAAAAAGAAATGAGCCTATAAACAAAAGGCAGACTCAGTGTCTATCAATCGAATCACAATCTTATACCAAAGCAAAATGTATCTCCAAGTATACCCTTTGGTGAACAGAGATCACTATCTTTCTGGTAACAACCTGAAAAAAAAAAAAAGTCCAGAAAACCTATCGTTTTAAACTACTTTTTATTAAAAATTCAACAGCCTTTAAAGAAGCACCTCTAAGATTATCAAAGGTTTTGAGTAGCATGAAACCATGGATTTCAAGTAAAGTAGATCTGATGTCTTCTAAACAACGTATTTTATAAAGCAAAACAAAGAAACCGAATTATAAGATGATGCATTTAAGCATAAATGGAGTGAACGAATAAAGGTACATCACTTACCCCAAGCCAAGAAACTAACAGGACAGCATCTGGTCTCTCAAGACCAACTGCTCACCCTATAGCACCGCGTTTGTCTTACGCTGACTTCCGGTCCATAGACCTTGGGCAGGACTTGCACAGTCCTACTGTGACCCAACTGCACGTCCGAACAATCCAACACGAACACTTCACTTCATGCAAAGAGCGCTGAGTGCAAATGAGAAAACAAAAGTCCTACATTTCAGCTGTACCATATATACACTAAAAGCTTCCCTAAAAGCAGTACAGATTCACGGTGTCAAGTACGTAGGATTTCACAAGTTTCCCCCGTATCTTTCCACTTCCACTGTTTAAAACTCCTCGGTCCATCCCTCCAACCCTTAACCCCGAAACATTATTCTTTGACTTAAGTTCAGAGAGGGATTCCGCCTTGCCAGTACCTTCAAGAACACCTATGCAAGCGCTCTAACCACGGGGGTCCTCCCTCCCCTAACTCCTCATTCTGTGCACCTCCCGGAACACACCAATCTCCTCAAGTCAACCGTGACTGCTTGCTCAAGACGGAGCTCGCTCAGCCCCCGAAGCAAGGTCAAACGCTACTTTCCTTGATGAAAAGCCAAAGAAGCATATAAGCTTCCCCGCAGACTAAGTTATCTAGGATATGAATTAGCTGAAACAATGATAAACCCCTTAAAGGGGGATCACAGTTACCTGGATGGCACTTACAGCCTGTCTCTATATCAGCCTATACTCATGCCTTTTATTCTCCCAAATACTACAAAACCCACCAAAAGGTTAGTCTTCACAAAGGTTTAGTCTACACAAAATATTTAAAAATAGCCTTTCAAACCAAAGACTCGATGCCGGAGCTCTTATTAAAATCTTGGATTCTTATTAGAAATCTTGAATTCTTAATTAAAATCTTGAATTCTCCATCACAAGGTTTTTGTAGACCCAACTGTACTGGAACCCCAGAGATTTCCATTTTATTTTAAACTACTTCATGGAACTCTTGTTCCAGGAGGAAAACAAAAGAGTTTTGTTACAGGAGAAATGTCTGAAGTTTCCTAAGCTCGTGGAAGATACTTATATAAGCTTGTCTTACCTGCTGCTAGATTCTTCTAAGAGGGGGAAGAGAAGTCTCCCCTTTGCAGAAAGCACTTAGCCCTTACTTTGCACTTTGACCCCAAAAAAAGTCCTCTATCAATGCCAAGGAGCACTCGAGCAACGGTCTGTTCATGCACAACCCACATTTAGAAAAATGGTCTTCCACTGTGAAAATCCTGGTGACGCTTTCAGCCCCATGATACATCTAGCGGTTTTGTGAACAAAGTCAGCTTCCAGGCAGGCAGGTCCCCACCACTCAACAATACAGCACTTTAAATACCAACCCTGAAATATTGCCAATTTATCTGAAAATATTAACTATGAAATAGAGTAACCAAATAATCCAAGGAACAAGTGTTTTTTAATAGAAGCTGCAAGCATGTCTTTAGCGAGTGTAGCTCATTAAGTACACGACACGTAAGTAACCTGAAGAATTAAAATGGAACCAAATTGAACAAAAAATCTTTTCACCAAAAATCTTGAACTTGGTGGCACTTAGTTTGCACCTCGCAATTATGACTCTTTAAAAATATTCCACTATTCACTTTCTCTTCTAGGGGGTTTGGTTTGATGCTGTATATTCACACTTTTTCCCCGGTTAATAGATTGGTGTAGGAAAAAAATCACTGAGGCCTAAAAAATTAGGGGAAATAAATCGACACGTCCTCGCCCCACCACCTATAAGCAAATAGTGAACTTTGAAGAGGCTGCCTCTGGCCCTTCCGCAGAAAATACCCAATACCTGCACGGCAGCCCATGCTCGGGGCCACCGCACACCCCCACACACACAGCCCCACACGGGTGCCCCGACCCGACCTGGGCGCACACGCGCACCTGCCCGCGCCTCCGGGAGCCCACCTGAGAGCCTCGCGGAACTCCAGATTCTGGTCCGGTAGCTGGAAAAGGCCTGAGACCCTGCACGTCTAGGTCCCCAGACAACAAAGTCCCCAAACCCGCTGACGGTCATGCCGGGAGGGCACAGGTCCAGCGAGAAAGACGTGGCCCCGTGCGATCTGTCACGTTAACGGATTAAAGAGCAAAAGCCTTGTGATCAATCTAGTGCTGGGAAGGGCTAAGGACTCCGTCACCCTTTTGCAAATAAGATGTACTTAGCAGGCGAGGAGCGATACTGAAGTCCGCCCCTTAGGGAAGCACATGTGGCACGAGGCCCCGGATGACGGGTCACCGCGAGCTACCAGCACGCTCCCATTTACACCAGGGACGACGAGGGGACCTCGTCCCGCCGCTGCTACCAACACCCTGGGGTTTCTGGTGCAACCGTACTAATCAAAAATAAGCATTTTGAGGAAAGGAAGATGCGCCTTCACTAGAAATTACAGATCCGTATGGAGAAGCCAGGACAACTGAACCCTGAGACTTCAGGAAGGATTTAACTATAAGGACGGGCAACAAGATACAAACGGCTCTTAAGAGAGAAAACTCAGAACCGCAAGCGGGGTCGGTGCGGGTCAATGTCAGAAGCTCCCGGGCGTACCCAGAACGGCCTGGATGGAATGTACAGCCCTGGGACGGAGGCATCTGCCTCCGGACGCCGAAGGCCCCCGAAACCACCCACGTGGAAAAGGGAAAGTCCAGCTTTGAAGACACCGAACGTGTGATTCCGTTTCTAAGAGGGAAAAATAGTCGCTCCAAGATTTGCTCCTTTTCACAACCAGCGGGGCCACGGCCGCCCGGGGCACCTGCCCCCCCACCCCAGCAGCAGCGGCCGGACCTCGCACGCGGCCCGGGCCAGCTCTCCCCGCAGCCCCCCGCGGGCGCCCCAACGGCCACACGCTCCCCTCTGGGGCTGGCAGCGGCCCGGCACGCGGGCTTGTCCTTCGAGAGAGAGAACAGGTTCCTCAAGCAGGACCCGCAAGGCCACTATTAACCCGCAACGGTCCACGCGGTTAGACGCTGACACACGCGTGTACTGCAGTGGCACAGACCACTGGGACGACAAACGACATCGCTAGAAACAGTGAAAGTCGGTGCCCCTGCAGGAGACCGCGCGGGGCCACGATCCCCTGGGGGCAGGTTCACGTACACGGAAGCCCACGGCTCTGCACGTGGCAAGTGGCCTCGCACCTTCACCTTCACGTCACTTTCTTGCTCATCTCTCTGAAGCAGCGGGACTTGGTAAGAAAGCCCCGTGGGTAAGTCGTAGGGCAGGTGTTTAAGGACACGCACCCCCCCCCCCGAGTCCCGGGCCTCAGCGGCCAGCCACGAACACACCCCAGGCCTCCCTGCGCGCAGCCCCCGATCCGGCCCCTCCGGTGGGGACTCGCACCGCCAGGACTCCGCAGAGGAGTCACGATCTGGGGAGACCCATTTCCTCCTCGCAAGGTAGGGGCCATCACCGGCGTCCTACAGCCCGGGCCTGGTCACGCAAGAGGAAGAGTCGGGGAGCAAACACCGCATCAGGGAGCCTCCGCCCGGGGTCCCGGACACGGGTCTGCTGCCACGCGCCACGGACGATGACGAGCGGAGGACAAGGGGGCGCACGGCCTCCACACAGGAACCCTGGAGCTCTAGACGGTGATGGGGGGGCTTCACGGCTCCGGCCTGACCCCACTGGCCCCTCAACAAAGAGAAGTTCGAGAACCAAGCTGCCCTGTTCATCCTCACGAATGTGCCCCTCAAGGGACAAGACAGTATCCGCCGAGGCCTGGGCCCTTCAGAGCCCGCAGGGAGGTTCTCATGGACCACAAGGAATCCGGAAGCCTGACTCCTCCGGCAAGGTCCCAGACCAACCTACCAGGTGAGGGGATGGATCACAACGGGAATTCCTGACCCCAAGCTTCCAGCTTCTGAGCTCTCACGGGTATTTTTTTTTTTCATTTTTTATCATTTTATGTCTTGAATGGGGACAGTCAGTACCAGGCTCGCAGGGAGTCTTTTGCTTCGAGTGACTAACAGGGACACCCCAGCCATCAATCCACGGTGGCCCCACGTTCCCAGCCACCGCGATCCTCTGATATCAGACGGTGGGACTAGACCCAAACTCCAAGTTTGCTTGGAAAGGTCCAGGGCAAAGCTTTAATCTTGAGCCGCGCACATCACAGCAGGGCATTGGCATAACCGGTGTTTCTATAGAAGAAAAAACCAGTGAACTTTCCTTAAACTTCATTTTTCCCCATATTTGCATTTTATTTTTAATTGTAGTTGACATACAATATATTAATCTCAGGTATGTGACGGTGATTGGACGTTTATATCCATCACTAAATGCTCACTACGCTAAGTTGTAGTTACCATCTCTCCCACCTATAAAAAGTTTTTCTTGGGGGGGGTCGCCCACGTGGCTCAGCAGTGGGGTGCCTGCCTTTGGCCCAGGCCGTGACCCCGGCGCCCTGAGATCGAGTCCTGCATTGGGCTCCCCACAGGGAGCCTGCTTCTCCCTCTGCCTGTGTCTCTGCCTCTCTCTTTCTGTGTCTCTCAGGAATAAATAAATATAAAAAAAAAGAAAGAGGAAGAAGAAGAGAAAGAAGAAGAGGAAGAGGAAGAGAAAGAAGAAGAAGAAGAAGAAGAAGAAGAAGAAGAAGAAGAAGAAAGAAGAAGAAAGAAAGAAAGAAAAAGAAAGAAAGAAAGAAAGAAAGAGAAAAGAAAAGAAAAGAAAAGAAAAGAAAAGAAAGAAAAGAAGAAGAAGAAGAAGAAAAGAAAGAAAAAGTTCTGTGTTTTTACACCACAGGCCCACTACTGGCTAATGCCTTATTCTCAAACATTTCCCAATTTTTCTTTTTAATTACTTTAGATCTTATTTTCACGCCAGTGTGGTTAACACTCAGGTGTCAGGGCTTGGCCTTTCCTACCCGTAGCGAACATCTCTCCTCTTTACGTCATGTCTACTCTGCTGTTAGATTCAGGCGGAGAACAGTGATCCCGCAGTGTTGCTCAGTGACCTAAGGTAAATGTGCTCTTGCTGCCCTTCGCCTACGTCACCCACCCCACCCGCGTCCCCCGGTAACCATCGTCTGTTCTCTACAACGGTCTTCCCTTGTTGCCCTCTTTCCTTGGTCTGGGCTTCTGTTCTCGGAGTCTACAGGAGGGAGATCCCGTGGTACTTGTCTCTCCGACTCGGTTATTCACTTAGCACTCTGCTCGCTCTCCAGAGCCATCCACGCCATTGCAAATGGAAAGATCCCATTCTCTTTCGTTGCTGATTGATATTCCGAGCCGTGTATACACGCACCTTTTTTTTTTTTTTTTGCATTTAAATTAAATTCGCCATCGGTTCAGGAGGGCACGTGATGTGACGAGCACCGGGTGTCACGTGCAGCTAATGCGTTACTGACCGCCACCTCGAGGCCCATGATGTGCTGTAGGTCGGCGAGACGTCCTCTCAAATGGCTTCCTATGTGGGCATCAGGGAGGCCTCATCAAGCATCCAACCTGATTTCAGCCCAGGTCATGGTCTCGGGGTCCTGAGATCGAGCCCCGCGTCAGGCTCTCCTCGGTGCGAAGCCTAAGATTTTCTCTCCCCCTCAGTCCCTCCCCCGATCGTGCTCTCTACAAGTAAGTGACTTTTTTACGTCTCCTAAGCCAGAACAAGGCCTACTTATAAGCATCTACCATCAGCTGGAATATAAACATTCACAACCACTGAAGACTAGCAATTTTTTTGACTACCAGAGATATACGTTCTCTTTTCTGAAAATATTTTTAATGTAATAAAACATCTGCTCTGAAATCCTGTGCAGATGAATGGGTGACAGTTTTGGAATCATTGATAATCACTGATCTCCTGGCTTGGAGCAAAATTACCATTTTCACAGGTTATTTCTTCAATGGCATTTTTAAGGAAACGCCAAGCATTTCTGGTTCAAGTCGAGTATGTGTAAGTCGACGAGAGAGAGAATACCTAAGCTTTTCTGCAACCTCTGAATTATTGTGACTGGAGATTCCTACCCGAGGCTGTAACAGGCCGTCCTCAGGACCCCGCGCACCGTGGGGTCAGCTTCCCCGTACGTAACGACCGCACCGACAGACCTTACATGCTTACACACCTGATAGGACCTTTCCAGGTCTGGACTTGAGGTCGACTACCCCTTCCTCCCATATTTCTCTACCCTAACACGTCATAACCTCCCTCCCTGGCTGTGATCCAAGCCATCAGAGAACCAGGACAGGTATCGGGAGAAGCCATGAAGGAGGGTCTCAGAACTATCGAGGGCTGGGGAAAGCCAACGCTAACCGGGGGCAACACTCCACACTCCACAGTCCTTCCCCAAACAAGGGGAAAAGGGGAAAAGGAAAACCACCGTGCGTGGTACTACCAATGTGCTCCCGCCCTGCCCAGGCCTAAACCCGAACAGCTGCGTACGAGGACGCAGCCACACCGACCCGGAACCCTGGCTCCTCATGGGTGCTTGTTCGGTGCTTCCCTGCGAACCCTCCGGCCAAGCTCCCTACTCGCTCAAGTAGAAGCCACGGCCCCTCACCCGCAGTGGACCTTCGGGCGGAGCGCGGGACGTGTGAACACGTGCCGACGACCCCTCCCAAAGTCCGATTAAGAGCGAGGAGCCCCAGTGACCGCAGGTTCTCGGATACTCTGTGTGGTGGAGGCGCTGGTGGGAGGAGACCTGTGTCGTCAGAAGCTATTCATAACGCGGTCATTTAAGCGACTTTAAGTCAAAGCTACAAACATCTTTTCCTACATGAATCTTCCCGAGGACGACGAAGAGGAGTGTGCCCTTTTGAGTGAATAAATCACTTCTGTAACCATCTCAGTTCGACGCTGAAATGAACTGGCCTCGAGCTGGGAATAAAAATTTGACCTGCCGTTTCTTATCCTATGACGGCACCCAAGCGAAAAGAAAACACAAAGTGTAAAAAAAAAAAAAAAAGGAAACACAAAGTGATGAGGAAATAAAGGCCAGAATCTACAATGTATTGCCCCATTAATCAATTCCCCCCAGTAACCTCACTATATTGGCAACGACAGTTAAACTAGCATTTATGTTATAAATCCATTAACACTGACTTAAATAACTGCATGTTTCTAGACAAACAAGTTGTTCACCCAGATTCCTGTCATCTATTAACAGCAACTCTAATGATTCTTTTCTTTCTCTTGCAGCTTATTCTAGCCCGAGAAACCTACAGCAATCTCCGTGAACGGTACAGGTCAAAACCATGAGTTCCGAGGCTAGCACCGGGAATTTTTGCCAAAACTACCACTTACATAGGTTTTTCCTCCACAGCTCTGGCCTGGACAACCCAGTCGACTTCTTTTTTTTTTTTTTTTTCCCCAGCCGACTTCTGATACATGGTGGGCTGTAGCCATACTCTCTACAGTGAGATCTCAAATTCCAGCCTTGGAGAAGGGGGTCTCTTCCCAAGTGTGTTGCTCCCTTCGTTGATTAGTTTGCTGAGGCTGCCACCGCAGTATCACAGAGCAGGTGCCTCAAACAACAGGAATTTGCTTCCTCATAATTCTGGAGCTTCACGTCCAGGACCAAGGCGTCAGCAAGTTCAGTTTCTTTCTGCCCTCTGTTTGCCTTATAGATGGTCGCCCTCTTGCTGGATCCTCACCCGGTCTTTCCCCGTGCGCATGCGTCCCTGTCTCGCTCTGCATGTCCTCGTCCCCTCTGCCAGACTGGATGAGGATCTACTGTAAAAGCCTCATTTTAACTTGGTGACATCTTTAAAGATCTGCTCTCCAAATCAGATGACATTCTGGCATACTGGGGGGGATCAGGATTTCAACATATGAATTTTGAGGACATCGTTCAGCCCATAACACTTGGACGCTCCCATGTATCTCATGAAGACATCATTTAAAGTTCTCTTTGCTCCTTTTGTGGTAAATCATTAATCTCATTAAGGTTTTCTTGTTCAAATTACTTAGCAAAAGTTTCTGCCTCCAGGTCGAATGCTTCGATACTTTGATGGTGCAGCTGTGTTTGGACTGGAATCCTTACATTTTTATGCTCGTGTTTTTATGACTTCATTCCTACGCTTACAGACCTTTGTGATTTAGAATTAAGTGTAGTTTTACTGAATTCTGGTATAGTTCTGTTGAATGCTTTGCCACCATTCTTAACTGTCAGGACGTTACTGACCCAGGTCCTGGAGTAGGACATTAGAAACCTGGGTAGCAGCAGCTGCAACTACTGAAGTGACAAAACCTAACTGCTCCTCGAGAGTGGACAAGAAGGATGCAGACACCTGAGTGTTGTCTTGAAGGTGGAGCTCAAGGAGCTCAAGGTTGATTTCTCAGACTGAGACTGAAGTTTTCATTATCAATGTAAATACAGCAAACCGAATTCACATAGCTCTGAACACAGGCATACCATCCACCTGACATTTTCTGAAGGCCCAGAATTTGCCACTATAATGTTCTATTTCAGTAAAACTAAGATACTGGATAAATTTATGGAAAGCAGCATTTCAAAACTCAGTCTTAGCACCAGGGATGTTCATTATTACTGGATTGTTTCTGTGTATTTTCAGGAGAAAGGAAAGAGCTACGAAAGTCACCTTTACCTTCATATAGAGATAGGATTTTGATATACAGGTACACACACCTGCGTATGGAGGTCTACATGTGGATAACTCCAACTTAGGACTTCAGGTCACTTGGATTCTTAGGACACTGGTGGGCTTCTGAAGTACTTGGCAAGTGTTTCACATCATTTTCTGCATATATGTTGTCTATTTCATATCTTTTAAATTGTCAGTTAAAGTTTTGTGATAACAAGTGTCTAAGAAATGCTTCCTCACATCTTAGTACAAAACAGCTTTGTAATGTATTTTAAAATACCTACAAATATCAACCATCAAGCCATGAAAAGACCTTGAGGGGAGATCCCTGGGTGGCGCAGCGGTTTGGCGCCTGCCTTTGGCCCAGGGCGCGATCCTGGAGACCCGGGATCGAATCCCGCATCAGGCTCCCTGCATGGAGCCTGCTTCTCCCTCTGCCTGTGTCTCTGCCTCTCTCTCTCTCTCTCTCTCTGTGTGACTATCATAAATAAATAAAAAATTTTTAAAAATGACCTTGAGGAATCTTTTTTTTTTTTAACTTTTTTTTTTTTTTTTTTTAATTTATGATAGGCACACAGTGAGAGAGAGAGGCAGAGACACAGGCAGAGGGAGAAGCAGGCTCCATGCACCGGGAGCCCGACGTGGGATTCGATCCCGGGTCTCCAGAATCGCGCCCTGGGCCAAAGGCAGGCGCCAAACCGCTGTGCCACCCAGGGATCCCTAAAAATGACCTTGAGGAATCTTAAATGCATATTACTAAGTGGTGTTTTTACATATGGACATAAAAAGCCTCGGAAACCACTCTGTATTACCCACTACTAAGCAAGACTACTAATTAGGGAAATTATTTGGTAAACTGAGCAAACTCTATTTCAATCATTTAGATCACTTGCTGTTGCTTTTTCAATCTTTTAAAGATTCTAGTATTCTAGGTCCTCAGCTAGTTGGGAATTTTGCTCATCTCTCTCCTACCTGTCCACTTCCTTTCATGGAATTTGAAGACTCAAGTCCCCAAGGACTAAAACAACCTACTTGTACCAGTACCTTATTCAGTGATTTCTGGTAACACATCAATTCCCCAACTGTATGATGCCATAAGCCCATGAATGTTATAAATGTTGAGTTATTCTAAAGGATTTTCATGATATACTGACAAAACAGAACTTCAAAAAATGAAAGCAGCATTTACTTCTAGTTACAGATCTAAAACTCTGAGCAAACGTTGAAAGCTTAAAAAACGTCTCTTAGATGGTCAATGTTATGGGAAAAAAACGGTGTAAAAGAACTTTAATATGGGAATCGCAAGTATTAGTCCTCTATAGGAATGGGTGTGGAGGGCACACATTTCCATTATGCTAGGTCCAACCCTTATCATATTCAGGGATCTCTCCGCATGATCTAGGACAAGCATTCATTCATTCAGTATTTCAATCATTACTGTCTTCCAGTTATTACAGGTTAGATGCTAAAAATATCTAGTTCCATTACTGCTAGTATGGTTTATTTAAATTTATGGTCATTTTAAGTTAAGTATGGTATAACCTCCTACGAACTTACTGTAGAACCAACACTACTGTTATTACAGTGAAAACCTAGTAGTTATTTTGGGCTCTCAACATATTGTTTGTTAACTGCTCCTTGAGCCCCATAAAGCTAGGAATTTTCCGGTCTTACATCCAATACGGAACACAGCTGGGAAAGCTGTGAAAAAGGAAACCAAGGACCCACCACTTCCCATTCTTCCTCCATTCACAATTTAAAGCAGCAATAGGTAGGAGGAAAGATTTTTCAAAGTCAACATTATCTTAGAGAAAAGTACAAGCTAATTACATCTTTATCTGTGCTAAGTCCCTTTTGACCCTCCCTGCAAGATGTAAATCAATACCTGCATTTATGGGGTTTTTCTTCTCTTCCTACTCCCAATTAAAAAAAACAAAGTATAATCATGAATAAGAACACTTTCGTTTTCTATTCAAGTCCAAGCTCCAAATTATATCAACAGCCTACAATAATTATATTGCTTAATTATGCTAATTTGTGATAATTACATTTAAGTCTTTTTGCTAAAATGTTATTGTGATGTTCTATAACTCATCATTCTAGCTGTTTATTGACCACAAATGGAGTGTTTATAGTTTTCTACTCCAAAAGCAAGCCAAACCGCCATCACTGGTAAATTACCTGGCGTATTTATGTTAAGAATCTTGGAGGTTCAGAAATTCTCTTAAGAACTCAACTTTAATATCATAAAGTTTGACTTAAGTAAATGCCTGGAAATGCATGTAGGCTGCTCAGGAATATTCTGATAATACCACCGCATTAAAACTGCACAGTTCTAAAGAATAGCTTGGTCTCAATTACTTTTTCAGGGCTTTATTTAGTAAGGGCATTTTTAGTACTGCACCAAAAAAAAAAAAAAGGGTAATAATGGGAAATATTTAAGTAATCAAGGATTCTTTTTAAGTTACAAATGTACTAACTTCCCCTATTTTCCTTCCTCAAAGGCTGAAACCCTGAAAAAGGAGTACGTCCCATAAAAATGTTAACCAGGTATTAGGGAATGTACTTGTTACGATGAGCACTAGGTATTATAAGTAAGTGAGCAATCACTGAATTCTACTCCTGAAACCAATTATCCATTACGCGTTAACTAGTATTAAATTCTAAAGAAAAGAAAATTTAACCAAGGGGAAGGGAGGTCTGACTTAAAGTTTTAGAAGTCATGTTCATCCATCTAGCTTTTAATTACAACTATTTTTACAGCAGCGTCCCCACAGAAGTCCCCCTACCCCAATAAATGCACAGCCAGCCCCATTATCAAAATCCTCTGGAGACGTGTATTTGCTACGGTTAGTAAACCTACATTGACATCATAATCATCCAAAGGCCTAGGTTTACCTGAGGGCTCACTCTATGGTTTTGGACAAATGTATACTAACGACATGTACCCATGATTATGTCTCCGTATTTTCATGCCCTAAAA
Organism: Vulpes lagopus; assembly: GCF_018345385.1. Lineage (NCBI taxonomy): Eukaryota > Metazoa > Chordata > Mammalia > Carnivora > Canidae > Vulpes > Vulpes lagopus. The sequence continues at coordinate 60,397,844 of NC_054836.1, forward strand.
ACCCTGTGCTCTGTAGTCATCCATCCCTTTCCTATCCCTCAACCACCATTCAGCTATGTTACTTTCTCTACAGTTTGCCTTTTACAAAGGACTGGAATCATACAGAAGCCTTCCAAATTGGTTTCTTGACTTAGCAATATGCATTTTAAGATTCCTCTGCATTTATTATGGCTTGGTATTTCTTTTAAGTCCTGAATATTTCACCGTCTGCATATACCAGCTATTTACCCGCTTACCTACTGAACATCATGGTTGTGCCCACTTGTTGGAAACTATAAATAAAGCCGCTATAAACATCCATGTGCTGATTTCCCCGTGAACATGAGTTTTCAGGTACTTTGGGCAAATACTAATGACCACAATTGCTGGACTGTACAGAGAGAGTAGGTTAAGAAGGCATCAAACCATCTTCCAAAAACAGCTGTTCCATTTTGTATTCTCACCAGCAACGTGAGTTCTTATTGCTCCCCGTCAGCATCTGGTGGTGTCCATGTCCCAAGTTTTGGCCAATCTAACAGGTATGTAGTGGGAGCTCCCTGCTGTACTTTGCATTTCTCCCAGCTTCGGCCTTAAAATTACTTCATTCACGTGTGGTGTATAGGGATGGGGGCGGGGTGCAGGGCTAGTCCTAGTATTCCCATTTTATCTTATTTTACTTTTTTTTAAGATTTATTTATTTATTTATTCATGATAGACACAGAGAGAGAGGCAGAGACACAGGAGGAGGGAGAAGCAGGCTCCATGCTGGGAGCCCGACACGGGACTTGATCCCGGGTCTCCAGGATCGTGCCCTGGGCCAAAGGCAGGCGCTAAACCGCTGTGCCACCCAGGGATCCCCAGTATTCCCATTAGAAAGCAGAATAAGATGAGGCTAAGGAAAAGTGGGCCCAAATCGCCCACAGCTCGCATGTGGAACCTGACGACAAAGTCTAACTGCATCAGATTGTCTGCCTTCCCACCGATCTCCTGGAAAGCAACTTTGAAAAACAGGTCAAGCAGAGAACATTCTGGGTGGGAATATCAGCAAAATCCTACGGGGGAAGAAGGAGAGATGCTAAGCAGATCACATAAACAAAATGACATGAAGTCTTCTCAATTTAGTGAAGCCTGAAACAAACGCAGAGCTCTGAACATCACATGAAATACTCCGAGAAGCCTGGAGCTGCGCCACTGTAACCATAACAGTACCAGTAAGAGCTAGAAAATCTGTGTCGTGGGGCTTAGGAAACGTACGTCCTACAAGAATGGTATTCTTGTGTGTACACGGCTTGTTTTGTTAAGCCAAGTATATTATTCACAATACACCAAAAATTCTGTGAGGTTAAACCTTGTGTCCAGTGTCACCGCGACACGGCCACGTCCGTCCACTTGCACGCTGGTGCGGCTTCTGTGCTGCAAGAGTCCACAGACACACTATGGCCTGCAAAGCCCAAAATACTTAGTATGTATTTACACCAATAAATACAAATGGAGTCATTTCATTCTATGGCTTTAAGGACAGCCGGCATTTCATTATTTTTTATAAGTTCCTGTGACTCAAGATGTTCACACAGTTGTCATTTTACTGAATTGGCTGTATTTTGGTTCGTGGACGCCTCCTTTAGACACCTGACGCGGGGTCTGTGTACCGTCCCAGGCCGAGCGGGAATTATTCCTAGGTCAGTCCTAGGCTTTTCAACACAAAGCCTAAAACCCAAATTAGAGGGCAGCCCGGGTGGCTTGGCGGCTTAGCGCCGCCTTTGGCCCAGGTCGTGACCCTGGAGTCCCGGGATCAAGTCCTACGTCGGGCGCCCTGCATGGAGCCTGCTTCTCCCTCTGCCTGGGTCCCTGCCTCTCTCTCTCTCTCTCTGTCTCTCGTGAATGAGTAAGTAAAATCTTTAAGAATAAATAAATAAGTAAATAACCAACCCAAATTAGAAAGCATGAAGGAAAGTAAAACTGAAGCAGGCGGTTTTACAGGCAAAAGTCAAGATGTGTGTAAGATGTGAGGCAGGCTTTAAATAATGGAAAATAAATAAAAAAAAAAGATTCCTGCATAGACTTTGCAGCACAGCCACAATGAAGTGGTTTGAACATGTAAATTCATATTCCTGCAGCTCATCACCGTTGCACAGGTCCCGTATGCTGTCCTTCGTCAGACCTTAACAGTATCTGCAGAGCTCACCTACTGGACACAGACTCCTAACCTGACCCAAAATGCTGGCTAATTTGCTTCTGGAAAGAATTGTGCTCACGACTGCATGTGATGCTCAAGAACACAGTTCGAATGATTATGCTTTGACCTCACATCCGGAAAAACTGCTGATTTCACAAAAGCTATACCCCAGCAATTTCCTCTACAGTTTTCAACAAAAGATCAAAACCCTCACCGTCATTTAGAAGTCAGGTAAAATACGTCGTCGTCCACGTTGCTCCCTGGCTGCAGCACAAGCAAGGAATGCTCTCGGCAGGTCAGACCGCGGAGAGACACAACACAAGCAGACCTCAAAGGAGGGGAAAAAAGCAACTAATAACGTGGCTAATAACGGAAAACAAAAATTCATCTTCCAGAGAATCATTAAGCCTTGACGAGACAAAGCGGAATAAAGTCGCCAGCTCCTGCAGGGCTACCAAGCGGCACCAAGTGCCACCTCTAACCTACCAGCCACTGACCGCAACGTTCCCTTCAACCCGCAGGCAGCAGCTCTAACTGCCATCATTCTGCTTAGGAAACCACCAGGTTATCGTCAGAACAGAAGACTCCACGGTCTCAAGATGAAGTTCCACTTGCTAAATTTCTCAAATTTAGCTTTTAAAGAAATCATTTTCTATCAAGGAGTGTGCTCCAAACTTTTCAGTCCTTTATTTAGTAGAGAGATGCCTGAGGCTCCTCCCGAAGTCCTGTGTCACTCGCACAGTGCTGCGGTATCTCACGGGAGAAGGGGGAAAAGAAAAGGAAAAAAAAAGCCTCCCTGTCTGTCGGCCCATGTAATGGGACCCCAGAACCTCAGTCCCAAGCTTCGGGTACTAAATGGCAATGCTATCCCTTGTTCAAACACCACCTTAGCATATAAATGGCTAATAGATTAGGATACGGTCATAACGTCTCGATGCTGGGAACGAAAAAGGACACCGATGAGGTAATAAAAATCCAAGCTATAAAAATGGTCTCTTTCTCCCTCTTCTAGATAGTTCTCCTCCAGGAGTCTCAAGTAAACATGCTTCTGCTTTGAGATACGCCTTCACATCCCCTGCAGACAGTGATGACATGCAGCCTTAGTCCTCAGGCCCGGGGGGCCGCTCTTCCCTCCGAAAGGGGACCGTCCCACCTGTCCAGGCCAGGCTAGCAGGGCTCCACCACGGATGCAAGGGTGAGATCAGCTGCAACTCAGAAGGCCACTGTCACCACAGGGCGCGGCCGCGCTGGGCGCATCCACGCAGGAACTGCAACCAGACCTCCCCGGGCAGAGGCCTGCCTGCCCTGCCCCCGGCTCTGTCCTCTGTGGCCCCGGCCCTCACGTCCGCGCCGCCGGGTGCTGAGCCCCGCTCCCCATCTCCTCCTCCCCACCGCGGCCTGCAGCCCCGACCCCAGGGCCCGCCCGCGCCCCTACATCTTCCCCCTAATGAGCGACTCCCACCGCCGTCCAACAAAAATCAGCAACCGGTGAGGATACAAGTCATGGAAAAGCGGGTTTTCACTTAATGTGTCATTTAATTGTCACGGAAATCACCCGGGATAAAGCTTTTTTACCATCCCCAGGTCACTGACCAGACGCCAAGTTGAGGTAAGTCAAGAAATGTGTGCAAGGTCACGTCGCCAGCGGGAGGAACCGCACCTTCCAGGTACAGAGTTCGAGCCCTGAGCCGCTCCCCACGCAAGGCACACTCGGCTCGAGCCCCGACGCCGGGCTCCTGGGTCCCGGTGCCTCCTCGGGCCCTGCGGGACTCGGGGCGCTGGCGCCTGGGCCAAGGACGGCTTCTTCCGCGACCATCGCTTTCATCCTTCCCTACGTCCGAGGCCCACCCGCACCTATTTTCTCTTCCACCCTTTTTTCTTTTAGGTCCTTATTTCAGTCTCAGCAGCTCCTTATAAATCACGATTAGTCCTCCCTCTGTGTGACACGTACTGCAGATCTTCTGTTTGATTTTTCGACCTTGCTTCTGAACTTTGGCAAATGTACTAATGTCTTAATCGCCTCTTGTTTTGAACCTTGTATAGGAATGTCTCCTCCACCAAGTGCTCGTCCTATTTCATTTTCTGTATTTGTAATTTATTCTCGTAAGGAACTAATCTAATTTTATAGTTGTTTCAACACTATTTATTAGGAAGTCCATTTTTTCCTCAATTGGTACACCCTCCTTTTCATATACTAAGTTTTATGATCAATGAAACAATGAAGACATAATCCAATAGCAAAGAAACAATGCAGATGCCCTTCATTTGTTGACTGAGGAGTTCCAGGGGGTAAAATAGCAATAGCAGCCAGGAAAAGTACAGTAATTGGGTGACAAGGAGGATTAACCCACCCAAGTACTATAAATTCTACAGAATTAAAAATTCTCACCAAATGGCAAATATTTACCCTTAATCCAGACACCCCATTTCTAGTGTATTCCAAGACAGTGCTTATGAATACAAAATTACAAAATAACCACCGCAGCACAAATATAGTGTCATTATTTCTAAGAACAAACTCTGGTTTACCAACGCAAGGATAAAGAGCTCTAAGCGCACTACGGAGACCAGTCTACATGGAGCGATCAAGGAAAACTACCGAATGAAAAAGGACGATACACAATGATGTTCCAATAGGATTCTTCCTTGATGAGCGGGCAGGCAAGGGAGCAAAATTAAAATAGATATAAAATGTATTTTCACAAGAGGATAAAAAAACACTGATATGGTTCCCTTGGGAAAGAGGGGATATAACCGAAAACAAGACTTCTGTGACTACACCTTATAGTTTTAGTCTTGGAAACAAAGTTTTTGCATTTTTGAATTCATTAACTTATTCTTAATTAAAATTTTTACTGAGATAATTGCAGGTCGCACACAGCTGAAAGAGAAAGGTCCACTGTCTAGTTTGCTCCAGGGTAATAATTGCAGAAGTAGAGAATAATATTGAAACCACCATATAGACACTGACACCATCCATCCATCTTAAATCTCCCCAGCTTAATTTGTATTCCCTGTATATGCACACTAGGTTGTGATTTTATCACCCGTGATGGTTCGTCTAATTCAACACCATCGATACAAAACCCCAAGGCGCATTAAGAACATCATCACCCCACCTGGTCCCTAACCCCTGGTGAAAACTAAGGTCTTTGATTTCTAGAATTTTAACCTTTAAAAAGTGCTGTATAGTTAACTTTTGCTTCTGGGAAGACTGAGTAGATGTATTTTTTCCCATTCCTCCCATTAAGCACAACTAAAAATCTTGTTTTTCATAGAGAAAATAAGGACACGAGTATTAAGGAGAAAAAGACAGGCTAGAAACCAAGAAGCGACACTGGTTGGTTCCGTCTCATATACTGAGATTTGGAGCTGAAGATGTAGGGCACCTAGAAACACCGATGGGCTGAAACCAAACAAAGCCCCACCCGGGTGGCGCAGCGGTTTGGCGCCTGCCTTTGGCCCAGGGCGCGATCCTGGAGACCCGGGATCAAATCCCACATCGGACTCCCAGTGCATGGAGCCTGCTTCTCCCTCTGCCTGTGTCTCTGCCTCTCTCTCTCTCTCTCTCTCTCTCTCTGTGACTATCATAAATAAATAAAAATTAAAAAAAAAAAAAAAAAGCCCCACCCAAAGGCTTCCCCAAAGAACTTCTAGCCAAAGAACTAACGTGCAACTTGAAAAGACAGAAAACATTTAGGCCGCAGCCAGTCTATTCCAAACACACACACACCACCTGCCAAACCTACCCCCTTCTCCTCACCCTTGCCAGCAGAGGTCAAGCAGAAGCCTATAATTCTACCTTCTTTGGGGACTTTCACACTTTGAACGATCCCACCTTGGCTGTGCCAAATACCGCCAAGGAGGAGAGGAAGCGGGTTTACGGTCCTCTGGGCAACAGCGAGCACTCTCCTTCCAGGTCACTGGAGGCAAACACGGTGAGCCTGGACTGCAGCCTCCACTCAAGGTGGCATCTCTCCCCCTTGAGTGGGGACAGAGGAGGCCTAGTGGAAACTAAAGACTTTCACCATCACCCAATGGGAACGCCATGGGGTCCGTGGAGAGAGAAATGACACCCCGACCAGCAATACTTAAGAGCCTTCATATGCACGTCCACAGGCTGAATAAAGAACCTAGGCTATACCTCCTTGCCCCTGCCAGTAGTCAACACAACCGGCTGAAACACAACGTTTAAATAACACCCAGAGTTTCTCAGGATACAAAAATATCCATATTTCAATAGAAAAATCATAACCAAGAGCCAGGATTATCTCAAACTGAATGAAGAGAGGATCACACGCCAATAGTGAAATGACCGATATTGGGTTTCTGCAAAGATTTTAAAGCAGCCACCATAAAAATACTTCAAAAGAACAATTAAAATTATTTAAAACCCATGGGAAGAAAAACAGCCTCAGAGAAATCAAAACTCTCAACAAGGAAATAAGGAAAAAAACAAATTGACATTTTTATAAATGAAACAACCAAAATTTAAGATTCAGTGAATTCATTTAACGACAGAATGGAGGGAGCAGGAAAAAAAAAATCCATTAACCAGAAAGCAGAATAGGAAATGGCCTATGTGAACAACAAAGAAAATAAACTGAAGACAATGAACAGCGCAGCGCCTTGGCGAACTATGGGATTATTAACTTTGTCACTGTAATCACAGGAGAGAAGAAACAGAGTGAGTCAACAAGACTGAGCCTGAAAAAGTACTGAACGGTGGCTGAAAACTCTCCAAGTTTTCCAGGAAACAACCCGACAGATTCGAGCAGCTCAGAAAACCCCGAATACAGTAACCCCAAAGACCTATCATTAGAGCAGCCGAGAAAAATTATATACTTTGTAGAAAATATATTTTTCGTTGGAAATCCTGGAGACCAGAAGTGACAATGTCACGCAAGAGTTGAAATAAACCGTCAGCTCCACTCCTGTAACTCAACAAAATATCCTCAAGAAATAGAAGGGAAATCCAGAATTTCTCAGATAAAGTCAAACTAGAACTCGTCACAATCAGACCCACTTTAAAGCTACGGCTGAAGTGTTTTCTAACCAGAAGAGAGACCAAAAGCAAGTATCCTGGACCATCACAAAGGGAGAACAACAGAATAAACCGAAACGCAGGTAAACCCAACAGCCTTTCCTCCTTGCAGAGTTCTAAACCACGCTGGCGGTTGAAGCAAAGCTTATTTCCGAGAGGAGGTATAAAAACAATTATTTCCAGGGTAGTGGACAGCGCTGTCTTTGTCCCAGGTACACAGCGACTCCACTTCCCTGGATGCGCTGTGTCGGCCACAAGCGGAGCTCCCGCCCCACCGTACATCGCCGTCACGTACCGTTGGCTACAGTCCCTCTTCTGCGCACCTTTTATTCCCATGACTCCTTCCCTCCCAAACTGGAAGACCCTTTCCCGCTCCCCTTCGCCTATCAGCCCACGCCCTCACCCCCTTCCTTCTGGCAACCATCAGTTTGTTCTTTGTTTCAAATAGGCCTGATTCTGCTTTTTGTTTTTTCTCTTGTTGTTGCTTTCTTGTCGATTCCACATGCGTGAAATCTTAGGGTGTTTGTCTTTCTCAGTCTGACTGAACAAAATGCCCTCTAAGATCATCCGTGTTGTAGCAAATGACAAGATCTCGTCCTTTTTATGGCTGGGTAAGACGCTCTACATAGGAAACCCAAAGACTCCACCAAAAACTATTAGAAAAGAAAGGGATTCAGTAAAATTGCAGATACAAAATACCCAGCAATCGGTATTTCTTTCTTTCTTGTTTTTTTTTTTTTTAGGATTTATTTATTTATGATAGACATAGAGAGAGAGAGAGGCAGAGACACAGGAGGAGGGAGAATCAGGCTCCATGCCGGGAGCCCGACGTGGGACTTGATCCCGGGACTCCAGGATCACGCCCTGGGCCAAAGGCAGGCGCTGAAGCGCTGAGCCACCCAGGGATCCCCGCAATCGGTATTTCTATTCACTAGCAACAAAGTAAAAGAAACTAATTCCATTTACAATGGGACCAAAAAGAGTAAGATACCCAGGACTTAATGTAACCAAGGAGTTGAAAGACCTGTACCCTGAAAATCATAAAAAACACTGACGAAAGAATCTGAAGACTACACAAATATGTTCCCTGCTCATGGATTGGAAGAATATTGTTCAAATGCCCAAGTTGTTCAAAGCAACCTATAGATTTAATGTAATCCTGCTCAAAGCATCACAGCATTTTTCACAGAACTAGAATACTAAAGTTCGTATGAATCACATGAGACCACAAAGAGCCAAAGCAATTCTGAGAAAGAATTAAGCTCAAAATATCAATTCCAGATTTCATAATCTACCACAAAGCTGTAGTACTCAAAACATTCTGGATCTAGCACAAAACAGACACATTGATCAATGGAACAGAAGAATATGGAGCCCCCAAAATAAATCCATGTTTCTATGGTCAATCTATGACAAAGGAAATAAGACTATACAACAGGGAAAAGATATTGTCTTCAATAAATGGTGTTGGGAAATGGATGGGCCCCACGTAAGAAATGAAACTGGGCTACCTTCTAATACCCTACGCAAAAATAAACTCAAAATGGATTAAAGACCTCAGTGTCAGACACATAACCACAAAACCACAAAACACAAGCACTAACTTCTGATATCCGCTATAGCAACATTTTCCTACATAGGTCTCCTAAGGTGAGGGAAACAAAAGTCAAAATGAACTATCGGGACTACATCCAAATAAAAAGCTTTTGTACAACAAAGGAAACCATCAACATTGCACAATGAATGGGAGAAGATATCTGTTCAGGATACGTCTGATAAGGAGATAATATCCAGAATATATTTAGAACTTACATAATACCAAAAAAAAAAAAGAATCCAATTAAACAGGAAGAGGATCTGAATAGACATTTTTCCAAAGACAACAAACAGATGGCCAACAGACATAGGGAAAGATGTTCATCACTCATCATCAGGGAAATGCAAATCGAAACCACAATGAGATCTCAAACCTGTCTGAATGGCTAAAATGAAAGGAACAGCAAGTGTTCACAAGGACGTGGGGAGAGGGGAGGAACACTGTGCACTGCTGGTGGAAATGCAAACCTGTGCAGCCACTGTGGAAAACAATATGGAGGTTCCTTGCAAAATTAACTGGAATACCCTGTGAGCCAATAATTCCATTATTGGGTGTTTATCCAAAGAACACAAAAACACTAATTCAAAAAGATACGTGCAACCCCTATGCTTATTGCACCATTATCTCCAATAGTCAACATAGAGAAGCAATCTAAGTATCCACTGACAGGTGAATGGATGAAGATGGGGAGGAGGGGGGTACACACAGACACATACAGGAATATAGGAAATTATCTAAAACAAAAATGAGAGTCTATACTTCGATAGGACTGGCAAATAGGTGATGATACCAGTAGATTGTCACAACTTACGTCTACATAGGTCATACCTACACAGCTACCTCTTAGAAAGCTATCAGGATTTACTTATTGCAGATAGGACTTTAAAATATATTGAAGTTGGGCAGCCCAGGAGGCTCAGTGGTTTAGCACCGCCTTCAGCCCAGGGCGTGATCCTGGAGACCCTGGATCGAGTCCCACGTCAGGCTCTCTGCATGGTGCCTGCTTCTCCCTCTGCCTGTGTCTCTGCCTCTCTCTCTCTCTGTGTCTCTCATGAATAAATAAAATCTTTAAAAAAACAGAAATCAGTAAAGACAACAGGAAAATTTCCAAACACCTGAAAAATAAGCAGTGTACTTCTAAATAATCACTGGGTCAAAGAGGGTCTCAAGAGAATTTTTTTAGAAACGTTAAACTGAATATATGATGTATTTAGGTTTGTGGGACACAATCTAAGCTCTCTGATCAAGACCCTAGAGAAAGAACGAAATAAACCCAATTTATGCTGAAAGAAAATGAAAACAGGCAATCAATGGGGAGGGGGGTGGAGGACAGATCAATGGAGCAAAAAACTGGTTCTTAGAGGAAAAGTATATAAAACTCCTAGAAATAACCATCGAGAAAAAGAAACATCACCATTATCAGGAATGAAACATGACACTACAGATCCTGTAACCATTAAAAATGACGGAACACTAAGAACTTCATGCTCAATAGTTGGACAGCTCACCAGAACAACGCATCAATTCCTCAAAAACCACCACCTACAAGTCATCTAGGAAGAAATGGATAATCTGAAAAACGTGTAATTTCGAATTTAAAATCACGTAGAGACATGTCCCAGCCTAGATGGTTTCACTGGAGAATTCCAGCCAGGGCTTAAAGAATTGCCACAGTTCTATACAATCTCTCCCAGAAGCTAGAGGGAATACTTCCCTTTTTATAAACCTGGCACTACCAGGATGAGACAAAGACCATGCAAAAAAATTACCGGATGCAGAAATCCTCAGTGTTAAAGGAATATAATCCAGCAATACAAAGAATTCTATGCCCTGACCACGTGGGGTTTATTTCACCTTGCAATGGCACTGAATTTCACGTTTCTTGTAAACAGAAAACAACTGAGGAATTTTTATCTAATACGCCAATGTCTGTCGGTTGACATACTTAATTTTTTATTTACAGGAAAGGAACGCCTGGCTGGCTTAGTTGGGTAATTAAACCTCTGACTCTGTTTTGGCTCAGGTCAGGGCCTCAGGGTGGTGAGGCCAGGCCAGGCCAGCCACAGAGCCCACATCTGGCTCCCTCCCTAAAAACAAACATTTAAGGTAATTGACAGGTTAGTGCTTAAGCCATGGTATTTCTCTGGCTTTTATCCTGTTTAACTTCAGGTTACTTCAATATTTTTAGAACTCCACCTTGATTTCTTTGATGTGTCTCTCCATATAGTTCTTTAAGGGGGTGCTCTGAATATTAAAACAACTTAAAGCAACTCCGGGATACCAGCATTTTATCACCTCCAGTGAAATACGGAAATCTCACTTGCACTTAGATCCTTTTACAACCCCCACTTAAGTACTGTTTTTGTTTTCTGTTTTTTTAGGGTTTTTTAAATTTTTTTTTCATTTATTTACTCATGAGAGAGAAAGAGAGAGGCAGAGACACAGGCAAAGGGAGAAGCAGGCTCCATGCAGGGAGCTGACGCAGGACTCGATCCCGGGACCCCAGGATCACACCCTGGGCCAAAGGTGGTGCTAAACCGCTGAGCCCCCCAGGGACCCCCTGTTTTGATGATTATATGGTATTAAAATCTGTGCTCATCAAGTACTGTTTATGAAAGTCCTGGGCAAAGCTTAGTCTCTCGTATATACTGGAATTTACATTTCATTTTTTTTCCTTTATGATGCACCACGTTTTCTTCTTGTTTTTCTGTTTGAAGACATTTAGCCAACCTATTTGGCACCAAGCTCTTTGTTTTCCTTAAGGAAAATGTTTTTATTTCCCCCTTTTTACTTAAGGATACCTCCACTGGATATAAAATTTGACGCTGACAGTTCAAGTTTAGCGCTTGAAAATATTCCAGGCCCCGAGAAATGCCAGGTGTGGCTGGGCTTGTGTGACGGGAATGTGAAAACACCCCAAGACACGGTGCTGTTCCCACCCCGCTCATCCTCCCATCACATTTTACAGTTCTCCTTTGGTTGTCCCTGATGTCATCTTTTCTTGGCATTTAGATGTGTAAATTTTTAAATCCTTTTTGTAAAAAGTCTGACTTTTCATGATGGTGATGTGGAGACAAACAAAACCACGATGGCCCTATCATGTCCTTCAGGAAGGGACAGGGCCACAATGACGGGAAGCGCACAGACCGCACCTGAGTATTCTTCTGTGGTCAAAGAGCACTGTCGTCCACTCTCCAATCCAACCAATTCTACCCACGTTTTAAGATTAGGTATAAAGTTCATACCACTTGCACTAATTCTAACGTGTTCAATTTCCTTCAACACAGCAGGGGGGATAATTTCTTCCCTCCACACTTTGACGAAATACACCAATTTTGGTAAATGTTTTACAAGAGGCAACCTCTGTGAACGGCACGCAAGGTCAACCTCCCACATTCCTACCCTTGAAGCGCGCGAGAGCCACACTCCTGTTTTTCAATTACCCTATGATAAAAGATTTATGTTCAACTGGTAGATGGATTCAGCTCTTTCTTTTGTATCCCGTGAAGAAGGCATTAGATGAGTTTTGTAGGAAAAGCTTACAATATAGATACTATTTATGTACCAGCTGAGCTTCACTTACGCGACCTTAAGCCTTTAGCGTCTATCATTTCACGTATTAAATATATTCTTAAGCAGTTCTACAACTTGGCGTCTTAACCTGGCAGAAAAGATGCATTTTTAAAAATCGTTTAAAAATCTAAAAAATCTTATCAAAGATGGCTTTAATCTCAGAGGTTGGCAGTAAGATTATAATTCATTTAGGCGAAGCGCATTCAAAGCAGAAGGGCAGCTACGTTTTCAAGTGCTGTGACGTGCAGTAACACAAAAATACTTCTGGATTCACAGAATGAGACCTGCAACGATCCACTATACTTCCCAGCAATGACCACAGTATGAAGAAGAAACTGGTCTCCCCATTTCAAGGTGAGAATACTGTAGACACAAAAGGTTAAACCTGGCCTGCCCACGGTCAACCAACCAACGGGAGGCAGAACCATCCTTTAAAATGCGGACAGTTTGCCTCTCTTGTCCCTGCCATTAATCCAATATTACAAAAAAAAAAAAAAAAATCCAATATTACATTCAGAGATTGCAGTCCTGGGAACTCAGCAAAAGTGTGTCTCCTGCAAGATTAAAAGGCAAAAAGTAAGTGTAAAATATATGGAATAAGGATTCTATTTTAAATGAGGACAAAAAGATAGCATTCCACTCATTGACAGTGCTACAGAAATAGCGTGAAATCAATTAAGCCTCATTAGAGTCAGAATGCTGCTAAAAATCAAAGGATGAGAATCCCACTGGTCTCAAAAGGGTCTCAAAAGGTACACAGAGACAAACTATTCAGAACATGCAAAAGAAAAAAAAAGAACATGCAGCAAGTTAAAATTAAGCAATAAGTATCAAAAAAGGAAATTTAACTGCTCCCATATACTGTGCATTAGAAGAGGATAAACAGGCTTACTAGATTTTTCCGTAATTTGCATTTTTCAATTTGTGAAAATTGAAACTGCAAAAAAAAATTGCATCTAGATATTAGATCTTCAGTTTAGTAGATTATTCAGAAAACACGCAAAAAGATTAATCATAAAGCGAACGATTTGCAGACTGTAAAAGTTAAAGATAGTTCCAAGTCCAATAATTAAATGTCTCCTTCAGCTATAAAATAACCTCATTCTATTGGAAGAAAAAAAATTCATGTTTTCCATTTATAAATTCCAACTATAACACTATGAAATTCAAAAGGAGGTACTTATAAAGTATGACTAAAAGAACACAATCAGGACTCTCAGTAAACGGGGCTTATGATAAAAAGACACAGAACCAGGAGATTTAAGTGGTAATAGGAAAAACCCAACACTTGTTTTTAGCGGGCTCCACACCCAACATGTCCTATATAGACCAAGGTCTTGCATCGTACCCACCAAATCAGCCAGGCGTCCCCAGAATCTTTTAAATGATAAAAACACTTGAGAGCCATATTATTAGGCTTTTCTAGGAGAAATTCAGAACCTACGTCGGAGCCAAGTAGCAGTCCACGCAAAATTCAGCGACACACTAGGAAGTAGGCCACCTCCTCTGCTTTCTCCCCTTTGAACATGATCAATTGGGCTATTATTTGATGTTCTCCTTGGACAAAAGGAGGCCCCAGTCCAACATTACACTGTCAACATATAAGGGACTCAGATCTATGTTACCTCATCACGTCAAGCAATGATATTATGCCCTAATTGGTATTATTTGGGGTTTCCCTATAAAACAGGAAGGCAGCCCAATGTGATTCCTACCAAAGCAAAACAAGTTTTCAGTCTCACAGATTTAAATCTTCCAGATTTCCAGTCTATTTACCCTCAAGTTAATCTTAGCCTAGCACTCCTGATCACGAGTCATTTATAAATAAAAGGGCTTCTTCTCCCGGGTCTAATCTCCCATCTGCATCAAGGAGGAATGGAGCGTAAGCAGATCTCTTCTGCCTGTATTTCCCAAAATCCACCCGCGTACCCATGGGACTAGATGGCACTACGGTAGCCTGGCTCTATCTACCACTGAAAGGAAACTAAGGTAAATACGTCAACATGCTGCCATACAGATCAGTAATTCAAAACCACAGCTGGCTATGCTGCAGGAGCCGAAGAATCACAGCGCGACACGGAAACGGCCACAGCATAGAGCCCTCCACGCGAGCACGACCCAAATCTCCCCCGGTCGTGGAACGGAGCCACTCCAGTAAGGAGAGCGGGAGACCGCTAGATGATTAAAAGGATTTGGGCAGCCACGCTACTAAGTACAGTAACGACGGGGGGCGCGTATTGTGCATGTGTCCAAAACCGCAGAATGTACAACACGGAGAGCGAGCCCCAAAATTAACTATGGGCTTTGTGTGAGTAGACGTGCCGGTGCAGACGTGATCTGGTGAGGATGCCGATAATGGGGAAGCGCTGGGCCGGGGGCAGCCTCTGTAGCTTCCCTCGGTTTTGTGAGCCTAAAATTGAAGAAAAATAAAATCTTTAAAAAAATTAAGACTGATATCAGAGAGAGTTTGCACACGCGCAAGACCGCACACAAGTGGAGGGAGAGACAGACTCTCCGCCGAGCAGGGAGCCCGATGTGGGGCTCAATCCCAGGACTCTGGGATCATGACCTGAGCCGAAGGCAGACGTGCCCAACCGCCTGAGCCACTCAGGTGCCCCCGAAGCCTTAATCTTTAAATCAAAAACGTTTCACGGGGCTCCTGGGTGGCTCTGTCAGTAAAGCATCCAACTTTTGATCTCAGCTCAGGTTCGTCTCAGGGTCGTGAGTTCAAGCCTTGCTTGGAGCTGGGCACACTGGGCACGGAGCCTACTAAAGAGAAAAGGTTTCATGGCCAAAAATAGCCACATGCCACAAATGGAGAAAGCCTAACTGTGGCCCCCTCCAACTTTTAAGGGGTTTCGTTACTATATTGAGTATCCAGAGGAAAAAAAAATCACAAAGCAATTTTTCCATTTTTCTGAGTTAAAACATTTTAGAAATAGTAGGAAGTCGATAAACGTGATAGAATATATCGCACTAAACCAACAGCCAAAACATGCTTCAAGGCAAAGTAGAGAACTTCTCTTCAAATCTATAAGATCCAAAAAAAATTCTATTACTGTCATTAATATCCCTTGGGAAATCCTTAATGTGACAGGAAATGGAGAGCACAGTAAAATCGTATAAATTGCTATATTATTTGCAGATACATTATCTGCAGGAAGGATTCTTCACTAAAGCCAAGTATATAATGAAACTTGCATGCTCATGCACCAACAGGTAGAAAGTTTATGTGAATATAAAGTGTAACATTAATATTCCTTTATGACGAAGCTAAGTATTACCAAAAAATTTTTTTACTAATATTCCAGAAAATACAGGTCTATCAAAGGATCGCTGCTGTTCACACACTGCCACGCTGGAGGCGACATGCAGTGGTCTAAGGGCACCGTTGGGCAGTCTTCTACCCAGGATAAAAAAAAATCCCTTTTAGTGTCTATACTACTGGAGTTTGAACTGTTTAAAACTCTTTACACTGTTTGTGTAGGGTGGAGATTTTATGGGGTAATGGTCAACGTGACAAGTGGAAAGCAGATCTACGGTTCTAAAGTAAACGTACCACACAAATGACACACACACGGGTACACGGGTACACAAGGGAGAGTCAAACTATCAGAAATTCGTTGACACGATAAACCTTACTTTGAAAGAGGTTCAAACACTCTGAGAAACAGGAAAGGGACGAGGCAGTGTAGCCCCACCTTGTACACTTCGCCACCACTAAAACAAGCAAAATTAGAGCAGATGGAGTAAAAAAAAAAAAAAAAAAAATCAAGTCTGAGATCTAATTATATGGAATTCAATGTACGATAAATTCAATATGAAGCTCAAGGATTAGGAAAAATAACCAGATAACACAGCACCACAGAAAACCCCCCACTTAAATCTACTGTGCAGCATGAAGCATGGCACAACCACCATAAATTTAACAAATTTAAAGCCATTTATGAAAGTAGAGGTGAGGATCAAAACTGAGGTTTCCATAGGGATATTAATTTCTCTCAAGGTTTGCTACAAGAGTAGGAAGAAACATCAAAAAAAAAAAAAAAAATCCAAGGATCTGATTATGGAAAGAAAAAAAACACCACCTCTCTGCCCACCATAAGACGCTCAAAAAATAGTTGGGAATCCAAGGCAGCATTTTCTTTCTAGAACCACGCGTAGAAGAACTGAAGATCCTCAAGGCTGAGTCAACTAAATCCAGATTTCACGGGCCTGATTCCTACCCGGTGTGGCACTTGGAATTTTCTACTCCAAGCCAACCACCCAGGACAACCCAAAAGAGGTGAAGGGGCAGCTCCTGGCCCCCCGGAAACAGCCGTACGGTTGGTTGCTCTGCGGAGAGCAGTGAGCTCGGCTCAATGGCCCCCTCGGGTGACCCCGGGGAGCGGGGGGGAGGGTGAACACCTAGACCTCTTCCCCCAACACCTCCAGCTTCAGCCCGGGCCCCAGGGCCACACCTGATGGAGGCCTGAGGGCAAGAGTCCACACAGGTGAGCCTCGGGGGCAGAGATCGGGGTGAGAAGGGGCGGAAGGTGGGCCTAGAGGAGCGAAGTCAGACTCTGGTGGGACGGGGCGCACCTGCCTCAAGGCCGCTCTGCTCCAGTTCCCACCTGCGGCCCGACCTCGCCCGGTCGGCGGGAGCCCTGACGCCTAGTGGGGGCCACGCCCAGCGGCCTGGTGGGCGCCCTTGCTCCGTCTCATCTCACAAATGGACACTTACACAATATTCGCAATGATCCTAAATACCAGGAAGTGACAACGGGGGGGTCACTAAGCTGGCTGCCCTCAAGTCCGACACGGCGCTCACAGAGCCACGTAACATTAGCACGAGCACGCGGCGGCTGACGGCTCACGCGGTCATCAGCACGCGAACACACGGGTCACCCCCACGCGTGCGCACACTCTGGGAATTCAAAGACCACAAGATACGAGCGGAGGCAGGAACGTTTAGGAAGAATACGAGAAAGCAGGTGTCCTACAGGATCAGGGCCGCCAGTGCTTAACGCGTAACCATCACGGTTTTGCTCTACAGATGATCAGAGAACTTTAGCGTTTCAGGAGCCACATCCCCACAGGAGACTTTTCGGGTTTGCTTTCGTTCAAAAACACCTCAATTAAAAAATAAAACAAAAAACCAACCCTGGCCAACCAGGGCAGATACCAGACGCAGCCATCTGGGGCAGGGTTGGGGCACTCAGGGGCTCCGCCGCTTCCCACGACCAGCTGAGGGCACCACCGTGGAAGAGCGAAGGCCTCGCCGACACGTCTCTGACTAGAGGTCACCCCCGCTGCCCAAGGGACACCAGCAAGAGCCTGTACTCACTTAACTAAAAGGGGCATTTTCATTTCCTACAAAAAGCAGGAAGAAATTCTCTGTCAACGATACAGAAGGACGGAGAAGAGCGGGCACAGCACCGCAGGCCCATCCGCCGTGAAGGACAAAGCCACCGGGGCGTCAGGACGGTGAACCTAGAAGGCAGGTCGCTGGCGGGCCCTGACCACCACTGGGACCTGGCAAGGGTCAGCGTGTCCCCGCTGGCAACCAGACTTCACGATGAAGGGCCGTGTGACCCGGCAGGTGACCAACCTGAGACGGGCCATCAAGGGCCGCGTCTGGGGGCCTCTGACTCACAGCCGCCAGCGGCCCCCTCGGACCGGCACGATCCTGTTTCAGAGGAAGCAGAGTCTATCCTCAGTTGCCTTTGCAACCCTTACAGAAGCCTGTTGACGGTGCTATCAGCCCCCGAACCCCTTGAGGACTCGGTCCCATTCAGCCCACACCTGGGGAGCCAGGGTCTCATCAAGGTGCCCCATGGGTCACCTCAAAGACGCCACCCGGAGAAGGAAATCCACCCCCACCCCAGCCAGTTGCTCCGCTCTAACAGGCAGGCTGGAAGCTCACCCCCAGGGGTGCACGGCCCGCCAACGACGCAGGCGCCCACCACCCTCGGGCACAGGCATCTGCAATCTCTGCAGGTTTATCTGTGTTGTCCCAGTGACACGGGGGTGAAGGCACGGAGCTGGCATTACATGAGCAGGAGCTAGTCGTGCTAAAAAATCTACACGAAGGGTGGTCCTGGGGCTTCAAACACCCTCTGGGAACCCACAGGGACCTGAGCCTAAAGCTACGTTCACGTAGAATGTTTGTGTACCTTAATATACTCAATTTTTCAAAAACGACTACTATGCAAATGCACGTAAGACCGGATTTTACTAGAAACCTGAACACTTATTTGCTAGTTCGGAAAATCATATTGGGGTCCACGTTGCCTGAACGAACAACCGAAAACACTCAGGACAGCCCGCGCTGCCGACTGGTCCCTCCCGTGGTTTTATATAAATAGGACTACGAGTGGGTCAAAGCGCACCTTCTCCACAGCTGCACTCCAGTACGTTCACGTTGATTTACAAGCTGGTTTACTAGAGGCATCTCGGCGCCACGCTACAGACCGTACGAGGCCTCCCCATGCCACCCGTTTGTTACAAACACTTGAGTGCAGCTGTGTGGTCTCCGAGTCCTATTTGACGACACGACAAGCAGCATTACACGTTCCCGGTCATAAAAAAGCACCGAATTAACAAGTGATTTGGTGTCCTCACCACCTGATTCTAAAACACACGTGTCTAAAACGAGTTTATATCCTCCTCTATTTTTAGGCAGTCTTCTTGCAAATCTAGGTTTTTCATCATTCACATATTTGAAATTTATCTCCTACCCTCCTGGCCGCAGGATGCTCATTTCCCTGAACCCGGCTTCCCGGAGCTCCCAACAGCTCCATCAGCCTGTGGCAGACGAAGTCAGCTCTCAGCCCCAGGAGAAAGCTGCTGCGAGGGCCGCGTCCAGGTGTG
Source organism: Vulpes lagopus (assembly GCF_018345385.1). NCBI lineage: Eukaryota > Metazoa > Chordata > Mammalia > Carnivora > Canidae > Vulpes > Vulpes lagopus. The sequence continues at coordinate 60,417,065 of NC_054836.1, forward strand.
CGGGCACGGAGGCCTCGTCCCGAGGCAGAAGACGGGGAGACACGATCAGCTTAGCCGCCACCCGCAATCCTCGGCTCTGCACCCACATTCTTAGCTACAGAACCGAAGATCAGCAAGGGGAGCGTCCCAGGCTTGGTTCGTCCCGGGCCTTCCCGTGTGTCCCCGGGTAAACTCTACGATACGGATGTCAGAGCTTTAAGCTCTTCAGCTGTCCATCAGGCCTATGCATACCCGCCTCCATAGGAGGTCATGGGACCGGCTTCCAGAACAAAGGGACACCCGCGAGGGGAACGCAACCAGGCGAAGCTGGCTTGGATACGAAGGGCAGGATCAGGAAGATGTGCAGCCAGCAACGCGCGTGTGAGCTAAGGAAGAGCCCAGTCCCTCGGGGAGTCGTGCTGCCAGGCCGTAGTGCGACTTCCCACAAAGACAAGACGACGTCACCGTAAAATTAAGCCATCTGACACGACAGACTACGGAAGGATGGACTTGAAATTCCACACTGATCAGAGCACAAGAGCAAGAAAAAAGAAAGAGTCCGCCAACGAAGAGATGGTAGAGAGGGCCTGGGCGTAAAAGATGCCACCCTGGAGGGGCCCACAGGATGGCGGGGGGGGGGCGGAGGACTCAGCGGGAGGGCGCGAGGGAAACCGGGTCCAGGTGGAGGCCACGTCGGGCAGGGCGAGCGCAGGGGCTGCTGAAAGGTGCACGAGGGATCCCACGGGAGGACACGGCACCCGAAGGGGGACGGGGCGGCCGCAGGCAGCGGCCACGGAGCAGCGAGGCAGGCACCAGGCGGGAGGAGGGCTGCTGTCAGGGCCTCCTGTTCTGGACCCCTCGCAGCGGCCCCCAGGACGAAGCTCGCCCTGCCTGGGGCCGAGGCTGATCCCAAGGGCGGGGTCTGGGTCGGGACTTGCTGCCCATCTCGCAGTCATATGGAAATTCGTCCCAGATTAGTGACAAACTGTCTTCATGGCTTGGAGCCTCAGACAATTACCCACTGGCCTTGCCTCTAAGAGGGATACTTAGTAAATTAGCGGGAATCCTGGTCATCCTGGGGGTCTAGGCTGCTCACCTCACGGACACGTACCTGCCACCGTTCCCGGGAGCTCCCCTCTCGAGGAACATGCCCTACGATGCACATCCCGCGCGACACTGGCACTCGGATCGAAGATACAGGTGAACAGATTAAGTAGAAAACAGCTCCTCAAATACCCCTACAGGGATGCATCCCAAATTAGTCTGGGGGCAGGGACTCAGGTGTCACGTATGCCGTCCCGGGACGCTATCCGAAGTCACATCGAGTAAGGGATCGGCAATCAGGTGCTCGACGTGGTCAGCCAGCTATCGGCGTCTGAGAAACAAGAGATTTACAGGAGGCGATTTGAAGGGATTGAGCAAAACTCAGCTAGAAAGAGAGACATGAGGCCTAAAGCCATATTTAAATGAAAAGATGTACCGATATTTTATTCTGAGGCTTTTCTGTTGCCAAGTCCCTGCATAGGCACGTGTGTACGTACACATGTCGTAGGTCATTCTTACCCCGTAAACTCCTAGCAGGGCAAGGTCAAGGGGCTTCTGGGAGATTTAAAACTTCAAATTGGGCTTTTCAATCGCCATTTCCCCACGGACGGGCAGAGCCAAATGGATCCCCTCAATTCTCTGCTAGGGATGAGGGAGAAGGCGGGTTATCACCGTCCATCAGAAGCAGGATGATGGCCACACAGGACTGCGGGTGATGAGGATCTTTCCTTGGAGGGGTCGCTGCGTGACATCACTGTGAAGCCTCATCACCTCTCTGAAGATCGCCTCCTCCAGCGCAGACTGAGGCTGGGCTTGGCGTGTACTGTGTGACGACTAAGGGGCGCTCCCTTCTTTGCATCCCAGTTTCTTTGCACGGTACTCGGACATCCCCGGTTTGACCTGCCCAACTTACCACCCCCGTGCCCGTTCACGTGCAAATCTCACCAGATTACACCAAAGGCTCTCAGCATCCCTGCCGCACTGGCTCCTCTGAAACCACCTCCTTTCAGCCGTAAGACCTCATTCAAAGGCCATCTTCCTCGGTGCCTTTTCCAATCACCCCGATTAAAATTAGCCCTCTCGCATTCATGTCCCGTATGTTTCAGATTTTTCCCCCATGGTTTTTTTGTTGTTGTTGTTAAAAAAAAAAAAAAGCAAACTATGAAGCTTCATTTATCAGTCGCTCCCACCGCAAGCTTCAGCCCGAAGCAGGCCCTCGGAGGAAGACGATCTTCAGACCTCGAAGTCGGAGGGTTCGACTACAACTCAGAATTGAACACTAATTACCAAAATGAGATGCGCGGCACTACAGGCAGCAGATTTTGACATATTATCCAAGTTGTGTTCCAGGAATACCTATTGGAGATTCCATCCAAGGTGGGCAGGGGTGGGGGGGGGGGAGTGGAGGAACAAAACACAAGGTTGTACTGGTTTTTGTGCAGCACGATGGTTAAAATATATGAAGAGAAAACTGGGGCACGTGCCTCTATCCTAAAAATTCAGAAGTAAGGAATTATGCTGCGTTCTAGCCGTTGCTGCACAGGGATTTCACGATTAGGTTTGAGACATCGACCGTGACGCGAGGTGCTAAATGGTGAGCATTGCATCTTACATATGCCATTTAGTCGTATTAAAATTAAAGCGCTGAGCATGTTCAAATATTAAGTGATAAAGGTACTATAAGGCCTAGAGATGAAGGTTTATTCCTCTCTACTCTAAGGAATAAAAAGATGAAAAACTGATTTAACAAGCCTGTGCAAGAAAAACTGCTTCATAGGCTGGGAAGATTGTATACTAAATTGTAGCCTGAAGCAAAAGGTACAAATACTCTCAAATACCAAGAAAATCACGGTAATTTTTAACCAGGGTGGAGAATCCTTACGGATGCACTTTTGAAGTCTCAAAAGTAAACTCTGGGTTGAGTTTAGTTAGATGCACCGAATACAGGAAATCTAAGGCCAAGGACGAGGGATCTGAAATGAAAGATGTATTCAGAGATCCAGCATGAGAATCAGAAATACCAGGGGTCGTGACGTAAGGATACAACAGAAATCTGTTGCCGAGTCTCCTAACAGCCGGAAACACGAAGACCCGAACCGGTTAACCCCATTTCGGAAGAGCAGCCAATAGGCCCAAACATGGTCAAAACCGACGCTCAGGAAGCACAGCGGAGAGGACGGTGTCGTGCGGCGTCGTCACGGAGCGGCAGGGCGCCCGGAGGGCTGGTGACCATCCCTGGGCGTGTGAGCACAACTCCCAGAGAGCGGCCCACGGATCAGGACACGGGGCAAGCCTGCCCTCCCCGAGGCTGCTGGACGTCACGAGGCCCCTGAGGAGCCGAGGAGAGTGGAAACGGTGGACGAGGCTGCGTGGCACGTCCATCCTCTCTTGCTCCGGACGCCGGCCCCGGGCTCCTGGATCTGCGGGCCCGTACGCGGCCTTAGCGCTCCGTCCCTCGACGCCCAGGCCTTCATCTCAGGTGAGGTCAGCGATCTTCCCGGTTCTGCCGCTTGCCGAGCGGACTCTGGAGTCTCCTGGCCTCCGCGATCACCTGAGCCAAGTCCCCCATCAACGGGCTCTCCTGGGCATCCCCCCACACCCGCACTACAGATGGTTCTGTCTGGATGATCCTAGGAGAGCTGATTAGGGACAGCGTCGTCGTGAGACAGCCCGCAACCTGGCATCGTCCGCCTTCCCGCGACGCGTCGTTGCGTAGGACCTCGCGACACCCCTCGGCCAGGGACCGCTGGTGGCCGTGACCGTGGTGCCTGTTAAAATGTGAACTCCTTCGCCCGACCCGTACCTGCGGACGCGGGACGCCTGGCGGGAGGCTCGGGGATGTGCAGTTAGAGGCCTCCTGTTAGCTGCCTACCACATGCTGCAGTTTCAGAGCCAGGCCTTCAAAACCCTAGATTTTTAATAAAAAGTAAAACCTGAATTTAAGTCTCTAGTCTTCCTTTTTTTTTTTTTAAGAGCGTGTGTGCACATGCAAGAGGGGGACAGAGGCGGAGAGAGGGAATCTCTAGCAGCCCCCAAGCCAGAGGCCAGGCTCGATCCCTCGACCCTGAGATGTGACCTAAGCTGAACGCTCGAGTGGGACACTCCAGCCACCAAACCACCCCGCGCCCCACCCTCGTTCACCCTCTGTGGCTCCGGAGTCCCCTGGTGACCAGGAGCGGTCGGTGACCACCGGACAGGTGGCCGCCTTTCCCCCCTACCTGCGCGGCTCGCTCTTTCCCACGTTGCTGCATCTGTTCTTACATTTCACTTGTTTGAACCGGGAGCGCCCCACGTCTCCGAGCAGACTGTTCATCTCGGCAACGGCACCCCAGGGCACAGCTTCCGATGGCCGCTCCACAGCCGGGGAGATGGCCTTGCAAGGCAGGTGCCTGCGCTCGCACCCCAGGAGCCGCAGAGGATGCCTCCCGGCCTGGGGGGCCCAGCAGTTGTTTCTGTCCCCTCCAGGCGCTGCCGTCTAGGTCACGTCGCGGGAAGCGATGCCCCGACCTGACCCCAAGTAGGAGGCAATGCCCCAACCTGACCCCAAGCAGGAGGCAATGCTCCAACCTGACCCCTCACAGGAGGCGATGCCCCGACCTGACCCCAAGTAGGAGGCAATGCTCCGACCCGCAGCATCACCTTCAAGTCCCCCCACGGACCTGGGCCGGTGTGCTCCCCGCTCGTGCCTTCAGATCGCACGGCCTTCCAAGCCCCTCCACCACCTTCACCCCCTCCGCCCCCAGGACGCTCCTCCTCACACACCCCTCTCCTGACAGGCTTTCCAGACACCACCGCGGGTCATGGATGCCACCCGGCCTCACCACCTGCTTCACAGAACGGCCCGACAACGGCTACGAGAACACCTGAAAAGCCAACACTCCCACATCCTTGAGACGAGATCCCTTCATGACCAACATGCAGAGATGTCGGATCTTGGCGGGGCCCAGTGGGACGTCTTCTGAGCACCAAAGGCGGCCCCCAAAGGCGTCGTTCCGGGCAAATTCGGGGCTGGTAAGGACACAGGGAGATGGCGCTCGGGCAGACCCCACGGTGTGTGACACGTCACTCGGGACTCCACCCCTGGAATGGGAGTCTAACTACGTGGGCCGCTCCGTGCGGGTGTTGGGACAGACGTTACTTTCCTTCAACGTCTCCTCTAGCTTCCCTGGTGGACCAGAGTGCGGGCCCGTAACGCGGCCCATCCACGTGGTGGTCGCCGGGAAGGCCTCCGGGCCGCAGCAAGCCGTCAGCGTGAGAACTGGGGGTACGTTTTTAAGGGATTAGGTTTTCAGGGAGTCAAAGTTTTCCAGAGATTTGACTTTGAAGGGCGGGGGCGTGCTTGGTGCCCTGTACTGGGGCCAACTACGTAAGCCTCAGAACGCGCACACTCGTCCTTACGCCCAGGCTACGAACACCGCGAAATCCACGCCTTGTCCCTCTACAGGACGCTGAATGGGCCACCACGGCCGAAACGCTAATGAGGTTGGGGTCCACAGAGGAAAGAGTACGCGACTAGTGAGTCGTTTGCAAAGGAAAACATTCAGGATATGGTGCTGGGCGGGGAAAAGCCAAGCTACAGGACAGTTTGTAGCACGGTCCATGGGAGAGGAGGCGCGTGGCGACACGCGCACTCACCGCGTCCCACAGCCAGGTCCAGGGCTGCCCGGGTGATGGGGTCAGAAGCCCTCAGGCCGCCCCTGAACAGCAGGTGCCAGGCATCAAGGCCGACCACCGTCCCAGCCGTTGGACGGACGCCACTGCACTTCACGACCACTCAAAAGTCCAAGGCCGAGGTGCCGACACTAAGGTCTGTGACTGGAACCAGCCCCCGTGGGCCTGAGCACCTCCCTGCTACCGCCGCTGCACGAGGTCAGCGAACCCTCCCGTCCCTTCAGGCCAGGCCATGACGCTCGCTAGCATGTGCCGGGCCGGGCCACGCATCCTGCGGTGGACCTCGTGCCCCCGACGTCAGGGCAGTCCGACCGGTTTTAGGGCAGAGCTCTTGTATCAGGGAAAAAATAGAAATCTTCCTTTGCAAGGGGGCGTGGGGGGCGACGCCATCTAGGGGAGCCCACGAGGTCAATGTCGAGGGCCACGGAGGCCCAGAGATCAGAACTCTGACACCACGGCCTGATCTGTTCTTGGATTTCCCTGAGCTAACTTTACATTTCTCTGATACTTAAAGCCAAGAGGCAGGAGGAAACCCTTCAAAATAATCTCAAAAGCAGGATTAGAAAATTCATCCAAATAGAACCTCGAGAAATTTTTGAGTGGGCTCAGACAGTGGAGCGATTCCAGGAGCTGTCTCACCCGGAACAAAAGCAACCACCGCCCTTTAGAACCCAGCCTCTGTGCATCACAAGCGAAAAAAAAGTTAGAATTTCCTTGGATTAAGGGGACACGTGCCGAGAGCCACACTGAATTAACAAGCACGTAGCACAGGACACTTAGAGAGATCGTAACGGTTTTGAACCCTCTAAACCAAGTTCAAAAAGGGTGTTGTCTGTGTTCTCTAGGATTTTGATGGGATCGTGTCTCACATTTAGATCTTTCATCCATTTTGAGTTTATCTTTGTGTCTGGTGCAAGAGAGTGGTCCAGCTTCATTCTTCTGCATGTGGATGTCCAATGTTCCCAGCACCATTTATTGAAGAGACTGTCCTTCTTCCAGGGGATAGTCTTTCCTCCTTTATCGAATATTAGTTGACCATAAAGTTCAGGGTCCACTTCTGGGTTCTCTCTTCTGTTCCATTGATCTATGTGTCTGTTTTTGGGCCAGTACCACACTGTCTTGATGACCACAGCTTTGTAGTACAGCCTGAGATCTGGCATTGGGATGCCCCCAGCTATGGTTTTCTTTTTAATATTCCCCTGGCTATTCGGGGTCTTTTCTGATTCCACACAAATCTTAAGATGATTTGTTCCAAGTCAATATCCTACATGTTGGCAAATTGAACACCAATAAAAAATAAATTTATTAAAAAAAAAGAACCCTCTAAACCCAACATTAACAGCACGAGAAAAAAAAAATGGATCCAGAATGAAAAAAAAAAAAAAAAATGAAACCAGACTTTGAACTTCTCATTAGCGACTCTGGAAGCCGGAAGGGTGGGCATTAGTATCTTCAAAGTTGAGGGAGGAGGATTTCAACGCAGAGTGTGATGCCCAATTTCTCTATCAAAACAGAATTTCAAACCCACATAAATTCAGAAAATTTGTCACGCTCCTTCAAAGGTACATGTAAAAAAAGGTTCAGATGAAATTAGGAAAGCGGAGCACGGGATCTTCAACTCACAAGAACTGTGACGGGAGGAGCACGGCTCAGCCTGCGGCCCCGACGCCAAGTTCCTGGGAGAGCACAGCAGTGGGGCAGCGGGGGAGGAGGCCGGGACCCAGGCCCCACAGGCTCCCTCGCCCTGCGGCTCGGGACTAACAGGCCCCAACAGCCAGGCCGGCTGTTCTTCGGCTCCTCCTCGGGTTTCCCCTTCGGCGAGGGGCTGCACAGTCGGGGGCGTAGAAGACGGCGGAGACCGCCCCCAGGCTCGCTCCCTGCCACGCGCCGTGCCCAGGACTCCCGCCTCCTCCCGGAGACCACGCCCGTCCGACTGCCCACCCGAGCCCTTGGCTCCTGGTCAACCCAGGCCGGAGTTCCCGCCTCTGCCCAGAGGCCTACGGACGCTGCGGTCCCCCCCCAAGCCTGAAGCCTTCCCGTCCCTCACGGTGCCCTTAGAGCTGCCGGGGCCTGATCCGTGGCTGCCCTCCGAGCGACAGCGCTTTCTGACGGGCCCTAACGTATGGGCCGCCCCCTCTTTAGAAAGACACCCCCCTTTTGCTGCACAGAAGTGAAATCTATCACCAGGTTAGATCATTTGCTCATATTTTCAAAAACCTAATATCCTAACTGGGATAATAAGATGAAGGGAAGTAACATGTATCTCAGACGTAAGCGCTTGGGCATGGCTGGTCCAAGGGGAAAGAGACTGGAGACGCACGCACATACGCACCCACTTACGCACGGTGCAGGTCTGTGTAAGCTGAGTGGAGCAGCTCGCAACCCAAAGGTCAGCGCTACTTCTTTTTGGGGTTTTGAAGGACTCGGAAGTTCACTTATCATACAATCCAGGAGAACGGGACAATTCAAAATCAAAGTGGACATGAGCATCCTGTGTCCGTAACACAAGTATCACAAGCACCGCTGCTGGTGGTGACAGTGCAACACGGTGAGCAATTCTCAGGAAAGCTCCTAAAAAAGAAATAAAGTGGAATCTTTCCCCAAATTTACCCAGAGGTTGTATTTCTGGGAAGATCGGACGTATTAAACCCACACACGAGACACTCTGTATTCTATAAAGAGCTCTCCTCGAGGCTCAGATAACCAGACGGGCTTTTCCTGCATAATATCCCATAGGACACCCCCATGATGTGTCTTTCACCCTACAGAGCATCGTGCATCTCAGGTTTTCCAGAATCCTCGGGCCCTACCCACTAACACCAATAGTGATCCCCAATCGTGGAGAAAACCAACGTATCCCACAGATATTTAAAAACGTGTGCTGGGGTTTTTATCAGCCCGCGGCGAACCGCTGGTTTACAGTGTGCGCCAACTTAAGGCGGCAATGAAGGGGGCCGGAGAGGAGAACCAAGAACTCCAAGGAAAGTTTCTAAGACCCGCGGCCAACGGCCACCAGCTGGCTTTGCAGCGTGACACGGTCACGACAGGAGCTCGCCTCACTCGGTAGCTCTCGGTTTGCAGAGTCAACGGCTCCGAGCACGAGGGCCTCCGGGTGCTTGAAGATACGGGGGCCTTGGCAGGGCACCGTCCTCACGGAACGCTCCAGAGGCAGCTGCTGCGGCAACGGATGTGCATCCCGGTTCCGGAGATCCCTGCGGGGTTTCCCTCGTGGCCACAAGAGGCCTCCTGCCTCCCACGGCAGGACAGGGACACAGGTGGCTTCTGCTACGGGACTGACGCAGCTAGACCACGACAGCACAGACCTGCCCTGACAGGGGAAACCCAAGCGACTTGGAAAATCAGCACGAACAGGACGAGGTCACTTCTCGGTCTCGAGATCCGGGAAGTGGGGTGGCCCCCCCTCTGCGCGGCGACCCTCAGCCGGCGGCATCAGCCCCGGCCAGGTGGCTGCGCAGGTGCAGCCCGGCAGGTGTGCCGGCCGCGGGAGGGAGGACCCGAGGCAGGCTGCCCCCTGGTGGGCCAAGGGAGAGGGCGCGGGGGAGGATGGCAGGCTGACCTCCCGCAAGCTAGGGCTCCCACGGGACATCGCGGCCCGGGCCAAGACCAGGAGTCAGACGCCCCGTGGGCCACCCCGGGGCCCTGGCGTGGTACCGTAAGTTACTGGAGACACCTCTGCAAGGACAACACCCAGCTCTGCACGTGCCCCCACACGAGAGGATCCTCCTATCCCAGAGGTACACAGATGTCCCCATCACAGCAGCGGGGAAACGCAGAGGCCGGGAGCCTACACAAGAAAACCCTTTACTACGTTACTACCCCGCCCCAAATCCTGTCTAGAATTCCATAATAATGGAAGCTCCCCAAGCTCAGTTCTTTGTCCTGTCCATTCCTCTGATTTATGGTCTTTGCCTAAAAACAGAAAACCTGCCCTATTTATGTCCCTATCATTGGGCCTATTGTGCAGGCAATAAAGCATTTCTCCTCTTGTTGGTCTGCCTCACGTAAATTTAATTCTCAGTCCAGCTAGAAGACGTCAAAGGCAGAGAAGACTCTCTCCCCTTCACAGAGAGTGGCCCGTATGTCTGCACTCTGCACGCATCATCGCTTCCACCCACACCCCACTAGTCGGAAATCCGTCTTGGCTCCAGGTCACCGCATGAGGAGCTGGAACCCATATCCGATTCCGATTGTTCCCCAGCCATCAAAACGACTCGGGGCCACCGTCTGTACGCCACATCCTTGCTCTTATACTGGCAAGACTCCCTTCCCGCCTTCGTCCGTGGAACCTCAAGTCTGGAGCTGGTCTTCCAGGGTTGTGTAAAAACAAAGACGCTGCCTGTGTCATCCCCATGAGGACTGATGGTGCCATGGACGTGCTCCTGCTCTCACGTGGGAGAAATGAAGTTTGTCCTCCAGGGCTATCGTCTCGACCCACATTCTCTGGACGACCATGCGCAGTCCTGTGGATGACAAAAGGGGGGCGGCAAGAAGGGTCTTCACCCAGTCAGCCACGTGCCTAAAAACTTCTACCGCTTGCCAGACGGTAATAACATATCGGAGGCAACTAGCAGAAACCAGCAATGGTAAAGAACCTTATTCCAAGTAGAAGAGAAAGGGCCAGATGCTGGTAGGAGCTGACTCTCCCCACCATGTGCTCTACAGGAGGGAAGGCTAAACCCTAGAAAGAATCAATGAGAGAAAGCGCTGCAGGTATTTCAATTTATGAAGTTTTTCCCAAAAGAACTAAAAAATGAAGAGTTCAAAGGGCTCCTTCCGGGAAGCTGGCGGGCACGTGGGGAGCATGGACAGACTAACCCTAAGTTCTGCAAGGTTTCTACTGAACTACGTACGTAAACCTCAATGGCTTGGTCTGAGCACGTTAGACCCTCACAGCAGCACTACTTTACCGTGCTGATCATTCAAGGTCACAAACACATCCTGACGTGGAGTAAATACGTCCCATACCGTACACCACCTCTTAGGCGACCACCTACTCAAACCCGAACCATCGCCATACGCCACAGCCTCCTACCTGGTCTTCCCACTTTGACTCTTGCCCCACCGCCTGTTCTCAAGGCCAGAGAACTTTCGCCGTGTACGTTAAATTGCACATAAATGGTGGCCCCTTGGGTCAGGCAGTGCGGGATTCTCAGGTCAAAGATCCTTTTAGATTTTTAATCCGGTCACTTCCTGTACCTGCCCAAAACTCAACGGCTCCCCAACTTCAGTTCTGAACACCCTAACATGACCTGCAGAACGTACGTGAGCCTGCCGCCTACCAGTCCAGTCGTCCCTTCTCTACTTTCCCTTTCTCATCCCACTCTAGCCCCCCTACCTCTCTGCTGTCCTCAGCTGGTTTTACTGCCCCCACAGCCCTCCGCCCTGCTGTCAGTGCCCTCCGCGTGTTCTTTCTCCTCACCGTTCAACCCCATTTTCAAGTGGCTCAAAGACTTCTGCTTAAGTCAACCAGTCCCTGCTCCTCAGGGAGCCTTCCTCTGACCTCCCACCTGGATCAGCGATGCGTGCCAACCCCCTTCCACGGGCCCTCAATACTTACACATATACTTGCTGATATGCCATCTCTGCTACAAGTTTCACGAGGGCAGTTAGGTCCACACCTACGCCCCCAGTGCCTAAAGCAGAGCCTAGAATATAATACCTGTCGAAACACTGCCCCTGTTTGCTGCCTACGTCAATGTTAACAGGCTCCATAGAACATTTTTCTAAATGAAAATGAGAACATAGAAAAAAACCCTTTGGTGACCTACTCCATGCCAGGCACCGCGCTAGGTGCTTTTTTCAGGAGTTTTATAGGGTCTTCACAGCATCTTGGAGGATCCATCCTTTCACACGTCGGAGAGCAGTTTAGAGAAGACAAAGGCAGAGCCCTGCTCCTCTAGGGGCTTTCCATAAAGAAGAGTGGAAGTTGGAAAGGCCAAAAGGGAGGGGACAACACAGGAGGGGAGACAGATTACCAATAGGCTAAGAATACCAAAACGGCCTCCCTTCCCACTTGTATGCATGCCAGCACTCACACAAAATCTTTGTTTTATACACAATTAACTTCTAAACTCAGTAAAAATGCCAATCAACGTCAAAGATCTGCTCTCCGTAGCATACGTCGCGTAGGGCTCCATTGCACATTTGAAAGCTAAGCTCATCAATAATTTCTATCTCCCTTTCATAAAGCACAACACATACGCATGCACACGTACAGAGCTGTATTTATAGCGTCCCTCTACCCGGCAGTCTACAAAGAGCAGCACTGAGGCTTAGTCCGGGGCAGGAGAGCCACCATGTAGAACCCAAGCTGTTCGTCAGAGGACGTAAGAAAGCCTGAATCCGGCATATAAAATACAGCTTGGAAATAACATGAAAATTGCGTCGTGACATTAAACCTAAAAGAAGTTGGCGGGGTCACCTCCGTATCGCCGAATCCAGGTAACCTTTCCAACCCCCGTCTTACTTGACCTTCCATAGCACTTGACCTTGTCTTCTACGTCATCCTATTAAACAGATCTCTCTTCTACCGTGACTGCCCCTCCTCCATTTCCTTTACCAGCTCAACCTTGTCTCCTGCAAAAATCCTCAAGTTTGAAGACCGAGGCATCGCAACCGTTTTTGCTGGACTTGCTTTCCTACCACGTCATCCAAGCCCATGCCTTCAATTACAATCCACGTGACGATGGATAGTACAATCCATTCTCAAATCTACCTCTTGTACCCAAATTGCTCCTGAGCTCCAAACAGTTGTCCTTTGGATCTCGACTCATCCGAAGGACCACAAATTCAACATCCCACGTGTTAGATCTCAGCTTCCTTATGGCAGGATTTGCACTGGGTTCAACTGTATTTTATCCGCAACAACACTTCTTAAGTATTCGTAAGGATAAAAAAAGGAAATAAAGTCCAAAGGCTAGGATTCTAGGACGTAGTGAGCAAACTACAGGAATTCTTATGAGATTGTGCGCTTGGACCACAATTATGAAAAATTACATTTTGGCCTCCCTCGGTCATTTCAGGTGCATTGTTTGATCATGGGAAGCACGCGGCCCTCTAGTTGAAGCAGGGATGAAAGAACAAGGACATGCATTCTAGCCCCCTACTTCCCACTGCTCAAGAATACATGAAGTCCTTCCGGTAAGGAAGACCAGAGCTTCAAAAACGTAATCAGTAGTTGTCTTGTTATAGTTCAGAATGGCTCCTGAGGATACGCAGCATTCTGTAAGCCTTTTTGGCTAAAGCAGTGTTTTGAGTTTTAAATATTTTTCTAGAGAACTAAATTAAAATAAGATTCTCATCTCTTTAAATAAAATTTGGAATATATTTCCCTAAATTTGTGAAAGTAATAAAAATACGGGTTTCATAGCGGAATTTAATTTTCCCATCTTCCAATATTCATGCAGATACGTAAGAGTATCTTTAAAGGAAACACTGCAGACTGAATATAAAACTGAAATCCATTCAGATGAACGTCTACTAACTTCGTAATCCATGAAGAAAGCTAGAGACCTCGCTTAACACACACATACGCTCTGCCCAGTGAATCCAAGCACCAGGCACAACCACAAGGAACACCTAAGATCCATGTCCTGCCACTCTCCCCGTCCCTGACTCCAGCATAGGAGAGAGGTGAAATGCATACAGTAAAGATAAAACAAAAGCAAAGGAAACTGAAAACACAGAACAAGAGAGAAAATGAGATGGTTACACTAGCAATGACCGTTTCAAGCTCTTATAAAAGCAAAGACTAGGCAAAAATTGTTGCGTTGATTTTCCTCAATACACAAAAACCTCAAAATGTGTGCATGCATCCACGCACGTGCACGTTTAGAGGCATATATAGGTGAACGAGAGCATGTGTGTTGGAGATATCAGCACCTGATAGAGCAATTTCAACTTCAAAGTCGAACAAAAAATCCTTGCCCAATACCACACTAAATGAAGCAAAATCAGTGAAAAGGAACTCCCTTTAAGTATATACTTACCTTCACACTCAGGAATTTGGTATCAAAACTTATGAATTAAATACTTCTAGAAATAATCGTACAACGATAGTAGGGTAACAGTCACTATAAAGATGACAAGGCAGGAATGATCACTCACACTTATTAGATGCATAAAAAAAATCCCAAAGTCAGAAAATCTGCACAGGACTTGTGATACGAAATACTAATTGAGGGACTCGGGTGGCTGCGTTAGCTGCATGTCAGACTCCCTTGTGGCCCAGGTCATGATCTCAGGTCATGGAATCAAGCCCCGTATGCGGCTCTGCAGCCACTGCGGGACCTGCTTGAGATTCTTTCCCTCTGCTCCCCCCGCCGACTCACACTTTAAAAATTCTTAAAAAATTAATCACATACTACAAAGAAATAGTTCAGTGAACCACAGTGTCAACGTAAAATTAGAAATTATTAAAGAGAAAACAAAACTTCAACACTAGAAATTTCTAAGTATTCTAGTTATGTTAATACTGGTTCAAAAGGAAAACAGCAAAAGTTTCATATTATTATAGAATTGATGCCAAACTGTATCTAGAGGTAAATTCATAGCTTCATATACTTTCATTTTATTATGAAGCAGAAAATAAAAGAATCCTAATTAAGCTGCCAGATGAAAGAACCACCTTTATCTCTCCCAACTCCACTCCCCCCACCTCAAATAAAAGTCTTAGGGAAACAGCAACTATAAAAAGATTTATGAAGTTACATCTAAAAAGCAAGAGTATCTGGGTGGTCTAATGAATTCTTTAAAGATTCTTTATTTATTCGTTTGAGAGAGAGCTTGAGCATGAGCGGGAGAGCAAGCGAGAGCACATGAGCGGGAGAAGCAGAGTCCCCCCCCCCCAGCAGGGAGCCCAACTGCAGGCCGACCCCAGGGCCCCGGGACCATGACCTGAACCGAAGGCAGATGCTGAACTGAAGGCAGATGCTGAACCGACTGAGCCACCGCGGCGCCTCTCGAATGCAGTTTTTTAAGGGACAGATAAAACCTGAAGACTGAAAACCCATAGAGAAAACAAAAGAGGTATGTCCAACTATGTTAATATAGCTGAAAACCCAGAAATGGCCAATTCTCTGAAGTCATGATTATCATACTTGAATGTGGAATAAGGAGAACATCAAATAGGATCAAAGAAGAAAAATCTAAAATAGATTCTGGGTATAGTTAATTTCATGAGTGAATTGTCTGCTGTCAAACAAGTATCTATTTTACACACAAAAAACAAAAAGCCCCTATCCTTGAGTAAAGTCTATACATTCCTCACTTAATACTATTCCTTAAAATCCAGCGTATTAATGACAGGCACCATAGACAATGACGGACCTTTCGGAACACAGGCAAAAAATAAAGCAATAAAAGTCTAGGGAACCGGAAATCAGAAGTGTTTTAAAAACCACGATGGGGGAGCCATCACCCTAGAAATGTAAATATGATTTAACAATATGAAACTTAGTCGCACCAGTGAGATTAGGTTGGGCAACGACCTCAATTGACGTGACAAGGAATTTGGTGACGTTCAAAGTCCGTTCCTGATGTCCTTATCCTAATGTAACAGAGTAACAAAGAATACCCTAAAACACTAATATATTCCCTAGCACGATACCAAAGGCATTCCTCGGTAAAGCCTGGATCAACGGAAGTACGGCCAAAAATACACGCTCCTGAGCACTCTTACCAGTGACCTCAAGCAGAAAGGGTGGAGCTCCGGTCAGGACAAGTCCCTCCTATCCGAGGATCCACCCGCCCACGCAGGCGACCTAGAAGGATTGGGGTAATCATGACCGAAATAATCAGTAAAGTCACATCATCAGTTAACACGAAGTTAGCTGAGCATTGACCAACAGAACAAGAGAAGTCAGAGTTTTTAAAAAATGTTAAAATGCTTAAAAATAACCTTGGTCATAAACCTCAGCCTACATGAATGAACCTATAAAACATCACAAAGACATAAGAGGCTTCACTGAGTGATGCTGATGTTGCGAGAAGACTGAATTTCGTAAAACAGTTGCCAACAGGCTTAATTGACCAAAAAAAAAAAAAAAAAAAGATAACGCGCAACCTGAAGCGTATGTATCGTAAGCACTGAACTGAGCACTTGATATATATCATTTAATTACAACAAAAATTCTCCGCGGGCATTATCCCCATTTTACAAATGAAAAAGCCAGGACCGAGAGACCCAGAGAAAGGAGATGTCTTACTCACCCGGACGCACGGATACTACTGAAGAATGGAGCCCAGGGCCCCCCCAACCCCCGAAGACCTGCACTTCCTCGCTGCTGCTGTACTGATGCAATTTTATTTAAAAGAAGGGGGGACAGGGGATCCCTGGGGGGCTCAGCGGTTTGGCGCCTGCCTTTGGCCCAGGGCGCGATCCTGGAGTCCCAGGATCAAGTCCCATGTCGGTCTCCAGGCACGGAGCCTGCTTCTCCCTCCTCCTGTGTCTTTGCCCCTCTCTCTCTCTCTATGTCTATCGTAAATAAATAAATAAATAAATAAATCTTTAAAAAAAAAAAAAGAAGGGGGAACAGGATGGAAAGAATGTGACAGATGGGAACTAACCCCATCAGGTTATTAAAATAAAGGATTATCCGGAATCAAATGTATGTAGTACTAGCAACAGGAAAAACTACCCCAAATGAATGAGAACATATAAAGTCCTTCTCCGATTGACTTATTTCACTCAGCATAATAAAAAAAAAAAAAAAAAAAAAAACAGGAAAAACTAGATCAATTAGAGGAGCCAACCTAGAGAAAGATGTAAAGGAAAACATGCACAATCCATAAGTCACTAAACACCAGCCTGTGAGGGTATTTCTCCTTGTTTTATCTTTTACTGTATTTCCAAAACATCGGATGGTGTTAAGTAGAGGTTCACTAAATATTTGACCAATGAGGTAATGAAGGAAACAGTATGAACTTGCCTCACAGCTCAGTAAGGGAAGCAGAGTATTATCAGGAATCAGGGCTGCAAGAATCACTTAGCTGTTCAGGGGAATAAGTCAACTCCGTCCTTCAAACAGTTCTCCATGGGAGAGAACAAATGTCAAAAAAATCAAAGTATATCTAAAGGCAGTAAGACTCGAGAAACCCTCCACAAAGGAACGCTTTTAAAAAAAAAAAGTAAGCCCCTGCCGTCTGCTGAAGCCCGCGGACAAGAACGCAAGGTGTGCCGCTGGGCTCCGGGCTTGGTGGTGGCTCTGACGCGGCCCTCGGCAGCCGTGGGCTCTGCCCCAGCAGGCCTTACCGTTTTTACGGCTTTCCCTACGGGCTGGGGGTCCGGGAGGTCTCAGAAAGCACACCTGGGTGGCTCCGTCGGGCCAACACCCGACTTGCTCTGGGCTCAGGTCATCATTCCGGGGCCGTGAGACGGAGCCCCACGCCAGGCTCCAAAGTCCGCGGGGTTCTGCTCTCCCCCTGCCCCTCCCACCTGATGTCACGGTATTCTTTGCTTATACTTCTCAAACTTAACTTACGAGAGACGGAAAATATGCAAAGTGGGGGGAATAATTATTCCACATGAGGTTTTAAGAAGTCCTCATTCGGTGTGATCACAGTGGCCCTGCACGTAAACACGCACAGAACAGGAGGAGGACTCACGCTCAAAGCCACTAGGTACCAAGCTTTAATTCCTGCTCATCTCTAGAGTCGGCTCCTTCAGCAGGTGACTTGACTAAATTAAACGAGAACCGAAGCCGTGCAACCACCACTACAGACCCCGCCGAACTACAGCACTGTAGGTCCTAAACGTCTAGAAAGCGGCTCCCAGCGGAGGCCTGCGGTCTCACCCCTGCCCACAGGGGCACGCACGGGCCCTGCGCGGCAGGCATCGGCGTGGCCGTCAGGCTCTTCCTACCCTCTGAGCACCCTGCACACCACCTCCAGGGTCTCCAGGTTCTCCAACGGCTCAGCAAATCGCCTTTCGATGAAATGGGTTTGCTCGTGTGTCACCGCCTTGTCGTTTGCACACTGGCCCGGCCGCAACCAGAGCCAGGGCTCGCTGCTGCGGCATCCTGACGGCGCAGACGCAACCACGGCGCGGGAGCATCAGCCTGGGGCACTGCACCACGCAAGTACCTCGCCGTCAGCCGTTGCCCCGTATTTGTGTCACTTATGAAACCCTGGCTGTGGCCACTCAGGTGCTGTGACCACCGGGTGCACAGCTTGGTCTCCAGGTCCACCCTCACCTCCCGATTTCCTGCCAAGCCGTCAGGAGTCACAGGTCCCACTGGCACACGCTGGCCACGGCCATTCCTGGAATTGAAGTTTTCCAGCCAAAAGCAAAAGAAAGGTATGTTTTAGTCAAATGAGGTGAATGCTACTAAGCTTTCTCAGGTACCTCATTGATAAAAAAAAAAAAAAAAAACCCGAACTAGTCTCGTGGGCTTTGCAGCCAAGAAAGAAAACAAAAACCCCCGCACTGTGGCTCGGCTCTAGTTGCCTGAAGCTCACCCGCACCTAACGGAGAGCTGGACGGACGCCGTAGGGCCCCTCTGTCATTTCTAAGACAAAGACCCTTTGAGATCATTTCTGGGGGGGTCTCTAAATGCTCCGTTTCGAGGAGTAAGCAGCAATATGCATCTCAGACGCTTACGCCATTAAATCCTTTTACTCACCGAGTACTTGAAGATACAGAATAAAAATACACAGTGGATTAGGGATTTTTGCAATTATGCTGTTATCTTTATAAAACCCAACTGTGTAATTCAAGACTTAAGGCTTTTGGCATTAATTGACTTGTACATCAGATTCACAAGAATATAAATTCCCACTTCTCTCTGTCCTAGGAGACAACCTACTGCCAAGAAATGCTCCAGCTCCCTTTAGAAAGCAGCATGTTTAAAAAAAAAAAAAGTGGAGCCCTCTGAATAAGGGAAATACGTACTTAGGCTGTTATGTGGCCGCCTCCTCAATAAAAATCCACAGAATTAAATCTGACCATACGCAGTGCCCTCGAGCTTCACAGAATGGAAGTCGCGGAGCAACCCAAACGCTTTGCAGAGGCCAGAAGCAGGGTGTTTTGTTTGGATTTCGGCTATAACCTAACGTCACGGCAGTAGCTTCCTTAGTACCATGAATTACCTGCTTGAAAGTTTAACCAGGAGCTGGAGAAACTTTTCATTTGAATAGGAGTCAGATCTGCAGCTGCGAAGAGGCACAGGTCTCCGCGACAGAATGCGACACGTGAGCACGGCATAAATCGGCTGCCAGTGACAAAAGCTAAATCGTCCAGAGGAAAACAGCCTTAGCTTCACCATGTTTTTATGCTTTAATACACTGAAAATAAGCCTAAATGGCCCACGCATGATCAACGTGGTGCCCGGACGGCCGTCAGACGCTCTATACAGCACCACGTGGAACAGGTCACAACTTGCACTTACTTTAAGGACGACTATTGAAAGCTGCTCGGCCTCGGGACTGGAGCCGCAACAGGTGACCGCGCTGCAAGCAAGGAGGAGGAGGAGGCTCCGTACCCACCCAGGAGCGGGGTGGCGGGCGCACAGGAACCCCACGGGGCACGCACGGCGGGGACCCGACTGTGCCAACCGGTTTGTGACGAGGAAATGGGTGCGTGAATCACCCACAGTGCCGGGGCCGGGAAGGACGGACAGCTGGAGAGGATCCTCCCCTGAGTACCCTGAGTGAAGGCTGCAGACCGCCTGAGCTTAGGTGATTCTAAAGCCCCGTAAATGAGGAGGGAGGGCGGCAAGAAGACTGCCCCTGCCCGAGGCCGCAGGGGCTTTCAGAGGCATCCTGAGGCCCCGAGTGTTGCACTTGGGAAAATAAACAGCTGCTGCGCGTCTGGGAGGCCTGGAGCAAATCACAAGCTCCGCGGGGCTCCACACGGGGCCAACTGAGGACACTAGTGGATTCCTACGGCACCTTTAGGACCCTTAGGCTCCGCATGCTCTTGGAGTCCCTAGACACGTTTAATTTGAAACACTTTCCCAAGTGGGGCGGCCTGGGTCACTGGGTCACGGCCTCCATCTCTGCAGGACCTCAGGCCCCCTGGGATCTTCTTTGAAAGCTGCAGGGGGAAGACCTCGCACCTGAAGCCCCTGCCTCTGCGGGGCACAAACAAGCAGAAACAAAGGCCCGGTCCTTAGAGGCTTCCCACCGCCCTTTTGTTTTCCATCCAGGCGCCTGGGCTCAGCCTGCAGGGCCTGGATGGGGATGGGGATGGGGATGGGGATGGGCAGGATCCGCCTCCCACAGCAACTTCTGGGGCTCCAGGTGGAGTCCCGGCCTGGCGCCCTGCACCCAAAAGGAACTTTTTTTTTTTTTTTAAATTCACGGAGGAAAATTTCGACCCCTGCGCCCCAGTGAGGACCTGCCTGGCTACGGGGCCCCCAGATCCCAGCAGTTTCGCCCAAGTCCGAGGTCGGTGGACCCTGGGCTAGGCCGGCTGCGGGGCGCTGCTGGAGGCCACCGGGGGCCGCGGCCTAGCCCGGCGGTGGGAGCCCCAGGGCGGAGGCCATGGGGGGGAGAAGGGGGGAGGGGAGGGGACCCAGGGGGGGAGGGAAGAGGGGAGCCTACGGGGGGAGGGAGGAGGGGGAGGGGATGGGGACCCAAGGGGGGAGCCCGCGGGGAGAGGGCGAGGAGGGAGAAGAGGGGAGGGGGATCCAAGGGGGGGGCCCGCGGGGAGAGGGGAGTCCGTGGGGGGGAGGGGGGAGGGGGGAGGGGGAGGAGACCCAAGGGGGGGGCCCGCGGGGAGAGGGGAGTCCGCGGGGGGGAGCCCGCGGGGGGATGCGCGGGGGGAGGGGGAGGGGGGCCCACGGGGGAGCCCACCCAGGGGACGGGAGCCCCCCGCGTGCACCGCGCTCCCCGCCGACTCCGGGACCTCGAGCGCCCGCGCTGGGCAGGTGGGCAGGCGCCCCGGCCGGTGCCTTCCGGGGGTGGGGGTGTCCGGGGGGTGTCCCGGGGGGTCTCCCGAGGGGTGCGGGGGTCTCCCTGGGGTGGGGGTGTCCCGGGGGGAGTCCCGGGGGTCTCCGGGGTGGGGGATGTCCCCCTGGGGGTGGGGGTGTCCCCTGGGGGGGGGAGTCCCGGGGGTCTCCGGGGTGGGGATGTGCCCCCTGGGGGTGGGGGTCCCCCTGGGGGTGGGGGTCCCCGCGCGCGCACGCACCTTCTGCTGCCTGCGGGCCATGTCCGTGGGCTGCTTGGCGTTGAACGGGTGCGCGATGCAGCGCACGACCAGGACGTAGAGCTGCAGGCGGACCCCGCGCTCCCGCTCCCGCTCGCGCTCCCGCTCCCGCTCCTCGTCCCGCCGCGCGTCGGGCTGCGGGCGGCCGTCGCCGGGCCTGGGGGGGCTCCCGCTCGCGCCCCCGGCCCCGGCCCCGGCCCCGCTCCCGCCGCCCCCGGCCCCGCCCGCGCCCCCGTCCCGCGCCCGCCGCCCCTCGGCCCCCGCCGCCCGCGGCCCCTCGCGCCGCTCGGCCTCCGGGGCCCCGTCCGAGTCCTCGTCGCTGGAGGACGGGTCCAGCATGGTGCCCGCCGCCGCCGCTCCCGCTCCCGCTCCCGCTCCCGCCCGCTGCCGCCGAGGAGCCGCCGAGGAGCCGCCGCTTCCCGGACACGTCGAGGCGGAGCCGCGGGGGGGGGGCGGGGGGCGGAGCCGGCGGCGGGGGCGGGGCGGGGCGGGCGGGGCGGGGCGGGGCGGGGGCGCTCTGGGACTCGGACCCGCCCCGGACCCCGGCCCCGCCCCGCCGCCCCCGCCCGCCCCGACCTGTGGCGCCACAACAAGCAACACGTGGGGCCCGCGGGGGGCGGACCCCGGAGCCCAGTGCGCGTGCGCGAGCCCGCCCGGCCGCAGCCCCCGCCCCGCCCCGCCCCGAGCGGTTTGCAAAGGGGGGCGGGGGCCTGGGGGTGCGGGGGGCCGGGTGCGGGGGGCACTAGGGGGTGCGGGGGGCACTAGGGGGTGCGGGGCCTGGGGGTGCGGGGGCCTGGGGGTGCGGGGGGGGGCCGGGTGCGGAGGGCACTAGGGGGTGCGGGGGCCTGGGGTGCGGGGGGCTGCGGGGGCGGGGGCCTGGGGGTGCGGGGGGGCCGGGTGCGGAGGGCACTAGGGGGTGCGGGGGCCTGGGGGTGCGGGGCCTGGGGGTGCGGGGGGACTGCGGGGTGCGGAGGGCACTAGCGGGTGCGGGGCCTGGGGGTGCGGGGTGCCGGGGTGCAGGCCCGAGGGTCCGCGGGGGCGGGGGCGGCGTGGGGGCGGGGCCACTGGGGGCGGAGCCCGGGAGCGGCGGCCGGACCGCCCTGAGCCCCGCCCCTCCCCCTCCCCCGCCCCTCCCCCTCCCCCGCCCCTCCCCCCGCCCCCAGGTCCCCCGCAGGTGGACGCGGCGCCGCGGAGGGGCGGCCAGGCCGTCGTTCAGGCCCCCGCGGCTTGACCCCGGGAGGGGGTGACCCGGGGCGACCGGGGCCGGGGGGGCGCAGACCGCGCTCGGCCGCCCGGTCGCTAAGTCGGTCTCGGGAAGGACGAGAGCCCGGAGCGGGCGGCCCCGAGCGCAGGCGCCCCCCCCCCCCCCCCCGGGACACCGACCCGCGCGCGGAGCCAGGGCGTGCGGTGTAGACGCGCCTGCCGCCGCCTCCGACACGGGTCCGCCCGCCGCCACCTGCCGCGGTCCGTGCGCTGCGCCCCCAGCGGGGACCCCCCGCCCCCTCCCCCGCCGAGGGGCGCGCGCTGGGCCGACCGGGAGGGGCCGCGGGACCAGGTGCCGGGACGACTCTCCCTCCGCCCGCGGCCGCCGTCGCGGTGGGGCGGGAGCGAGCAGTGTCCTGGGCGCCCGGGGCTCCAGCTGCAGGGCCCGGAGCCTGGGGGCGGGAGTGGGGGCAGGGAGTCTGGGGGGGACCAGGGAGTCTGGGGGGGGACCAGGGAGTCTGGGGGGGGACCAGGGAGTCTGGGGGGGGGACCAGGGAGTCTGGGGGGGGACCAGGGAGTCTGGGGGGGGCGGAACCAGGGAGTCTGGGGGGGGCGGAACCAGGGAGTCTGGGGGGGGACCAGGAAGTCTGGGGGGGGACCAGGGAGTCTGGGGGGGACCAAGGAGTCTGGGGGGGGGACCAGGGAGTCTCGGGGGGGGACCAGGGAGTCTGGGGGGGGACCAGGGAGTCTGGGGGGGACCAGGGAGTCTGGGGGGGGACCAGGGAGTCTGGGGGGGACCAGGGAGTCTGGGGGGGGACCAGGGAGTCTGGGGGGGACCAGGGAGTCTCGGGGGGGGGGACCAGGGAGTCTCCGGGGGGGGACCAGGGAGTCTGGGGGGGGGACCAGGGAGTCTCCGGGGGCGGAGGACCAGGGAGTCTGGGGGGGGGGGGGACCAGGGAGTCTGGGGGGGGGACCAGGGAGTCTGGGGGGGGGACCAGGGAGTCTCGGGGGGGGGACCAGGGAATCTGGGGGGGGACCAGGGAGTCTGGGGGGGACCAGGGAGTCTGGGGGCCTGGGAGTCTCGGGGGGGACCAGGGAGTCTCGGGGGGACCAGGGAGTCTCGAGGGGGGGGGGGACCAGGGAGTCTGGGGGGGGACCAGGGAGTCTGGGGGGGGGACCAGGGAATCTGGGGGGGACCAGGGAGTCTCCAGGGGCGGAGGACCAGGGAGTCTCCGGGGGCGGGGGACGAGGGAGTCTGGGGGGGGGGGACCAGGGAGTCTCCGGGGGCGGGGGACCAGGGAGTCTGGGGGGGGGGACCAGGGAGTCTCAGGGTGGGGGGACCAGGGAGTCTGGGGGGGGGCGGACCAGGGAGTCTCCCGGGGGACCAGGGAGTCTCGGGGGAACCAGGGAGTCTCGGGGGCCTGGGAGCCAACGGGGCCCTTGTGCACCTGGCCAGGTGAAACTAGAGGACGAGCCCCCGAGCCTAGGCCTCCCATCTGCTGCTTTGCCAGGTCTTGTCAGCTGCTCATCTAAGGTCACCAAGTGACCTCGGGTCAGCAGGTGAGGACGATGGTGAGGACGACTGTCCCCTTCTACGGCTTCCTTGCCAGGACTGCACTAAGCCTCTTACATACATTCTGTCATTTGGTTTTAGTTCCTTCGTACAGACAAGGAACCTGGGACTTAGAGAACCCTCTTTCCTACCACGGGCTGTTAGAACAAATGTGAGTCCTTTCTAGTTCCAAAGAGCGACTTTGTGTTGTTCTCTGATTATAGGTCGTACCTTGGTACCTTAAGTGTATGATCCCTTCAACTGATAACTAGGGACGCCCTGCGGCTCAATGGTGGAGCGTCCGCCTCCGGCCCAGGGCATGACCCCGGGGTCCTGGGGTCGAGTCCCACGTCGGGCCTGTTTCTCCCTCTGCCTGGGTCTCTGCCTCTCTCTGTGTCTCTTATGAATAAATAAATAAAAATCCTAAAAAAAAATAATAAATGTGACATTGCTTAAGAAACTAACATGTTGGGATTCCTGGGTGGCGCAGCGGTTTGGCGCCTGCCTTTGGCCCAGGGCGCGATCCTGGAGACTCGGGATCGAATCCCACGTCAGGCTCCCGGAGCATGGAGCCTGCTTCTCCCTCTGCCTGTGTCTCTGCCTCTCTCTCTCGCTGTGTGCCTATCATAAATAAAAAAAAAAATAATAATAAAAAAAAAAAATTAAGATCTTAAAAAAAAAAAAAAGAAACTAACATGTTAAAAATCTGCTGGGTGTATTTAGAAAGACAAGATACAGTCTTGAACCTTGAAAAGTGTGTAGGTTAAAGAATGACAAATGAAAAAGTAACGTACTTTAAAAAGCAGAAGATAAACATAGATACTGCGATCCGATGATTGTCCTAACAACCCGGAGGTAATGGTGACATGGACAAGAACTACCGCATGCAGGACGGAGGAAGAGAGAGATACCGGATCCACGTCCAGGAGCACGACTCCGAGAGGTGGGGACAGGAGGAAGCGTGTTGGTGAAGGCGTGCGGCTCTGCACCCCCTGCAGGGAGTTGCCAGTGCACCTGGCCCAGGTGAGCGTGGACGTGTGAAGAGGGAGGGTGAGAGCGGACGAGAGGCCGAGACAGTCAACGCTGAGCAGGACGGCGGGCGGGCCCCCTGGTCGTGCCCGGCCTCGGAAGTCGGACGGTAGAAGGTGATCTGTGACTGGAGGGTCACTCTGGAGCAAGGGACGGACAGTGACGGCAGAAACCAAATACCAGTGAAATCACTAAGAATCTGGGAGGGAAGCAGTGCCGGCCGGAGTCCACACCGGAGACAAGGGAGGAGGGAGGCCTCAGAGGCCGGCCGAGGACCGAACAGAAGAGGGCTGCGGAGCTAATGAAGGGGGCTAAGGAAAGAATGGGACTCTCGGGACGGGGTGATTTGACTGATAATAGATGAAATACAGACTTCTAGAAGTCCTAAATTAGGTTTTGGAGAAACACGAAGTTTTGAGGAGCCTGTCACAGAGCTCCCGGGCTCGGCTGGAGAGGCCAAGCCCTTGCTGACACCTGTTACGGGCTGAGGGGTCATCCGCACGTTGGTGCCGGAGGAAGCTGCAGCTCTGGATGGTAAGGGCCAGAGTCACGTGCTCAGAGTGAGACGCAGGCCAACGGTGGGCCCTGGGGAACTCTCCTCCAGTTAAGGGATGGTCCAAAGAAAAGAGTACCTGAAAAGACAGCCTGATCATTAAAAATTAATTGTTCTTGATTCACATGTTTAATGTTGTGCTTACAGGAATACTCTGGCCAAATCTCTACCTTGGATATTACCTTTTCAGGTCATCATAACATCAACTGATGCTCCTGGATAATTGAATGAACGATGCCCAACGTAAGACTGTGATTGGTTTGTGTGATTTCATAAATGCACAAAAGACACATGAACTTACTCAATGATCCATTTTTACTTTTGTCAAGGTGAATATAAAAACAAATTGGACTTATATTGCTTTTTAATGAAACATCTCTAATGCTAGTGGAAGATGGATGCACAGTTATCAAATGCGCTTTGGCGATGACATTTAAGGAAACAGGTGTGTGACCTGAATAGCTATAGGTGGTCTGTTTTCTGTTTTCTGGTTGAGAATTGATTTGTGCATTTGACCTGAAAGGAAGATATTAACTCTTTCAAGTCACAGATGAAATTGTTCTTTCATTGAGTAGACATACTTTGGGGGGCACCCTCTCTGGGCTAGGCACTATTCTGAGTAGATAAGAGCAATAAAAGTCCCCGAGGTGATGCATATGAAACAGACATGAGCAAAATAAGAAATTATGGTGATAGGTGCTCTTGTGGTAATAGAGAAAAAAAAAATCACAAAATGCCCCTTAAGTGTTTTGGAATTGGGCAGTCTATTATTACTTGTAGTCTAGTTATCACTAGAATTACATTACAACAGAGAGAGGAATCTTTTTCAGGTCAAATAGAAAGACCAGTTTTGCAAATATGTCCGGGAAACCTGTCAACTCACAAACCCAGCTAAGAAAAAGATTATGCATTTACAGGAGCCGGAGAAGAACAACAAATTTTAAGGTATTTATATCTGATGAGGCATTTAATCCTCCTGGCGACCTCGTTTAAATCCCTTTCTTCTCTTTGCTCACCTTTCCCTTTCTCTCCTCCCCAGTCAGAATTGGCATCCTAGCAGAGAATTGTTTTAGGACTCCACTTTTTACAGAAAATGGGTAAAAATATATGCAAATGATTAGCACAAATGGACCAGTGAACGAGTAGCCCGTATTGATACACAGACGCACGCACATATGCATGCGATAGAGTCAAAGGATTGCTTGTGAAGATTAATAAGATAATGCATGCAAGGTCCTAAAAAAAAAAAAGGAGAAACAACCTCTGGTACAGAGTAAATACTCAGCAAATGCCAAGTATTTTACTGTTATTATAACTGCCTCATTGTTTAGCTCACTGCTATCCAGACAGCTATAGAAACAAACTTTAGATAATACAGTAAATGATTCTACGCATTTTTATTGAGCTTTGCATAACTTAGAATTTGTACTTCTAGATTATTTGTCTTGAAACAATCAGACTAAAGAAACTTCCAAATATGTGTTAAGGTATTGTTATTAAAATCTCAAAAGAAAAAAAAATAAAATAAAATAAAAAATAAATAAATAAATAAAAATAAAAAATAAAATCTCAAAAGACTTCATGATTTTTATAAGAAGGTCTAATCGCACGAGAAGAAGCTACTTTCCTTCTGTTCCTCTTCAATCTGTGGGCACTCTTTAATGATTTGATTACAATTTTGTTCTTTAACTTTCCATCTTGTGAGAAATTTGGAGGAAGTAACAGAAATGAACTGGTTGTGAAATACAGGGAGAGGAAAAAGGGAGAAGCATATTGTGACCTATGTGCTCAAAATGTCATGAGAAAAGTCTTACATTAATTCAGGACCTAAAATGTATGCGGTGATGATGTTCTCCTAGAGAAGTGGGCATTTAGCCTGGAGGGGAGGTTTGAGCTTTAAACGGCAATAGAGACACAAACTATGAGTTTTTGTGGAAATGGATAAAATGTAGAAATTGTGCTCACAATTGGATAAAGCAATGACTAGAGCCTTTTTCCCTCTAACTCTCATAGTTTTTTTTTTTACTTATATTGACTTTGTTGCTAAACACATTTCCTGCCAATCAATAATACTTATTGAGTGTCTATTCTATATTAAGCACTGCACTAGGACGCAGTAGAGACCGCATTGCACTGATTGACTAGTAATACAACCAATGTCTCACTAGGAGATGAGAATTCTACTACTGCAAAATAAAACTGAAACCATTTCAATAGTAATGTCAAAAAAAATTAAACCAAATTGAGGTGGAGTGTTTATCAGAGACAATTATAAGTGATTGTCACATTACATGGGAAAAATAAAGATATATTTTTGTTAACTACTGTTACTCTGGTCTGTAGCAGAGATTAACAAACTTATTCTCAGGACCCATTTACACTCCTAAAAGTCGCTGAGGACCCCAAGATCTTTTGGTTATGTGGATTATGGTTATATTTATTAGTAGTTTTAATATTAGGAAAATAAAACCAAGAAAATCTAGAAAT
This sequence comes from Vulpes lagopus, assembly GCF_018345385.1. Lineage (NCBI taxonomy): Eukaryota > Metazoa > Chordata > Mammalia > Carnivora > Canidae > Vulpes > Vulpes lagopus. Next base: position 60,444,749 of record NC_054836.1, read on the forward strand.
AGTTCGTAATTAATTCATTTAAACATAAAATAACAAAACTATTATATGACATTAGTTACATATTAGTATGAAAAAAAACCTATATTTCCAAAGTAAAAAGCTGGGTGGAAAGAGTGACATTTTATTTTATTTTTTATTTTATTATTTTTAATTAATTTAATTTCATTATTTTTATTTAGTTTTATTTATTATTTCATTTTTTTATTTTTATTTTTTTTGAGTTACATCATTTTACGACTACACAAATCTTTTCAATGTCTGACTTAATAAAAACATGTAGATTTTCATGTCTGCTTCTACATTCAATCTGTTGAAATATATTACTTTGTTTGAGATAGATGAAGACAACCCAATCTCACATAGATACGCAATTAATGAAGGAGTATTTTAATAGCCTTTTTATGTAATTGTGGCTCTTCTATTTTGATATTACCCCCAAACTCAACAAGAGGTGGTTTCTTTAAGATTAGCAGCAATGTGGAATCTAGAACTACGTCAATAAACCTTTCTTATGTTGGTTCATCGGGAAATGTAGATTGTCCAAAAGTTCACATATTTTCTTTAATTATGTAATACCCCCAAAATTACATTCACCGATGGCCAGCAATCTCTTCAGAAAAGTCATGAAGTACCAGAAAGCTATCAAGCTCATAACTGCAGACAGAAGTTTTCCAAATCCTAATTTTTGCACGAAAGCTTGAATTTTATCACTGGCCACAATAGCGTCAGTTGTGACAAGCTCACTTCGCTCACGTTTGGGCAGACGTCTGCCAAGTCATCCAGCTGTGAATAACAGGAATTTGTTTGTCGGTCGAGTCGTTCTCTCCAGTGAAGAGTGTGCTCTGCGAGAAAGCCGCCGGCCCAGCTCCCCTCCAGCAGCCCTGCCCCTGCAGGGGCCACGCGAGCCTCCGACGTCGGCCTCTCCTTCACCTACACGATACTTTGGCTGAGGGTTGAGATTTAACACAATTAATACTTTTTACTGCTTAGGAATATTTTTAAGGGATATTGACTTTTTGTTCTCTTTCTGTGACTCTGTGTGGTTGGACCCCACGGTTACCGGTGGATTTGGGGACAGTGGCCTTGGTTCACGCTGAGGCTCCCGCGCAGAACCCTTTATGAAGAAAACAAACACCGTCTTAGTATTTTTTTTAATAATAAATTTATTTTTTATTGGTGTTCAATTTGCCAACATACAGAATAACACCCAGTGCTCATCCCGTCAAGTGCCCCCCTCAGTGCCCGTCACCCATTCACCCCCACCCCCCGCCCTCCTCCCCTTCCACCACCCCTAGTTCGTTTCCCAGAGTTAGGAGTCCTCATGTTCTGTGTCCCTTTCTGATATTTCTCACTCATTTTTTCTCCTTTCCCCTTTATTCCCTTTCACTATTTTCTATATTCCCCAAATGAATGAGACCATATAATGTTTGTCCTAGTATTTACACGAAAATACCTTCACTCTCTCCCATAGGGCCTTAGGGATGTCCAGGGGCTTAAGGACCATATTTTGAGAATTTAGTCTTCAAGTTTCTAACTTTACTCTTTGTTGGACTAACACACTGTTGTTACTCAGCAGCTATTCACTTGCAGATCTTTTCTCTGCCTGATTTCAGAATAAAGTAAGTTTTACACTATGTTGAACAAACATGTCCCATGGATGTTATTACAGGTAAAGGTATGGCTTGTGAAATTTTTGAATGATCAGATATCTAAATTTTTCATTAATATTATGCAGTCTCTCTCAAAAATTAAAGCAGCATATTAAATTATCAAGATATTTCTAGGATATTAATGAACAAAGTAATTTTTATAGAGAGACAATTCTGCATTTGATGACGTTAAAAATTTAATGTAACATCTAATATACTGTCTTGGATCTGAATTTAAACATTATTCTATTATTATAAGTCTATTGAATTTCCCTAGGTTTCTTATTAAGCCATAAAATATCTGTTGACATCTAAGAAATGAACATAAAAATATGTGTATGGTATGCTCAGAATTTTTCAGCTTTATGTCATATTTTTTCTATTAATTATTTGTTTTCTAATTAAGGAATAACTTGATTTTTATTAAATTTAATATTTAATATTTAATTAAATTTAATATTTTATTAAATTTAATAACTTTATTATATTAATCGGTGACAAGTTTCCATTTCAAACAAAATTTAGAAATTTAGATTCAAGAGTCTTCATTATGTAGAAAATGATTGTCCTAGTAAGACACTGTTGGAAACTATACTGTTCTGGCAACATATGCAAATATCCCTAAGATGGTGCTTCTGGATAAAGCCAAAAATTCTATGTTGTTTGCAGTCAATGCCATATTTTTAGATTTTGCTCTGAAGTAAGTAACATGAAAATTAAATCTATATAAAAGTAAACCAGTGAGACCCCCTTTGTACACACTGATTTTTTTATATGATTTAGTGGTTGGGGAAAATGAGTTAAAATCAAATGGGAGTGTGTGTATATTTGTACGCGTGTGTGTATAAAAATCATGGATCCTCTACCACAAGAAGACTTCATAGTTTTGCAAATAAGTTCCTGGCTTTTGTTTGTCAAATTTGGACCTAAAGAAAGACATGTGAAAATGAGGAGAACACTGTGATTTTTTTTTTTTAAAGGTCTTATTGATTTGATTTAAGAGGGAGGGAGAGCAAGGCCACAGGCCTGGGCAGAGGCAGAGGCAGAGGCGGGTCCCCACCGAGCGGGTCGCCGGCCGGGGCTCCATCCCAGGACCCTGGACACTAGACACCCCTGGCCGCGCCGCCCAGACCCGGGAGCATGGGCCCACTAAGCACGGATGGTGTCCGCGTACTGAGAGGTTCCAAGGCCTTTCCCCTGGAGTCCAGGACCCCAGAGAGCCAAGAATCCCCGAGCCTGGGTTTCGGGGTGCAGTGGCCTGAGAACTGTGACCCGGGGGATCACATAGGGCCGCAGGCCCAACTTGATAATCAAGGGGGACCAGAGGTCAAGGATGAACCGCACGCACCTTGCTGCCCCTTAACAACTAAGCGGGGAGTCCATTCCTCAATTTTTCCCTAATCTCCTTGAAGTGGTGCTGCGTCCACGTCACCCTAAGAACTGTCGGTTGGAAGATATTGGCACCTAAAATCTAAACATAATGTGCGTAAACCACTTACGAAAATGTTTACGGGCCGGACGACGGTAAGGAGACTTGCTGCCAGCTGTGCGGTGTCGGCGGAGGGCACTGGGCTCCTCGCCCCACCGTGGGCACGTCGCGGGTGGGGCTGGCGGCCGGGCACACCTGGGCTGCCCGGGCCTCGGTGCCTGCGAAGCATCTGGGCCGGGGGGACCCCTAGCAATGCTGCAGTGATGAGGGGCTCAGAGGTCCCGGGCGCCGTGTCTTAGTTCACAAAGTCAGGGGCTTACATTGTGATGACAATCTTTTATTTTTCTTTTTATTAGAATTCCTAATTTTGACAGGAAAAAAGGACTACAAATCTCAGTTTGTGCCTTCGGTGGCCGTGCCCCCGGGATCATACTCATTCATGCCTGCACATGAGTACTCGGATTGTTCAGTACTGCATGTTTTTTGTTAAAGATTGTATTTATTCATTCATGAGAGACACACACAGAGAGAGAGAGAGGCAGAGACCCAGGCAGAGGGAGAAGCAGGCTCCATGCAGGGAGCCCGATGTGGGACTCGATCCCGGGACCCGGGGTCACACCTTGGGCTGGAGGCAGATGCTCGACCACCCGGGCATCGGGCATCCCTCATTTTTCTCTGTTAACTTAAAATAGTCTCCTCCTACAAATTTTCTTGATAAAGATGTCCCTTTACAAACCCAAAATGATTTTTGCATTTCCAATTTTCACAAACATACAAATATCCATAAGATGGTGCTGTATCTTATTTAATCTGGTCGCGCTGAGCGCTAAACGTGTCCTTCACAAGCACGGTTACTAGGTTAGAGTCTCACCTGTAACAAGTCTCAGGATGTGGAGATGTCAGCATAAGCGTAACCAGAATCTTTACCCACTTATTTTTCGCGTATCACACAATTGCTAAAGTGTCTTTACCTCCAGATTTAGTCACCAGCTCTAGGTGAAAAAAATGATTGAAATTCTCATTTCAACCTTCACGTTCTAGAGAGTAGCCACGTTGCACACCCGTATAAGGCGAATAAAGCCGCTGAATGACATCCAGTATCCATTTCTACCAAGGTTAACGATAGAGTTTAAAAATCCTTTGAAAAAAAAATTAAAAATAAAAATAAAACTCCTTTGAAGCGGGCAGCCCGGGTGGTGCAGCGGTTTAGGACCTTCAGCCCCGGGCATGATCCTGGAGTCCCGGGTTCAAGTCCCACGTCAGGCTCCCTGCATGGAGCCTGCTTCTCCCTCTGCCTGGGTCTCTGCCTCTCTCTCTCTCTATGTCTATCATAAATAAATAAATAAATAAATAAAATCTTTAAAAAAAATCCTTTGAAGCATCCCATCTGATGGCAATTAGACATGACGCCACATGCAAGCGCCTCTTCGCAGGTGCTGGAGCACCCAGGAGGAACCAACTCCACAACCTCCTTCCTCTAGTCGGGTGCCCAACGCAGCAAGGGAGAGCCGACTGAGGACGCGCTAACAATCCTCCGGCCCTTCCAGTCTGGAAGTCCTATTGTCCTATTGTCCTATTGTCTATCAACAGTTATTGTTATTCGTCTCTTCCTGGCTTCATTTAGCAGTTACACTTTATCATAGCTTTGTAGATTTGGGGAAAACTCTCTCTGCATAAGGTTTGGTTTTATGCAGAGGCACCACTGGGGGTCCTGGCACATATGCCCTGCAGACAACGAGGACAACTGTTGTAGTTTAGTCGGGGCTATGACGTTGCCGACCGCGGGTTCACCAAAGGTTGATCATTGTAAATTTGGGAGGGAATTTTCAGGTGTAAAATTGCATACTAGAGGCAGTACACGTAATTCCACTAAAAGAATTGGAAGTACTGGCAAAAAAAACCGAATCAAACATTTCATACGCGGTCTCCAAGATTCAGAGAGGGTGACCCGAGATCGCCGTAGTGTCTAAGTGCTCACAAAAGCTAACAAAACCCAGACGGCTTTAGTGCATCTCTGAGGAGCCTGTCCCTGATCCTACTTGATTCCCTCTTACGCTTGGTCCACCCGAACACAAGTCGATCTTACATTTGTTTTTTCTTTCCTGTATATGAAGTTTACAAATCACACAGTAGAGTTTTCAGGGTCAGTTTCAAAAAAAAACAAAAAACAAAAAAACCAACAACAGCAACAACAAAAAAAAAACTTTCCAATTTTCTATTGTCCAACCAAAAGTCTCCATTGGTTCCAGCTAATTTTTCCACTTGAATATTTCAAAGAGGTAATAATAACCACAGTCATGTGAGAGTCTTTGAAATTCTAAGAGACTGTATGTTGGGGGATGCTTCGCCTGCAAGCACTGCCGCAAACACAAATAGACTTTCCCCCGGCGAACGTTTACTGACACATGTTTCCGCCAGCCACAAATTTTCAAGAGCTGGAATCGGAAAGAAAAAATTAAAGACCTAGTAGGAGGATACTAAATGACCAGCGTTTTTAGTGAGTCGTCCATTTTCCGAATCTCTCCCAACCCCTGCTTCTCCACGATGACGGATCACGTAGGGCAATAGGAGGCAGTTCGCAGCGTCCTGAATATACAGCAACCCCCCCCCCATCAAGTGCTGATTTGAACTCCAGAGTTCGTGTACTTAGATCTTCACATGCTCATACCTTGATGACAGTAGCCACTGAATTCAAATGGTGGGTCAGAGATTGGAAATACAGGCTGACGGGAAGTATGAACCTTGCCCTCCTATAGACGATAGCCTATGAACCATACACACGCAATTCCGGCCCCAACGCTCGTCCATACTGTTAATTCTTCAGCTGTGGGATCCCCTGGCGCTCTTCCAAAGCCACCTTAGCCCAACAGGCTTCCTTCTCATAACAAAGTCTCATTACTCTGAACCGTCACGTCTAATCGTGCTGAGAGTTCGATACTCAAGGAGCTAGTAAGGGCAACGGTGATGGGAACGGCCGCCGCCAACCCAGGCATCACGCCCCCCGGGGTGCAGACGTGCAGCAGGGCCCTGCCGCATGAGGAGCCTTAGCGAACGTCTCTCACCCGATCGTCACAAAGCCCCGGGGGTGGGTTCTGTTACCGGGCCCACGTTCCGGCCGAGGAGACCGAGACTCGACGATACTAAGTGACGTCTGCAAGGTGGCTCACCTACGAAGTAAGAGCTGGACTTGGCCGCAGGTGGGCTGACCCTGGAAGCTGGCCTCCTGACCTCGAGGAGCTGCAAAGGCCGCCTGCAGACACGACGGAGGTGAAGGGGCCCGTCTCCAGCCTCTGGGCACAGGCGGCCCGAACTGAGGCGCGTTCCCCGGGAGACCTTCCATGGCCTCGGAGCACAGGGACCTGGTACAGGTTGCACCGTGTCAGGGCTCTGGGTGGGCAGCGGGGCTCAAAGTCCAGCGACGCTGGGGGCTGCAGACGTCGTAGGCCAGCAAGGAGACAGTACCTCAGACGGTCAGCGGACGAGAATGAAGCAGGGGACGTCCCACGGCCGTGTGGATGGCGTGTCCCACACATTCTAGGGAATGGAGGAGGCTGGGTGAGCGGCTCGAGGAGGTTCCAGGCAGCCTCCCCCAAGGGGGTCATAGCTGAACCGCCCACTCCCCAGGGAATCGTTTCCTGGTCAAGTGACTTCTAACATGTGGCCCAACACCTGTGAGGCAAGAGACATAGTAGACGTGAAAGGTCACTTGTAGCTTGGCTTGGGTACAAGCCCATGGTCCAGGACACAACTGAATACATACTAGGTAGCCTGAGGTTTGAATATCCCTTAAGAGGGAAGGTAATATATTATATATGAATACATTAATGTATAATTATACAATATAATTATATCTTAATATATTATTTTCAAGTTCATGCTATGTGTTATATAATTCTTTTTAACAGCATCATAGGCAACTACTTCTTCCTCTGTAATATTCTTAAGTAATTTAAGGCGCCGTTATTTTTCCGGTTGTACTTGTGACTTCATTGTGTTTCTTATATTACTTTTTGAATGTACTGTTCATTAAAAAATCTTTGCTGTATTTTGTCTAAAAATATTGCATTTCATATCACGATGTTCAAAGTTTTTAGCCGTACTTGACTGAAATAAACTAGAACTGCAACAGGGAGGAGCCAATAGTGAAACTCAGTAAATTTCTATTTCTATTCATACTATAAAAGCTAATCATTTTTATTATGTTACTTCATGATGTGGTATCCTCAGTAAAGTCGCTAAATATCGTGGGGAAATATTACATTTGAATTTCCATATGTTTTCACGGAAGATGCAGGTTTAGTAGAAGCTGTGACCTAATCAGGCAGAGATTTGGGCTTCTTGTATTACTGTTTTCAGTGTGGATCTGGAATCTGAGCCTAGATGCTGCAGCCTGAGTGCGGCTGTCGTTGGTATTAGGAGACACCCTTCCCTTCCCCAGGACGCGGGCATCCATCCCGACAGACAGCCAAGGTCATAAACACACGGGTGCAGGGCAACCGTGCCCCTCGAGCTCTGCAGGGCGGACTGCACGCCCGGCCCCAAGACGGTGGCATCGCGCCCACGTGTCCCAGTGGACTGCCTCTGACACTGCTCCGCCAGCACAGAAAAATACTACAGGAATCACCCTGATTCTTTGCCTCTTTGCAACTGACAAGCAGGTATTGCTAAGATAAAATAAGAAAATAATTTGATCTTTTGGTTTTCTTGGCATCTCAGGTTTTACTGAGTGCCAAAAAGTCTTAACTATTTATCAAATTCTTGCCATTTATCAGAATAGTTTTATCAGCTTTATCCTAATCTTGCCATTTATTAATTTAAGCCCAAATTTCTCCTTCTGTCTTGATGGTTTTGGATGTAGCATTTCAATCACTCTCTAGAACAATATTCAATTAAGTAACATTTTAACTGCTAAATATAACTGCTAAATTGCAAATTTTTACTATACTTTTTAAAGAAATCACATTCCTAGTGATATAATGGTAACATCATATTTTGATGTTGGAAGAGTCACATTCTCCATTTGTAATTTTCTTGATTAGCATTGAAGAGGGTAAGACAAGGTAGATGTTTAAGGCCTTTATTAAAAGTTCTTGGGGTGCCTGGTTGGCTCAGTCGATAAAGTGTGCAGCTCTTGATCTCAGGGTTAGGAGTTCAGGCCCCATGTTAGGCCCAGAGCTTACTTTGAAAAAAAAAAAAAATCTCTTACATCTGAAGAGTGACTAAAAATCAGTTGGGTTTATTTAGAAGTGGAGATGGGGATCTGCATGCCCTTTATTTTAAATGAGATTTGTGATCTCTTACAATGAAGCAAAAGCCACCTCAATTTAACCAATCATTTATAACAGACAATGACATAGAACATTTTTAAGAAGTTAAAATTATTAGTAAGAAATTAGAAAAAAATATAAAGAGGTACAAAATATTATGGGGAATTCAGAAAATAAAGGAGAAGCTGTGTGTGTGTGTACATGTATGTATGTGTGTGTATAGGATGTTTACATGTGTACGTGATGTTTGTGGTTCAGAAGTACAGTTTAAGTTTTATCTTGAAATACATGTTGAGTTGTTAATATTTACCATTCTCTTGCATTCTCTTTGGCTAATTCCCATGAAAAGATATTTATGGAAGACTGAAGAAAGTCTACAGATTAATTATTCTTTCTATTATTAAATGCCCATTTTTTTCTATATTTGTTGTTTTTCACCCTTGATGAGCATGACAAGGACTAAATATTTTATGCATTTTGGGGTTAAGTTGAAATAAAACTTTGAGATTAGTAAGTCTATACATCTGTTACCTTTTTTCTTACAAAGCATGGAAATGAGGAATGAGATTAAAATGTAACTATATATATATATATATATATATATATATATATATATATATAAACTAGCCACTATATTCACAAACATTTTAAGTTTTTGGATAAAGTTCAGATGCATAATTAGTTTGATCAATGAAATTAGTTCAGGGCACACCACCAATGCATATCATAACCAGAATTTAAGTGAATCCCCAAACCATGAACTCACAAACTAAAAGATCTCTTAGTAAACAAATGAAAACTAAAATACTGAAAAATAAGACAATCTGGAACCAAAATTAAGTACCCCAAATGAAGAAATGAACATAAATCTCAGTACTTTTATTTTTTAAAATAATCAAATAATCTGTATACTCAACATGGTGCTTGAACCCAGAACCCTTGGGGGTTCTGACTTGCATGCTCCACCAACTGAGCCAGCCAGGTGCCCGCAGTAATTTTATATCTTAAGCAATTTACACACGTGCAGGCTGGGTGTAGCTAGGTGTGGTGTATATACATATAGCTTTAGGTTCTATGTAGTATAAAGAAAAACTAATATAGTAAATACAAGCTGCTCTGGATAAAAGTGTGCCAGCATATTAAGGGGCTGAAAGACAAAATGAGCATAGAAAGAATAAATAGAGATGAGAGCTTGTTATTAGGACTTCACACGAAGGAACAGGGACCAAGCACGTTGCTGATTGAAAGGTCAGCTCCAGATATTCAATGGTATCTTGAAATTCCCCAGAAAATTGATTTTTTTTTCTATTTTAATGCTATTTAAGAGCATCTACAACAAATGCAGAATAGGATGAGCATTTGATAACACAAATAAGAGCCTGTGGACTTTCTTCAGTCTTCCATATATATTTTTAATTGGAATTAGGCAGAGAATGGTGTTCTCTATCTGCTGTCTACCAAGCCCTATGTTTGAGAGATGTTAGGATAGAAATACTGAAACACAATGTTTTGTTTTCTTCCATTCATTCCTCAGTACAATACCTGTTTCTTTCCACCCTGATAAATTCCTTTGGATATCCCAGAACGAAACTTAAAGGCATCCCAAGACTTATGTCTTTTTAGGGCAAAGCTAAGCGCATGATCTGAACAGATCTAGCAATTTTTGCTGGGGAGACGAGTTTTTCCCAATCTGTTATCTTCTAGTTTCTGAAGAAATTTTGCATGAAAAGGCCCATGTCTAAGGTAATTCTCTAGGGAAAGCCTGCTGGCTCTTTGCTGAGAGTCCAAGAAGAATAGCATTCATTGTGGCGATTCATCAGGGCTTAGAAGTTGGTTCTCAGATTTACAAGTTTAAAAACTTGCCAGCATAATGAAGAATGGGCTCTTCTTTGAAGGTGCACTAACCACACCACTAACTACTCATGGAATCCGATGTGTATGGTCAAATGCTTATTGTTTTACAAGGAGAGGAAGAATAATGCAGGTCACAAATTCTTGCCCCTATATAATGCATCTGATGCAGACTGTTTAAGGGAAAGCCATTTATTTTTTATTTATTTATTTATTTTTTTTAGGGAAAGCCATTTAAATCAAGAGTTTGGAATAAGCATGGAATCAGAGCAAAGCGAGTTATGTTGGAGAAAAATAATTAGAAACCAAATCTTCTCCTAGCCCAGAAAACCTTGCTGCAGAAATAGAAGAGAAAGTGAGCAAGCTTATTGTTGAACAAGCAGTAAACCCAAATGTGACGCACACCACAGGCAGTCGGACAGCGGGACTGCAGAAGCAGAAGGTCACTCCGTGCGGCCCCGCAGACGGTCCACTGGGTAAATGTTCCGAAGGTGAGCAGCAGCTAGCCCTTGGGAGAAGAGCCCCACGGTCACGCACAGGTCGTCATAGTTACCTTGGTAATTGGGATGACCATCTGTGTTAGCTAATGGGCTTCACCCAAAAGAAGAAAAAATCGCTTATTTTATGACAGGAAGTCGTTTTGCAACTTGGAATGAGACTCGCACTGAAGTGAGGCCACCAACCTCCCACAGAAACTAGGAAATCGAGGCGTCATCTATGTCGATTTTACATTTCCAAAGAGATGATCCCCGAGTCATTGAGAAGCACAGTCTGGCTCCTCGAGCTAGCAAGAGGCTTGCGTAACGTTTCTTTTTTTAATATTTTATTTATTTATTGGAAAGAGAAAGAGAGAGAGTGTGTGCAGATGAGTGGAGGAGGGACGGGGAGGAGGCTCCACGCCAGGACCCCAAGGTCAGACCTGAGCCAAAGGTGGAGGCTCAACCACTGGGCCACCCAGGGTCCCCAAGGCTTACCTAACTTTTAAAAATATATGTAACCATAGAATCTCACCTATATGTGAGATCTAAACAACCACAACCACCACAAAAACCCCAAATTAAAGAAAAAACCCACACCCCCCCTGAGTTTATGGACAGAGAAGAGACTGATGGGGAGGACGGTGGGGGGAACCAGGCAAAGGGGGCCGGGAGCTCGTGGAGGCGTCACCCGGCCAGCGCGGCCTGTCACTGCCTGGGCGCCCGACCCCCGCCGGGTAGTGAGCGCGTTGGGGACCCTTGCCGTCGAAGGTGGCCTGGCCGCCTGTGACCGCAGTCACCGTCCGAGGCGGGGGTCGGAGCTGCCGGCCGCCTCTCGCGTGGGGAGCCTTTCCTCCCCCGGAGGCAGTTGCTCCTGGGAGAGACCAAGACCGAGGGGGAGCTAGTGCCACGCCCGTCACCAGGCCCTGCATAGAGGCACAGCGACGTGACTCTGCAGGACACTCCAGTAGGGCCGCTCGTGCCAGCCACGACCAACTGCGCTCAGGGATGCAGAAATCAGAGCCAACTTGCTCTTTACAAAAATGTATTTATTGAGGAGAGCGCGAGAGCACGCACGTGCACCTGTGCACCGTTGGGAGGGAAGCCGAGCGAGAGAGGGACAGGGACAGGCGGACCCTGAGGGCGTGACCTGAGCTCAAGTTGGGAGTGGGAGGCCCAGGGGCCCCCGGTGTGCACCTGGTTATGTCAAGATTTGTACCGTTCACCAGGTAATAAGTAACAATTTATAAAATCCATAACTTCTCAACATTACTTCCTGCATTTTTATAGACTTCTCCCCATTTGGTGTATGATTGCCTCAGATCCCGACGTGCCGAGTTTCACAGGCAACAACTTTCCCGACGTGAGACAGGAATGCGAGACGTTCTCCTGTCGGGGATCATGACACGGGCTCGTCCCGAGGTGGGCGGACCGGGGTGGCCTCAAGCCCGAGCTGCCTGAGACCTGGCCCGGTGTCGTCGAGGGCAGATCCGTGGGCCTGGCGCGGTTCCGGGCCCTGAGCCCCAGGCCATCATCTGCTCCCCACGCGTATCCTATCCGGTGGCCACGCACTGCAGTTTGTAAGGACGCGCCCCGGGCCCCTGGCAGCCCGCTGGGTCAGGGCGGCTCTTCCCAGGGCCCTGGAAGGTGGCAATCGCCACTCGCCTGGCACCTTCCCGCCCGGACCCTATGTCACTGCCCTACCTGCTCTTCCCGCAGCCCGTGCTCGTCGGGAGCCCTAATGCTCTCCCAACGCACCATCCTTGTCCTGCAAAAACATCCAGATCGTGTCGTGAGCCCAAAACCTATCCCATCAAACTAGGAATATGTGCTTCCGTGATAGGGACCCCCCCACATGCTTGTCATGGAACAGGTGGTGAGCTCACCGCCGGCGCGAGTGACAAGGGCAACCAGGAGCCGAGGTGTCAGACGTAACCATTTCTTAAATGGAAAAAAGGAAAATGAGGCTTTGTCTAACCGGGAATCTTAAAGGCCAAGAGGTCTAGACGGTTTGGTTCTAAGGGGCTCGTCTGGATTAATTCGCTCTCTCCATCCTCCTCCTCCATTTTTTGAACAAGGAAACCGATGTCCGGATGTATGAAATCCTCTTGTCGTGATATTACAGGAAAAAGCTCGGATTCCTGACGTCCTCCTGTGTCCCCGTAGTCATTCTCCCCGTTACGGATTTGCATCATTTTGTGTCTCACTACGTGGTGGCTAAGTGTGTGTCCCTTTGCGTTTATCCTCATTCGGTTCCACCTCCTGCATCTTTTACTTTTTCACTCTCTCTCCCCGTGCCCTATTTTCCGGTTTCTTCAGCTCTATCTTCTCGCCACCACATTATTTCTCACCTGTGTCCAATTAGCGGCTTCGTCTTTCCGTTCGGGTTTGCTAATGTAAATTTTATTGGATTATAACGTACATTTTAAAAGTACACAAATCATAGAGCAGCTTAATGTGTTTTCACAAAATTAACACGCCCAGTTCACCGGCGCGTTAGCAGCGCCTCGCTAGGCCCCTTTGTGCCCCGTCCTGTCCCCTCTTCTTATTTCAAGGGTGACCATCATCCTGATTTAATGTAATAATTAGCTTTGCCAATTTTTATTTTTTTGAACTTTCTGCGAATGGAACCTTAGAACATATTCTTTTTTGGTTATGGCTTCCTTCTTCCAACGGTATATTTGTGCTGTTGTACGAAATTGTAGTTTGACCATTGTCACTAAGTTATAGCATCCTGTTTTTCTTTTAGATCTTGTTTTTTTTTTAATAAATTTATTTTTTATTGGTGTTCAATTTGCCAACGTACAGAATAACGCCCAGTGCTCATCCCGTCAAGTGCCCCCCTCAGTGCCCGTCACCCAGTCACCCCCCCCACCCTCCTCCCCTTCCACCCCCCCTAGTTCGTTTCCAGAGTTAGGAGTCTCTCCTGTTCTGTCTCCCTTTCTGATATTTCCCACTTATTTTTTCTCCTTTCCTCTTTATTCCCTTTCACTATTTTTTATATTCCCCAAATGAATGACACCATATGTTTGTCCTTCTCCTACTGACTTACTTCACTCAGCATCATACCCTCCAGGTCCATCCACGTCGAAGCAAATGGTGAGTATTTGTCGTTTCTAATGGCTGAGGAATATTCCATCTTGTTTTTTTTATTTTAAAAGATTGACTCATTTACTTTAGAGAGAGAGAGAGAGAGAGAGAGCACAGCGGAGGGAGGGGCAGAGGAGAGGGAGAGAGTCCTGGTGCGGCTCAGAGCCCCCGCGGGCCCGCCCCACAACCCCGAGGTCACGGCCTGAGCTGGAACCAGGAATTGGACACTTTACCGGCTGCGGCCCCCAGATGCCCCTGTAGCATCCTGTTTTTAAAAATATACTGGAATTTACTGATCAGTTTTACTGTCATAGACCTTGTCATTAACCCCGTGTTGATTTATTCGGACAACAGCGCCGTGACTATTCCTGTGCACGTCCGTCCTCACTGCCGTCTGTACGCATTTCTTTGAAGTGAGTCCAGAGGAACAGAAACTCGTCCGGTGTGTGCGTGTCCCACACGAGGGGCTACTGGTGTAAACGTCCCCCGTCGTGTGTTCCACGTGCCTGTCGTCCTTTCTGAGATTTTTGTGGAGTTTGGTCGTGCGGTAAACTTGGACATGTTTTGTGCATTCACCAGCCACTTCACTTTCCCTGCCTTTGTAATGCTTTTTTTTTTTTTTTTTGGCTCAATTTTCTCTTGTGTTTGTCTTTTTTTAATGGATTCATGCGTGTTCTTAAATATCCTGGACCTTTGTATAAACTGTTATCTAAGCCCTTGACAGTTACAGAAACTGCAAATATCATTTCCCGGTAACCTTTTCAGACTCAACAATGGTGTCTTTTAATGAAAAGAAGTTTTTAATTTTAAAATAGTCCAACATATCCATTTTTTATTGCTACTGCTTTTTTGTCCTGTGTAAGAAATATTTGCCTATCCCAAAATAATAAAGATATTGTCCCTTGGGTTTTTCCCCAGCTTCATTTATTTACTGTTCACATTTACCTCTGATTATACCTCAGTTTAATTTTTGTATAGTGCAAGAAGTAAAGAGTCAAGCTCCTTTTTATTTTTCATAGATATTCAATTATTGCAGAACCATTTACTGAAAAGCAATTCATTTCTCCATGAATTGCTGTGGTGCTTTTGCCACTTGGTTCCATTTTCCCATTTATCTGTCTATCCCTGCACGATTGCTATAGGTTTTTTGTTTTTAAGATTTTATTTATTTACTTATTCATGATAGAGAAAGAGGGGGGCAGAGACACAGGCAGAGGGAGAAGCAGGCTCCATGCCAGAGCCTGACACAGGACTCTATCCTGGGACTCCAGGATCAGGACCTGGGCCAAAGGCAGGCCCTAAACCACTGAGCCACCCAGGGATCCCCCGATTGCTGTAGTTTTAATGGTTGTGGCATCATAATAAGTTTTGAAACCCGATAGAAGTCCTCCAAGTTTGTTTCTATTTAAGAATGTCTTGGTTTTTCAAGTTTCTTTGAATTTTTATGTGACTGTTAGAAACATCTTGTCAGTTTACAGAATCACAAACACATATCTTTCTGAATTTTTGGTTGGAATTCCATTGAAAGCAGAGGTTAATTGAGGGAGAATTGATATTTTAAAAATACGGAAGCCTCCAAGCCAAAAATACGGTGAATACTACTTTATTTACTCGATTTTTCTTAATAAGTTTTTGAAATTGTTATTGTAAGGGCATTTCATATCTCTTGTTAGATTTAGTTTCAGGTATTCGATGATCTTGATGCTATTGCAAATGACATTGATTTAAAATTTTACTCTCCTTAGGGTGGTCACCTGGCGGGCTCGGTCAGTGGAGCATGTGACTCTTGGTCTCAGGGCTGTGAACTCGATCCCCAGGTTGGGCATGGGGCTTACCTACAAAAATAAAATGAAATAAAATCTTCCAAAAAATTAAAGAAAATAAAATTTTCTTTCCACTTTTTCATTGCCAGTATATAGAAAGAATTAATTTTGTATTAATTAATTAATTAATTTCACCTTGTTAATAACCTTGTTATTGATCTTGTTAGTCCTGCAATTTTGCCAAACTCATTTATTACTTCCAAATAGTTTTCCCGGCTTTAAAAAATATATATATACATGTCATAAGCAAAAAAAGAGTTTCGCTTCCTTCTCTCTGATCTTTGTACCCTTTATTTCTCTTACTTGTCTTATAACACAGGCTAGGACCTCAAGTACAAAGTTGAATAGGAATGTGAGTGTTGATCTTTAAGCCTTGCTCCTACCTTCAGGTTGAAAATATTTACTCTTTCATTAAATATAATTGTTAGCTATGGATTATTCATAGACAACTATGATAAGAATATGAATATTCCCTCTGATCCCAGTATGCAAAGAGGTTTTTTTTTTTTAAATTATGAGTAGGTATTGTATTTTATCAAATACTATTTTTATACTTACTGAAGTGATTTTTTTTCCTTTATTCTGTTAATGTAAAAAAGTTACACAGGTCAATTTTTGAATGTTTACCTATCCTTACATTCCTG
The DNA here is from genome assembly GCF_018345385.1 of Vulpes lagopus. Taxonomy (NCBI): domain Eukaryota; kingdom Metazoa; phylum Chordata; class Mammalia; order Carnivora; family Canidae; genus Vulpes; species Vulpes lagopus. Next base: position 60,460,978 of record NC_054836.1, read on the forward strand.
GGATAAACCCCAGTTAGTTTTGATGCATTATCCTTTTTATATATGGCTATGTTTGACTTGACATCATTTTAAAAGGAATTTTGCATCTGTATTTGCAAGAGAGGGGGTTTGTAATTTCTCTTTCTTGTGAAATCTATGTTGACAAACAATGAAAAGGGAGGTTTCCCTTCTTCCTCTATTCTTTGAAAGAGTTTATCTAGGATTGGTCTTATTTGTTATTTTGATGTTTGGAAATTTTCACTAATGGAGTTTTTGGAGAAGGTGGTTTTCTTTATTTTATAAAAATAATAGATTTATTTCCTTAATAGTTTAGGAGTATTTAATTTTTCTATTCTTTTTTGACAAATAATTATATATATTTAAGGTGTACAATGTGATGTTTTGATATAAGCATACATTGCAAAGTAATTACCACAATCAAGTTAATTAACACATTCATCACCTCACACAGTTACCATTTATTTATCTCTTTCTATTTTCTTTTACTTCAGGTTACGGTATCTGTCAAAATTTAATATTTTTCAACCAAAAAAAGGTACTAACAATTTCTCATTTTTGTTCAACTGAAACATATGAAATTTCCCCTAAATGCACAAACTTAATTATATGTAGGACTAAACAAAGCTAATTAAAAGACTTTTTTTCGCAGAACACAGGCTGCCAAAATAGCAAATCTCCCCTGAATTTGCTAATTTATCTATTGAATGGTTTCTATGGTTTCTCTACTGTGTTATTCATTCATTTTGAAGGTATTTTTAGACTGTGAATTCGGCATAAGCATAGAATTAAGAAGTAACATAAAATTTACTTCTCCCATATTGGCTTGTTGTTAAGCCATTTTCTTGCTGTTTCAGGCCTAGTTCCCCAGGCTGCTGTGTGTAACCCGGGCTGGAACCGCGCAAACCACATTGCCCTTTGCCCGTGGCACCCCTCGTAGACTTTGACAACAGAGAATTCCAAGGGAAGCCTGGAGGTTCGAGAAGGAAACGGGGCCGTGTTCCTTCCCGTTTTACTTCCTCTCACTGTCAGCGACCCCTGAGCTACGGTTTTTCACCCTGGAAGTGGCGGCCGAGAAGTAGTGGTTGGTTCTGCTTTCGACTTCTTTCCCCCAAAAGAAGTAATCCGTCATCAGCCCCATTTTGCCTTCTCAGAGATGCCCACCGCACCACGTGGCTGGCGTCATATCCTCAGACGTCTGAGTCCCAGGTCCTTGGGGCCTTAGACTGTTGAGTCACAAGCACCAACCAGGCAGCTGGTCTCCGTAGCACCCCCCTTTGCTCTGTTATGCCAGCCCGGCAGGCGGTAGCTTCCCATGGCGCGGGCTGCTTCTACCATGCTTCAGTGTCCCTCTTTTCTCTCTTTGATCATCCAGTAACAGTTAAATCAATTCCTAATATTCAATTTTCTGGTTAAAACAGTTGCTGTGATTTCCGCTTTCCTAACTGATAGAATATTTCTTAACCTACGCTTTTCCTTTGCAAACAACAGAAACTCTCTAACTTATTGTAGGATGGAGACCCGTCCTGGAATCCTGCGACAGGACGTGCCATCAGGCCTGCCAGCTGTGGAGAGAGCTCAGAACTAGGACTGCTCCTCTTTATCTCTGGTAATTCCACAGTCTGTCACCTGCTCCATTCTGTCCTCGCCTTCTCTCTATCTCTCCGTAGGCTCGTTTTCTCCCCCTGTCTCTCACGACATCCCGTAGCTCTGGGTTTATTTGTTTTCAGTTCAGGTATTGCTCGCTAGTTATTCAGTCAAGAGAATTCCGGTTCCAGATAAAGGGAAAGAGGCTTTGAGTGGCCTCGTTTGTACCTGTGCCCGCTCTGGTTCCCACAGCATTGGCCACTACACACAGAGCTGCGGGGCTTCCACGGGGTAAAGAAGGGCAGTTGCCAGGGCTGGGCATGCTGCTGGGCGCGTGGCTCAGTGGGTTTCTAGACATTAGCCAATTTGCTTTCATGGAAAAGGATCACAGCTTAAGGAGATATAGTTGAGGCATAGGCCACTTCTGTAAAATAATTGTTAGATTATTTTTTAAATTTTATTAAATACATAATCACTGCACAAAAATAATAGAGGTGGACAAAATAGAGCAATAAAATAGAAATAATGGAATAGTAAAAAGATATCCCAGAAGTCCCTGATGTATATTCCTGAAATTATATCTATTTATATTTATATATGCTTATATATTTTTGTTCTTTACAAAAATAGGCTTTCCTGATTAGCAATAATTTTGAGTAACTCTACATGTCAATTTGTGAAACACGAGTACTTAACCCATTTATAACCCTTAATAATGCGGCTATGTTTTTGCAGATACCATTAAGTATTTCCTCTGAATGACTTTTTAGGAGAGGTCTTTCTAAGTTGATAAACATATATTTCAAGATGTTTGATATAATCTTTTTAATTGCCAGAAAATTTGTGTACTTGTCACCCAATTGCCAGGAAGTCTATATCAATTAACATTGTTTCCATCAATATAAGGGATTAACTGTTTTTTTTCTTTTTATACTCTAAACACAATTGTTACTATTAATGTTTATAATAGGATAATTTGGGAGCACCTGGTGGCTTAGTGGCTGAGTCTCTACCTTTGGCTCAGGGCATGATCTTGGGGTCCCGGGATCGAGTCCCACATCGGGCTTCCTGCAGAGAGCCTGCTTCTCCCTCTGCCTCTCTGTACCTTTCATGAGTAAATAAATAAAAATATTTTTTAAAAAATAAAATAGGACAATTCAATGTCTTTCCATCTCTTTGTGTCTTCCTCAACTTCTTTCAGAAGGGTTCTGTAGTTTTTAGGGTACAGATCCTTTACCTCTTTGGTTAGGTTTATTCCTAGGTAGCTGATGCTTTTGGGTGCAATTGTACATGGGATTGACTCCTTAGTTTCCCTTTCTTCACTCTCATTGTCAGGGTAGAGAAATGCCACTGACTTCTGGGCATTGATTGTGTTTCCTGCCACACTGCCAAATTGCTGTATGAGTTCTAGCAATCTTGGGGTGGAGTCTTTTGGGTTTTCTATGTACAGTATCATATCATCTGCAAAGAGGGAGAGTTTGACTACTTCTTTGCTAATTTGAATGCCTTTTGTTTCTTTCTGTTGCCTGATTGCTGAGGCTCGGACTTCTAGTACAATGTTGAATAGCAGTGGTGAGAGTGGACATCCCTGCCTTGTTCCTGATCTTAGGGGAAAGGCTCCCAGTGCTTCCCCATTGAGAATGATATTTGCTGTGGGCTTTTCGTAGATGGCTTTTAAGATGTCGAGGAAAGTTCCCTCTATCCCAACTCTGAAGTGTTTTGATCAGGAGTGGATGCTGTATTTTGTCAAGTGCTTTCTCTGCATCTATTGAGACGATCATATGGTTCTTGTTCTTTCTCTTGTTGACATGATCTATCACATTGATTGTTTTACGAGCGTTGAACGAGCCTTGCATCCCGGGGATAAATCCCACTTGGTCGTGGTGAATAATCTTCTTAATGTACTGTTGGATCCTATTGGCTAGTATCTTGGTGAGAATTTTTGCATCCATGTTCATCAGGGATATTAGTCTATAATTCTCTTCAGTGGGGTCTTTGTCTGGTTTTGGAATTAAGGTGATGCTGGCCTCATAGAATGAGTTTGGAAGTATTCTTTCCATTTCTATCCTTTGAAACCACATCTGCATTTTAATAAGAGATTTATGAAGTCTAAATATTTTAATTTAAAAGAACTAAAACCTTGTGCCAGTAAGGAATATTTTGGATATTTATGAATTCTGTACAGTTTAAGTGTCATCAGTAATCATTCACCAACCTTACCTGGAAGTGACAATTTAGTAAGAAATTGCTTAAACTTTAAATATAGATGATTAAAAAAAAAGATGAAAATGAACATGAGTAAAAGCTAAGCAAAATCCTACACAACATGAAACATAAAAATAAGCTTATATTTAAAAGAATTCAAAATGCAATGATGACATCTTAAGCTCTTGCAATTACCGGAAGATATTGCAAAACTATAATTCAAATAGTTTGTAGTTAATGGATTCTAGTTCTTAACTTCCCATTGCATGATCTTGAGTACTTTTTTTTTTTAAGAGTTTATTTTTAAGTAATCGTTGCACCCAATGTGGGAGTCAAACTGCCACAATCTGGAGATCAAGAGTCACGTGATCTACTGATTAAGCCAGCCAGGCTCCCCGATCTTGAGTACTTTAAAGCTCTTTGCCCATTACCTAAGTACATATGGGAGATAAGATATGAGTAATGAAAAAACATTGAGAAACATTTGCAGTGGCCTATGAGCTGGCTCCAGCCCCTCTTGGCTGTGGACTGACTTAGACAATCACCCATGGATGAGAGAAACTTTGTGGAAGTCTAGGTTTTCAGTGAGGAAGCTCCGGCCCACCACCGGAACAGCAACAAACAAAAGGTTCGAGACGCATCAGGGAGAGGAAGGGGAAATCTTTGACGTTGACTTCACTTGTGTTAGTCTCCCCAACGAAGGGCACAGCTCAGTGCCTGGCAAGGCCTTACTGGCCTGGGATCTCTCTCCCGTAGGGGAGAGTGAGGGCACAGAACTGAGCCCCGTGCCTCCCCAGCCCCGTGGGTTGTTGCCAATCCCTTCTCACCGTCCATGGAGCACTGTGTCCTGAGCCGCATGAGGAGGCTCAGTGGCAGATAGGCTCTCAGAGGACATTAGGAGGATGCAGTTCCCACTAAATGATTCAGGGACTCCCATCAAGAACCCCACCCGTGAGACCCTGGGGACACCTCACCCTCGAATCCCCTGACTGGCCTACGAGCACCCTCGGCACTCATGAAAGGAAATGAGCTTTAGCTTTGATTTACTGTTTGTCTGCACCGCTTGAAGAAACACATATTTATTGAATGTTTATGTCACAGCGTGATGTTCCCCGGGTTGCCATTCTTTTCAATAAATAGAGTTCAGAAAGTGTTAGTTCCCAAATTTCTAATTTGACCTGTATGGACTCACTGAGCGCTGACGCTTCATGAACACTTGCAATATGTAAACCATCGGCTAGGTTTTGTGCAAATCTGAGTATGTGCAAATAGTGTCCTCTGCCTTCAAGCTGTTGCTTAACATAGGAGACTAAAGCTAAGACTAGGATATTTCAAAATCATGTAAGTAAAAATTATCCTAATGTGGAAACAGACCTCCTCAAATCATGCCGATTTAATAGATTAAATCTTCCCCTAATCTTTAATTTTAGCCTCAAAATATAGTAGGAAGTATAGATGAGATAAACCCTTTCTTACACCTCCTTCGAACAGCAGTGATTCTCTCTCCATGCTTTACTGGCCTAAAGATGGATTAAAAGACTTTCTCTAAAGTGCTTTGATTTGGACGAACCTCACTGATTGTTTCCTTCCTGACATTACTTTGTGAAATTAGGTTGGGACACGCTTTTCCCTGAAGGGCTCTACATCCACGAATGTTGCCGATTACATGAAATCACTCAGAGCGTGAAGGGCCATCATGCGGAGGAGAGGGTCCAACTAGTCCCCGTGCCGAGGGTGACGGAGTGAGAGAATAGGAGTCTAAATTGAAAGAGAGGAAGGGATTTGGCTTTTACCTCCAGGAAAGGTCTTATGGCTTGAGCCCTTGTGACTCAGAGTCAGGAATCTCCTGCAGTCGACGGTAGAGCCCAGAGCTCCCCGGGGCCTGCTGTGTGCCTGGCGCTGTTCTGAACCCTTCACCTGGGGTAACTCCTCGATGCTTTCCAACGGTTTTGTGACACTGAGTGTTATTATCCCTTCTTTACAGATAGAGAAGGGTTAGGATTACAAAACTAGGTGAGAAGAGAGAGAGGGAGAGAGAAATGGTCCAAGCTCTCACCCGCTCCATGATCTGGCTCCTTGTCCCGTCTTAGTTCTTAATCTATCCCAGCCCTGTCATGCTTAGCCTTTGTGATTTTTCCTTTAGAGCCCATATTTCCTTTCTTACTGGTTAACACTGCTTCTCCAAATCCTACACGCTGAATTATGTAGTTCTAATTAAAGCTCCCGTAATGTTTTAGAAGTATTACCCATATAATCTTTTTGGGGGAGGTACATGTAGAGGAGCGTTGGCCTCTACTGCTTCCAAATAAAGTAATTTATAGCTTTCACATTGCAAGCCCAGCAGCAAAGTTTCCCAGTGATGTTTTATGTATCTTTCTAAATTTATTCATAAATACCTGTTAAATAGAAGTAATATTTTTAAAGGAAAACCTGGTGATGAAATTATCTCGCTGCCAATATAAGAAGATAAATGATTACAGTTAAGTTGTCTATAATAAAAATGGTTTGTTCATGTTTGGTAAAGACTTTTTTTCCTAAAATCTCATGCGGCATGACACTGAAGGCTTGGACGAGCTTAGTTAACCGAACTTAATTTCTCATTAGTTAAAGATTATGGTGTGTTCCCTCTCAATATGGATCCTCATTTTCCTACTATCATTTAGTTGTGATTTGCATTATTTTCCCAGCTACCATCTGCCACTGGGCTATGATCTCATCAAGTTTCCAAACCCAGCTGGGTGGAGTCTTCTAATAGCCTCTATGCCAATGGCGTCTAACAGTGTAGAAGTGATGAGGGTGGTGAATTACAGGCATTTTGCACAAAATAATTTCCGATACGGTGTTTTTTTCTTATTTTGATGTGATACATAACTTCTTAAACCTACTTTTGTCCCTGACGAGTTCTCTTCTTGTTCTGTGGGTATCTTGGTCTGGTTCTGAAACATTTAGACTTTAAAGAACCTTACTGCACGATGATGTGGCCAGGTAACACCCTGAATAACCTCAAGTATCCTGCAAAAAGCAGAGCAGATGGAGAAAACCTCAATTCCCGGATTTTCTCTCTACAGAATTTCTTAAAGTGCAATCCTCTACCACTTTCATCAGAAACACAGAAGGTGCTTTTTAAAAACGAAAGCACTAGTCTTTCTCTGGATTTATTTAATCAAAATATCTAGGCACTGTGGATCGAAACCCACATTTGAAATAAGCGTTACAGGTTAATCCTACATTCTCACATTTGACAACCAATGTTTTACTCTTCTCGCAGTACCTGCCTACAGAAGCAAGGATACCAGAGAGAAATTATGGACAAGGGTGGCCTTCAAACCCTTTATAAGGAAATGAGGTTCTATTTTAAGTTGCTATGGTTTATGGCAGGTGCATGAAATGAAATAGATACAGAAACGCAGCTAGGAATAGGTGCCCTGCATAAAGTAAACTTGGACATGAAATAGGCATAAGATGTCCTGTCTCATAGACAGAAGTTACGCCATCTGCTACTGAGATGACTTGATGCAACATTCAGCCGAATTGGGATATTCCATACTGGATGGCCTGATTAGGGAAGCGACCTCAATCGAGGTGGGCTCCCGGGCCTTACTCTGATGAATCCTGGGTGGAAGTGGGCCCTTGCTGGTTCTTGAGGGAGCTCAGTGCAATCCTATTCCTGGAGCGGATGCACTCCGCGGAGGTGGTTTCTCATGCTTCTTTACTTTTCAGGGCCATTGTAATAGCACAATATCATCTAACTTGGCTTGTCTTTTCCTTGCAACCTCACAGAGTTTACCAAAGAATTAGTATTAAAAACTCATTTAATAGTTGTTCCTCAATGCCAGCAAAGGAAGAAAGAGCATCAGTGATAGAAACAAGGCAATTTTCCCTTTATTAAAAACACCCAAGCTCTAGTGACTAGCCATGTTTATGACCGCTCTCTCTTTATAATAAAAGAACAGAACTTCAAAACTGGCAGCCGAATATGTGTAGGAAAGATAGTCTTGAAAATCACCACTTGGACCTCTTTCACTGAGCATGCTTACTGAACATTTTTTAATTAATGTTTTTTAGGAGGATGCACATAGGTTTGAGGTCAGGTGCCAATTAATTGAGTGCAATTCAATGAACGCAGCATTAGTACAGGAGTTTGAAGGGTACTCCTCCTCTCCTATTCCCCCAGAATTCTTAAACAAGATGAGGAAAATAAACAAAATAATAAACAAATAAACTCAAACTATGTTAAGACTATATTGAGGTTTCAGATTGAAAATAGGGATAATGAAGTAGAAGGGAAATATTCAAGATAATAAGCTTCGCTTCGATGGGAAGCCTCTAAAACTTTGTTTAATCTTATGGGGCAAGAGTAAAGAGCAGTTCTTAAATCTTCCCATCTCTTCCAAACCTAAGATTGTATAACGTATATGATTTTCATATTTAAATTAGGATTTATATGTCTAGGCTTTTAAAGATTCTGTTAATGTGCATGTACTTTGCTACCGAGCTAGGATCTGGAACATTATGTTTCATAATTGAGGTTACTGAGGACATAGCATGATTTAACACCAAAGTCATGATAAAATTTATTGTTAAATATTCACTAATCCAAAATGCATGACTATGATCAAGTGTAGTCCTGTATTCTCCGAATACAACTGAAATGAAAACTTATGAGCCCGACAAGGCACATCAAGGAGAAGCAATGCACATTTTCCTACAATCTTCAGCTCTTATCCCTTTCTTTGCCACTAATGAGCACTCACAGTTTTGAAACTATTATTCCCCATCGATCATTTCTTCCCTGCCCCCGTGAGCTGGACTTTTGGGGAAACATCACTGATTGTGGCACCTAATCTTTTTTCACGTTCCCCCATCTCCCAATATCGTAATCATAAACCAGCTGTTGGCCACAGACACGCCTATTCTTCACCCATCCACCTGCTTCAGTCTCGTCCCCTTGCCTCTATTTCTTGCTTTTCCTCTCATTGTTCACCTTTTCCCCATTGCTTCCAGCCCTGCTCTATTCCAACATGCGGAGGTATGTCCTCCTCCTGGAGTAAACTTCCACTGGATGCTTCTACTGCATCTCTTTGTTTCCTCTTGATCAAATAGAATATCCCTGTAGCCTTTCTCTATTTTTTTCTCAAATTTTTGACTCTGTATTGTGGTTTCCATTATTTCCATTTTGCTGAAATCATTCCAATGTAAAAGTGACCAGAGATAACTAAAGCTTATCCCTCTTTACTCCACATCTGGTAATATTGTTAGACCCGCCCACTTTGACACAACTACATTATTCTTGTTTCTCCATTTTCCTCTTTACTTGCTCTTGAAGTTTCTTCTTTGCTTGCTTCTTCTTCCCCTTTAATTTGACTATGCTTCTTTCTGGAGGACCTACTATTTCCTCGGGAGACTAATTGCCTTGAAGAACTCCTTATATTTTATATTCACAGACACTAAACTTTGTGTCTTTCTTCTGACTTTTTTTTCCTGAAATTTCTATTTATATCCTCCACTAAAATTTCATTTTTCTACCCCAGGTTTAGTCAAAGAGAAGCAGAACTCTCACTGTCATTGTCCATGCTTCCCATGCTTCTTGCTATTTCTCAACTCTTCTCTCAGCTCTTTGCCCCCAATACAACTTTCTTGCTAATTTAATTTAACCCATTTATTCCTTTGTGCTGTATTCCCACATTCCTTGTCTAGGCCCTAATTATTTCATGCTGGGACACATGCAATAAAAATGTGTTGAAATTGGGGATCCCTGGGTGGCTCAGCGGTTTAGAGCTACCTTTGGCCCAGGGCGTGATCCTGGAGACCCGGGATCGAGTCCCACATCGGGCTCCCTGCATGGAGCCTGTTTCTCCCTCTGCCTCTGTCTCTGCCTTTCTCTGTATCTCCCATGAATAAATAAATAAAATTTAAAAAAATGTGTTGAAATTTGCTGAGAAATTTTCCTGGACATTACAGATAAAGAGATGATCACACCATATCCTCTGCTCTTACGGAGTTCTCAACATCGTGGAGAAGGTAGTAGACTTTTAATGAATTACTGGAGACTGGAACTTGGCCCATAGTACCCTGGGATTGTACTTTCCCACATGGAATTCAGAGAACCTATTTATTTGGTTTTATTCTATTTTATTTTAAATATTTTTATCGATTGATTTTAGAGAGAGTGTGGATTGGGGGAGGAGCAGAGAGGGAGGGAGAATTTGGGGGAAAGAATCTCAAATAGGCTCCCATTGAACATGGAGCCCAACATGGTACCCAACATGGTACTTAATCTCTAGATCTTGAGATCATGGCCTGAGCCAAAACTAAGAGTCAGATGCTTAACCACCTGAGCCCCCAGGTGCCCTGAGAGAGAGAGAGAGGACTTATTTTAATAGCAGCATTGCCCACTGTTACCCTTGGCCTCCAGAAAGCAGCTAGTACGGAGGCCTTCAAGGATGCTGGTGATGCCTTCACTAGCCTACATCTCAAAGTCTCTATGAAGGACATGTCCTCCAGATCTTCCTCGGGGACATTATGTGATTGATGGGTGAGGAAGTCACACATTATGAAGTCCCCAGAGCATGCCAATAATCCTTAAACATTGATACACTTCCCTGCAAAATACCAGGGTAATTTTGGTTCTTCACCTTCAGTCAGCATAAATCACATTTAACTCCAAATGTCAGTCAAGCAGTTGAACTCATCGAGCCAATCCAAGCTACTTTAGATAACACATTAAATTCAAAATTTCTCATTAATCCACCCGTATCAATAAGTCTGGACTTGGCCAATATCGCATTCTTTCTACCTGATTCCAGACCCTTAGAATCTATTATGATACGTAGTCCTCAGGTTGTAGTTTGTGTAGAATCTTGCAATACTGTGCATGCTACTTCTTCCCAGGTCGTACTTTATTCTCAGTGCCCTGCATTTTAATATAATTATAGGTCAGGAGTAGTAGTAAGAAGAAAATGAAGATTCCTTGCAAAGGCAACTCTTTTGGGAAGGTCATTACAGGTTCTTTAGGCAACAAGAGTCTGACCCCTTGTACGGTGGAAACAGGCCACTTCTCCTGGCAAAGGAGACACAGAAGAATCTGGAAGTTCAAGGTGCCCAGCTTCTCTAGAACTTACCCAGTTTTCACAGTTCCCACTCTCTTCTAATCAATTCTATACCTTTAACTTAAAATAATTTGTGGCTGTGAGTTCTAGGTACATTATTAGTCACCTGCAGGATTGGACTTTGGGTTTGTTTTCAGAAATACCAACCCGTTAGCTCTAGGATGTAAGGAAGCTTTCTGTGTGTTCCCTAGACCTTGAGCTGGAAGTTTAAAGCTCTAAACTCATCATTTTTCTTTCCCCAAGTTTTTTAGAAGTAACCAACCAACTCCACGGTCCTTAGACTCTATTTCTACTCAAGACCTGACCTTCTCCAGGCACTTGACTACAGATGGCAGAAGACGGTCTTATGGCTCACCCCCCAGAGCCGGGAATGGTTCATCCCATCCAAAAGGCATGACCAAGAGTGAGTGGGGCATGAATTCTTTCATGGGAAACCAGGTACTATCAGTGGAAGAGGGCAAGGATATCCAGCCACCTGTCCGTAGTGGGTCTTCCTTTTCTCTTTACAGTTGAATATGAAATGTAATGCACTACTGCCGTTGTGTAAGAGATCCTTTTCTGAGAGCAGGGATGGCACGGAGTGGGTCAGAGGCCAGGACAGGGGTTAGGGTAGAGGAGGATGCAAGGAGACCAGGTGCTCGAAAGATAAGGGCGGGGGGGCACCAGCAGGAAGAGGAAATTGCAAAGCCTGTAGGCTGCAGTGAAGACAGAGGTTCTGGCTACACTACTGTCTTGTTTAGAGCTACACCTAGTGACAGTTAAGCTAATTGCCTCATGTCCAGGGTAGCATTAACTTCTACGGATGGATGGACACAATCCCTTACTCATTAAGATCGTAAGATTTGAGAGAGAAGTAGTGTTAGGCCAATGAGAACATGCTCCGCTCTGATACAGGAGTGAATTCTCATATTCTGGTCCCGTTTGAGTAATAGGTAATAACACTATTATACTAATGAGTGTTTTCACTCTATGTTCACTGTTACATTGAATGGAATCCGTGATACTCTCAGGGTGGGTGGCGGTGGGGCGTCCCCATGACCTTTCTGCTCACCGCATGCCACAATCATTTCCAAGATACTGAAAGCTTAAAGGTTATTTTTCCCAATGGTGCTATCATGATGTTGAAAGTGATTTAAGATCCCTGGATCTAGGACAGATTCCAGGGCTTCCCATAACTCAAGTGATATGATTTTGGGGGCCCCATACAAGACGTCCCAGGAGTGGCAAGTGCTCGCCACGCCTCCTGCCACTCTCCAAAATCTTGGGCATTTGCTATAAAGTCCTAGAATAAAGCTCTTTTGATGCTTGTGCGGACTTACATTGGGAGAGCTGTGTAATGGAAGCATCTGGCTTTAACTTCTGTTTTTCTGAAGTTTTACCAGAGGGATTTTGATAATGATTCCGTGTGACCTCATAGTCATTTGTCAGTGTCAGCCTCTTCTGTGGGGGCCTTAGGTTTACCTTCTGTGACCTGCTGGTCATTAGCGGAGCTAAAAATACATAAACACCTTTCTAGGCTTTACGGTCAGTTGATAGCATCAAGAAATAAACCCCACGCACATGCTCGTAAGGGCTCCAATTCTCATCTTGCTTAATTATCAGATCCGCCCAAATAATCTCAGTCGCTCTGTACAGATTTTTTTTTAAAAAAGAAGCAGCCCTAACGTGCTGCCGTTTCAAAATGTCTTTGCCACTTAATGTCATATTTTTATATTGCAGACGACTGTGGAGGTACTTGAACTTTAGGCCAAGAGGTTTGTATTTAATTTAATATGGAGTAGAACCATGAGATGCAATAAAATGCTGTAATGATAAAATAATACTAAATATGATTCCATCTCTTCTGTATTGGGAAATCCCTTGATCTTTGAACAGACTGCTTCCTGCCCATTAATATCCATTCTCTGCCTCTGAAGTAATGGGATTTTCGGCGGGCCACCAGACTGGCCATCCAAGCTCCTTTATATTTAAAAGCCGCGTCTGCTTTGGCACCTTCCGGGGTCTGGCACTCGGGAGGAGCCTCCTGGCTTGGCCTCTCCCTTCCTCCGCTGCGTGCAAGGCCGGCCCGGGCCGAGGCCTCGTGGAAGCTGCAGCAGCTGCCGGCCCGAGGAAGGGGAGCCCCTGCCCCCCGGCCGTGCGCCTGCTGCGGGGAGGAATGCAAGTGTGCTTGCTCCGGCCGCGTTTAACCCGGGTGCCAGTCATCGCAGCTGCTCGGCAGCGTCATTGAGTGAGTCTGGTTTTGCGCGTGTGCCTATTCCTTCCTGTGGGGTTTCCCTTGAGAAGAACAGTTCAAAGTGTAAATCCAGCAGCTTCGGTTCACAGCAGCAGCCTCTTCCTGCGCCGCCCGGGGGTGGTGAAGGATGCCCGCTGCGCGATTTCCCCGCAGTTTCCCTAAATTCGTTCATTTTTGTACTACCTGCATCACAGCTGCCATATCCACATCCACTTCTCGTGTTACTTGTTGACCATATCCCTTAACTTGGCTTTCTAGAACTAGTATAAACAGAAATTGATATAATTCGGAGCAAGTAGAAGACATTTATAAAAGTAAGTACGTGGAAAGAGACTGGCAAGAAAAAACACTAAGCAAACGAGAGCAAATCCTATTGCCTGCCCAGGGCCCTCAGCCAGAGACCTGGTCTCTGCGTAAAGGGATCAGTGCGTTGCGAGGACGTTCAAGACGCTGGCAAGAGGTCGAGGCTTTCTCTTCGGTATGATCAACGGAGAGATATTTGGAAAGGGAACATCTTTGCCTCCATGTGATGAATTCTTTTATGATGCTGCGTGACACTTAAAATCAGGTACCGCTCTTGCACATCAGAGACGGCTGCTCTTTGATTCTGGTTTTGTTTTTCTTTTTTTTTAATAAATAAATGAGAGACAGTGACAATCAGAAAAAATACCGGGTGGCCAAGTGTCTGACGCGTCCGGCACGCGGTGCAGTGGCCCGTCCCTATGTCACCTTCGCTCTGGAGGTCGGGGCAAGACAGCCCACTCCCGGAACGCCCCAGGCCTCGCTGCTTGTCACGTCTTCTCGAAGTTTTGTCTTGAGGTAGACATTAGATAATTCTAACAAGTGACTTGACCTTGCCCACTATGTGACTGCAAGAGGGAAGCCGCGACCCCGTGCAGGTCAGGCTAAGGGCATCCGGGCCACGGGGAGGCGGGAAGCAGCACCCGCCAGCGGCTCTTTTCACAGGCACATACAGATCTCGGTTGAGCGGCCTCTGCTTGCAGAGCTGCTTGCAGCCTCCCTGGCTGGGGGCTGTGGGCAGAGAGCTCGGGCCCCAGGCCGCCCCCGGCCCCCCGCTGAGCGGGACGGGCTCCTCCTGCACCCCACGTCCCTAGTCCCTAGGCCGGGGTTAGAGCTGCACAGGGCTGCGCTGCTGCGCTTGGAGGTCAAGGGCGGCGCAGCCACCCCCCTGTCTCCTGAGCCGCCACTGGAGCAGCCAGGGCGCCTGCCTTCCGCCCAGGGGACCCCGGGTCCCGGGATCGAGTCCTGCCCAGGCCCCCTGCAGGGAGCCTGCTTCTCCCTTGGCCTGGGTCTCTGCCTCTCCCCCTGTCTCTCATGAGAAAATAAGTAAAATCTTAGAAAAAAAAAAATAGAGGACTCCATCCCCCCGCCTTGCAGTTGCTGGTGGCCGCCGGCCTCCCTCCCTGTGGATGTGGCCCTGTCACCGCAGCCTCCGCCTCTCCCCCGTGCATCAGATCTCCCCTTGCCTCCTTCTTACAAGACCCATGATTAGATTCAGGGCCCGTCAGGTAATCGGAATCCCCTCTCCAGGTCAAGATCCTTCACTTGATCACAGCTGAAAAGATCCTTTTTCCTTGTCAGGTAGCATCCGCGGGTTTCAGGGGCCGAGCCGGATGCTCTGGGGTGGCCGTTACCATGACATCCAGGTCTTTCCTGTACGCAACTAATAGATGTTCAGCCACGTCCTTGCTGATCCTAAGTCACTGATAAGTTCTGAAATAATGAGGCTTTTTTTCCCAATTTGTTTCTTTATAGCCATTTACACAGCTGCTTTATCCGCTTCTCCTTGAGTTTATGTTTTATTAAAATCCTACTCATAATGTATTTTTCCAGGGCTCAGAGCACTCTTGGAAGATTTTTTTGTTGTTGCCCTGGGCAATGCCTTCTTCCGTAGCAGGTTCTTCATCTCTGCACGCCTTGTTCTCCTCCTTCTCATTTTTCCTTTGCTATTGTTTTTGCCTTTTTCCTCAGTTTGCTCACGTCTGGTGTGGGCAGTTGTATCCAGACAATCTCCAGGTTCTGCTGTAAAGTGACTGAATCCTTCCACGCAGCCTTAGCACTCGACCTGAGACCTACCCTCTGCGGGGCGACGGGGGACCCCGTGGCTTCCACCTTTCTGGAGCTGAAGCACGGGTGAGAGCCGGACCTGGAGCGGCCTTCCTCTTCCGCGGAGGGCTCGAATGCTGCCTTCTCGTGTAATATTTTGTTAACGGCCCTCCCCGGGCCTCACGGGGTCTATGCCACCGAGTCCAAAAAATGCTGTATTTTTAAGAGAAAATAGTTTAAGGCTTTATGTTGGTTCTCTATTTTGGGATTGAGCCCTGGACAATGGCAATCCTCACCAACATGCTCTGCCTCCACTGAGCTTCTAAAGCCCTGAAAAGTCCTGAAAAGCTTCTAAAGTCATTGTTTTCTACTCTCAAGGCTTTCCCCCACTTCCTACTCACCACACATAGTACGTTTCTCTCCACCTTGTCAGTATTAGTGAGACTTTTAGGATTTCAATTCACTTTTTCCTTTAATAATACCTCCTGGGGGTTCAGAGCCACATACAAAAGCCCCAGGATTTTCTACTGTTTTCCTTGATTGCAATACATTTGTCATTTTTTGATTATTGTTTGATTTCATTTGTGTTTGGGAGCAGGAGCTCTCGTAATCCAGTTCCGCTTTGTCACTGTTGAAAAGACACCTGACCGCACATTTGGAACAGTAGGGTCAGTCCGAAACTGGTTTGGAAGAAGACAATGGAGATGATAAAGCGATTCAAGATTTTGACAGTTAAGAAACACTTCAAAATTGTCATTTAAGAAGGAACAAAAGATCTTTACTTACAGAAGACTCAGAGGCAATCAGCAATAATTAGGAGGCTTCTTCTAAAAGAATGAGTAGGTCTAGTGTGTGTGATCCCGGAGGCGGGAGAAATATCAGAGCGGAAATCCCAGAGCGTCGGATTTCAGGCTGATCCAGGAGAGAAGCTTCAGAAACAAGAGGCGCCCACCTCTGTGCCGTAGCTCTTGTTTTCTTGTTTTTCACCTTCTTTTCAAATTTTCTCTCCTTGTGATGTTTGTGGGAGGCAGTGCATTATTCTTGCCAATCCATGGGGATTTCTAGATCTTTCCATTATTATTTTTATCTCTCCCACTTCTGATCTCCCACTGGACTACTGGACTATTAAAATATACATGCAAACAGGTGTGGCTTTGTAATTACTTGTCTTTTTGTCTCTCACCTAAGGTATTCAGCAATTTTGACTGAAATAACTTAGAAAATGTATTTTTAAAATATATTTGTCTCTGCAAATGATTAAGTTTGTTTGCTCTGACACAGTTGTCCTACCACCAGAAATTAAATTACCAATAAGCTTGCCTATCATGGTATTTTTTCAATAAAAAATTTATTACCTGGCTATAATTCCACTTATGTAAAAATTTATTATTTAGAATGTTCACAGGGGATCCCTGGGTGGCGCAGCGGTTTGGCGCCTGCCTTTGGCCCAGGGCGCGATCCTGGAGACCCGGGATCGAATCCCACGTCGGGCTCCTAGTGCATGGAGCCTGTTTCTCCCTCTGCCTGTGTCTCTGCCTCTCTCTCTCTCTCACTGTGTGCCTATCATAAATAAATAAAAATAAAAAAAAATTAAAAAAAAAAAAAAGTTTTTAGAATGTTCACAAGAAAATTGGACATAGAACAATCAAGCAATCTGTTAGGTACGATTGTAAATTTTTTTTAGAAAAGGAGGTAAATCCTTACAGAATGTATGATTTAAGTACACATAAATATCCAGCAATATTATAGCCCTTAGTTTTTGGTGTTCTAATAGATTGCAAATCTCATCTTTGCATAAACTTAGAGGATTTTTAACAGTTTCTATAAGAGCATATCATGGAAAGAGACTAATTTGAATGCCTTTTTATCCCACTAACCGATCTTCATAATTAATGAAGTCTTTCATTATTTAAATAAATATGCTAAAACCATTTGTACCAGCAGCTACATATTAAGTTGAATTATTAATACTTTTGAAAAAAAAATACTTTTGAGTGGGCAATATTTAAGAATTTATGTGTGCTATAACTTTTTTTTTAAACATTTTATTTATTTATTCATGAGAGACAGAGAGAGGGAGGCAGAGACACAGGCAGAGGGAGAAGCAGGCTCCCTGCAGGGAGCCTGACGTGGGACTCGATCCCGGGACCCCGGGGTCACGGCCTGGGCGGAAGGGAGGCGCTCAGCCCCTGAGCCCCCCAGGGGTCCCTGTGCTATAACTTTTCAAGTGTCACTAACGTATTTTTTCAGTAACGTCCTTCGCCGTCATTTTCCTTCCTCATTCCTGACGTTTGATGCCACTGAAACGAAAGCCTCCCTACCCGACCGTCACACTCTTGCTTTAACGGACCGACAGCCCTGAGAAGCTGTGTTAGCAGCCGACGTACTCACTTGCTTGTGTGCTTTATATTGACCCCTAACCCTGAGCTTTCGCTCCTCGCGGGCCCCCGCTGTACGCTCCCCCGTCGGTCCCTCTGGTTGGCTTGGTCACTCCTCGTGCTTCCCGTTGGGGTAGGTGCCCCAAGGTCACGAGGGACCACTTGTGCAAATCCCCGTCTCGTCTCCTCCTTCCTCCTCTCCTCTGTCTCCACCTCCTCTTCCTGCTTCCCCCTCTCTTCTGTCTTCATCCTGCTTTTGCAGAAAGGAAGCACAATTGAGCTGATCTCCCAAATGTTCTGCTGCGTTTCTTGATGTTTTTTTTTCCATTTTATTTAAAAATAATACTTCTATTTTGTTTTAAAATTTGCATATCTCTTGCTATGAGGGAAAGGGGAGAGGAGGGAAGGGAAGCAAGAAAAGAAGAGGGAATAAGAGGAGAAGAGGGATGAAGTGCGGAGATTTGAAGGGAAGAGAAGGGAAATTTGGAATGGGGTTTAAAGTGGGAAACGAACTAGGGGTGGTGGGCGGGGTGACGGGCACTGAGGGGGGCCCTTGACGGGATGAGCACTGGGTGGTATTCTATATGTTGGCAAATTGAACACCAATAAAAAATAAATTTATATAAAAAAAGAACTACAAACTTTGGTAATGTAACTAAAATACTCTGATTTCTAATAAAAAAATAAAGTGAGATTCAAGAATTGTGATAAAATATAGGTGCAACAGGGACGCCTTAGGGGCTCAGTGGTGGCGTATCTGCCTTGGGCTCAAGCCATGACCCTGGGGTCCTGGGATCGAGTCCCACGTCGGGCTCCCTGCAGGGAGCCTGCTTCTCCCTCTGCCTGTGTCTCTGCCTTTCTCATGTCTCTCTCTCTCATGAATAAATAAATAAAATCTTTTAAAATATATATATAGGTGGAAGAATCAGTATAGAAGCTGGTAATTAACTTCTCCATCCCATCCCCATTCTTTGTACATTTTCTTTTATTATTTTAATCTTTATCATGTTTAGGTTTCTCTGACTTTTTTATTTTATAAATCAAAACATTTTAATACATTCTGACCAACCCCCCCCAAAACAAACAAACAAACAAAAAAACCAGAACCCACCCAGATTTCCATCCTCCAAAAGTTCTCTAAAACTAAGTAAGGGGCCCACATCTCCCTAATTTTCATCTATTACAATGACTGGGAGGTATAATAAAGTTATTTTTTTTCAATCTTTTTATTTTATTTTTGTTGTTGTTTTTTTAATTTTTATTTATTTTTAAATTTTTTTTCAATCTTTTTATTTTCTTTGGTACCTTTGAAAACAAAGTCATAACGATAGATTATTATTGTTCACAGCTTTATAAGATGGATTTAGGTTTCCTTTTTTTCATGTGATCAGCGTCCCTTCTCCCACTTCTGAATATGATGGAAAATGTGTTTCTTAATATAAATCAGCATTTCTAAACTTTCTTTGCGGATTAGGGTTGGTTAATACAGTCTAAATTAGTGGCGTTCCTTCTTTGTTTCCTCCTGTTTTCTTCCTTCTTTCCTCCCTGCTTCCTTTCCTCCTCCCTTCCTCCCCTGGGGTGAGTCCTCCCGGGCCCTCCGCACCGGGGGAGTCGGTGTTATTTCTTGCAGGAGCTGCTAGTGTTTACACACCAAGACCTTCTTCTATATATAAATACAGCTGCGCGCCGCGTGGAAATCGGGATCTTTTCATGCTCTTAGAGCTGTCTGCTGCAACAATTCGCCGAAATAGGTTTTTTTAGATACGAGTGAATACTTTAGTCATGAATACTCATACTTTAGCCAATACTTTAGCCCTGCCCTCAGCTAATAATATTTTTTTTTTCTGTCCCAAAAAGGGAGAGAAAAGAGGGATGGGAAAAGAGGATGAGGGAGACTTTTTTCCTCCAAAAAATGCAAATATTCAAACTAATTTATAAAGCATATATGGAAAGTATTGACAACCGCCTTATGTGTATTCTGAAGCACAATGTAAAGGGTGAACCCCAACGTGGAGCGTGACACAGCGGCGCGGCCAGGAAACGCCGTCACGTCGCAATATTCCTGAATATTCTCCAATATTCAGCTGGAGAATAAAGAGCTCGAACTCCAGACTGGAAGCTACCCCCGGCGCTCACATGGAAATACGTGCGTCTGCGTGAAGGACAGATCCTGTCCTGCCCTTTCCTCCCGGCCTCCCCGGTCCCCACACCGTCTCCTCTGTGGAAGTTGGCCCCTTTCTAAGAACGGAAGAGCGACATCCTGGAAGGCCCTGGAAGAGCGACATCCTGGAAGGCCCTGCTGGGGGCTGTTCCTTGAGCCGCCTGCTCTGTGCGGCCCTTGGCTGTGTGGCGACTCTGGTGGCAGATGAGCCCCTAACACAAGCAGCGCTGTGGATGGGCCACGATGGGCGACGGCGGGGCGACCTTCGGCATCTCGGCTCCCCTTCCAAAGGGCTCCCGGGAGGGGCACCGGCCACCGGGAACCTTCTGTGGGGCCCCGGCCAACACCAGTCCAGACCTGGACCAACGGCTTGGGAGCGGGGATTGTCACGCGGCTCCCATGGGTCTAATCGCTGTGTACGTGCTACCAGATGATGGGCCTGGAGGATGTGAGTTTGCCTCTCCTGGCGGGGTCCAGGTGGGGCGTGGGGGGCAGAGCCAGCGCCCAGGGGCCCGGAGGCGGCAGGGACCTAAAGGTACCGAGAAGTACGGAGGATTCGCTCAAAGGAAGTCGCCACGTACCGGCCAGTTCATTCTTCTGAGGTTTGTCTTCTGGAAGAACCAAGACCTCAAAGGAGTGGACAGTCGTGGAGGAGCTGGTTGTGCGTGAGAGCAGGGGGTGAAAACGGGGTGAAAGGGCCTGGGGGGCGAGGCCCGGGAGGCCGGGGGTGGGCCGGGCCAGGGGCCTCCCCTTTCTTGCTGCTCTTGCCTGTTCCCTCCGTGTCTCTCCAGGGCTCCTTTCCTGTGACGACGCTGTCAGCGGTGTACGCTCGTTGTTGAAAATTTGGAAAAAAGGAGCAGCGTTAGGGGATGCGTAAGTCGTTGCTAAGCACAGAAGAGTCGGGGCAAGCCACCGGCCGGCCCCGACACCGGCCCGAACCTCCCGGCGCGTGTCCTTCTCTTCCTTTTTTCTTTGGCTTTTCCCTTTTGAGAGGTGGTTTGGGCTCCTAGCCGAGTCCCACGTGCCCAAGACGTGGAGAAATCAAGAGTTCTGTGAAGATTGGGAGGGAAAATCGACACCGTCAAACTGTAACGGGTTCTTTGGGCGCTGACCCCATTACTCGAAGGAACAGGCTCATCCTGCCTTTTTCTCCCCCGGTCTGAGGCATTGTCTCCACCTGAGAAAACCGACGAGCCGGCTGTCACCAAGGCACAGTCGTGAAAAGGCAAGAGCGTGATTCTCACGCGATCTTCGGGTGGACCTACGCCCACGTGACGGGTTAGAACAATTCCACTCCGCATTTCTCGCCGTGCGGGGGTGCTGCTGCCTCGTCTCCCCCGAGGGTGACGTGCTGTAGGTCGCTTGCTCCTTGGTGTCCCTGTGGTCAGGGTAGGATTCGCCCTTCTCGGGCATACGCACTCGGTGGCCCAGCGTCTGCGCTCTCGCTTACAAAGCCTAGTGCTTGTGCTCTTTGCCTCTTTCTCTTCATCCCCGTGGGTTCAGGCCTCCTGTGTCACCGTGTAGCGTGGTCTCGGGGGGGCTACCGTGTGCGTTCTGCTGCAGCCAGAAAACCCTCTGCCTTAGGTGGACCCCATGCACGTATCACGTATTAATGCATCGTCCACGGGTTTCTTTTCGTGGCTTAGCTCTTCAAGGCAAGGCCACGCGGAGTGTGACGTGCTTGCGGTCACGACGATCCTTTTGGAAACCACACGGCTGCTCTGCCCACGGCCTCCACTGAGGAGGCCACCCTGGCCATACCTGAGGGAGACAGGGACGAGCATCTGACCCACAGGAGCCAAATCGCAGGGTGAAGTCACGGCCTTGAGAGTAGGCCCACGCAGGTGCGCTGTGTGCGCAGTCACCAAAAATGCTGATTGCCATTTTTCTCGGGGACTTGGAATGGGTCATGCACACAGAGAAGGGGAGAGAAAGGTCTATTATCAGTAAAAACAAGAGCATCAGACTTGGGGTGAGCTGGGTCCACGTCATATGAGGACACTGGAGCAGGACAGGAAGATGTCACCGCCCAACAGGAACCAAACTCCGGGTTCCTAGGACGGCTCTGGGTGACAATCCAGTGCTCCGTGGGGCCTGGGCGCAGGGTGATCGACACTGTTGACTGTTTCGTTTACTCCTCGCATGTTTTTTTTTTTTTTTTTTTAATGATAGTCACACAGAGAGAGAGAGAGAGAGGCAGAGACACAGGCAGAGGGAGAAGCAGGCTCCATGCACCGGGAGCCCGACGTGGGATTCGATCCTGGGTCTCCAGGATCGCACCCTGGGTCAGAGGCAGGCGCTAAACCGCTGTGCCACCCAGGGGTCCCCCTCCTCGCATGTTTGAGCAGCAGGTCCTCCCCCCTGCAAGCCGCAGACGGCTGGTTCCCCCGAACCCGGGGATCGGCCAATGCACAGCCGCCCTTCCCAGGCTGACAACCATCTCGCAAGAGGAGGTCGGCAAATGGCAGTCGTGTCCCACGTGGGTTGGGAGGAGCACGTGCCTACGGTTGTGTGAACAGGAAAAAACAAAAAACAAAAAGCAAAAACTCAGCATCTTAATAGAAAAACTGGCAGATGCAGTTTCCAATTCTAGTTTCCCCACCAACTATTTAAATTCCTGAATTAAGTCACCTGCTCTCCACTCCCGTTTCTTCTCTTTATCTGCCAGCTTCGGCCTCAAAGATCTCTCCGGCTCTCAAATTTTGTATCCACACGTCCACGTCGTCGGGCTCTTCCAGATGCTGAAGGCAGAGATTCACACGCAGATCCCCTTACGTGCAGCCATCTCATGTCATGTCTACAGAACTTCTACTCCTTTCGATTCTCTTCCTATTTCTCTTTTGTGAGCGTCTACACTTTCTCCCATGCAAACGTTTGATTACTAAATAGGCAAAGCCCCGGGCAACAAGGTTTAGGTGTCCCTGGAAAAAGAGAGGATTTGCAGGTGTGTCCGTGTGAATGTGGGGGCGTGTGCGTGGGGATGTGGGCATCAGGGGAGGGGAGTGGTGACGGCAGGAGGAGGTGTGGACTCGGGAGCCTGGGGTGTCTAGGAGAGCACTTTTTTTTTAATGAAATGGTTGGAAGGTAGTATTTTTTAAGTTTATTTTTTAAAAGATTTTGTTTATTTATTCCCGAGAGACACAGAGAGAGAACCGGAGCCACAGGCCGAGAGAGAAGCAGGCTCCCTGCAGGGAGCCCGATGTGGGACTCGATCCCGGGACTCCGGGGTCACGCCCTGGGCCGAAGGCAGACGCCCAACCACTGGGCCCCGGGCATCCCTAGACTGGGTTTCTGGGAGGGAGGCCACAGAGACAGTATCACCATCATTGCTTCACAGCAGGGCCCCAGCCTGAGTCTCCCCCGTGACCCGCCGGTGACCTTGGCCAGGAGGCCGTGGTGGGCACTCGCTCCTTCCACGTGGCCCCAAGCTGGGGGGCCTCTGCCCCACTTTACTAAATGTTCATCTGTTGTAAGGTGGGGCGGCCCCGGCTGCTGACCTCAGGGTGTGGAGGCCGCCCCAAGTGGGCTCGGCGCTCAGGGCCCGGCCTGCTCCCCTCCTCTGCCCGCCCCGCTCGGGCGCTCGCCCTGGCACTCTCTCTCTGAGATAAATCCTTCTTTAAAAAAATTAAAGGGATTTAATGCTCAGAGTGTACAAAGTAGCTTCCTGATTTTCTTTAAAAGTTCTGTTTCTATGTTAAAGATTCATGCGTGTGTTAGAGAGCAAGGAGCTGCGAGTGGGGGAGGCGCAGCGGGATGCACTGCCCTGGGCAGAGCCCGGGAGCCTCGATCTCAGGGTCCTGAGGCCGTGACCTGAGCCCAAACCACGGTCCGGAGGCCTGCCTGGGCCCCAGGCGCCCCTGAGCCCTGCTGTACGCATGCTCCTGTTCTTTCTAAGTGTGGATGATTCCGGTTTTTCC
Organism: Vulpes lagopus; assembly: GCF_018345385.1. Classification (NCBI taxonomy): domain Eukaryota; kingdom Metazoa; phylum Chordata; class Mammalia; order Carnivora; family Canidae; genus Vulpes; species Vulpes lagopus. Next base: position 60,484,632 of record NC_054836.1, read on the forward strand.
CTTTATTCCTCGATTAAATTAGCTAGTAATCTGCCCGTGTTGTTAAAGAGTTTAAGTGACATCGTTAAATTCTATTACTTTGACTTTTTCAGTTTTCAAATCCATCAATTTTTGCTTTCATCTTTATTTTCTCTTGCTTTCTTCTGTTTTCCTTTTACAGCTTTTGGAATAGCGTGTTTAATCCACGGATGTTACTTGTGTACTTGTTACTTGTTTTTAAAGGCGTTCAACACGAAAACCGCTTTGATTTTATTTCATAGATGTAAACGCTGCATTTTTCACCTGTTGCCGATGAATTCTGCGGCCTTGATCACGTTCTCTCATGGCTCAGGCCTTGTCCCCGTGCTCCCCATGACCTCCATCCTCCCTGTGCTCCCCGCCGACCTCCATCCTCCTCGTGCTCCCCGTGACCTCTGTCCCCCTGTGCTCCCTGCCGACTTCCATCCTCCCTGTGCTCCCCACCAACCGCCATCCTCTCCGTGCTCCCCACCAACCCCCGTCCTCCCTGTGCTCCCCATGACCTCCCTCCTCCCCGTGCTCCCCGTGACCCCCGTCCCCCGTGCTCCCCGCCGACCTCCCTCCTCCCCGTGCTCCCTGCCGACCTCCGTCCTCCCCGTGCTCCCCACCGACCCCCGTCCCCCGTGCTCCCCGCCGACCCCCGTCCCCCGTGCTCCCCGTGACCTCTGTCCTCCCCGTGCTCCCGGCCGACCACCGACCAGCCAGCCACCCACTGTCTCCTCAGTGCTTAGGCCACTGCGTTCAGGCAGGAGTAGGGAGGAAACTTGATTCCTTGATTTCCTCTAAAGAACATGATCCTATTTCCAAGTTCCTGGAGCGGGCCTCATTCAAGCCTTCAAGTGCTGACAACACCAATCTGCCAATATTCTCGAGGAATATCGACCTACACAGTCTATCTTTAGACGTTAGAATGAAGGCTCAGGAAACTTATTTTTCTTCTAATTTGAAACTTAAATCTTAACATCTATTTCCCCTGCAGATGTCGGGGATTATTTCCAGTCATTTCGACTGTATCTTGGCTATGTCTCAGTGTCTTGCACTTAGCAGTTTTTAATAAAAATATCTTTTATAAAATCTCTCATGTAGGTTAAAATTTAAAGAAAAACTTAATCCATGATAACAAACTTATCTCTTCCCTAACCCATCTAACCCGTCATTTTTGACCTATTTTAACTAAAAAATTTTGGGGGGAAACTTGGCATCACGACATAGTTTATACAGCCCCGTGCTTGCCATCACAACTAGCAAAAAGTCAATTCACACTCCTGTTAGGTTTATTAAAAATAGAACAAATAATCTTTAAGAAAAATGTTCCTTTGGGAGTTTAAGAAATGACTAATAAATAGATGGTGGATGTGTCTCAAAAATTCTATTTAAAGCTCTTTTTAGAAAAGCCAAAGAAGATGCATCTTCCCTTCCTGTTAGGAAGCATTTTGACATTAAGCACACTCACATGGAGAACCTATTTGCCACGGATTTTAGCTAGATGCTCCCCGAGGCTTTACAAGAAAGAGTTCCCTAAACTCTCTTCTTTAATACAAGTTTCAGGACTAAGAGTAAGTCTGGATAGTTTTAAAAATTTGATTTGCATTTGCAGTTATGTCACAATCGTCTTATTGCTCCAGTGCTGCTCCTCCATCGTCCCTGGCTTGTTCTTTCTTTATCTTTCATAAGACAAGGAAGGACTCACCACAATTTACAGCTGAGATACAAGAACTCTAAGGTCCTTAAAGGAGCAACACCCCCAGCAGGGCCGGGGAGCAGCACCCGCATCAGGAGCCCCTTAGAGACGTGTTTGGGGCCGGGGTGAGGTCGGAGCTGCTGCGCCTGAGTTCAGGGACAGGGGGCAGTGACGGCCCAGGCCCCAAGCTTGAGTTCCTTCTGAGGAAAGGCTTTGTCCCAAGGTCCTTTTAGGAAGAATGTGCCACACAACTTAGGACAAACACCCTCAGAGGACCTAGACAGGTGTGTTCTGTCATGATGACTGCCTCGCAGGTCTCCTGTAACAGGTGCGTTGATAGGCTGAGCTCCAGACACAAGCCTTTCTCCACCCTCGGCCTCCAGGCTGACCCAGGGATGGTCCCCTCGGCCTCCAGGCTGTCCCCAGGACGCTCCCTCTCACCCCTGACCGTGTTACAGATGCCACAACTTTCTACAACTAGTCTCCCATTGGGGCTTTAAGATGCTCAATCACCCCTGATGTATCTACTTAGCCTGGTCCCCCATCCTCATCCCGTCCCCATCCCGTCCCTGTCCCTCCTGCCCTCCCAGGGCCTCTGAGTGACCCAGGGACACAACCCGAGTCTGAGCGTCGAGGGGTTGGGGTACAGGTGCAGGCTGGTCCCTGGCCCCACGGGTTCGGGCCCCGGTCGGGCCGGGGGGGGCACCTGCCGCTGAGCACCCTCTGCTCTAGGCCCGCGTGGGGCCACCACAGGTTCTCCTGAAACCAGGAGGGTCCCAGTCAGTGCCAGCAGCCCCTGCAGACGACAGAGCTCCCGTGTGAGGTGTCAGAAGTCCCCGTGGTGTCCTTGGCAGCCGCCTGCCCACCTCCGTGGTCCCAGCAGTGCAGTAGGTTCCGGGGACGGTTTGTGGAGCACGTGGCACTGGGAGCAACTCCCGTCTTGTGCCATCGGCATTCAGTGTCGTTGGTCACCCCTGCGTTGTCATCATCGCCTTTTAATGTGGAATTTCTTACCTACCGAAAGCTGCATCGGAGAGGAGCAGAGAGTGACGTCACCTCAAGGAGCCATCAGATGTCCTTCTAAAAAATTATTTATTTAGTTTTTAGGGGGTGGGAGGGGCAGAGGGAGCAGGAGCAGGTGGACCCGAAGCAGGGGTGGCGGCCAGCTAGGCCCCAGCTCACGCCCCAGGTCGGGGTCACCCAGACCCCAGGTCACACTCCAGGTCAGTGGCCACCCAGCCCAGGTCACGCCCCAGGTCGGGGCCACCCGGGCCCCAGGTCACGCCCCAGGTCAGGGCCACCCAGGCCCAGGTCACGCCCCAGGTCGGGGCCGCCCGGACCCGGAGTCAGCCCCCGACCCCTAGGGCCTCCTGTGACAAGTACCATTCAGCAGCCGCGGTGCCTGCACACAGTCGCGGGATCCCAGGGCCGAGGGGAGCCCGGGCACCTGTGGAGCAGGGAGAGGCGCCCTGGGGGGCTCAGGGCCCGGCACCCAGTGAGCCAGCCCTGGCCGAGGCGCTGGCGTCCAGCTGGGCAGCCCCAGGAGGGGAAGGCCAGGCGCCAGGGGGCAGGCCCGGCAGCCCGGGGAGGGCCAGCTGGACGCGGAGTCGGGGGGACAGGACCTCTGCCCCCAGGTCCCCGTGTTCCCGTGGGGCTCCCCTGACCCGGGGTGGGGTCGGCTGGAGGACGCGCGGCGGCTCCAGGTCCCTGGGATCCCGCGCTGAGCATCGTCCAGGGCCGCCCGCACCTGCCCGCGGGGCCACGTCCTCCGGTGGCTGCGGGCTCCATGCGGGGTCCCTGGGGAGGGGGGCGACCACGCGGCCTCCAGGCCTGGCCGAGCCCCCCGGCCTGCCCGGCAGGATGAGCCGCGCCCTGGACACCGGCGGCCCAGCCCGGTCCTAGCAGCTCCGTCGGGCTGGATTCTTCGGGAAGCAGCACCCACCGCCGAAGCCCACGGGACCTGGTGAGGGAGCTTGAGGGGGGCGCAGGGCCTGGGGGCAGCCTCCGTCCGGGGACTGGAAGGCCTCGCCTCCCTGGAGGCCACTCGCCGCCCCCCTGCCACCCCCACCCGCGACCGTGGCAGCCAAGCGTGTGGAGGCCGAGGGCTCCGGGCTGAGGCTGGGGCCGGGTGCAAGGCCGCCGGTGAGGGGCCCGGGACCTGGCAGCACCGCCGTCCTGCTGCGCCTCGCTGCCACCGCGGCTGGGAAGTCACTCTCCAGCCAGACCTTGACTGTCCCCAAGACAGAAACACGTGGCTGAGGTGACCCGACGGGCTTTGACAGCGCGGAGGTGCGCGGCTCGAGCGCGGCCGACACGGGGCGGCTACGTCTCAGCTTTGGGAAAAGAGGTGGAATAAGGAAGCAGTGGCTGCTCGCGGGGCGGGCACCAGAGACCAAGACAGCAGGTGTGACAGGGGGAGCAGGTGTGACAGGGGGAGCAGGTGTGACGGGGGAGCAGGTGTGACAGGGGGAGCAGGTGTGGCAGGCGGGAGCAGGTGTGACAGGGGGAGCAGGTGTGACAGGGGGAGCAGGTGTGACAGGCGGGAGCAGGTGTGACAGGGAGAGCAGGTGTGACAGGCGGGAGCAGGTGTGACAGGGGGAGCAGGTGTGACAGGCGGGAGCAGGTGCAGGGCGCTGGGAGCCGCGGGGAGGGGACGGCCTCGGAGGACGGCCTGGCCAGGCTTCGGGGCTGTAACACGTTACTTACTAATGCATGAGACTCGGGGGGGGGGGGGCAGAGCCCCAGGCGGGGGCAGAAGCAGGCTCCCTGGGGGTCCCGACGCGGGACTCGATCCCAGGACCCGGGGTCACGAGCTCCGCGGGCGCCCCGACAACTTGTCAAGTCCTCAGTGAGCTCACAGATTGGCAAAATGATGTAACTGAAGGTTTTGAGCCCGTGTAGCCCGAACCGCGGGGACAGAGGTGGGCACATGGGAGGTACCTGCACGCCCAGGTCGCCGGGCCCCGGGCTCATGGCCTGTCCCCAGGCTCATGGCCCTGCTGAGCTAGGCCGCAGGGCCGCAGTCTGCGTGTGCTTGTGCCCCACGGCCGCGGCCCTCATGGGCGCCTCTGGGGAGCCCGTCGCCTCCATGCTCAGGCCCGCGGCCAGCGACGGTGCTCCTGGGGGCAGCTGGGCAGCAGGTGCATCGCCCCTGGGTGCCCGAATTTCCTTTCTCGTGGCCTCCACATCTCCAAGAGGAGCTTCCTGGTTCTGGGCCCAAAGGTCACCGTTGCTCTTCACAAGGGGCCTCCCTTGTAAGTGCTAAGCGCCTGCTTCCGAGTGCAACCTTTTGCTTCTTTCAAATTTGTCCCTTGGTGTCCCTTTCTTTTCCTTTGCCTCTTAGGTCTGGTGTTAACCGGAAGTGTGCCTTTAGGTCACTCACTGACCTTCTTGGGTCTGCTGCCCCCCTGGGCTGGAGTGGATGATCGTGACTTGTCTTTTTGGCTGAAACTGATAAAATGTATGTGAGAGCTCTACGTGAGCTACTAGGTGCCACAAGCATAAGGGCAGTCATGCTTTCAGTTTCTTTCTTTTTTTTAAAGATTTTATTTATTTATTCATGTGAGACAGAGAGAGAGAGAGGCAGAGACCCAGGCGGGGGCAGAAGCAGGCTCTCTGGGGGCCTTGACGCGGGACTCGATCCCGGGACCCCGGCATCATGCCCTGGGTCGAAGGCAGGTGCTAAACCACTGAGCCTCCCAGGGACCCCCATGCTTTCAGTTTCTACCCCATTACTATTTTTGTTTCTGGAGCCCCTCAACTACCTCCAGTACCCCACCTTCTGTATGTCCGGAGTTTTCCGTTGGACTTTATACAAAAGAAGACAGAGTGTGACAAACACTGAACAGCTTCTGGAAGACTGTCCATGTATGTGCTAGTTGAGGTGAAGTTCGTTTCCCCTGCTATTCTCTATGCATGTATGGAGCTCACCGTTTTTGGTTTTTTTTTTCAGCTTTCTGAGATTTTACAACATGCGAGATGAGGATTCTATGATTGACTGAGACAGTAATTCAAATTTTTAAAACATATTTTATTTAAATTCACTTTGCCAACATATAGCATCACACCCAGTGCTCATCCCCCCTCAGTGCCCGCCACCCAGTCACCCCATCCCCCCGCCCACCTCCCCTTCCACAACCCTTTGTGTTTCCCAGAGTTAGGAGTCGCTCAGGGTTTGTCTCTCCCCCGCTGGTTTTTCCCACTCAGTTCCCCTCCTTTCCCTATAATCCCTTTCTCTATCTCTTCTATTCCCTGTAAGAGTGAGACCGTGTGGTGATTGTCCTTCTCCGACTGACTTACTTCACTCAGTGTAATACCCTCCAGTTCTATCCACGTTGAAGATGGGGTTGAAAGACCGAGAGACAGAAAGATCCCTACAAGCAGGGACCTCTGAATCTGTAGACTTCGAGCATTGTTTTGGACCAGGGATAAGCTACACGTGACTGGCAAATATCTAGGAATTAATTCATAGCTATAAAGGCAGATTAGAGGAGGAATTCAGGAAATGAGTCCAGGGAAACTATACCAGATAGGCACCAAATACTTAATTAGTGGCTTCAAAAATTAGATGCAAATTCTAAAGATTAATAGCTGGTATAGAGGCCAAGTGAAGGTCATTGACTTTATGGGTGATAAGTACTAAGCCTTATGGACTTTTACTTATTTTATATGTTTTTCAGATTTTATTTATTTATTCCTGTGAGACCCAGAGAGAGACAGGCAGAGACACAGGCATAGGGAGAAGCAGGCTCCATGCAGGGAGCCCAACACGGGACTCAATCCTGGGAGCCGGGGTCACACCCTGGGCCGAAGGTAGATGCTCGACCCCTGAGCCACTCAGGTGCCCCACCTTATGGACTTTTAATCCATTCAAGGCAGAGAAAACAGAAGTAATCAACACGAAGCTTAGGATTCTTAACACAATAAACCACTGAACTCATGATACAAAGGTAAACCAGGTTTAAAAAAATTACTCTAAAAAAATTACTCTAGAAAACAGAATATTAGCATCTGCTTTTCATTCTCAATGAAATGTAACAATCAGAAAATTAAAAAGTGAGGTGACAGTGGTTCGCAGTTAAAGGCTGACTGGCTTGAAACGTATCCACATGGAAGAAAGGAGAAGGAAGAGGGAAGGAATGGGAATAAGGGAAATACGCAGTAACGGAATGGACACCGCCTTTTGTCCCGGAGGCGCTGAGCACGTTGCCTCCTACAGACACTGCCTCCCGGGGGCACAGGCCTCCTCCTGGGCGTCCCGCAGAGCCGGCCTCGGCCGTGACCCCGACAATAGCAGCCGCAGTAGTTGGAGCAGGAAGGGCCGCGGCCTGCGTCTCCTCCAGGTAGGCACCCCCCCCCCCCCCGTGACAGCGCCCACTCCACCCTGGCTCCCTGAATGTGAGACCCACAGAATGAGTCCCTGTGGCCTGCTGGTTGATGCTCTCGGGGTTAGGAGTTCAAGGGGTGAGGTGTTTTTTTTTTAAGATTTCATTTATTTACTTACTTATTTGAGAGAGAGAGAGAGAGAGAGCAAATGAGAGAGAGAACGCAAGGGGGGGGTGGAGGCAGAGGGAGAAGCTGGCTGCCCGCTGAGCTGGGAGCCCCTGTAGCGCTGGAGCCCGGGACTCCAGGCTGTGACCTGACCTGAAGGCAGATGCTTAACCGACTGAGCCTCTCCGGGGCCCCTAAAGATTGTTTCACCGTGTGTGCACGACATCCTGTGGTGCAACCTCTGGGGCCCCTGATGTAGAACACCGCGGCTCCTAGCAGGGACTTTAGAAGACAATACCCGCTGGACGAATGACGAGCACCAGGAGACCTGCCTGGGGAGCCCTCCATTCCACCGTAGCCAGCATCCGAGCTCGACACAAAATACATACTGTGATTACTTTCCTACGCCATTCGGACGACTGACATTGGCCAGGACACTAAAGGGTAGGTGCGCTCACGTCGGCAGATGTGCTTTAGGAAAAAAGTTGTGACTTGGCCTTTCGTTTGAACAGATGCACTGAAATTGAATGAGACAGATGGTGATTTATAGTGTGTGACGCTGTGGAGACGCAGTCTCACGACCTGCCCTGCGTGAGTATGTCACGTGAGAACCAATGGGCCTGGCAAAATGAACCCCAGCTTAATATTATGTCAAACGAGTAATGCTCTGGTCATGCCCCCATCACATGGTAGTTTATTTACATTGTTGTAGATAAAATAGTGGACCCCAAATACATCTGAATGTCCCAAACTTGTGACTTTGTTACCTTATGTGGCAAAAGGACTTTGCAGATGTGATTAAGTGTCTTGAGATAAGAAGATGATCCTGGAAAAGGTGGCCCCCAGGTGACCTAGGGTAATCACAAAGGTCCTTACAAGAGGAAGGAAGGAGGGTGAGAGTCAGAGAAGGAGATGGGGTGATGGAAGCAGGCATCAGAGTCACAATCCAAGGAATCTAGGCAGCTTCTAGAAGCAGAAAAAGGCAAGGAGCAGATCTGCCCCCGAGCCTTCCAGGAGGAGCACAGCTATGTGGATACCTTGATTTCGACCCGTTAAGACTCACTTCAGAACTTTATGACAAAAAAAATCAGTGTTGTTTTAAGCCACTACATTTGTAGTAATTTGTTACAGCAGCAACAGGAAACTAATACAGAGACAGCTCTAAGAATTAGATCACCAAACTGTGAGCTTGAGTCATAGTTATGGTACCTGTATTTGGTAATTACCAAAACAATGAGTTTGTACACAGGGAAAATCTCAAGAGAATAGACGAAGGCTCCTGTGACAAATCAGGTCGCAAAAAAGGGTATGTGCGAGTGGGCCGCATAGGAACTATTTATGACAGCAGGCGTTTCAGCGGAGGCCCCTGTGAGCCTTAGTCCTTCACATGGACTCACCCGCGGAGCATCAGGAATAGTAACTGACATCTTTGGGAAAATGTCTATTCAAGTCCTTTGCTCATTTTTAAGCCAGTTATTTGATTTTTTGCTGTTGAGTTTTAGGAGTTCCTTATTCCTTTGGAATTCAACCCTTTATTACCTCTATGGTTTGCAAATCTTTTCTCCTATGCCTTAGGTTGCCTTTCTGTCCTTGTTGGTTTTTTATTTCGCTGTACAGAAACTTTTTAGTTTGATGTTTTCCTGACTTGACTATTTTTGCTTAGGTTGCCTGTGCTTTGGGGGTCGTACCCAAGAAACCATTGCTAAGTCCAGTGGTCAGGAGCTTTTCCCTAAGTTTTCTTCTAGAGCTTTTACAGTTTCTAGTCTCACATTTAAGTCCTCAATGCATTCTGGATTGGTCTCAGCATAGAGTCCAACAGAACCGGGTCCTTTAGTATCAGGGTCCAATGTATGTCTTTGCATGTGTGTATAGTTTTCCCAACACCGTTTGTCGAAGAGACCATCCTTTCCCAATTCCTTGTCAATGATCAGTTGATTGTGTATGCATAGGTTGATTTCTGGGCTCCCTCTTCCATTCTGTCCGCATGTCTGTCTGTCTGTCTGTCTGTCAGTACGGTGCTGTTTTAATTACTGCAACTTCCTAACACACTTGGAAATCAGAACATACGATGTTTCCAGCTTGTTCATTCTTTTTGAAGCTTCCTTTGCTTATTGTAATTCTTCTGTGATCCCACATGAACTTTGGAATTATTTTTCTATTTCTATAGAAAAAAGTTCATTCCTAAGTATATTACCCTTTTTGGTACTATTGTAGGTAGGATTGTTTTCTTAATTTTGTTTTTAGATGGTTCGTTATTAGTGTTTGGAAATGCAATCAGTTTCGTATATCAAATTTGTGATCCCGCAAAATGGCAAATGGGTGTACGGAAAGATGCTCAATTAATAATCAGGAAATTAATCATTAGTCATTAATAATCATTAATAATCAGGAAAATGCTCATCAGAAGTGCAATAAAGAAAATGTGGATGATAAGTATTTTAGTCTTTGTTCTCAGGTTAAAAACATCACCATAAAGAAGAAAAAAGAGAAAAAACTACACTGAGTCGACACCTCATATCTGTTAGGATGACTATTATTTAAAAAACAAAAAGATAAGCATTGGAGAAGCTGCAGAGAAACTGGAATACTATTGGTGGGATTGTAAAATGGTGTAACAACTATGAAAAATTGTATGAGGATTCCTCAAAAACATAAAAATAGAACTACCATATGATCCAGCAATCTAACTTCTGGGTATATACATCCAAAACATTGCACTCAGGATCTCAAAGAGGTATCTGTACTCCCACGCTCAGTGTAACACTGTTCATAATAGTCAAGATGTGGAAATGACCCAAATGCTCATCAACAGATGAATGGATAGAGAAAATATTATACACACACACACACACACACACACACACACACACACACGCAATGGAATATTATTCAGCCTTAAAAAAGAAGGAAATCTTGCTATTTGTGACAACATGGATGGACCTGGAGGACATCCTATAAATAAAATAGTCACAGAGGGGTGAATACTGCATGATTCCACTTAGGTGACGTACCAAAAGTAGTCAAATTCATAGAAGCAGAGGACATAACAGTGGTCTCCAGGGACTGAGTAGTGGGGGAAATGGTTTATTATTCAGTAGGCAAAATGTTTAAGTTATGCTGCATGAGTCAGTGCTAGAGAGCCGCTATGCAACATGGGGCCTCTTGTTAACGATACGGTATCGTGCGTTCATAACACTTGTCAGGTGGGTAAATCTCATGTTAAGTGTTTTTACCACAAAAACAAAACAAAGTAAAGCAAAAAGGACAGAGGGACACAAGGAGACCCTGGGAGAGGCTGCATATGGCTATGACCTTGTAGTGATGCTGTCACCAGTGTTGGCATATGTCTAAACGCATCAAATTATACACATTAAACATGCAGCTTTCTGTACAGTTGACCTTGAACAGCAGGACATCAAGTACCAACCCCCCCCCCCCGTAGCTGAAAGTCTACGTATAACTTTTGACTCCCCCAAACTAACTACTAATAGCCTGGTGTTGGCCAGAAGCCCTACTGATAAGCCATTTAACACGTATTCTGTATGTGACACGTACTATAAACTGTTTCACAGTGAAGTAAGCTGGAGAAAACCGCGGGGGTGAGGAGCCCGTAAGGAAGAGAAAGATGCACCGATCCCACTGCAGTGTGGTCTGAGGGCGAGCGGACCCGTGCCCTATAAGCCAGTGTTCGGGGGTCCACTGGATGTCAATTATACCTCAGTGAGGCTGAAAAATAAAAACCATAGTACGATCAGTGACTGCGGCCGAAGGTCCATCCTACTACTCTGATTTCATCGTCTCGGGCATAGCCTGCGTCGTAGGGTTTTAAAAGGTCACCGGCCGACTTCCCGACGGCGGCCTACTTCTGGGGTCACCGCGGTCGGAGCCACCCTGTGGGGAAGATAACGGCGTGCGGAGCAACAACAAAGCCCCCGCACGTGTTTTTACTTCGAACGTCATGTGTGAGGCAAAGTGAGCTCTTAGTTTCACAAGCTTTCAGCAGCTGGAAAATGACAAAATGTCTAATCCTCCAGGAAATATTTCTCATCCATCCAAGGAACGAGGTTGTCCTTCCTTAGATATATTTTATGCCTCAGCACATCCACACAGCATAGACTTCGCTGGAGCTTTCATAGTTTCCGCATTTGTGAACACGCATGTGACCCTCCTAATATCACGTACATTCTGGTGCCCTGATTATACCAGAAAAGCCACCGCTTTTCTGTGACTGCATATGAGACGTTTAATGCCACATGTGTCGTATTTTCAAAGCGTCCATGAACTCCAGGCACATTTTAATTACTTAGTAGCATCAGAGCCTGCGTATTATACGACATCGAGGGCTGCGTCTTTTAAACAAAGCCTTCTCTCGAGGTCCTGTGAGGATTTATTTATTTATTTATTTTTCCTATGAGGATTTATACTCCATATGCCTCTTTTAAATGTCCTTGTCTGATATAAATCCAGAGATAATCCAGCTTTGGAGGTGACTTAAACCAACTCTTGCTCCTATTTGTAGTAAGAGAAGCTTCTTTTCAGCCTGTGATGCTCTCATTTTTCCTGGAATTTATTTGCTCTGTGAAGGAAGATGCATCTGTCCTTAATGACTGTAGGAAAATGACTTCATCTTCACCCCAAAATGAACAGCACGCTCTGTTTACCTGCCTTCTTCATAACTCCCTTTCTTGAAAAATAGAACTCCCGTCATAGGCCTGTCATGGAGCCTTGTGCCTTTGACCCCGTTAGAGCAATCCCAGATTTGTCAAAACAAACAAACAAACAAACAGACAGTGAATTTAGATATTTCCCAATTGGTCAAATACATTTTCTTCCTTATTTTACTAGTATGCAGGAATAATCAGAATTAACCTTTTTCATTTGAAAGTGAAAATTAATCATTTTCATTTGAAAACGGTCAGCAGTGAAAGATTATCTAATAGTAACTGATGTCCATGCAGAAGGTTAGGGAGCATTTTCCCTCCTATTTCTAAATCTGCCACTAACCTTTCTGGCCTGAAGCAAGTAATGTTTTTCTTTGCTTTTTTATCTCATTCTTTAAATAAGAATCATAGCGTTAATCTGTTTAGTCTCTAATTTATTGGATGTACACATTATTGGAACCCTGGGAGCATGTACCCAGTCAATTGGCAAATTGCAAATTATAGAAAGTGCAAGAACTCTAATTTAATACTAAAATGATGCCACTCAAAGGCCTTAGGCAAAACTCTGACCAAAGGGAGTTGGACTCCACCACCACCATCAGCAGCAGAACAACCGTGTTTCGGGGGACGTACGTGCTGCACTGAGGCACTGCCTCTGTTTCATCGCCCTGACCGGGCACGACCCGTGATGCCTCAGAACCTTTGAACACTCAAGGTGTAGGGCTCTGGTGATCTGTGGGGCCGTGGATGAGAACAACCTCCCCCTTCTTCCGTCATATTCAATTCGAAATGTACCAAAGCCAAACACTCCAGAGCCTCAGAGATGTTTCATTTGCTTTGTCCCCGTCTCCTAGGACGTCGTGTAGATCCATGAGGCTGGAAGGGGCTGGGACAGAGCAGTAACACTGCCCTCAGAGACCCTCCTCTCCCGCAGCGTCTAAAGCCATGGTGCCCCCGATTAACAGCATCGTTAACACCTGGAAAATGCTTAGAAATGCCGATTCGGGGGCCTTACCCAGACCTACTGAATCAGTGATTCTGAGAGTGGACTTAATAATCTGAATTTTAACAAGGCTTTTAGGTGATTTTGATGGCTGATAAAGTTGGAGAATTATTGAAATGAACACATCATATCTGATTCCTTCTAACCTTGGAAGGAGTTAGGACCTTGTACCTTGTGGCTACCTTGTGGCCAGTCCTCAGGGTGTTCCTGTTATAAATAAATTCATAATAATTTAATAAATAAAGATAAATAAATTTATCTTGACTCTAAAGGAAGACACACTTTGGCCCAAGCTGAGACTCTCCACACATATAAAAAAGTGTGGTTTTGCTTTTGTTTTTAACAAACAACATCCCACTATGAAAGTATCCTTGTTCTAATGTGGGGCAGTATAACCTTTTCAGAGGTGGAGTACCTTAGGGAGAGGTTTTGGAATAAATCTTTTTTTTTTTTTTTTAAATCTTTTTTTTTTTTTTTTAAATCTTAATGATATATCATGAAAAAGAGTAAGAGACAGATGAGCTACTGAAGAGCTGTGAGACCTTCCCTTGGTTTCCTTCTATATTTTTTCTCAACTACAAGGTCAGTGACTCATCAGCCAGCCCTGGATGCAGACAATGGTGGCAACCGTCGTGGAAAACTTGGATACCTCTGTACTACTCAAAGGATTTGAGTAGGAACAAAAGCAACAAGAGGAATGAAAATGCAAGAGGAGAAGACAGTAAGGTGAAAAAAATGAAAGGATTAATAAAGAGGACAAGAGTTCTCAAGCATCCTGGTTTTTGTCTTACCCCAGAATTCAGAGTTGTTCAGTCTGCCTGGACCCTCTTTGCAGAGGCAAGGAAGGCTCTGCTGGGCCTATGTTCCTGGAGTTTGGAAACAATCATTTCTCAAGAGTAGAGATGCCAACTACATGCCATTATCCTGCTGGGACCAGCCCCTACTTTCACGCCTAGGCACACACAGAACAGAGGAATAAAGGATGTTAATCGCCACTGGGGTCACAGACAGAAGGGGTGTTGGTAGTGTCAACTGCCTTTAATCAAATCATAGCTGGTAAATATTTGTCACATTTTGTCTTAGAATTTCTGATGCTGGAAATATCAGGTGAATGTCCAATCTGACTCAATGTCTTTAAATCCAGTATTATGCTGAGTGAAGTACGTCAATCGGAGAAGGACAAACATTATATGGTCTTATTTATTTGGGGAATATAAATAATAGTGAAAGAGAATAGAAGGGAAGGGAGAAGTAATGGGTAGGAAATATCAGAAAGGGAGACAGAACATGAAGACTCCTAACTCTGGGAAACGAACTAGGGGTGGTGGAAGGGGATGTGGGCGGGGGGTGGGGGTGACTGGGTGACTGGCACTGAGGGGGGCACTTGACGGGATGAGCACTGGGTGTTATTCTATATGTTGGAAAATTGAACACCAATAAAAAATAAATTTATTATTAAAAAAATAAATAAATCCAGTCCCTCCACCCTTCACGTGACTTAAAGTTAGTAAAAAACTACACTGCACCACTTTGACAGGGAAAAGTGCATGAGGCAGAAGCGTGTCCATAGGGTTAGAATTCCCCATGTAAGCTTTTACATGAAAACTCTATATCAAATGCAAAAATAGGAGATACAAAATAATTTTTTTTAAAGATTTTATTTATTTATTCATGAGAGACACAGAGAGAGGCAGAGACACAGGCAGAGGGAGAAGCAGGCTCCCTGCAGGGAGCTCGATGTGGGACTCGATCCCGGGACCTGAGCCAAAGGCAGACGCTCAACTGCTGAGCCACCCAGGAATTCCCAAAAGAATTTTTTATATACAGATTAAATTCTAAGCTTAACCTGAAGATTCATTAAAGCAATCTTGCTGTGAGCAAAGAGCATCTTATTCTTTCCTGTTATCTCAATTTTACAAACTAGCGAAGGAAGCAGTCATAGTTTAGCAGGTCATAGTTTACTTCACGAATGAGAGAATTTCCTCCTGAAAGATAAAACAATGCTAGTTAGGTTTGTGTTCACTCATTCATTCATTAGCAAATATTTATTAAACATCTATTATGAGCCACGCTTTCTTCTGGGCCCTGGGAAAGGAGAAGGAGTTTAGGTATATCAAGTTTGAAAGGGTGATTTTAGGTACCGTCTTGGTGGTAATGAGTGGGCAGCTGAGCACGCCCATCTAGGGTTCAAGGACATAGTCTGGGCTGAAGATAAAAATTTGGGAGTCCTCAGTATAAAGATGTTATTTGAAAATCGGGGACTATACAGTATCACCTGGTGAATGAGCTCTGAGGACTGCGCTCTGGAGCATCCCGATCTTTAGTGATCAAGCTGACGAGGAATTGGCAAAGGACAGCAAACAGAACCAGTGAGCGAGAAAACGAAAGTGTTTTAAAAAAATAAATAAATGAAAGAAAAGAAAGAAGAAAGAAGATGAAAGTGTTTCAAAATAAATAAATAAAAGAAAAGAAAGAAGAAAGAAGATGAAAGTGTTTCAAAAAAAGTAAATAAAAGAAAAGAAAGAAGAAAGAAGATGAAAGTGTTTCAAAATAAATAAATAAAAGAAAAGGAAGAAGAAAGAAGATGAAAGTGTTTCAAAATAAATAAATAAAAGAAAGAAGATGAAAGTGTTTCAAAAATAAAGAAAAGAAAAGAAATAAGATGAAAGTGTTTCAAAAAAATAAATAAAAGAAAGAAGATGAAAGTGTTTCAAAAAAATAAAGAAAAGAAAAGAAAGAAGAAAGAAGATGAAAGTGTTTCAAAAAATGAAAAGAAATAAGATGAAAGTGTTTCAAAAAAATAAATAAAAGAAAACAAAGAAGATGAAAGTGTTTCAAAAAAATAAATAAAAGAAGAAAGAAAGAAGATGAAAGTGTTTCAAAGAGGGTTGAGTTCTGAACTGTATAGTCTTGTTGACTGATGAAGTGAGGTGACCGCTGAGAAGTGAGCGTTGAGTGTCAGCAACATGGAGCTTGTAGGTGGCCGTGTGGTGTGGGCTGGATGGGGTCTCTCAGAATTCATGGGGAGTCCTAACCCCTAGCTCCCCCGGAATGTACCTGTGTTTGGAGATAAGTCTTTAAAACAGGAATGAAATTAAGATGAAAAATAAATTAATTAATTAAAAATTAAAAAATTAAAAAAATTAAGACGGGGCTATGATAGTGGGCCCTAATCTGATATGGCGGGTGTTTTGATAAAAAGAAGAAATAGTGATATAGATGTGTAGGTGCACAGAGGGAAGACACCAGAGGGTGGCCACCCGGAGGCAAGAGGACAGGTCTTCAAAGAGAGCAATCCTGCAGACGCCTTGATTTCAGACTTTTAGGCTCCAGAACCATGAGAAAATAAATATTTGTTGTTCGAGTCACCTAGTTTGCGGTACTTGGTTATGGCAACGCCAGCATAACCCCTATGGTAATACACCGGGTTAAGAAGCGTTTTGATAGAATTGTGGGGGAAAATAGTCTGATTGGCTCAAGACAGAAGGTGAAGAGAGGAACCGGAGAGAGTGTCGGTGTCCAGGGAAGCAGATACTCTGACTAGTACCTGGGGGCGACCGGGGTGGGGGGGGGCGGAATGAGAACTTCAAAGGCAAATAATAGCATATTTTTGTATGATGCGATGATCTCGTGGAGGAGGGAAACTGAGGCAGAGGAGACACTGAGAGACAGAACTTCTGGAGCTTTGTGTTTAGTGCCCCAGAGGTTACAGGCCCCGTAGCCAGGTGGACGGGTTGGCTCCGCTGCAGGCAAGGACGTCTTCCCCAGGAGCAGGAAGGGGAGAAGTGAACGCACGGTGATGGCCATAACTCGTACAAGGTCCTTTCCTATATTTTCAGCGAGGTAGGGAACACGGCCTTGCAGCTGAGGCGAGGAGGGGACGGTTTGTGGAGCAGGTGCTGAGGCGGCAGAGGCACGGGGTCGCGCCTTGCAGAGCCTGGGGCGCAGCATTCCTGGACGGGCCAGCAAGAGGCTGCAGGGGCAGCGGCTAGGGCAGCGTCACTGGGCTTCCAGCCGCGGGACCTACCTGAGCCCCCGCCCAGGCAGGGAAGAAAGAGAAATAACGCAGGCAGGTCCCCCAGAGCTGAGGGACCCTGGTCGTGTGGCTCCGGCTCCGACGCCTCCCAGGCTGGCCAGGCCTTGCCGAGAGCTGCCGAGCCCCCGGATGCCCACACTGTACCCCCCGCCTGCTCACCTCCCTCGCGGTCGACCTGCAGCTCCTCCAGCTCCACCCTCGAGGGGCTCAGGTGCCTGCAGCAAACCCGGGGCGCTGCCTGCTTTCTGGAGGCCTGGCTAGCACGAGGGCTGGAGGAGCCGTCGGAGGGCCAGGGGGCAGGATGGCATCTGGGGACCCACTCCCTTCCCTCCCAGCAGGCAGAGGACCTCAGCGTGAGTGTTGTCCGGGGACACGTGGCCCCTGGTCAGCACGGCCCGGCAGCCGGAGCTCCCCAGGGTGACCTGGGAAACACGTCAGTGGAACCCACTGCCCGTGGGTGTGATGGTGGGTCACTGGGAGGGTAGCGGGGAACGGTGTGCCCCAGGTCGCGGCCGCCTGGCAAGGGGTGGGGACTCTGAGATCACGGATATGCGGGTAAGAGCCTGGCGTGGAAGCCAGAGGCACGTGCAGCAGCGCGCCTGTCACCAGGCCTCACCCACATAGCGGGGCTGGTGGCGGCTGAGCAGCTGGGGACCCGAGGGGGTGGCAGCCCCAGGACCACGAGCATGCATGGCCCAGACAGGTCCGAGGGGCCAGAGGCCAGGCCCTGCCAGGACGGGTGGCAGGAGCCATCGAGGGTAGGCGCCAGGACTTGGCACTGCAGACACGGAGGGCCCGGCCCCCCCGCAGGAGCTGCTGCACCTGCCAAGCTGCTGGCTGCACAGGTGCCTTCCAGAAGGCCCGGGATGCAGCCCTCAGGGCCTGGCCCATGTCCCCTCCTGCCGCCAGGCTGTGAACAAGCTTAGGTCCCAGCAGGGCCCCGACGGCCATGAGACGAGCTGACGGCAGAGCAGGGGACCTGCACCGGCTGGACAGAGCAATCACAGGGCTCAGAGGCCCGGGGACGGGCCAGCGAGTCACCCCGTGCCCGCCGGTGCCCAGAGGCGAGGAGCACAGTGCTGGCACGGCCACCAGGGACGCAGCGTGCGGGTTCCTCGAGAAACTAAAAGCAGAGCTGCCATGGGGCCTGGCAGTCCGCCTCCGGGTGTGTCTCCAAGGGGAAGGAAACCGCTGCCCAGAGACACGTGCGCACCCCCAGGCCCGTCGCTGCGCTAGTCACACTGGCCAAGACGTGGGAACGGTTCACGCGGCTGCTGCCGACTGGAGGCCCAAGAGGGTGCGGGTCAGGTGGAGCGATGACGGATGAGGACCGTGAGGACGTTGCCGAAGGCAGAGGACACATCTGCAGTGTCCACTTACATGTGAGCGTTAGAAAGACGAAGTCACAGGAATGAGGAGCAGGACGGTAGTCGCCCGGGGCGGGAAGGGGAAGCGGCACCTGCTGCTCGGTGCGCGCAGGCTCCCGGCCACAAGCTGAGTAAGCTCTGCGGGTCCCACGTCACAGCGACTACGAACCCGACTGCGTGACCCACCTGAACGTTGTCAGGAGGGCAGGCTGTGAGCATCACCACGGGGGCCCAGCTGGCGCCGTAGTGGGCCCAGCTCTGGATTTCAGGTCACGATCGCAGACTTGTGGGACTGAGCCCCCCGGCCCCGTGGGCTCCGTGCTCGGCCCGGAGTCTGCTGCGAGTCCCTCTCCCTCTCCGGCTGCCCCGCTCCAGCTTTCGCATGATCACGCGCCTCTCTCCCTCGGGACACAAGTAAATAAAAACATTTAGAAATAAATGAGCAAATGTCATCACCACACACACCGACAGGTTTATATGACGGGAGGCGGCGTCAGCTGCTCTGCTGGGCTGCTCACTGCACGATCCGGGTGGCGCCCAGTCACCAAGGTGCCCGCGGGAAACCCGCTTATGCTGCTCCCTGTCAACAGCATCTCAGTGGAGCTGGAAAAATAGATTCAACCCTGCAGATGAAAGAGTCGTGAACTTGGGGAAATAACGGGAGATAAATGCTACGACATCTTTATGAGTGACGAGGAGCTGAGGCTCGTGGAACGGAAGTCTGGAGACTGCGTCCAGTTAACAACGTATTTCGACTCTCAGCGGGCGGCCACACGTTTTCACATTCCCGTATCCTCTCCCGACTTGTGTGTGTCCATTTGCAAGTGAGTCTCCTGCACCTTCTCTTAATCACCTTCTGGAGAAAGTCATGGGGCTACAAAAAGGCTCAAGTGACTTAAAATATTAGCACATACATGTAACGTAGACGCATTAGAGTAAAACATATGACACAGCAGTTGCAATGTCCCTTCCCAGGTTTTCACAATATGATCAGCTTTGGTTTTTTTATTATTATTTTTTTTATTTTTTGATCAGCTTTGGATGTGTTTCATTGGCTTGTGTCCTTCCTTTGTGGCCAAGTGACCATATAAAGCGCCCTCCCAGGCAATGAGGGAAGACGATTGTGACTTCGGTGACCAGCTGGTCACCCCGTGGCTGACGGAGACCCTGACCTGAGGGCGGCAGACACGGGGCTGCTAAGGGATCTGGGCCCAGACCGGGGTCTTCAGGCTCTGTGTGGCCCAGAGCTCGTCCCCGGGGACATCGCACAGCTGGAGGGCGGCGAGGCCGCGGGGAATGGACCACTCTGCGAACGTGACGGCCAAACTTTTCCATGTCATCTTTGTTTTTGTTTTTGGCTTTTACTTTTTAAAAAAAATGTTTTAAAGACTGTCTTGCCTCCTAAAGGGGGGAAACAGGGAACCAGAAAAGGTCAAGGCTATTCAGGCTGGTCCTATTGCACTTGGGGCAAAGAGAAGTACATACGACTTTCACGGGGCCGTGAAGGCTTTGTTCCACAGTCACTTCACTTCACAAAGTGAGAGGATGCAGTCGGTCCTAAGGGGAAAATTACCCCGAGGTGAGCGATTTCCCTTGGGAATCAATAAGCAAAATAGAAGGAGCCCCTGCTCTTAGGGATGGAACAGCCCTGGGGGGCAGCCTGGCCGGTGGGGTGCAGGGCCCTGCGACGCGAGGCAGGAGGAAGCAGGGATGAACGGACACACAGTCCTGCAGCCTGCTCCCGGGCCCTGGCTCGTCGTTCCTGCAGCAACGCACCTGAGCCCACTCCAGCTCTCAGTTCTCAGCCTCTTTGTCACTACAACAATGTCACCAGATGTCCCCACTGATGGCCAGGGGCCGCCAGCCTTACTGCGTTGCCTCTGTCCCCAGCCCAGAGGACACGCTGGCCAGGGTGGGGGGCTTCTCCTCGGACTCCAGGTGACAGGTAGGAGGACACAAGGGCTGAGGTCGCCCCCCACTGCGGGGTTTTTGGAGCGAGACAGTTGACCCTGGCCGTGTGTCTCTAGGTTTGGGTCCAGGTTGCCTGGGGCCACCGTCCTCAGCCCCAGTGCCCCTGGAGGTTGGCCCATGGGGAGAGGGCAGTGAGGTCTCCCTCTGCGTCCCACCACCCTCGAACCCCCAGGGTGACCGCCTTGCCCTGTGCACCTGCGACGCTGTCCCAGCCTGTCACCCGGCTGCTTCTGCTCCCCTGTGGACCCCGTGTCCAAGTGGCCCCCACCACCACCTGCCCTTGACTCTCAGCCTGGCGTCCACAGCGACCCTCTGACCTGTGAGCCCAGTGGAACCCCCCGAGGTCCCCCGGGATGTGGGGGTCTGTGAGGCCTTGGGTCCCCACCTGGTCACTCCCCCGACTGCGCAGCCCCCACCTCAGGGACTTGGGGCTCCTCGGGTACCCCATTCCTGGCCTCTCGTGGGCACCCAGGCGCGTGGCTCAGCTCTGGGCTCGGTGTCCCCTCCCCAGGCAAGGCTGCTAATCCCTCGGGGACACCGGACACTGCCTCGGGCCATGCTCCGCTCTTGCGACCCACCTCGCTGCCCTTCCCCATCCTCCTCTGTCTGGGCACTTGTCCCAACCCACGGACCATGAACCCAGTCCCTGCCCTTGCAGCTCCCTTTCCTCCCCTCTCCTCCCCTCCCCTCTCCTCTCCTCCCCTCCCCTCCCCTCCCCTCCCCTCTCCTCTCTTCTCCTCCCTTCCCGTTTCCTCTTCTCCCTCCCTTCCCCTCTCCTTCCTCTCCTCTCCTCCTGTCCCCTCCCCTCCCCTCTCCTCTCCTCCCCTCTCCTCTCCCTCCTCTCCTCCCTCCCCTCTCCTCTCCCCTCCTCTCCTCCCCTCCCCTCTCCTCTCCCCTCCTCTCCTCCCCCCCCCCTCTCTCCTCTTCTCCCTCCCTTCCCCTCTCCTTCCTCTCCTCTCCTCCCCACCCCTCCCCTCTTTTCCCCTCCCCTCTCCTCTCCTCTCCCCTCCCCTCCTCCCCTCCCCTCCCCTCCCCTCTCCTCCCCTCCCCTCCCCTCTTTTATCCTCCCCTCTCCTCTCCCCTCCTCCTCTCTCCTCTCCTCTTCCTTGGAGGTTACCTTTGCATGTTGTCCTCTGCTTTACAAACCTGATCTTTCACCTCATTTCCCCAGACGCTTTTTTTTTTTAATTTTTTTTTTTTATTTAATTATGATAGTCACAGAGAGAGAGAGAGAGGCAGAGACACAGGCAGAGGGAGAAGCAGGCTCCATGCACCGGGAGCCCGATGTGGGATTCGATCCCGGGTCTCCAGGATCGCGCCCTGGGCCAAAGGCAGGCGCCAAACCGCTGCGCCACCCAGGGATCCCTCCCCAGACGCTTTATACCTCAAACATTCTCAACCTTCCCAGATGTTAAAATCGAAATAAACAAAAACCAAACGATCAGAACCAAAATTGCACGAAATCCTGCTAAGCCTTGTGACCTTCTTTAACCTCTACTCTTGTAATGCAGAACCTAAGGGTATAGACTCACCCAACATTGCCTGCTTTCTTTTTCTGATCACACTTTATTTTTTTTTTTTTGAGATTTATTTATTTATTTTAGAGGGGGAGGGCAGGCAGGAGGGGCAGAGGGAGAGGGAGAGAGGAGCTCTAAGCTGACTCTGAGCCGAGTGCACAGCCCCATGGGAGGTTCCATGTCACGACCCTGAGATCACGACTCGAGCCCAAACCAAGAGTTGGGCACTTAACCGACTGAGCCATCCAGGCGCCCTGCCCACACCTCATAGTCTAATTCTCCCTCCATCATTCGGCTGACACCGCTTGCCAGTACATTACCCATCGCTTTTTTCTAGCCCTCTCGTCCGCTGCCCCTAATTATTTAGTGAGCACCTACTTTATGCAAAGGACTATATCAGGCAAGATAGGACAGTGAAGACACTAACTAACCCTTCTTAGTAGAAAAGCTACGTTATTTACTGTTTTTTTTTCAAAAATGAGTAGAAAAGGTAATTGGATGTAAAAAGCAGAAGTCAAGAGAGATAGGAATTGGATGTACAAGTAGCATAAGAGACAAATGAGGATCACAGCCAGTGAATGGTGCCACCGTATAGCGAGAACGGAATTCCCTGCCGACCTGAGTGAGTTAGTCTTGGCTACACCACTTAATGGTTCCATGACTTTGATCCAAACACTTACCTCCTTAAATTTGTTTTCTATAAAATGAGAATAAACTATAACCATTTTGAAAGTTTGGCTTGAGAGTTTTAAAATTTAGCTCATGGGATGCCCAGAGGGCTCAGCGGTGGAGCGTCTGCCTTGGGCTCAGGTCGTGACCCCGGGTCCTGGGATCGAATCCTGCATCAGGCTCCCCGCAGGGAGCCTGCTTCTCCCTCTGCCTCTCTCTGTGTGTCCCTCATGAATAAATAAAAACACGATCCTAAAAAAAATTCAGTCTTCTCTAATTTATATATATTCTCATCTAAGATTTCTAAAATTTACTTACAAAGGGCATCAGGCACTCCAAATGAATTACATCTCCATTTTCAAAATATGTTCTACTATTTAGTTCAGTGTTATAATGTTCTATTAATTTGGTAGCACCGCTTCATTGTTTTCTATATTACATTAATCCATTCATTCCCCTGGTGGTAAAACAAACAAACAAATAATATTTTTTCTGGACGGGAAGGTGGAGAAGTGGATGATTAGCTGAACAGTGGAGAGAACTGTGAAGGAATAACACTGGTGAGAGAGGCTAAAAGGATGTTACTTTCCTCAAAGTGTAATCTGAAAAGGGGCTCAGTTATTTTAGTGTGGACTTTGTCATGAGAAGTGAGAAATACCGAAAAAAGTGGTGTTTGTGTTCAGATGCTTCAATCACAATGTAGGAAGGCTGCCCCCTTAGAAGCTATTGTGGTGTGTAGGTAAGAGGCCCCCACGGATGGAACATAGTAATCAAGATTTAATAAGCACGGGTCACAGAGGTAGCGCAAGCCATTGAGGCTGAATCCGGAAGATGAACAACACAGACCCGTAACCATGGAAACACGACGGGCCAAGGATAATTCTCAACCTCTGCTCAGCTTTTGTTTAGTATTAAATGCCACTTGGAAAAGAAGGAAAATGAAGTGCTGGAAATACCCAGATGTACACTTCACAAACCTTTTAAAACCAAATAAGCAGAGGGATATTGAATGTTTGCCGTGACTGAAGGCAAAGCTCATCCACCGACACTCGTCTAATCAGACACGGGCATGGATCCTCACAGAGGATTGCAACAGGACCAGCGAAGTTTGCATTTTCTCACTGGTATAAAAGATGAGAAAATCAAAGTTCCCAGCAACACATGGCCAGATATGTGATGCCATTGATAGAAATAAAGTCACGTGAACACTTACAGACCACGTAGGCTGTACCACCTTTATACGGAGGAGGACTGGGCATCATGCTACTGTTCCCACTTATTTCTGTTTCATTTAATTAGCGACCGTTACTGGCGTTTTTTATGTGTAGTTGGCAGGTGTAACCCACTTGAGACTCAGTTCTTACGGGGAAATATCGCAGAGGCAAGAGGCATGGGAAGGTGGCCTTTGGAGATTAAAATGTATTTCATAGAAGTCTTGGTACTCAAGCTCAACTCTGCGCGGGGAACAGCTCTCAGTCCCTCACGCACAATATGTTTATTCTTATTTTATACACAATTGAGTTAAAAAAATTTAAAGCCACAATTGAGTTAAATTTGCATCTCTGACTACCAAGCATGTCAGCAGCCTAGAAGCAAAATCGAGGAAGAAAGATAAACAGTCGCAGATCCTCTGGTGGCGAGGATGCGTGCGACCATCAAAATGGTGAATAACGACACAAAAGAGGTTCTGAAATACTTCTTAAAAGGATGATGAACACCTTGGGGACAATCGCCGGAATTATTAGCTTTAGGAATCGATAACTCTACGTACTTCATCAGCCATGAAATTATCGTACGTAACGGAGAACCACAGTTGACTCCAGCGAAAATTCGTTGTGTTCTTGGTATGTGTCAGGCACTGGGCGGACACTCTTAAATACATTTATTACCTCATTTCAGTCTTGTAACGACCGTATCCATTTACCACAGATATTGTAGTTGCCCTTGTACAGATGAGGGAAGTCTCAGCCATTTCAATTACTTTGCAGCAGGTCAGTGAGCTTCGGGGCTTGAATGGGATTCAAACCCTGGTCTGTAGGGCGGCGCGGCCCGCGCTTTCTGAATATCCTCACGGCACTCTTCACTATCCTGTGCTGCCACTTAAAAGAGAAATGTTGTTTTTAACCCATTTTTCTTTCATCTTGAAGAAAAATGAGCTAGTGAAGTTATATTTGTAATAGCCAGATTTGCTGAGGGCTTAATGCCGGCCGCGGAGCTGGAATCCCACGCGTTGTTTCATTCGCTAGCCCAGCTATGGCAGGGAGCACAGTCAGTCCCCGCGTTCCACTACCAAAGAGACTAAGTCTTGGAGAACGTTCATCTGTCCACATGTGCACACTTTTTAAACGGTGGAGTGAGGCTGGGAGTCAGGACTGGGGATTCCTATTTCCAGAGCGTGGTGTCTCTGGCTGCCTGGAGAAAACGGACCCTCTCCTTCACTTGACGCCAGGCTTTCACCTCAATGTTTCCTAAGCTTCTCCAGCATCTTCTTTATTCCATCCACAAAGGCACTTCCCATATTACAGTCCTTGCACATTTGCTGCCATCTTGACGTCTGCTTCTCAGAAAACCTGGACCTAACGTAGTTATTTGGTGTCTGCTCAAAATTTTGAGAACAGGAGACTCACCGGTAAAGGGTGGAATGTTATTTCAACAACAGTAGGTGTTGGAAGGTGTAGGTTGACACTCACTTTAACAGAATTCCATTGTTTGGTGTCCAAAAGTTTCCATCTCGTTGTTTGTTTAAAAAGCCAATTAAATTGGGACTTTCGTGAAATAAGTCAATCGGAGAAGGACAAACATTATATGGTCTCATTCAATTGGGGAATATAAAAAATAGTGAAAGAGAATAAAGGAGAAAGGAGAAAAAATGAGTGGGAAACATCAGAAAGGGAGACAGAAAGGGAGACAGACAAATGAGAGACTCCTAACTCTGGGAAATGAACTAGGGGTGGTGGAAGGGGAGGAGGGCAGGGGGTGGGGGTGACTGGGTAGTGGGCACTGAGGGGGGCACTTGACGGGGTGAGCATTCTATATGTGGGCAAATTGAACACCAATAAAAAATAAATTTATAAAAAATATAAAAATAATACATTGGGACTATTCAAAGTGGGGTGTCATTCCCATTTCGACAGGGTCCTAAAAGAAGTTGGTTCAGGGCAGTGCAGGGCACTGATTGATTGCAAAGGAGTATCTGCTCTGCAGAGGAGCGGGTCCGGGTGCCGGGGTGCAGCACGCAGTGTCTGTGCAATAGGGGCTGGACACTGTAGAGCTACAATCCCTATGTCCTTTCTGTTTTGTGAGGAAAGCTTAGAAAGTACTGGTTGTTGCCTTCCCCCATCAGTTACGGAGTGTGACTTTTTTTTTCTAGGTTCTGAGTGGTTCCCCTACTTGTATTGTTGGGAGATTCTTTGATGATCTTTTTTCTGTTTTCATGCCTATAGAGCAGGTGATTGTGATTCTCGCCGTGACTTTGAATTAAAGTTAAGTGAAATGAAACTGTCACCTACTTGTGCATCACTTCTTCAAAACCTTAAAGTACCCCTCATGAGTAAAAAGATCTAGTTTTTGTGGGACTCCGTATTGCCTAAACCCCCTTGGAGAGCTAATGGTCTTTGAGTCTACCTACACATCAAGGATGTAATGAAACCTACTTCTCCCATTGATGTAAGACCTATAATTCTATTCACTTGGGTAACACCAAATGGTCTCTGAATACTGTCAAGTATTTTTTATGTTCGTGAAAGCAAAAGCAAAAAAAAGACAATATTTTTATAGCCTAAAAGATGACCTGCAATAATTGAACAATAACCACAACCAATGAAAGCAGCTGTGTTAGCTTCTATTGCTGTCGTAACACGTTACCACGAGTTCAGTAGTTTTGTTTTGTTTTGTTTTGTTTTGTTTTTGAGTTCAGTAGTTTAAGACAACACAAGCTTATTATCTTACAGTTCTGGAGGTCAGAAGGGCCGTGTTCCTGCGTCCTAAGGTTCTAGGGAAGAATCTGTATCCTTGCCTTTTGAGCTTCTCAAAGACTATCTGCATTTTTTGGATTGTCGTCCCTCTCTCCATCTTTAGGGCCAATAGTGCCGCATCTTTCTCTCTCTCCCTCTCTGTCCTCTATTTCGGTCACCCCATCTTCTCTGCCTCTGCTGCCACACTGCCTTCTCTGACTTCTTGAGGCCACCTCCACCTTGTAAGGATTCTTGTGACTCCATTGAGCTCGTTAGGATAATCCGAGATGATCTTGACCCCCTCGGCGGAGTCTCTTTGGCCATGTCAGAGAATATATTCACGGGTTTTGGAGATGTGGACAAGGACATCTTTGGGGGACTGTTTGGGATCCTAGTTATTGGTTAATAAATCCTATTTACCACAATAATTTTGTTAGTAATAATGAGAGGTGCAAGTTAAAACAATGAGTTAAAAAAAACAGAGGAATTCCATATTTGTCTGGTGGGAGTACAAATCATTAAATTCTGTGAGGCGTTTTAGTAACGTGCACCAAAAAACTTTAAAATAGCTATATCCTTATGCCACCCCATATATATGTGTATATATGTATATAAAACATACATATATACATAATATTATTTACCGGAAAGAAATTTGATACAATAAATGGAAACAACATGATGCATAATAGGGGAACTAAACACATTTTGTATATCCATAATAATGTCTTGACAGTATTTTTAGTAAAATCATTTTTTTAAGGATATTAAAAGATACAGAGAAGTCTTTATGGTATTTTCATAAGTGAAAAAAAAGTTACACTCCATTATATGTCACATGACCCCACTATTTCAAATTTATATGTTATGATATTTACATCTAGGCAAAAATAAAGGCTAAATGAATAAATGGCAGATTTCTCACTGATCTCCTTTGAGTAATGGAGTTGTTAATTTTAATTTTTGTAGATATGTTTCCCTATACTTCCCAGTTTTCTAAGTTGAATATTATTGTTGTTATAATAAAAAAAAAGAAGAAATGTATTTTTTAGAAATTTCGGTGATCGTAATCCATTGGTAATAAATATCTTTTAGAAGTAAGCTTTAATTATGTAAGCATGTAAATCAGAGTTTTCTAAGATGATAAAGCAGGGACAGATGGACAGACTATAGCATTTTAATTGTGACCACCACAAATACTTTTTAAGCCTCTTGTTTTTCTTAGAAACGCTTCAGACTGGGCAGCCCAGGTGGCTCAGCGGTTTAGCGCCGCCTTCAGCCCAGGGCATGACCCGGATTGAGTCCCATGTCGGGCTCCCTGCATGGAGCCTGCTTCTCCCTCTGCCTGGGTCTCTGCCTCTCTCTCTGTTTCTCAAATAAATAAAATCTTAAAAAAAAAATGAACGCCTCGGACTTCTTATTTTTGTGATTTAAAAAAATTTAATTTTATTATTACTTATTCCTTAAGTTTTTTACTTATGTAAAGTTTAGATGATTTATTTTTCCCATGTGCCTACTTAAACTCCATTTATTATTTAAGGTCTTATTTATTTATATGACACAGAGAGAAAGTGAGCGAGAGCACAGGCTGGGGGAGCCAGGGAGAGGGAGAACCAGGCTTCTAGGTTATCTTGTCGTCATACCTTAGTTGTAGAATCACCGTATTTATTTTTCTTAATTTTAATTCCAGGGTAGCTAGAACAGTGGTAATTAGCTTCAGGTGTATAATATCATGGTTCAACAAGGACAAGTGTACTCTTGGGGCACCTGGGGGCTCAGTGGGTCAGGCGTCTGCCTCTGGCTCAGGTCATGATCCCGGGGTCCTGTGATGGAGCCCCACATCTGGCTCCCTGCTCAGTGGGGAGCCTGCTTCTCCCTCTCCCTCCGCCCACCCCCCAGCTTGTGCTCACGCTCTCACTATATCTCTCAAATACATAAAGTCTTTTTAAAAAAAGACGAGTGTACTCTTAGTCTCCTTCACCTACTTCACCCAACTGCCTACCTACCTCCTCTATGGTTACCACCTGCTTTATTTTTTATTTTTAAAGATTTATTATTTATTATTATTTATTTATTTATTTATTCATGATAGACAGAGAGAGAGAGAGAGGCAGAGACACAGGCAGAGGGAGAAGCAGGCTCCATGCAGGGAGCCCGATGTGGGACTCGATCCTGGGTCTCCAGGATAGCACCCTGGGCCGAAGGCAGGCACTGAAGCGCTGAGCCACCCAGGGATCCCACCACCTGCTTTAAAACACATTGTTTAAAAATAAGAGCAAAGAATTACACACACAGCATTTCTGTTGCAAATCTTTGCATTTCCCCAGCAATTTTACTACGTGAGGAGATGAATGCTCAGTTAGCCAGAGAGCTCGAGAAGTGATAAAAACCATCTATTCCTTGATTATACCAGCTAATGAATATTTGTATATTTAATACTTCCTTGTACCAAGACCTTAGAAATATACTGTAAGCATATGATACTCTTTTTTCTAGCATCCCCAGGTAGACTAATTTTAGTAACTGGGAGACACGAAGACATTTCTTCAGTCCTCCAGATGGTCAGCAACAGAGATTCAGTGATAGTCTTGGAGGTAATTTTCCCTGGAAGTGAGATGCACGATGTCATTGGACCCTTGGGTGTTAGAGCTACAATGGCTGGGGTGACTTTCCGTTAGCGTGCAAGGGTTGCTTCTGCAGGAGCCCTGACAGTTCTCAGGGGTTAGCCCGAAGAAACAGGGACAAAAATGACTGGTTTAGTGCAGAATCACCTGAGAACATTCCTTTGGTGACTGTTTTTAACATTCCAGTGACTTTAGCGTTTCGTATTTGTGGATCTAAGAAGAGAAAACCATTCGTACCATGATAATAATAGAATAATATTAGTGGATATTGTGAAGGAGCCCTGTGTTGACTTCTGTGTCCTTAGATAAGTTCCTCAGCTCTCTGAGGTTTTCTCATCCCTTGATGGAGAGCAGGAGTTTTAAACGTGGCTCTTCCAATGTCTTATAGAGAAGGGAGCTGGAATTTCAACTGGATGCTCCTTTGACAATTAGGAAATGTTAAACAAAAACAAAAACAAAAACAAAACAGATGCTGAGGCTAGAAAGGAAGCAGGTAAATGTCTCGTATCAGGATTTGGGGAAATGTACCTAACAGAAGACAGAATAGAGAGGAAGCTTGGGATAAAATGCATGCAGAGCCAGCACACAGTAGGTGTCTGGGGGGCCACGGTAAAAGCCCTTTTTTTTTCCTTGTGTGAATGCTTTATTCACATACCATTTTTTTTAAATTTACTTTTTATTGGTGTTCAATTTGCCAACATATAGAATAAACCCAGTGCTCATCCCATTAAGTGCCCCCCCCCAGTGCCCGCCACCCAGTCACCCCCAGCACCCACCCTCCTCCCCTTCCACCACCCCTTGGACATTTCCCAGAGTTAGGAGTCTCTCATGTCCTGTCTCCCTCTCTGATATTTCCCACTCATTTTCTCTCCTTTCCCCTTTATTCCCTTTCACTATTTTTTATATTCCCCAAATGAATGAGACCATATAATGTTTGTCCTTCTCCGATTGACTTACTTCACTCAGCATCATACCCTCCAAGTCCAACCACATTGAAGCAAATGGTGGGTATTTGTCGTTTCTAATGGCTGAGGAATATTCCATTATATACACAGACCACAGCTTCTCCATCCATCATCTGTCGATGGACACCGAGCTCCTTCCACAGTTTGGCTATTGTGGACATTGCTGCTAGAAACATCGGGGTGCAGGTGTCCCGGCATTTCACTGCATCTGTATCTTTGGGGTCAATCCCCAGCAGTGCAATTGCTGGGTCGTAGGGCAGGTCTATTTTTCACTCTTTAAGGAGCCTCCACACAGTTTTCCAGAGTGGCTGCACCAGTTCCCATTCCCACCCACAGTGCAGGAGGGTTCCCTTTTCTCCGCATCCTCTCCAACATGTGTGGTTTCCTGCCTTGTTAATTTTCCCCATTCTCACTGATGGGAGGTGGGATCTCATTGTGGTTTTGATGTGTATTTCCCTGATGGCCAGTGATGCGGGGCATTTCCTCATGTGCTTGTTGGCCATATCTATGTCCCGTGAAATGTCTGTTCATGTCTTTCGCCCATTTCATGATTGGATTGTTTGTTTCTTTGTTGCTGAGTTTAATAAGTTCTTTATAGATCTTGGATACTAGCCCTTGATCTGATACGTCATTTGCAAATATCCTCTCCCATTCTGTAGGTTGTCTTTGAAGAACATAGGCAACCACCCGGCGGTGGAAGGACAGAGGGAAGAGGTGCTTAGAAGAAGAGGGCAAGGAATAGTTGGTTCCACCCAGGACAGGGCTACTCAGGAAGGGAACAGGCTGCGTATACAGGTGGGATGCTCCTGGACACTGGCGTTTCAGAGGAATCTAGAGGATTTGAGATGTCATGAAAGAGATTTATGGATAGAGGGAAAGACTGGAATACCAGACATTTTTTCATTTTTAGAGTCTGCTTTTCAATGAGAAATTTTCAGTTGTTTCTCAGAATAATAGTATTTCATGAATGAAGATAAACAGACTTTAATTTTTTTTGGAATGCATAGAAAGGCAGTCTGGGGAGTGGGACCAGATGGCCTCGTTTCAATCAGCCGTTTGATTCCTCCAAGGTGTGTGACTTCGACCAAGTCACTTGAATTGTCAAACTTCCCACACCCGTGATGTCCACTAGCGACCTGGAGCCCGAGATGGTTGTGAGGGCGAATTAACCCCCCAGCGTGTGAAACCAGCCACGCTGCCAGTGCTAGGCAACCGTTGACTTCGTGTTAGTTTTATTCTATCTTCTTTTTTTTGCCCATGTGGTGGGACCTTCCTCCAATCTCACGACCTCTCTAAAAGGATTATTTATCCCTCTATTCAGTTTTACAATTGAAAACTGAGACTGAGAGCAGATTAAATTATTAGTGATATCTAAGCCCAGAATGGGACGCATGTTTTCTTCTCAGCACAGGAATGAAGATGCTCTCTTCAGGCACAGGAGACCTTGCTCTGAGCTTCTTCTTTTCAACTTTCCGTGCATGAAGTTGGTGTTCAGAGTTCCCAGTGTCTGACGTGTAATTTAGTCTGCAAATGGGTGAAAGCAAGTCACGGAGCCAAAACTAGGAGTCATTCACCCTGGTGAAAGGGAGGGAGCGGCAGGTCTGGGGGGCTCGGGCCCCCGCAGAGCAGTGGCGGGAGGGGCTCTCCTACTCTGACGGGCTTTTATCACACTTTCAGCTGCCTCCCTCCCTCCCTCCCTCCCTCCGTCTTTTCGAAAGGTCACAGTTTCAATTTCTCCAGTGGGTGAAGGAAAAATTGCCTTTCATTAACTTCAGACGTTTTCCTCTACTTTTGTGAAGGCCTCAAAGTCTGAGAATGAAAGTAAAAGACACATTCGCGGTTTCCTGGCTGTCGGACGCGGGAGAAGAAACTAGGAGGCAGGAGGAACAGAGGAGCCCCAAAAGGGTGACGCAAGTCCTGCCGAAAGTAAGAAAAACAATCTGAAAAGTCACCTGAGCTGCCAAGAATATTTATCACTTCAAAACCCGCAATCATACTGTTAAGGGACCACAGAAAGCCACGGGGTGTGAGGCCCCCAGGACCCCGGGGTGCCAGCCGCGGGCAGTGGGCGAGCCCGGGGGGGCCACCGCGTACCCCCCACCTCCTGAACCACTGCGGCTCCTGACCCATCAAACGTCCTTTCTCAGGACGTGAACACAACTCGCACAACGGAGGTTAAGGAAAATAAAAGGCTTAAAGGTCTCCTGTGGGCTTATTTCCATAACATCGTCAGAGCCTTTTCCACTAAGTGTTAACCTAAAGGGAAAGCGGGATGGTGATAGACAGGGGAGCGTGGGCATCGCAAGAGGACACCTGCCGGAGGGAGCCGGGTGACTGGCGGGCGTGATACGCCCACAGCAGGGACGTCAGAAGCCCACCTGTTCAGGTAAAGTCCAGGTGCATAAGTGCTCTTTCATCGAAGGGCCAACGGCTCGGACAAGGGCTGCCAGGCGGGGTCTGCGGGGAGCCCAGGGCCCCACGCTGGTGGCCGCGGGCCACGGGCACACCGGGAGCCACCTGCGAGGCAGACCGCGGCTGACAGGTACCGCAGGTGCAGGTGGGGGGAGCATCCGTGGGAGGAACGCCCCCGAGCGCCCTGTGGGGGGCGGCCCTGCCCCCAGGTCCTGGCAGGTGGCCCCGGCTTCCCCGGTGGCCTCACCACAGCGGCCTCCCGGCCCCGGGCCTGGAGTGGCCGGTCGAGGTCGCTGGCCTGCCCGTGTGCCCTCGCCTCCGCCTGCACCTGCTGCCCCACGCCCGGCCTGTGCCTCGCACCCGAGGGCCGTGCACCTGCTGCAGCCGCCCGGAGCCTTCTCCCCCGAAGGAAGACAAACGCTTCATTCGAAAGAGTTCTCGAGCCATTTTGGCCTCCGCACTCCGGGCAGAGACGTGGCCCTCACGTGTGAGCTTTTAAACCAGGTGGTTCTTGCACAGAAACAGAGGTTCAGCTCGGGAGTTGCTATTTTCACAAGTGACTTTCGCTGCTGAACACATTTATCACTGGACGGAGATCGTGTTTGCTGGAACACAGGACGCACCCCCTCCCCCGGGTCCAGTAGCTTGGCCTCGCGTGTGACAGGACGTGGGTGCCCTGGTGGCCCCTGGACATGGCCCGCGCTCGCCAAACCGGAGAATAGCTAAACGCTCCTTACGGGGCTCGGGTGGAGTGTGCTCGGTCCGTCCCCCCCTTACACGGACCGCACGGAGATACCAGAACGGCTCTAAGTTACGTTTTTAGTGAATAACACAAAAATGTATGCTGCATTTGTCACAAACGGCAGAGCATTAGTGCCGTTTGTGAAGCCGCAACATTTGTCTAGGAAGATACACAAGAAGCTGAGTGAAGTGCTGCCCGGCAGCCGGGGGCTGCTGACCAGAGAGGGAAGAAGAGATCGAGACCCACCTTTCGCCATTTAGGTGTCGGACCCTTTGTGTGTCATACCAAATGCCTTCGTCACCCATCAAACAAATAAACAGGAACATATCTCAAAAAAAAAAAACATGTTCTTATTTCAAAAAGGATGGAATTCACATGTCCATAATGGGATCTCAGCGACTCAGTTGTGCGGAGCTACATGGAGATTTTTTTTTTTTTTAACGTGGAGATTTTTATGGCAAAAGACTAAGGACACAAAGTCTATCTCTGAACAGTTCCTGACCAGGGGTCTAGACGCTGGTGTAAGTGTGAAGTACGTGCTTTTTAGACATTTCGGATTTCCATAGCTTCACAAATCTACAAACCTGCAGCCCCGTGTATGGCCTTGTATTTACTCGTAGACACACGGTTTCCTTTCCAAACCAACCACCTTCAGGTCAGTGACTTTTTATTTTTATTTTTATTTTTATTTTTTTTTAGTGACTTCATTTTTATTTTTATTTTTTTAATGCATCAAAATACCTAACATAGTGTCTTACGTATGGCTAGACGTTGGAAATGCATTTCCTGATTGTGCAAGGTAAAGATTGGCCACGGGACTTAGCATCTCCCATAATTCCTACCCCTGGCTGCGTGGAATCAAAATGTAGGAATTTATGTCAGCGCCTGCAGATAAAAACGTAGCATGGGCCACCTTCTTTAGCAATTGAGTGACCTTAGAGCGTTAGTAGCTCTTAACTGGATTTATCGAGTGCGCCCCTCAAACAGGCCTCTGGATATATTCATAAGACTATGAAATGCAGGTGGAACTGTTGCCGTTAAGGTTTATAATGAAAGTGACGTAGAAGCATCTCGTCGAAGCGGGTACGGATACGACCACACACGTGCGCCCGCTGCTCCTTCAAGCTCCGCTTCCTTCCGTGAACTCACCCGTCTTAACGTTCTGTCACTGCCCTGCGTCCTGTGTAGCTTTTCTTTTTTTTTTAAGTGATTCACTGGAAATTCGGAAAGGTCTCCATAAAGGTCACGCGAAGGCAGGAATGTGTAGGGGCTCGGGTCATGGCCTCGGGGTTGCGGGTTTGAGTCCAGGTAGGGCTCCATCTCCGCACAGTCGGGGTGAGATTCCCTCGAGGCCTCGGACCCGAGGGTCGCCTGCCATCTGGTTTGGGAAGGGGACCGTGTGTATTCAAGCAGATACAAGGGGGGCCCCGCGCTGTGTCCCTGGTCCTTCCTGTGACTTGAGGTTCAGACAGGCCTGGAGGGATTGATCTTCTGAGGGACTGAGTGGCCCGAGGCATTTGCTCAGGCCCGGACAGACGGGACGGGGAAGGAGGCTCGCAGGGAAGGAAGCCAGAGGCGGGGGCGGAGGGGACCGAGGGGAGGTCTTATTTATTTATTTATTTACGTGAGAGGGAGGCAGCGTGTGCACAAAGGCGAGGGCGAGGGGCCGGGAGAGGGGAGGGGACCTCAAGCAGGCGCTGCACCCAGCTCGGGACCCTGCCCGGCTCGATCCCATGACCCTGGGACCCTGACCCGAGCCAAAAGCAAGAGTCGGAGCTTGACTGCTGAGCCCCCCGGGTGCCCCTTCCCTAGAACTTTCTTAATGACATTTCCTTTCCGAACAGTATTGTAGGAACAGGGGACATAACACACGCAAAACGCGTGCTCATGGGGCCCGACGGCACCGGCAAGGCCTCTGCTGGCCTCCGGGCCGTGAGCGGCCGAGCCTTGGAGGCGCCCATGTCCCTGCAGATGTGCAGCTGCCGGGGGCGGCCGCTCGCGTGTCCGTGATGTCAGCCCCTCGTCGTAGAACAGCTGCGGGGCCGGACTCGAGGCCCCCCCACCCCGGGCATCCACCTTGGCCCCACGCGCGTCACAGCTCGCAGAGCACGGGGCAAAGTCTCAGGAGGCTGAGCAGTGGACGAGCCCAGTGCGGGGCCCCGGCCGCCCTCGCTTCCCGGGGGGGGGGGAGTGCTCCCCCAGACAGAGGCCGCCTGGGCACAACCTGGCAGTTTGCTGCCCAAGGCCTCTCCCTTTCAGGGAGCGGGACCAACCCCGGGCCTTGCAGGCTTCCCTGGTCCGGGTGCACCTGCCGCAGGGGGTTTCGGGGGCATCTGCTCTCCGCTGCAGAGTTCCTGGCTGCTTACGTCACGGGGACCGGGGTCACCGCCTGACTGAGCAACTTCATCATGCTCTGCATCATTCAGGGGTCGACTGCACCATAATATGGCAAAACCATTTTTTTTCGGAATCAAAAAACATTAGACTGTTGTCCTGGCACGGAATCCGGATGGGCCCACTCGTGTGCAGTCAGGTCATGAAGAAGCATCATCTCCACTACGAAACTTCATGGTATTTTCCTACTAAGAGTATTTTTGGGTTCACCGATGTAGTGATAAGAGATCCCGAGGTTTCTTTAGGTTCTTCTCATTAAAAAATCCTGCCCCTAGAACGCACGTGCACACAATCCACAAAATGGGAATATGTAGCATTTATGATCTATGATGGGTTTTTGGGGAAACTCCTTTTGATAATGAGAAAGGAGTGTCTTTCTTTTTAAAAAAAAAAAACATTTATTTATTTATTCATGATAGATATAGAGAGAGAAAGAGAGAGGCAGAGACCCAGGAAGAGGGAGAAGCAGGCTCCATAGAAGGAGCCCGACATGGGACTCGATCCCAGGACTCCGGGGTCATGACCTGGGCCAAAGCAGGTGCCAAACCACTGAGCCACCCAGGGACCCCCTAGGAGTGTCTTTCAAAGCAATGTTGTATTTTTAAAATATTTTTTCTTATTTAACCATCAGGTATTCAGTTTGCTTGAATCATCAAAAACCTTATTTCAGACGACAACTGACATTTTCTCATATTAAAAAAAATAAATCCTTGAGTTGACAGACATTCAGCAGTAGGAGGGAAGGCCCGAGCTGACAGCTGCTTCCTGGCACGGGCTTTTAATTACAGAGTCAGCACGCGAGCCCCAGAAGCCCCGGGAGCAGAGCGAACGCTGACTGGCAGCCCGGCCGCGGGGAGAAGCGAACGGGAAGGGGGGCAGCTCCCGGCTTCGGGGGGGCGTGAGGAGCGTGCATCTGCTCTAGGGCCGGGAGCCTCGGCGTCCTCTAGGGAAGACAAAGACCATCGTTGCATCCGTGTAGCTTTATCAGAAAATAAATGGTTTCCCATAATTAAAATTTTGTGATGCTGAGGTTTAGAATTTTTTTTTTTTTTTTAGGTTTAGAATTTATTCAGTAACATTTAAGCTTTTCAGATATTTAAGTCAAGTCTTTTCAACGTATGTCAGGCACTTTCTCGTCCTGTTAAGTACAATATCCTGAACGGAACGGAAAGTTCTCTCGTGCAGCTGGAGTGATAAATCGCAATTCTTTCAA
This sequence comes from Vulpes lagopus, assembly GCF_018345385.1. NCBI lineage: Eukaryota > Metazoa > Chordata > Mammalia > Carnivora > Canidae > Vulpes > Vulpes lagopus. The sequence goes on from NC_054836.1 coordinate 60,521,348, forward strand.
TTTTACTGCGGATGCGGCGAGACCCCATTTTTTCCAGCTCTGGGTTTTATATCAGCTCTTCTTGCTCAGCATCAGCTTCTGGCTCAACAGCCGAATTGACCTTTCTAAGAGGTTGTTTAATATCTAGGGGCACAGATGACCAAGTTTGTTAAAAAATAAAAAAATAAATCATTTCTTCATCATTGTAAATCAGTGGGCTTTTATCTGAGGCCCCAAAGAAGACTTCTTTTCCTTTCCTGTGGATTTTTCCTGTGCATTCAAGCATTTTATTATTTCCATTTTTCTAATCAATTCGCAAATGATTTTCAGAGCATCTGTTATGCCAGCGGTGGGAGAGTTTGCCAGAAATGTGTCCTTTGGGTGAGCAAAAGGCCACTGAAGTCCGCCACTGGGGGTTGGGGGGGGTGGGCTGCGGGTCTCCGCGTTCCTGCCCAGGCCTTCACGTGTCCACGCATCGCCGGCTTTTTCAGACCTTCCGTCTTCTGAATCAGCAGGAGGAGGGGACGTGACCTCTCTGGCCTTTCGATCTTGGGGTCAAAAGCATAGGCCTCCTGTGGGGCCGCCCGTTACGGCCCCGGGCCCCGGGCAGCACAAGGGCCGCGGGCCAGACCCCACGGCACCAGGTAGCGGCCCGCAGCTCCGCGTGAAGGTGACACGGTTCATCCGCAGTTTCTCTGTGCCCTTGGTCTCCCCCATAGGCTTGCTCGAGAATGAAGGGTGAGCCCCATGTAGGAGAATCTACGGGGAGGGGCGCCTGGGTGGCTCAGTCGGTGAAGTGTCCCACGCTTGCTTTCACCTCCCGTCGTGACCTCAGTGTCACGAGATCGGGGCCCACTTTGGGCTCACATCCAGCGGGGAGTCTGCTGGGGACCCTCTCCGTGTCTCTCTGCCCCTCCTGCTCTCTCTCTCTCTCTCTCTCTCTCTAAAATAAATAAAACAATCTTAAAAAAAAAAAAAGGAAATCTATAGGGATAGCAAACAGGGAAGTAGGTCGGGGTCTTTGCACCATTGGCTGGTCTTCAATCCTTCGTGGGTAAGGATGTACACTAATGCACAGACTCCTGGTCCTACAGCTTCTCCTGACCTGTCAATTGTCCCTGTCAGGGAAAATCAGTCGTTCAGATCTTGGCTCCTTTTAGAAGCCTCACTCTAGTTGAATTAAATTAAAATCTGTAGGCACTTCCATTAATAATACAAAAAAAAATTAGATCTTCCCAGGCAACTCTAACGTACGGCAGCGAGTTCAGTTGATTTAAAACACACGATGAATAGACTTTGCTTCTTCAAAGTCCTGTTCCAAACAGGCATTTGCTATTTTAGCCGATCTGAGTTCTTTTTTTCTTTTTAAAGATTTTGTTTATTCATGAGAGACACAGAGAGAGAGAGAGAGGCAGAGACACAGGCAGAGGGAGAAGCAGCCTCCCTGCAGGGAGCCCGACGCGGGACTCGATCCCGGGACCTGAGGTCAGCCCCGGGCTGCAGGCGGCGCTAACCATTGAGCCACCCAGGGATCCTCGCCAATCTGATTTCTGGGACAATGTCACTTAAACAGAAAGTTGGAACAAATATGATTTAAAACAATCTTTGGAAAATTTGTAAGTCAAAGGCAACATATCAGAGACAGCTTTTCTCAAATTAGCTAATCACAGAGTAAATCACAGGTGTGAACGGAGTGTGTCATATTTTGACACATCAATAATGGCTATTAATTATAGCCTTATATTTTACTATTGAAAAATGGCCATTTAAATGCCACTTGTGAATGATGCATTTTTGGCAGTCTCTCCGTACATGACCTAAGGGTGCAGGGAGTTCACAGCCTATCTTGAATTATGCATCCAATTGAAAAAAAACTTTTGCTAGAAAAATTCAGGAATAGAAAAGATACTGTGCTAGGCACCAAAAATGTTTGCTCTGAAAAGAAAAATAGGTGAGCTAGCTTCTGCTTATTTGGATTTTTTTCTTTACCAAGTCTTTATATAATTAAAAAGACGATTTATAAAAAAAAAAAAAAAAGGAAATAAGAAAGTTATATTCGTTCCTTTTGACTAATCTGGCAACTTTAAATGAAAGTGACACGACTTCCTCCTCAAGGTTGCCTGGAGTTCCTTAAAGAATAACATTTTAAAACCGTTGGAATTGAGAGCAAATCACTTTCTAGCTTCTTTAAAGAGATCTAGACTGTATCCTTAAATTGAAGAAAATTACATTGTAAAGCATCATCATTATTTTCAGGATAGTTTCTTTCTTTCTTTTCTTTTCACGCATTCTAGAAGGTACAGATTCAATTCAGAAAGGTCCCGACCGGAGTATTCCCCTGAGTCATCGGCCCAAACTCTTCTGAAAGCCCCATGGTCACCTCATCTCTGGGTGGTGATGGGTGGGAGCGGACGGGGTGTGTGTGTGTGCAGGTCGGGGAGGTGAGGTGCCCCTGGGGCAGGTGCAGGGGTGGGGGTGGGGGTGCCCCCGGGGCAGGTGCAGGTGTGGGGGGGGTACAGGTGTGGGTGGGGGGTGCAAGTCGGGGAGGTGAGGTGCCCCTGGGGCAGTTGCAGGTGTGGGCATGGGGGGTGCAGGTCGGGGAGGTGAGGTGCCCCTGGGGCAGTTGCAGGTGTGGGCATGGGGGGTGCAGGTCGGGGAGGTATGGTGCCCCCAGGGCAGGGGCAGGTGCCCTGGGAACCCCCCGTCCTTGCTTCCAGTGCGGGCCCGCGGCCTTGTAGAAGGGCAGGGCCGGGCCTGTGTGCTGGGTGAGGGAGGCCCCCGCCCCCGAGGGGACCCCACGCGCACCAGCTCTCTTGTCCTCAGCGTGTCCCGGGGGGGTGCAAGCGAGCTTCAAGGTAACAGGTTTATTTACTCGGTCTTTCGTCTCCCTGAACGTCAGCAAGGTGAGAGCTCTCACAGGGATGCAGTATTTCGAGGTGCCAGTGAGACCGGGGCGCCGCTCGTGGAGTCCATCTCCGAGTCTGGGGAGATGCAACGGAAGGAATAATAAGGTAGCGCAAGGTAACAACAGCTGTGATGGAAGCGTGCGGGCGGAGCAGGTGAGCGAGGTGGGCCGAGACACCCAAGGCGTTCACGGCCCGTCCTTTCCTCCAGCTCCTCCTCCGCGCGTGTCCACGCGTGTCCACGGGGAGCAGGGCGGGGAGGCCCCGGCGCCCAGGGCTTCCCTTCCCGCTGCTCCTGGAGCGGGGCCGGGCCGTGGCGGGCGGGGTGGGCCGCAGGCCGCCGGCAGCATCAGCCAAGGAAACGCACCTGCGAGAGGTGAGCCCCTTCCAGCTCCTCTCTGCTCCCAGACAATAGCGCGGTTAGAGACCCACGGAGGGTCACGCACAGAAAATCGTTCCTCGAGCCCCGTGGGGACAGGGGTTCCAGGGCCGAGGGCGGGCCTGGGCTGTCGCTCAGAAGCAGCTCACGGCCTTCCAGGCGCTGGCTTGAGCCCGACCCCAGATGCGGTCAGTGTTATTTATGTGACGTCTTCCGGCTTCCCGGCACCTAGAGAACGTAAAGTATATTCCAGAAGCAGGTGGTGAACAAGCTTCTCCACTTCCAAACAAAAACAAACCAGAAGTGCCCGGGCTGGGAGCTGGGGAGGGTTGGGGGGAGGAACGAGAATCAAAGTCCTTGACTCTTGGTGGGAAAGGTCACCCTGTGACCGTGGAAGTGGGCACGAACCAGCTGTCCCATCACCGCCCGTCGTTAAACACAGGAAAAGTGTCTAAGGCTTTGTCTCCCGCGCCGAGCACGAAGCGACAATTACGCGGACAGTAGTTGCTGCTCCTCGGGTCACTTGGGCCGTAGCGTAACTTGATGGCACTTGAAAATCAGTTTTGTGTTTTGATCACAATAGTCAGAGCACACCGGGAAGCGTCCTGACACCGCATGGTCTTCAGCTATTGGGTGGAGACGCGACTCCCGAGGAGGCCACCGGGGCCGCCCCTCCTCGTGCTGCTAGAATAAGGCGTTTCCCACCCGATTTCATTCCGTGGAGGACGTCTGGTGAGGGACGCTGTAGGTCGGCCGTGAGCCGAGCGCGCCCGCCCCGGCCCCGGACAGCCTGCCCCCTGGCGCGCTCCGGGCCCCCTCTTCTCGGAGCACCTGCTCGAGGAGGCATCACGTTGCTCCTCTGGCCTCGAGGCCGAAGCCCTGGGGTGGCCCCGGCGGTGCTGCGGGCACCTGCGTGTCCGGGAGCAGGAGGTGGCCGCCTTGGGCCGGGCCGCGGCTTCTGTCGGGGCAGCTCCCGAGGACCCAGAGGGCCACGGCCACTGACTCGGGAGGGCTGGACCAGGCCCGGGGCTCCCCCGCCTCGTGTCCCTGCTGCGCCCTTTGCCCGTTGTGAGCGCCCTGCATGGACCCTCCTCCTCTCGTGTGACATGACTGGTGGGGTGGCCGCGCCAACGTGGGGACACAGGCCCAGGCCCCTCCATTACCCAGTGTGACCACAGGGGCCTTGGCAGAGGCAAGGACGGGCCTGGACGAGGGAGGAGCTTATCTGCTGCAGTGACAGGTCTCTACCCTTCGTCCACTCGATCTGAACGAAAACCACAGAAGAAAGCCCCCGGGGCATTCCCGGGGTGGGGACTCTCCACCGCCGCAGCTTTACCGCCCCTGGCGCTACGGATTCATCGTGTTGGGGATGTCGCCGGCTGGAGCAGGGGGTGTCGACAGCCTGGGTTGCCCACCCGGGTCCCTGCGCACCTGGAGGGGAGAGGCCGGGACTCACGGAGCCCCCAAGGCCAGGCCGCAGCCACAGCGAGGGACGCCGCCAGCCCCGGGGCTCTCTGTCCCCGAGCCAGCCGCCCCGGCCTGGGGGTCGTGCCCTTACACCTGCCGGGGGACAGCGGGCGGCCGTCCGTGATGAACGAGCTCCAGGGGATCCTTCAGAACTAAGGGGTTAGGGAGACGCTAAATACAGCATGACTGAAGCTGCTTTTTCTTGAGCTCTTGGTCTCACTGCTTGTCTCACAAACCGTCCCAGCAGGTATGACCCAAGCTGTGAAGACGGGGGCCGCGGAGGCCGTGGAGGTGCGAGGCACCGGCGTGGGGCGAGCCGCGGGGCTGACAGCAGTGCGGGGGAAAGCAGACGGCACAGGGGCCCTCGCCCTCCTCACCTGGCTAGGCTGGGCTCTGACACGGTTCCGCGCGGGACACGTCAGACGGCTCTGGGACGTAGCTAGCAGGCGGCCTGCAGCCCTGGGGCCCCCGTGAGTGGCCCAGTTAGAGGCCAGCCTCCTGCTGGTGAAGCCCCTCTGCTGTGAGCCGGTCCGGGCAGCGAGACACGACAGGCTGCTGCTTGGGACAAAATCCAACTCTGATGCCCGAGGAAAAGGGTTTTCTCTGAATCAATAGCAAGTCAGGCCCAGACCGTGGCCGACTTCCTTCCGAGGAGCTCCAGCCGTCGGGGGGATGGTCCGGGCGCCTGCAGCTCCCGGCCGCTCACAGGCTCTCTTTAAAGAGCTGCTCGGGCACTGGGGGGGGCACTTGCTGGGATGAGCACTGGGTGCTATTCTGTATGTTGGCAAACTGAACACCAATAAAAAATAAATATATTTTTTAAAAAAGAAAAAAAATAAAGGACAATGCTTTTACATTAAAAATAAATAAATAAATAAAGCAGGAAAACAAACAAACAAAAAAATTAAAATAAAGAGCTGCTCGGAAGCACTTGCTTCGTCTTTGGGAGGGTCCTCGGACCCCCGAGCCTGACCTCACGCGGACTCTGCCTGACGCCTGCACTGCTTGCAGCTCCGAGGCCTCACGCCACTTCAGGGTCTCGGAGCAAGTTCCTCCCCGGAGGCCCATGGACTGGGCACCTTCCTGCCGGGCCGCCCCCCAGAGGCGAGGGTGGAAGGTCGGGGCGCGCAGGCAGCTCCTGCGGGGTCTCTGTCAACCTCCTTCTGAATCACCGTTTCCACAAGGCCAGGCTTTAGCTTCCTGGTGCAGAAGCCCAGCCCCAGCGCGTGTTTCCAGGGAAGGGGGAGCACGGAGCTTCCTCTGCTCGGGTTGCTCCCGAGGGAAGTCTCCAGCTGCCGAGGAGCCCACTAAGCGCTCACAGAAGCCCTAAGAACCCCACATTGTCAACCCGTCGGGATTTAGATTCCCACCTAAATAAGCCCGGGTGGCTCAGTGCTTGAGCGTCTGCCTTTGGCTCAGGGTGTGATCCTGGAGACCCGGGATCGAGTCTCATATCGGGCTCCCTGCACGGAGCCTGTCTCTGCCTTTCTCTCTGTGTCTCTCATGAATAAATAAATAAAATCTTAAAAAATAAATAAATAAATAAGCATTAGAGAAAATGTCTTCAAAACACTGATTGATGATGCTCTACGTTCTCGAACTCTCGGTCATTTAGAAAATATTTTCACAAAAAAAAAAAAAAAAAAGAAAGGAAATATTTTCACAAGCATTATCTCAGTCTATGGATCTCGTGATTACCACCCACCCCTCCATTCTTATATTTATTAATCAATAATTTTGAGTCATTTTAAACCACCAGATAGACCTGTATGAGCTACATAGTAACAAATTTATTTCTGAATTGAGGAAATTGAAGGTGAGGTTGATTAAATGACTAGCTCAGCATCACAAGAGAGTAAATCAGGGGGTGCACAGAGTCAGGCAAATCCAGTACCGTCCTCATGACTTTCAGAGTTGAAAAGCAGTTTACTCGAGCAGAGCAGATGACTAAGACCAGTGACTATTGCTGCTGAGATAAGTTTGAGCTTTAAGTATTTTTCTTCTTCTTCTTCTTCTTCTTCTTCTTCTTCTTCTTCTTCTTCTTCTTCTTCTCTCTCTCTCCTCCTCCTCCTCCTCCTCCTCCTCCTCCTCCTCCTCCTCCTCCTCCTCCTCCTTCTTCTTCTTCTTCTTCTTCTTCTTCTTCTTCTTCTTCTTCTTCTTCTTCTTCTTCTTCTTCTTCTTCTCTTTTCCTGATCCACGTAGGTGGGAAGTCGAGCTCAGGAACCAGAAAAACATTCATTGTGATATCTATGTTCCGTCATTTCTAGAAGGAGAAGAAGTAGAAGAGAGAGTCTATCAATCTCCAGCTCCTGATGATAGAGATTAACGATGATGGTACATTAATGGGTCTAAAATTACATAAACACTCTTCTTTGATTTGTACGTGCCTGGAATGTTAGCCTTAGATGACACTTGTGCTGATATTTGTGAAATGTGTTTCTCTGAGAAGCTCACGACGTTAAAAAACTAGCCATCTTCCTAAGTTTTATGTCACCGTGGTAAGGAAGCCGTGGTACCTGAGATGAGTTGGACGATGTCAGAAAAACTGTGAGACATAAACTGATTCAAATACATTTGAATTTAGTCAGAGTATCAGTTAACATGGTGGTGCTAATTTTAGAACTTTATTAATTCTTGATTATATTGAGTTAATTCTGGGTTCACCTTATTATCCCTTTAGAGACTGTGACCATGTTCCAGAAGGGAATAGTCACAATCAACTTTTCTCCTAGTATTTCTGTAGGGCCCGCAGGAAGCACGGCACGGGTATTGGTCAGGACAAACGAGGCCACGCCCGGGCAACCTACTAGCCGTGAATTCCAGCGGTTAAAGACCATAAAGGTTTATTTCTGCGTCAGGGCCAGGTAGAGGCGGGCTCTGCTCCACAGAATCACTCGAGGATCCTGGTTAAGGGAGGCGCGGACAACTCAGCGTCAGGTCTCAGGGTTTGCTGTAGGAGGCGTAGAGAGCCTGAGGACCGCCTCGACCTGGAAGCGACCCGGTCATTTCCATTCACATTCCTTTAGCCAAGACCAGTCCCACTGGCCTGCCTAATTGCAAGAACTCCTAGGAAATCCAGTTTCCCTTATGTTCAAGGGCAGGAGAACTGCATGTACAGTATTTGTCTCAGCAAGTCTGCGATCCTCATAGCACGTTGATGGGATCTGAGAGTAGAGAAGATGAAAAGGTGTGTAAACCAGTTGTCTAAATAAAAGAAAATACAGCTGGCTACTGGATACCGTGTATAATTCCTTTTATTCAAAGTATATGTCTGGCTACTTGATACCGTGTATAATTCCTTTTATTCAAAGTATATGTCTCTCAAGCCATCTTCCTTCATATTGTTGATCATAATAAAGAATTTTTTAAAAGGATTTCATGACATACTGTATTACTCAGAGTTTTGTAGAGAAACAGAACCAATAGGGTGTGTGTATTTGTGTGTGTGCGGAAAGATACCTATTTTAAGGAATTGACTCATATGATTATTGAGGCTGGCAAATCTGAAACCTGCAGGGTGGGATGGCAGGCAGGAGATACAGGAAGAGCCAACGCCGCACTTCAAGGACACAGGCCATCTGCCGCAGAATAATTCCCTCTTGCTAGGAGGTCAGCCTACAGTTCTCAGGAATTCACCTGATGAGGCCCATCACCGTAAGGAGGGTAATCAACTTTATTCTAAATTCCTATTTTAAATGCTGATCTCACCCAAAACAATGATTATCACAGAATTATCCAGAATAATGTTTGACCACATACTGGGCACCGTGGCTCAACGTAGTTGACACATAAAGTCAATCATCACACACACGGAAGTATAATCCCACCAGCTGGGGGAGCAAGGAGGATGGACTTGCCCTCATGACCAGCGCCTTCAGCATGAAATACTCTTTTCTAGCCACTTACAGATTTATAATTCCCTAAGAATCACTGTGTTTAGTAATAATCCCTTAGAATTACTGAGGATCACTTTACTTTCAAATATTAAGCTTTACAAATCAAGTGTAAAACCTAACAGCATTGCTTATCCTCATTAGTTCAGTAAATTCCTTTTTTTTAAAGATATTTCTTCATTCATGATAGACATGAGAGAGAGAGAGAGAGAGAGAGAGAGAGAGGCAGAGACACAGGCAGAGGAAGAAGCAGGCCCCATGCAGGGAGCCCATACATGGGACTCGATCCCGGGACTCCAGGGTCACGCCCTGGTCCGAAGGCAGGTGCTAAACCGCTGGGCCATCCAGGGATCCCAGTTCAGTAAATTCCTTTACAGCATCTGCTCTTTTCAGATTCTTAATCACTAAACCATTACAATCTTTTATAAAAGCTTTCCTTAGATTTTTTTTCTTCAAGTATGAAAATATTTCTACCCACCCAGATCAAGTTTTTAAATGTGTATTAAAATCAGACTCCTTTTCTATGTTAAGAATTAGGTACTTACAGTTCAATAGCATGTTGAAAAGTAGGAAGTGTATTGTTGCCTGAAGAAAAGTCATCCAAACCACAGTGAGATCCCACCTCACACCAGTGAGAATGGGGAAAATTAACAAGGCAGGAAACCACAAATGTTGGAGAGGATGTGGAGAAAGGGGAACCCTCCTGCACTGCTGGTGGGAATGTGAACTGGTGCAGCCACTCTGGAAAACTGTGTGGAGGTTCCTCAAAGAGTTAAAAATAGACCTGCCCTATGACCCAGCAATTGCACTGCTGGGGATTTACCCCAAAGATACAGAGGCAGTGAAATGCTGGGACACCTGCACCCCGATGTTTCTAGCAGCAATGCCCACAACAGCCAAACTGTGGAAGGAGCCTCGGTGTCCATTGAAAGATGATGGATGGAGAAGCTGTGGTCTCTGTATACAGTGGGATATTCCTCAGCCATTAGAAACGACAAATACCCACCATTTGCTTCGATGTGGATGGACCTGGAGGGTATGATGCTGAGTGAAGTAAGTCAATCGGAGAAGGACAAACAGTATATGGTCTCAATCATTTGGGGAATATAAAAAATAGTGAAAGGGAATAAAGGGGAAAGGAGAAAAATGAGTGGGAAATATCAGAGAGGGAGACAGAACATGAGAGACTCCTAACTCTGGGAAACGAACAAGGGGTAGTGGAAGGGGAGGTGGGCGGGGGGTGGGGGTGACTGGGTGGCGGGCACTGAGGGGGGCACTTGGTGGGATGAGCACTGGCTGTTATTCTATACATTGGCAAATTGAACACTAATAAAAAATAAATTTATGAAAAAAAAAGAAAAGTCATCCAACGTTCATAAGCAGAAGAAAGGAAGAAACTATCAACTATCACATAATAGCCGAAACAGAGGACTTCATGGAACATGTTTTTCAATAGTTTTCCTTTTTTAAGGAGCACTGGTAAGGCACTTAATCTGTGTCTCTGAATTAACAAAGCCAGTGGAATCGTGGTGTCACCTATTTGTAGAGCACCGGGTGGGGATTAACACGATCTTGTTGGTAAATCGCTCGGAGAATCTCAGCTGAAGGCAGTGGGTGAGAAAGTGGTCAGCTAAGCACTGATTACAATACACTCACGTATGTGCAAATAAGTTCACACACTTCTGATGTACACTTGTGTGTAGGGTGTGTCATGACGGCTTCTACGTGTTCCTGTGTCGTCTGGAACAGGGTTCTCAACCTTCGCACTAGTGACATTTGGGTCAGACAATCTGTTGTGGGGGCTGCCCTGGGCACCCCTGGTCTCTACTCACTAGATGCCAGGGGCACCCCTCACTTCAGCTGTGACAACCAAAAAATGTCTCCGGACATCATCCAATGTCCCTTGGAGGGCAGAAATCACTTCTGGTCTAGAACCACTGACATAGAGACTAAGGTAGAACTAATGGTGGGAAGTTAAAATATGAGAAAATTCATAAATTAGGCTAAAAGGGAGCTTTTAAATTAAAAAGAGAATGGAACAGTTTTTATTCAAAGTGATAGCTCAAAGGAGACTTTTTTTTTTTTTAACTTGCTACTCTGGCCCCACAAATTTATACTGGAAGAAAAAAAGGACAAAAATAACGAAGATGATTTTGGATAAAATTGGCAGGAGAATTGCCCTTTTGATTAATTATTATATTAATTAAGGCAGAATTTTTTTTTCCGGGAGGGCAAAAACTAAGGTTTTATTTGCGTGAAGGAATGTGCAATTATACATGCAAATTTTGAAATGTCTAGTATGAAAATTAGGAATTTCAACACATTGAACTCTGCAAAGACATTTACATTTAAATATATATCCACTTACTAGTTAGGTAGTAAACAAAATTTTACATGTCTAAGCACAAATACTTTATATAAATATCCTAAATGTTGAAAAGATATGGGCACACATATGCAACCACTACATACCAACAAGTAATTAAACCATATATTCTGAATTCTTTTCCCCAAATACCTAAATGGTATTTTTATGGAATTTTTATGTTAAAAAACTCACTACTTAACAGTCAAGACCTTAAAAATAAACACTTTATGTATATTTGTTTGAACATTTAATGTTCATTTTAATAGCCTGAGTTCTTTTTTCTTTGTTTCTTTTTTCTTTATTTTTTTTTAATATCCCAAATTCTTAAGTAGTTATCTAGGGAATTGTTTTTTGAAATTTATTATTTTTTTAATAAATTTATTTTTTATTGGTGTTCAATTTGCCAACATATAGAATAACACCCAGTGCTCATCCCATCAAGTGCCTCCCTCAGTGCCCGTCACCCAGACACCCCCACTTCCCCTTCCACCACCCCTAGTTCATTTCCCAGAGTTAGGAGTCTCTCATGTTCTGTCTCCCTTTCTGATATTTCCCACTCATTTTTTCTAATGAAGGCAGAATGTTATTGAAACAGGACTAGACAAATGGTCCAATGGAACATGATAAAGAACCTAGAAATATACACAAACACAAGATGCCCCTTAACCTTTGTAGGGTCTCGGGCAAGAGTGCAAACGAAAGCCCATATGCCATTTAATCAAGCTAGCAAACAATGAAGCGAAATATGTCTTACCTTTTCATTTTGATATATGCACATTTATATGTATATATATTTGGAAGGCAAGATCTGAATTTATAATTCTTGGATTCCTGGAGTTCTGTCTCAGGATGTGGTGCTATGGAAGGAGCAGACCTCAGCTCCAGCTCCCGAGTCTCAGCCTAACCCTGTTCTCTTTTCATCCCCGAGGGTCTCATGCACACCTGTGTGTGGACGCCGGGACCGTGGCCTGCACATCCAGGCTCCTGCCGTGGACAGCACAGCCCCCATGCTTACTGCGGTGTGGTCTGCCCTTGGGGCTCCCTGCAGCCACACCAGTGCACCGTTGTCTGGGCATAAGATTCTGGGATCCCGGGTGTCTATCGCTGGCTAGGTCTAAAGCTGGGACACGGGCTCCGGGTGGGTAAGTCTCTTGTGTCGCCGTCTCCTCTCTGCATGAGAAGGGGTTTGGCTGGAGGGGAACAACAGCAGACCCCCTGAAGCACGGGGCCTAAGCTGGAGGCTCCCCCTTCTAGAAGTCTGTGGTGGCATCGCACAACCGTACATGGAAATATTTTATATGGCAGAGTCTTTCAAACTAGTGGGGTAAAATAGGGGCATTCAACAACCAGTTTTAGAATAGTTGGTCATTTATATAGAAAAAATTAAGTTGTATCCTGTCCTTATAGCAGCACAAAATAAATTCAAAGCTGTATCAAATACCAAAATATTAGAAGGAAAGCTTTAAAGCTTTTGCTTTTTCTTTTCTCCTTCTTTTTAATATAAGAAAATGCCCACAGTCCCAGAGAGAGTATCATGTGGAGCCACAGGGGAAAGTCAGACAGACACAACATAAAATCTATCACCACAGGTTCATAATTGATATCCTGGTGAGAAGTTTAAAAGAATATTTAGTTGCTCTGTAAACATTCACCAGAATACAGTTTAGGGCCTCAATTCAAAGATCTTAATTTGTTTTAATGAACAACAGTAACCGTGATGGGCACCCTGCTGAGGCAGGATTGCTGGTCTCCCCTCCCCCTCAGACTTAGTTCCTATGTCAGGCTAATAAGCTACACAAGCACCAAGAGGGTACGAAATGTTGTATTACTCACATAATGAAACTTTCTGGGGAGAGCAGGGCAGGCACCCAAGCAGATCAAAATACCTAGAGGCCCAGTCTAATCATGAGAAAAAAAAACATTAGAAAAACCCCAATAGAAATATCAGAAAGGGAGACCGAACATGAGAGACTCCTAACTCTGGGAAACGAACTAGGGGTGGTGGAAGGGGAGGGGACGGGGGGTGGGGGTGACTGGGTGACGGACACTGAAGGGGGCACCTGGTGGGATGAGCATTGGGTGTTATTCTGTATGTTGGCAAATTGAACATCAATAAAAAATAAATTTATATTAAAAAATAAAATAAAATAAAATAAATAAAATAAAATAAAATAGAAAAGAAAAACCCCAGTAGAGTGACATTCTACAAACTACCTGACCAGGACCTCTCAACATCGTCAAGATGGTTAAAACAAAGAGTGTCTGAGAAACTGTTGGGAGAGCCTAAGGAGATATGACACCTGAAGGTGGTCTTATCCTGGAGCAGAAAAAGGACATTAGGTAAAAGTAAGAAAACAGGATTAAAGAAAGTACTTTATTTAATAATAATATTCCAATATTGGTTCCTTAATTGCAATGCATCTTACCAATTAAGATATCAATAATAGGGGAAATTGGGTGCAAGACATAAATATTATCTGTCTTTGCAACTTTCTGTAAATCTAAAATTATCTGAAAAAAATCTTATTTAAAATTTATATTAAAACTTTATTTTTTAAAAAATAGAACCAATAGGTCAACGAAAGAGATGAAAATGCTAGCACGGGGATTATCCTAAGGGAGTTTGGCACGGGAGAAGACAGTCTTGCCAATCGCCTGGGAAAATATTAGACTTCTCAACTTATATTACCAGGGCAATAGGTTTATTCATACTGAAAGCTTAAGCATAGGTGCTTATTCTCAGTGTTTACCAAAATACATTTTAAATGGATTAAAAACAAATGTGAAAAGCAAAACAAATATTTTAAAAGAAACTGTAGAAAATAACTTTCTAACTGGAGAAGGGAAGGCTCTTCTTAAATAAGATACGTATAGAATAAAAAAGAAAGGAGACATTAGTTTGATAAAAACTTAATGAGGATTAAAAGCTAATTTGATGAGGGTTTAAACCTAAAAACTTCTATTAAAAAAAAAACAAAATAAACAAAGGCAAAGACGGTCGTTTATCAGGACAATTGGACGCAGCTTCAAGTGTCAAAGGATTACAAACAAGAAGGTACAAGGAGATGGTAGTTTGACGAACAGAAGCCCAACAGCTCAACAGAAACATAAATGGGAAAACATGAAGAAGCAATTCAGAGAAGAAATTAAAAATATTCTCATTATCAATCAGGGAAATGCAGACTTAAATCATCAAATACTGATTATCTGTTCACCAAGTGGGCCGAGATTATAGGAAAGTTGCAAATATCAACTGTTGGGGGGAAAAAATGAGGGTAAGTGAAAATGGTCGGTCATCCCGGTGGGAGCGGAGTGTGGCTACTGTCAGGGGTCACCCGGCTGCCGGGGGCTCTAACTCCCTAGCACCGTGGGCACGGGCACTGCCGGCGCCCGCAGGTGCCCCAGCGCAGGTGCCCCCAGCAGTGCCGTGTGGGCTCCTCGTGCACAGACGTTCTCTGCCGCGGTTGGGAACTCAGGGAACAGGCATGTCATGGTGTGTCGTATTATGAATATATATTAAGGGAAACACATATACGGACGAAGCACAAACATAAACAAGACAAAATTTAGAGTGAGACTCTCATTCCAGGTTGACCTCCCACTATCACATCCTTGAATCTGCTGGGATCGCATCCCCCCAGTGGTGTGTGGCGGAGGGCGGTGGAGACAGGGCCTGGGGCTGGGCGTCAGCCCCCCGGGGGTCCCAGTATCGGGGACGGTGTCGCTGCGCAAGGCTGGTGGCTGTGCTGTCGCCACCGCGGCTCCGAAAGCCTCAGGCCACTTGGTCACGGCCACGTCACCCGTTCCCGAACCCTGCACTATCCGTGTCACTTCTGCTCAGAGAAAATGGGTACTTTTCTTTTCTTTTCTTTTCTTTTCTTTTCTTTTCTTTTCTTTTCTTTTCTTTTTTAAGATTTATTTATTTATTCATAGAGACACACACAGAGAGAGAGAGAGAGGCAGAGACCCAGGCAGAGGGAGAAGCAGGCTCCATGCAGGGAGCCCAACGCAGGACTCGATCCCGGAACCCTGGGGTCATGCCCTGGGCCCCAGGGAGGTGGTGCTAAACTTCTGAGCCCCCCAGAGATCCCCAGAAAAAAGGATTCTATTTGCTTTTGTCCACATAGGATCTTAGACCTCGTGTCGCTAGGACAGCCTCCCTGCTCCCCGCCATCACGTCTCCTGCAGATTAGGAGCAAGACAGGTGTCACTCCGGGTCTCGGCAACAGGTGCTGGTGTCTGCCCCAGGTCCCCATGACCCCAGGTCCCCTCCCCAGGGATGCTCTGGCCCCGCACCCCCAGGCTCCTTCCCCAGGGATGCTCTGGCCCCGCACCCCCCAGGGCCTCTGAAGCTGGAGGCCACGCTTGGGGCTCCTGGGGGGCTGCTCGGGGCGCTGCTGCCAGGTCGGCGGGTGGGGGGGGGGCGACCACAGGCAGCGAGCAGCACCCCGGGATGGGCGGCATCCAGGCCCAGGAGGGCCACTGTCTGCGCGTCTGTCCCGCCTGAGTCCGGGGGCCTCCCTCCTGGGCCCCCCTGGCTTTGCAGCGCCCAGACCCGTGGCCAGCAGATGGGGCAGGCCTGGCGCAGCCTCAGCAGATGGCCGTGGAGGGGGGGCTCAGTGCCAGGAAGACACAGGTCAGGTGCTCCCCGCGGCGGCTGGGGGGCCGTGCAGGTACTGCCCCTCATCTATGTGAACCCCGCCGAACACCGCCGGATAAGCGTGCAAAGGCAGTGAGTGAGGCTTTAGAAAATAGCACCAAACGAATGAATAAGGGAAAAAATAGCAACAACAAAATCCTGTGAGGATCATTTAGAATCTTCTATTGTCACCGGCGAGATTTTAGGTGTGTAATTCCAAATAATGAATTCTGTCCGGCTGCCTTTGCGTGTTTTTGCACAGGCACGTGGGTGCTGGCTGGCGCCCTGCTGACCCACCCTGCCTGGCGGCGCCGGCTGCACCCTAACGGGAAGGGCAGGAGGGAAATGCTGAGGACGCGTCCCCCACTGATCCTGCTGCCGCTGAATCGGAGTTAAACTAATTTTCCACCTTTAACAAAGCGGTGAGGTGACAGGGAATGGGCCCAGTGTAGGAAGCCCAAAGTGCCCTTAGGGCTGCCACCCCGAGTGGCGAGTGGGAGCCCGAGAGCCGTGGGGCCAGGCCTGTGCCCAGGAGGATGCTGGCCCTGTCATGGGAGCCAGGCCCAGGCCAGCCCCGAGTGCCCGCTGTCCCCCGCTACTGGAGAAGGGGTGGGGAGCGGCCCTGGCCCCCAAGTCCTCAGGGCCAGTGCCCGACACCGGGGATGTCTGGGGCCTGGGACACACACCAGGAGCAGCCGGGGCTCCACTGCTCTTCTCTGTGTGCAGCCAGTGTTCTTCGGGCAGCGCCTGGGCCCGGTCGCGAAAGGGTGACGGCCTAACCTGACTAGGAGCAGAGATCCAAGTCAGGAAAGCGGTGACACAGGCTGCATCCGACAGGAACGGGGGAGACAGCAGCTTCTCCCACGGTGCACAAGTGACAGGAGCAGGACGGATTACAGTGAATCGCTGGGCATCGTGTGGAATCCACGGGCGCGGCAGCTCGCGGAACAGGTGCTTGTTCTGACCACGACGTCGACAACATAAAATCCGCGGGGACCTATGAGGAGAAGACTGGAATCTTATGAAAGCACACACAGCAGGATCTCAACAGCCGTAGCACAGGGGAAAGTGCACAGGGCATACGAGCACAAATCACTCGGTAGCCACACGCTGACAGCACCGAGATGCTACTGGAAGCAACTTATGGAACATTCGTAACAAACACACCAGCATGACTTACAATTCACGCCGTATGATCATTTATTAGAGATGTTTTTAAAACGTGTAACGCTTGAGGTTATTTTGAACTATCTTTATATTATTAGCTACTAATTTTATTACATCGTGGTCACAGAACATTGTCTCAAGTTGATTTGTTGTGATGTATTGAGAGGTTTTGTGAAATAGTTCATGATCAACCAATTTGTAAAAAAAAATATAATGGAGAGATGGGCACAGTTACAGATATAATAGACAAAATAATAGGATCATATTGAAAACTTTATTCTGATAATACTGAAAACTGAGGTGAAAGTCATTCATAATAAAGTTTTTTAAAGTCCGAATTGATTTATTATATCAAGGCAGAATCAAATCTATTTACCCCCAAGAGTCTAGTTGGGCAGAGGGTTGGAGAGATGGACAGATCCATGATAAAGCAAGTACAGTAAAATGTTAGTGGTACAATCTAGGTAGTAGGTACGGGGACCTTCACTTAAACTCATTTGACTTTGCTATATGAGAACTTTCACAGTAAAATTTTGTGGGAAAATTCTAGATACTTATGTAGTCAATTTCTCTCGACTCTTGGAAGAAAGATAGTCTATAGCAAACAGAAATGACTTCAGGGAGTAGAAAAAGTGGGAAAGATATTTAACTCACATGATGAGTATCATAACTTTGATAAGGAAATTGGACAAAGACAAAGAAAGAAAAATTATAAACTAATATGATAGATGAGATTGCTGCAAAACATAAGAAAATAGCTTTATGCCATTGGGGCACAAGGATGGGTTTCCTAAATGAGTGCATAGAGTATATCCATAAGGGCAAAAAGGGCAGAAACCACAAAATGCTAAAGAAAACAACTCATAAGTTTTACTACATTAAAATTAACAAATTGGTTCAAAGATAATCCATCATGAAAAACAACAACAACAACCTGCCAACCAGCATGAAGACTGTTATTTAAAATATAAATTAAAAAAAGAATTACTACGAATCAATAAAAAGAAATAGCAGAACATTAAGGAAACCCAATTTATAGACACGTCAAAGAACATGAAATTATGAGGGCTGGCTAATAAATATATGGAAAAATGGTCAACCTCAGAACATATTAGAAAAATGTTAAAGCAATATCAAGACAGAATTCCTATGAGAATGGCGAGAATTGAAATATCTAACAACAAACGTTGAAAAGGATGTGGGCAAGTGAGAACTCCTGTACGTCGCTGCCGGGAGGATAGATGCGTACGGTCACTCCCGAAAGCCGGCTCGGTGATGCCTAGTAAAACCGGAGGTGTCCGTACTCTGGAACTGAGCAATTTCAATGGTACCGATCTTCTCTGGAGAAATTCATACGTGCGCACAACGAGCCATGGGCAAGAATATTACAAGGGAAAAAAATAGTGTCCACAACTAGAGGAGTTGATAAGATTGTCTTTTAACATAAGATCTAATGCTATACAGAAATTAAAATGAATAAACTAGGTCTATCAATACAGTTATTATAATAGTTATCTGTTAATATCTAATAATACACATTGATACAGTTCCTAAGAAAAATATATTGTAAAAATGCACTGATAGAATGAGAAAAGTTATATAAAACTTAAAAAAAACCCACTCTCAACATAGCACTATAAATTGCTTATGGATACACACAGATGTTGAGGACGTATGGCATCGTGGATGGATGGCAGTGAGGCCAGTGATTACCTCTAGTGGAAATAATGAGTTTTGGGGGGGCTTTAGATTTTATTTGGAATATTTATTTCTTTTTGGAAAATATACATGGAAGGAGCATCATACATTGTTATTAATTTTAAAGATCTGCATGGTGGATTCATGGGATAGTGGGTGTACTGGTATTGTTACTAATATTTTCTGTGCTTTTCTATATATTTGAAGTCTTTCATAGTAAAAATAAAAAAATAGATAAAAACAATTGATTAACATGGAATATGTTTCAAAGACAATGATGAGATGAACACTGGGTGTTATGCTATATGTTGGCAAATTGAACTCCAATTAAAAAAAAAAAAGACAATGATAGTCATTCTTTAGATAAAATATTGAGTCAAGCCAGTAGGATACCAAACACCTGAACTAAATGAAAGTGTGTCATTCCCCCTCCATCTGTCCTCCCCACCTCAACTCACCCCCACTGCCCACCCGGTTGTAACAAGACTTGCTTTTCCTGAGTGATATCTTGTGATTATTTTATAGGATTTTATTACAGAGCATTCTAAGAAACAGCTCAGGAGCTTCACTATTATATTAATGTCATGAAGGCTGGGATCCTCTTTAGCACCAAGGTAAAAAGACACCTGACTCTGTGCGACATTATCTTAAATGCACTGTAATGCATTTAGCTTCAACTGATATTCCTGTATTTATTTTCCCTATACTCTTTCTTCCTCTATTTTTAAAAAATTATCTTAGATTGCAATATCTATAATCCAATCACAATCCTTTTTGGAAGGAAGTCCAGGGTAAAAGTTTAAAAATAAACAGAGTAAAAGAAATTATCAAGAGGATTCAACAGGAGTTGATTTTCTGACCCTACTCTTGTATAAGAGCTGCGATCCATATAGGCAAAAACGTATTTTATAAGGAATAATAAAATAGTGAGGACGATTTTAAAGTGCTTCCTAAAAACTAAATACAAGCACTATATCTTGTACTGTCAATAGTATGACATTTTACAGGGGCGAGTGGCAGAGACAAAGGGAGAAGCAGACTCCCGCCTGAGCAGGCAGCCTAACTCAGGGCTCGATCCCAGGACCCTGAGATCACGATCTGAGCGGAAGGCAGACACTTTATGACTGAGCCACCCAGGCACCCCAGACCTTGGGATTTCCTACTCTCAAACCAGGTTCTTAACTCATATATATATATATATATATATATATATATATATATATATGAATAAACTAGGTCTATTAATACAGTTATATATATATATATACATATATATATATATGAATAAACTAGGTCTATTAATACAGTTATATATATATATATATATACATATATATATATATATATATATATTTTTTTTTTTTTTTTTACTTTCCTAATCTTAAATTAGACAACGGTACTCTGGCAAATAATCTAAATCCAAGGCATCTCGATAGTGTTTGTTTGTTTATTTTAAGGATTTATTTATTTATTTTAGAGAGAGAGGGGGCGCATGAGGGCTTGCACGTGGGCAAGAGTGGGGCGGAGGGAATCTTCCAGCAGGCTCCTCACTGAGTGCAGAGCCCTTCTCATGACCCTGAGGTCACGGCCTGAGCAGAAACCAAGTCGGTGACGGAACCAATTGAGCCCAGGTGCCCTGGATGATACTTAAATATTATACAAACATGGTCCTACCTTATCTTGTACTTCCCCACCTCAGGCTTTCATATTCCACTCACTCGTTCAAAACAACTTGGTCACACCTTCCTTAAAATCAGCTGGTCAACGAGCTCTTCATATCAAAGATCTTTGAGCACCCACATTTACACAAAAAATGAGAATGTGGACTAAGTGATCTTTTCCGGATGATCATTGTTTATTCTGATTTTTTTTCCCCTAAGAGTGACAGAAATATTTATTACAATGATATGTTCTCACAAAGAATTCCTAGAACCGATTGCAAGGTCTTGCTTGAAAATAACGCTTTGCACAACAGGCTGAATCAGCCCCCAACTAATTCTAGCCTCTGAACGGGAGTGGCTGTGCGTGTGTGTGAGTGTGTGTGTGTGAGTGTGTGTGTAGGGGACGTGGCTGATTTCCCAACTCTTCCTGGAATGTTCGCATGTAACGCTGATAGGAATTAAGAACAACACTGGGGAAACAGAGAGCAGCTCTTGTTATATTTTTTTCTGAGGGAATTAAAAAAGGGGATAGAAAATGTCAACAAGAAAATTTTGGAAAGTCTAATTCACAAGCTGACATTTTCCCACAAGCAGGAGTCAGAGGATGAGCCGATGGTTGCGCTGATGGTTCAGCTCCTGCTGCTTCACCTCGCACGTGGCACGTCCCTGGACTCCGCTGAGAACGAACAATGCGAAGGTTCGTGGAAAACAAGAGGTCACGGGGGAATGCGTCTTCCAACTCACACAGACATTCTGTGGGCTTGAAGGAAAGGTGTCAGCCCCCAGATAGGAAGAATGAGAACAGACGGGTCGTGAAGGATGACACTGGGAAGGGAAGAGGAGGCCCAGAGCTGCTCCCTCCAGGGTCACTGGGTCACTGCGGTGCCTGCGCAGCCCAGGCATCTGCACCTCTGGGTGCCCCACTGCCCCGGCACCTTGCAGCGCAGCCTCGGGCCCCACACCCCTGCTCACCGCGATCTCCCGTTGGCGGTGGGGGGACTCAGAGCCATGTCAGCAGCAGGTGTTTACAGGGACTCCCACTAATCTCCTAGCGCCTCGGGAAGTGCGACCCCACGACCCTGAGAGGCGCCTGGGCCTTTCCACTGGGCGGCCACGGACACTCAGGGGCTTAGGCCCTACAAGGCCCCAGCTCGGTGCAAAGCAGTTGTTCTTTTTCAGTGCTGAGTGATGTTCCCTGGCACGAGTGTGTGGCTCTGCTCCACCGGACGTGTCTGAGGGTCAGCAAGGCTGTTTCCAAGGTCTGACCTTCACTCCTATATAGGTTTTTGTAAGAACATACATTCTCGTTTCCCCAGAATAAATGTCCACAATTGCAATTTTTGGGTCATATGGCAGTATTGTGTCCAATTTTTTGTTAAGAAGCTGCCGCTTAGTTTTCCAGGGCAGCACCTGTACGCGTGGCCGCCTTCCTCCGCTCCTCGCCAGCATTTTGTGCCGTCATTATTCTTTATTTTAGCCATTCTGATGCGGGGCTGGTAATATCTCACTGTGGTTTTAATTTGCATTTATCTAACGGATCATGATGTTGAAGTTTTTTCCTGTGCTTTTTTAACATCCGCAGGCGCGCCTCTGGGAAGAGTATCTTCCTATCTTTTGCCCACTTTCTCATTGGATTGTCTGTTACTGTTTAGGCGTCCTTCATCCATTATCAGTATTATTCCCTGTGGTTTGCAAATATTTTCTCATTTCGTGGCTTGTTTTTTTGTTCTCTTAATGGGATATTTGTTGAGCAAATTCAAATTTTAAATTATTAAGTTTTGCTTTTGCGGACTATACTTTTGGTGTTAAGTCTAAGAACTCTTTGCTAAGCCCTAGATCCATAAAGATTATCTTCCATATTTTTCTCTAGATGTTTTAGAATTTTATGTTTTTCCACTTTATGCATTTAAGTTCACGATCAATCTTGAGCTAAATTTCATACAAAGTATGAAGCTTAGGTCAAAGTTTTGTTTGTTTTGTTTTCTGTTTTTGTCCATGGATGTTCACTTCTCTAACACCATTTGCTGGAACGGCTATTTTTCCTTCATTAAATTACTTTTGTAGCTTTGTCAAAAATAAGCATAGTTATGTGAGACTACTTATGGGTTTTCATTTCGTGTCAACCCTACTTGTCCATCTCTTTCTCAAGAGCACATAGTCTTGATTACTATATCTATTTAATAAGTCTTGAACTTGGGTAAACTATCTAGTCTGGTTTTGTCCTCTGTCATGACATTCAAAAATCTAAATTTAAAGTCTATTTTGAATTTCTTTGAATGTTTTTTGTTGGATATACTGAGCCGCTTTACTACTGATTCAATATCCATAATCTTTAGAGAATAGATTCAGAGGAGATTGCATGAGATGCAATAGTAATACTAGAATCACCGGTACTTGTGTGTTTAGTTATCATCTCTGCTTTCCATATAGGTTTTCCCAGGAAAACTCATCAAGGATTACTAGTTAGAACGGCTCTTTCTTGGAAACTTGCTTTATATTTTGCAAAGTACTTGGCTAATGACAGATTTTTAAAAAGCAAGAAATGCTCAAAAGTGCTTTAAGGAATTGCATACAATTGCGGTTTTTTTTTTTTTGTTTATATTCTTTAGTCAAATGAATATGTGAAGATAAAGGAGATAGATATAGGGGATGATATGTACACAGAGGCCAGTGGGACTTCTGTCTCCATGAGAAGACTGAGGTTCTTTATAACCTTCAGAGTTCTGGTTTTACAAAAGAAAAAGAGGGGGGAGGGAAGCAAGCACAAGGAACAATAGCCCTCAGTAATATATTAACTACAAAGCTGCTTTAAGGGGCACCTGGGTGGCTCAGTGGTTGAGCATCTGCCTCTGGTTCAGGTCATGATCCTGGGGTCCTGGGATCAGAATCCCACATCAGGGTCCCCCGCAGGGAGCTTGCTTCTCCCTCAGCCTGTGTCTTTGCCTCTCTCTCTCTCTGTGTCTCTCAAGAATCAATAAATAAAAATCTTCAAAAAAATAATGAAGCTGTTTTTAACTCAAAGTACAAAATATCTAGCACATTAAATCATGCATACAGTCCTGACTACAGATGCAATAAAAGAATTCGAATTCCAGTTCTGATGATGGATTCTGGCCTTGTTCAAATTCTAGGGAGGGCCCATGAGTAGGTTCTGTATGGGGGAGGATGAGGACCCTACTAGATTCTGTGAGGAAAGGACTGCTTGCTCCTGTGAACCCCCAGCTTTGGCCAGAAGCAATTACTTTCCCAGCTGAGATGGAGATGAAAAGTTTATGGAGAGCAATATCAAGGACTGCAGTCAAAAATGCCTTCCCAGACCCTGAGGAATAACCTGCCATTATTTATTATTCATTTAACATTTGTTAGATGATCTACCCAGAAAGCCCCATGGCTGTGAAGATACAATTTTCTTGCCAGACCACAATCTCTGTCAGAGACCTAATCTTCTCAGGTTGAACTTACTTTGGGGCTGAATTGTTCTCTGAACAATTTCCCCAGGATTTTAAACTAGCTTATTCCTTAATTATTTTTACATAAAAATAACAACAACAACAAACACGAGTTACATTTAAGTAATATTGTACAATTATATTTCAAGTATGGCCATAAAATCTTCAGTTTTGTATTAAGATAATAATTAAAAATATATCAAACAACTTAGGACATTAGTATTAAGTAGCTGTCATAGTATTGAAGTTGATGAAAAAACAGAAAGGTTGTTCCTACACATTTTTTCTATTTTCTAGACTCCATCTTATATTTTAAACTAGAATGCAGGTCCGACCATTATTCTGCATCTCACATTTGGATTATTTAAGTGCCCATTAGTTATCTCTTCTTGAGTCTCTCATGAGTGGTGAATAAATCTCAAACTCAACAAATTCAGAATTGCATTCCTGAGGTAATAGGAGGAGTAGGCTCCTCATCCAGGGTTTGCTCTTACTTAAGAGCTGCATTATACACCAGTGATTAAAATTGGAGACTTCATAACCATCCAATTAACTCAACTTGTTCTGATTCCAACCTTACTAGGAAAAATAAAAATAAAAAAAGACTGTAATGAAATCTGACTCTTCTAGATACTTCTACTTTCAGCAAAATGCAGCATGAGGAACAGGAATACCCTCTGCCTGAAACAACTACAATAGGAGAAATTATTTGAAATGGCAGTTTTCAGACATTGGACATCAGGCAACATAGGCAGTGATCGCTGAAAGAGAAAAAATAGTTGAGTCCTCTGATTATTCCAACTTACAACAAGGAAGAGTTTCCAGGCAGCAGTTCAAAAAAGGAGGAATCCAGGCAGATGCTGATGATCATGTGTTGAATAGTTGGAGCTGGGAGTCTGAGGAGAGGTGGTGGCTACAGTTTTCAGGCAGAGAATCAGAAAGGAAGAACAGGCACGGACATGGGACATGTGCATAAAGATCTGTGGGCATCCTGTCCACTATTCTGCAGACTACTGATCAACACAAGTCCCAGAGGAAACTACCTGAGGGTAGAAAGAACTAATCAAAATTATTAGATGGAACAAAGTCCAAAAGCTAACACAGGGCTGGGAATAATTCATGTTCCCACCAGCCAGAATGGAAAACCTTAAATTTAATGGAGCATTAAGTACAATGCTCAAAAGGGCATTGTCTTAGTAGTGAGGCAAGTGTAGCTGTAGACTAAAGAGTGTTCTAGTCTCACTCGATAAATCTGAAGAGCAGGACAGCCCGGGTGGCTCAGTGGTTTAGCACCACCTTCAGCCCAGGGCATGATCCTGGAGACCTGGGATCGAGTCCCACGTTGGGGTCCCTGCATGGAGCCTGCTTCTCCCTCTGCCTGTGTCTCTGCCTCTCTCTCTCTTTCTCTCGCTCTCTCTCTCTCTCCCTCTCTGCATGTGTGTGTCAAAAATAAATAAAATCTTAAAAAAAAATCTGAAGAACAAACCTCAAAAGGATCAAATTGTTTCCAAATAATGCAACTGTGTCCCAGAATAACATTCAAGTATATAGGAATAAAAATATATCTGGTATTAAACAAAGCAAAATAAGCAATGTCTTTCTTTCAATTGAAAAAACATATCAGGCAGAAAAAGCAGGAAAATCTGACTCTTGAAAGAGAGAAAAATCAAGCAATAGACAGAAAGGCAGGAATGAATATGTGATAGAATTAGTAGACAAGAATATTAAAAGTTATTAAAACTATACTATGTATGTTCAGGAAGGTAGAGAAAAATATACATATGCTCAGTAATGACAGGAAAAATATAAAAGACCTAAGCCAAATTTCTAGAGTTGAAAATTACATTTCCATTAAATGGAAAATACACTTGATGGATTTAATAGACGATTCAGCAGTGCAAAAGAAAGAATTGGTGAACTGAAAGATGTAGCAATAGAAACTATTCAAAATAATACAGAGAAAATGGTGGAAAAAACAAAGAACAAAAACAGAACCATTCCAGCAAGTGTACTTTGGGATAATTTCAAGTGACCAAATATGTTTGTAATTGTAGTCTCTGAAATAAAAGGTGTAGAGAGAATATTTTAAGGGATAGTAGATGAAGATTTTCTAGATTTGATTAAAAAACAAACAAACCTATAAATACTTCAAAGCCTAATGAACCCTGAACACTAGAAACAAAGAAAATGACATCAAGGTACCTCACAATTAGTTTACACAAAATCAGTAATAAAGAAAAATATCTTAAAGGCAACCAGAAGAAAAAAAATACACATTACACTCAAAAGAATGGAGTTAGGAATTAAAGTACATTTCCCATCAAAAAGGATATAAATCAGAAGAAATAGAAATAGAAAAAAATAGCAAAATGGTAGACTTAAGTGCAATTATACCAGTAATCACATTAAATATAAATGACCTAAACACCCAAATTAAAAGACAGAATCTGTCACTTTTTATTAAAACATAAGAAAGCAAGATTCAATTATATTTCCTACAAGAAACTCACTTTAAAGACTCAAGTAGGTTAAAAATAAAAGGCTGGAGAAAGATAACTCATGCTAAAACTAATTTAAAAAGTTGAAATACCTATATTAATATCAATGTATTTCAGAGTGAAGAATACCAACATTGATAAAAGAGCATTACATGGGGATAAAGGCATAATGTGCAACTTTAAACATTGGCACATTAACCAAAAAATACAGCTTTGAAAAACATAAAGCAAAACCTGATAAAAATGCAAGAATTGGTGAATCCACAATTATTGGCAAGGATTTTAACATTCCTCTCTCAATATATCACTGATAGAACAAGTAGGGGAAAAAATCAGTCAGAATATAGAATATGAAAAAAAGTAGCAACCAAGTGGACCCAATTAACACTTTAGAAGACTCTGCCCAATAATAGCAGAATACATATCTTTTTCAAGGCAGAATATCAGAATGTAAATTTCATAAACAAATCTCAGTAAGTTCAAAAGGATTTAAATTCTACAACTCTTGTAGACAACTGAAGAGAAGAAATGCTTTCTAGCTCATTCTCCAAGGCAAGCATTACCTTAATACAACAACAAGGTCCGAAAGCTTCAGACCAATGTCCCTCCTGAACATTGGTGCAAAAATTCTTAATGACATTTTAGTAAATAAAATATAACAATATATATAAAAATACAAAATATCATGTTCAAAGTTTGTTTAATTCAATGTAATTTAGCATACTAACAGACTTATAAAGAAAATCATAAGATCAGCTCCAAAGATATAGAAAAAGCATTTGACAAATTCCAACATCCATTCTTGGTTAAAAAACAAACAAAACCTCTCAGCAAACTAGCAATAGAAGTTTCCTCAATCTGATAAAGAGGCTCTGAAAATTCTACAGCCAACATTCATGATTAACGGTTAAAAAAAATGCTTTGCTACTAAGGGAAGAAAAAAGACAAGGATATCTTAAGATAAAATGTGAAATAAAAATATCTAGATTGGAATGGATAAATTTCACTGAGTTTATTCACAGAAGATATTATTAGGTACAAAGTCTTATGAAATCTATTAAAAAAAAAACCCAAGTAGAAATAATAAGTTAACTTAGTGCAGGTGCAGATACAAAATCAGTTTATTAAAATGTGCAGCATTTCTAAATTCTGGTAACTGTCAATCAGAAATTGGTGCCAAAAAACAGACCACTTACAATAACGTCAAAAAATGAAATACAGTGATATCAAAAACATGAAGCACTTAGGGATAAATGTGTTTAAAGATGAACAAGACTGCATTGAAAGCTCTATGGCATTGCCCAGAGAAGTTGAATACCTAAATAGAGAGATACAGCGTGCTCCTGGGTCAGGAGGCTCAGAAATTTTGTGATGTCAATTCTTCCTGAGTTGATTTATCTGTTACGACTAGAGTTCATTGGGCTCCTGTGCTAGTCTCAAATTTTTTTTGCGACTGGTACCTGCTTATTTTCATTGTCTAAGGTGGTAAAATCCCTAAACATCATCAAGAGTGTTAAGGAAGGACCCTGGAAGCTAGTCTGGAGGGCTGACGTCTAACAGATACAAGAGTGTTTGAAGAATCAACGTCTTTTGTCAAACTGGAAGCCAATTTCATGGCAGTCGTGTGAGGATAAATCAAACTTGCTTTATTCAAAACATCTCGTCTCTTCTTTCCTAGCTTTTCCAGCAAACATTTCCCTCACTCTCTATCAAGATGATTTGGAGTTTGAAAGCCATTGCACAGAATATAAGGTAGGTAATTTTCAAGCTTTATTTGAAAATTTATCCATAGGCCACAACAGAGGTTGGAATACATGGATGAAGTGATCTATTTGTAATTTTTTTGTGTGGAAACGCTGTCAGAGACCAGTATTCTTAGAGATTCTAACAAACGTAGCATCCGACTTTCCGAGAAGTCCAATCGCATTTGCTTAAATAAAAATAAAAGACAATATGTTGAGAAAGACAGCTGTGCTGATAAAAAAAGGATAGAATGAAGCAATTAGAATAAATAAGGAAAAATAATGGAAATGCTGGCTGTTGCAAATGGAGGCAAGAGCACATACATTTTCTGGGAACAAAGGAGGAGGCTGCGTGACATTTCCGATGCTTGGTCCATCTTCCGGTCATACTTTTTACAGAACTGTAGCCACAAAGGCAGGTGTGGACTCCACGGCCACCAGGGGTCAGAGGGCACGCGGGCCCCAGCAGGTGCGCTACAGGTGGGCTACAGGTGTCAGGATCCATCAACACCCCGCGGGCAAGCTCTGGGGGTACCAGCAGCAGGGCGGGGGGGGGGGGGTGAACTATCTGAACATCCCTGAAGTGAGAACAGTGATGAGAATCATTTCATGGAGGGAGAGGCTCATTCGACACCAACATGCCACTATTATTATTTCACTAAGTTATTGAACTTGGGTTGCAGCATCGCATGTGGGGTGGAAACCCTCCTAGACTCTCTCCCTGAGCCGGGCTCTGTAAGTGGGGGCCCGTCTAAAAAGATACATGCTTTGTTCACCCTTTGACCTCCAGGGCTCTCTCTCAACCGAGGACTGATTTTGTAAAAATGAGATTTTCTGGAAATCTGCACTTAGGCGTTATAAACAGGAGTCGCCCTTCTACCGTAAATCCCAGGCTCCGGGGAGACCCGGCTAGCGTCTTCCAAAGCAGGGCTTTGACCCAGGTGGTGGGTGCGACTCCTGGGGGGACCTGGGGCTGACCCCACTGCGCCTGCATGAGCCCAGGGAGGGGCCTCCGCGACCCCTCGTCTCATCCCTGCGGCCCTAGAGGCAGTGCCCAGCCACTCCAGGTGAGGACCGCGCAGGTGAGGGCTGGGGGCGGGACCTCCTGCGGTGCGAGGCTCCCCTCCGGGGCACAAGGTCACACTCCTTATTTTTGCTGTGAACCCCTTGCTACTAGGACTCAGGGCAGAAGCAGTGAGTACTTCCTGGGGCGGGGAGGGGCCGGGCTTCTGGGTGCAGGTGGGGCTCCATCCTGGAGACCGGGGGCCGGGGTGCAGAAAGCACGAGGCTGGCTCTGCAGAGGTGGAGCGACGGGGCGGATGAGGCGCGGGAGGCACAGTCTGGGGTCAGAAGCTCCAGCCGGCCTCCCAGGGGGCTGCGGACGCACCCACTACACAGTTTAGATAAAACCCCTAAGCGAAATCAATAAGAGAGAGGCTCTAAAAACCTAAGGCCGAGTTGACTAAATTAAACTCTGACATCCGTTAAAACACAGACATGGTGAATTCGACTTGGATTCAACTAGATTAAGTGTTCTGCCGCCAAGAAAAATGGGTGCTTCAGAGAAAATTAGAATGTTTTGCCTCCTTTGAACTGTATGTTACACTTTTGCAGGATTTTAATTCTAGTCGGTTTTTTAAACCCACGTATAATGTGTCACATTATCTTCTTTGTTGGATTATCTTTTCCTTTGTTACAGACATTGCAAGTAACTTTGGAGCTTTGGTTGGTGGTAAACTCCCTTAGTTTCTGCGAGTTTGAAAATTCTTGAGTTTCCTTTTATTCTTAAAATGTAGATTTTCTAGATGTATGATTCTAGGTTGACAGTTCCTTGTTTTCGCACTTGCCATACTTGTTTCCAGTTGCTCTGGAGAAGGTAGCCTTAGGCTAAGCCTTAATTTCTCTGTTAAGATCTTGTCCTTCCTTTGGGGGTTCCACTATTCCACAATCATGGAGGTGAGTGTACATTTACTTTTTTTTTTTCTTTTTAAATCCCGCTTTGGATTCTTTATGCTTCCTGAAAAATCCTGTTTCACTTATTAGTATTGGAAAATTATTACTCATTGTGTTCAATGATTGTCGTCTCCCTTGTTTTTTAATCTAGTCTTGGAATTTCAATTAAACATATGTTATATTTATCATCCTGGCTTGTATTTTCCTTAATGTCCCTTTCAGAGTTCCTTTTGTCTATCTCTGTGTTGCATTCTAATTAATTTTTTTGGAATGTGTCCTCAAGTTCACACACATTTTTTTCCTAGTTGGTGTAATGTGCTATTTAACCATTTCATTACATTTTTAATTTAAATTATCATGCTTTTCATATCTAAAATTCCTATTCAATACTTTTTCAGATATGGTCACTTTTCACAGTCTCTCATTCTTTATTATATTTTATTTCTACTGTTGTCATGAAAAAAATTACCATAAATTTAGTGGCCTAAAACAATAGTCATTACTATCTTAAAGCTCTGTAGATGAACAGGCCGGTCCAAACAAGTCTCATAGGACCAAGATCGAGGCCTCCCTCTGCTGTCCTCCTTAATGGAGGCTCTTAAGGAGAAGCTACTCCCAGGCTTCCCACGTGTTGGCAGAGTTCAGTTCCATGCGCCTGTAGGACTGACGACTCTGTTTCCTTGCTGGGTTTCAACCAGGGATCATTCTCAACTTCCAGAGGCTTTCTGCATTCCCTGGTTTATAAATCCTTTCAACTTCAAAACCGCCAATATTGGGTCCATCCTGCTCATGCTTTCAATCTCCCTGATTTCCCCTTGTCTCATCTTACCCCCTTGATCCTTCGACCTTCCTCTTTTGCTTCTTAAGGCTCATAGGATCACACTAGGACCACCTGAATAATCTAGGATAATCTCCATCGTTTAAGGCTGGTTGAGTCCATGTGTAAAACCTCTTCACAGCAGTACCTAGATTGGGGTCTGACTGAGTAACCAGGAGCCAGAAGTCTTAGGAGACATTTTCAGCATTCTTCCTACCACAATTACATTTACAATACCCTCTTTTATATTCTCAAACATATTTCCTCATCTTATATTCTCTATCTGATAATTAGAGTATCTGTTGTCTTTGCACTCGGATTGTTTCTTTTGTTCATGTGGCTCTTGAACAGTAATGTTTTCTGTCTTGGCATAATTGACAAGTTTCTATCATAATCTCTTGCTGAGCTTTAATCTTAGTAATATGTTGAGCCCCAGGTTGAAGAAAGTGTTCCTTTTTTTGCCAGGTACTTAGGCACACTATCAACCCAGAATTGTTTTAAAATAAAGTTTGGGATTAAGGGTTTGGTCTCCCCCTACCCCCACCCCCACACTGGTATTGGCCCATAACCTGCACATTGTGAATTCTCCGGGGAGATTCCTTCACCCAGTGCATAGGCCAAGACATCAAGGTTCCCTTGAGGTTTCCCTTTATAAGATGGGATTTTGTCCTAGCTCACATCTTTTCAGAGAACACAGTCCTTTGAGATCCTCACTCATAGTTTTTCACTCAACCCACAACTTGCTTGGGTCCTGGCTTTGTCTCCCATCCCTTGTTCCTTGTGTTTCTGTTAAAGAAAATGTTGAGCTCTCTAGGGATTAGCAGTTGCCATGTCTGCATTCTTGCTGATGCTCCATCATCTTTCTCTTTGGAGGATTTCCATTGTTTTCTTGCTGACACAGAATGCACGTAATGCAATATTTTTTTTATTATTATTATTATTTGGCTTTAAGATCTACTCCCCTCAAAACTGCCCCCAGTATCTCTACCACTATACTATAAGTAAGAAAAGTCCCTTTGTTTCTTTTTAAATGCTGTGTCTTTTTCTTCCAAGGTAAATGAAGATCCCCATATTTGGAAAAACCCTTTAGCTTCTGCTTTGGTTATGTGCTGTTTCACTGTTTGCTCTTGGGCTAGTCTGGCCTCGCTTCTACAATGGGGACCTGTGTTTTTGATATGTGTGTTTTCAAAACTTACCTAGCAAATTTTTCCTTTGACTAAAGTGCTTCATTTTTGAATAGCATGGCTAATGGTGTCCTAGACTAACAATTTTAACCTTTCCTTTTTAGATTATGTTAGAGTACTAAAACTGACCCAGTTTGTTTGAGTTTATTCTTTTGTTCTTAGTACAACCCTCCCCGTCCTAAAAATTAAAAAAAAAAAATTAATTTGGTGAAATTCACATAGTCGAGCAAAGATCGTCATTCATTAACTGAATCAGTAAAATTTTGGAATAAAAGGATGGATGACACAGATCTTTATCATATATTTAGTCATGGCAGAGATAGAATAATATATTTAATAACAAATCTTTGAAATATAATCCTATGCAGTACACATGTCAAGAAACAGTTCAGGTATCAGGATAATTTTTTTAAGTCAATTTTGGCTAATAGGATTAATTAGTACCATTGGCAAAAAGCATACTTTCCTAATGTCCAGGCTGAAAGGAGAGAACAAAGCCTTGGATACCAAGTGAGGTGGAAAGAGTGCAGACATTTGAAAGGAAGGAAGTCTGAGTTCTGGAGATGCTGACATGCTCAGAGGCGGTTGGGGTGAGTGAGGGAACCACACATGTCGGTGGAGTCTTCCAAGCACTTGCATGAACAGACAGTAAATAGGCACTTAGTGAAATTGCTACTATTATCTAGACAAGATCCAACCCTAAGTGAGATACTGGGATTTAAAGTGACAAAGATTTCTAGTTAACCTTTAAGTAAGGATGAGGATAATGACAAAAACACTATCTACCATAGAGTGGGAGGACAGAGATTTGTTTGATCATCTTTCCAACTAAAAGAGCTTGAGAACGTTGATGTAAATGGAACAAATGTGAAATGGATGAGTTAAGTCATTTTTGATATATCAACTAAACAGAAAGATGTAGCAAGAGAATGATATGGCTCACTTAAACAAATTTTGACTAAGTATTACTTTTCCTGTACTCAGCTGGCAGCTGTTGGAAGTAATTCATTAAAATGATTCAAGTTGAAATGTTTATATTATTTTCTTGAGAGCAAAACTTACTCATTCTAATTTGAAAAGTCATTTCATTTTTCATAATTAAAATGTATTCATCACATAATTCAGCAGTGATAAATTGAATGACTAGAGAAAAGCCCAAAAGAAATACTATTGATCTTAAGTAAATATGTAACATATGATAGGGAAAGAAACAAATGAATAGAGGGGGAACTTAGAAGATATACATAAAGCAGCAGTATATTTTAAGGTTTAAATTGACAAATTTTTAAAAAATGACAAATTGTGCATTGACTAATTAATAAATAGATAATAGACAATGTATCATGTATGCTTTTTAAAGAAATGTCTTCCTTTTTAAAAATACTTTTTACTATATTTAATTTTTAAGAACTTTATAAATACCATCATTTGCAAAAAACAAACAAACAAACAAACAAACAAAAAACAAAAAACAAAAAAAAAACAAAACAAAAAAACCCCAAACCAGGTCTGATGACTTCTATGAAGATTAAAAATACCAAAGATATTTTCTTGGCCTCTCTTCCTTTTTATTTTTAGAATGAAATTTGTTATGTTTTAACTTCTCCATCTTTTCCTAACTGCACATTATTTTGTTTTTGATTGTCATTTTTCCCCTTGTAGTCTGATTTTGGAATGTCAATAGATCTTATTACTCTTCACATCCCTCATATTAGGAGACTATTCTCTTCCACTTTTTGTTTGAATGTTTAGATCTCCTTTTTTGTTTGTTTGCCCATGAATAATTCATTTTCTTTTTGTAAATTTTTCAAGAGTTTTATTCTTATTTTCCATCTGATATTTCATCTCAATGTTGATAATAATGGAGTTGTGTGACCTTTTTCTGTCTCTATACATAGTGATAATTCATTTAAATTTCTGAGTCTTTTTACATGACATTATGTATTTCTATTTCTAAACTTTTAAAAATTTATTTTATTGTTTACTTATTTATTTTTAGACAGAAAGAGAGAGAGAAAACAGAGGGAGAATGAAAGAGAGAATCTTAAGCAGGATCCAGGCCAGGGCTCGATCTCATGACTGTGAGACCATGACCTGAGCCGAAATCGAGAGTCAGATGCTTAACTGACTGAGCTCTCCAGACACCCCTAACTTTGTGTATTTCTGAAGTAAGATAAACACTAAAGCAAAATTGCTATACAGCTACATAAATGTGTTAATAGTTCTATAGTGTTTAGCTTTCTTTTATAACTATGCTGTGCTAACAGTGCATCTCACAGCAAGCATTAGTCACAGCCCTACAAAATGCATTTCTTAGCACACTGAGATATTAAAGGTATGAATTACATTAATCTAACCACAGGGTCAAGTAGAAATTAATCCTTATCTACAAGTTTTCTGTTGTTTAGTTGATTCAATTATAATTTTGAAACTACTACTTCAATTTCAATTTTTCATGCCATATCTATACATGAAGAATAATCTGGCATTTTCTAAATGGGAGGATGCACATTTCATTTAGACTAAAACGTTTTTCTGCAATACAGTGCAGATAACCACAGTGTTGGTTTTTCAACAAATTCCCTTCAACAACACAACAGGAATGATTTATCTATGTATTAACTAACTGGTATGTTTTATTTCCTATTTCCAACTTTACGGGAAGTTTTTGAGATAATAAATTGATGTTTGAAATGTTACACCAAACCCAAAATGTAAAATGAAGTAGATCGCCTAATCTTTTTGCAGGTCATGTTATAAATTATTCTTATGATGAAGCAGGATGCATATGGTCCATGAGCAGAATCTCAGCTGTGGGCTTCTTGATAAAGGGACATGGTCGCTCTTTGGTTGCGTCTCAAAGGAATTGTGAACTCTAGGTTACGACGGCAGGTTTTGGGTGTCTACCGGAACCACAGCAGCTACAACAGGACTAATTTAAATGAGTCACCAATTTTCCAATGCCGTATCTGCAGTGAATTCTCAATGGTTTCCAAAACTCACCAAAGGATAGTCATAGCATTCAGCTTGTCATGGCATGGTCTCATTACTGACTGGAGGAGCCCAGGAAGGGTAAGTAGAGAGGTCAAATAGAGCCCAAATCCAGGTGGACATGCCAAGCATCACCACAGCAACACCCACAATATTAACGCCAAGTCCAGCTTTAACCTTGAATAGGGAAGAGCATAAATGTCAGTTTCCTGAAAAGAAAACCTACAGGAGGATCCGAATACTACCGCAGAAAGCAGATGTCAGACTTACATACGTCATAAATGATTAGCATAAGTTGCTGTTACTTCACAAAACAATGAGCTCTCCATTCATATCAAAACAGAATCTATCCTCAACTAAATGACATTTAGTTGCAAATTCTATGAGGTTCCTTTTAGGAATATACTGGAATCACTCTGATTCAAGAAAAATCCCTTTAAAAATTTCCCATTTCATGTTAAATCAGAATATGAGTTTTGAGGTCTTGTATTTCAGTGGATAAGGTTCAGGTCACTATATGATAACTGGATCTTTCAAATTCACTCAATACCATTATTAGTTTAGCCTTCAGTATTCTCTTTTTGAGATTTAATGAAATGCCACTTCTATTCATCTTCTTTAGAGTTCTCATTTTTCTAGCTCTTGTGTCATCATCCTGGTGTCCACTAAAAATTTCAAAGTTGCTTTTAATCCATTAAAACAGAGGTTGGCAAACCCCTGCTCATGATCTGTTTTGGCAATTAAGTTTTATGGGACCACAACCATGGTGGTTACATATTTTGGCTGCATTCATGTACAATGGTGGAACGAGCAGTTGTGACAGAGAGCATATGGCCCAGAGAGCATTAAATATTTACTATCTGACTCTCTACAGAGAAAGCTTATCTCTGCATTCTCTGTATTAAAACATGGAGCCACAAAGCAAAAGGGGATACCTAGCAATGTTTATTATAGAGGCCCCCTTTTCTGTCCATGCAAGCCACTCATTTAATCCCGAATCCTGTTTTTTGTTTGTTTGTTTTTTATAAATATATTTTTTATTGGTGTTCATTTTGCCAACATATAGAATAACACCCAGAGTTCATCCCGTCAAGTGCCCCCCTCAGTGCCCGTCACCCAGTCACCCCCACCCCCCGCCCACCTCCCCTTCCACCACCCCTAGTTCGTTTCCCGGAGTTAGGAGTCTTTCATGTTCTGTCTCCCTTTCTGATATTTCCCACTCAAGAATCCTGTTTTTATTTTTTAAATTCACATACACCCAACACTGGTTGTATTCTATTATGCACATTTTCTTTACCAAAAGGATATTATGTGACTTCTGCATAGAGACCTTTCCAGAGTTTTTACATTGCAGGGTTGTAGGGACAGCACTGTGTGTGGGAGGAGGCAACTGAGACCTTGGAACTGAATTTTCATAGTAAGCTCATTGAGTTTACTTTGGTTATATTCTTTTTTTTTTTCCTTGTTTGGTTTGGAAGTTGGTAATCAAGGTTAGGGGGAGACTAGAATATTCTCAAACTAGTCCTTGACAATCACTACTTTTGTATTTGGGAAAAATGACCATGTTTTATCACTTGAATGTCTCATTATTGCTTGTGCTTTTATGTCAGGTGCCACCATTAGAATCAGAGCAAGAAAGATGACCTTTCATCAGCAGGTACTGAGTCCAGTGTATTATGTGAAGCAAGTATTTGCTGCAAAATATTTGTGGTAGAAAACCACAGCGTGGGGATCCCTGGGTGGCTCAGCAGTTTAGCACCTGCCTTCAGCCCAGGGCGTGATCCTGGAGTCCGGGATGGAGTCCCACGACAGGCTCCCTGCGTGGGGCCTGCTTCTCCCTCTGCCTGTGTCTCTGCCTCTCTCTCTGTGTGTCTCTATGAATAAATAAATTGAAAGAAGAAGAAAAGAAAAGAAAAGAAAAGAAAAGAAAAGAAAAGAAAAGAAAAGAAAAGAAAACCACAGCGTGTAATTGCTGAATTTCATTAACCCTATTTCTTCCTTTTGACTAGGTCAAGTTGGATCCTGATCCTAATATGTGAGTTTAAGCCATTGTGTTGCACATACTCTGTGCTCTTCATTTTTCAAGTACATTACTGATGCGTTCAGTATCTCTGTGTTTGTGACTGCAAATCCTAATGGTAAGTTTGCTTCTAGTTACCATTTTTAAAAACAGTTCTGTGACCAATCATGCACTCACCTTCAGAAGCAGAACTAAAGCCTGGCTTTTCCTGGCAGTTGATAGTGTGTAAAAAGAGCGATAACCTAGGACATCACACACACACAAAGATGTCTATTGGACCTCATTTCAGCTCACTCACCATGTCCATAACTTTTAGATGTCCATAGGAAAAAACAATAGCATTGGGTGGATTTGCTACTGGTAGGAGGAATGCAAATGAAGTACACAGAGTAGAAGGTATCAAAATATAAAGAGGGTTCACTTGAATGGCTTCAGCCTGTTGGAAAAGATAAGAAGGAGTTTAAGTAAAATTTTGAGGTAGGCACCAAGCATCAACATGAACAAGATTATTATGATAAGCTTTCCCAGAAGCAGGTTAAAATCTAAAGACCTAATACTATATACATAAATGCAGTTATCACTTGAAGAATATTTTCCTCTTGTTTTTATATGGTAATTAGTGCTATTTAAGTGCTATAGCTCAGTTCATATAGAAAATAAAGTATCATTTACTTCAAGAACCATATAAAAACAAAAATAGTTTTTACTCATATAGCGCCAGGTGCTCTGTGTGTGGGGGGTGTGTGTGTGCATTTATATAAAATAACTGAATTTTCCCAGTGACCTATGAGATGGCTACTATAGCCCCAAATAACAGATGAATAAATTAAGGCACGGAAAGGCAAAAGTAACTTGTCCAGACACAAAGCTGGCAATCAGTAGAGTGTATGTAGGGTCTCAGGTCCCTCTGGCTTCAAAGCTTCTCATTATTCCATTAATTGTCTGCCCCTGTGCCATATATAATTTAAAATTGCTTAGGGATCATCATAGAGGAAGAGTTACTACTACCCTTAATTCATCACATAATTTTCTAACTGTGCCTTGTTGAGAAGCAAAAAAGAGAAAAACCAAAATGATATTTTACCAATCAAAACTGCCTACATTTCTTCTCTAATTTGAAGCAGCAGCTCAAGAACGCCAACATATGCCCCTTGAGTTGTGGCAGAACAATCCCAGAAGGGCGATCCTTCTTAATTTGAAGTGCTATCCTTTCACCAAACTCAGCTGTCCCCATAAAAAACACTTTACTTAAGGCTATTTCTTGTAATTGCTAGCTAGGTGGGGAGACAGAAGTAAGGCTGTCTTTTCCTCTCTCTCTCTCCTTGCAAATCTGCTTTTTTACTTCTCTTTAAAAACTATTCCCTGGGCCGCAGAGAACTGTGTCTAAGATATTTTACTTAAAGCCTGAAGTGTAAGCCTAGGTTTTCATTCATTTGCAAATCACTTATATGAACCACTTCTCAGAAATTGAAGAATAATCAGAAGAGAGAAGTGTTAGTGTCAGAGCCAGAGTTGCCAGGAAACATGGATTCCCAAAGTCTTACAGCTAGAAAGGATTCAAGCTGACCCTCCCGATGATCTGCAAATATAAAATCCGGGGAGACAGAAGAAGGTAAGTGCTTTTCTTAAGATCCTTCTACTTGAATGTGGAAGAAAAGAGTTCTCCGGATTTAAGGTCTCCTAAAAATGTATTCATGCAAATAAAGACCACCCTATAAGTTACTTACAGGAAGATCATTCACACCCGAAATGATTCTAGACCACAATATGAGAACAAGCAGAGTGGAACACTCTTCTTTTGATGAATATAAAAGCAGATGAATGAGATACTCACCAATGGAGATAATATAGGGAGAAGGAGGGTAATGGTAGCTGGATTGCTGGCTACCTCTGTTAAAGATGTGACGAGCAAAGAAGATATCAGAATTATCAGCCAAACTGGTAATGAACCTAGAGGAGATAATTTATTTCCTATCCACTTAGATAATCCTGACTCCTAAAAAAAAATTGCAATATTATTCATTAACAATCATTTTAATCAGACACAATTTAAATGCATAAGATGTCAGTTGCTCTAAGAACTCGGTTTCTAAAATACAATTTTAATCTTTCCTATTTTCCCATGGTTTGGTGGATCTAGGCGGCTTTGACACAGAGAAACTCAATTATTCTTATTTCAAAACTACTGACATGCTTTAGGAAATTCGAATTGTCTTCCCACATTGTTTCAATTGAAATTTAATTTTATCTAATTAATATATGTGAATAGTTTAACAAGTCATGTGGCACTATACGGCTTTAGGAAAATGGCAGCCTCTGATCTACCTCTCTCCCCTCCTAAGTTGTGTTCCTCAGACACAATTTTCAAGCCATATTAGCTATATATAGTTTTTAAAATATGCTTTTTCCTAATTTTCACATTTAGACATTGTTTACTAACTTTCTAACATGTTACATAAGGATTTAGTTTTCTTACATCATCAACCATATATATATTGTGTCCCCCTATTTCTTTTACTCTTGTATCCGCATTTTTATTAAGTCAATGTTTAAAGTTTGCCATTATGATTATATCAATATTGCTCGTACCTGAATCACTTAGTGTACTGTGAAGAATAAAGTTGCTACTTCTTTGTCCTATGATCTATCCAGTTTATATAAAGTACAAGTCTGGGGAGGCCTTTGTCACTTGAAAGTCATTGTAGGACTCCTAGAAGGAAAGTATCTTCTCAAAACGTCCATGAAAATTTTTTACTCCTTTGACTAATTAAAAACCTCTCATTTCTGGATTTTGAAGCCTTCTGTGAAACATTTAAAGCTCATGGCTGTTCCATTTCCTTATCTAGTCATCAAAGTAAAAATGTTGGTGAGAGAGATGTGTTGTATCCACCCTTTTAGCTTCTGGAGAGTTAAATTTTTATTCTTCTCAAGACAAATAACTATCAGCTATTTTCTTAACAGCCTATAGGGAGGGGTTTTTTTGTTTCTGACTTTATTGTCATTTTTTTTTATTTGGACACAGCTCTCAGCAATACGATTTAGTAATGGGTGAAAATCTTAGAAATTGTCTCAATTCTGAGTGCCACTTACAATGTTGTTTGATGTCTAGATTTGGCTTGCTTCATAGACCACTCAAGTTTAAATGATAGAAATATAAGACAAATACACTTTTCTACTATTTCAGCAAGACTGAGATCTGGCTTCTCAGAATCAATAACTTCCATTCTTTTGACAGATACTTTGAATTGTGAGGGAATCAGAATCAGCAATTGCAACCTTGACATGAATTTTATTCCTTATGTTGGTTTTATTTCTCTTTAAAATTGGACATAATATAATATTAGCCATGGTTATATAAAATTCTGACTTCATTCAATAAACATGTACAAAGCACCTTTAACATACTTAATATGTAATAAATAAATGATGTAATAAAGTACTATTATATTTCTCCTTCTCTTTCTCTGACAGCCTTAGGACTATGATGTATTGAAAAGAGGTCCGTGAGCTACTCAAATTCATCATGAAGTAAGATAAGGTTATAAACAGAATGTTTTACTAGGAGTCATTGTACATATGACTTTTATATTTTTTCTTTTTAGTCAAGTTTCTAATACTATTTCATGGATTAAGAATTCTAATCTTCAGGGTCCTGTGTTGGATAAGGGTCTGACTTTTGATTTTGGCCCAGGTCATGATTGCAGGGTGGTGAGATTGAGCCCCATATCAGGCTCTGTGCTCAGTGGGGAGTCTGCTTGAGAATCTCTCTCGCTCCCTCTCCTTCTGCCCCTCTTTACCCCCTTCCTGCAGAAGGGGGGTAAATTCTAATTTTCTCTGCTTTATCCCTTTCAACATACTGAGACATCATTTAAAAACGATGTTTAAGGGGATCCCTGGGTGGCACAGTGGTTTGGCGCCTGCCTTTGGCCCAGGGCGCGATCCTGGAGACCCGGGATCGAATCCCACATCGGGCTCCCGGTGCATGGAGCCTGCTTCTCTCTCTGCCTGTGTCTCTGCCTCTCTCTCTCTCTCTGTGACTATCATAAATAAATAAAAATTAAAAAAAAAAAAAAAAGCCTTCTATTCTTAAAAAAAAAAAAAAAAAAAACGATGTTTAATGCCTGCAGCCTGCCAAAATTATTAAACTCACTTCATCTGTGTGATATACTTACTGCATGGCTATTAAAATCTGCATCATTAAAATGATAGGATAAAGTTGAATATGCCAAAGCTTGAATGTCTCCTGTTTTTCTTTTAAAAAGTCTAGTTAATTGTTAAATATCTTAGTCACAGCATATTACCTCACAGCCATCTGCCAAGGCAAACCCTCCACCAACAAGAATGGCTATATCCCAGGGCATGAATGACTGGAATTCTTTCCAAGTAATCAGTGGAGAATAATCAAAAGCAACTGCAAAACACAAGCCCAATAGTTATACATTGCTTTATTATGACCATATTACATTTTTTTTTCTATTATCCTAAATCACCATCTCAGGAGAAGTTTTTAATATCCCTATCTTGAGGTGGAACACTGCATTACAAAAAAAGAAAAAAAATGCCATATCTTGGAAAAATCCTTTGGATCATATTACAGAGTAAACTTAGAAAGACTATATCATTGTCCTTTATAATGTCTCTCATTCATTCATTCCACTAACATCTTTGCCTACTATGAGCGACACAGTGCATTGGACTGTACTCTTCTTTGCTATACAAAATGTGTATAATATGCCATTGGTTCTAACATCATCAGTGTGACATTATACTTTTATTCATTAATATTTACTTGAATTTTACTGTTTTTTTTTTCTCCAAATCATGAGGAAGGTCATAATAGATTCATCAGGATTTCAGTTTAAAACAAAGCTCAGATTAAATAATTGAAGTATCATTTATAAGACTCTTAAAATTCTTATAAAGCAATTATCATGAAGATTTCTCTTGATATTTGGGTCATAATGGCCCATTTGATTTATTGAAAAAAAAGTCATCCATGAATATATTATTAACATTTAACATTTGTGTGTAACAAGCAGCCTTCTACATGGTAAGATTTTAGAGTTACTGATAAGATCCCTTCCTATTTCTTTCCCACAAACCTAAGCCAAACCTACCATCACTATTGATGGAAATTTTGTTATTTCTTACTTGAATTAAGGCATATTCCTGTTATTATGCAAACATCTCTGAAATGTACCTCTCATGTAAAATTTAACATATGATATCATTTTTAAACCTAGCGTGAGTGGGTTTTCAGGGAGAACAAGAGTTGAAGAATGAGAAGAGAGAGAATTGTGGATAGGGGTGTGGGGTCTAAGGGCAGGCTGTCCCAAGATGGGCCTCTTTGGCATGAACATTATTTTGAGTTAAAAGCAATCAACACCCAGCAGATTCAGAAAAAGCTCTTGGTCTCCCCCTCAACTACCCAACTACCCTCTTGTACCAAGAAGAGAGAGATTAATACAGATTCCTTTTTATCTAAGAACCTTATCTTCATAATTAGGCAGCCTTTGTTTTACAAATATCTCCTTTCACCTTCCTGCTCATGGTCTTTCTCCTCTTTGTATCCTCAGACCCCTACCCTTCTTCGCAGCCCATCAAAGTGTCATGTTGCCTCCTGTCTTTGGAACTTCCACGTCTATGTGGATTCCTTGCCTGCACACTATTAAATTTGATTTTCTACCATTAATCTGTCTCATGTCAACTTGATTCTTAGTCCAGCTACAAGAATCTTGAAGGGCAAAGAAAATTCTTTCTTCACAACAGAAGCAAGGCTCTTTCTCAGTGGGTGATTCAGATATGGGAGCCAGGAAAGTTAAGCCAAGCATTGGTTCTTCAACATTTGCCACCGACAGGCCTTAGGGCTTTGTGCAATGGTCAGTACTCAGGGTCTCATAGAAATCGTTACTCTGTACTTTAATATCTCCTTCTAACACGCTTTGAGATGTTCTAGTGTAAAGTAAAGAACAAAAGGCACTTATATCTATGCTGTGGTATTTACATATATCATGTCCTAGACATCTGACTCTAGTCATTTATCAGTTTGGACTCAGGGAGTCAGAAGGGCCCACCCAACTACATGAATCCCAGTTCCATCTAAGTAAAAAAAAAATGGAAAAAGAGAAATAAAAGAAAAGCCATCAAGAAAAAAGCCCACAACTATACTAGACTATTTTCAAACAATTTTAAGCTATTTGTCCCACAATAATAACATAGAAATCTGACTACCCAAAACATACTGTATTAGTACACAGCATAGATGCAGATGAATCCTATGTTTAAAAGGTGTGTGTGTGTGTCAGGCAAAGGAAGGGTAGGTTCACATAAACGTGGGTACTTCTTTATTCACGTACCACAAAGACAACGAATGATCCCACGGAATACCTCATCTTTCATTTGTGACACTAGGTTCCGGCTAAGTGTGGGCTGGATTTGCATTCCCTCCAGGATTACTGTGAGGCTGTAATAGTAGTTTCCCTTGAAACTCCTCATCTTTTTAGATCCTTAGCACTTATTACCAAGGGCTCCTCATGAAGTGTGCCTTCCAAGTTCTTGTTCCTATGTTTGCCAATAGTAAGATTAATTCTGATTATGGCAGGGGAAGTGGGTTTATTGTGGACCAAATAGTATCACTCGTAATGGAATCCTAACCATGGTACATAAGGAAATGTACTTCTCACTT
Organism: Vulpes lagopus; assembly: GCF_018345385.1. Lineage (NCBI taxonomy): Eukaryota > Metazoa > Chordata > Mammalia > Carnivora > Canidae > Vulpes > Vulpes lagopus. Next base: position 60,564,841 of record NC_054836.1, read on the forward strand.
CTGCCAAGAAAGATGATCCTTCTTGTAGGGGGAGAACATGTGCTGGCTGAATCAGGGTTGCGATGTGCACACAGGGCATGCCCAGACAGGGTGAGCACGTCCATTCTTTCTAAGTACTAACTGAAACCAATGGAATTTTGTAATTTTTTTCTCTTCTGTCAAATTCATTCAGAATTATAAATAATACTCAACCAATTTCTCCTGTAGGTGTAGTTTTAGTCAACCTCTTAGCTGGGATAATAAAAAATAGGATTCCTATAAGCAAGGCAACAGTTGAATCTGTAGCAAAACCAGGATACCTGAAAAAGGACAGATGGATACATTAAAAGATTGCATCAAGAATTTGCATGAACTGAACAACAATTGACTATGCTAATAAGCATACAAATAGTAGTGATGTTATAGGTTCTTCATTCTGGATAATCTGGTCTAACATCTATGAATTTCCAACCAAATATTAAAACTTAGTAAAGCCAAAAATCTCAGACCATGTTCCCATTGTTTCCATATGTTTCCAACATATAATGTTTCCTTATTTTCAAAACCATGAATACACATGCTGACATACAAGGGCGACATGGCAAATTCCTTTTAAGGTAAAGCTTAAGGATTTGATACACAAGTTTTTCTTTGAATTATTTCTTTTAATTATATTGGCAGAGAATTGAGGCCAAAACAATTGCTAGCCCAGGTTAAACCCTGTATGATTGTTGTATAACATCCTACTATTGCATTGTGGCAAGGAAAGGGTATTTCTGGAGTCCTCTAAAATTCTTCTGAAAAGAAATTGATCTGTTTTTCTAAGATGCAACATCTGCTACTGTGATTATAGGCCCTAGCCATATCATACAAATGAAATCAACCCATTTAATGCTTTGCACCCTATGAAACTCAATCAAGAATATTAATTATTAGAATGGTTTATGAGATGCTCATAAATGATCACTGTGCAAATTAAGAGTGATTCAGGAACAGATGGGGTCTTAGAATCACCAGGCCATTCCAGCAAATAAGACAGGCTCCCAGAAGCCTCAACAGTTAAGAAGCACCTGGAAACCAGATATGAATGAAACCGACGTAAGTAATTAGAATTCAGTTCTAAGACTCAGCAATATTAGCTAGTGAATATTTGCAGTCTGAGAAGAGCTATGCACACCCCGGAGATTATTTTGCTCTCCTGTGACTCAGCAACGTGTCCACAGTATAGATGCGTCTACATCTGTGGTTTACTTGAGCAGTCTAAACAATCAAGGAAATGGACTATTTTATTCAACCTGACAAAGGATAAAGGAGTCTGGTAAAGGAGTCTGTTTTCCTTAAATATAGATTTTATTTATTTATTTGCTGAATAAAAAGCTATCTTGGTGTAATTCATTCAACAAATGTAACCAATATTTATTATGTTGTTGTTCCTTATTTCTTTTATTTGAGCTGTAATTTTTTACGGTATTTTTGCCAAAGTAGGTCAGGCATCATGTAATCTGATTTTGTTTTATATGAAAAGACACATTGAATTCAGTCCAGGTTCAAACAGATGGAATGAAAACATTAGGTGGTAGCCATAAATCTTGATATATCATTCTAGCTTTGGAAATTCGAAATGCTTAAAATCTCTATAATGTACATTCTACAGATTATACTTTAAATAAAATCAAGCTATAAATACTGACGTAATTTTGTTCCAAAAGACTTTTAACACTATAATTATTTTATTGTTATTTTCATTTTATTTTTAGTTTATTAGGAACAAAGATTGTCTCACCATTACAAAATATTAGGCTTACACAAATTTTATTTGCTTTGGCAATTTATGAATCAAAGTTGATTAGATTTGTATCCTCAAATCCCCTTTTCTCTCAAACCTTTGTTCCTTTTCCTATTGTTCTCTCAGAATTCTAGGTAACCTCAGCACCTGCCCGTAGCAAATATACTCTGTTCTCCTGCTGCAAACAAAGTGTCTCCTGAATTACACTCTCCTTCAGGAAGGAATAGAAATTAGAAACTGATTATATTGAATTTTCTACTGGGATTTCTTCCTGGTTTTTATTAGCTACTGTCTGATTTCATTTGGTTTTTACACCCTGGTGTTTAGAGAAGACTCTCCCTTCCTAAGGTAATAGGACTAGGATTTTATTTTATTTTATTTTTAAAGATTTTATTTATTGATTCATGAGAGACACAGAGAGAGGCAGAGACGCAGGCAGAGGGAGAAGCCGCTCCCTGTGGGGAGCCCGACGCGGGACTCAATCCTGGGACCCCGGGGTCACGCCCTGGGCCGAGGGCAGATGCTCCACCGCCGAGCCCCCCAGGTGGCCCAGGAGTAAGATTTTAAAAGGATAATAATCACTTTATGTTGGTTTAGGACCTATTACAAGACCAAAAAGTAATACTCAACGCGTTAAGTGCCAATTTGCTATGAACAGCCTGCTTTGCACAACCGGATGCTGCCTCGTGTTTGGACTTTGCAAAGTGACAAGTCTTAGTTCGAAACACGAAGTTCACCGTCTGAAGCCGACCCCGTGGAACCCGCCCTCCCGCGGCACCGCTGCGCCCGGAGGGGACCTGCGCCCCTGTGGAGCTCCCAACAGCCGTGGCAGGGCCCACGCAGCCGAAGGCTCTGGCTCCGGGGTCGGGGAATTCTTTACCCCACGTGGGCCGGGTACTTCTAACCCCAACAATTTTGGTTTCTGTCCCCACAAACGTGGATTCCCGCTGTGGGGTGTGAGGCAGGAAGTCCCCACCAGGGATCTGCTCAATTTAAGAACCTGAGCACCTCGGTGAGAGATGGATTAACAGCACAAATCCCAAAAACCCAAGTATTTATATTGATATGTAGGCTGGTCCTTAATTTAGAAATCACAGTCTCGTCGTCCCCCTCACTTCATGTGACTCAGCATGACTGCTGGCCTGGGAGATGCGAGGAGGTAAAATTAACGTGACCCAGCTTCCAGCTCCCAACGTCAGTTTGTAGAATCGGTGCAATTACTTACTTGGAAATTCCCGGTCACAAAATAGGGGCAAGGATGGAGTCATAGGGAACTAGAGTGCAGGTGAGCACGATGAGAGGACAAGACGAGATACTGAACTGAATAATAAGCTGAAGAATCCCAGAATGTGAGCCTCTCTCGGGGGCCAGCGAGGACAGGGTGGCATTCATGTCACCTAAGAAACACGCGTCTCGCCCCCCCCATCGTGGAGCGACCATCGCCAGTGTCCCTTCCAGGCCCGAAATGTGGGGGACTCGCCCCAAGCGAGGAGCCCGGTGAGACCCAGAGGGGCCCCAGGGCTCTGTTCCCACCCGGGGCTCTGCTCCCACCCGGGGCTCTGCTCCCAACGGCACCCACAGGCCCGTTATGGCCTCACTCCTGGGGGACCAGCAGGGCCTGTTCGGAGGAGCCCAGCTGGGCATAGACCTCTCGTCTGCGGTCACCCCTATCGTTTCACTCCTTCCCACCTCTTGTCCCGAAAAGATTAGAACCGAGCCAATCGAGCCACTTCCCAGCAGAGAGAGGAGTCCCTCCGACCCTCCAGTTGTGGGGCCACCGAGGAGAGAAACGGGCAAGACGGAAGGGTCACGCCGGGGCACGGAACGATGCTTACTTGGAGAACAGCGCCGACCAGCCGGGCACAAACCCAGGATCCCGGCTGAACCAGAGCAGAGCCATCACGATGAAGAGGATCAGGGTCACGATCTCCTGGTACCTGCGGGAGGAGTCGGTGCCTAGTCGGCCCGGGCCAGGACGCCCGCAGGCACCCGGAGCCCGGCCGAGCCCACACCGTGGCCAGGTGACCGCGACCAGCAGCTGAGGGCGACCGTCGGGTGAGAGGGCCCTGGCTCCCTTCCACTCTGCCTGGGAAATGTTTGTATGTGCTTTGTCGTGTCGAGTCCTATCTACAAGGGTCAGCGGGCTCCAGGCCCCCGTTACGTGTTCCAACACGTTAAATCACGTTAAGGTGCACGTCACCTTAAACACGGGCCGCATAGGCCTCTGCGTGTGGAGGGTTTGCACGTGCGCCCACGCGTGTCTCACCTCATTGGCCCGAGTTTCTGGTATTCCTGTTTGATCACCTCGGCACAAGCTTTTTGTTGGGCTGTTTTGGTCTTGCCGCATTTGAACATCTCCTTGAAGCTGCAAACAACAATAATGGGGCCCGTTAAGCAGAGGATCCGCCCTAAAGAGGAGATTTGTGCCAAAGCTTCACAAATACCAACCTCCCGCCAGCCTCAGAGATCTGGGCGCAACGCTGATGCCCCCGGGTCCTTCTTTGAACGTCCTCTCCCCTTTTCCCGTCTTGCCTGGTTTGCTCCGTTTTCAAGGCCTAATATTTGTTCCGTATTTTACACATCCTGCCCCGATCGCCTCCTTCTCGAAGTGTTCACATCATTGGAATTTTGCCACGTGCTGCTCATCTCCGACCTAACGGGTTATTCCGTACCTGAGTGTTAGATTTTGATTTCTCTATTGTCTACCTTGAGTGTCACTGGCTGCACATGTGTAGGCCTTATCCCTGTAGGTGATGAAGGCTTGGAAGGCCGGGCAGCGCCTTTGGTGTTTGCCCCGGTGCAGGAACTCTCAGCGCTGGCACGCACGACAAATACTTGACTCGTCAACTCAGCAGAACCTTCCTCAAACTTATGGGACAGCTGGTTGTCAGACCCATCAGTTTGCACAAAATATACCAGACTCGAACCATTCTCTAGGGCAGAGAAGTCGTGTACGCTGATCGTCAGGCGAGTCGAAGCTAGGGCTCTTACGCTCAGGACGCACACCAACTCTATTACATTTTCTTTTCTTCAAGTTTCTTTCATCCTTTATGTCCTAATAGAATCCACTAGTTTCCCATCTTCTGCCAATGGTAACTGCCAGTCTCCGTTTTTTACTGACACTTTCCCTTGTGACTAATTTTGCTTTCCTGAAGTCTCAGATCTTCAAAACTTTTTTTTTTTTTTTTTTTTTTTTTTAGGTGAAGTACTGCTCTAGGCCTAGATTTAAAAAAAAAAAACTCCTCCAGTGGAACAAACAAATGAGCAAATGGTTAGATTCTTATGGCTTTTTTTTCCTTTCTTTTTTTGTTTTTTTTTTTAAGATTCTTATGTTCTATCTTTTGGAATGTCTATAAGTAGCTCAGTTAGATCACATTATGTGTGGGTAGGGAAGGTATTTCTGAGTGGAGGATTAAGGAATTGAAATCTGGATCTTGAAGAGATACCTGCATTCACGTGTTCACGGCAACATGACTCACGATAGCCAAGGTGTGGAAACAACTCAGATGTCCATCGACAAACAGGTCGATAGAGAAAAAGCGGTATAGAAAGAAAAGAAAAGGTGGTATAAACATACACTGGAATATTAGCCTTAAAGAAGCAGGAAATCCTGCCATTTGTGATAACGCAGATGGACTTGGAGGACCTTGCACTAAGTGAAATAAGCCAGACACAGAAAAACCGAATATTGTATGGTCTCCCCTATAGGTAGAGTCTAAAATAGTCAAACACCTGAAAGCAGAGAGTAAAACAGTTGTTTGTCAGGGAATGTAAGGAGACAGAAATGGTGAGGTGTCAGTCAAAGGGTGCAAAGTTTCAGTCACCAGAAATAAATAAGTCCTGGAGATCCACCGCACAAAGTAAGGCCGATAATTCATGACACTCTACTGTCACTTAAAAATTTACTGAGAGCTTAGCTCTTACATTAAGTGCTTTGACTATAAAAGGAGAAAAAGAAGAAAAAGAACCTCAAAAAGCAAAGGGGGCAACAGGAAACTTTGGGAGGTGATGGGAAAGTTTATGGGCTTCACATTGATGATGGTTCACGAGTGTCCACGTATCTCCAAAGACATCAAGTCGTATACGTTAATTATCTACGGCTTTTTGTATGCCAAGGGAGCCTCAGCAAAAGCAGTTTTAGAAAAAAGAATGAGTGCAGAAGCATGTTCTCCTATAAAATTGCTGGGCTAAAAATAAATAAATAAATAAATAGATAAATAAATAAATAAATAAATAAATAAATAAATAAAATTGCTGAGCTAAACATGGATATATATGAGGGAAAAAATAAGAAGTCTAAGATGGTGTGACCGTAACCATCACACACATTTTTATTTACTTATTTTTTCCGTAGCTCTGCTATTCAGATATGTTTAAACTCTTATTCCCTTTGAATGAACAGATTTTCCTCAATTCTTACATCCATCGTACGTATTGAAAATCATTCTCCTGGACACACTCCAACCACTGGTCAGAATTACATGGATGTTGTCATATATAAGATCGATGAGGTAATATTTAACTTTTATGATCTCAACTAAACTACTGACCAGTGCCAATCTTGAAATTTTACCCCTTGCCACAATTTAAATAAGAGTATTGTGAGAAACGGATCCACGGACCACTTTGAGATCCACCTAGAGGACAGAAAGTAGAATTTTAAAAATTCTCAGGGCGCCCGGGTGGCTCAGCGGTTAAGCGTCTGACTCTTGGTTTCGGCTCAGGCCATGATCTTGGGGTCGTGAGATTGAGCCCCTCGTTGGGTTCCGTGTAGGCTGTGGAGCCTGCTTAGGATTCTCTCTCCCTCACCCTCTGCCCCTCCTGACGCTCTCTCCCTCTCTCTCTAAAAAAAAAAAGAAAAAAAGAAAAGAAAAAGAAAAAAAAGGTGAGTCTCCTTAAAAAATGTTTTTCGCCCAGTGGACTGCATACGTACTTGGGCTTTTTGGTTGAAGATGATAAACAGTGAAGACAAATGAAGTTGGTGCCTTCGAGCGGCCGGTGACAGGGCGGCAAGCTCTTGCTTTGAGTAGGTTCAGGGCGCTGACGGACGAGCTGCTCCCGCCAGGTGTGCTGGGGCCACTTATAACGGGGCGTCAGCCGTGTCGCCCCCAGCCCCGAGCAGCCCCGTTGCCCGGGGAGGGGCTGATCATTTCTGGTTGTCGCTCTTAGGCCTCCGGAGGTGAAGACCCTGCCGCCCTGAGGCGGACACTGCAAACTTAGCAGAGGCAAAGCCGTGCGCGGCCTAAGGGACACGGCGGCAGCGGGGGCTGTCCCAAGGTGCCCGGGACCGTGGGTTAGGGCCTTGCCTAGCGCAGGCACCTCCCCGCATTCTCGACCTACACAACCCCCTTCAGTGCGCCTGCCCTCTATTTTCTTGGTTTTCCCTTCAAACACGGTGGGCCACTTCAACATAACGACCATGGTCGCGTACGTTTTTTATAAAGTCCTTGTACGTAGTGAAAGGGAAGGACAGCGCTGTGGGTCTGGGCCTGGGCGCTGTCCCACGGCTGGCACTGCCGCCCTTCGCCTCCTGCTTTGCCACCCGTGCGGTTGAAGCCACCCCAACGGCGTGCGTCTCCAGGAAGGGGCGTTAGGATGCAGCTGGCCTCCCCGGGCCCCTGCTGGGGTCCGTGACCTGCCACACATTTGCTTCAGCGGGAGACGGCCGCATGCTGGTCCCACAATCTGCACAGAGTGGGCTGTTTCGTTTTGTTTGTTTTATAGCCATCAGTACCGTCTTCCGACTACGAACAAAACTGTGGCCGTTCTGGAGAAGACCCGGGAAGGGGAAAGGAGGGGGAGGAGCACCTTCCTGGTGGGGCTCGGAGGGCGGCAGGGAGCACCACCTGGTCACTGCGCTTTGCTTTGCAGAGCGAGGCTGCGGAGCTGACCGCGGCCCCTGCCCGGCAGAGAGCGTGTGGTTTTGCTCACAGGTCCTTGAAATTATTTGAATACAAGACAGTAAAGATGAATTTGAATTATTTTGGTTTTTTTTTTTTTCAGGAAAAGATCCTCAGGGATTGATTTATAGTCATTTCCCTGGTCTTTCGGGGGTTTTGTTATATGTGCTCCAGGTATAGGCTGCATTCGGATCTGCCGTGGAGCCCTTCGGGATTTTAGACGCTGCCCGTCACTGAGGTCATTTCAGTAGCTCATTAGCTCCAGCCACAGCCGAGGTAATATTTGCAGATTCTCCTTGAACACAGAGATTTGACCTTTTTTCAGCTGGCACCCATGTGCATTAGAACCGCAGCGTGGGAAGCGGGCTTACTCATCTTCCAGTTAAATTCCATCGTTTTATGATGGAAACACTGAGACCGAGACAGATGGCTCGTCGCGAAGAGCCACAGCTCTGTCCCCGGTCTTCCGGCTCCTCGTCCCAGACACACAGGGCGCGCTCTCGGTCTCCCTGCGGCTCTTCAAGGACGTGCCAGTCTTGGCGGCGGCCACGGGCACTGGACGGCGCAGGCGATGCCCGCGTACACGAGGGGACAAACGTCTCGGAGCCCCCCCGGACGGGCTGGCCTGGCCCATCAGGAGGAGGCCTCAGGCCCGCCGGCGCTCGGTGAATCACTGCGTGGGACCGAAGGACGGCAGGACGGGCTGGATTCTACGGCCCCGTCCTCCGCCGACCTCGTGTGGGGACTTGCTAGGGGCCTTCAGCCGGGCCGGGGGCTCTGGGAGTCCGGGCACCGCGGGGCTCCGGCGGCTCTCGGGGAGCCCAGGCAGCCTCGTCCCGTCATCAGGATGGGGGCTCTACTTACTTGAACCCTAGGAAAAGCCACTGGAGCCAGATCCAGGACAAGAGCAGAATGATCACAGCAGCCGGGAAGGAAAGCAGAAACCAGGATCCGAAGTTAATGCAGCGGCAGTCAGGGTAGCGCCTGTGGAGACACGGAGGGTCACGGGGGTGCGCCCGGAACCCGGCCTGGGGCCTGGGGGGTCTGGGGGTCTGGGGGTCTGGGGGCCTGGGGGCCTGGGGGGTCTGGGGGCCTGGGGGGTCTGGGGGCCTGGGGGCCTGGGGGCCTGGGGGTCTGAGGGCCTGGGGGGTCTGGGGGCCTGGGGGCCTGGGGGGTCTGAGGGCCCGGGGGGCCTGGGGGCCTGGGGGGCCTGGGGGTCTGGGGGCCTGGGGGCCTGGGGGCCTGGGGCAGTGGCCCGCATCTCCCCGCGGCCCAGCCAGCAGGAGGACGTACAGCGGTCGGTCTGACTCTGCCTTTGGGTCCCGATTCCGTGAGTGCTCCCTTGTGGCTGCTCCCCTCCAAGGACGGTGGGAGCTGGGGCTCGGGGTCTCCTGTCGATCTGTGAGGCGGCGCGGCCGAGCCGGCTCAGGCCCGGCTGTCACCCAAGGCCAGGTGATGGGAGCGCGGCCTCCGGGGGCCTTGCCCTGGTCCCGGCCACCAGAACGGCCACCGGAACGAGCCCCAGGATCTGACCGGTGCTGCCACCACGGGGCGCACCTGCCCCGCCCTCCGGGTCGCCCGCCCTGAAGCAGCCGTCACCACCAGGCGGGCCGAGGCTAGCCCTGGGCTCGCTTGAACACTGAGACCAGTTAAAAACAATCCAAAGTTCTGTGGAGAGCGTGAGCTCGGCCGTCACTCCTCCTACTTGCAGGTGTTCAGGCCACAGTCACGAACAGTAACAGGACACTTGGGGGGCATCAGACACCAGCATAGTTTCTTTGGTAACCTCACACTTATTTTTGCGAAATGTAGTATAAATTCCAAGTAAAATCTCATATAGTTATCTATTTTGTGACAGAAGAGAGAAAAACAGGTAATTTGAGAGACAATTGTCCTTGATTTTGTTTCTTGACACAAGGACACAAAGAGTTGGAACTTTGGAAAGTATAGGAAATATTCAGAAGCAATAAAAACACCATTAACATACTTTTATTATTTTTGAAATTACAAAATATAGAGAACTTTCTAGGAATGATAGATTTTTAAATTGTTATTCTATTGAAATCACACCTTGTATTTTTCCATTTAAAAAATTCATGTAAATAAATGAAACGTTTCATACCACGTGCATCAGCAGAAGCCACATCTTTTTGTACTTTATGAATCGTTTCTTCTTCCATTTTAGGATGGTTGCTAAGTAATGCAAAGACTTTTTAAAAAAAACAACAATGGGTTTTTAAAACTCTAGGTTTGTAATGTTTTCTAAGATTTCTTTGAGGTTATAAGAAGTTGTCGTGGATTCTAGAGTTATCATTATCAAGTTGAGGGCGATTATTATCGACCACGAAGAGATCTAAAGCTTAATTTACGTATTATGCAATTAGAAGCGACAAATGAAAATAAATAAATAATAAATAAATAAATAAATAAATAAAAGAAGCGACAAATGATGAATAAGACATGCTAGAGAACACAGAAAATTGATGAATGGAAAAATGCTTTATCACGTCCACAAGACTGTATTGGGAATGCTCACTTAAAAAAAAAAATGTTTGTTGTCTTTAGTTGGAAAATGCAGTAAGGAGGAAATGCTTAAGCTTTTTTCCCATCAATTTATTAGACTTGGATTACAGGTCGATGACCTAGTTACTCTGTCCAGCCTAAAGGCATTGAGAGATGCTGCGGTTCGCCCGCCCAGCTGCAGCTGTCACCACTGCGGCTCATACCTTGAGATCAGGTTCTCTCCACCCAACCCTGTTTAACCGAATGGGGGTTTTATTTGGAATTTTTGCCTGGAGGGATAGTTCAGGTAGAAAAATGAAAGCCTGCAAAAGCAAAATTCTGTTTTGTGTTAGTTTCTTTCTTTAGTAAGGAAGTGAACACCGTGCAGGACAGTGGCCTCCATGATCACAACCTTTACGCTTCCATCTGCAGTGACTGTTTTGAACGATAATGGAACGAATAACTGTGAGGGATTGGTTTCACCGTTTCTTTTCCCACTTCCTCGTACCCTGTAAGAATCTGCCCAAAGTGAATACAGAATTCTTTCATCATGAATTATGTGAAGTACGATTAATTCTGATAGACTCTTTCGCCCAACAGCATATTTTGAGCGTCTACCATGTGGACACCTACCAGGCGCTCTTCCAGATAATGAGGAAATAGTGGTGAAGTCGATGGATGCAGTCCAGCCTCTCATAAAGTTTACATTTAAATGAGGAGCACAGGCAGTAAATAGATAAGCATAAAAAGAATCAGAAAATATACCAAAATAATATAATAGAAGGTTGCTAGGGGGAAGGAGAGATTTTACATAGTGTGGTTAAAGAGGGTAAGATTCGGAATGGGATCTAAATGGCAAGAAGGAGCCAGTCATGTAAGTAACTGGGAAACAGCATTCCAGGCGGAGGAAATAGCAAGTCCAAAGGCCCTAGGGTAGGAGTAAGAGGAGCATGTTTGAGGATCAGAAGGCCGTGAGGCTGTGAGGTGAGCTAACATCAGTGAAATTGAGTCTACGGAGTAGCCAGTAGGGATCAGACCATATAAAACCTTGTAGGCCGTCAGAAGAAATGTGAATTTTAGTATTAATGCAACTAGGCGTGATCGAAACAGGAAATACGTTAGTGACATTGATTTAGAGTCTGTAAATTTGTGATTTACTCAAAACATCCTGGCTGGATGATCCTCAGGATTGAAGGCCACGGAGTAGAAGCCACAGTGCGATAGGTGACCCCCTATCTGGCTCTGGTATAAATTTTTGTATAATCCTCCCTCCTTCTGTGCAGGCGGAGTCTGATTAGGTTCTTTCATGGGAAAGGTGAAGGGATTTTGTTGCGGAACCAAGGTCTCCACTGAGATAGACTCGGTTACTCAAAAGGGAGACTTGGACGGGTCTGACTTCATCAGGCGAGCGCTCAAAGGACAGCCTTTCCCGCTGGCCTAAGGAAGCGAGCTTTCCTGTTGTCAGCGGAGGGCTCAGGTGGCGAGGATCGAGGCACAGCCTCTGGAAGCAGGGAGTGACCCCAGGACACTGACTGTGGGCACCTCCGTAGTTGAGCCCCGGGGAACTGAATTCAGCCAGCGGGTGATCTGAGAACAGGGCCCTGGCTTCTGTGGGATTCGAGGCCCCAGCTGCCACCTCGATTTCCATCTAACGAGATCCTAAGCAGCAGACTCACGTAACCCGGGCCTAGAATTCCTGACCTGGGGAATTATGAAGTCATAAACTCATGCTTTTTTAAGCCACTAAGTTAATGGTAGTTTGTACAACAGTCACATAAAACAAATACGCAAGGAAATTCATTAGAGGACAAGGAAGCTTGGCAGAGGAGGAGGGTGCGATGGCGTAGGAAGTAGAGCAGATTTGGCCGGAGGCGGATTGGTGGCGGTGAAGGTGAAGAGAAGACCATTGGTTTCCAATATACTTGGGACAAAATGTGGAGAAGCGGGGAATAGGTGCCATTTATTGAAATGAAGTCTGAGGGAAGAACAGGTTGGCAGACGGGGAGGGAGCGGCTGGGCACACACCTGAGGTGGGAACGTCCGCAGGCTCCTAAGTGCTCACGTGGGTCTGGCCCCGAGGGCAGAGGGCAGGTTACATATAAGATGGGTAGGTAGCGACAGGTAGGTGACACCGCAAACCAGAGGAATGGGTGTGACGGTTTCAAGAGTAAATGGAGGCAGGAGGAAGGGGGCGCGCACCCCGGGCGTCCGGCCACAGGTCACACCGACGGTTAGGACGAGCCGGTGAGCCACGCACACTACGCTCTAACCGCGTCCAGCATCTTTCCACTTTCCGCAGGATGACACCATCTCCCGAGCTTCGGTGGGGACTCTTCAAGGTCGCAGACTGTGCAGAATTCTCGCCCCAGGGGAGCGCTTCAAGCGCAGCGTGTTTGCATCGAAGCCCACGTCCTCAACTCCAGCCCCGGTGAGAACACACGGTTCCGTGTGCTGCGGGACGTGCCCAGGCCGGCCCGGACCTGGTGTCCTCAGGACGCGGGAGAGCCCGTGGAGATGCTCTCCCCGCGACGAAGCCCAGCCCCGGCAGCTGGGGGAGGCCTTGCTGCCCTCCTCGGCCCACGGCCCGGCCCACGCGCCACGGCCTCCCGCGGGCAGCTGGGGAGGTTTGCGGCCTTGAGACCACGTTTGGCCTTTCGGGCGCCGAAGCCGCGGCCACGCTCATCGGAGCCCTTTTGATTCCGGGCTGCCCTGGTTACTCCTGAGCCCGAGCCACTCGTTCGGGTCCGTGCAGACGGTTCTCTGCGAATGTCAGCTCCTCCCGCTCACGAGCCAGCGTGTCTCCGGGCAAAGGCCTAGAGGGCAGCCGGCGGCTCGGTGCCGGGCGGGCTCCCGCGGGCCAGGCCCCTCGCCAAGGCCCACGCGCGTCCTCCAGGCTGTCCTCGCAGTCCTCTGACATTGCCCCGTTCGGCAGAAGGAGCGACGTTCACAGACGTCAAGCTCACATATGGCAGGACTGAAACCTGAGCCAGTCTGAGTCCAAACTCTGCAATGCCCAAATCTCCCCTGTGGTGTTTGCCAGAGAAATTATTTCTGAGAAGTAGAATTGCTCGTCCCTGCAGGGGAAAATCGGGGCGACCTCTGACGGCAGCTGCTGCTCGGTAAGCGCTTCGCCCTCCCCTCTGCAGGGCGCCACGAAGAAAGGGCGGGAAGGTGGGCTCTGAGTTGGCGCCCCTACGAACACATTTATTTTGCCATTTCTTAGTTTGTGAACCTAGAGTAGTCATAATTTAACACGTAATTAGTAACAGTGGTCGCGCTAATTATTGATAACAAAACTTCCTTCTGTGCTTCTGGTATACCCACAAGCTGACACCTCAAGCTGAATCATACTCTGACCATTAGCCAGCTAGGAGAGATTTCTCGGGATAATCTTCCATTTTAATCCGGTAGATTTGTTTTTTGAGTCTAATAGCTATTCTGTTTGTTAACTACTATCAATGCACCCGAACTACCTGCTATGAAAGCAGTCATTGTCTCTAATAATATTTTCCTCAATAGCATAATTTTAATATCAAAAGATCATTTCGTTGTTTAGGTGATTCCCAAGAACAGTAAACGCTTCATGTAGGTCTTGGACGGTCCATCTCAGACAGCGCTTAGTGGTCGCCCTTGGTGTGATGAAAGGATGAGACCGGTCCCTGCGCCCTCGACGAGATTTCAAATCATTAGGGGTGATGGCGTGAGCGTGGGTGAGACAGGTTTGTAGAAACGCGAACATCTTCATGGCAAGAGGAGCTGGGAAAGGTGGCAGAGCAGCACCTGAGCAGAGGCAGACGAAACAGCACTACACAGGCCGAGGAGGACGTTGGAGCGTCGGCCCACGCTCCGGGAGCCGGAGTGGGAGGAAAGGGCTTAGGGACAGCGTGGTGGAAGGCGGGGGCTGGGTGATGACTGGGGGCGTTATCGCTGGAGCAGGAGGGAGTGGGGCCAGGCAGAGGGCACCGAGCAAGCAGGATTTATCCACTGGAGGCGCCAATAAAAACCTAACAAAGCAGCAAGTCGTAACAGGAGGCGAGAGAACAAAAAATATTTCCAGAATGCTCTGTTCCAAGGATTAATTAAGGCCAACGATGAATTAATGTCAGGTAAGTCAGCGCTTAGGTACCTCTGGAGCTCGCTTCCAGGATTAAGAACGCGAGAAATGTCACCCTTAGAGTTGAGTTGGACACGTCGCTCCGTCTTGATAGTATCACCCTGAAAATCACCTCCCGAGCTGGCTATGGGCTCATGACGAGGGGATGGTTCAGTCTAACTCGGAGCTAACTGAGCTTTGCAACTACTTCACATAAGACGCGCGTGTTTGCAGGCTCACGTTTTATAGGAAGGAAATGCGACCCGTGAATGTGAACACGGATGTAGCCCTTGCTACTGGCAGCAAACTCACTTGTTTTTCTAGAACTTTACAGACTGGCACCTTCTCCATGGTCTGCGAGGCAGGCCGTGGGGTCGAGGGGGCCTGGGACTCGGCCGTCTGCCCTCAGCTGGCAGTCCCTTCGCTGACTAGGGGTCATTACAGAGTGTCCGAGCCATGGGGCCCCAGGCTCACTCAGTGGAGCGTCAGACTCTTGGTTTGGGCTCAGATCATGGCCTCAGGGGCTTGTGAGGTGGAGCCGAGTGGGGCCTGGCGCCCAGGGCAGACTCAGCCTCAGATTCTCTCCCCTGCCCACCCCCCCCCCACTATCTGCTCTCTCTCAAATTAATAAATAAATAAATACATCTTTAAAGTCTCTGTGCCTCAGTTTCCTCATCTGTGAAATGAGGGAATCGTATACGTAACCTGAAGTTTCTGTGTCTTCCCATTTTTCTACTTCCCCCCATTAGTCCTCAGGACGACACGTCCTTCTTTTCCAAGACTGACATTTCCACACTTGTTTCTATTATCTTTCTGCTTCTACCCGACACTTAGCCACTCATTTCCTTCTCTCTCTCTCTCTTTCTCAAAACGTCACGTATCTGTTTTACAGTTTCCTTCCTGAGCGTAACACAAAACTGACGTCCTCCTTGTCCGCGAGGGCTCTCCGCCTCTGGGCACACCACGCTCTGCTCTTTTCTTCTTTGCTTCCTCAGCGTCACAGGAAATCATTCCAATTAGCTGTTTCCCTCCCTACTGCTCACATCTTCCCTCTCCCAGGCCTGGCTCTGCCCCACCTCCCACGTCTTACGGGAGGGCGCCCATGAGAAAGGAGCCTTCCCTTAGCCATGGTCCCCCTTGACCCTTCTACCGCGCGGCTTGTTCCAACTCATCCTCCATTCTGAAAAAGGTCTCATTTAGCCCTCAGAACACCCCATGCCCGTGGTTCTCCACCCACTTTGATAAACTTTTCTCAACTTCTTTCTTGTCAATAGTTCCCAAGAATCTATTCATGTCTTGGTTCTTTCAACTTTCTTCTCTCTATGTGACCATTTCTACATTCAAGACGCTAATTTCTGGGTTTATATATACATAGCCCTCAAAGTTTTCCACTCCATTTGCAAATGCCTACTAAAAACCCCGTGCAACACAAAGATAAACTCAAAATGGATGAAAGATCTCGATGTGAGACAAGATTCCATCAAAATCCTAGAGGAGAACACAGGCCACACCCTTTTTGAACTCGGCCACAGTAACTTCTTGCAAGATACATCCACGAAGGCAAAAGAAACAAAAGCAAAAATGAACTATTGGGACTTCATCAAGATAAGAAGCTTTTGCACAGCAAAAGGAACAGTCCACAAAACTCAAAGACAACCTGCAGATGGGAGAAGCCATTTACAAATGACATATCAGATAAAGGGCTAGTATCGAAGATCTGTAAAGAACTTATTCAACTCAACAGCACAGAAACCAACAATCCAATCATGAAATGGGCAGAAGACATGAAGAGAAATCTCACAGAGGAAGACATGGACATGGCCAACAAGCACATGAGAAAATGCTCTGCATCACTTGCCATCAGGGAAATACAAATCAAAACCACAATGAGATCCCACCTCACACCAGTGAGAATGGGGAAAACTAACAAGGCAGGAAACCACACATGTTGGAGAGGATGCGGAGAAAAGGGAACCGTCCTGCACTGTTGGTGGGAATGTGAACTGGTGCAGCCACTCTGGAAAACTGCGTGGAGGTTCCTCAAAGAGTTAAAACTAGACCTGCCCTACGACCCAGCAATTGCACTGTTGGGGATTTACCCCAAATATTCAGATGCAATGAAACGCCGGGACACCTGCACCCCGATGTTTCTAGCAGCAATGTCCACAATAGCCAAACTGTGGAAGGAGCCTCGGTGTCCATGGACAGATGATGGATAGAGAAGCTGTGGTCTCTGTATACAATGGAATATTCCTCAGCCATTAGAAACGACAAACACCCACCATTTGCTTCAACATGGATGGACCTGGAGGGTATGATGCTGAGTGAAGTAAGTCAATCGGAGAAGGACAAACAGTATATGGTCTCATTCATTTGGGGAATATAAAAAAATAGTGCAAGGGAATAAAGGGGAAGGGAGAAAAAATGTGTGGGAAATATCAGAGAGGGAGACAGATCATGAGAGACTCTTAACTCTGGGAAACGAACTAGGGGGGTGGAAGGGGAGGTGGGCGGGGGGTGGGGGTGACTGGGTGGCAGGCACTGAGGGGGGCACTTGACGGGATGAGCACTGGGTGTTATTCTATACGTTGGCAAATTGAACACCAATAAAAAATAAATTTATAAAAAATTTAAAAAAAATAAAAAACCATGCATAGGCTCTGAGCAGCCATCCCGAGATATCTAAAATCAAATTTGTTAATTTCTTCAATGAACCTAAAAGTTCGTGGCATCACCATCTATCTAGCTGGATCGGCAAAAATCCCAGACTTGCCCTAACGCCTCATGGCCCTTAAATCCTCACACCTGATTACTCACCACCTTCTGCCTGTACATTATCTTGAGTCTAAATCCTATCACTTCATAACTAGTTTAGTTCTGCCCCTTGTCACTTGTCAGCACTTTGGTAGCAGACTCCTAAATGGTCTCCTATCCCCAGACTCTTGGAATGCCAATCAATCTGCACATTGTTATTTAAACAGTGCAAAAAAAGGTAAAGGAAAAAAAGAAAGAAAGAAAAGAAAATCCACAGGCTCTTTTACTGCCTTGAGGGAAAAAAAAAAAGAAATGATTACAAACTTTTTGTGCTTTCATTTTATGAATATTTGCATTCACTTTCTCCATAAATGTGGTGTTTACCTCTTAGGATTGAGCCATGTTGCACAAATCTCTAGTGTTTGAAGGGTGCTGCATACAGCTACAGTCCCCTTTTGGGGTGTATATTCAATTATGTTTCTAAAGAGGTGATTTTTTAGGGAGACAGACTTTGGGGTTTGAATGACCATAGTCCGAACTTCAGTCTGCTAGACGAACATCAACTTTCTCAAATCTCATAGTAATAACCAACATTTACTGAGCATATTCTCTGAGATAGGTACGATTTTAAAGTGCTATTTATTTTTTAATAAAAACTTTAAACAATTCTCTAAAAGAGAGTTATTAATATTCCATTTTTCTGGCAAGGTAAGAAGCTTAAAGAGAGTAAGTAGTGTAAGATCACCCAGCTTGGAAATGGAAGAGCTGGGATTTCAACAAAGGCAGTTAAGCCCAGAATCTGTGCTTTACTCACCTCCATATGCTGCCCTCACAGCAAGGGCATATAGAGTAAGTGTGTACTGCGGAGCAGGTGGAATCCAACACATACCACCTACCTACTGGCCTCCATGTGAAAAACCAAACGTTATTATGTTTTAAAATTTTTAATGGTTTTCACAGATGTACATTTTGTCTAGAACCCAGAGTGAATCTCAAAGCTTCCTGGCAAGTTTCATTTTTTTCATTCTCCAAAAGAATTCACAACAGTGCCTTGCTTGCACATCATCAGTCCTAGAACAAATGTTTATTCTGAGGAAGCTAAATTTTATTCAGTGCAAATAAAAATAAACCTTTACCCATTCACTCGGTCAATAAACATGATACATTTTATATCTGCAAGTGATAGGTGAATAGATGGATAAACAAAGGCTTTGAAATCCGTTCCCCTCTTCCCACTGATAGCACCAGTAAGATAGCACCTTTCCCTAGATGTCAAGTCACTGATTCTTAGGATTCATGCACCCATGGAGTTAGGCAAGATCCAAATGAAATTATACAAAATGACTCTCGATACTGCTTTAAAAAGGATGGCAAGCAGTGTCAAGAGGAAAAGGTGGCATTATTGCATAAGATTTGGAAACAAAGGGCAATTTCTTTCCAGGTCCAAACATCTTGACAAAGAATATAAATATTTTTTTCCTTGTATTTCTAAGTTCTTGGCACTTTTTCCAATGAAATTTAATGCATTTCATTCCACTGTTGCTTTGAGATGTGGTTGTATCTTGGGGCTAATGTTTAAGAAAAAGTGGGTTAAATATCTGGCTTGTTTAATAGGATCAATCATATTTCCTCATATAAGTTTGTTTTCCCCCTCTATTCTAGTATTTTCTATCAGGAAGGGATACTTTGAGTTTCTTTCTGTTTGTGTATAATTCTCTAATGTTAAAGCAAACTTTTGAAGAAAAAACTTCACTAAATTTCAAGTACATATTAAACATTTTCTAAATTAAAGAATATTTGGCCAAATTCCCATGAATAGGAGAATTGGAAGATTAGATAATTAGGGAAAATAGTTACTGAAACATTTTGCTTAAAGTGCTGCAATGCTCCCAATCTGTCATTGCAAATGGATTACTGCATCCAAAGAATCAAGGGAACAGATAAATAAAAGAAAGAAAATTTGGTTGATACATTGTGCAAGACTGCAGACAAAGGGCAAGTCAGCATGGATTACTGCAACAACATCGATCTCATGAGAATGGTGGAAACCATCAGTTCTCTAACACCAAGAGTAAAACAATAAAATTTTGGTCTACATTTTAGAAAAAGATTTTCAGAGAAGACCAAAATGTGGAATCTCTTTCTGGGGGAACTCATGGAAAAGGATGGAAGTCTAGTTTTCAGAAAGAGATCAAGTACATCTCCCTGTCTTGAATTAGGAGACACATTAGATAAATCCTCTCCGACACAGAGAGCTTCAGAAGTCTCCCACTTAATAAACCAGATGCCATTGTAAGGTTCCTATCGACGTTGGCCCCTGGAGCATGCGTGATGGACGTGCAATCGTGGAAACAATAAATACACATGGAGGTCTGTATTAGACGGTCTTCAGCTGCTATCCCACTGCTCTTTGCACACAGTTCTTGTTCTTTTTAGGACAATGGAGTGTGACTTTTTTTTTTTGTCTTAGGTTCCCGAGAAAAGCTATGCATGCACAACATTTTGCAAATAATTTTAGAAAGGTCATAAAATCTGTGAATCTGCTTTGAAGAATGTAGTCTTCCTGACTCTGAACCCTAGTCTTTTTGTGAAAAGACGTACATCCTGTTCCAGGGCATCCTTAATGTGGCCCACCTTGCTGGAACTCTGATCATCTGTCCTGTTAGTATTTGAAAACACACCGCGGGTGTAGAATTCAGTTTGAGTCCTCACGTGAAAGCATGGACTTTCAAACTATTGTATCAGTAATTCTTACAATAGCTCTCAGAAATAGCATCAAGTATTTTTACATGGTTTACTTCATTTAAGTCTCACAATAATCATCTGAATTGTGACTGTTTTAGATATGAAAAATTTAAGTCTTGGGAGAGTAATTCACTTTTTGTTGTTCAAATTCACAAAGTAAGTGGCTGAAAATTACAGATTTTTTAACCCAAGTTATCTGACTCTACCCACAGATTCCCCATGTTCTCCAATAGATGAACATCACGGTTGCAAACTTATATTTAGAGTCCCATGTCTGTCCTTAGAATACTTTATCACTGACATTTCTTGCAATTGCCCAATCCTTCAAATCTTTTTGAATTCTAGGCAAGACTTCTGTAATAAGCACCTTTGTGCGCAACTCTCATCTTTTATGTTTAAATGCTAGTTCCCGAACCCTACATAAATTTTCCTACCCAGATAATCCCTATTCACATTAGTTAACTATCATTCACAGTATTATTTGTAACAAGAAAAGTCTTCCCATTTGATTAGAATGGTCCACCAGACATAACTATCTATTGTGAGCTGATTTGGGGAATCTTAAGGCACCTGTTAATTCACTACACCCTCCATATTTAACTCTTAGTGGAAGGGAAGGTCTCTAGACCTATAGATGTCCTGATGAAAAAAAAAAAAGGTTAACTCAGTACAGCAATTTCCGTTCCTGATTCTCTGAATCAGTGAAGAATAAGCCTCATAAGTTATGTGCTGCCTATTTATTTAATCAACGATCCAATCATTTTACTTACGTATTGAAATGCTCAGAGAAGATCAAGTTGGTAGAAGTGCCTGTGATCGTTGTGAGTCCACCAATGGTAGAAGAGTAAGCGATACACAAGCACATAAGTTTACACATCATGTGGTCCTTCTTTGTTCGGTACTTGGTTCCTGTGTCTGAGTTCTGTTCAACAAGAAAAAAGTTTACACATCATGTGGTCCTTTGCTTAATATTTGGCTTCATGCCACCAACATTTCATCATTTTCAAGTCATCTTTACAAAAGAGAAAATGGCGGCCTTTGTTACCTTCTTCTCAATTAAACCACAGGCCCTACCTCACCTCCAATTTTCACAAACTATGCAAAAGAGTCGTCTACATTCACTGACTCTGTTCCTTTAACCACTCCAATCTGGCTTCCGTCCCTTCAGGACTACCCCAACCGCACTTGCTTTGATTATCAATGTACTACTAAACCCAACACATACTTCTCAGTCTCAGTCTTGTAGACCTCTTGACAGTACCCAGAAGAGTTAACCACTTCTTCCTGCTGTAAAACTCTTCTTGGGGCTTCTGTGATATCTCACTCTTCTGGTTTTTCTCCCACATCTCTGCTTGTTTCTCTATTTACCTTGCCAATTCATTTTCATTTATCCTTCCTGAAAACTGGAGTTTCATGAAACTCTGTCACGGCTACCTCTTTTTTCTGAAGTATTTACCCTTAGGAAATCTCATATATTTTCACTGATTTAATGCCTGTAGATACACCATACCATCAATTCTGGTCTTCAGCCCAGACTTCTCCTTTTAGACCTATATATCCAATTGACTATTTAACATAACTTGAATATCTTAAATAAAACTCCACTCCCAAAATGTTCAAGACCAAACCCACTATTTTCTTCCTCAAATGTAGTTCTTCTTTAGGATCACCTATATAAGCTAATAGCATCATCATCATTATAATTACAAACACAGTGTGCTCCGTATATAATAAACACTATTCTAAGTTCAAAGTAAATAAACAATTTAATCCATGTTATTCTTACAGTGGAATGAGGTTAGCGCTGTATTTATCACATTTTACACATGAAAACATGAGACAGAGTAAAGTTCAGGGGCTTGCCCAAGGTCACAGAGTCTGGAAATGGCAGACTTGGATTTTGAAACCATGTAGTCTTGCTTTAGAATTCATACCCTCAGCCACTATACTATATTGCTTGTCCTCCCTGAGAGCATTCTCTTCCTTCCCACCAAATTGGGTCAATTTTATCTATATAAATGTGTCTGGACTATTTCATGTTCATCTCCATCGCTATCACTTTGGAATAAATCAACATCACCTCTGATTTGGGTTACTGTAATAGCCTCCTTATATTTCTTCATGTATCAATTCTTGTCTATTTACGATCTGTCCTTATTTAAAAATATACAAATAGAAGAATCACCCTGTTTCATACAGAGAGGTATGCTGTCTGTGATATATACACTGAAGGATCTTTTTAAGAAATCATGGAAAGGAAGTATTTAGTACTCACTGAAAGCCATCATGGATGTGGGAATGACCTAGCATAGTAGGGTCAGGTGCATTGGATTATAATTTGCCTTTTATGTTCTAATTAATTTAAAAGTTAGCTCCCTGGGGTGTCTACTCTTCACCCCAAACAAATTAATTTATAAATATCTTGTTTGTCTTATATTTCATACATGGGAATGTTTTATATTTTCCATGGTAACAGTTTCCATTGAAAACTTGAAAAACAAATGGTATGTAAATAAAATAGCAAAATAAGTTTAAAAATTCTTATAGTGTAGTACTAAGTGGCAACTGAAATTTGGGGCTTAAATATTAACTATTTTACTGTAGAAAAAAGCAACAGAAACCAGGAAGTGATATATAATTTGGATATTATTAAACTGAACATAAGAATGGGAACTTAAAGATGTAATGTACATTCTCACCACACTTAAACTTTCTTAATTGCAAATATATGCATATGCATATATATGTGTATATAAAACATAATGATTAAAAGGTATGGGTAGATACAAAATTAAAGAATCAAAATAAGAAAATACTAATATATTTGCCATGCTTTATCCTTTGTGGATTTCTCATACTTTTTCCTATGTATAGACCTTTAAGACATATATTAGGTGATATTTATGCAAATATTACAATTTAGAAACACATTAAAAGTTCAGGGTGAATTTAAATTCTGCAGTAAATTGTAATGCTAATATACCATAATACATGTTGAGGAGTAAGTGCAGGCGTTGGGAGGTGGGATCGAGGGCAATGTCTGTATTATCTTGCCAGTAAACATGAACGCCTTCTGGTCAGCTCTATTACGGTTTTTCGCTTAGGGCATGTGATTGCTGGGCTGGTTGAAGAGATGATGCTGTAGTAAGGGGTAAAGACTGAGGACCAGAGAGACAGTTGGGAAGGTCAATGGCAGAATAATAGAGCTCTTAGGAAAGCCTGAGATGAGCCGTTAATTGAGCCAACTATTAGTACAGAAACTACAAAAACAAAGGAAGGGTGGATCATCAACAGATTAGTCTTTTGCCTAAGACACTAGTTTCAACCTGAGACCAAGAGTTTGACCTAGGCCCAAAGGGATCTGGAATAAATCATTTGGAAAGTTAAGAGCATGTGTTTGCAGATATCAGGACAACAGAATAAACACGACATTTTTCCATAAGTGGAGGAGGAATTTGGTGTTTGTGTGTGTGTGTGTCTGTGTGTGCATGTGTGTGGTATATCTTTTCCCAAGAGTTTTGGAGAGAAAAAAAGATTCCTACCCAAGAAGGGAGGAGAAGCAAAACATCTAGAGGAATGAAGCTGTAGGGGATGAGGCAGTCGGGGATGGCATGGCTAGAGGGAACCTCCTGTGCTAAGGTGACCGAAGGGCATTGCCATGGACATACTGTGAATGGGAAAATGCTTGTTTTATACTGTTTCACAACAGAGGACTTATGTGAAATTAAATATACAGAAGGATGTAGTTTTTATGATAAAAATATGTCCACACACATAAAATGCCCAGGAATAGACTAAACTGAAATATGTCAAAATATTAACAATGGGATTGGGGATATCTTCTGCCTTCTTGATACTTTTTGTATCTTCTACAACCATAAAAAGTCTTTCCAATATATGAAAGAATTGTAGACCCCTTAGTGCAGAAAGTATTCAGAAATTAATGTGGTACGAAGAACAGGGATGCCTCACTATTGCTACCTGGTGGTTAGGGGTGCAGACCCAGGGGCTTACTCAACACTCCATCCGTGAACCACGGGGGCTAAGCCCGGGGTCTCCAACGCTGTACAAGACAACTCACTGGGGGGACAGTGGCATGAAACCGTTAGGGTTTCTATTTATGGTTGAATAATAATGTGAGACAACTTGTAAGAAATATCACTAATCATTTTCTGCTTGCCAAAAAGCCAGGTTAAAATCTAGCTCTTTTTGGATATTTACTTGCATTAGATCCATCTGGTATCACATATTGATTTCTCAGTTGTAGGCATTATGGTTAGATTTCCACTGTTAGATGATGAGGATTTAGCTTTCGTTGATACACTCGACCACCCAACACACTTAAACTTCATGTCCCCATCCTCCTCCTATTACAGCTACGTGATAATCCTACTTAGAGCGGAGTTCAACATTTAGAATGTTGTCGAGTAGAAATCCATGAACTTCTGAGAAATATGACCTATATTATTTTTCCTGTTCCGTACTCCTGCTCTACCCCTCCTGGCTTGCTTGGTAAGTTTCGCTTGGTTTTCTGAATAACCACTAAATGACTCCAAACATTCCATGGTTGTTTAAATCTTCTCTCAGAACAATCAAGTAAGATACTTAATCTACATCAAATATTCTACCCATTTCATTGTCTTAGAGCATGTCTTCCAGGACGTTCCTAACCTGTCCTAACTCCGAGCATTTTTCTCTCTGGATCTGCAAAGATTTATCTCAACTTCAGTCAGTCTTCCTACTTCATTGATAGCTTGGTTGGATATTGATTTCAAGTTTGAAAATAAACATCATGCCAAATGTTGAAGGCATCCTTTTCCGATTGTTTGAGTTTCCTGTGTTGCTATAGAGAAGTCTTTAAGCATTCATATTTTTTATCTTTTTTAATGAATCAGTGTTGTCATTTTTCTGAAAATTTTTAGGATTTTCTCTTTTCTCATAATATTCTGAACTATCAATAACCTTCTCAATGTGTGTTTCAACTCTTGGCTGGCACCCAGTGGGATTACATTCTTACACTATGGAAATTTCCTTCAATTTTTGATGTAGTCTCCTCAGTTTCCTCTATTCTTTTTCTGAAATTTCCTATGGTTCTCTTACTTTGTTTCTTGCCATTTTTCTACTAGATTTTCCATTTACGATATATTTTTATATCTTTTTAACTACATTTTATATATTTATTTTATTTATATTCATATTTTATTTTTTGTCTTCTTGGTCCTCTTTTAAAGAATGCCACTCATGGATAAATTCCTAGAGTCACACATTGTACCAACACTGAATCATGATGAAATAGAAAATGTGAACAGACAGATTACTAGTAAGGAGATTGAGTCAGTAATCCAAAGTCTCTCAACCAAAAAAGTCCAGGACTAAATGGCTTCATTGATAAATTCTACCAAACATTAAAAGAATAATCAATGCCAATCTTTCTCAAATTTCCAAAAAATAGAAGAGGAGAGAATCTTCCAAACTCATTTTACTAGGCCAGCATTACCCTAATACCAAGACCATTCAAGGACACTACAAAAAAAAAAAAAGATAATTACACATCACTATCCAAGATGAACATAGAGGCAAAAATCCTCAACAAAATTGTAGCAAGCCAAATTAAAGAATACGTTAAAAAAATCATATACCATTATTAGGTAAAATTTATAAAAATAATATGATCATATCAATAAATGTAGAAAACATGTTTAACAAAATTCAACATCAATTTATGATAAAGTGGGTACAGAGGAAATATATCTCAACATCAAAAAGACCATATATGACAAGCCCACGGTTAACATCATACTCAAAGATAAAAAGCTTAAAGTCTTTCTCCTAAGATCAGGAACAAACAAGGTTGCCTGCTCTCACCATTTCTATTCAATATAGTATTGGAAATCCCAGCCAGAACAATTAAGTAAGGGAGAAAAAGCCATCCAAAATCAAAAAGAAGTAAAACTGTCACCATTTGTAGATGAAATGTTATTATATATAGAAAACCTTAAAGACTTCATCAAAACACTGTTAGAACTAATAAAAAAATTCAGCAACACTGCAGGATACAAAATCCATGTGCAAAAATCTGTTGCATTTCTATACACTAAAATGAAATGTCAGAAAGAGAAACAAAGAAAACTACATCATTTATAATTGCCCCCCAAAATAAAATATCTAGAAATAAATTAAACCAAGGATGGGAAATATCTGTATATTGAAGACTATATATTGTTAAAATTGATACTACTCAAAACTATCTTTAGGACCCAAACTACCCAAAACAATCTACAGTTTTGATGAAAATTTGATATCAAAATTCCAATGACATTTTTCAAAAACAAGAGCAAACAATCCTAAAATTGTATGGAACCACAAAAAAAAAAAAACAAACCTGAATAGTCACAGTAATCTTGAGAAAGAACAAAACTAGAGGCATCATGCTGCCTGATTTCAAACTATATTAAAAATCTACAGCAATTAAAATAGTATGCTATTTGCATACAAATAGACACAGATCAGTGTAACAGAATAGAGAGCCCCAAAATAAACCCACATAGATATAGCCAATTAATTTATGACAAAGGAGCCAAGAATATATAATGTGGAAAGGACAGACTCTCCAATAAATGGTGTTGGAAAAACTGGACAGTCACATGCAAAACAATAAAATTTTACCACAATCTTACAGCATACACAAAAATTAATTCCAAATAGATTAAAAACTTGAACATAAGACCTGAAACCATAAAACTCCTAGAAGAAAACATAGATGGTTAGTTATTTGACATAGGGCTTAGTGATAATTTCTTCAATCTGACACCAAAAGCAAAAACAACAAAAGCAAAAATAAATAAGTAGGACTACATCATACTAAAAAGTTTCTGCACAGCAAAGGAAACCATAAAAAAAATGAAGACAACCTACTAAACGAGATAAAATATTTTCAAATTGTATTTCTGATAAAAGGCTATTTACCGAAACATATAAAGATTTCATACAGCTCAATAGCAAAAAACACCAATTTTATTTTTAAAATCAACAATTTGATTTTAAACTGGGCAGAAGGGGGCACCTGGGTGGCCCAGCGGTTGAGCATCTGCCTTTGGCTCAAGGCATGATCCTGGGGTCCTGGGATCGAGTCCTGCATCAGGCTCCCCTCCTGTTTTTCCCTCTTCCTATGTCTCTTCCTCTCTCTCTCTCTCTCTCTCTCTCTCTCTCTCTGTGTGTGTCTCATGAATAAATAAATAAATTCTAAAAAAAAAAAAGGGCAGGTCTGAACAGACATTTTCCCAAAGAAAACTTACAAATGGCCAATAGGCACATGAAAAGATGCTCCATATCATTAATTATCAGGGAGATACAAATCAAAACCACAATGAGCTATCACCTCATACCTTTTAGTATAACTATTATCAAAAAGACAAGAAATAATAAGTGTTGGTGAGGATGTGGAGAAGAAGGAACCCTTGTGCACTGACAGTGGGAACGTAAATTGGTGCAGCCACTATGGAAACCAGTATTCAAGATCCTCAAAAACTTAAAATAGAACTACAACATGACATAGCAATTCTACTTTGGGGTATTTATCAAAAGAAAATGAAAACACTAACTCAAAAAGAAATATTATGCTTGTGTTCATTGCAACATTATTTGCCACAGCAATGATATGGGAACAACCTAAGTGTCTATTGGTGGGTAAATGGATAAAGAAATTGTGGTAAATGTACACAGTGGACTATTACTCAGCCACAAAAAAATGAACAAAATCTTGCCATTTGTGACAACACAGATGGAGATCAAGGGCATTGTGCTAACTGAAATAGGTCAGAGAAAGACAAATACATGATCTCTCTCACAAGTAGAATCTTTAAAAAAAAAAATACCCACAAATACAAAAACACACAAAAGAACAAGCTCATAGATGCAGAGAACAGATTAGTAGTTGCTGGAGGCAGCGGGTCAGATAAATACGTGAAGAGGGTGTAAATTTATTAAAAAATTAAAATTAAAAAAATTAAAATTAAAAAAGGAGTGTACAAGACAGCATATCGTATGCTACATTTGTTTGTAAAAAAAAAGCAAAAATAAAACAACATATCTATGTTATGAAAAATAAAAGGATATTCATATTCCATGAATGCAATTCCTTTGTTTTCCTCTGAATATATTAATGATAGTTTCCTTTCCTGTGTTTTCCTTCTTCTTGCATAGTCCCTGTTTCCTGCAGCTTTCTGCTTTCTTTTTGCTTCTTTGGAACTTTCATGCCCGAGGTTTTCTTCAGCTATCCAGGACCTTCTCACTGTTTGCTTATATTTGAGACCCTGAAAAGCTGTCTGGAAGCTCTGTACCCCTGCTTTGGGAGTTGTTGACTGTGGGCTTCGCTGCAGTACCTCTGACTGGGCCTCTTCTTTCTCTGAGAAAATCCAATTGTATATATTTTCACCTTTTCTTTTCTTTTTTTTATTTTCACCTTTCCTTTATGCTGATTATATTCACCAGGAGAGGATCTCCTGACGTCCTGCCTGCTGACGCCTGGAAGGGACAGGCCTGGATCCTGGAACTAGTGGAGTAGAAGCAAGGTTTCCCCCATTCTGCAGGTAAACTGCCTCTCAACGCCCCCCCCTTCATCGTGAAACCCTCTGTGACCTGAACTGTGCCTGATTCTCCTTACTCTCTGCTTTACTGGTCTGAAGAGGACACTGGTGTTTGGTGGAAGAGAAGCAGTTGCATCTGTGTGGAGTTGAGGAAAAATCTGGGCATTCATCTGTTTTCATAAGCAGTTTTTTACCCCTGATTTTCAACATTTTAAAAACTTTGAAGGCTGCTGCTATGTAACCTGGATTGTTCATTGCCTCTCCTCACTGTTGATTTAGGATTCCACTTTTATGAGATAACTGAGTCATTTCATATCTATCCTTTTACTTTCCAGCTTCCAAAATGATTTTGCTGTCATCTCTTCTCTTGACATTTACATAATCGTGACTTATGACTTAAAAGGTCTATTTGTTCCTGTTTTAATGGAGATTTAGGAGATACTGAAGGTAAATGGGTGTATTCAATCTAGCATCTTACTGGAAGATGCAACCTTTCTCTTACATTAAAAAATAGATTAATCTTAACTAATAATCATTGCACGGACTGACCTCCGTTCATGGTCTATATGTCAGCGGGTGATATAGGGAAAGATGGGGGGAGGAAAAGCTCAATAGTGTGAGGAGCGATTGACAGCGGGGCCCTATCTCCCTCTTTGCTCTCAGCATATTGAGTTTACATGTGCTTGGTTAAGTGAATAACAGTTACACTTTCTAGTTTTAATTAAAACAGCCCTCTCATAACGTGCATGTGGCTTTAAATGATTTCTATAGGAAATTATTCATGTAAAGAAAGCCCAGAATAAAGATAATACATAAGTGAACGGCAAGAAAATAGGAGGAGAGACCCTTCTCCTACTGTTGATATGAACTCATCATGAAGCTCTGGTAAGAATCTAGTCTGTAATAACCTGAAAAACTCAGAGCAGTTGGTAACAAAACTGAAGTTATCAATAAGACTCCTGGAAATATGATTAATATACACTGTAGTTAATAACGAATTATGCTGCATATTGTGAATTGGAATATTAGTTTACATAGTAATAGTATGATGAATAGAAAGGTCTTTAAAATTAAACACTAAGACCTGAGGACTCTTTATAAAAATTCTATTTTTTCAGCAATATCAAAAATCATAATTAAATCAAAGATTTATTTTATAAAATGCTATTATCCTATATGTTAAATATTTAGAAGCTTCCTTTGTAATTTATTTGTGAATATCCAAAAATAAATATGTATTAGAAAAAAATCTTTTTCTTTCTATAGCAGTAAAAATGACTGACATAATATATAATAAATAATATAGTATTTTTCTTTTCCACAGCATGACAAATCAGATTTCCTGTTAAATAAAATGTTTAAAAAGCACGTTAAAAATGTATCTCAAAACTATGCAAAAATAGGGAATTTGCCTTGACCCTAAATCAAGTGAAAGTGGGAATCTTAAGTGAGTAACTAGGCAGCTTTTTGATCTGAGAATCTCAATCTTTTTTTTCCAGAAAGAGCTGGATATGGCAGATAATGCCTAAGGCCCATCATCTATGAGGAACCCTACAGGAAAATACGCATAAAGCTGGTGTCCTCTGCAAAAGTTGACAATAAGGAAATCTCATGCTGACTTACAGGAAAACAAAATGTAGCCTAAAAACTCCTAATCATGAGCATTTTTAGCCTAAATTAGTGTTACCTGTCTGTTAAAATAAAAACAATAATATAAAAGCTCTTCTAGGAAGCTGCAACTCAAGACTTAAGGAATTTCCAGAGAAGTCTCAAGGAAACCTACTATTTCAATACTTACATAGCTCAATATCTCAAAAGCAAACAATCCAGTTAAAAAAAAAGGGCAGAACACATGAATAGATATTTTTCCAAAGAAGACATCCAGATGGCCAACAGACACATGGAAAGGTGCTCCACATCCCTCATCATCAGGGAAATGCAAATCAATACCACAAGGAGACACCACCTCACAGCCCTCAGAAGGGCTAAAATTAACACAGGAAACAATAGATGTCAGTGAAGATGTGGAGAAAGGGAAACCCTGTCGCACTGTGGGTGGGGATGAAAACTGGTATAGCCACTGTGGAGAGCAGTGGCGGGGGCGGGGGGGCTCAAAGAGTTAGAAATAGAGCTACCCTGTGATTCAGCAATTGTACTACTGGGTATTTACCTAAAGGATACAAACATACTGATTCAAAGGCACACCTGCACCCCGATGTTTACAGCAGCATTATCAGCAAGAGCCAAACTACACAAAGAGCCCAATGTCCATCAACTGATGAATGGATAAAGAAGATATGACATACGTATATGTGTGTGTGTGTGTGTGTGTGAATATTAGCAAAAAAAATGATATCTTGTCATTTGCAACAACATAGATAGATCTAAAGGGTATAATGCTAAGTGAAATAAGTCAGAGAAAGACAAATATTATACAATTTTACTCATACAGGGAACTTAAGAAACAAGACAAATGAACAAAGAAAAAAAAAAGACAAACCAAAAAATAATCTTAACCATAGAGAACAAGTTAGTTGTTACCATAGGGGAGGTGGGCAGAGGGATGGGCGAAATAGGTAAAATAGGTGACGGGAGCTAAGAATACACTGGTCATGATGAGCACTGACTAATATAGAGAACTGTTGAATCACTGTGTGGTACACCTGAGACTAATATAACACTGTATGTTAACTATATTGGAATGAAAATAAGTACCAAAAAAAAAAAAGAAAAAGAAAAAGAAAGAAAGAAAGAAAGAAAGAAAGAAAGAAGAAAGCAAGCAAGCTGGCATTGCTTCATTAGCATCAGACAAATAAACTCTAAGACCCCAAAACATCGGGGCACTGAAAAATGGTAAAAGCATTAATTAACCAGGAATATATAAACATTCTAAACTGGTAGGGACACAATAACATAATCTAAATAAGTCCAAAGTATATAGAAACCAAAATTGACAGAACTAGCAGGAGAAATAGTCATATCCATAACCTAGAGGGAGATTTTTAACAAAACAGTTTCATTAACTGCTGGGTTAAGTAGACAAAAAATCAGGTCACAGACAATTTGAAAAACAACCAGCAAACTTGATTTAACAGACTTTTGGAAAATATTGCTCCCAGTAAGTTGAGAGTATACAATTCTTTTTAAGCACGACGAGACATTTATCACAATTGACCATGTGCTAGCCCATAAATCTGCCTCAACAAGAACTGATGTCATATAAACAATTTCTGAGCACAGTAAAATGAAGTCAGAAATAAAAACAGAAGAACAAAAAGTATCACAAAAGTCTCATTTATTTCAGATTTTAAAATGCACTTCTAAGCAACTCATGAAGGGAAGAATCTAGTATAACAGAAATCCAGAAGATACAAAGAACTGAAAAATATGTGATGGAGCTAAGTTAATGGGAGAAAATTCATCTCCTTAAATCCTTACTTTGGAAGAGAAGAAAAGCTCACGTTTCATAATGTGAATGTCTAATTTAAAAAGTAAAAGAAAAAAAAATAATAAAAAAATAAAAACTAAAAGAGCAGCAGAATGAATGTAAAGATAAAGTAAAACAAAATAATAAAGAGAGGAAATGAATAAATTAGAATACTTATAAAATATGATCAAAGAGACAAAAGTCAGTTCTTTGACAAGACTCGTAAGACTAATAAAACTAATTTTTGAAAGACTATTGAAAAAAAAAGCTTAAAAGATTAAGTAGAAATATTAGCAATGACAAAATCTATAACTAAAAATACTTTAGAAATTAAATTGGTCTTGGTGATATTATAAACACCATATGCTATTAGCCGCAGGACGGAAGGCATACGGATCCTGGAAAAATACAACTCAAGAAGAAATGGAAAATGTAATTAATCCTAAAGCCAGGAAAGTGATAGAGTAACTCCTGGGAGCCTCTGCCTTCTGCGTTCTCCTCTTCCTGTGAGCTGGAGTAGAGGATGGGGAGGGCGAGGGGAGGCAGCGATCTTGCCCCGGGGGGTTGTTGGTGCTGAGGCCTCGGAGCTGGGAGGCAGAGTCGGGCCCGGTGATGTGGAGCCGCCCTGCCCGCTTACTTCTCTCTCGTTAAGACTCTTGCTATTTGGGGGCTCTGTGGTGATGAAGGGGTAACCAGGACGAGCAGAAACACCGAAAAGAGGACGAGAGAATGATTGACACGACCCTCCGGCCTGTGTGTCTGGGCGAGGGGACCGGCGAGTGACTGAGCAGAGGAGGCGGAACCAGACAAGGCCCCGAGACTTTTCGGAATTAGTTAAGCTGGGGTGTGAGGTACACCATTTCGTGCATTTTTATATCCTTTAAATTCTTTCTGTTGCGTTTAATAAATGTGTGTCTATTTCACATATTTCATGATCAAGTGCAAAAGCCATTTGGGGACAAAGCAAAATGAATGTTTTCCTGCTTTAGGGAATGCTCTTGGAGGACGCTCGGAAACACGCTGCTGAGGGTGGAGAAGACAAGGTCCCCCGGAGAGCAGACGCGGCCGTGGGAGGCTCCCCCCGGCCCCCCGGCCCACCCTTAGCTCCAGATGCCAGGACCCCCGTTTCGGGGACTCACAGATGGAAGACTCGTGGGACCAAAGCTCTTCTCAGCGGTCGTTTCAACAGCACAACGTTGTGTGGAAACACGCCTGAGCGCAGACACCGAAGGAGCCGGGCCTTTGACCTCGACGACAACCGGGACCACGGGGAGGTCGTGGGCCCGGGCTGCTGCCGGGTCCCCTCTCCTCGTTACAGCGAATGTCAAAAAAATTCTTCACTCAGGAGTGAATTCACCTCACCCGCTTCCGTCCTGAATCGGGAAGTCCTCGGGGTGTGATTCCAGGCGGACCGGGCCGGCTGCTGCCCCACGCGCTCTCCACCGTGGCCGGACGAGCCCAGGCTTCTGCTACACACTGGGGGTGACAGGCGCCCGGGTTCTGGACGGAAATGTGATCTCCCTGTTGGTCTAGGAAGTAAGGGGGCTACGGTTTCTTCTAGAAGCCCCACTTCTCCTCCCAGAGGCCGAGGACGCTGCCCCATCAGGAGAGGCCACAGGGCACACGGGTGCACACGGCCCGCCCTGAGATGACCCGGCTGGCATCCGAGGCCACGCTCGGCCACTGCAGGGGCCCGCGCTGCCTGCCCGGCCGGAGGTGCCCAGAGCGCAGGCCCCACACGTGCAAGAGCCAAACACAGGAAGTGGGTGAGCACCCAGGTGCTGCCGAAGGATAGGGGTGATCCTCTCACGGCCACACGGACACCCAGCCACCTGGCTGTGACCTGAGACATGTAGACATTACCCCAATCCAGCCAATCAGCACACCCTCCACGTCCCTCTCCTTCCTTCCTTCCTTCCTTCCTTCCTTCCTTCCTTCCTTCCTTCCTTCCTTCCTCCTCCTCCTCCTCCTTCTCCTTCTTCTCTTCTTTTCTCTTCTCTTCTTCTTCTTCTTTCTTTCTTTCTTTCTTTCTTTCTTTCTTTCTTTCTTTCTTTCTTTCGTCGGACATTCAAGCACCATCACCCCACCTAACCAACTTCCACCATACAACACTGCCAAGTATACTTTAACTTTATACGCTTGGAGCTTATCCGTCTTACAGCCACAAGTTTGCACCCCATCCCTCAACCCTTGACAACCACTTCTTTACTCTTTGTTTTTATGAGTTTGACTTTTTATTTTCTTTAGATTCCACATATAAATGCTACCGCACTATATTTGTACTTTGCTGCCTGTCTTCTTTCACTTAGTCGAATGTCCTCAAATTTCATGCATGTTCTTACAAATGGCAGGATTTCCTTCTGTTTCCTTCTGTTCCATAACATTCCACTGAATACGCATAACGCATGTATCCATCCATCCGTCGGTGGACACGTTCTCCGTATTGTAGCTAATGCGAATAATGCTGCAATGAACATACGCGCAGATATCTCTCTGGGATCTTGTTTTCATTTCCTTTGGATCTATACCCAGAAGTGGGATTATCTATTATCATATGGTAATACCATTTTTAATGTTTTAGTGAACCTCTGTACTGCCTTCTGTGGTGACTGCACCAGTTTACACCACCGAGAGTGCACAGGGCTCCCGTTTCTCCACATCCTTGCCAACACCTGTTATCTACTGTCACTTCGATGCTGCTCTTTCTCTGTCATCATCTCTCTATAAACTACAGGACTTGGCTGGATGAGTGAAAGAAGACACGTAGGTTGTGTCAGGTGAGGACTGACATTGACCTTGCCACCCAATTTCACCCAGCATTGAATTGAAGCATAATCAAGGAGGATAAACTCCTGTTTACATTTGATAGACACCAGAAATTCTAGATTTGATATCCCCTAACTTGGCAGAACCAATGACCCTAGCCCATGATATTATGAACCGTGCTTATTACCGTTAATACGGTTCTTTGAATTCTTGGAGAACATTAAACAGTGTTCTTTAACATAATTCGGTTTTCAAAAATAAGGAATTTCACCCCCAAACTAAACACTCAATTAAAAAGCAATATTTAATTTGTTCAAAGAAATTTTTCCTTTGAACTTTTCCCTTTAGAGAACTACAAATTATATAAGATGAATGGAAAACAATTATCTTAGACCTTTCATTAAAAGCGAACCGATTCTCCGATTCCTTTCATTTGAAGATGCCTGGAGTTTAGAAATGGAGCTAGTATAAAAATCTGGGATATCTCTTTGAATGATACTGGTGCTTGTGAGGAAGGGAAAAATCTAGCAATTTCATTCTTCTTTTGGTATGTAAAAAAATGGAAATAATATGAGTGATGATGACTGGTCTCTCAGTTTTCTCACTGGAACCTGACAAATATATTTCTCCATGTACTGCCAGTGTCCTTTTAGTGTATTCCATTCTTTTTGTCCCTTTTCTTCTCAAAAAAATATTTTAACTTCTTTTGGAGTCATGCAGGATTTACAGGCTAAGTATCTACCCACCACGTTTATTCTGGACACAAGTAGGAAGCTCTGCTAATCTTTGGGTCATGGCCTACGATAAGAACAGAACTTGGCGAGTCATGGAAAACATCTATTTTTAGATATGCAGCATTGGAAGATGACTATTCTTTAATCAGTTTCTGGAATCTAAGGGACTAGTGACTATCCACCATCTTTAAAACCAACATGTAATCATCACCATCAGCAGCCAAAGTAATGGCAAAAATATCATCATCATCATCATCATCATCATCATCATCATCATCATCCTCATCATCTACATCAGAAATTTGCAGTTTTATTAACAAGAATTTTAGGGCTGATAAATTTTAGTTCCCAACCCTTGCTTTCTTTCCACCAAAAACGAAACTGATCTCCATAAATAGCCAAGGCAATCCTGAGATAGAAGAACAAAGCTGAAGGTATCCCACTTCCTGGTTTCAAACTATATTACTAAGCTGTATAATCACAATAGTCTGGAATTGGCATAAAAACAGACACACAGACCAATGCAACAGGATTGAGAGCCCAGAAATAAATCCTCACGTATACAGTGAACCCACATGTGTCAAGGAGCCAAGATACCCAGTGAGGACATGTCTCTTCAATGAATGGTGTTGGGAAAATTCAATAACCACGTGCAGAAGAATAACATTGGATTCCTATCTTGTACTCCTCACAAAGATTAACTTAAAATGAATTAAGGACCCCAAACTGTAGAGCTCCTAGAAGAAACCATAGGCACATACTCCTTAACATTGGTCTTGGCAACACTTTTTTAATGTGACACCAAAAGCAGGTAATACTTTCACGTATCTCTAATAAAGAACACTTTTGTAAAGTAAAAAGTCATCCTTTAATTTTTCTTTTACACGAAACTGAATTTTTATACCTTGAGTTCTAGAAAGACCATAGAATCATTGTTTAAAGGCCTTCCTTGCTCTCTTCCCCCAAACTCAGAAGTCAATCCTTATTGCCTATGATGTACCCAAATTGCCTTACTTTTGCCCCCCTGGAGAGTTATTCCTCCTTCTGCGTTCCCCTTCTCAAGCAGTGGCGTCACAGCCTACCTTTACCAAGTTTATTCCAGCAAAGCGTCTTCTCTACGTTTCTCTCTCTTGTCTTCAAAGTCTGATTAATCAAAAAGTCCAGTTAGGTTCACACCCTCTGCCCTTCGAATTGTTGCCATAGTGAGTCTCTCAATGGCAGAACCTACCGTGCTGCTCTCCAGCTTCAGCGATTCCTAAGGTCTCTGAGACAAGCTCTGCGCTGTCGGCTGCCTTCACCAACCGTGTCTAACGCGGCCCGAGCTCTCCAGGCATCTCACTCACCATAACTCAGCCCTGGCACCTGCAGTACAGACGTTTCCTGAAGGAGCCCTGCTCTCTACATACTTGGGTCCTTGAATTCATTGTTTTTTCTAATTAGAATACCTCTTATCTTTCCACTCGTTAGTTAATTAACCAGGATAGGGATCTACTGAGCATCTACCCTGTGTTAGGGGATGAAGCGCGCCAGGGGATGAGGTGGTCAACGACGCAGACAAGGCGCCTGCATACACGGAGCCTGCACTCTGCTGCCGAAACGTGCTGTCTCCTCCTGGACTCACGTTCCTTTCACTCGCACCCCGTCCTGCGATACCCCGATTCAGTGAGTCCCTCCACCTTTGGAAGACTCAGCCGCTGTGCATGCCTTTGTCGTAGGATTTATTTATGTCACACATTTTTTTCTTTCTTTTTTTTTTTTAAGTCCATGTTCCCCACTAGACTCTGAGCTGCTTACAGTAAG
This sequence comes from Vulpes lagopus, assembly GCF_018345385.1. NCBI lineage: Eukaryota > Metazoa > Chordata > Mammalia > Carnivora > Canidae > Vulpes > Vulpes lagopus. Next base: position 60,601,912 of record NC_054836.1, read on the forward strand.
GGCCAGGTCTTTTCACCAATGGACCCTCCTAAAAATGCCGAGGACAGTGTTAGATGTCAGGTTGATTTGAAGGGGCTTGACCCAAAATTTAGGCATCGTGCCAGAAAAGTGGGTTTCTAAAGTTAACCGTGAGAAAGTTACTGTGTGCAAGGATATTCTTTCTGTTTATGCTTGCCAATTTTCATGATATTTAAAGCTCATTTGTAATGTATTCTTCTGTAATATACCTCACGTACTATTGATTTTCTGTTTTAAAAGAATTATTTCTATTCCTAAAGATGATAATGTTCTCATAAATATATATTCAATACTCATCTTTAAAGCCCCTAACCCTTACACTGTAGCTAATGGCTTAAAACGTATCTTCGTTATTTGTATTCTGTTTACAAAGAAATCATTCTTTCCCTGAAGATTTCTGTAAATAGCAAGAAGGTTTTCTTTCTCCTAGTGAGTCGCAAGTAAATGCATTGTAGTCGAAGGAAGGACCATATGCCCCACTCCATTCCTAATGCCATGGTTACCAGAAAACCATTTCTATGCAGGATTATTTTTCAGTGGTCTCAAGATCTATTGCTCCCAATACAACTTAATATAAGATTTTTATATTGATTTATTGTGGGTGCAATGAATTCTATGCGATAGTTTACAAGAGTCTCCTTCCTTCCTTCAATAGCTAGAATGACTACGACTCCTTCATCTGTTTGACAAGAGCGATTCATAAATTCTGTACTGAATTTTTTACTGGGGACACTAAAGATAACTGGATTGTAATTAGGCAAATAAGAGTTGCTCTAAGTTTATGACCTGAAAGAAATAAGGATAGTTCTAGTGAAAATCAGGCTTTCGGGCTGATAAGATTTTTTTTTTTTTTTCGGGCTGATAAGATTTTACTAAGAAAATGAGACATTCTGAGACTGGAATTATATTTCTTTAAACTGCATATGCTAACTCCCATCACCATGAACTCAGTGGAAGGAGAAACTAATGATGCTAATCCTCAAACCCAAACATGTTTTCTACCAGAGTGTTGATTTTAGTCTATGTCTGCGAGGACTCATCAAACCATTACACCCGCTTTGACTTAGGCAAGGAAGGAAGTAACAGGTTTTAATGTGCATACATCTCAGGGCGCCCGGGGGGCTCGGCTGGTTGAGCATCTCGCTCTTGATTTCAACCCAGTCATGATTTCAGGGTCATGAGATCGAGCCCCGGGGATGGACTCCACACTGAGCTTGGATCCTGCTTAGGATTCTCTCTCTTTCTCTCCCCTTCCCTCCTCCCTTTCTAAAAATAAAAGAAAAAATGCATGCACCTCTAATGGCAGGTCTAAGATAATTTCACATATAATTATTTAGAAAGAATCACATTTAAGGTACCTTTTCTGGCTCCGTCTTGCTCGAAACTTTTCCTGCATCATTACCGTATCTGAAAAATAAATTGACCCAGTTTATAATTTTATTAAAATGTAATTTAGAAAATCCTGATCAAAATGTCAAATTCCTTACCCTGGAGCTGGTATTGTCTTCTCATTCCTCTCATTTGTTTCTTGTCCATTAACACTTTCTGCAAAGTAGTAAAGAAAAACAATTTAAAGGGTTATCAGCATGTGCCTGTGTGGGTGTGTAAAGATGCAGGCATTACTAGAAACTGAAAATAAATTCACCTGTACTGACATAACATTCATTTTAATAAAGCATTTTATAAATATAGATATCACCCCACCATTTTTCACTCCACCAGGGCAATTTATCAGAGCCAGAAATAACCACGGCCAAATGTAATAATACTCTTTCCAAATGGAATGTCGGAAGTAACGATTCCCACCATTATGCAGGAAGGTCGATTCTGTCTGAGAATCGGGGCCCATGAGAGGCGGGAGGGAGAGAGCTCCCTCAGGGGCTGGAGGCTCCGACGGGGATTCTCTCTCTATTTCCAGAGCATGTGGATTCAACCATTAGAGGAAGGTAAAATATGCGGCAATGCCGCTCCCTTGCATTAATACTGGGAACTACAGAAAGGAGAGAGTTAAATGCACGTCCTGCTGGTGTGGCCGGTGGAACCCACGCCAGGCCTCTTGAGCTTCTGCTGGGGCGCCATGTGATACCGTCGATCTCCAGTCCATGGTTGGTGGATCCACCGAGAGAGGTCATCTGAGTGGCCTCCACCTCCGCCTGGGCGCTGATGATCTGCTGGGCCACGGCCTCCACGATGGGCATCACCATGGCAGCGGTTGACGTGTTGCTGAGCCACATGGACAGGAAGGCGGTGCTGCTCATGAGCCCCAGCGTCAGCCTGGAACAAGAGGGCTTTTAGGGGGAAGGGCTCTCCAGCGTCCCCGCTCTGTGACTCTACTGGAAGGGACGCTGCTGCTGGGCTGGGGACAGTTTCAAGACACACGTCGGTTCAGGCTCCTCTCAGATGAGGAACCCGAGGACGGTGGAGCCAGGAGGGGACGGAAGCGGCATTTGGAAGAGGGATGTTCTTATGGGACGAGACTCTCTCACCCCAGGAGAGGGGTCAGTTATGACCAACTGCAAGTCAAACTGAGTGTATGACCGCTTACATGTCACGCCAATATCTGAAGGCCCTTGATGAGTGACACTTACCTTGAAATACTACTTAGATGAAATCAAATCAGTCTTTCAATTTAGGGTCCCTTACTCTTTCTTTGATCTTTTGGTCACATCTCTGTATTAGTATGTGTGCCAAGGAGGCACAAGGACAAGCAGAGAAATTAATATTTGTAAATCTACTTTTTACCTTTGCCTGCCCTGGTTCGATATACGGTAGGTGGAGGAGAATGGTTAAAATTGCCAGCTGAAACACAGTGTCAGAATTTCCTGTAGATTCTATTATTTGTGCTTTCCCGAATTCGACACTCCTGCCTGTGGTCAAGAACTGGATGTGTGACATTGTCTTCTCTTATAAATAGAGTAGTTCTTCTCCCTTAAAAATAGCACCCCTCAGATTGTAGGGTTTTAAATCATATTTTTAAGCTTTCAAAATCACACTTGGGGAAAAAATATCCTCTCTTTTGAGTTGGAAATCCCAGAAAATCATTCAGAGGCAGATCTTTCCATATAGAGCCACTTATGAGATTCTGTGACTCCCTTTGTAGGTAGATCTACAAGACAAAGTCTGCACTCCAGGTTTCAACTTCAGATCAAGTGAATGATTTCTACATATGAAACTTTTTAGATATCTGTTTATACAAGAAATGGTTCTCGATAAAAACTAAACTAGAAATACTTTTAATTTAAGACATTGGCAAGACGTGAAATCTTCCTGTAAAAAAAGATAGCGCGCAGATAAGCCTGCGTGGGGAGAATGCCTTCAAAGCCACGTAGTGGCACAACGGGGAGGACTCTGCTCCGCTGTGCAGCTCACTACCCCGTCCCTTGGGGTCACTGAACAGGTGGTCAAGGAAAAGATACACATGTCTATGGCACCCCAAGGGGCAGGAAACACCATTTCATCTCAAGAATGAAATTCTATTAATACATATATGTCATAAAAATTAAAGTAACGAATATTTTTTTAAAAAATTGGCTCATCTAAGTTATTTTTTGTATTTAACAAAACTGTTTGATTCATAAATGATAAATACAGATGAGGATATATTCTAGGAGGAATTATGCAACATGAATCAATACAATTTTCTTGTTTTCCAAGAAAAATGAGAAGGGAAGAACCACCTAAGGCTTTAGAGCTTAACGCTATGATGCAAGTGTTTATGACACTGGAAAATATTTTTTTTTTAGCTCACATCCATGTTCTTAACAAGAGCTAGAATTAAAACTAAAATAGACAATGTAAAGGAAAAAAAAGTATTTCAGCAGGGAAAATCAGTCAACTGAGCGATTTCACACTCTGTAGATGAAATTTCTTAAGTTGGTTGTTTGGTTTCGCAGCGGTTCACTTAAAAAGAAGAATGTTCACCCTGGAATTTTCCTGCACACATCTGCATTTTGTCAGTCACGTCTTTGTCTTTGGTTCTGAACGTCCTCCCTGTGATCAGGGATGCTCTTGAACAAGCCTTGCATGTGAAATCGGCCAAATAAACGAGGTAGGCCTGAAATCTACTCTGAAGTCTCTCCGTCCCGTCTGTTGGGGTTCAAGGCTGCTCACTGCGTGTGGAAGGCGCAGGGGTCCTGTGCACTTAGCCCAGCCTCCGTGTAATTAGACCTGGAAGCTCTTGCTGCTATTGTTTCCTCCTACAACACCAGGGCACTTTACATCCCTCTCATATTTGCAGAGGAAAAAAGGCATGAATTACACGGAGATATGAATGACTGCCTGGATGTGCATTACCTATTTAGCTATTTGCTCTGTTTGGAAAGCACACCTGGAACAGTACGGGGAGTACTTACCATGCTGGGTTCACACCCACTGTCATCACCATTCTCAGAGCAATCCTCTTGTGCAAGTTCCATTTTTCTATTGATGTTGCTAGACAGATGACTCCAATTAGCAGTAGGTGAAAGTCTTTGAAATAAGCAGATGCCACCTGAAATTATAAACCCATGATTATTTATTTATTTATTTATTTATTTATTTATTATTTTTTAATAAATTTATTTTTTATTGGTGTTCAATTTGTCAACATACAGAATAACACCCAGTGCTCATTCCGTCAAGTGCCCCCCTCAGTGCCCACCACCCAGTCACCCCCACTCCCGCCCACCTCCCCTTCCACCACCCCTAGTTCGTTTCCCAGAGTCAGGAGTCTTTCATGTTCTGTCTCCCTTTCTGATATTTATTTATTTATATCGGTAGGAAAATAGTATTGCACAAGAAAGCATTGTCCACTTTGCTCTATTCAAACGTTACTGCCTTGATGGAGCTCCTTCCTGCTTCTCGCACGGTTACTATTGGATCTGTGTCTTCCTATTCTGCCCCTTACCATTGTCACAGCTAGTTTTCTGAAGTGTAAATCTAATCACATCATTGTGCTCCTTGTACGCCTTCACTGGACTCCACGTCTTTTAAGACTTTATCCAAATTTCCCACCCAACATGTCTTCTTCTTCTTTTTTTTTTTTTTAAGATTTTATTTATTTATTCATGAGAGACACACAGAGAGAGGCAGAGACCCAGGCAGAGGGAGAAGCAGGCTCCATGCAGGGAGCCCAACGTCAGACTTGATCCCAGGTCTCCAGGATCACGCCCTGGGCTGAAGGTGGCGCTAAACCGCTGAGCCACCCGGGCTGCCCCCCAACATGTCTCCTAAGATTCTTCATCACCTAGTCCTATCTCACTTTTCCAGCTTAGTCTGTTAGTGCTCGGCCAACTTTTCCTACGTGTGACATTCTCTGGTCACAGAGATGCTCTAACACTTGCCTGTCATTTAACCTGGAATGACTCTCTTCTCTTTGGTGATCCAACATCTTCCTTCACGGATGAACTCAAGCGTCAGTTCTAAGATTCCTTCCCTGACTGTCCTCAACTTGGTTGGATGCTACTTCCTTTTGCCAGAGCACATCTTAATCTATACAGTGATCATTTATTTACTTAGTTATCCCCTTTATTAGACTAGACATATTTTAAAGGCAGAGATGTATCTTCCTAATCATTGAATTTGTGGACTTGGCCCATGCCCGACACATACTGGCACCCAGGAGAGATTGAATTACTAAGTCCCTAGACTCAAGCTTAGAGGTTATTAGGCGATAAAAACAAGTTAACAGACTGCAGTAAGGCATCATAGGTGGATGGGACATGTTTCTTCAAGGTAGAGTTGAGGCTCAAAGAGTAAGCGACCACCTTTTTCTAGGGGAATTGGCAAAGTCTTCTTAGAGGACCCGATACTCAAGTTGACTCTTAAAAGATGAATAGACATTTGAATTTTTCTCTTCTCATCTCTTTTACAGTTTTGCTCATGAAAATAAGACCCACTCACCCTATTATCACAGTCTGAGAATTCAATGAAAAAAATAAATGCAGAATGACTTCAAAAACACAAAGGAGCAGCAAGCCATTATTAGTAAGTACTTAAACACAGAAGGAAGGCCAGGACCATGAGACATTCTTATTGTGATCTCTTTAGATTATGCTAACAGTTGGCTGACTTGGTCTGTAAAAGGTCAGATAATAAATGTTTTAGACTTTGTGAGCCTTATTGTTTCTATTGCAACTACTCAACTTGTCTTTGTAGCAAAAAAAGCAGCCAAAGAAAATATGTAAATGGATGGCCATGGCTTTGTGTGTTTCCAATAAAATTTTATTTTAAAAGTTGGGTAGCGGGCTGGATTTGGCCCTCAGATTCATAGTGTGCCAATCTCTTAATAGACTATGTAAACAAAAAATGGCCTCTAGCCCAATTGTCTAAATGAAATCAATTGCAGTTTAAGGAGGAATTTTCACATTCTTTGCTTTTCATTGTATTACCCATTCTTTGGGTTTCATCAGGTTAGTGTATTTGTAGCACATTAGTCACAAGCATATGTGTTTCTTTATAGCCTACAGACATAGGAGGTAATAAGAGAAAATGCTACTGGTTTGAAAAGGCCACTGATATTTTTGAGGCAAAGTAGGCATGTCAAATAAAATTCCTAATGAAATTTGAAATCTATTTTTAAGATCAAGATAGTCCTATTTCTGTCTCAAAATGGGATTTCATAAAAAAAAAATGCAGTTTTGCAATCACAGCACCTGGGTTCTCTCTTGGCTATAAAATGTACCAGTTCACAAGCTTTCTACAAGTCAATATGCTTGCCCATAAAAGTTTAATAATACTGCACATCAAGTTTGTGAATTAAATGAGATTTTTTAGAAAAGCTCTTAGTAATAATGCATATGATTAGAAATAATTCTATTATATCGTATATATTTTGCTGTTTTAAAAAATATTTATGCTTTGTTACTAATTCCAATGGTCAAGTCCCAGTTTTCACATTAATTAACCTATTAGCAGATTTGAAACATTTGATCATTGCCTCGTCCTTAAAACATTTCTTCACTTGGATTCCAGGATTCCACACTCTCCTGGCCTTCCTCCTACCTCAATAACCTATCTTTCTCATTCTTCTTTGCTAGTACTTCTCTTCTCATCAATCTCTTAATATTTTAGTTTTCCAGAGCTTGTTCTTTGTCCTCTTTGATTTTTTTAAAGATTTATTTATTTATTCAGTTATGATAGACAGAGAGAGAGAGAGAGAGAGAGAGAGAGAGAGGCAGAGATCCAGGCAGAGGGAGAAGCAGGCTCCATGCCAGGAACCCGACGTGGGCCTCGATCCCGGGACCCCAGGATCCAGGCGCTAAACCGCCGAGCCACCCAGGGATCCCCGTCCTCTTTGATTTTGTTTTGTTTTGTTTTAAATCTTCACTCACTCTCTAAATCACCTCATCAAATTTTAGGGCTTTCCATACCATCTATTTGCTTGACAATTCTCAAATCTGTATTTCCAGCTCAGGTCTATCACACAAACTCTGGACTCATTTGTATTTAACTGCCTAATCAACACCTTCACTTAGACATTAGTTATTTCAAACTTAGTGTCAAGCTTTGTACTCCCGGCGTCAGCCTCTCTTTTGCAGGAAGCCTACTCTGCTCATAGTTTTCCCCATTTCAACTGATGGCAACTCCATTTTTCCAGCTGCCAAGTCAAAGAGTTTTGAAGCATCCTCGAATCCTTTTTATCTTCCCTGTCATATGCCGTATCGAATCATACAGGAAATTTTGTTGGTTTTAATCTTAAAAATACATTAACAATAGATTCAATATCCCCATTACTATCCCTGCTCTGAATTACCACGGCCTCTCAACTGGATTATTGCAATAACCTGCTACCCGTTTCCTTCTTTCTGCCTTATTTCTCAACACAGCAGTCCAAATTATCCTTTTAAATAAAAGTCAAACTGATAATGTCACTCTTCTACTTAAAACTCACTAGAGGGTCTCATTTCATTGAGAGTCACACCTTTGCGGTGGCCTACCTTGGCCCTCGGGGGTCGAGGCCCTCTGCTAATGATCTCCCTGGAGATCAACACCTCCCTCCTGTCCTCACCTGCTCTCGTCACACCGCAGACACGTACCCGCCTCGACATCTTCGTGGTGGGTGTTTGCCCTCAGCAATGGGTGTTCCCCCGATGGCCACACGACGAACTCCCTCATGTGTAAGTCTTTGTTCAAGTACTGACACCTTATCGAGGTCTACTCCAATCATCCTATTTAAAACTGAAACTCTCCTGATCTCCATTGTCCTGCTGCATTTTCTCATGACACCAATTACCTCCTAACTCACTGTAATTCACCTATACATTAAGGTATATTGTCTCTTCTCTCCTAGGAAGACGAGGACTCTTGTCTGTATTTACTCATTAATGTATTCCCAAGAGCCTAGCGCGTATTTATCAAACGACTGAGGAAATATGTGACATGACATCTGCATATGCATATGCACATATACCTCCACAGTTATGGGTGTAAAATTCATGTATAAACATATGGTCAATGACAATAATAATGATGTCTGTTTTGGAATATCTAACCGGGCACACTAAATATTTAGCATTTCAGATTTTATTCAACAGACACGAGAAAATTCAATGCTTGTTGATATTCTTTGGTACAAGGTGCTCGGTAAGATATAGACATTTAGCATTGTCTTAATAAATACAGAAAGTGAGATTAAAACTATGGTGGCCAAAGAGGAGGCTGTGGAGGGCTCTGGGCTTAGGGGAGGATACCAAAGACTCACGATTGTCAATGGCTCTCAAGGAGCTGAGATTCAGTACGCTTCCGTGCGCTGGCATGAGAGTCCAACACCTTTGACTGTGGGTATTAAAATTCATAAGAACACTTGATGCGTCGTACGCATTAGCATTACATATCTATATTGGCTTGACTCTCACAACCACCCCTGGATTGTGTGGCATTGTCATTCCCTACTCATAGGTGGAAAAAAAGAAGCGTTGCCGAGGGACAGATCAGGGTCATATAAGTAATTAGTGTGAATATTGGGTGGGTTTTTTATTATTATTTATTTATTTGACACAGAGAGAGAACATAAGCAGGGGAAGCAGCAGAGGAAGAGGGAGGAGCAGGCTCCCGGCCAAGTAGGGAGCCTGACGCAGGACTGGATCCCAGGGGCCCGAGATCACGACCTGAGCCGAAGGCTCAAGCGACTGAGCCCCCCGGGTGTCCTGAATATCAGGTTTTAGTCTCAGATCTTCTAACTCTCTAGACCTTTCCCTGTACCTTTGGTCAGATATTTCCTAGTAAAAGATCAGTCATACTGTCTGAAAAGAGGATCACAAGGCTGAAGAGAAGTCGTCTACACTAAAAGACCTAAGGACTTTGATTTGCTGTAAATTCCTATTAAGCTTAAAAAATCACACGAAGTTTAAAATGAATTTAGGCTGAAATAGCGGAGGGGAGATAGACTCACTTAGCTTTGCAACAGTCCGAATGTGTCTAGAGTGGCCTATTCACTGCTGCCAGTGTGTAAATAATAGTGCTGACTCGTGTGCACCGAGCGCTCCCCACGTGACCCCCTACACTTATTAACTAGTTAATCTGTAAGCGTCACTGATGAACCAGAGGGGGTTCCAGGAAGGGGAGTGAAGATGCTGGTGATGCTGCGGGCGGAGGCCGTGGGGGTTGAGGAAGGGAGGCGAGGGCTGCGGACCATAGGACCGTGCAGACGAGCTGGGGAGGCGGCAGAAGGAAATGACAGCTATGGGCATCCAAGCAGCACTGCCCTGCGGAAGGCGAGGGGGCTTTTGTTGCTCTTGTTGGGTGTGTGCGTGCGTGTGCGTGACCTGGGATGTTTAGAGGAACGCTGAGCGTCAAAGTGACGGAGTTTCACACTTGAGCTCAATAAAGATAAGTGACTTGGGCCCCCAGGGGACTCGGCGGCTGAGCATCTGCCTTGGGCTCAGGGTGTGACCCCAGGGTCCCGGGATCGAGTCCCGCATTAGGCCCCCTGCAGGGCGGCTGCTTCTCCCTCTGCCTGTGTCTCTGCATCTCTGCGTCTCTTATGAATAAATAAATAAAATCTTAAAAAAAATAAATACAGGTGAATGACTTAAATATTAAAAGTTTTGAAAAATAATATGCACTTTCGTGTGGGCTGTTGTAGGCCCCCACACAGGAAGCCTTATTTCCTGAGTGACCTCATCTGTCAGGAATCCTGGAGGGAAGTCCCCGCCCGGCGGCCAAGGTCCGGCTGGCCAGCGGGCGAGGCTGACGTCGGGGTGTGGGCTCGGCCTCTGCAGCCCGCGGGGCCAGGGCCAGGGTCCCTCTGGCAGCTGTCGCGCCGCCCGGCTCTGTCCTCCTCTAACCTGTGGGCACGGAAGCGCCCCGACTCCGGGGAGCCGGTCTCTATCTCAGCCTCTCTCTAAACAGTCGCCCTCGTCAGTTCTGAAGCCCGAAGAGCCAAGCACGTCCCCGCTGAACCTGAGGGTCCTCGGGGCGAACCCCCCAGGCCGTGGGGCGGGCCCCATAGGGACACGTCGTCCCCGAGAGCTCGCCAGGCCCTTCACCGGGAGCCCGCGGGCACTCCCGGGGTTCCGGGGCCGGGCCCAGGCGCTGTGGGGCGGCGGCCGCAGCCCTGGAGACCCTGCCCCCCGCGAGCGGGCCGTGCAGGCCAGCGTGGAGGTCAGGAGGGAAGGGGAACGGCAGTGAGGACAGTGAGGTGGATCTGAGATGCAGAGAGATGAAAGCAAAACGAGGAAGGACGGCGTGAAAACAAGGGAAAACCCAGAAAGATTCTTGTCCTGCGTCACGGGTTGGTAAAAAGAAAAGTCTGCACCCCGTGGCCAGACAGGCGCCCCACGGCGTTGGGCTGTGGCCTAAGACCTGAGTCCACAGGCGCCGGACTGCGGGCCTGGTGCCCCAAGGACCTGGGCGCTGGGTGCTGGGCGCTGGGCATTGGGTGCTGGATGAGGGCACCCTGGGGCGGCTCCTCAAGCCGGGTGGCCAGGCCTGTGACGGGAGCCCCGAGGTCACCGGAGCCTCGGCCTGCGTCGGAGGTTGCACCTCCCGGCGGGACTAAAGTCCTTGCAGCAGAGCAGATGGGTCACACAGCAAAGTTCATTGGGCTTTGTCTCTGGAGGTGGCAGGAGCGTGGACAAGAAAACACGGTGCCTTTGTCCTCATTAAACACAAACATTGCTTTTTTACATGGTGTAAAGCCAAACTGCTGAAAAGCAGCTGCTTATGCAGGATGTGAAAGGCTTGGTCCTGTCGCTGGGAGGTGGGTGCAGGTGGGTGCAGGCAGGTGGCAGGTGGGTGGAGGTGGGTGGAGGAGGGTGGAAGTGGGTGGAGGCAGGTGGCAGGTGGGTGGAGGTGGGTGGAGGAGGGTGGAGGTGGGTGGAGGCAGGTCGCAGGTAGGTGGAGGTGGTGGAGGCAAGTGGAGGCAGGTGGCAGGTGGGTGGAGGCAGGTGGAGGCCGGTGAAGGCAGGTGGCAGGCAGGTGGAGGTGGGTGGCAGGTAGATGGAGGTGCGTGGAGGCAGTGGCAGACAGATGGCAGGCAGGTGGAGGTGGGTGGCAGGTAGATGGAGGCAGGTGGAGGCAGATGGCAGACAGGTGGAGGTGTGTGGGTTCAGGTGGGTGGAGGTGGGTGCAGGTGGAGGCAGATGGAGGCAGGTAGAGGAGGGTGCAGGCAGGAAGGTGGAGGCAGGTGCAGACAGGTGCAGGCAGGAAGGTGGAGGCAGGTGCAGACAGGTGCAGGCAGGTGCAGGCAGGTGGCAGGTAGGTGGAGGTGGGTGGGTGCAGGCGGATGGAGGCAGGTAGAGGCGGGTGCAGGCAGGAAGGTGGAGGCAGATGGAGACGGGTGCAGGCAGGTGCAGGTGGGTACAGGTGGCTGCAGACAGGTGGAGGTGGGTGCAGGTGCAGGCAGGAAGGTGGAGGCAGCTGCAGGCAGCTGCAGGCAGGTGCAGGCAGGTGCAGGCAGGTGCTGGTGGTTGCAGGTGGGTGCAGGTGCAGGCATATACAGGCAGGTGCAGGCAGCTGCAGGCAGGTGCAGGCAGTTGCAGGCAGGTGCAGGCAGGTGGAGGCAGGTGCAGGCAGGTGCTGGTGGGTGGAGGTGGGTGCAGGTGCAGGCAGGTGCAGGCAGGTGCAGGCAAGAAGGTGCAGGCAGGTGCAGGCAGGTGGAGGCAGGTGCAGGCGGGTGCCGGTGGGTGGAGGTGGGTGCAGGTGCAGGCCGGTGCAGGCAGGTGCAGGCAGGTGCAGGCAGGAAGGTGCAGGCAGGTGCAGGCCCGTGCAGGCGGCTGCAGGCAGGTGCAGACAGGTGCAGGCAGTTGCAGGCAGGTGCAGGCAGGTGCAGGCAGGTGGAGGCAGGTGCAGGCAGGTGCCGGTGGGTGGAGGTGGGTGCAGGTGCAGGCCGGTGCAGGCCGGTGCAGGCAGGTGCAGGCAGGAAGGTGCAGGCAGGTGCAGGCCCGTGCAGGCGGCTGCAGGCAGGTGCAGACAGGTGCAGGCAGTTGCAGGCAGGTGCAGGCAGGTGCAGGCAGGTGGAGGCAGGTGCAGGCAGGTGCCGGTGGGTGGAGGTGGGTGCAGGTGCAGGCAGGTGCAGGCCAGTGCAGGCAGGTGCAGGCAGGTGCAGGCAGCTGCAGGCAGGTGCAGGCAGGTGCAGGCAGGTGCCAGTGGGTGGAAGTGGGTGCAGGTGCAGGCAGGTGCAGGCAGGAAGGTGCAGGCAGGTTCAGGCTGGTGCAGGCAGGTGCAGGCAGGAAGGTGCAGGCAGGTGCAGGCAGGTGGAGGCAGGTGCAGGCAGGTGCAGGCAGGTGCAGGCAGGAAGGTGCAGGCAGGTGCAGGCAGGTGCAGGCAGGTGCAGGCAGGTGCAGGCCGGTGCAGGCGGGTGGCCGCAGCCCTCCCACGCAGCCCTCCCGCCCCGGGGGCCGCAGCCCGGGGGGTGTGCGGCCGGGGGCGCCTGCACTGCGGGTGCTGGGCGGGGGCGCGGGGGGCTCCGGGCTGGGTGTCGGGGTCCGGAAGCGGCCGTGGGGCCCCGGGTCCCGCGCGCTGTCCCCGGGGAGGACCCACCTCCTTGGAGGCCGTGATCCCGAAGAGCGGAAACAGGAGTCCAGGCAGCAGGGCGGTGACGGGCAGCGGCAGGGCCTCCGTGAGCCAGAGCGCGGCCACCACGGCCAGGGTGTAGGCGCATTCGGCCTCCTGCGGGCGGAGCGGGCGAGACAAGGTGAGGCGCGCGGCGCACCCGCACCCGGACCCGCACCCGCACCCGCACCCGCACCCGCACCCGGACCCGCACCCGCACCCGCACCCGGACCCGCACCCGGACCCGCACCCGCACCCGGACCCGCACCCGCACCCGCACCCGCACCCGCACCCGCACCCACACCCGGACCCGAACCCGCACCCGCACCCGCACCCGCACCCGGACCCCCACCCACACCCGCACCCACACCCGCACCCGGACCCGCACCCGCACCCGGACCCGCACCCGCACCCAGACCCGCACCTGCACCCGCACCCCGCCCCCACCCCCGCACCAGCCCCGCCCCCCGCAAGCACTCCTGGCCTCCGCCCCAGCACCCCCGCCCCCAAACCCCCGGCCCCCCCCAGCACCCCCCAAAAACGAGCCCAGAAAGCGGGAAGCTGCAGGACCCAAACCCTGGAGGCCTCGAGGAAGGCGCCGCCAACCAGGTCCTCCTCCGCGGGGCTCCTTCACCTCCCCGTGGGGGGGGACCGCGCACAGCTCCTGGCTCCCCCAGGAACGTGCGCCCCTGAGCCTGCCCCCACATGCACCCCCCCGGCCCCAGAGTGTGCCCCCCTGAGCCTGCCCCCCACGTGCACCCCCCAGGCCCCAGAGTGTGCTCCCCTGAGCCTGCCCCCACATGCACCCCCGGGCCCCAGAGTGTGCCCCCCTGAGCCTGCCCCCCACGTGCACCCCCCAGGCCCCAGAGTGTGCTCCCCTGAGCCTGCCCCCCACATGCACCCCGGTCCAGGAGCATCTGTGCCCCTGAGCCTGCCCCCAACATGCACCCCCGGCCTAGAGCCTGTGCACCCCTGAGCCTGCCCCCCACATGCACCCCAGCTCCGGGCCTGTACCCAGTCACGGGCTGCCTCCCCCCGGCCGGTCCCACGCGCTGCCAACTGCACCTCCCGGGCCCATGGCCCACCTCACGTGGGCCTCCCTGTCCTCCCATCACCAGGGAGACGTGGACCCAGAGAGAACTTTGCTGCTCATGGTCTCCGAGGAGGGAGGCCGGCGCCCCACTGGGTGCCCGGGTGAGGGGATCAGGCCCTGAGGGGCCCCCAGGGTGAGGGCCTCCCGCCCGGCGTCCTGGGGGCTGAGCCCCTGGGCAAGCACAGGAGGCCCAACAGAAAGAAGATTCTTAGCAGTGTCTGTGAAGGGATCAAATTGTGCGTTTCTGTTTTAGGGCGATGATGGGAGAAGGTTGAGATCTGGATTCAGGGTGGGGGCGCAGCCTCGCCCCCTCCCACAGACATGACACACCCACAGCTACACGGGAGATCATTTCTCCTGAAAGACTCTACGAATCGCCCAAGAAACTAAGAAATCCCCTAAGAAGCAGCTGAACGGCTTCCTTCGTCACAAAGGATGGAGGAGCCGCATCCAGAGGGACGGACAGACAGATGCGGTCCTACCAGACCCCCCATGTGCCTGCGGGGACCCAGCATTGGGAGGAACCTCGAGGTCTGGGGTTTCTTCCTGAGCAGGGGGGGGTTTTGCGCCCCACCCCAGGCGCCTGACTCCGGGATCTGCACCAGGGAGACCAGCTCCCCGAAGGTCTGGCTTTGAAAACCCATGAGGCTGAGGTTCCGGGGAACCGGGGGCCGTGGGCATGGAGAGTCCCCTCTGCTCCTGCCCCACTCGTGCCCCCGACACTGAGCCCCAACAGCAGTTTGAAGGTGCCTAGAGCACCCGGGCAGGGGTGCTGTTCTCTAGCCTTATGTGTCACCCCAAGGGACAGCACCTGCTAGGGTGGGGTCTGGGGGTGCAGGTGCCACTTGGCGCCCCTCCTTAGCCTTGCTAATGCTAGTGGGCCTGCCCCACTCCCATCCTGCCTGCACCCCGGGGTGGGAGGCCCAAAGCCCCGACTCCCAGGGGCGCCCAGGCCAGTGGGCACGCCAGTGCGGGACAGGCCCCTGGGCTCCGGGAGGACAGCGCTCCTAGGCCCTGGCGGCCCTGCGGGGGCCTGGCTGCACCCGATGCGGGGCGTCACCCACAGTTCAGAGTCGTGTGAGCACGTGTGGACGGAGATGGGATGCGTGTCACGTACACACGGACGCCGTGCGGGTTTTCTCCCTATGTATAAACACATGCACACGCAGTGGAATCCCCTCAGCCCTACAGAGTGCTAAGCTCGCCCAGCTGGGCACCACGCTGGCCCTCAAGGTCCTATGGTCAGCGACGTAAGTCACACAGAGAAACACAAGTGCCACACGACTTACTTATGTGTGGGAGCGAATAAGCACGGAAACAAAGGAAATCAAGCCAAGCCAAGCCCATGGACAAAGAGGACGGCCTGAGGCTGCTAGAGGGGAGCGCGTTGGGCAGGGCCCAAAGGCGCGGGAGGGGGTCAGAACGTGCCAAGTTCCGCTTGTAAAATAACGAAGCCACAGGGATGCAACGTACAGTACAGTGACCGCGTCGATAATGACGCATTTCGAATTTGCGAGATGCTAGGAACGTGAATCTCGTAGGTTCCCATCATGAGAAAAAACATGCCGATTCTGCATGGCTGCAGGTGGCACCAGGGCTTCCCGCCGTGGTCGCTTCATGACGCAGACAAACGTGCCATCGTTAGGCTTCATTATACCTGAAACCAGCGCAGGGTCGGTATCGGTCACACGTCGATGCAAACGCTTGAAATGTTCCCTCTGTGTGGCTGACAGACATAGTTCTGAAGCAAGCACCTGGCCTGTCCTAAGGGGTCAACAAGTCGCGTCTATTCTGTGGCTCCGTTTTGCTCTCTCGGGGCTTAATCTCTGCAAATTCTGAGCTGCCTGTGACAAATGTACAAAACTGCTCTGAGATTAATGAGGGGTTTTATTTATGGTTTTCCCAGGGCAGCAAAATTTCTAGCTCTGCTCCCCTCAGACACCCCCTCGTAGGGTGTTTGCTCACCCAGCAGCCCTGCACCTCCCGGCAGAGGCCTCAGAAACCCTTCTGAAGCTGCGACCACGCCACGTCCTCACTATCTTTTGAAAGGAGGAAGCAGAAAGGGGTTCGCAGGCTGACAGTTTTATGGAAAGTCCCATAACCTTGACAATAAAGCAATGGAACAAAGCCGGGCCTTGACTGAAACTTCCTAATTTGCCCTGGAGAGAATTTGTGAATACGAGCTCAATTAGGTCATTAATTGATTTTTTTTTAATTTTTTTTATTTATTTATGATAGTCACACAGAGAGAGAGAGAGAGGCAGAGACACAGGCAGAGGGAGAAGCAGGCTCCATGCACCGGGAGCCCGACGTGGGATTCGATCCTGGGTCTCCAGGATCGCGCCCTGGGCCAAAGGCAGGCGCCAAACCGCTGCGCCACCCAGGGATCCCTTAATTGATTTTTAAATATATATTTAATTTATTTATTTTAAAGACAGAAAGAGGTGAGCAGGGGGAGGGGCAGAGGGCGAAGCAGAGACCCTCCAGCAGATTCTGAGTTGAGCCCGGAGGCCGAGGCCGGGCTCCATCCGCAACCCCCAAGGTCATGGCCTGAGCCGGGACCCCGATAGCCTGGGCCCCCCGACAGCCCCCCGCGCCCCCACACCAGCCTAGCTGTGCAAGCCCGGGCCTGTGGTCCTCCTGGCGGACATGCGGGGACACCCCAAAGTGCCTCCTCCCGCCGGTGCTTCCCGTCCTGCTGATGAGAACCTGGGTCTCCAAGATGAGTGGACCCCGGCACCAGCCCGCCGCCCCGTCCTCTTCGTTCTCCCTCTCTGACCCGCCCCCCAACCTGCACCCCCTTCTTCCCAGGCCGCCCCACAGCCACCCCGTCTTCCAAGGATCCACTTGGAGTTTAAGGGACCGGCCGCCTGACGACGCTGGGAGCACCAGCTGCAGCTGAGCGCCGGAACAGACAAGTGAATAGGAAACCCAGTGCCAGCGGCCACCACCCCGGCCTCATCCCAACACGGGCCTCCTGAGCGGGACGTCACCGGCCGCTCACGCGTGGCCACTTTAAAGCACGATCAAAAGCAAAATTCCAAGTATTGAATTATTAGTTTCCCTAACAACGTCCCTATTTCACCTGGCCCTGCCCTGAAGCGAAATCAAGTCAGGGATTTTCAGTCGTTGATTGGAAATGATCTGAAATCCTCATCTTGCATTTGAGGCCCCGTCCACTCTGACCGTACGAAGACCTAGCCCACGACCTCCTGGCATCACGTCTCTATTCCTACAGTTGATTTACATCCTTCTCGGTGTCTGGGCTCTGACCCCCGCTCCTTATCACACAGCCTCCTCCTGAACTTGAGTAGGTAATGGTGAGCCAGGATCCTGCGGGGAAGTCCCCAGGGGCCCTTAGTCACGGCTCGACCTGCCCGTAACCGCACTCTGGACTCTTGGACCCTGCTCCACAATTTAGATGAAGCAGTTGCAAGCTGATGACCAAGCCCAACAGGAAAATATGACGTATTTGACTCACGATGGAATGTGTGTGTGTGTTTCCTTAGAATTATGATTTATGAACCAACACATTTCATATTAAAAATAAAATCGGAATTTCTGGCTTTCCTTGAAAAACTGAGGAATTTGGTAATGCTAGGACCATATTCTACGTCAACAGTTCTTTGCACTCAAGGGGAGCCCCCCCTTTAGAGACAGGCTTGTGCTTTTCAGTTGTGCATGGCTCCCCGTCACTTTTCCGGCTTCCCTGCTCGGGCTTTGTGGGCATTTGAATAAAATCTCTCGTAGTAAAAATGCTGCCCAGATACCCTGCCTTGCGAGTAGATCTTGCCCTGCCGTTCCAGAATCAACACGCGGGCTGTCCGTTTGCACTTCTCTGCGCCCCCCCCCCCTGTGGCCCCTGGACCCGCAGCTCACGCAGGCAGACATCAGGCCCTCCCCAGACTGAATTGGGAGCAGGTTTCCCAGGTGACTCCTGCACAGGTTGGAGTTTGAGAAGCACCGGGTTACCTCCTCCCCAGACCCTCCCCCTTATCTCTAACTCTGGGTCCAACTCGGAAACCAGACACTTGCTTCCAGGCCATGTCTTGCCTAAATTCAATCCCTACACTCAGAACTTATTTTGAAAAGTTGCCCATCCCTCAGAGTTAAGGTTCAAATTTATATCTTGTCTATGGAGCTTCCTCCAAACACTCATGCAGATTATATATATATATATTTTAAAGATCTTATATATTTATTCATGAGAGGCCCAGAGAGAGAGAGAGACAGAGAGAGAGAGAGGCAGAGACCCAGGCAGAGGGAGAAGCAGGCTCCATGCAGGGAGCCCGACGTGGGACTCGATCCCAGGTCT
Organism: Vulpes lagopus; assembly: GCF_018345385.1. NCBI lineage: Eukaryota > Metazoa > Chordata > Mammalia > Carnivora > Canidae > Vulpes > Vulpes lagopus. The sequence goes on from NC_054836.1 coordinate 60,620,310, forward strand.
CCAGGATCACAGCCTGGGCTGAAGGCAGACGCTCACCTGCTGAGCCACCCAGGCGTCCCCACATTTTATATTTTTGCATATAAGTCCCAGGAGATTATAATTGTAGCTGGCTAAGGCACCACACCTGCATTTTCCTTAAAGAGATGCCTTCCCAGAATCTGTGGGAAATGCCCCATTTTTCATAACTTAATGAAAAATCAAAGCATAGAAGAGAAGGAATCGGGGCTGAGTGGGTAGGAGGGCAATCTGCCTCAGTTTGGGGGGATAGTGCTGGTTTACCCCTGTTGTATAGGTGTCTTTCCGATTAGCAACCCTCTTCATTCCTGAAGTGTCCCTCTTTGATAAACGACAGTCGTCCTACTGATGGGTCCACCATCCCAGGATACCTCCTTCCAGCTTTCTGTCCTGTGATCCCTCTTGGTCAGGCTGGGAGACGTGGGCAGGAAAGTACTCTTTCCCACCAACACTCTCCAGGCCTTTAACAACAGAAGGCCAATCCAGATACGATGCTTTTAAGACTCTAATATTAAAATATATAGAATCCTTTTTTAAAACCAAGATCTAAAAAAATAAATAAAAATAAACAAGATCTACAAATATCCTTGTTAAGAAGAAGCAACAAAAGATAAAGGAAAACATTCCATTGTTTTCTGTTATTCATATATATCCAAAAAAAAAAAAACCCACTAATATCAGGGTGAATAATTTTTGGCAAACACATTCTTCTGATGAAGGAGAAAACTTAGTTGTCTGTGCTACCACTAGAATTGTGTCCTGGATAAAATTCCTTCATTCCGTCAGTGGAAATCCAGAGACTAACCCATTATCTGTAGCTATAGCATCTTTGTCTCCTGTGGATCCCTTTCATTTTTTTCTCTTCCCTCTCTTCACCTTCTCAGCAAGCGCCTTACTCCTAAAATAGAGCCTCTCTACCATCATCGCCGCTGTCCACCACGGCAACCGCGGCCACTACCGTGAACAATGGTAAAGCTACGGGAAAAGAAGGCCAGTTGTCAAGTCCCCCCCCCCTTCCAATTCCTCTTGGGTATGGGGAAGTACTGATGTCTTTATTAAAATGAACTCTGCAACCATAACAAGTAACAATTTGAGTAAAGTTTTGTTCTAGAAATAGCAAAGAGCTTTAGTATATGAGTTCTTGAGCTAAAGTAGAGCAACACGTTAATGTCTACTTCTTTTTTGTTTATTGTATGGAAATACAGAAAGAAAAGGAAGGTTCAAAATTCTAAGACCCATCTTACAAAAAATATTTTTTAAATCATGATTCATTCTAGGACACCTGGGTGGCTCAGAGGTTGGGCATCTGCCTTAGGCTCAGGGCATTACCTGGGGTCCTGAGATCGAGTTCCACATCAGGTCCCCACAGGGAGCCTGTGTCTCCCTCTGCCTGTGTCTCTGCCTCTCTCTGGGTCTCTCATGAGTAAATAAATAAAATCTTTAAAAAAAGAAATAAAATCATGATTCATTCTCAAAATACCACACACATGAAACAAGGGGTGGAGGGAGCTGAGAGGGCTTCCCTAAATAAAAATACTTCAAAATAAAATAAAAGGACAAAATTTTCTGCTCAAAAATGTATATACTCCCTACCACTTCCAAAAATTACATGGACAGAGGTAGTCGTGCCGAATGCAGATGTTGCAAATTCCGTTACACAGGATGAGGCAGTGGCACTTAGCCATGGTTTCCTGCCTCGGTGGGTACAACATGCCTCCCTGGCTCCGGTGGGGCCACCTCCACCCGAGGGATGAAGCCGGGACGTGTAGACTGATTACCCATATGGATAGGAAATTCCTCTTCCCTGACAATAGAACATAGTATTAGAACCCTTCTAGCAATATATCTTTTAAGGGTTTTTTAATGAAATACCAAGAACATATGAAAAATAATATAACACACTTTATGCTTCATATTTTTAAAATGTGGCAAATTTGGCCACATTTGCTTGAAACTTTTTAGGAAAATAAAACATTCCTCATATAGTTCAAGACATGTAAGCCACTTCTTCATTTCTTTCTCCTCTGTCAACCCCAAAGTCAGCCACCGTCTATGGTGCGGGTCGTATCCTTTCCATCCATGTTTTTGTGGTTTTCCTACATGTAGACATGAACACACTGACAAACGACGCACGATTTTAAGACTAAATAAGGTTTACTGTATATGTTATTTTTCGGCTTGTTCTTCCACTTGTAAAAGAAGAAATATATTATTTTTCACTCTATCATTTTACTCATGTATTGCAAATGCATTCATAGTGATGCACATAGACGTAGTCATTCCTTTTAAATGGACATGGCATTTCTTTTTATGAACATATTACAATTCATTTGTCCATTTTCCTACTGAAGGCTATTTAGGGCTTTTCTCCCAATTGTTCATTATCATAAGGCTATGAACATCTTCGTACGTATCTTTGTGTGGATAAAGGAAAGAGATTTTCTAAGCTAGAGTATAAAAGTAGTGGTGAAATTTCTGAGTGGAAGAGGAGTCCAACTGTAGGGATATTTGCCCATTTGGTATCCAAGATGGTTTATCAGTTTGTATCAGTAGGAATAATGGGAGAAAATTCCACCTCGCCAACTTTGGGTATATTGGGCTAATTTATTTATTTGACAATCTGTTGATATGGAAAGTTCCTCTTAATTTAATTTGTATTTGCTTGAATACCTTAAAGTATTTTTTCATGGTTATTGAAACATAATTGTTTCTCTCATACAAATTACCTTATTTATAGCCTCTTACCATTTTTCTGTTGCTTGTTTGCTTCTCTTTTTCATGAATTTGTAGAGTTACTTTTAGAATTCTTATCATTTCTTTATAACTTAAATATTTGCAAATATTTTTCTTGATCTCTGGCTCCTCTCTGAAATTTGCTTTATTCTATTTTTGGTTGTAGTGCAGTTATTGTCAAATTCTTTGCTATGTTTTTACTACCTTGTATGAGAAATTTTTCCTATATTATACACTCCCATGTTTTTTGTCTAAAGTTTATAAAGTTTCAAGTGTGGGGCCTTGATTTATTTGTATAGGAAACAGACACCTTATTTTTCATAAATGGGTAGCCAAAATGCCTGGCTTTTTAAATTAGATGGTCCATCTTTCCCCCATCACTTCCTATTGCTCTATATTTCCTGTGCCAAATTTCTACAAATGCAGGCAGATAGGTTACTGGGCTCTTTATTTTGTCCCTCAGTCATCACCACCTTTTGGAAATCACATTTCGCAAAATTATTAAACTCTTTTAATTATTACAGCTTTTCAACAAGTTCTGCAATCTGTGTCTCAAGCCCCCATCTTATATTTTTCTCAAACTTGCCTTGATTCCCCTTTGTTTTCATTCTATTTGGAGTGCTTTCATCACTGTGCTTCCATTCTCAGTCTTAACTGTCTTCTTGCATGTTGAGATTTTATTTTTAATTTTTTTTAAAGATTCTATTTATTTATTCATGGAAGACACAGAGAGAGAGAGAGAGAGGCAGAGACCCAGGCAGAGGGGTAAGCAGGCTCCATGCAGGGAGCCCGACAGGGGACTCAATCCCGGGTCTCCAGGATCACGCCCTGAGCTAAAGGCGGTGCTAAACCGCTGAGCCACCCAGGCTGCCCGAGATTTTATTTTCATATTTATCCTGTGTGGTAGTTGTTTTATTTCTGTGCATATTCCTTCTGTATTTTTTATTCCTCATTTAGAATCTTTACAGTTGCCTCCAGTTAAGTCCCTAGCCTCCAACCTAGAATGTCTTCTCCTGGCAGCCTGGGGTCCTGTCCGACCACGACCATGCAAATCCACTCATCTAGCCGGACCCAGTAGCTTGAGTCATGTCCTAGCTGGGAGGCTGGGAAGCGCCTGCTTCCTGTGAATGCTGCACAGACAGTTGTCGATGTAGCTTTTTTTTTTTTTTTTTTTTTCCTGGTAGCTACAAGAAAATTACTCTCTGGCCCTTAGTTCAGGTCATTGAACTTGCCTGAACCCAGGATGATGGGAGAGCATTTTCAACCATAAGGTTCTCACCTTCACTACCCTTGTTTGCTTGTCTGACTCACTCTGGTCCACAGGAAACACGCATCTGTTTAGAGTGGAGGGTGGTTGGGGTGGAGGAGCCCTAACTGTGTGAGCTGAACTGCTGATCACAAGCTTTGTAGATGCAAGAACTTACTTAAAAGGTAAAGACATCTAACAAGTAAATAGACAACGCTGCTTTTCTGTCTTCTGAATAAGTAAAAGGATGCTTTATGAGGAGGCCACCACACACCAGGTACAGTACTTGGAGTTCCACAGACTCCTCTTATTTAGTCTGCACCCAAACTCTTCGAGGTAGGCATTGCAATTCCCTGTTCAAATAGAGATCAATGACCACATTGCTAAGATGAGGTAGAGCCGGGCTTCAATCCAAGCAGAAACGCCACGAGAACATATATTTTGTCATTTATTGCTCTGTTCCCAGACCTTAAGGCAAGGCCTGGCGTGTAGTGAGCACCAGTAATATTTGTTGAGTTGTTTTCCTTTCACAGTTTTGCTGTGTTCTTCCTATGGTTGTTTCTATTTATATGTCTTGACCCCTATGTAAAAGTCTTAATCACTACCCTAGATATAAAATTCTTCAGCATAGGAGCCTTGCCTTCTTTTCTGCATCCTCTCCTACCTGCTGGCACTGGATATCGTAACCTCACCCCACAGGGGGAATGTTTCTCCGTGTTTCCCGGAGCTCTCATCTCTCTTGCCAGGAAACAAGAAGTAGAGCTAAAACTTTTCCTGCGTCGAACACTATCTTCCCCAGGCCCCACTTAACAATGATGCAGTCGTACCGCGTCTTCACCACCTCAACCGAGTGCAGCCGGGGCGCTCGCTGCAGAGGCAGGAAGGCACACGAAGCCATGACTAGGCAATTTGGATAATGGCTTCTCCCCCACAAATTCCGACTGTCAAACTGTCTTGGGAAGTGCGGCTGATTATATTTAAAAATCACCTTGTTTCTCTTTTAAATTATACCTCCAGACGGAATTGAAATAAAAATTAGTCTGTAAAACATAGTTTTTTTCACCCCTTCCCTCCATTTTTTAATGACACTCTGACGGATATTAGGGAGCAATTTGGCTGATGAATTAGTACACATGTGGGCACGATCGGTCAGCACAGCTTGAGAAAAGCAGGACCAATCATGGGCCTCACTCGCTGCAACTGATTTTCTAAAGAGAACGCAGAGCAATTAAGAAAGGAGAAAAATCATGCATTTTAAATCTGGGTGCTACGAGAAAAACACTATTATTATTTGACAGAGCCTGTAAAGGGCTTGCATCGTTTGTGATACACCTACCCCTTCTGCGGCAGGGATTTCTCAAGACTCAATCCATATTAATTGCAAGGCTTAAACTGATTAGAAATATTCTCCTGTCGGAAGATGAAGAGTAAGGAGGAGCTCAACTTACAAAGTCAAGGAAAAATAACTAGCATTTCTTGTTACTTTTTAGCCCAAATGGATGGTAAGGAAAGGCCATGGGTGGAGTCACTCTGCCAATTACTGGAGAATGTTTAACTCCCTCTTTCCATTTGACCCCTGCAGCTAGTTAGCGAGGGGGACGTGCTGTCCACACCTGCTGTGCACACGGTGGCACCAGACGGGCGGCCCAGCTCACTAGCCCCGGCCTGGGGGCCAACGTGCAGGGTGCACCACCGCCTCCAGACCCCGGGCCGCCGCGGCCTTCACACCCACAGCCGCCCACAGATGCCGCTGGAGGCTCCTCCAGGGCCTGGTCCACTTTACAGACGAGGGGGGCCGGGTTGGCTGCAGCCCCTGTCGCTGAGGGCCACCGGGGCCTGCGGCCACTCCTACTCCTCCCGGGTTGTGGTCACCCTGCGGCCCAGGCAGGGAACGTCCCCTCCTCTCTCGCTTTGTGATTGAAACCCAGAGACGATGAAGGGAGGCAAACTGGGCACGAGCTCCTAAAGGTCGGACACAAATCCTAGTAAAGACGCAATGTCCCTGATGGGCTCGGGAGCCGCCCAGACTGCGTTTGAACCCCCTCCCTTCCTTCAGGAGGCGGTGAGCTGGGCAGATTGCTCCACCTGTCATCAAGTCTCTGCTCGTCGGGGATGATGATGGGGATGATGGGGATGATGGATGATGGGGATGATGGATGATGGGGTGATGGGGTGATGGGGATGATGGGGATGATGGGATGATGGGATGATGGGAGTGATAGGGTGATGGGAGTGATGGGGTGATGGGGATGATAGGGTGATGGGGATGATGGGGTGATGGGGTGATGGGTATGATGGGATGATGGGGATGATGGGGTGATTGGGTGATGGGGATGATGGGATGATGGGGTGATGGGGATGATGGGATGATGGGGATGATGGGGTGATTGGGTGATGGGGATGATGGGATGATGGGGTGATGGGGATGATGGGAATGATGGGATGATAGGGATGATGGGGATGATGGGATGATGGGAATGATAGGATGATGGGGATGATGGGGATGATGGGGTGATGGGATGATGGGGATGATGGGGTGATGGGGTGATGGGGATGATGGGGGTGATGGGGAGGATGGGGAGGATGGGGATGCTACTGAGGATTTCTCAGGTTGCTGTGAGGCGTAGAATGCACAGTCACCTTTATAACTGTTGCCAAGCCAGGCATAAAAATGGACCTCCTCATCCACCAGCACTTGCTGCGTCCCCTTGCTACACTTCCACTCTATCTGAACTCCCTTCCTTTCCCCATCTTTCTTCTCCTGCGCCCTATCTTTGCCTCTGAGGCTGGGGAAGCTCCCCATCCTTCTGCGGGGACAGGTCATCCTTCTGCGGGGACAGGCCATCAGCCCCCATCCCGCGGAGCTGCCAGCATCTGCTCTGCAACAGCCGACATCTCCGAGGGCTGTAGGCCCAGGGGAAGCACACTGTCCCCAGGCCCGGGCCAGGCACAAGGGAGCGCCAAGAGGACACAAGGCCACGGCCACAGCCCCCTTGTCCAGGACAGAGCGAAGGAGAGGGCACCCCAGGACCAGGGTGGAGGACGCGCCCTGAGACTCCAGGCGGCTGCCCAGGGACTTCATCCAGGGAGATGATGCTGGTGTGGGAGCTGTGAACGCGGGACCAGGTGCTGGGCTGGTGGGCTGGTTGTTAGGGCAAATGAATGGCAAGATCTTAAAGGCCCATCAGTGTAGACACGGCTTGTATAGACACTTTTTCCCCTGTAGGCAAAGGGAAATCACCGAAGAAGTTGGACCAGGGGCGCAATAGGACCAGGTTCATATTTTGGAAGTAGCGCTCGGGCAGGACCCTGGGGGAGAAGACTGTGAAATGGTCCATGGGAAAGAGAGGGGGCGGCCTGAGGAAAGCAGGGCCAAGGCAGATGACTGAGCAGATGGGGCAGCCCGGGGGCCCAGGGTGGAGCGCCGCCTTGGGCCCAGGGTGTGATCCTGGGGACCGGGGTCGGGGCCCACGTTGCTCCCTGCAGGGAGCCTGCTCCTCCCTCTGCCTGGGTCTCTGCCTCTCTCTCTCTGTGTGTGTGTGTGTCTATCATGAATAAATAAAATCTTTAAAAAAAAAAAAAAGCAGATGGGAGGGGGTTGGATTTTGTAGATGAGGCAACACAGCCCGATGACCTGAAGCACCTGAGATGACACAGGTTTCAGGCCTGGGGGGGTGAAGGCCAGCAGGTTCTCTGAGATAAAGAAAGGAGCAGCAGGTGGTGGGCAATGGGACTGGGTGTGGCTGGGGGCGTGGAGGGGCTGGAGGAGGATGACTCCCCGGAGATTAACTACCTTTTAATCACGCGTCTAGACACAAATGATTTGTTTAAATCACTTGGCACTTATTTATATACAACCTTGTTTTGTGATTAATATTTGCCATAGCGTAGGTGGCAACTGTGCAAGCTGCTTGGAAGCTGAAGCATTCCTTTACACTTACGCCAATATCCCACAGTTCACTTAGCGCAGCACTTTGGGCTTAGCAAGTTCTCATAAGATATTCGTGGAGAATATACACCAAATCTGGATTTCTTGGTTTTGCTCATCGACCACATTACTGTTACCATGATTTCTCTTTTTTCTTTTTCCTCACCCTCCATCATTCTGATGCTCTTTTGTGGCTAAAATGCTTACTTTCTTGGAGTTTACAGCATTTCCCCCTTATCTTAAACCCCTACCATATTTTAAAAGAACATTTAAAACAATATCAATTATTTCTGTTAATATGCTTAGTTGACTTGTCCCTTTCAAAGTTCATTATGTTTTGCTTGGAATTCCTCCCTTTCCTCTTCTTCCACTTGTAGTCTTTTTAAATTCTATCCCCTTCATTTTCATTTTCTCTGTCAGACTTCCCTCCTTTTAGCACATTCTTTATCACTTACAGGTTTGCATTTCTCTATGAGCACAATATTTCTCCCAGATTTTTTTTAGATTTGGCACCATAAGTCTCTCATTATAGATCATTTCTTCTATTTATTATTTCCATCATAACTTTGAAATTCATGATATGGGGACATCTGAGTGGCTCAAGTCATGATCCCAGGGTCCTAGGATAGAGCCCCACATTAGGCTCCCTGCTCAGGGATAGATAGAGCCCCCAGCCGATCAGGGAGCCTGCTTCTCCCTCTCCCTCCTTCTCATGCTGTCTCTCACTGACTCTCTCTCAAATAAATATATCTTTAAAAAAAGAAAGGAAATTCATAATGAAACAGATGAATATATTGTGAAGGAAACACAGGTAGCACGTGACAGCTGCAGAAGTACCGCCGGCCCTTCATGCTGTAGTTCCTCCCTCCCTCACCAGCGCTGTGCCTGTGCACTCACGCTCTGCTGTGTTGACTCTCCTGTCCTCTCTTCAAGCCTCTCCTCATGTAAAATATTTTGCAGAGAAATCCTGACATATCTGAGAAATAACTGAAATCTGGTTTTGGTTTTACAACCAATCAACTGAGGCAAGCAACTCAATATCCGTGTGCCTGTTTCCCTTCCCCTTATCTCAGGAAGGGGTCCTGGAGCACCACCTGGGCGGCTCAGTCAGTTAAGCAGCTTGAGGGTCAGACTTTTGGTTTTGGCTCAGGTCAAGAGCTCAGGGTCCTGAGATGGGATGGACTGGGCGTGGGGCTCTGCTCTCAGGGCAAAATCTGCTTGCAATTCCCTCTCCCTCCCCCTTCACTTATGCTCACATGTGTGTTCTCTCTCTCTCTCTCAAATAAAAAAATAAAATCTATAAAAAGTAGGGTCCTAATTAGAGACAAACCAGGGATAAGCCAGACAGAGTGAGACATACCTGGAAGAAATGCACTATACACACGGAAAATATTATTGCTCAATTTTCCCCACTTACAGCTCCTCAAAAAACCCGGGCCTTCTTTCTATCTCTTTGTTTTATTAATAGAGAGACAAAGAAAAGCCAAGAATTGAAAAAAATGAGTAAAGACATAGTACAGTGTACTGAGAAAAGCAAAAATTAACAAGATACTTGAAATAGTAAAAAAAAAAAAAAGAAAGAAGAAAGTTGCAAGAGGATATCGTTGGAACTATGGCATGTACTCTAGGCCAATTTTAACTTTTTTTCTGGGAATACTTAAGAAACTTCCTCTCCAAAGTGAGAAAAATTCAGTGCAATTATTAATTCCATTCAATTATTTACATTAGTAGGAATAATATTACAGGCTTGTTTAATTGATCACTAATAACTACTTGGAGAAAGACTAAGACTACCTCTGTGCTTATGTGACAATAAAAAAGACAGCATTCCTGATGTTTTAGTGTAAAGCAATGAGAAAACAGGATTCCTTTAGTAAAGTGATATTTATCCCAACGTATTATGGGTATACATATCACAACACCGTGGAAGCCATAAACACATAGATACTCAGTTGTGGTTGAAATCTCGGCTCTAGAGTCAGACAGATGCTGATCGGAAACATCTATATAGCCACATTTTGGCAAGGTATTTACTTGTTTCTGTCTCTGTTTCTAATCTGCAAAATTGGACTAATAATAATAATAATAATACCCAATTTACAAAGATTAAATTAGAGCTTCTCTTTGACTTATGCCTGGGAGCATATTCTTCTTTGTTATAAAATATTTCCAGGAAAACACTGAAAACCACAATCTTAAAATTCCTTCCAACTAGAAGATAGGAAGATGCCAACCTAATGCTGTGACCCTGGTGGACATCTGGGCACAGGTGTGAAGGGGGGCAGCATATCCTGACAAGCCCACGTGACCTACGTGTGCAGCTGGGACTCTGGGACTTCAGCAAATGGCACAGACGACTGCTGCTTCGGTGCAGGCCCCTCCCCGTGGTTAGAATCACGGCAATGATCTACCTTCCAGACGTTGGGTAGCATGAGGTCAACTGAGGAAATGGCTGAGATATACCTCGCCTGGGGTTTGACCCGTCCGACGTATTAACTCAGAGAAACACCCGAGCTATTGATAGCGACTCTCCAGTCACACGTTATCTAACTCTGCAAAATAGGGGGTCAATCTTCAAAGTATAAGTACGGAAAAGACATAACTACTGCTTAAGCATGAGCTCTGAGTTCTGACAGAATGTGGGTTTAAGTCCAGTTCCTACAGTATCTGGGTGGGCGACGTTTGTTGGGTCACATATCTGTGAGCATCAATTCTGATGATACGATATACGTGATTGTCTTATGATTAGTGATGAAGGTTAAATAAGATAATCACGCAGGATGCCGAGCGGAGAGGTGCGCTCCGCGAACTCTGAGTAACTCTCCTTCACTCTGAGTAATTCACTGTAAAACCACGGAGGGCTTCTTGTTGTTGACGCCACATTTCTGGACTGAGATGGAACTAAAGTAAGGGTTAAGGCCAGTCCATAGAAACAACCCAATAATCGGTAGAAAAATGGGGAAAAAGTCAGTCAGTAATTCATTGTTCATTCTACATTGTGTAGACTTATTGTGTCTTTACAAATCAAAATTGATTTTTTTGTTTTGTCTGGATTCTTTAGTTGTTCTATTACTGAGTGTTTAGAAGCACTGAGTTCTCTAGTTCAGTAACCTAAAAGTCATAATAGGTTGATTTGCATCCTTGTCGCAGTAGCCTCTACTTTAGGTTCATACCCTCCCAAGGCCCATATTCTTTGGGGAAAAAAAAAAAGTTCTGCTTTCATTGTAAGGAAGAGTTAAAATAATATTCTTTGAGTTTATTCAGCAGTTGATTGAATGATTGAATATGCATTTGAAGCAGCCAAAAATGAAATCATGTTATTGTACTAGGAAAAAACCCTCACATTAACATTGATTGAGTTTTAACAAATGAGTTGATTAGCAGAAACAGAAAGAGGAACAAAGTTCATCAAATGCAACTTGGTGCCAGGTCTCTGGTCTCTCCACAGGCCTAATGTACTCGTATCATAACACCTTGGGGAAAAAATCAGTGACTGCATTTCTTGGCAAGAAAACACTTTCTGATTAATGAATCATGCGCTGAAACCACCGCTTTTTATTTATTTAGTCGTTCTCCCTTTCAAAGAATTTATATTCACGGTCTCTGAAAATTACGGGAGATCATCAAAGTGTCATGTATGAGTATGTCAAGGAGCAGCACAGAAGATACGCAGCCGCAGCCTAAGCTTGCATCCACTTGTTTGGTTTCTCATTTTCTCCACCATAAGTAAGGACTCACACTGAAGCTAACCAGAAATATTAAAATATAGCAAGGTCCGGGTATGAACCAGGATGCAGTCATAGTAGAATGGCAGTAGTCACCAGATCGGCGGGGGGGCCCAGGCCCAGGGCAGTTAAAAGGGAACCACCACACATGCTAGCCAGAGGAACAAGTCTATGAAGCGGGCTTGGGCCGAGCATGTGGATGAGAGCCCTGTGTCGTCTAGTGGCCACCGGAGACTCCTAGAGGAGTCCTCAGGAGTAGCTAGATTAGGAAGGGAAGAGGGGGGAGAGGGGAAGATTAGCCCCACAAAATTGGAAAAACAAAACCAACCAAACCAAAACAATGGACTGTGCCTGTTGCTATCACTAGACATTCTTTAGGGCTGTGAGGGTTCAGAAGGATGTTTGACCAAAAAGGGGTGGGGAAGGTCCCTTCTCCAACAGGGAACTGTGAGACATTAGTGGGAAGAGAGGCCCAGCCAGGGGCGCCGCTAGAGCTGGGTGGTTGGCAGGTAGCCAGGGCAGCAGGGGCCAGTCCCTTCTCCAGCTACCTTGGTAGCCTTTCCATTAGCTCACATGAATTCCTTCAGAGTCCCAGCCCAGGGGCGGACTGCCGAGGCGGCTGAGGATCCCCTGTATCGTGATTACTGTGATGCTATTTTAACCCAGACTGGTAAAACCCTGGTTGATGCTTGTTGGAAAAGAACATCAGAAAAGCACCATGGGATGGTGGGAATTGCCCCAGCTGTGGGTCAACACATTTAGGGAGACTCTTGCAGCCCAACTTACTATGTGCCAGCCGCGCTCCAAGGAAGTGAGAACTTCCTTGAACTTATGCATTTAATTCTCACAACAAGCCTGTTTCTACCCCAATCTTACATATAAGAAAATAGAAGCATAGGGAAGTTAGCTGGTGTGCCCGGGTCCCTCGAGCTTGTGTACAAGTGGTGGCCCTGGGACCTGACGCAGAAAGCCTAGCTCCAGGGGTTGTCCTCGTGCCAACTGACAGTCATCATGCCCATGCCTGGCACAAAGAATGCTCACTGTTTGCTGATTCAAATCATTTTACCATGGAATTAAAAATGTCTTGGGTTTATTGTTCCGGACTAGTAGACTATTAAAAGTAAACAGAAAAATGCTTATAAGGACACCAAAATGAAATAACACCTCAGATGATCAGAACATGGTGCAATAACTTAATTTTCTGATTAACCAAGGAAAATTGCTTCGTGCTTTCAATGTTGTCTCATCCCACAAGGAAACTATATTTCTCGGGGGGTGGTGGCCCACACCAGCCGGGGAGCTGACACGTAAATTAGTTTGTGCTAGACCCTGGGGCTCCCGGGTGCTTTTCCAGCTCTTCCCTGTATCGCTCGGCTGCCGGGGCGCGGGGCACGGGACGGTGCTAATCCAGGATCTCCTTGGAGATTGATGACCGGAATGGGAAGGTCCCAAGCGATGTGCTGCTTTTGCTCTTCCTCTCAACTACTTGCCAGGCAGAGAACAATTCTGACTGAGTATGTTATTTAATTATTCTAGTTAGTCATACTGAGAATCGATCAACATTAACCACGGAAAAGGAGAAAAACACAATGTATGACCATCGTGACTTCAGCTGGAAGCGACAGCTTCCCTTCAGCTCTGAACCGGGCCATCACACAGAAACAATAAGGGACAACGAAATAGCCCAGGAAAGCCATCAGCCTCCTCTCCAGGTTCACTCACCT